>NC_090242.1:30769781-32002281 GCF_024489055.1 Chanodichthys erythropterus | reverse complement strand
ATGGTATTTAGATACAAATACAAAATTTTAACCAAATACAGGCAGAAAAAAGTTTAAAATGCTATATATATATATATATATATTATATATATATATATATATATATATATATATATAAAATATATACAATATTTCAAACGTTTGGGTCAATACGATTTTTTGGGTTAATAACACTTTTATTCAACAAGGCTGCATAAAATTAAACAAAAGTGACAGTAAAGACATTTATGTTACAAAAGATTTGCATTTCAATAAATGTTGTTCTTTTGAACATTCATCAAAGAATTCTAAAAAAATGCATCACAAAAATATGAAGCAGCACAACTGTTGCTAACATTGATAATAATCAGAAACTTTTCTTGAGGAACAAATCAGCATATTAGAATTATTTCTGAAGGATCATGTGACACTGAAGACTGGAATAATGATGCTGAAAATTCAGCTTTGATCACAGGAATAAATAACATTTTAAAATATATTCACACAGAAAACAATTGACCCTTTGCTAGGAGTTTTTACAGGTGATCTAACCAATCATAACACCGAAACTGCCATCTTGTCTGACAAAGCAGTTAGGGAAGTTAGTAGATTAATGTCGGTGGACTTGAACTTTAAAAATGGTGTGTATTGACGAGCATACCTTCTGATGTTCATTCATGTTTATTTGATGCTATAAATAAATTAGTTGGAAGAGAAGATCGGTTCACGAGCCGCTTGAACTGAGGCGCTACAGCGATCTGTAATGACACATTAAAGAGCCACAAAATGATATTTATTGTTTATATTAATTTAAAAATTACAACATCTGAAATTTGAGACTGTTTCATATCAAAAGTAACCTGCTCTTTCTTTTACTGTCGGGCGTAACAGTAACTAAAGGGTGTGGGTCTTTGTGAACGGTCATTTGTAATAATATTTTGCAGTACTACTATTTTATTGTATTTTTGATCACATAAATACAGTCTGGGTGAGACTTTCTTCAAAAACAATAAAAAAAATCTTACCAACTCCAAACTTTAGAACGTTAATATAGCAATCAAATTAAAGTTATAACTAATCATCGATACAAATCACATCCCACCTGTAAGTTTATCAGGATGTCTGCTCACTCTCTGTTCAGTATTTATACACATATAGTGTGTCTGTTGTTGTTGTAGTACAGCTGAAATCCGTTTCACCTAAACAGCATGATGTTCATATTAAATACATATTTGCTTTTACAAATGTAAACAAGTTGATGGCATATTTTCTGTTGGTTTGTACTTGAGTGAGTAAAGTGAGACCATGTGCCCCCTGCAGGCCCTCTTAGCATGATGTTTTGCTTCAATAAAACACTAAAACCCACAATATTCTTTTAAACTGATAATATTAATCAGATGAAGCTTTATAAGTTAGATCAATGCTCATTCCCGTCTTTTCTCCAGGGTGATATGGGCCCTGTCGGCATAATCGGTTTACCAGGACCAAACGGACTGAAAGTAAGTCATGCACATATGCAGCCCACGCATATCTCTATCACTCACCAACCACTTCAGTGTTTGTGTGTTTGTGTTTGTTCCAGGGCGTCCCAGGGAACGTGGGCGAGCCTGGACTGAAAGGTGATAAGGTGATCTGAATACTCTGTTATTGGCCTGTTTTGCAGCATGTGATGGAAATTCTCTCTCCCTATTGGCCACCCTATGTTACGCATGTTTTAAAAGTTCTGTATAATTATTTTTGAGGTATATCAAACACAAACAGATTTTTGTGAGAGAGTTGCTTCCAGGTTCAGTACACATTAAGCGCTATCAGCAGTTTTATGGCATAATGTTGATTATCATGATCAATAATGTAGTTTTTTAAATAAATAAATATTTTCAATATTATTTATTAATGCACATACATTGGTAGTCAGCTTTCTGGAAGCATTAAAAGCTTTTTTCCAACTTAAATGAATTGAGTAAAGTTGTCTGTAATATTGTCTAAATTGTCCATTTAACAGTTCTAATACTTTAATTAGTGGATGCATAACCAACTTAATTTGTGTGAATAGAGTTTTATTGATATAAATAGTCCCTTTCTGGTGTGCATGTTGTGCAAAAGTTAAAAATTAAATTTTTAGATTCTAGCCTCCTGCCATGTAATATTTAAAGAAACAGTTCACCTAAAAATGAAAATTCTGTCATCATTTACTCACCTTCAAGTTCTTCCAAACCTGTATGAGTTTCTTTCTTCTGTTGAACACAAAAGAAGACATTTTGAAGAATGTCAGAAACCAAATAGTTGATAGACCCCATTGACTTCCATAGTCTTTTTTCCCCCCATACTTTAGAAGTCAAATGGGCCCATCAAGTGTTTGGTTACCCATATTCTTCAAAATATCCTTTTTTTGATATAAATGAATACAGGTTTGGAACAACTTGAGGGTAAATGATGACAGAATTTTTATTTGAACTATTCCTTTAAGTCTTGTGGATATACTTTAATGCACAATCTACTACAGTTGTTCTAAAACCTGAGAAGAAATTATTTCCTGTACCAATCAACGTTATGCAACAAATGCTGTCTATAGAGCTTAACTTGCTTTAAATCTGGAGCTTTGCTTTAACAGTTTATGATTATGTTATTTCAACGATCAGACTTCTTCTCAGACTGCTTTTTGAGAATGAAAACCACATAGATCTTGCCCTAACCATCTTCTTCTGTCACTTTCTCTGTTCTTTTTTTTCTGACTTTGACTTACTTCACTACTTATTTCTTACTTTTTCCTTCTCTTTCACTTTTTCCTCTCTCAGGGTGATGTTGGGCTTCCTGGAGAGCAAGGGGAGATTGGGTTTCAAGGAGACAAGGTATACCTTCCAGAGTGACCCCTCATTTCCCCCTGTCAAACACACATTTGCACACTGTCAGCGCAGAGCATCGGACGTCCAGATGTCTGGTGTTTTAATTAAACATGACCTTCTAATTGCCCCGATTTTAGAGCTTCCATAGACAGTCTCTCACATACATGCTCTTGAACTTGTGTATGCGCTAATGTGATGAATATATAACTGTGTGCATTTTATTTCTGTTTGTTTCAGGGCGTACAGGGTTTGCCGGGATTACCAGGACTTCGTGGAAAACCAGGACCACAGGTATGTTTGTTTCTTTCCTAAAAAAATCAGTCAGGATTAACTTACGCTCATGCCGTTCCAATTTTTACTTAAAAGTAGAAATTCTTGTTCTTATTGGTTTTTTCTATGTAATTAGTCTCCATGAGAACCAAAGCTTTCGAGCTTCAAAAAAGTCTCAAAAGCACTATTGAAATGTCTAAACAATGGTTCGAGTGACTTGTGCACAATATTCAAAGTATTCTGACTCCATACAGAACATCCATTTTGAAGCTTGAAAGCCATTAATTGTAATTGCATTTCTTTCAAAACATTTCTTCAAAACTCAATGCAAATGGATAAATGATGGATAAATTAACCTTTCTTTTAAAGAGGACCCATAATGCTTTCTTACATGTTCAACTTTCTTTAGTGTGTTTCTTTAATGTTGCTGTTTGAGCATGAAAAAGCTCTGCAAAGTTACAAAGTCCCTCCAGCGGGAGATATTCTCTATATCAGTATTACTGTTTCTGAACTCCCTGAAACTCCTCCAATGAAGTTTTGAATTTTCTTCCGAGAACAAACACAATATTCCTCATTTAAATAATTCCGCCCAAAGCATATGCAGAATAAAGGGGCGGGGCCTGATTGAGTTAGTTAGTAGTGTGTTGTAACTCAAAGGTTATTGTAAGGGGCACGACATTTCCAAAACATGCTCAAAGCGCTTGACCAACCACAAAACAATGGTTCAGTCAACCAATCAGAGCACATAGAGACAGTAAGTAAACAGGGCGTTACTGACAGAGTGGGAAGAGAGGAGCTGCAACGATGGAGAATATGAGAAAAATAATGTGCTTTTTTAACATTCATGCAGGAAAACCTGTTCTAGTAGACCCCAAAAACTAAATCAATACTTTGTAAAAAGGCATAATATAGCCACTTTTACAGAATATAATATATGCCCATAATCAGGTATTAAAAAGCTACATAGTGTAACTGAACTTCAATTTCTTTTCTTTTTAAAAAAAAAACTGAACTTCAATTTCTTTTCTTGTTTTTATTTTTAAATCTGTTTATTGAACTTTTACAATAATACAATACAAATACAGGAGAATCGTGAAACTTCAATTTCTGCTTAAGTATTTTGCCCATGTTCTAGTGTGCACATTTGTTTTTGTTTTGTTTTTGTTTAACCTAAAAGCTCATGGTCTGAATGTTCAGTTTATTTTATTGTGTACATGTCCGAATCAGCATCTGGGTGAATTTGTGTGTTTTGAAGGGCAAGACAGGAGAGAGAGGGCCCAGTGGATTACCAGGTCCACCAGGACCTGAGGTATGAATCAACATCTCATAACCTTTTTAATTTGTTCTGTTACTGATGTCAATGAATATACAATATACAATATACATGTGATGCTAATCGATGTACTCATTTAGGATTTGCGGTTAATTCTTTACAGGGTTTCCCTGGTGACATTGGAAAACCTGGACAAAATGGACCCGAGGGACCAAAGGTGTGTTATATATATAGAAAATCTTATAAAAACAGGTGTTTTGAATATTTGCACAAATATATTTGTATCTTCATGCTGTTGATGTTTTGTTCATAGGGTAAGCCTGGAGCCAGAGGTTTACCAGGACCTCGTGGAGCGGCTGGACGAGAGGTGTGTGTGTTATTTAAAAGGTCTAAATGTCTTTAAATTAGACCGGCGAGACAAAAATGAGTTTATTTTCATTTTAATTTGTAGGGTGATGAGGGTCCTGTAGGACCACCAGGGCCAGTAGGACTCGAGGTGAGTTGTGATTTACTCATATGGGGAATTTGCATATCAAAAAGACAAATTTTTTGCTGGTTGGTTGTTTGTTGGTAAACAGCGATCTTGTTTATAGTTGTTTATTTGTTTGCAATCTTGAAAATATATGTCTTCCAAGAAATGTTTGGTTTTCTTAGAGTTTCAGACAGGGTTATTATAGTAACTAAATATAACTAAACTATTATAGTATAGGTAACTAAAACTAAAACCCATAAAAAAGTTATAAAGTTAAAATAGTTGTCAAGACAACATTTCTCATTTAAATTTATTTAACTTGTACTAAAATAACTAAAACTAATAATATAAAACAACTATTAAATATAACTACACAACAAAATTATTAAAACTTTAGCTAAAATGAAAATTGATAAAAACTGATAAAAAAAACTAGTATATCGATACTAAAATAATGTTTTTTTGTTTGTTTGTTTTTTTTTCCGAATTTTTAAAGGCAGGTGGTTTTGAAGGCTTTAAAGCTTTGAATTGATGCATTTGTTAATTTTAGATTTATATTATAGTTACTTTAACTGGTCAATTAGTTAGTTAGTTAGTAAAGCTGGTAGACAAATGAGGTCTTTTAATAGATAGATTGTTTAATAGTTAGTTGATAGACTAGTTAGTCATCCAAGCTAGATTCTTAGTCAGTCAGTTACTTAGTTAATCTGATAGGCTAGTTAGTAATCTGATAGATAAATAGACAGATAGATAATTGATTGGTTGGTTAGTTAAACTGGTAGGCTAGTTAAGTTGTTAGTTGGTTAGTTGGTTGGTTGGTTAGATAGTGAGTTAAAATGATAAGCGTAGTCATCTAATTGATAGATTTAGTCAGTTCATTTGTTAAACTGAGGCTAGTTAGTAATCAGATAGACAGACAGACAGACAGACAGACAGACAGATAGATAGATAGATAGATAGATAGATAGATAGATAGATAGATAGATAGATAGATAGATAGATAGATAGATAGATAGATAGATAGATAGATAGATAGATAGATAGATAGATAGATAGATTGATTGATTGATTGATTGATTGATTGATTGATTGATTGATTGATTGATTGCTCACGACCTGTCAAAATATTTAAATTTTTTATTCAAAATAGATTCCCTTTTTAATTTCTCGGTGAGAAATTAGAATTTCATTCTGTGAGAGTGCAGCGATGTACATTCCCTCAATGGACCACAAGGTGGAGCAATGGGGGATCTAAATTTAAAATAACATTAATTTAAAATGTCAATGAATCATCAAGGCAAGTAATTCTGGGAATGTTTTTCTCTGAAAACAGAAGAAAAGAATAAATCTAGCCTCATAAGGCAGAACGTTTAGGATCCACTGCGAACATCCTCTGTGTTACATAACATTCCCGCTCTGTCTCTGTTTTTCCTCTTTTCCCATCTTTCGTTCCTCTTTTTCGTGTTTAACCTAACTCAAGTTCCCTGGCATTAACTCAGTACATTTCTGGATGTTGTCCATCCTTCTGTCCTCAGACAGGTATCTGTTTTCCTCATCTTTCTCCGTCTCTGTTGTGCGCTCAGTAATTGGATATGTCTTGGTGAGACTTTCAGTATGTTCTCTTTGTGTTCTGACTGCAGCTCTTCTGCATTAGTATGCATACTCATGTCTTGCTCCAACATAATCAAACATGTCAATGACTTATTTTATGGGTGAATCTCATGAAGAAATGTCATATTTCATAAGAATCTCATATTTCACCCAGAATCAAAGAAAAATAGGAATTAAATTTTGCATAAAAAAATAATGCTAATTTATAACCATTAAGATTTTTTGGCATTATGACATTATTTTAATTTATTTGGGAATCAATTAGACATGCTGATTGTGACTTCATTTAATGCAATTAATTGGATGTGATTGCTTACTATATATTGAACAATAATGACATTAAAATATTAAATTTGGTAACTCTTTACTTGAGTCTAATGTATTATAAAGGTATTCATAATGTACGTTGTAATACATTATTATATTTTCATAAACATTTGTAACTAAAGTTAAAATGCATTGTTTTTGCAGATTCCTTGCTACATCTGAAATTGGTTGTTTGTCATGTGTTTTAATGTATTATATTTTTGTGTAACAATAGATTATTATAATGAGCTTCATTCTCTTTATGCAAAATACAATTTCTTATTTTTTTTATTTTTGAAACTGTGTTTATATGTACAGTCAAGTCTTTCATCATTGTTATGTCTCATAACAAATCGTCTCTTTTCGGTCTGTGTTGTTTTTCCAGGGTCAGATGGGCAGTAAGGGTTTCCCTGGGGCTATTGGACCTGAAGGGGTCAAAGTGAGAACATGAGCAGTATAAACACACACAAATCTACTAAGACACACACGGTCACTCAAACACTCTCTGATGTCTTTCAGGGCGAGCAGGGTGTCACAGGGAAGGCTGGACCCATGGGTGAGAGGGTGAGTATATAGACAGAGTTATCACCTCTAAACACACATGTGACCCTCACACTGATGATGTTGTGTTTGTAGGGGCTTGTTGGCTTCATCGGTCCTGGAGGGGAGGCTGGACTAGCTGGAGAGAAGGTAAGACACACCTGAGAGTGTGCAGCATACATACAACTCCTTCAGTAGTGTATAGAAACATCCCAGGATGCATATCGTGAAGTGGGTGGAGAGCCTGGTCAGAGCTGCGGTTTCCACAAAAATATGAAGCAACACAACTGTTTTCAACATTGATAATAATAAGAAATGTTTCTTGAGCAGCAAATCAGCATATTAGAATGATTTCTGAAGGATCATGTGACACTGAAGAGTGGAGTAATGATGCTGAAAATTCACAGGAATAAAACTCAAAATGTATTCAAATAGAAAACAGCTATTTGAAATTGTAGTAATATTTCACAATATTACTCTATTTTTGATCAAATAAATGCAGCCTTAGTGAGCATTAGATTATTCTTTGAAAAATACTAGAAAATCTTACAGACCCCAAACGTTTGAGTGCAAGTGTTAATGTTCTGTCATGTGATTTATTTAGGGTGATCGTGGAGAGATGGGTTTGCCCGGACCTTCAGGAGAAAAAGGATCAACGGTACGGCACTCGTACACACAAATACTGCACTTAAATTCTCAGCGTGCACTTCCTCATTCTGTCTCCCTCAAATTATGAATGTTGTTTAAAACAGGAAGTTCAACTGTCCATCATAGTTACATGGCCCACTTCCTCCCAGTCATCAGCTCATGTGTGTGTCTGGTGTATTTGTGTGTGACTAGAGTAATAATGTCATTTGTGGGTTACAAATATACAAAACATACCATGAAATTACCATGGTATGATGCCAAAATATACCACAATAATGCAATGTAATGTAATAAATTTGCCATCACTTACAGGGGCACCCAGGAACCCCTGGAGAGAGCGGCCCAACAGGACCACCAGGCAGTCCAGTAAGTCTTCATCAGATACTACAGATGGTTTGGATGTCAAAGGGTAACTGATGGTAGTAGGCCATCATGACCCGCTGTCGTTAGATCAGTGTGCTGGTCAGACAAAACAAATATACATCTGTAGTAGCAGTGATGGAGACAGGAGCCAGTCTGCCTGACACTCAATCCATAGCGTGTCAGAAGAAAGAGAAAAGAAAGACAAGTATGTGTCTTTAACAATGTCTTTTTTCACAGGGTCCACCAGGATCACGAGGACCAATCGGCATGAGAGGACCTAAAGGAAGACGGGTAAGACATCTGGGCATCATAAGTGTGCAAGTGTGTGCAAGTCAGTCTTTTATCTAAAGTAAAACAGTACAGGTACAGTACAGGCCTTTTGGTGACCAGTTTTGAGCTTTAACCACCACACTTTTTCTGTTATAGTTACTTTAACTGTTTAGTTAAGTCATTAGTTAGTTAGTTAGTTAGTTAGTTAGTTAGTTAGTTAAAATGATAGGCTAGTCATCTAATAGATTCCTAGTCAAGCAGTCAGTCAGTTAGTTAGTTGGTTAAACTGGTAGGCCAGTTAAGTCATTATTTGGTTAGTTGGTTGGTTAGTTAAACGGGTAGGCTAGTTAAGTCTTTAGTTAAAACAGTACAGGTACAGTACAGGCCTTTTGGTGACCAGTTTTGAGCTTTAACCACCACACCTTTTCTGTTATAGTTACTTTAACTGGTTAGTTAAGTAGTTAGTTAGTTAGTTAGTTAGTTAGTTAGTTAGTTAGTTAGTTAGTTAGTTAGTTAGTTAGTTAGTTAAAATGATTGGCTAGTCATCTAATAGATAGATTCCTAGTCAGGCAGTCAGTCATTTAGTTAGTTAGTTAGTTAGTTAGTTAAACTGCTAGTTAAGTCATTATTTGGTTAGTTGGTTGGTTGGTTAGTTAAACTGGTAGGCTAGTTAAGTCTTTAGTTGGTTATTTAGTTAGTTACACTGGTAAGCTGGTTAAGTCGTTAGTTGGTTATTTAGTTGAACTGGTAGGCTTGTTAATTCATTGCTTGCTTGCTTGCTTGGTTAGTAAGTTATTTGGTTAGTTAGTTAGTTAGTTAGTTAGTTAAAATGATAGGCTAGTCATCTAATAGAGAGATTCTTAGTCAGTCAGTTAGTCAAACTGGGAGGCTAGTTAAGTCGATAGTTAATTGGTTTGTTTGTTTAGTTAGTTAATTAGTTAGTTAAACTGGTAGGCTAGTTAAGTCCTTAGTTGGTTAGTTAGTTAAACTGGTTGGCTAGTTAGTTGGTTGGTTGGTTGGTTGGTTGGTTGGTTAGTTAGTGAGTTAGTTAAAATGATAGTCTAGTTAGTCATCTAATAGATAAATTCTTAGTCAGTTAGTTAATTTGTTAGTTTAACTGGTAGCCTAGTTAGCCATCTGGTAGATAGATTCTTTGTTAGTTAATCTGATAGGCTAGTTAGTCATCAAATACATATATTCTTAGCTAGTTAGTTTGTTAGTTAAATTGATAGATTGATAGATAGATAGATAGATAGATAGATAGATAGATGATAGATAGATAGATAGATAGATAGATAGATAGATAGATAGATAGATAGATAGATAGATAGATAGATAGATAGATAGATAGATAGATAGATAGATAGATCGATCGATCGATTGATTTGTGTAAATTCATGTATGTGTGTTAATTGTCAGGTGTCAATCACAGAAACAGACTGTGTGTTCGCTCAAACTCATGCAAACACACATTGTAAATGTTTTTCATTAACCAACAGAATCAACATGAATTACTGGAGAGAAAACTGAGCACAGAGATGCAATGGAAACTAACTTAGGAGAGTTCAGTTTCTCCGTGCCGCTGTCTGGTCTTAGTTAGAGCCCCTCGCTGAGTCTGTAAATCACAACTTGTAGTCTTGATGATTCATTGATTCACTGATGCATTTAACCCCATTTTTGTTTCCTGCATTCACTGCCTGCTATAGTCACAGAGAAGCAGAAAAGGCCAAAACAATTACTTATTATCTCTTTTATTTAAAAAGACTTTAAAAGTCATATAGACTTACTAAAGGAAAGACCTGACCCGTATAAAGAGGGCAAAATATCATAGACTTGAGGGTGGACTCTTTGAACTTGAGTCAATAACCAACTAGAACACCCCAGCAACTGCATAGCAACATACTAAAACCCCTCAGATCACATTTGCAATTGTGTAGTATCACCTTGGTAAGCAATCCAGATCCAAACTTACTAAATGCTAGGCCGTGATTCTGACCTATTTTGTTGTATGTGCAAGTTCTGTTTGTCCTCATTTCCTTGGCAATATGGGCTTTTCTGTGACAAGGTCATTATGGCATCAGAAAGCCACTCCCAAACACTTAGTTATCACCGCATGTTTCTATGTGTATGAGGCCTACAAATGAAGACTGGATAACAACACGAGGAACCTGCAGAATGTCTTGCTGACATCTTTTGCAGCATTAATAAGTGTAGAGAAGATAATGAGCCTCTTTATTTTCTCTGTTTCATGGATGTCTATCAGGTTTGTCAGCAATATTAATAACAGTAGTAATCCATATGAGTTATTCCAGCATACCATACAAAGTTCCTTCAGCTCCTTTATTGTGTGTGTGTGTGAGAGAGAGAGAAACAGACAAAGAGAGTGTGTGCCAGCTGGCAGAAACTGTGTGATGATATTGTTTCAACAGTCTGATGTTTTTTGGCTGGGCACACACACCATAAGTTAGTGTAATTATCAGTACACACACACACACACACAGCATTCTTCGAGTGGGAGCTAATGTGTGTCTGGTCTCTTGATGAAGTCCTTGTGTTCAGATCTCATTCGTAACCGTTTTATAGGCGAGCCAAACCGCTGTTTGTGAAAGTAAGGAGGATTCACTTGTTTAGGATTGTGTAGCATAACTGTGTGTGTGAGACATTTATGTTCTGTGTTCATCCAGACAGATGCAACATAGTTCTTTGTCATGTGTAGACCCCAAGAGCCTCTTAAACATTGACCTACATCCACGACCCAATATACTGCTGCAAAAAAATCCCATATATGTAAAGCCTACAGTACAGCTCCCCCTAGTGTTTGAGTATATACTTCAAGATTTAAACTGTGTTTGCAATCTTATTCTATTACACCAATTTTTAACATGATGTTTAGGATTACACAATATGGCTTCACTCATGAATATTAATAAGATTATGCTCAAATATTATAATTTACTGTTTGAATAATAAATAGACGAGTAAATAATACAATGATTAAGAGAGTATTTTCGTAAGTAGTTACAAATTTTACAAACTTTTCAGTGTTATTTTTGCATTATTTAGTATTATTTATATGCTATACTATAGTTTACTATAGTTTTTATTAATATTTTGGATTAGCTTTTATTTTCATATTTTTAGTTTTCATTTTATTTTTACTTTAAGTTTTAATAATTATATAATAATAATTGTTAATATAAAATAAAAATAAAATATTTCTTTTTAGCTTTAATTAATTTTTATTTCAGCTTTAGTAATTTTAGTACTTCAGTTTCAACTTTATTTCTTATTTTTGTCTAATGTTTATATTTTTCATGGTGCTGTCAAATGAATAATCGCATCCAAACAAAAAGTTTGGATGCATGTATGTACTTATTTAAGAAATATTTAAGTATACTTGTATATTTATATATAAATATAATTAATACATAAATAATATATATTACAAAATATTTACATGCATGTGTGTGTATTTCTATATACATAATAAACACAGTACACACACATAAAATATGTAAACACAAACTTTTATTTTGGATGTGATTAATCGCGATTAATCATTTGACTGCACTATATACAGTCAAACCAAAAATTATTCAGATGTTTTTGATATATTTTTACTAGTGGGTGCAGGACACTATAGTTCATTTATGTAAGTGAGGATAGCAAAATAAAGTAAACTGTGACATATTATATTTTAAAAATGTCTCATTCATGTTACACTGTGATTTGTGGGAGAAATCATTCTTGTCATTTTAATACAATTTAAATTAAATGATTAATGCAGCTTGACTTTCCATTTCAAGTGTGGCTGAAATCAACACTTAATTCATTATTTAATCGGACTGCCATAAGTTCACAAAATGAAAAACTGCAAACATTTGTCAGATAACTGTAGTGTTACAGTACTGCACACTGCTTCCCAAAATATTCTTGAAAAGTAATACTACATGCTATTGTACTGGACATAGCTGAGGAGATCAGGGTATGAATTATCTCAGAAGAGCTCATGTTTTTTGCACCTGTTTTAGGGTCCTAGAGGTCCAGATGGTGTGCCAGGTGAGCTCGGCACTGAAGGCAAAAAGGTAAAGACCACTATCCTCCAGAGGTCATCTATAGTGACCAAAGATAAATGCTGTACACTCTTGAATCTAACATTACTTGATGTCTTCTCACAGGGTCCTGATGGTCCTCCTGGAAAAATTGGCTTTCCAGGACACGCGGTAAAAACCCCTTACTACAAACACCTCTGACTGTGTTTCTACTCTAACTGATGCCGTGTCTCTCCAATCTGTGATTGATGGTAACAGTCACTGTGTCTGTCCAATCTCTCTGCAGGGGAAGATCGGGGAGTCTGGGGAGGCGGGGCCAAAGGGATTTCTGGTTTGTTTCTTATTGAAATTTATATTCTGTGTTATTGTTATCTATTGCATGTATTTAGGACTGTTCCTCTAAAATGTAATATGTTTATCTAATAATAATATGTTATTTGTATAGCACATTATAGAGTGCAGCTACATTTGTCACAGGTCAAAAGATAAAAACATTAGGGGATAATCAAAGCAACAGTATAATATTGCATTGTAAACAGTTAATTTTTATAATATGTTAACTTACTGTTTATTTATGAATTGTTATATTAATAATTGATTAGAGTTGCTGCTATTATAATCATTTAAATTAATTCAACAATACATTTAGTTTTGAATGATCTGTTTTTGTAGGGGATTCAAGGGCCATCTGGGGCTACGGGAGACAAAGGAATCGCAGGGGAGCCAGTGAGTGATGCTTTATTACAGTTCAACACACAGAAACATATTTTCCAGTGTCTTTTTATGTAAACCGAGAGCTGGAAATCTACTTTACATCCTGTGGGTGTTGAGCAACTCTAGAAGATGAGTTTTGAATGCTGTGTATTTTTGTCTCATTCAGCCCTGAAATATAAAATAATCTTTTGTTTTCTTTTGATCAGTTGCATAAAAAATAATATTAATAATAAATAACTGTATTATTTCTTTTATTATCTTATTCACATGACCAAGTTCATGACCTAATTTGTCTTTCTTGGCATTCAACCCTCATTTGTAGTTTAAATGTTTGTGATTATATAGCTGTTAAATGTAAATAAGATTGGCAGTAGTTTTGCCAGGGTGTGGATGTGAGACTGTACACACACACACACACACACACACAAACAAACACACATCTGCTTCACAGTTTAACATTTTGGCTTCAGATAATGGAAGATTGCAATATTGAAGTGTCTGTATTGTGTATGTATGTATGTATGTATGTATTACTGATAAATGACTGTTTGTTTGGGACAAGGGACCTCCAGGTCCCCCAGGAACACTCGGACCCCCTGGAAATCCAGGGCCAAAGGTAATTCATTCCACACGTACACACACACACCTATAGTTTTTCCGTGGCTTCTGTTTGTTTTGATTTCCCTTGATTGTGATTGATAGTGAGATCAAATGATTACTCTGATTAATCATATTTACACACACAGTCATACTATAATTGATGAATAAAAGTAGTTTCATTTAATTAATCCATCTGTATTGTCAGCAAAAAAGAAAGAGAAATAGAAAAATCTCTTTTTCTTTCTCTCAGGGCCCTGCCGGAAAAGTTGGTGATCTCGGACTTCCAGGAGAACCTGGAGAAAAGGTGGGATAAATTGTAGGCGCACTTCATGAAAAGACTGTACAAATAAAGCTTTTTAAATTGCATTCAAACATGTCCTACATTTTAGTAACAGGTTTGCAAAAGTTCTGCTCAACACTATAAAATAAATTGAAAATATCAGCTATAACATTCAGCTTGACTTCTGGAGATTGCTAATCAACCATTTCCTCCTTTTACTGACCATTTGTTGGTAAAAAAGCCTTGCATTTTTAAGAACTGTTGGCCCTATTTTGTATCCTATTCCTGAAAAGAGCCTGAAATTAGTGTTAACCCATTTCCCATAATTTTCTTGCTTGATGTGCTGTTATGCAGCGCTAAATAGCTGTTGCTAAATCTGCTTTTCTTTGGCATTTCAAGGCCCCATTGAGCTGCTGTAATGAGTAGTGCAGCATGTGTGTCGCAATCACAGTCTGAAGAGGAACTGTATGACTATATTTGAATTGTTAAAGTTAGATAATGTCAGTCTGTGCTTGGCAGCGCTGCCTGATGCAGTCACACGTCATTGGGCATAACTGCTGTTTGGCTAACTGGACTCGTATAATTAAATAAAAAGAACGTAAACTTGCTGGAAAGAATAAAACAGCCTGTGTTTTTGGACTGTTCTTATGTCTTTTCATTGTCTGCATAGGGGTCACTCGGGCCTGCAGGGAACGCTGGGGCAGCTGGACTTATCGGAACAAGGGTGTGTGTTCAATCTGTGAAACATTGGTTTGATGTTTATAAATGTGCAAAAACAATATTCAAGTTGTCAAGTATGAGTTTTTGTTTGTTTGAGACAGGGAGAACCAGGTTTAGAAGGAGAGGCTGGTCCAGCCGGCCCTGATGGCGCAAAGGTAAATAAAATTACAGTTATGTTTCAGATATACATGATTTAAAGCTGAAGAAAGAAACATTCAATTTTATTCTTGTTTTTTTGAACAGGGTGAAAAAGGTGACATGGGCGGAGAGGGCGAGCAGGGTGTCAGAGGTGACCCTGGAATCAAGGGGAAAGAAGGGCCACCGGGCGACCCTGGGCTTACTGGCGTCAGAGTGAGTGATGCAGTTATGCACACACAATATCACATTCATATTTTGCTGTATACTTCAAAACAAATATCGCATATAGTGTTCTCAGTTTGTGAACAACACGAGAGTGTAAATTAAGGGGCGACATATGCAAACCAGTTTTAATGCACACAGGTTCTTTATTGGCATTGATGGTTCCCTAAAGAATAACATCCATGTGGAAAAGGTTCTTTAGATTAAAAAATGTTCTTCACACTAAGAAAAAATGTTTCTTCTAAGAACTGTTCACTGAAAGGTTCTCTGGGGAACCAAAAATGGCTCTTCTATTGCATTGCTGTGAAACCACCCACCCTTTTGGAACCTTTATTTAGTATATTTAGGAATAATATACATTTTTAAAAATCTGGTAGTGAACCATAGCAACAGTGAACCAGTTAAGTGCTTGCATTATGATTAGGGATGTGCGATATATCGGCAACCATATCGGTATCGGCCAGTTATTTGTTCAGTTTTAATGTTATCATTATCAGCCAGATAAGAAAATTTGGCCAATATATTAAGGCCGATAAATAATGGATTATTTCCTTCAGCTGAGACACTTCAGATGTGCACTGTCCACCGTGATGGTTTTGAATTGCTTGAAATTTGATTGAAATCACTTCAGTTAAGTTCAATGTGCGGCACAAGTCTGTCATATAAGCTACATAAAATTATAATGAGAACATTGTAATTGTGTGTTTAGGACATGACTTTTAATGGTGAAACTTTTGTTTTTGTAATTAGGCTCTCAAAAATTGTATAAAAATTTGGATTTAGATTTATCGGCCAATATATCGGCTATCAGCTTTCAAATTGAAAGAATTATCGGTTATTGCTATCGGCCAAAATGTTCATATTGGTGCATCCCTAATTACGATCAGTGATGCAAAGCACATTGACAAAACATGTTTTTATATATTACAGATAAAATTATCACAAAAAAATTGTGTTTTCTATTCTATTAATTACTCTTTAAAATGAGACGAATCTCAACAGTTAAGCCTGAAAATTACCAACAAGCATTTGTTTCAGTATTAATTATATACAATTCTAATATTTATTTTTAGTTTATTTTTATATTTTCAGTTTTCATTTTCATTTTAGTATTTTTCATGGGCTTTTGTCATTTTTGTTAGCTTTTTTATATTTCTGTTTAGCTTTATTTTATTTTAGTTTTCAGTAATTTAAGTACTTCAACTTCAACTTACTTTATTTCAAATAAAAAAAGGAATGTAAATTCATTAATATTGTTGTTTTCTGTGTATATTAAAAAAAAAAACAACCTTTATTTCAGTAATATTTTTAAATGTTTATTTATATTTATATTTATTATTTCAGCTTTATTTATGTTAATAGTTTTTAGTTAACAATAACAACACTGTCAGTCATCTGTATTTGTGAAATGACAGTGGAGTTGTTTTTGATTTTTACTTAATTTTTTTTTTTTGCATGTGTGTTTTAGGGTCCTGAAGGAAAACCTGGTAAAAATGGCGAGAGAGGGAAACCAGGGTTTAAGGTAAGACATTAGAGTTCAAGATACCATTTTGTTTTGTTGATGTTATTTATCTTTAATTTATCGAACACAGTAGCCATATTGACTGCACTTTCACATTACCTACAGGGTGCCAAAGGTAACATCGGTCACCTGGGAGAGACAGGAACCATGGGAAAGATTGGACCAATCGGAACCACCGGACCAAAGGGCTCGCGAGGAACCATCGGACATGTGGTAAACAGTTACATCTGTTATTATTACGTTTAGTTTTAGCAATACATCCATCTCACTTAGCATTTAACCTGCACAAGAAAACTGTCTCATCTTGTTTGTCCCTGTGTCTCAGGGCGCTCCAGGGCGTATGGGGCTGCAGGGTGATCCGGGCATATCCGGATATGAAGTGAGTACAGGAAACAAGCACAAATATCATCACATGATCTTATTAGCATATTACAAATTATTTATTTCCATATCAGCGCACAGATTGATCAACTCAATTCTGATAGTGGAATGGTGCTTAAAAGCTTTTTCTTTCTCTACAGGGTCACAAGGGACCTCAAGGTTCAATAGGACCCCCGGGACCAAAGGGTGAAAAGGTAAAATGTATTCATCACTCATTTTGTTCAAAAATTTTCATACTTGTGACACATTTATGTCATCCTGAATCAGTGTTGCCAAGTCCGCGGTTTTCCCGTGGAATTAGGCTACTTTTACACTGTTGCCGCGGGTTGTTTTTCATGTCCACGGGTTGAAGCGACCCAGAATAACCTGATATTTAGCCACTGGAATGCAAATTTTACCATGGGAACCCTGCCAAAAATGCAGATTTTGCCCCCTGGAACGTGATTTTTACCGGGGGATCATTTTTCAACATTCAACATTTTTATCATTTTTTTTCCATCCTTATTTTATTTACAATACACTCTCAAAATAAACAAATGAAACCTTGCTCTAAAGTGTTACCATATTTTTAAACATTGACCACTTTAAACATAACATTAAACATATAAACACTCACTCATTTGAATCAGTTTTCTATAATCATCTGATGTCTTGCATTATGTAATATTCTAGGGCGAACAGGGGGATGATGGGAAGGTGGAGGGTCCTACAGGTCCACCAGGACTCAGAGTGAGTCTCTCTTATTTTCATTTGTATATCTGTCTGTGATTTCCTCTTATTACAATAGCAATATTTACTACATCATGCATGTGTTTGTGTATTTTCAGGGTCCAATTGGAAAGCGAGGAGACAGGGGCGAACCGGGAGATCCAGGATACGTGGTGAGATAAACACAGCTACCCAGAAAGCATGCTATTGTCCTACTGCATATGAAGCGCATTAGCTAATTGACTTGCGTGTCGTCGGTGCACACCAACATGTGACCATTTCGTACAATCGATTAAAAACTGCCAACTGAGATTAAAAGGTGTTTTATATGATAATCGGCTAAACATAAAAAATATGTTATAGATTACATTACGATGAAGACCGTTTCAAGGCAGTTTTGATTTAGGTTCACATTAGAAGATATATCCCCAAGCAAAAATATGGTTTGAGTAGAGATGTATGTGTTTTAATAGATAAATTGCAGAACTTTGGTCAGAGAATATATACAGTATTATTAGTAACGATTTCATTATTATTATAAATATTGCTCATACTTTAGACATATTGGTCTGCAATAATTGCATAAGCAAGCACCACTCTTTATATTTTCTTCAAAAAAATGTAGTTCTTTTTAATTTTATGTATTATTAATAAATAAAAATAAATTATTAATTTATTACATTTCCATATATAATTTATTTTTGTTATGTATTATTTTTTGGTTTATTGTAATTACGAATAATTTTGTTTGTATGCGCAGGGTCAGCAAGGTGTTGATGGTTTTCGAGGCAAACCCGGTGCTCCTGGACTACCTGTGCGTATAATATGACATCAGATCATGATTACAGATGTGCCCGCACTAAAACATACACACAAACACCTTTTCTTTCGTTTCTTTTAATGCATTTTTAGGGTAATCCTGGTCCACGTGGAATACAAGGCCCCAAAGGATCCAAAGGAGAACAGGTAATGCTATGCTTGCAGATCGTATGTGTGTGGGTATGTTTTGTAGAAAATTCAGATTTCATTACTTATGGTTTGGAATAGCAGCCGTAAACAACATGTGGTAGAAATCAGAGCCTTGTCACATACTTCAGCAATATGGTTAGATGTGTGTGTGTACGTTCATGCTGTATATGATTAATTCTGTGTCTGTGGTTTTCTCCTTGGCATTACTTCTTTTTCTCACATGCTTTGTTATTCTCTATCACTTTCAGGGTCAGAAGGGTAAACAGGGTCTTCAGGGGGAGCGTGGCAGCAGAGGGTCACCAGTAAGAGGAACTCTTTCATGCTTGAAGCACAATTTTAATAAGGCGAATGATGTATGCTTAAAATTATACTTTAAAATTGTATATATTTAATCAAGTAATCGTCACATTACAGTTATCAGAATAGAAACATTTGAATGGTCCTAAACAGACTTAATTTTCTATATGCAATATGTAATAATATTTATTTATTTATTTATTTAATTTCCATAATTTTATCTCTGATATATAATTTAGTTTATTAATTATATTATTTATTAAAATACATATATTATTTATATATTAATTATAGAATTATTGATGTATTGTATATGTATTTCCTATATTATTCATAATTTTTATTTAATTAATTCTTAATTATTTTTTAAATTGATTTAGCTGCCAAACTAATAAATATATACGAAACAAAATGTAATCTCATTATTAATATTTTTTATCATGCAATATATATGATGTGTATTAATTTATTTGATTTGCATAATTTTGATTACTTACGAGCACACACACACACATATATATATATATATTATCAATTAAATTGTATTTATATATTAATCAGATCATTATTTATATATTATTTTTATATAATTCATTCTTATAATTATTTTTTTAATTTGTGATTTGTGTCTGCCAAATGAATAAATATAAATGTCTATAACAATTTAACATTAAAATTAAGCAACCCACAAATGTCATTACTGTAATACAAAAAGAAATGTATTCTCATTACTAATATTTTTGTTTTATTAAAATCAGCTCTAAAAAGTCATACATGCAAAAATACTATAATATATAATTGCAGTTGTCTTTAATATTTAATATTTACTCCTGAAATATTCATTTTACAGTAATCAGAATGGAAAAATCTTAATGATCCAGAACAGAGTTAATTTTCCTCATGCTATATATATATATATATATATATATATATAATAATAAAAATATGTATTAATTTATTTGATTTGCTTAATTTTAATTATGAGAATATATATATATATATATATATATATATATATATATATATATATATATATATATATTATTTTTTTTTTTTTTTTTTTTTTTTATATATTAATTAGATCATTATTAGCTAATAATTATAATTATTTTTAATTGAAATATGACCCTAAAATGTTTGTACTGTTTTTGTGAGATTCTCATAGTAATATACTTCACTACAAGTACATTTGCTTAAACCTCTTTCCTTTTTTACTTAATGACAGACTAAATGCCCAGCCTTCTCTCTCTGTTCTCATCAGGGTGTTGTTGGGTTGCCCGGCCCAAGAGGGACTGTGGGTCGAGAAGGACAGGAGGGCGTTCCTGGCATGGATGGACTGCCAGGGAAAGATGGAAGCAGAGGAATACCAGTAAGAATTCATCATGAGACCTGTGATCTCTGATCTGTCTGAACAGGGTTATTACATGCATCTTTCTCTTTCGTTTAGGGTGATCAGGGAGATGATGGCGAGTTTGGTTTGCCTGGTAAACCCGGTGCACCTGGGAAGGTTGGCGTTATCGGTTTACCAGGCCCACAGGGATCATTTGGTCCAAAGGTCAGAGAATAACATTTTAACACAATTATTATGATTTAGATTTATATATACACTACCGTTCTAACGTTTGGGGTCAGAAAGATTGTTTTTTTTTTGTTTTTTGAAAGAATTTCTTCTGCACACCAATGCTGCATTTCTTTGATTAAAAAAATTCAGTAAAAACAGTAATATTGTGAAATATTATTACAATTTAAAATAACTGTTTTCTATGTGAATATATTTTACAATTTGATTTATTCCTGTGATCAAAGCTGAATTTTCAGCATCATTACTCCAGTCTTCATTGTCACATGATCCTTTATTTGCTGCTCAAGAAATGTTGAAATCAGCTTTGCTGCTTCATTATTTTTGTGGAAACCCCTTTGCCCCCAGGATTCATTTATGAACAGAGTTCAAAGGATCAGCATTTATTTAAAATATAAATCTTTTGTAACATTATAAATGTCTTTACTTTAACTTTTGATCTATTTAATGCATCTTTGTTGAATAAAAATAGTAATCTTTCAAAAAATGACTGACCCCAAACTGTTGAACTGTAGTATATATTTATATATCTCGACTGGGTCGTTTTGATGTATGCATTTGTTATATGTGTGCATGAATAGGGTGAGAGGGGCCTTCCTGGTCACCCTGGTCCTTCAGGAAAGAGAGGTTTTAAGGGAGGAATGGGCCTTCCTGGACCTCAGGGAGACCGGGGTCCTAAGGGCCAACCAGTGAGTACTACACCCAGACAAAAACACACAAAGATGTGCCATAAAAACTGTTATACTTCACTGTGAACTCCCCAACTAACTACAAAAGACCCAGAGTTCATTTTGGAACAAAACATTAATAGTAATCTTTGATTTAGGGTGACATCGGGGAACCCGGCTTTCAAGGGATACCGGGAATGTTTGGACCAAAGGTGAGTTTTTTCAGCCATTGCCAGGTATCTGATTTAAAGTGTTCTTCTTGGTGAAAAACAGAAATGTGATCTTCCATGTGTGTCTGCCCAAGAGAAACAAAAAGAGATGAGATTTATCATTTCTGAAAGAGTTCCTTCCTTTGGGAAACATGTTTTCATCCACAGGCTCAAAGAGCGCCATAATTCACACAAACGCTGAGGTGTATTTTTGTTAAGGAGCAAGACAAACCCACAGCCGCGAGCTCATAAAACAGGATAAGCGTGTGTAGTTGTGGTGTTACTGTGGCAGTCTAATTCATTCAGATTCATTCATGCTTCTGGTTTAACTTGATGAACAAGAGCTATGGAAAAAATGTGGGCCACCAATGGTAGCCACACAAACACTTGTCAGTGATAAATAGCCACATGTTTTCATGATGTTTGTGGCCACTGAATTTTCCACTTCATAAATGCTCTAGTCGTGCTCTTCAATATATACAACACACACATTAGCATGAATTGGTTAGCCACAGCTGTGTATTTGTATGTTTGTTTATGTGGGCTTGATGTTTGGGTTGTTTATTCAGGGGCCTCCAGGAGACTTTGGACCGAAGGGCATTCAGGGGCCTAAAGGGCCCCAGGGCAACATGGTGAGCACACACACACACACACACACATCCTCTATGTATACATACACATATTATAGTGCTTGTGTTGTAATATTTACATGTTGGTTTCAGGGTAGAGGGGGTTTAGCTGGACCTGTCGGTGTGATTGGCCCTATCGGTAGTCCAGTGAGTATATACACTCTACCGTAGTGAACAATGTGGTCATATCTGCTCTCTGACCCTCAGCTGACCTCTATTCTCTCATTGACGTCTCTCTGTAGGGCACCAGAGGAGATACTGGCAACAAAGGAGAAATGGTGAGAAGAGATGAATTCGCTCTTTCTCTTCAGATCTTGATATGACAGTAGATCTTACAGGTTTCTCATAAACACTCTCTTTTTTTTTCATACAGGGTGTTCAGGGACCTCGAGTGAGTCTTTACGATCACAGACATTGTCATTTCCCATTGTTCACGGCTTGTGTTTATTTTAAAAGCCGCTTGTCTGTTTCTAACGTGGTTATTTGTGTTTTTCCAGGGTGCTCCTGGACCGCGTGGACCTCCTGGACTTCCGGTAAAACACCCACTTCTTTCTTTAACACTTCTAATAGATGCTTTCAGAATATTTAATTACACTTTTTAGGACCTGCCAGAGATATCTATTGTTTTTATGTCTAATTATAATGACTAACCCAGAAAACTTTGCATTTTTTAAAATTCTAATAAAACTATTGTTTTTAAATTGAGGGTGTCCAACAATTTTGTGCTCACATACACACAAACATGCCAATCTCTACTATATTTTAATATTATCAGTATAATTCATATACGGTGATGATTATAGTTTTATTATTCGATTCTCTACAGGGTCCGCCAGGAATCCCACCGGCTTTGGTAAGAATTTTCACTAACTTTTTATTATGTTTGTTTGTTTATTCATTCATTCAGTGTTATGTTCTGTAAAACTGCGTTATTAAGTTTGCTTGTGTGCATGTATGTTGTAGAAACAAGATTTCGGTCTTGGAGTGGCTCAGCCAGTTTTTAGGGAGACGAACACACAGAAAATAGAGGTGAGATCATTCAAACACATACACACATACACACAGACATGGCCTGTTTATTTTACACATCACACTGTGGTTTACGATGATTGGGTGTTTGAAAGACTGTCTCGTTGTTCTCTCAGGGTCGGGGTCTGATGGACATGCCTATGTTGGATCAGGCTCCAGAGATCCTGCGGACGCTCCATTACCTGAGCTCTCTGGTCCACAGTCTGAAGAACCCGCTGGGCACACGAGATCATCCTGCTCGACTCTGCAAGGACCTGCACGACTGCCGGGACACGCTTTACGATGGTGTGTGTTGAACCTGAAGGAATATTCTGGGCTAAATATCACCAATACCATCTGTAAATAGTAGGGGTGTGACGAGACAGTTAGCTCACGAGAACGAAACAAGACAAGATTTTTACACAGTTTTTTAAAGAAATCCTCAATGATGAAATATGTGAATAGAAAAATAGTCTGCAGGTGTGTTTGAAATGTTTTAACTAATCAGCTTGTAATGAATGTCATTTCAGTTCTACTTTCTGAATATCCGAGTATTATAGCATGCAGTAAATGACAACGGTATTCAAGCTCGACTGACTGGCTTCTCTCCTGTATGATTTCACATGAGTCTCAATCTTAGAACTGTACATGATTTATGAGCTTTTGACCTCCTAACTGAACTCCTTTCCACAAACTGATCATAGAAATAAAACAGTATAAATAAAATTCTAGAATTCTAGAAAATTAAGACATTTATCAGACGCTTAGGCTCTGTTGTGCGACGAATCCTCTGCCATGGTCTTGTCAGTCATCTCGTCACATGATCAGTGAACTCTTGATTCCTGCTGCTCGTGTTTGTTGAGCTGAATGGAATTGAAACGACCGGTATCCAACTGAATTAAATGGTTTTTATTTTTATAAAAAAGCAAAATGACTGCAAAAAATGCTGTTCTTACATGGAGTTTTTGTCTTGTTTCTAGTCAAAATATCTTAAAGTTCTTAAATCAAGAAGCATTTTCTTGACAAGTAAAAATTATTTTCTTGGTTTCAGAAAAAATAAGTCAAAATTAAGTGAGTTTTTCCTTAAAACAAGCAAAATAATTTTAATCCAAACTGAAAACAAGATTATATATCTTATTTTTGGTTTGATATAAGATTATTTTGCTTACCCCATTGGCAGATTATTTTGCTTGTTTTAAGCAAAATAATCTTATATCAAACCAAAAATAAGATATATAATCTTGTTTTCAGTTTGGATTAAAATTATTTTGCTTGTTTTAAGGAAAAACTCACTTATGACTTATTTTTTTGACTTATTTTTCCTAAAAACAAGAAAATAATTTTTACTTGTCAAGAAAATGCTTCTTGATTTAAGAACTATAAGAAATTTTGACTAGAAACAAGACAAAAACTCTAAGTAAGAACAGCATTTTTGCTGATCTCGAGGCATAATGTAAATGTAGCGGTGGCTGATTCTATCCTAATTTCACCCTCACGCTCCATGGTGAGTCTGCTTTTCAGTTCACATTTTAATTTCGTCACACCCCTAGTAAATAGCTGTAATAATTAAACACTTACTATTGTCAAATTTCAACTTTTCAATTTTGCTGAAATATTTGTGTCCTGGAATCTTCAGGCACTTATTGGATCGACCCAAACCTGGGCTGCTCCTCAGACTCTATAGAAGTGACGTGCAATTTCACCGGTGGTGGACGCACCTGCCTCAGGCCCATCACCACAGCTAAGGTCTGTAACATTCAGCTTCCAGATCATTGGCATTATTTTCACAGTTTTTTATTTGATTAATGCTGATCCTTGTATCTAGGGAGGATATGTTTAGATAAGAAACATCATAATCTAATTTTACAAGTGTAAATATTGCTGTGTTGTTGACTGGTTGCAGCTGGAGTTCAGTGTCGGACGCGTCCAGATGAACTTCCTGCACCTGCTGAGTGCCGGAGCGGAGCAACGAATCACTATCCACTGCCTGAACGTGACAATCTGGAGCCACACCCCCACCCAGCCCCCTTCCCAGAATGCTGTTCGGTTCCACGCGTGGAGGGGAGAGACGCTGGAGCCGGACGTGTTAGCAGACTCCTGCTGGGTGAGTGTGCCCTTCTAAAATCTCTCTCTAATTAATGAGTGCAACCGCATCCACAGCATCCTTTGCATCATGTGCAAAGAAAATTACCAAAGTATCACCAAAAAAACATACATAATTAAAAAAAACAAATGCAAATGTACAGAATTAATATTGTACATATAACTAAAATAATTATGAATAGTCAAATCTTTTGATCTGCATCCAACAAGATCAAAATAAAAAATAATGAAATGATATGAAGGGGTTTTTATTTAAGCATTTAATTTACTTGATTATCCAAAATAATAAACATTTAAATTGTAAATTGACCTAAATTTTAATAATGCATTTATTGCATTGCAAAAATGCAAATAAAAATAGAAAAAAGAAAAATGGTTTGTTACACACAATGTGACTTGCAGGTCATTTTGAGGGTTCTTGATATAATAATAATAATCATTATAATATATCTTATAAATAAATAATAATAAAAATAATACAATTTTATAAAATATTTACTAAATAAATTTAAATGGCAGCACAGGTTTAGTCCAGTTTTATTTTAGTATTATTTATACTATTTATTAATATTTTGAATTAGCTTTTATTTGCTTTATTTTATTTTATTTCATTTGCTTTTATTTCGTTTTAAAAAGTTTTATTAATTTTGTTTTGATTGTCATTATTATTAGTTTTTTTCATTCAATTTATTTTTATTTCAGTTTTAGTTGTATTAATTTTAATACTTAAATTTAAACATCTTTTTTCCCATAGATTTATTTTCATTATTGAAAACCATTTTAATACTCTGTGTTGCAGTTAAACACTGAACTTTAGTCATGAATTCATTTCTGATTGACTTTTGTCACTTTTGTATGCATGATGCATCACTGATTGAGTTTTTTATTGATAGCAACTGAACGGGCGCTGGCAACATGCTGACTTCCTGTTCCGGGTGTCGGATCCCACCTTACTTCCTGTCGTACGCATAAGCAACCTACCGAAGACAACGCCCTCGTCGCGCTTTCACCTAGAAGTCGGACCTGTGTGCTTCCTATAGTGTGTGTGAGAGATTGTGAGAGTGTGCGCTCCTCAAACACACACCGACCCGCCCACAGCCCGCCCCCTTCAGTATTCAGCCACTGATTGGACTGCAGAAACAGAAAGAGGTGGTGTGGGCGGGGCTTTGGGGGACATAGCATTGAGACTCCTACAGTCTAAAGGAAATCCCGCCCCTACCAGCCATGGATGTCCAATCAGATTTGATTCCTCTAGAAAACAAGCCAATCATCTCGCAGGGACGAACACTCAGGACATCCAGGGGCGGAGAAACAGCCTCTGTCTCTCTCTTTCTCTCTTCTTCTCTTTCTGCCTCAGCCTGTTTCTTTGGTGCTCATTTTCTTTTGCTTGCTCTTTCAAATTATTATTATTAATAATAAGTTATTATAATACTTGTACTTTTATAATAAAAATCAACAGTTTATTGAAGAGATGAATTAAGATCAATGAGAGGTATTATATGTACATATACACTTATTGTTTATCTGATCTTTTATATGGTAATTTTGTCACATGTAAAAAAAAGAAATGCTAAAGTGCAATAGGAAAATGAAGAAAAAATGATAATTGATTATATATTAAGTGTGCGTCTCAATGAGGAAAGTTTTTCAGGGGTGTTGTCATTCATTCGTGTCATTTTAACACTCCATCAGACAGGGAAGTGTGTGTGTTTGTGTGAATGAGTTTTGGAAGTGACCGTCAGTGTGTGTGTGAGTGTGTGTGTGTGTGTGTGTGTTTATGTGACGGATCAGTAAACAAGTGAAGGTGCATGTTTCTTTCAAACTTACAGACACACCTGTGAATATCAACACACGCGCCTGAGGTGTGCCTGTCACTTTAAGTGGGCGTTTCTCAATGAAAGAGGTGTGTCTGTTTCAAAGGAGTTCATAAGGGTGAATCCCTGATGAAAACGCCTGGGTCATATTTCACCCAAAAAGAAAAAGAAAGCATATTTTAATATTTGCATTGTGACATTTTTGTGACAAGCACACTTTTATGGAAATTTTCTTTACCGTAATGCATACGGACATAATGCACCTCTTTGTAGTTACTTTTGTAATATTATAATATTTTAGTATTATTTGCTTTGATTATCATTACAGAAATGTTGAATTGCTGAAACTTTACAGCAATGAGTATTCCTGTATTAAAGGGTTAGTTTGCCCAAAAATAAAAATTCTGTCATTAATTACTCACCCTCATGTCGTTCCACACCCATAAAACCTTTGTTCATCTTCAGAACACAACTTAAGATATTTTTGATGAAATCAGATGGCTCAATGCCCAGAAAGCGACTAAAGATGTATTTTAAACAGTTCATGTGACTAAAATGGTTCAACCTTAATGTTACGAAGCGTCGAGAATATTTTTTGTGCACCAAAAAAACAACAAAATAGCGACTTTATCAACAATATCCAGTGTTGGGTGATTTCAAAACACTGCTTCATGAAGCTTCGAAGTTTTACAAATCTTTTGTTTCGAATCAGTGGTTCAGAGCGTGTATCAAACTGCTAAAGTCACGTGATTTCAGTAAACGAGGCTTCGTTACGTCATAAGTGTTTCGAAATTTCAATGATTCACGTGACTTTAGCAGATTGATACGAGCTCCGAACCACTGATTTGAAACAAATGATTCGCAAAACTTCGAAGCTTCATGAAGCAGTGTTTTGAAATCGCCCATCACTAGATATAAAATTGTTATTTTGTTTTTGGCAACAAAAAGTATTCATAACATTAACCACTGTAGTCACATGAGCTGTTTTAAATACGTCTTTATTGAAAGTGTTAATTGTCTTGCTGATAATGCAGGCCTCACTGAGTCATCGGATTTTATCAAAAATGTCTTAAGTTGTTGAAGATGAAGGTCTTAGACACGAGGGTGAGTAATTAATTAATTAAACAATTCAACTTTCAAAATTTTTGACAAAGGCATACTCTCAAACTCAAAATGTCAGCAGTTTATTGCTTTCTTTTGATTTCTGGGTAAAATATGACTGAAAAAATGTTTTTGACAGGTTTTGTGAGATTCACTCATGAAAGGCCTGTTCACACCAACGACGACAACGATAACGATAAACACATCGTTTTAAATATAAAAGAATTGCAGAGTCCACACCACAACTATTACGCACTATAATGGCACAGAGAAACGATATCGTTCAAATCACTTTTTCAGCTGATGAACGACAAAAACATCGACAGCCAATCAGAATCCATTCTGCTTTAAGAGCGCGAGCAGTTAAAGCGGCAGACGACATAACAGCAGCGCGCGCTTAATATTAACGGAACGATGTCGTCAGCTGGTGTGAACGTAACAGTTAAAGATAAAGTTAACTTTATAGTTATTGTTCTTGGTGTGAACGGGCCTTAAAGGTTTGTCTCACTAACAATGGTGCTAATTTGAAGCCGTTTTAAAAGTGGATCCTAAAAATGTTGATGCTTTTGTTTAGTGCCCGCGTTACTCTGAATTATTATGTCAGTGTGAATTTTGTGTACTTTAAAGGTGCTCAGAAAAGGCAAAATACATTTGCATTATGCGATAAGCTTGTGCTTTCCTCTGTGGTACACAACAGTTTTGTACTTTCACCTCACTTGCTCAAACATCAACTAATGGCTTTTGTAAGGGAACACATTTCCGTAGCTTTACGTTATTAATTGTCATCAGAAAGTGTATTATCATATGCAAATGAATGGTCGCAATCTCGTGAACGATACGTTTGCGTTCCCTACAACAAGGAAACGGCAGTGATGTTCTGTTCGAAGCTTTTTGTTCCTTTATTCTTCATGACGTGTGTATAATTCTGCAGGCTTTGATGTATACAGTGAGTCCCTTTTGCTTAATTTAATGTTATTTAAATTTTACAAACGCGCTTTTTAACCAAATTCTCTGTTGTGACAGAGTTTCTCTCCAGATAACTTAATTATGCCAACTGCTCTTATGGTTCATAGATTTATTTTATGTGTAAATTTGGGGTTCCAGAGAACAATATATTGCTTTTTTTTCGATCTGTTTTTATTTTTCTATCCTGTTTATTTTTGTCTATAATAATAATAATAATAATCTAAAGTCGTACTGTACCAGGACTGTGTTCTATATTATTTCTAAGGTTCTAAGATGAATTTTAAAACATGTGAACGTTCCATGTCAGAAGGTTGGGATTCTGATTACCTCATTGCTCTGCCATTCCTGTTTGTGAAAAATCAACTGTCAAATTCAAGGCTCAGTAAACTCATCTTTGTCGGCTTCATCATAATCAGGTTGTTTTTTCCTCTGAACACGTCCTCCGTTTCGTTGTTCTCTGTGTCAGTGTTCCATACTTGGTTACATATGTGGATTCTGAATTGGAATTAATGCTTACATACCCAATAAAGATGTTCTTACACCAAAGTCTGCATTTTGGTCTGGTTGTTTGATTAATAAAAAACAATACAAACATTAGAATTTGAATCGTGGCGCTTTAAAATAGGCTAAAAAACAAACAAACAAAAAACCAAGATATTTATTTTCCATTATGATAACTCCATATCGCTTTTATTCGCAACTTCATTCGCGTCAAAGAAAAGCATATTTACACTGTCTGAATCGTTCACTATTCTCTATATAGTGCACTATGTGCCATTCACAATGTAGAAACTAGTAAAAGTGTGAATAAATGACTGATTTTAGTCGCAACTTTAGCATCTGTAAGAGTGTAGGAGGGGGCGGGACTTCAGATTCTAGAGAGCATTTGATTGGACAGAAGATTTGATGAGAAGCTGGTCCGCGGTGATGTCATAAAATTCCATGATTCATTTTAGCAGAAGTGAGAGACTGTATATTTTGAATAATTATACCTTCTAAATGCGAATTTTCATTATTGATTTGGAACACACCAGTTTATTCATAACGTTTTGATTCCAGGGGGACTTTAAGATCACACCAGGGATATTATAGTTAACTGAAACAAAATTTTTTTTTTTTTTTAAGCGTTAACTGGAATAAAATATTAAAAAAATTCAACTTATTTTATCAGTTAGAAAAACAACTAAAACTAAACCTGAAATAATAATTAATGAAAAAAATATATGGACATTAAAAAACTATAGATTATAACATATATCTATATATATTATTTCTAATTCTAATTGAATACACACACATATGCACTATGAAACTCACACTGTAGCTCTGTTTGTGCTTCATAAGAGAAAGTGTGCAAGAAATATGAAAGTGGTAAAGAAAAAGGGGGAAAAAATGACAAAAACACATTAAAAAAAAGGTACAGTGCTTGTCACTCAGGCAGTAACCTAAGGTACAAAGGTTAATATGCACCATTTAGGGGTAAGGTACAAAGATGTACCTTTTCACTTTTGTACCTTAGTGTACTGCCCCAGTGACAAGGATCGTACAGTGTATAATTCAATATAAAAACTCTGTGAATCTCAATGATAATCAAATAAAACAACACGTGTTCATTTCAGTCCGTTCATTAAAAACAGGAAACATCACCAAAAGGTTAATTACAAACCTTTATTTACTATTTTAACCCTGATTTACAGCTTACTGTGCATTGTTCAGGTTTATGAATATAGATGCAGTAGGAACACTTAAAAAAACACAAATTTCAGCTTCAACTCAACGAGTAACAACTGCAGAAATCTGAATTAAAAATTTGTTGCATTAAAACCAACTTTTTCATACAACTAGATCATTATTATTGGTTTTTAGCCTGACCTGATGGCATTCACACACTTTACTGGCACATTTAAGTTCAGTACAATGACAATAAGCACATCACATTTTTCAAGTTTATGGTTTTCATTTTTTGAAGTACATTATTTGGCAAAAAAATAAGTAGAATGTTCTATGAAAAACACAGAAAGGTTCAGTTTTGCTTTATAGAGTCTTCACATGTGTAACTGTTTTTGTGCTGTTCTGAATGATCTTGGATATCAACTTAAACCAAACCTGATAAACTACTCTGTTGCTTTACTCATAATAGTTCCATTATCTCTATTCCTATTTTCAATAACAAACTTCAAGACTGACGAACACTGAAGTGTCAGTCAAGCTGCTGCTTCATTCAGATGGACCTGCTCTGAATGATGTCAGGTGTAGTTGAACACACTCACGTACGCACCATAAAACACTGTAGTTCTGTATGTGTTCATAAGAGAAAGTGTGCAAGAATTATGAAAATAAAGATGAAAGGGGTGTGTCCTGAACTGTAGGGGGCGGAGCCATGGAGGTCATGTCCACAGAGAGCGTGCTCCAACAGCAGGTGCGTTTCAGGTGTGATGCCTGCAACACACACACACACACCTACGTTTAGATCAAATACAACTGACAGTGCTGTTATTAGCCTGATTCACTATGGTAAACATATTATAAGATTTAATATTTCTGTGAATCATGTGTTTATGGATCAGTTTTATACTTTTGAGGATGTTTTAGTATAATTAAAAGGAATAATAGTACTCTTATTGGCCTGTTTAGCAGAGCCATCCATGGAACAAACAAAACAAGCCCTGAAAGTTGATAAAAGAACACATATTATACAGTCACGTGATGTCTGATCTTATTAGATGATTAGTTCATTGCATTTGATATATTTTACTTTCAATAAAACCTATGGAATGGGTTTGTAAAAGGTGTTTTTATGCATGTTTGGTCTGAGTTTTTGTTGCATTTACACTGTTCTGACCAGCAGGGGACACCAGCGAGTCGAACGCTTCGAAACAGTGAATCATTTTGCGAATCAACTGATTCGAAGCTTTGAAAAGCTTCGTTTCTCCCATCATTACCTGACGGGATGGTTTTCATACACATTTTTAGTAAAATTATAATTAAAACTGAAGGTAATTCGAAATATTAAAAGGTATATATATAATACGAAAAATAACAGATTATTGATAGACCTCATCATAACATTATTCGAGTTATTATGTGACAACACTGAAGCGTTAACGGAGTTTCTGTATCCCGGAGCACTGGACTGTGATTGTTTCATGTCGACTCTGAACCATTAGATTAACTGCAGCAAACACTCCGTTACAGGAAGTCCTTAATCTTCTCTATTATGTAGACCCGTTTCTAAAACTTGATATTTTATGTAATAAAATATTACATAATGGATTCCAATTGCTTGAAAAATATAATCTGCAACAGCTGAAACTGCAGCACCTGAATCTAAAAATAATACGACTCTGTTCTAAACCTCATAAAATAAAAACATGTTTAAAAGGTCGGTACAAAGAATCATTTCTGCTCACCAAGGCTGCATTTATTTAATCAAAAATACAATAAAAATAGTAATATTGTGAAATAATATTATAATTTAAAAGAACTGTTTTCTATTTGAATATATGTTAAAAAAAGTAATTTATTTCTGTGATCAAAGGTGAATTTTCAGCATCATTACTCCAGTCTTCAGTGTCACGTGATCCTTCAGAAATCATTCTAATATGCTGATTTGATAATCAAAAAAATCAATGTTGAAAATAGTTGTATTTTTTGTAAATAATGCTATTTTAAATAGAAAGAAATTAAATAGAAAAAACCTAATATTACAAACGATTTCTGCTGAAATAAATGCTGATTCATTTTTTGATTCATTTAAAGGTGCAATGTGTATAATTTGGGAGGATCTATTGGCATAAATGCAATACAATATACATAACTATGTTTTCAGTGGTGTATAAAGACCTTACATAACGAACCATTATGTTTTTATTATCTTAGAATGAGCCATTTCTATCTCATACACCGCACATCCCCCCTTCATGTAAAGTCGCCATTTTGCGCCACCATGTTTCTACAGTAAACCTAAACGGACAAAGACTCTACAGAGCGCGTTTCGTCACTATGTTGTTGTCCTTCTAAATCATTCATGTTTTTTTCATAGTCACTGCGGTAAATACGCACAGAGAAGTAGTACACAGCAAAATCCCCAGAGTTAAATCAATCAAGAGCCCAAACTAAAACAAACCCTGACCACCATGATGGTGGCATTTTTTTTTTGACCAATAAAACAGCAACATCTAAACCGCTGTTAATTCTCAATAAGAACTTCTGTAGATGTCTGACAGAAATAAAGTCAATCTGGTTAGTAATAAATGAATCAGATCTTTTAATCAGATCTTGAGATTTAATGTCTTTTACCTTGATTTCATCTAAGGCTGTGACTGAAGTCAGTAGTTTCTCTTTTCTTCAGTGATTCTGCTTGTTAACAGCAGGTGTTCATCATTAATGCTCAATTATAACTTAAGTAACTGCTTAATTATTTCATTAACTTTAACTCTGCTTCAGTGTTACTTTAACACTATATAGAGAGGGACCAAATGTAGTCAGCCAGATGGCCACGGTAGCTTCTCTGAAAGGGAGGAGTGCGAGGGGTGTGCGCCGTTAGTTGCAGTTCGCAACCTCACCACTAGATGCCGCTAAAATGTACACACTGCACCTTTAATGCATCCTTGCTGGAAAAAAAAAAAATATATATATATATATATATTTTTTTTTTTTTTTTAATTTTGTAACCTCAAACTTTGTATGATAGTCTGTCTGTATACATGATATCGCTTGCTTTTCGTCTCTAGCTATGATCATTTAGAGGACTTTAGCATTAAAAGTTTGAAAACCACTGTCCTTTGTGATCTGTCAATCAATAATTCCCGCCCTTATAGGGTCATATGAAGCCATTATTGATGAGCAGTGTCCTATTTCCATCATTACACAATGAGTCGATATGGGCCTGGTTAGTGCAGAGTGAAAAAGAGGGCCAAAAACACTTCTTTAAATGCAGGTTATTAAAAGTATTTCATGAAAGCGTGAGAAACTCACTGTGTTGTGACCATTCCTCCCAGAGATGCTGAAGTTCCTCATCATGTTCGTGAGTGTGATCTGAGGTAAACAACATAGTCATCCAGCAAAAAATAATGTCATTACACTTTACTTAAAGGGATAGTCCACCCAAAAATGAAAATTGTCATCATTCCAAACCTGTATGAATTTCTTCCTTTTGCTACACACACACATATTTTTACCCTCCTCCACTATGAAAGTCAATGGGGTCCATCAACTGTTTGGTTACCCATATTCTTCAAAATATCTTCTCATGTGTTCAGCAGAAGAAAGGTTTAGAACAACTTGAGGATGAGTAAATGATGACAGAATTTTCATCTTTGTGTGAACTATCCCTTTAAACACTTACACTTAAATCTAACAGACAAAACCCAAGCGTTTCAATGTGCTAAAGAAGGGTTAAGCGTAAAGCGTACCGTCGCTGTGCTGGAACAGAAGCTGCCGCAGCTCTCTGAGGGCTCTCGTCAGGTTCTCCAGCTGGTCGTGGAGGTGGATGTTCTCCTCGATCAGAGCGTGGATGGTGTCCTGCAGCTCAAACGCTCGACAACACACACCCAGCAGCACACAGACACACACACAGCGCAGAGCCCGTGAGCGATGCATCCTCAACACACACTCACACACCTGCTGTACTTAACATTACAATGACATCTCCAACCAAACACACTCACACTCGCTGTAGACCTTCTGCTGGCTGAGGGACACGCTTCTCTTACACACACATCTGACAATCTAATACAGTGAAACAACAGAGAGAGAGAGAGAGAGAGAGAGAGAGCTTTACTTCCTGATCAATTCAATCATTAGGTGAACTGATGAATCAGAGCGCTCATAGATTATCCTGATGCAACACAATAAAACTCTCCAGCTGCACTGCAGTATCACCGCATTAAACCAGCGATAGCACATTAAAGCAAGAGTTTATCCAAAAACCCTTTACTCATTCTCACTGACCAAAAGATGGAGTCCAAACAACTCATCAGTATTGGTATTTTTTGCTAAAACTATTACAAATGGTTTTCAGTAGGCCTAAATGAAATAAAGATAATAAAATGTAAACATTAGATGAACAAACAAACGGGGGAAAAAAATATTGGCTTGTCAACTAACTGAAAAAGTCATTTTAAGTTGAAGTAGTAAAATAAAAAATAAAACTAAAATTGAAATTAAAAAAATCAGTATAGATATATATGACCCTGGACCACAGTGCCAACCATAAAGGTCAATTTTATGAAATTGATATTAACACATCATCTGAAAGCTAAATAAAAAAGTTTTTCGTTGCTGTATGGTTAGGTAGGATAGGACAATATTCGAAAATCTAGAATCGGAGGGTGCAAAAAAAAAAAAAAAAAATCACTCTCTGCTTATTATTGAGAAAATCGCCTTTAAAGTTGTCCAAATGAAGTCCTTAGCAATGCATATCCATTCACAAAAATAAATTGATATATTTACAGAAGCAAATTTACAAAATATCTTCATGGAACAAGATTTTTGGCATGAAAGAGAAATTGATAAGTTTGACCCATACAATGTATTGTTGGCTATTGCTACAAATATACCTGTGCGACTTATGACTGGTTTTGTGGTCCAGGGTCACACATCTAAAAATAATAAAAATGACACAAGCACAAAATAAACAGAAAATTTAAAAGAAAATTAAAAAATAAAAGCTAAATCAATATTAATAAATACTGTATTAGTATGTAAATAACACTATATACACTCATTTGCTCTCTTCCGAGAGATTTGAGAGCTGCAGCAGAGGGGAAGACTTTCAAGTTAAAGGTGCTAAAGAGGATCTTTTCGTCGACTGAGAAACTAAAGACTGTTAAGAGTTTTTGAAATGAGCGCATGCGTAAGAACAACCCCCCTCCTTCACGGCTCATTTCGAGGGAACGCCTCCCAAAACTCGTGCACGAGTATTGGCTGATGTTTTTAAGGCTCTACCTCGAGCACAGATGATGTATATTAATATTATTATTTTCAGTGCACCTAATAAATAGTCTTTTATCAGTTAGTAAAGACAGTTAAGTAATATTGCAAAAATGTATAAAACAAAACATCCTCTTTAGCACCTTTAATAAAGAATAATCACAAAAGGACAGTGACACACAGGTTTAGAACGACATTCATTTCTGTGTGAAGAGTTTTCTGTTGACTGGTTTGGAGAGCTAAATGGATTTCTTTCTTGTATTTAAATTTTGGGTGAACTACATTTTTTCCATGCAAGATTCTTAACATTCATTTAGGAAAAAAGGGGGAAAAGTAGCACTGCAATTCATAGGAAAACTTTTTTTTTTTCCTTAAATAAACCATGTTGAATTCAATGTAACAACTGTTTTAAGAACAGTTGCATGAACAGAAATGTTAGCGGATGGCACCATTATTCTCCACCAAAAGGAAATAAAGATAACCAGAAAAAGGGGTTTAATGTTTCATTTTAAGTATGACCTTAAGACACAAAAATTAAAATGATCATCATTTACTCACCCTCAAGCTCCAAACCTCTCTTTGTTCTGTTGAACCCAAAAAATGAATAAATAAAATTGCCAGCCCCCATTGATTTCCATATTATGAAAAAAATATGGAAGTCAAAGGGGCCGTCAACTGTCTGGTTACCAACATTTCTTCAAAATATCTTTAGTGTTCAACAGAAGAAAGAAACTCATACAGGTTTGGATGAACTTAAGGGGGAGTAAATTACATTTTTGGGTGAACTATACCTTTAAGTGTTAATTAAATGTGAAAAATACTGAAATCTATTAAACATTAAAAGGTGCTCTAAGTGATGTCACGCGTTTTTAGGCCAAAACATTTTTTGTCACATACAGCAAACATCTCACTATCCGCTAGCTGCCTGTCCCCTGAACACACTGTAAAAAAAACACGGTCTCTGTAGTCGCCACAAGCTCCAAAAACGGCAATAAAAACAAACTGGTGCAGCCTGGACCACGAAACATAATAAAAATGCTCCAGCCAATAACCGACAAGAATGATTTTAAATGCGTGTTCATGACTGTTTCAGGAAGCATGGAGGGGAGGAGGAGGTGGAGGAGGGAGGGTCTAGCTAGCCTGTTTTGTTTGACAACACTTCGAACGTCAACAGGAAGTTACTCCACCCAGGATCACTTAGACCACCTTTAATCTGCATTAATCCAATCCTGTATATATGCATAAAACTCATTACCAACAAAACTTTAGGCCACATTTTGTCTTGGAGTACACTGATCAAAATAATTGCAGAATATCCAAACTTGGCTCTCAAGTAAGCTCAGTGAGTTTAACGTTTAGCATACGTAGACCAATTAAAAATGAGACCTGAAGATAAAGTTTGACCAAAAGCATTTTATTAAAGTCAAAAGCTGTATATTCAACTATTTATGAACTCTTGGGAGCCCTGGTGCGCTTCTTCTTCACCACCACAGGCTTCTGACTCCTCAGGATGGCGCTCACACGTCTCAGAGCAGCCTGGAAGACAGAGACAGAGCATCAGTCAGCAGCTGGACAGATATAAAGCTCATTCATCCAAATCACACTGCATCGACTTGAGCTGTAAAGCTCTTGTGCATTACATACACCTCTGGTTTCACATTTACATTATGCATTTTTCAGACGCTTTTATCCAAAATGACATTGCATTATACTATACATTTGTATCTGAGTATCACAGACGAGGCTTAAGCTAGTTCTAGGCTAAAATGCATGTTTGAGCGGTTTTAACTGAACGCAACTATCTGAAAATATGTGAGTGCCATTGTTTTGTCTCAAGATGCACACCAGTAATATTCTTTTTCTAGGGTACATTTATAAAAGCTACTTAAATATCCTAATTGAACTAAGGCCTAATCCTGACTTAGCCTAAGCCCTGTCTGCGAAACCGGACCATAAATACTCAAATTAAAGCTTAAAATCATTTCACGGAGGCAAATTGAGTCCAACTACAAATTAATGAAGTGAGCATTTTTTTGATAAATCCTTCATGCTGTTGTGTGCTTTTGTGCGCGTGTAAACTCACCGTGCGCAGGTCCCTCCTGTATTTATTTTTGCGGATGATGTTCCTCACGCTGGCGAGGGTGGCGCGAGAGTTCTTGTTGATGGTGATCTTCTCGTATGAGGTGGCAGGTTTACGCTGACCTGAAACACATTAAATCTTGGTAAAAGAACGCCAGCAGATGTTTAAAGCAGAGAGCAGAGACGTCTAGATGAACGATTTATTCCAGAGATAAATCACATCTGACTTGAGACATACAGAATCTCATTAACAAACAAACATCTCAATGCAACTGGCAGAGTTTGCATCATCATATAGACAATGGGCACCTGAACGATTATAATAAGTGACCTCATATTGATAAAATTAACCAGGCATGTAAAGTTTGATCCCTGAAAAAATGTCACTGCTGTCCATCAGTTTGTGTCAAAAACTAGCAGAGCCTCACTCACCTGCACGTTTCTTCAGGACGACGACCACACCTTTGCCATCAGCGGCCGGCTCGACGCCAACGGTCTTCTGATGAATGAGACCATTGAAGCGGAAAGCATTCCTGGACTTCAGGTTATTTGGCTCCTGAAAATGAGAAAGAAAATGCAAGATCAGAAAGAGTTGGAAAATTTCAGCAGGTCAACTACAGCAGTGTTCTCAAGTCTGTTCTGACAGGGTCACATGCAGCAGAAAAGACAAAATGCCAATAGTTAAAGTGCATAACTGTGCATAGTTAGGCTTATTAATTTTGGTGCAAAAGGTCATTTGGTATAAGCTAGTAAAATTAAACCAATTCCAAGACAAACAGATTAGGACATCCCTCATCCCTAAACAAAATCATGTGGCCGGCTAATAAACCACGCTTCAGATAGTCAAAACCATCTGTTTTCCCATTTTGTATGCTGCACCACAGCAGCACAAGGCAACATTTAGACATTTTAGAGATGGAAAACCCTGAAGCAAAACTAGATAAACTAGATTACAACTACATATGAAAGGATGGGCAAAAACTAATGCTCTGAACTCAGCTAAATCTCTAATCCTGCATCCATTCTCTCGAATCAGTATTTCTTTTTAGTTTATTAGTGTGAATAAAACAAAACCCACATAAAGGCCGTCACATCAGCTGTGCGTAGTTGAACTGGTGACTTACAGTGCTGTAGGTCTGTTTGTTCCTCTTGATAAGGAAACTGGAGGCATTCCTGATGACCATCCACTGCAGGTGGGCTGATGCCATTATGACTCCTGAATGAATGAATGAAACGAGGCAAGAAATAAGAAACAGTTCACAACCTTGAAACCATATAACAAGCCTCTATCCTATTATAAAACTATATAATTTAGAATAGAAATTATATATATATATATATATATATATATATATATATATATATATATATATATATATAAAAAAATCAGGGATGCAAATAGGTAAGGGGGAAAAAGGTGAGAACATTGTGTGTTTTTTTTTAAAGATATTTGCTTTACATGCTCATTTGTAGTTACTTTGATTTTTTAATTTGTCATTACTATGTGTCCAAAAATAATTTCACATAAAAAATTGTTGCAACATTTCACCAAAATCAAGACTGAATAGGCTACATTTGGTCAAAACCTCATGATATAAAAAATGAAGAGCTATGGCTATTTAAGACAATATTGGCTGATTAGACGGCAATACTGAGCTAAACTGCAAACTGTTTGCCCTCTCTCTTCACCTTTCCCACATCTCAGACTCCCCACCACCCCATAAAAACACTTTCTCATTGGATCTATGCAAATCCCATAAGTGACCTATTTTGATCTCAAAAAGGTGAGTTGTCACTGAAAGGTGAGGAGATTGCATCTATGATACAGAGTGAATTCACCATGTGTGTGTGTGTATATTTTATAATTATATATATATATATATATATATATATATATAATATTATATTATACATACATATACATATGTAAGAAGACTTAAAAATGCCTCTGAAATTTTCTTCTAAAATGAGCATTTTTATCAAGCTCGTATGTTTATGTTCAGTTATTTTACTTTAATAACAATGAAAAGAACTTATTGCCAGAGTGCATGTTATCAAATCAACCCTAGTGTTAAAACAGAGCTGCAAAACCGCAATGGCACATTAACAGCAACCATACGCTACTTGAAGTTCAATTCGTGGGGAAAAACATTTCTCAGTCGAGGCTGATTTTGAACATCTTCAGCGCTGTGGTGCTTGTCTCACTCACTGAAGGCCTCGCTAAGCAACACCGGTGGCGTTTAGAATGAAATATCTTCATCTTTATTCTCCCTACACCGAATATTATAGCTCATAAACATCTTATAACACATTCGATGCACTTAAATGCGCATTTAATACTGAAATGTGCGTTATAAAGCGTTAAATCGAGCTTTGAAAAGTAACACACGATGACCACGTTACCTTTTCAGCAGAGGAAGAGAGAAGGAAAGGAATGAGTTCCAGTTCCGGTCGAGCTTACGTAGTTTCTTACGCCTCTACGATGGATTAGTTACCTAGTGATTTACATTAATTTCAGAGTGTAGAAAATGACGAAAATGTATTGTATTTTTTAAAAAAAAAAATTAGAAACTTTTTCAAAAACTAATAATTAAATATATATATATATATTGTTAAACAGGACTATATGTTTGCTGAACAGTGCGGATGAACATTGAGCGCGCATGCGGTGATGCAGGTTGTGTACGTCACGCTCTCTGTGTGCTCTTCGTCAGGATTATGCGTTCTCTCTCTAACCACAACAACCCAGCTCTGATGTCTACTGTACATACATTATTATGATTCTTATTTACACGCATTGAGGACAGTTTCATAATGTAAATTATATAATTGTTCGTATGATTATATAATCATTTAAACCTTCATGATCCAATGCTGCAGCGATGGAGAATGATGAAGATCAGGAGACTCTGGGAGAGAAACTGTATGATCTGATTTATCCTAAATACACTGAGATGACACCTAAACTTACAGGTGATACAGAATCTATCTATCTATCTATCTATCTATCTATCTATCTATCTATCTATCTATCTATCTATCTATCTATCTATCTATCTATCTATCTATCTATCTATCTATCTATCTATCTATCTATCTATCTATCTATCTATCAATTTGTCTGTCTGTCTATCTGTCTGTCTGTCTGTCTATCAATTTGTCTATCTATCTATCTATCTATCTATCTATCTATCAATTTGTCTATCTATCTATCAATTTGTCTGTCTGTCTATCTGTCTGTATATCTATCTGTCTGTCTATCTATCTATTTGTCTGTCTGTCTATCTATCTATTTGTCTATCTGTCCGTTTATCTGTCTGTCTGTCTATCTATCTATCTGTCCGTCTGTCTATCTGTCTGTCTATCTGTCTATTTGTCTGTCTGTCTGTCTGTCTGTCTGATATAGTGGTTTAACTTTAGTTATGTCATGCAGGTATGCTGCTGGAGTTGCCTGCGTCTGTTGTGGCTCAGATGTTGTATGATGAAGCTCTGCTGAATAAAGCATTAGAAAGAGCACTGACCGCTCTCACATCAGCTGACCACAGGTATCACACAGTACTGCCACTTGACAATAAAACACAACTAACAGAATAAAACTGAACTTAAAATACACAATAATGTACACAAATCTAAACTAATATTACATACTGTTTCACATATTATAGTACGTACTAAGTACATAACCTCTGTCGTATTCTCTTCCTAGTGAGCCTGCGTCTCACACTGATGATGCAGCGTCTGCGTCCTCCGACTCTCTGGGTGAACAGCTGTATGACCTCATTGACCTCTACAACACTGGACATACACAGAAAATAACTGGTACATTTATTGACACACTGCAAAATGGGGGAATTTAAAGTCTGTTACAGTAGTAACGTTGCCATGGCAACTGTGCAGGCATGCTATTGGAGCAGAAGAAGGAGGCGGTGCTTCAGCTGCTGTCGGATCATACGCTCCTCGAGGAACGGGTCAAGATTGCCTTGAAAACGCTGCAGGAGTAGGTGCCTTTGGATTTTTTATTATCAATGTTGAGCAAATTTCAGAATTCAGTTCATGAGACAAAAAAACAACAGCATAATTTTGACTCAATTCAACTCTGAATGATGCTCTCATTATTAGTGTTTGACAAACTCATATTAGCAAGAATTAGAAAGATTATAAGAATATACAAGAAGCAAAATGTGCTGTTTATCTGCGGCGTAGGCAGGGTGACGAGGCCACGGATGTGAGTGACAGCTCTGACAGAGAGGAAGTGGAATCCATTGGCGAGACGCTTTTCAGTTTTGTGCATCAGTTAGACCCCGCCCACTGTGCTGACATCACAGGTGAGTTACTAAGCTCATTTGAATACAGGGTTCTTGATCGAGAGACGTTGTGTCCGAAATCGAATACTTCCCTACTATATAGTATGCAAAAAACAGTATCTAAGTATTTATTCAGAATGAATAGCGCACAATTATGCTGATTGCTGATAAGAGAATGTTGATGAATTATGACAATGTTTATGTTTTAGACACAGTAAAAATGCATATTTTATCTCCCTCGTCTGAACTTAAATGAGCAGCCTGCTACAGTGCAGACTGCAGACATTTCAGAATAAGAGTCTGGTTTATAATTTTTTCCCCCCTGGTCATTATTGTTATTTTGTTTACACAATAAACTGTATTTAATTAAATTAAATTTCTATTTAATCCATAGTAAATTACAGTATCTTGTCACAGGAAGGAAAGACTAAGAACATTACTTGACACATTATTCAATATATTTTACAGGTATAAGGGTTATTATAGTTAATTAAACCTAAAAACATTAAAAAAAATCTCCATTATTTGAAATAAACGTTAACTGAAATAAAATAAATATATATAAAAATGTAAACTTATGTCATCTAGTTCCCAACTTTAGCTTAACCTGATGTAGTAAAGTAACTAAAACAGAAATAAAAAACTATATTGACATTTAAAAGCAAAAACTAAAAGACATAAACACACAAAAAAATTACTAAAACTTTTAACTAAAATTACAATGAAAACAGAAAAACTAAAAATCTAATCAAATTTTTAAACAAAAACTATAATAGTACCTCAATACGGAAGAGAATTAGGGCCAAGCAATAATAAAAAAATAAAACCATCTCGAGATTAAAGTTGCTAAATTTCGAGAAAAAAGTCAAAATAAAATGTTGAGAATAAACTTGTTAAATTACGAGAAAAAATTCGCTAAATTACGAATTTGTTCTCATAATTTAACTACTTTTTTTCTCGTAATTTAATGAGGTTATTCTCAACATTTTATTTTGACTTTTTTTTTTTTTTTTGACGAGTTTTTTCTCAAAATTTAACAACTTTAATCTCGAGATGGTTTAATTTTTTTATTATTGCTTGGCCCTAATCCTCTTCCGTACCTCAATGATAAGTTTGTCAATCAAAAAAACGTGCACTTAAGTGAACATGTATTGAACATGTATTGCATCTGTGTATTGTTAGAGAAATGCTTAATGCATTACAATTGAACTAAATTTGATTTTATTCGACTAAATCTACCGTAGATTTAGTCAACTAAAACTAGACTAAAACTAAAACAATTTCCGATGACTAAAATATGACTAAAACAAAATGGCATTTTAGTCAAAAGAAGACTATGACTAAAACTAAATCAACATTTGCTGTCAAAATGAACACTGGTTTCAAACCAAATGTAGTACGTACTATATACAGTATGCAATTTCGGATGATTTTTGTACACACTGTGTGATATGTATTCATGTGGAAATGTGTGTAGGGATGCTGCTGGAAATGGATTCTGGAACTCTGCAACAGATTCTGTCCGACCGGAGCATGTTGGAAGTGGCAGTTCAGAAAGCAAAAAGTGCACTGGTACTGGTACAACCAAATGTACACACACTCACACACACATTCAGGGCTGCGATTCACATACACTCTGTCTAATTATGCATTTGTGCGTGCTTTTAAGTTAATTATGCTCACAACCACACCTTTGCGATCCAGAAAGGGAGTTAACTTTTTAAGTTTTAAGCTGGTGAATAATCAACAAGGAAAACTTACAACTTAAAGATGCAGTGTGTAAATTTTAGCGGCATCTAGTGGTGAGGTTGTGAATTGCATCCAACGGCTCAGTCCACCGCTTTCTAATCACATAGAGAAGCTACAGTGTCCGACACAGGACAAAGATGTCGTCTGAGACAGCAGAGAGTAGCCAGTTAAGCAATGAGGTTTCTTCTTACTTCTAACAAAGAACGGTCTCTGCTTTTAATAAACAAGACGACGACTACTACTACTACTACTCTTTGTGCGTATTCAGTGTAGTGACGATGCAGACTGCTTCTAAAAACACCAACGAAGAAGAACAACAACAAAATAGTGGCAAAATGCGCTCTGTAGAGCAGTTTGTCCGTTTAGGGCTACTGTAGAAACATGGTGGCGCGAAATGTCGACTCCAATGTAAGGTGACCCGTGGTGTATGTAAGTAGAAATGGCTCATTCTAAGGTAATAAAAACATAATGGTTCATTATGTAAGGTCTTTATACACTGCTGAAAACATAGTTATGTTTATTATATTGCATTTCTGTCAATAGATCCTCCTAAATATTACACACTGGACCTTTAAAAGCTCTTGAGGAGTTTCCTGGACTGTTTGAAAAAGAAAAATAATATTTTTCTCTTTGTCCACAGGAGGGCGCTGTGAGCCCAACACACACACACAAATGTCAGAATGAGGCAGACGCTGCGACCTAGAGGAACTTTGAGTTTGGGACTTTTAGGCCCAAATGGCTGTACATTTTACTTGTATATTTCAATACATTGTTTACATGGACTTCTTTTTTTCATGGATTTTCGCAGCTTTTTATTGATGGGATGAAATGATTGTAAAGAATAAAAAAGGGGGAAATTGCATCAGGAAAACAAACAGGCTGGATTTGAACCTGCATGAGAAACCCAGCTAAATGTGTCTGGACTCTAGAGCTTCTGCACTGACCACCAGTTCATGGCTTTGACGTTCCAAGGGCGTCTGCACATTTTTTTTTGCTGATTTGAGTCTTATAATGAGCTATAAATTAATATATGACTTTAAATGAAGAATGCAGAGTTTCATACTGTAGTTTTGTATGAGATGCATGTAAATTCTACAAATATTTCAGCTATGCAGATGTTAAAGACATGATGAAATGCTTTTAAGAACAGTTTCTTTCCTGTTTTGATGCAGTCAATTTACAATGCTTGGTTAGTCAATGTGTTGTTTTTTAAGGAAAAAATAAAAATAAAACTTTTAACAGATTTGTTATATGCTTTTGCTAGTTGTGGTAGATCTATTGGTGAGAAAATGCTCAGATTGCACAAAAATACACTACCGATTAAAAGTTTGGGGTCAGTATGATTAAAAAAAGAACAATAAATTGATACTTTTATTCAGCAAGGATGCATTAAATTGATTAAAAGTGACAGAAAAGACATTCTATTCAAAGAATCTTGGGAAAAAAAGGCAGTTTCCACAAAAATATGAAGCAGCACAACTGTTTTCAACATTGATAATAATCAGAAATGTTTCTTGAGCATCAAATCATCATATTAGAATGATTTGTGAAGGATCATGTGACACTGAAGACTGGAGTAATGATGCTGAAAATTCAGCTTTGGTCACAAAAATGAATTACATTTTAAATAAATTGTAATAGCTCACAATATTACTCTTTTTAACTGTATTTTGATCAAATATATGCAGCTTTGGTGAACAGAAGAGAATATTTATAATTGAAAAAAATTAATTATTAAAAAAAATATTTAAAAAAAGTAAAAATCTTCCTAACCCCAAACCTTTCAATGGCAGTGTAGATCCATGGGTAGTAAACATGCATCTAAAACTATTTAAATACAATTTTGCTAATTTTTTAATAATGTTAAAGGGTTACTTCACCCAAAAATGAAATATAGTCACTCTCATGTCATTCCAGTCCCGTAAGACCTTTGTTCATCTTCGGAACACAAATTATGATATTTTTGATGAAATCCGATGGCTCAGTGAGGCCTCCATTGACAGCAAGAATGAAGCAATGAGAATACTTTTTGTGTGCCAAAAAAACAAAATAGCGACTTTATTCAACAATATCTAGTGATGGGCGATTTCAAAACACTGCTTCATGAAGCTTTGAAGCTTTACGAATCTTTTGTTTTGAATCAGTGGTTCAGAGTACGTATCAAATTGCTAAATTTCGAAGAACTTATGACGTAACGAAGCCTCGTTTACTGAAATCACGTGACTTTGGCAGTTTGATACACGGTCTGAACCACTGATTCGAAATAAAAGATTCGTAAAGATTTGTAAATCGGCCATCACTAGATATTGTTGAAAAGTTGTCGCTTTGTTTTTTTGCCGCACAAAAAGTATTCTTGTCAATTTATAATATTTAGCTTGAACCACTGCAGTCACATGAACTGTTTTAAATATGTTTGTAGCACCTTTCTGAAAGTGTTAATTATCTTGCTGTCAATGCAGGCCTCACAGCCATCGGATTTCATCAAAAATATCTTAATTTGTGTTCTGAAGATGAACGAATGTCTTATGTGTGGAAGAGGATTAGGGCCAAGCATTAATAAAAAAAATAAAACCATCTCAAGATTAAAGTTGTTAAATTTCGAGAAAAAAAGTCTAAATAAAATGTTGAGAAAAAACTCGTTAAATTACGAGAATAAATTCGTTAATTTAATGACTTTATTCTCAACATTTTATCTAGACTTTTCTCGAAATTTAATGACATTTTTCTCATAATTTAAAAAATTTGTTCTCGTAATTTAATGAGTTATTCTCAATATTTTGTCTCGACTTCTCTTGAAATTTAACAAGTTTTTTCTCGTAATTTAACAACTTTAATCTCGAGATGGTTTTATTTTTTTATTATTGCTTGGCCCTAATCCTCTTCTGTACTTATGGGTGTAGAACAACATGAGGGTGAGTAATAAATGACAGAATTTTTAGTTTTAGTTTTTGGGCAAACTAACCCTTTAAGCATGCATATATAAGCAGCTCCCAAGAGATATAGAATAATTAAAAAAAAAAAACAACATTCTGTAGTATTAAAGAGCTCAAAAATATCTTTATTATCACTTTATCAAGAATTGTACAGTCAATTTCTAAACACAATGGAAAAGTCCAAGCTTCCTTCAAACAGAGCTGACCTTTGGAATTACAAAACCCTGCTGTTACCATGGGAACAAGAACCCCGGAACGAGCAAAGGAATAGCGATGTGTGGATTAGGAGACATGAAGACGATCGATCGGAGAGCGAGATGAAGTCAGGAAAATAATAATAGATATCTTATGAGCAAAACACACAAATGATCACAGGGATTTTGGTAAATCATGTAAATGTATGATTCTTCGCTACTGGCAAAATTAAGGATTCGATCAGGATCGGTTTGTTTAGCACACTGTGATTCTGCGTACACAAACTCGCTCTGATATACAGATCCTGTCCGGTTTCATTTCGACAGGAGGCTTAATAAATATCTAAAACATTCTGGTACGCTGCACTGTTCCCATGACAACAGGCCAGACTGCCCTCTAACACATGCATCAGCAAGACACGCCCACATTTCCTCCCCACGCACACACACACGCGTTCATACGCACTCGCATACACCCTGCAGAAATGAGCAGACTACACTAAAGGAAATCAAACTACACAGGGCTAAAAATCGCAATATTGCACTTGTATTCACACTGCTCATGTTGAGGAAGCGCCGCTGGTCCGTACAAACTCGCAACAAGAGGGTAGAGTTAGACCGCAACGGGTATGAAGGAGAAACGGACGAGGACCGGAGTCTGATCCATTCGTTCCAACTTCAGCACAGATGGGAAACGATGATTATGACGGCGAGACAATGTTATCTGGGAGGCTGAGGGCCGCATGCCAGCGCTGCTAGGAGTCCAGGCAGAAACCAAACTTCAGTCCGATCCGGTCTAGAAGCACAGTTTGATCTAGAACTACAGCTGTTACTTCACTGTGGGGTATCCCCTCTGTCCCAAACGACCAGGTCGAGCACGGCTGGTGGGAACAGACTGAAGAAGACAGAGAAAGACATTTGCATGTCAGTTTCTTTCTGTGACAACATCCAGAACATTTACTTTAAAGCAAAACCATTGTTTTTTTCATGCACTGGTCAATTTTGAGGCTAGTGGAAAGAAAACATCCCAAATACACATTTAAGTGTTTATTACACTATCTATTTGTACTGTAGATTTCAATTGTCATTATCTTTAGATACCGTTTTCTCAAAATGAATTTCCCACTTCAACAGCGTTACATACACCAAACTTCACAGATCCTATTTATATATTGTTCATAAATCATTCGCTTGATTTGTATCATGGAGTGATAAAAGGAGATATACAAAATCCACTCTGTAAAAACCTTTAACTCTAATATGGCAGGAAAATGAAAATACATTTTGAACCTGGCTTTATTTCTTTTCTTTTAGATTTATGCAAAGTAGTGCATATTTAATTAGAGAATACCTCGTTTGCATATTTAAACAATATTTCAGAAAACTTGTAATAAACAACAGTGATTAATTAGCATATTACGGAAATACGGTGATTTTTATTAGTTACATTTTCTTCACCTACAGTAAATGTTTATTACTGTTTTGATACAAATTTCATTCTTCTTCATGTTCATTTAGTGTAAAACATGCATTTATTATTTTAAACTAAATTGTTACTCTTAGTTTTATTTGAATTTTGTTTTTAATTTCTAACATCTAACAGTGTTTTTTTGTATTATGTATATACTAGTATTAACATTTCAAATTAGATTCTCATTTTAAGTTTGCTTAAAATTTAGCTCAAAATTATTTTAAGTTGTAGTAATTGTTATGGATTTTTGTAATTTTCATTTTTTTGTAGTTTTTTCCAATATTTCAGTTTTAATTTGAGTAATTTTAGTACTTAAACACTATATTTCAGCTAGTTGCAAAAGCAACATTTTGTAATTTTCATTTAGGTTTTTTAAAGGATTAGTTCACTTTAAAATGAAAATTAGCCCAAGCTTTATTCACCCTCAAGCCATCCTAAGTGTTTATGACTTTCTTCTTTCAGATGAACACAATCGGAGTTATATTAATAAATATCCTGACACATCAGAGCTTTATAATGGCAGTGATCGAGGATCAACGAGTATGAACTGAAGAAAGTGTCTCCATCCACATCCATCCATCCATTATAAACATATTCCAAAGCACACGGCTCCTGGGGTTAATAAAGGCCTTCTGAAGCGAAGTGATGCATTTGTATAAAAAAAATATCCATATTTAACAAGATATGAAGTAAAATATCTAGCTTCCACCAGACTGCCTTCCGTATTCAACTTACTAAGTTTATGATGGATGGATGAGGATGGAGACACTTTCTTCAGCTCATACTCGTTGGAATCATTCCCTGCCATTATAAAGCTAGGATGCGTCAGGATATTTATTAATATAACTTAGATTGTGTTCATCAGAAAGAAGAAAGTCATATACACCTAGGATGGCTTGAGAGTGAGTAAATCATGGGGTAATTTTCATTTTAAAGTGAACTAATCCTTTAATCTTTTATTCAGATTGTATTTCAATGAATAAAAATGATTTTTAATAATATTAGTTAAAAATAATAACAGTGATTTGGCCTTTTGCCTTAAAAAAACATCCCTTGTCAATCTTACCTGTGCAAACTGGGAGGGGTTATAAAATGTCACGCCTCCTGCAGGTGGAGCTCCTTGCGCTGGCGGCTGAGCAGGAACCTATGAGAACACACTAGCGGTTACTATGGGAACAGGAGAGCAACATCACCACCACCCATTTCCGTGGATGTAGACGGCCATGCCCACTGAAAGTCATGATTAGCATGCAGCACGTGATTGGTTAATGTGTGCATGCACCAAAAGGGGCGGAGCCTCAATCTTCAGCACGCCTCTGAGATCCAAGAGCCCTTCCTATTGGCCAAGTACTCTGTCAGGGCTGCTGGTGACACATAAAGGTGTCGTGCTGGAGGTGTGGCTGAAGTGTGTGATGTTAGAAGCGTGCAGAGAGCATGTGTGCTCATGTTATATTGTGCAGCATTAGAAAGAACTGCATAGCACTGTTGTTATATCATTGCAGTGTCTGGAAAAGGTGTGTGTGTGTGTTTCAGATAAGAACCAGCTGAAAGTACCTGATTTAAATGCTGACTCACTTCTCGAGATAGAGAACTCATTGAGCTAGAACGTGACAGCTAGAACAGCAGGAATAAATGAAACAAACAAACAAAAACACCACAAACCCAAATTAATCTCATGCAGCGCCATCTTAAATCACATCTCTTGTCAATCATTACAATATGATTACATCACAATCAGTGGTCTCCATGGCAACACCTCAGCAGCGTGTAGTCCTTTAGCATGCGTTCTCACTCTCAAGCACACTCGCACACACTCATGCACTTTGTGTCATCAGATCTGAGATTATAATCAAAGCCCATTATCATGGAATACAGTTAGAGATGCAAGTTCAAATGTGTGTGTGTGTGTGTGTGTGTTTCAGAAGCAGTAAGTGTACATGTGAGCATATGTGTTGTTAAAATGGTGTTAATCTGCATTAATGAGAGAAGGAGCAGTGCATGACAGAATGAAGTGGCTTTAAATGAGAAGTGGTAAAGTATTAAAAGATGATCTAACCTCTCCAGATTGGGTTCCCTCCGGGCCAGGAGGCAAAGCATTCGGATTAAACATCTAGAGAGAAAACACACACTCATTATAGCGGATGTGTATTACAAGCAAAATTAGGTGTGAATGCAGTTCTTGTGGGATGGTAGTGCTGATCATTTATCTGAAATTAGACATAAAATTAGAATCCAATAAATAAATAAAAATCAATTAATAAATTGTCAAGAGCCAACCTCTAAAAATAGAAAAGCAAACTGAAAATAAATAAATAAATAAATAAATACAATAATACAATAAAAAAAAATAAACTGGCTCTGGTGATAAAACAAAACAAAAAATAAAACTAAAAAAGTTGAAATGTCAAGAGCAAAAATGCAATAAAACTAAACTGGCTCTGGTGATAAACTAAATGAAACAAAACGAAACAAAACAAAAACAAAACAAAACAAAAAACAAAACAAAAAACAAAACGAAACAAAAAACAAAAAGTTGAAATGTCAAGAGAAAAAATAAAATAAATAAATAAACTGGCATTGGTGATAAACAAGACAAAACAAGAAAAAAAAAGTCAAGAACAAAAAAATGCAAAAATAAAATAAAAATAAATAAACTGGCTCTGGTGATAAAAATAATACAATTTAAAAGTTGAAATGTCAAAAGCAAAAATGCTATAAAAATAAGTGGTCTCTGTTGATAAACAAACCAAACCAAAATAAAAAGTTGAAATGTCAAGAGCAAAAATGCAATAAAACTAAACTGGCTCTGGTGATAAACGAAATGAAATTAAACGAAACAAAACAAAAACAAAAAACTCAAACTGAAACAAAAACAAAAAACACAAAACCAAACAAAAAAACCCCAAACCAAACCAAAAACAAAACAAAAAACAACAGTTGAAATGTCAAGAGAAAAAATAAAATAAATAAATAAACTGGCATTGGTGATAAAACGAAGCAAAAGTAAAACTAAAAAAGCTGAAATGTCAAGAGCAAAAATGCAATAAAATAAACTGGCTCTGGTGATAAACAAGACAAAATAGAACCCCACCCCCCCAAAAAACAAAAAACAAACAAACAAAAAAAAAAACAAAATTCAAATGTCAAGAACAAAAAAATGCAAAAATAAAATAAAAATAAATAAATAAACTGGCTCTGGTGATAAAAATAATACAATTTAAAAGTTGAAATGTCAAAAGCAAAAATGCAATAAAACTAAACTGGCTGATAAACAAAATGAAATTAAACGAAACAAAACAAAAACAAAAAACAAAACAAAACATAAAACCAAACCAAAAAACAAAACCAAAACAAAAACAAAAGTTGAAATGTCAAGAGAAAAAATAAAATAAACAAATTTATTAACTGGCTCTGGTGATAAAACGAAACAAAAATAAAACTAAAAAAGCTGAAATGTCAAGAGCAAAAATGCAATAAAATAAACTGGCTCTGGTGATAAACAAGACAAAATAGAAAAAAAAAAGTGAAAACAATTAAATAAAAAAGAAAGAAACAAGTAAAATGGTAAATTTGTAATATGAACAAATCAAATTAAAGAGATGCTCAACGTCAACTGCACAAAAGCTGCGCAAAGAATGTCACTGTGGGAGACTCAAAATGCTGTGCAGGTCAATTGTCCAGTTGTGATCGGAACCAAAGTTAATTCCGTCTGTGTGTTTACATGCGGTTTTGTGTAGCAGGGCAGGTGTGTGTACCTGTGGCACTGTGGCACTCGTCTGTTGTGTGTTTTCACCACTGGCATCTGGAACGCTTCCTTCCATTGGCTGCTGCTCATCTGGGGCTGAAAAGAGCAGTGTTAGACTTCACACAGACATACACTGATGCACATTAACACACTAACACACACACCTGCAGCTGGTGTAAACAGGTTGGCTGGCATGGCCATGGGCGCGAGAGGAGCAAACAGGTCAGCAGGGGGTGGTACAGCAGCGGCGGGTTTAGATCCTCCACGACCAGGATTCAACACGTCCACATAACGGCTCTTAGTGCCTGAAACACAAACACACTTAGTAAACAGTCAAAGGAGCATTACTTGTGGGTGCGACAGATCTAAGACAGAGAGATTTTAATAGTGTCTTTAGTTTATGAATAGACTGATCATGAATCAGCTCTTTAGAACTGTCCGTTCAAATCAGTTCATTGATTTGTTTGGCTCAAAGTCCCTATGAGCCATTTTACACTTTTAATTTTTTAATAATATATTCATTAGATAAATACTGCTGTTTATTACTATGTTTTTTGTATTGGTACAAATAAACAAATATCATAGTTTTAGTTTCATTTGAAAATGTATTAAATATTTTATTGTATTTGACACAGTGTTATTTTAATATTTTATACTATGATAGTATTTATTAATATTTTGAATAAGATTTTTGTTTGTTTTCATTTTAATTTTAGTTTAAATTTGACTAATTTTATGTGCTTGTCATTTAATTGTCAATTAGATTTTTTTATATATTTTTTTTAGCTTTGATTTTTATTTTTAATTAATTAGATTTTATATTTATATTTATATACTTATACATTTATATTTTAACATCTATTTCAGTTGTATTTTAAGCCAAAGCAACATTTCTAATTTATTTTAGTTTTTTAATCTAATGTTTTTTTGTTTTATTTCAGCTTTATTCCAATTAACAAATTATTTTTAGTTTTTGGTCCAAATCTTCACACCCACACACACACATACATTTATATGACACATACTACCCACACACATTTACTAAAAGATGATTAATAATGGAGAGATTTCTTTCTAAGAATAATTGGGAAGAGAAATGTGGTGTATGACAAAGTGACTGGTGACATACCTGCTCTCCTGGAGAACATATTCACAGGTGGCCCTGCTGCTGGACCCCCTGCGCCTGGTGGCCCCATTCCTGGGCCGCCCATTGGAGCTTTGGGGAAGCTTGTAGGTGGAGGAGGAGGGGGTTTGCTCTGAAACACATACAAAATGCCATCATACACAATGAAACATGCATTATAGCACACAGCATTAGAAATGCATTAAAAATTCATGTGCTGTACCTCTTCCTCTGGCTCATCCAGATTCACCCATTTCTGCTTCTTTTCATCCCAAACAATCTGAGAAATAAACGTAATCTCTTAATCAATGCTATGAAACAAGACAAGACAAGCAGAAAGTTGCTGGAAGTATGTGCCTACAGTTTTGTTCTTGTCGTCTGGGAGATGAGCTTCATTCTTCCGCTTTGGATACAGCCAGGTCAGCCAGCCGCTGCCACTCGCTCCCTGATGAAGAACCAAAATGTTTTAAAGACTATGCAACATGCATTAGAATCATTGATCATTACAAATGAACATTTTCCTAGTGTGTATCCAGTAGGTCTCTGTATAGGTTTATATGCAAGTATGTACTTTTTTGGGAGAGTCTTTCTTGCTCTTCTTGGGTTCGTCCTGTGGTGGAGCCTCTGGGATAGGTGGGGGAGGTGGAGAACCCTGATTGGCTAGCGAACTGCTGCGCTCCCGCCCAGAATGATTGGACGATTCTGACGTTGTGCGAGACCGACGACCTGATGTCTGGACAGAATGAGATGAAACAAGCCATGCAAGGTTTAAACACTACATACACTACTGTTCAAAAGTTTGGAGGCGGTAAGATTTTAAAAATGGTTTGGCAAGTCTCTTCTTCAGTGTCACATGATCCTTCAGAAAGCATTCTAATATGATGATTTGCTGCTCAAGAAATATTTATTATTATTATCTATATTGAAAACAGTTGTGCTGCTTACATAGCTGCGGGAACATTTTATCAGGGCGGTGCTGGAGGCCGGGCTTAATATTGCGGGGTGTATAATAATTTTTCTTTTATACTTAATCCTACTCAACTTTTGAGCAGTAGTGTGTTTGTATATATATTTTTGTGTTACAGACTGACTGTACCATGTGTATTGATGATGACTGTGAAGTGGTTCTTGATCTTCTGCCTGGACCCTTAAATGAACAACAACAGGAACCCATTTAAAACATTATATAAATAATATAAATGGTAAATTCCATAAAAATTGAACATTTACATAGGAGTAATGTAACAAGTGGAAAGCAATTAAAAGCAGTATTACCCAACACTGGTGGTGAAACTAAACATGTTACATTTCAGTGTATCATGTTATGACAAATACAACTGAAACCCCAAGTAAAACAAAAGTAACCAATATTTTACATTCCATAAAAAGTAATGATGTGAACTAATTGGCTACATTTTTATGCAACAATGTAACATTACTTTAAAAGTAATAATAGCCAGAGTTAGTTTTGGGTTTCAAGGTTATTATAACTCACCATGCGTGCCATTTCATCATAAAAGTCCTTCCCTTGTGGAGGGGGGCCACTGAACGTCAGAGGCGACTGAGGGAACTGCTGAGGAGAGGAAGGGGTGGAGCCACGTTCAGCCCCAGGCATTGGTGGGGGCATCTGATGTTGCATTCCTGGGGGCATCTGAGGTTGTGTCTTTTGATGCATTTCTATAGGGTTGTAAGTTGGTGGGGGCATTTGCTGGGGCATTTGCTGGGGCATTTGTGGGGGCATTTGCTGGGGCATTTGTGGAGGCATTTGCTGGGGCATTTGTGGGGGCATTTGCTGGGGCATTTGTGGGGGCATTTGCTGGGGCATGGGTGCGTACTGCTCATGGGTTTCAGGTTGGTACGCTGCCACAAAGTTTTGCTGTGGCGGCCCTGGGTAGAATGGAACACTTTCACCTGGAGGCGAGGCCTGCTGCAGAGGGACCGCCCCATCCTGAAGAATAGTGTGAGGGGCTAAAGGAGAATAAAGGAGATGGTGAATGATAAAGGAATCAAAATAGATTCTTCTCAGGTTCACATTACACAATGGACCGTACCTGGTGGCATGAGTTGAACACCAGTGGGAGGCACAAGGGAGGTCATGAGAGGATTGTGGGGATCAGGGGTCATAGATGAGGGGTCAGGTGGGCTGCATTGGTCTTCTGAACTGGGCGTGCTGCAGTGGTAAAGCTGTGGGGTGCTGCGATCCGCACGGAAAGCGATCACACCGTCCTGAATGGGACAATAACATGCATGTGATCAGAGCACTATCCAATGTGAAAGTACACAAATATATGTGCATTACTTCAATGAACAAATAACTCTGGTATTAGGGCTTCATGATTTGGGAAAAAATGTAACTGACATTTTTTTCTGATAAAAATTGTGATTGCAATTCATAATGCTCCAGGTTTGCTGTGCTTTCTTGTAAGACTGCACAATTCAGCCAAAAATGTTACAATTATATATCAATATAGCTATAAACTAATAATAATAATAATAATAATTATTATTATTATTATTATTAATAAACTGATTATTATTGCTAAATGAAATATTAAACAAAATAAGTAATTTATTATGGTTATAATAATATTTCACTGAAAAATAAAAAATTAAGAAAAATAACATGATGATAATAATAATCATAATACAACTTTAGAATGACAGTACTAATATTTATGTCTTAATTTCTTCATTAAGCAGTCCTTCCAGGATTTCGCGGGAATTTTTTCTGATTTTGTGGTCTAAAATATCCGAATTTGCCGTGGCTTTTCTCAAAAAATGCTGCAATTATTTGCGGCATTTTTTTTTTTTTTTTTTGCAATGAAAACCCATCAATAATCACGATGTAATTATAATTATTGACAATAAGAGTGTAATTACCTGTAAATACTTTTAGCATATTTACTGAAATTGTGGTTCTGGTCCCCCATGCACAAGGCAATGGTGACACCAGCATAGAAATACTTTGCTGAAAATACAGAATTGTGTTAGACACAAAACCTTGCACATTGTCACTGAATCAGTATGTAATCAGTGACACTTATTATAGGGCCTACTATACACTTTAAATGTTATACAATTGTATTTCATGTTTTTACAATTTAACAATTATATCATTGACTATTGTTGTATTGTTGTTGTTTGTTTGTGGGTTTTTTTAATTTATAAGAGTACTGTCATTGATTGCATTCACTAGAAATGTTTAAAAAGTGCATATCCAGTAAAATAATTTTTCAAATCTATTAGCAATGGTGAAATCGGGCATTATGGGAGTAGCAAATATTCACCCCAATAGATTATTTTTAGTATTAAATATAGTAGTTTAATTGTATCATTAACCTCTAGAAAGTTTAATTTTGTCCCATGCACTTGACATGTTAATATAAACAAGGTGTTGGATCAATTGCGCAGCTGTGTCTCTCACATTTTGGAATTGAACAGGTTGAAAAGATAATAGACGAGAGAAGGTCGTGAATTAATGATTTGGAAATATTTAACATTACCATGTCGGTTTCCCAATTCGGGGTTCATGACGGAAATGTTCTTTCCTTTTAAAACACTATTGTATAACCAGATGTCTCGGTGCTCCAAATTCCTTTACAACAGAATTCACTGCAATGTAACGTCTGGACACTCAAATACATATTGGATAATTAGTTTGAACTCTTAATTATGGGTTTTTATTAAAACAAGTTAATAGTTTTTGGGAAAAACATTGCGGAAAGAAGACAAAAATGTAAGCTGCCACAAATTATGCAGACTTGATTTCGCATTTTATTATGCGATCGCAAAAGTGTGAAATCCTGGAGGGACTGATTAAGCTTTTGTTTTAATAGAAAACCACATGGGGGCCTTAAAGCTTCTTCTTTGTTGGTTTCTTATTAAAAACCTGGTGAAATGATTTGTGTTCCCAAATACAATGTTATAAGTGACTCAAACTCAGAGCAGATGCAGAGATGGAGTTCATGTGGAGCTGCATTTACTGCAAACGGAGCCACTCCGAGACACTAAAAACCCTTGGATGGTGAGCTTCTCACGTAAAAAAAACACATGCTGCACATACACTATATTGCCAAAAGTTTTGGGACACCTGCCTTTACATGCACATGAACTTTAATGACATGCCATTCTTAATCTGTAGGGTCTAATATGGAGTTGGCCTACCCTTTACAGCTATAACAGCTTTAACTGTTCTGGGAATGCTTTCCACAAGGTTTAGGAATGTGTTTATGGGAATTTTTTACCATTCTTCTAGAAGCACATTTGTGAGGTCAGGCATTGATGTTCGCGAGAAGGCCTGGCTCGCAGTCTCCGCTCTAATTCATCCCAAAGGTGTTCTATCGGGTTGAGGTCAGGACTCTGTGTGGGCCAGTCAAGTTCCTCCACACCAAACTCACTCATCCATGTCTTTATGGACCTTGCTTTGTGCACTGGTGGGCAGTCATGTTGGAACAGGAAGGGGCCATCCCCAAACTGTTCCCACAAAGTTGGGAGCATGAAGTTGTCCAAAATGTTTTGGTATGCTGAAGCATTAAGAGTTCCTTTCACTGGAACTAAGGGGCGAAGGCCAACCCCTGAAAAACAACCCCACACCATAATCCCCCTCCACCAAACTTTACACTTGGCACAATGCAGTCAGGCAAGTACCGTTCTCCTGCCAAACCCAGACTCCTCCATCAGATTGCCAGACAGAGAAGTGTGATTCGTCACTCCAGAGATCATGTCTCCACTGCTCTAGAGTCCAGTGCCGGTGTGCTTTACACCACTGCATCCGACGCTTTGCATTGCACTTGATGTTGTAAGGCTTGGATGCAGCTGCTCGGTCATGGAAACCCATTCCATGAAGCTCTCTACGCACTGTTCTTGAGCTAATCTGAAGGCCACATGAAGTCTGGAGGTCTGTAGCTATTGACTGCAGAAAGTTGGCGACTTCTGCGCACTGTGTGCCTCAAAATGCGCTGACCCGCTCTGTGATTTTACGTGGCCTACCACTTCATGCCCGAGTTGCCGTTGTTCCCAACTGCTTCACCTTGTTATGATACTACTAACAGTTGACCATTGATTTAGTAGGGAGGAAATTTCACAAATGGACTTATTGCACAGATGGCAACCTATCACTGTACCACGCTTGAATTCACTGAGCTCCTGAGAGCAACCCATTCTTTCACAAATGTTTGTAGAAGCAGTCTGCATGACTAGGTGCTTGATTTGATACACATGTGGCCATGGAAGTAATTGGAACACCTGAGTTCAGTGATTTGGAGGGGTGTCCTAATACTTTTGGCAATATAGTGTACATTTATTTAATTAAATTACAATCTTTGCCATTTGATAATTGCACCAAGCCATTTCATGATTTGGATTTCACTTAGATTAATCAGCCCTATCTGGAATCATGCCATAAATTCAAAAAAGAAAATAATTAATTTACTGGTACTATGCAGGAATAAAGTTATGCATTTACATGCATCACACTGGCATGGCGACTTTACTTTTGGATAAAAGAAAACACACACACCTTGATCTGTCCATCCAATTGTCTGAGATGCAGTAACCAATCAGGCTCTATAAACAACTCCTGCTCTGGCCTCTCCTTCAGCTGAGGGTCAAAAAACCTCAACCTCAGAGACATCTGTAATGAAACACAGGAAGAAAGATTAGACACCAAAGAAATGTAAACTCAGAGACAGGCAGAATCAACTGATGAGTGTGGATATGTGTACCTGTATGAGCTGACTGATGAACACAGGTGAGTAGTACTCAGGGAGGTTCAACAGAGTGCGTGAAATGACCTCACAGTAATGGAAGGCTTGAGCACAGAGTCCCGACTCCGCCAGTCGACATGCGTAGACGAATTTGAACACCTGTGCAGGTCAAAAGGTAAAGGTCATGACCTTCCTAGATTTGTTCAAATGGTACAGATAGGTCTAACATATCTAGCAGATATTACTTCCACGAATGTCTGTCACAATTTATATAATTTTTATAATTTTTATCACAATATAAATATATATATTTGCACACAAATACACACACACACACACACACACACACACACACACACACACACACACACACACACACACACACACACACACACACACACACACACACACACACAATAATAGTATATTAATGATAATAAAATAACTTTTTAAAAGGACTTTAAGTTAGTTAGTTGTGAAAACATCCCTGGTCGAGTGACTGCCTGTGTATGTGTTCATCTCACCTGGAAGTTGGGCAGAGAGAGAGGCTGAGAGCCAAGAGACTGAGCGTACTCGTACGATTCTGTCCGCTGAATTGCCTCTGAAGAGCAGAACTTCAAAAACGGCATGCTGGGAGAAAGAGAGTGAATTGGTGTTAATGCAAATAAACGATATGTCCAATTATTTTGTGTCCATTTTTGTATGCATTTCTCTGATCACTCTATGTGCCATTACACACCTGTGATTGGAGCCAATGAGGACCATCTTGGTGCTTTTCTTGGTATAAACACCAAAGCCCACCTGAGCCATCAGGTAACAGAAATGAGCTGCATCCACTAGACCTTTAGATGCTGTAACACAGAGCATTCTTGACTACAGACCCAGTGCGGTATCCACAGTATGCATGCAAGTTCACCTTCATGAGAGTATGTTTATGTACCTAATGTGTCCCCCATGGTCGAAATGGTGCGGGTGTCAAGATCCAGAGTGTGTGTGAGGTTGGACAGCACCATGGCCAGATGAGGGCGCCAATCGCCCCATTTCTCATCTCCGCAACACTGCCAGAAAAAAAAAAAAGATGATGCACATGAAGAAAAGAAGTGCATAAATGACTACATTAACATACAAAAACTGTCTCGTACAGTAGCAGCAGCCGGCATTCGTCCTGACATGAGTTGGTACACCGTCTGAAGAGGGTCATTGATAGGCAGGCTGTTGGCAAACCTGACAATGACAAACATAACCACAATTTAAGCACTGTTTGTTGCTTTAAAGGCATGCAGACATAGGTTGGTGCAAGTAGATGTGGTTTACCTGGTCATGACACGGGCGTGTGTTCTGTTGTCCATCTTACTAGCCAGTAACAGGGCGTGACCCCACAGGCCATTCTTCATAGCAGACTCCAGAGCGTCCTAACAAACATACACAAACTTCTCAATTGTCTTTTCCACTGTTTCAACATACAGTTTTGTCTGTCTGGAAAACGATATCATCTTTATCTATTTCAAAAAAAAAAAAAAATCCCACATTCATCATGACTATACAACAACAACAACATTATTTGATTATTATTGTTAAAATATTTTTAATTATTTAATTGATAAAAATTCAACAAACCAATAAAGAATTATATTACTTGCAATAATATTATTGTACTGTAAAATAAAAAATTGTATTTAATAATAATGCTAATAACAATTTTATTATTTTTATTGTTTTATGATTATTCAAAATTAATATTTGTATGTATTATTAATTAAATGTTGAAAACTAAACAAATCAAAGAAATAATGCAACAAAAAAATACAACTCTTGTACTGTAAAATAAAAATAGCATTTAACAGTAATAATAATTTTAGGTATAGTTTAGGGTCCAATTCTCACTATCAAGTCATTGATTATTAACATGTACATTACTAGAATATTGGCTGCTATTGCAAGGATATTGGCTAACTAACTATTAACAAACAGTAATTAGGAGTTTATTGAGGCTAAACTGTCTAAAGTTTGACCTAATTTTATTTTACACAACAACAGTTAAAATACTAATACACAGAAAAAAATCACAAACATGTGAAACTGTAATTGGCCATAACAGCAACAATTCAATAATTTGAAGTCAAACAGGATATTCAGCAAGAAACAATGTGGGCCAGGACTTCATTTTATCCACTGAGAATTGATTGGATCATAAAAACTGGTCTCTAAATGGTTGGTGGGCATCATCTAAAAAGGAAAGACATGTTTTGTCTTGCCTTCTTGCGACCGAACAGTAGCAGTTCTCTGAAGCGCTCCGTCTCCTTGCCGATATTCTCAGGCACGCCCATGAAAGTGTCTGATAGGAGGGAGATTGGCCCCGCCTCTTCCGTCTCAGCGTGTTCAATTGCCTCGTTAGTGAAGTCGATGAGATTAGCCTCATTGGGTGATTTTCCCGGCAGCCAAACAGAGCGATGTTCCTTTAGCAACAGGTCAGCAATGTCTGTTCCCACTACAGTCTAAAACAAAGCCAAAAAATAACAAAGCAACATACTTAATACTAACAATTCTTAATGGTTTCTATTACACTTATCACATGATTACATACCAAATAAAATCAATAAATGTACATTAAATATTGATTTAATTGGTATCGAACTTGGGTTCGGACAACGGTAACCGATCACGGTTCACACTCTTAGTTAAAGGGATAGTTCACCCAAAAATGAAAATTCTGTCAATTGTGTCATCAGATCTTGCCCCCCTTTTTCCCTACTATGGTAGTCAATGGGGGGCGAGATCTTCTTGGTTACAAACATTCTTCCTTTGTATACAGCATAACAAAGACATATATACAGGTTTAGAGGGGGAGTAAATGACAGAATTTTCATTTTTGGGGGAACTATCCCTTTAAGGTAAAGGCTAAACAAACACTCACCCCATTCTGGCGACACAGCAGCACAATGAACTCCCAGATGAGGTAGGCGGAGTCTTTGTCGATGAGGTCATCGCTTCGCAAACACTCTTGGGCTTTGTTCTGAGCAAACTTTATGACATCCACCTTATGAGTTTCCTCTCTGTGGACACACAGATACACACAAGATGTTGACTGGATTGTACGTGGCTCTGACAGTGTCAGACTATACACGTGTACGCGTTTATTCAGTAAATAAAGCATAATTCTTACTTGACAAGCGGGCCAGGGAATGAACGCAATTCTGCCTGCTCTGGAGAGTCCTGCAGAATTGTCTGGAATAACATCATAGCCAAGATATCAGATGCAAATAATTTAATTGAGCAATTATTATGGAGCTATTTATAAGCAATCGCAGATGCTTAACATGATTACACTGTTGAGGATCGCTGGAAAATACAGTCCAAAGTTAACCAAACACAAACATTTGATCACAAGGCAACTTAATCAGTTGCAAAGTATTACTTTTTTAAGAGAGTTATTTTTAAAGAGTAGGTAATTAACTAGACAGATAAGTTGTTTTTGGAACTTATGAACTAGAAAAATGCTTAAATCTACAGATACCAGTGATTACTTGCAATTGATGATTTATATGTCTGTATGATTAAATTTATAAATAAATTACAAAATTTAAATTGATACATTTATATGATTTATATGTGTATTCACACTCTGTTCCAGTTGTTACCTCCATGTTGTGAATTTCCACTAGTGTGGGCTGACCAGCAGAGGGCAGGTTGGGTTGGACAAGGATCAGCTGACCAGCCGGACCAAACCGAGCACAACGATGAGGAATAGAATACTTTTCTGGGGTCAATGGCCTGGGAGGAGCTGAGAAAAGAAAAAAAAAAAAAGAGTAAAGAAGACAGGAAGCTTTTATTAGCATGTACCTTAGGAGTGAAAATGATTTTTGTATTTTTATGCTACAGAGAATGCTGGGAAACAAAGGTCAATCCAAGGTTATGATGGTTAACTAAAAACCATAAAAATATTCTCCACACTTGAAATAAGGCAACATTTCTCATTTTCATTTAGTTTAAGTTGAAGTATTAAAATATACCAAAAAAAAAAAAAAGAAGAAAAAATAACAAAAACACAAAACAAAATTAAAACTTTACCCTCAATAAAAGAAAAAATTAAAATGTACTTCAAAATATTAACAAAAACTATTGGTGGTGGTTGAGGAGATTCCTCCTTCAATATGTAAAGCGCTAAATAAATCTAAGGAATTATTATTATTATTATTAATAATAATAAAATATTAACAAAAACTATAAAAGTATATGAATGACACCAAAATATAACTGTCAAGCAAATAACCTTTAAACTACATAAACGAATAGTATTTTATAACAAGTTTTGTACCTAAAACACGCAAATTGGAAAAAAATCCAATATTAATTTCAACGTTATGGTGAATATACAAGCTTATGATGACTGCTTTGTGTTTGTGTATAATACTTACGCTGTTCTGGGGCAGTCCAGGTGTTGTCAGCAGAGTTGTAAGGAATCTGACTGTAATTTGCAGTATCTGAAGGGTTAGGATACTGGCTGTAGGTGTAATCCGCTGGAAGAGTGGTCCCAGTGGTATCATAGGCTGCACTGACCAAGTCTGTTTGACTCCTGTACACCTGACTCTGCAAAAAGATATTTGTTACACACATTATGCAGATACATACACACATAGAAACCACACTTAAAACACACAAATACAGACCTGCTGTGACCGTGAACTGAAGCTACTGCGTCGACTGTGTGATGAATGTACACTGTGCGCTGATTGTTCACTGTGAACCGAACGGCGGTCAAATTCGTCAGCGTATGGGTCGCGCCGGCGGCAGTCATCATCAAAGCTGGAGTCATAACCAGGGTAATACCGCCATGGATCATCATACCCCTCTCGTCCCCTGGTAATGATTACAATGAAAACTCAGTTAGAGATGTGTTAGCATGTAAAAAAAAAGATTTTTTTGAAGAGTGTATGAGTGTACCTGTTTTGATATTGTTGGTTGTAGTAACTTCTGTAACCATCAATGTCATAGTACCAACCATATGTCGGATCATAGTAGGCTTTGTAGCGTGGATCATAAGCAGCATTTGGATCATACCACCTGCTCCTATCTGAATACACAAACACACACCCATAAGAAAAAAAAAAAAGCAGAAACACCTCATTCAGCCCTTGGATGCATAGAGAGCAGGTGCCTGTAGTGCTGAACAGTCCTTACCTCCATAGGCATCATACTGCCTCTTATAGTAGTTTGCATAGTATTCATCATAGGCACTACGGCTGGATCTAGAAAAGTCTTCTGGATACCCCTGTCTAAGATCAAAAATTTGAGAGAAAGACAAGGAAATCATGTTATTGTTTGTTAAAAACAAATTATTTAAAACTCAGTCTGAGGATGCTTTGAAACCAGGGCTTTTGGTGCAACCCAAGTTTGTTGTTATCATTGGTTTTCTCAACACATCTTCACACCACCAAACCACATTAGACTCTAGGTCTGATTTAAACATTGGTCTAAGTTTGAAGTGGTGTATTCATCATATTTTTGAAAATATATTTTCAGAAAACCAAAGATGCTACAAGTGGTTAACAGCAGCTTCTAACAAGCTATGCTATATGCAAGCATACCACAGTTTGGACCCAAATGTCCAAAGTGAATAGAGACCTGCAGGGTCAGCAGGGTAGAAACAAACTGAATGCAACCAAGCAAATAGAATCATATAATAGGCTTTAAGTGGGTGAATGAAGAACACTCTTTCACCTGGAGTTGGGTCTGTCCGAGTATTGGCTGGTTCTAGAACTCGGCCTCTCTGGTTGACGCTCAGGCTCCCGGTAGCCAGGATTTTGACCATCATACCAGCCATATCGAGGATCTCCTCTACGATAGGGATCATCCTACAAAATCAAAAACAAATAAAAAAGTATAGATATTTCATCTTCGTTCAAAGTGTACTAGCATTTACAAGCTTTGTTAGGTGGAAACACATTAGATCATTACACTGCACCTGATAGTAGTTTTGAGATCTGGGATCCACAGGGTACTGGGGTGGGTATGGAAGTCTTCCATCCTGGTACTCAGGGTATGCTCCTGGGTAGTACCCTGCGTAGCCTGGGCCAGGGGGCATCACAGGAGGAGCCCCATAACCTGACTGACCACCTAGAGATGAAGGAGGTCTTTGGGGTTCTTGAAGTGGCTGGGGGACAGAGTTCCCATATTGGGGTGGGTAAGAAGAAGGTGGGGCAGATCCAGGTCCAGTAGGAGGGGCACCAGGATGAGTTGGAGGGACCTGTGAAGGAGGCTGGTGTTGACCTGGTGGTGCATGGGGAGGTTGGGAGGTACGAGTTGGATCATTGTCAGGATGGGTGCTTGAGGGTCGTGGGGGGTTAGAGATCTGCTGTAGGGGCAGAACCTCGCTGTCAGACTGCCCACCCTGCTGTGCATCTTTGGTGACTTGCAGGTAAAAGCCAGGTGTGTTATTCACCAAGCCCGCAGGATGGGCTTTTTGAGAGACGGCAGGGACTGATGTGACTTGACTCGTGGACTGTGGTTGATGCATAGAAAAATCAAGCAGCTCATAATTTGAAGGTTGATTGTGATTGGTGGTGGCAGCAGCAGAAGGCGGAGCTTGAGAAACAGAAGGCGGAAGTGATTGGCTATCACCTCTAAGAGACTGGGCCCTTGAGAGAACAGGTCGGGCTGCTTGAACAGAGGGCTGAGCATCTTTGGCCTCTCGGGCTAGATTCAAGATGCCTTGAGTGGAAGAAGGGCTGAAGTTTACTGGTGTCTGAGAAAAAAGAGGCTGTGGCTGATTTGTTGGAGGAGAAATCTGAGGCATTTGAGTGGTCACAGAAGACTGAAGGGGTGGGTGAACAGGTGTTGCTGTCTCTTGAGGACTTGGCTGATTTAAAGGTTGTGAGAGGTTTGGAGAGGAAACCAAACTGTAATTAGAGGAAGGTGGAGCAATCAACACGGGCTGGTTCAGGGTCTCTACTGGAGGCGAGGTCACTAGTAAGGAGGCATATCCCAAACCTGCCTGAGGCGTGGAGTCTGGTGGAATCTCAAGGTTTTCAGAAGGAGGTTGTGGATCTGGCTTAGCTGGATGTAAATCAAGTGGGCCATCCTCCGGTGGCTGGATGACTTCAGATGGATGTGATGGAACAAATGTCGCAGCCAAAGAGGGTGCTGCAGGGGCTAACAGTATGTTAACACCTAGACTGGCAGTGTCATTTTGAGCCCAGAGTGTTGTAGCGGGACTCTCAATGGGCCGTCGTGCTCCCTGAGCTCGCGATGAGGGTCGCCGTTCCGATAAGTAAATGGTCTCCAAGTTGTCGGGGGGTTGTTCTAAGTTGCCAGGTTGCACATCACGTCCACCCTTTTCCATTACCATACGTGCACGATCAACCTCAGCAGGTCGAACTCCTACACCATGTGAGCGGACAGGCTCAAAGGAGGAATTCGCACTTGCCTGAAACACACCAACTGGTTTAGGTGGGCTAGGAGTTGGGAAAGTAGGACTTGCCTCTGCAGCTGGAGTGGAGTCTATCTGTTCAAAGTATCCACCAGTGGAGGGATGCAAAGGAGGGTGATCTGGTGGGCGGGGACTCTCCTGTTGGATAAACGTTCCCACTACACCTTGTTGTCGGCGAGGGATGTGGCCACTGCTGTGAGGACCGTGTCCACTGCTGTGACTGACGTTACTATAGCTGGATGAGACACTTGCAGAGCGGGCAAGACGAGGAGCAGAGTCAGGTGTCTCCAAGTTAGGCCCCCCTTCAAAGGCATGGCTTGACGGTGGCTCACTAGGCAGCACTTCCTGGTTTGGAACACATTCCAGATTCTCCACCGAATCACAGGGCCCTGCCCCAGCTCGAATGTTACCGCTGTCATTCAAATATGGACCAGAGAACTCAGTCATCGAATGGAGAGGGTGAAGAATTCCATTTACATGCCCCTCCCCTGACAGTGTTTCTTCATTTTCAACATCATTTCCCCCGAAGAACATTGAGAGAGATCCAGAGTCACTGGGGACTTCAGAATAGGGGACAGGGCAGGCATGCTGAGACTGATCCTGGGGGCTCTGATTGAACCATGGCTCTGAGGGACCACCTGACTGGCTGAAATAATTCTGAGCAGGGAAGTGGGAGTTCTGTTGCTGAGTTGCATTGGGCCCAGTCACATTTGGTTGAGCTAACTGACCTCGATTCTGAGATTGTGTTAAAGGTGGGGCTGTGTGGGGAGAGGGCACAGGGGGTGGAACTTGAGCTTGGAAAGGCTGAGATGGGAGATCACTGGTTGGCTGAAAGTAGTTTTGAACGGAAGGTGGGCGGCTTCCGTGGTCAGGAACCCAGTGAGAAGGTAGGGAAGGCGCTGGCTGGGATTGAAAAGGAGTCTGAGATTGAACCGGAGGTGTGGGAGCAGTGGAGGGTGGATGTGATGGACTAGAACTGAAAGAAGGAGCAGGGTTAGGCAACTGTGCAATATAGGGCATTGATTCTTGAGAATTAAAGTATCCTGGTTCTGCAGGAGGAGGGTTGGAGCTTGGTGCCTGGCCTGGGGGAACAGGTTGTGGTGTAAAAATTCTTGGTGGTGGGCCAGGAGAGGCTGCCTGTGCTGTTCCTGGTGGTGGTCCTTGTGGTGGAGCCGTCGAGTTGAACCCTGGCAGGGGAGGGCCTTGCATAGGAAGTGGGTTGCTGTTTGTGGGTGGAGCTTGGCTGCCCCCTGCCATGGGCAAAAAATTTTGTCTCCCGAAGGCAAAAGGATCAGTCACTGGCTGGCTGGTTGGAGCAGCCGGTGTCATAGCAGCTGCAGCCCCATGTTTGTAAGGTCTGTTTCTTCTGAAGGCATTGGGGCCACCGGAGGAAGGCGGAGGTCCACTAGCTCCAGGAGGGGCTGTCCGAGGAGGAGGCTGCATCGTTTACACTCACAAGTCTCCAAAGTGTCTATACTTACTGGAGATCTCACTATAATGGAAAAACACAGATTAAAGTCATATCTTGGTGCAAAGATTGTATGGTATCACCACAGGGTTTCCCCCTTATCAACATGCATCATGAGAACACACATCCAAAGTTCAGTTAATACTGCTAATAGCTGCTCAACTAAAATAACTATAAGCAGTCTGCTTTAAACGTCATGTATGCAGTGAGTGTGTTAGCCAAAGGGCAACATGGCACCTTTATAAAAGTACACATAAGTGTCACTAGAGCACACAAACAGAGCACCTCACCCATTCATGAAGACATGCAGCTGTAAATGCACCTGATCACTTCATGTGTTTTCTCTGATCGGACAGCTGTATGATCTGTCAAAACGATTCTATTTACTCTTGGCCACATAAATGTGTCTCTGCGAAATGGATATAAATCTGATCTTTAATTCCCACGCTATATGCAGATTTCTTTCATGGAGTTCACGTCACTGAAAGCAACGAATATGAGCTGCATTTTATTGATCATCAGCTAATTTCAAAATCAAAGACTGCAATAGGAGAGAGCGTGGCAACAGCACTGGTAAGATCATTTAGTCTCATTACTTTTATTGAAGATGATTATGTTTTGAGCGTCTGCGACTTACTATCAGTTTGATTTGTGGCAATTTGCACGTCGGCTTGCTGAAGAGATAATCAGCTACTCATCTGTGGCGATGCAAGATGCAGTAGTGTTGTCACATCTGAATGTAACATGTTATTTAGCCTATAACACACTTTCTTTTTTAGCATTTTTGGGAGGAATTAAATTTACAAATATGTTTTAAACAACTAGATGCATTTAGACTTGCTCAGTTTTGACTGGAATGCATCTCAGACCACCTCTTGAAGTGGTTTAAGTGATTGAATTTATATACGTCTCAAATGCGTTTCAGAGGGCATTTAGACCAGGTCTTTTCATGATCAGATAGCTATCCGATCAGAGAAAATGCAAGAAGTGACAGAAAGGTGTCAGATGTCAGATTTCATGCTGAGTTCATACCCAAGTTTCTTTTCTTGAACACCATCTAACATTTATGTCTTATGATGAGCAGGTATGAAGACAGCAGTACTCTACTATGTTGGCAAATGAACAGTCAACACGATCAGAAACCCAATATCAGGCACACTGCGAGGTGTTAAAATGAAATGTGCATTAAGTTACATTGAACTTTGAAACCTGTCTGACATTTTTAAAGCAGGGGGCCTCACCTCTACAAGCGCATAGTTTAATCTACAACAGCAGGGGACAGATGCAGTTTCTGTTTATGAAAATACATGGTTTATAATTAAACAACAATGTTCACACCATCGTTGACAGTTTTAGTGGTTTAAATAAAGCAAGTACAGCATTGGACAAATGTTTGGAGACTGAATATAATGTTTTCCATGATCTTTAAAACCTTTTGATTTAAAAGCTGATGCTTAAATGCTTGCAAAGAATTTTAATACTAAACTGTTTTCCACGCCGATATTAACAAAGCATATTGGAATGATTTCTGAAAGACATTGAAGACCATTCAGCTTGGAAATCTAACATTTTTAAAGAGGTTAACTGTATTTCTGATAAACTAAATGCCCCAAAATTTGAATGCTAGTTTATTTGCACTTATGCATGAATCTTGTAAAGCTCGAATCTAGACAAAGGGTGGCAAGTTTGAAGAAGTTCATATATGTGGTAGTTTTGATTTGTTTTATAACATTATATTGGTCACTACATTATTAACATATGGAAGTATGCATGCGGTTTCATAGTTTTGATCTAAAATGTGGGAAATAATAGTAATAATCAGGTATGAGTAGACGTCCAAACTTTTAACAGATACTCTACAAATTGTTGTATTGTCTCTGCCTACACATTTGACCATTATGAAACATTGTTAACAATACTGCAGCCAGATAGGGAGGCCACTGGAATTTCTGGAGCCCAAGGGCTCACAATTCAGATGTTAAGGTGACATATAACAGTCTAACTGTGTTGCCACATAGTAGACTACTTTTCTTAGTCATTTCCAGGCCCAGATATAATCTGCTGATTTTGTTGTGCAGCCTGCACTAATTTTGAGATGTAATGACAGTATCATATTCTCCAAAATATTTTTAATCAAAAGCATGCAAGATAAAAGAATACATAGTGACAGGTGTCAAGTTACATCGAGTGATTGATCATTTATCATATATTTAAATTGATATTTTGCATTAATTTATTTACTGCATTATATCCGGCTCTAAGGCGGACACGTATAGCGCTGGATTTACTCACTGATGTCACATCCTGCTCTTTAATTCCTGTATTTTCAACTACATCAGCAAATGTACACAAGATAGGTCTTGTACTAATGTGTTGAAAACAAACAAAAATAATGACATTGTGATAATGTGGATCATGATCATTCAGAATGAGCAGACAAAACTGTCAAAACAAAACATACACACTAGATGAACTTACAGCAGTGTAAAGCAAGCAGGCAAAAGACAAAAAAGCAGTAGCTAAACCACAATATAACAACTCAATAAAGCCTGAAAATTAAATTACACCCCTGAAAGAAATCGAATAGACATGTCACGAGGAGAAACACAACATAATAAGCATAAAAAATGTAAATAGAGGATGCGAGGAATAACAGATGACAGCTGACTGGGCCACTAGCCTTTAGCATGCTAACAATTACAGTTAATCCCTCGAAACACAGAACTCTCTGAACCCAAACATACAGCTCCACACGGAATCTCTTACCTGTTATCTTCCAGTCGAGATGCCCAGATACAAATAAAACTCGATATGAGCGCGGTTGGAGTTGAGATTTTCAAAAAAGTGCAGGACACCGCGGCTGACACTTGTCCGCCATCTTGGCTGAGCGCGTCCTGCTTGGCGACGTGTACATGTGACGTCAAGGATAGTTCCCGTTGGCCCCGCCCCATGCACGACATGAAATAAACATAAAATATTACCTGATCACCACAATCTGCTCGATATGGGCTGGGATTTTTGTTAAAATACAATAGTAGTAAAATTATGCTGTTGCACGTTTACTGCGTTGTTATTATAAAGTCAAATAGATGATTGACAGATTGGCCTACACAGGTAAATACCGCCCCCTCTTGATCTCAGAGTGTAATTGAATTATTTAATGTTGCACAATGCATATAAAAGCCGTTCATGTTTTATTCTCTCAGAAACAAAACACAAATAATTATATACATATTTCTCTAAAATAAATTCCATACTTTCAAAACAATCTTTTTAGATTACTAGATTACATCAAAATAAATAAAGATATAACTTATTTAACGAAACTGCTATAATATATATGTGTAAATGAGTTGAAATTCTGGGAAATGTTCCTCCTCTACGAAATCTTCTAAATGAAGGTGCATTTATACCAATAAATACCAGTTCTGTGGGTAGCACTGATTGTTAATATAAGCTAATGTTTATATTTTAAGATAGATAAAATAAAATGAAATAAAAATAAAAAGATAAAATGACTCAAAAATCAAAATGCATTTCTTCATCATTTGTGCAATCTTAGTTTAATTTAGTTTCTAAAAACTGAAATGGTATTTAACAACCATTATCAGGAATATATATATATATATATATATATATATATATATATATATTTTTATATATATATATTTATTTTTTTTTTTAATTGGAGATTTGCTTTTAATGTTATTGTTGTCGATTTTTATTTATATTTTACCATATATTGATAAAACAAGTCAGAAAAGGATTTACACAACCTGAAATATTTGAAAAACCTTACATAGCTTTAACTGTCTTTATGTCTTATGATGTTTATAATATGTTTAATTTTACGTAAATAGCTTTACATATCTGGTATTAAATATATGCATTGCACAAATTAAAAAAAAAAAAGGAAAAAATATTTTATGCAGCAGAAAACATGAGCTTTACATTACACATTGGCAGAAACAAATCATATATAGAAAAGTTTCATCTGTTTTTGAAAAACAAAAAAACAATGCACACATATGAAAGTAATCACAAGACAAGATCATTTCAGAACCATTTGTTTTTATTTTTGCATTTGTCATGATGGATAGGTTTACAAAATGTATAAAACTAACAGAGGATAAAGCAAACTAAGATGTCCAAAAACACACAAACAAACAAACACATAATTCTAAAACTATAATAAATAGTGAAACATAAATGCAGGATTCTCTAATGGGTTTTGCATTTTTGTTTGCATAAAGAAACACTCCCGATTCTGGAAGCGTCTGAAATGACACACACATACACACGTCTAATGATATCCACTGTTTTGGTCCAGTAATGATGATCTGTGAATGGCTCTCTCATATCAGGCGTAACGTTTGTAGAGAGATCCTGTGTTTACAGTAGTGTATCTTGAGCTGCAACTGCTGTTTTTGGTCACTATATTGGGCCTGAATCACTATGTGAACGTATACAAGAGTGCATATTCTTCTGGATCTATGTGTTGGTGTGCATGTACGTATACAGACATTTGTATGTTCACATTTAGTCTATATCCAGGTCGCTGTCTGAATCGTTAGGGTGAGTGACAGCGGCGTTTCGAATAGATGAGTGTGTGTTTGCCTGTGTGTATTTCTCTGGAAGAAGGCCATATTCCTGCAGAAGACCTTCGACGTCTGTGGCGTAGAAATCATCTCCAAGCTGATCGGACACACGCACTAGATTCCCCACCAGCTCTCCTCCGCGGTACAGCAGCAGCGCCGGCAGAGCCGAGCTGCGGAACAGAGCGCTGGTGCCGACCGCAGAGCCCTGGACCCGGCAGAACTTCACCTGCAGGTCACAGACAGGGACAGAGAAATGAGCAACTTTTCTCACAAATACCTCACTAATGCTGATGGAATACATTCATAACATAAAAATGAGGTTTGAGGTTCTTCCGCTTTTCCGGTCATGAGTATGAGGTAACGCAGCTCTGTTTATCATATTAGATACATTTGAGTGTGTTGAAAATGATGTTATAACGTTACTCTGTGCGTTCGCGTTTAGAGGCTGCTGTGAAACACTTGTTTGAGACACTCTGCAGTAAGACTGATCGATTTTAGAATATCATATTAAATGCTGGATGGTTTGTGTTGATAAATGGCATGCAATTCATTTACAAACGTATAGTATGATGGAGAAAATTCTGTATTACTGAAAAAATAAAGCTGCATCTGATTATGTACGCTACTTCACAAAAAGACATCAATTGTGATAATACAATGTATTGTAAAATAATGTTAGCTATTACAGTAATACAGCCTTAATTGTTATTTACAGTTATAGATTTAGTTATTTTCGTACATAGAGTCAACTAAAAGAAAATAACTAATTTTAGTTAGTTATATTTTTTATTGTGTTTTTATCATTTTTATACGGAAGAGGATTAGGGCCAAGCAATAATAAAAAAATAAACCATCTCGAGATTAAAGTTGTTAAATTTTGAGAAAAGTCGTTAAATTTTGAGAAAAAAGTCGAGATCAAATGTTGAGAATAAACTCATTAAATTATGAGAAAAAAGTCACTAAATTACGAGAACAAATTCGTTAAATTACGAATTTGTTGTCATAATTTAACGACTTTTTTCTCGTAATTTAATGAGTTTATTCTCATAATTTAATGAGTTTATTCTCAACATTTTGTCACGACTTTTTTCTCGAAATTTAACGACATTTTTCTCATAATTTAACGAGTTTTTTCTCGTAATTTAACAACTTTAATCTCGAGATGGTTTTATTTTTTTATTATTGCTTGACCCTAATCCTCTTCCGTATTTTTATTGGTGTTTGTTATTTCTATAAAATTTATAAATTTATATTTATAATTATCATATTTTTTCAGTTTTACTTTGTCATTTTAGTACATCAAGTTAACTAAACATCAATGAGAAATGTTACCTTGAAATCTAGCTGAAATAAAAACAAGTTTGAGTTTTTTCTATATTTTAAATTCAGTTAACATTTAAGTAATGAAAATGTTTTTTTTTTTTTGTATGATTCTGGCTTTAGTTAACTACAACAACGTGCTGACAACTTATTTTATCTGCTTTTTTTTGTTGTTGTTGCTAGATTTGAGACAGTCCTAATTGCCAGCCACTTTAATATTTATGGAAAAAGAGCATAGATATTCGATTAAAAATATCCTTTTGTATTTCACAGAAAAAACAAGTCTAATGGGTTTGGAAAAACATGAGGGATGGTAAATAATGACAATTTTTGTTCTTTGGTGAACTATCACTTTAAAACTACTAATGATAATAGTACTAATCAGGACATTTATCATTATGATAAACATCACAAGACATTAAGACAATTAAAGCCCTAAGATAAAACAATTTGTTTCTGTTACCATTGGGTACTGCAGTGCCAGGCAGAGCAGGCTGCCATCCATGGCCTGGCAGGCGGGCACCTCTGGCTCATAGATGTGGACGAGCACCAGAGTGTTCTTTTCCTCCTCGTCGACAGCGCGCAGGAAATCCTCCCCCGACGAGATGTCTATGACCTTTTCAAAGCGCCGCCCTCCACACAGCTGTCGCCGCATCTCCTCCATGCGCTGCAGACGATACTGCTGGAGGAAGGCCTCATCATCATCATCCTCCTCTTCTTCTTCATCCACACGAAGGTTCATCTGAAGACAGAAGAAGAATGAAATTTTGATGCTGACATTCGGCACAGATCCTCAGCAAAGACCACAAGAACCAGACAAGTCCTCGACGGCAAGCTTCATGTCCATACTGGCATTATGAATCTGATCTTCAAGCAAAAGGAACTAAATGAAATATTTAGCGGTTAATAAAACTTTATGCATCTTTCAGAAGAACATTAAAGCCGAAGCTACTTCTCTCTGATGTCTACAATCGGTCACACGCAGGTAGTGGGATACTCCGCAGCGGTGCCGACCCGACCGGTCTAAAATAGCCCGAATATAAACACTTATTATTAGGCATAACGTAAGGATTCATGATAAGATTATTTACGTTTATTTTTTTCTTTATTAAAAGTGCCATTTTTAACTGAAAACTGCTTTTGCAATCAAAAAAAACCTCCAACTTTTGCTATACTGCTGGATGTCAGTATAAGTCCAAGATGCCTATGCTAACCAGTATAATATAAAGAAAAATTAATTTAGGGTGAGTAAATCATGAGGTATTTTCATTTTTGGGTGAATTATCCTTTTAAATTTCCCTTTATAGAGTGTTTCTCACTTTTCCTGCGATCTTATCCTGCAGCTCCTTCTGTTTCTGTTTGTCAGCTTCTTCATCTAGATGTGACTTGCAGGTCATGCTGAGTTTCTTGATGAGCCGCTCCATCTCTTTCTGCTGCTCCACGCGCTGCTCGTTCTCCAGCTGCTTGTATTTACGCCAGTCATTGATCACACCCTTCGGCCCTGTGGGAGAAGCACACACACAGTCAGCAGTCTACAGGGATGTGTTGTTGATGAACATCAAGGCAGCATAATTTAATTTGAAGTGAATAAAAATGAGGTTGCAGGGAATAGAAATACACATTTGTTTTCATATTTCACGTCTAACCGTACCGGTGTTGACCGAACTGCCATCTGCATTGTAGTCGAGCTCCACATCCAGCACCTCCTGGTCGCGGATGGTTTTGGATGCTTTCTCGTCTTCCTCATGATCGCTGTCTTCATCCTCACTGCTGCTGTAGTAATACTGCAGCTTCTCTCCTAGAATCTTATCATCCAGCGTCGTCATGACTACACAATGAGAGAAAGGTGAGAGAGACACAGGTGGAGTGTAAGTACTACACACTGAAAAGTGTCAAAATTACAAATTTCATATGACATTAAAGGATTAGTTCACTTCAGAATTAAAATTTCCTGATAATTTACTAACCCCCATGTCATCCATGATGTTTATGTCTTTCTTTCTTCAGTCAAAAAGAAATTAAGGTTTTTAATGAAAACATGACCCCAGACAAGGAATAAGAGTCTTATCTAGAGAAACAATCTGCCATTTTCTAAAAGAATTAAAATTTATATACTTTTTAACCACAAATGCTCATCTGTGATGTGCCACACATTACGTAATCACGTTAGAAAGGTCAAAATCGTCTGACATCATTGTTTTACCTTTTTTTGTAAAGGCCGTTTGACTTAGTCTTTGCATGTTCACTTTGTAAACACTTCCTCTGTACTTCCACCCATGTCATGCTTGACCTTTGCAACGTGATTACGTAATGTGTGGCACATTTCAAGCATTTGTGTTTAAAAAGTATATAATTTATATATTTTTTTTAGAAAATAAATGATCGTTTCTCTAGATAAGACCCTTATTCGTCGTCTGGGATCGTGTAGAGCTCTTTGAAGCTGCACTGAAACTGACATTTGGACCTTCAGCTTGTTAGTAACTGTTGAAGTCCACTATATGGAGAAAAATCCTGGAATGTTTTCCTCAAAAACTTTAATTTCTTTTAGACTGAAGAAAGAAAGACATAAACATCTTGGATGACATAGAGGTGAGTAAATTATCAGGAAATTTGAATTCTGAAGTGAACTAATCCATTAATGTTATTTTATAAATAAAACAATCATGTTTATCTTTTAAAAATATATATTGTATATTTAAATATTATATTTATATTTTTTAGATTTAAATATATATATATTAACTTTAGTTAATGCATTAATTCTACTTGAAATGTTAAATGCATTAATATATGAACAAATTAACTTAATACATTCTGTAAAAGTATTATAATATTTTTTTTTATTAAATTTCCAATAGAATGCAATAAATACAATATCAGTCTAATATAATATTCAGGCATTTTAGTTTTAAAAAATGTTTTCTAAAAATACATAAATACTTCCTAAAGCAGTGTTTTGTGTATATAAGTCGTTATTTTGTTTTTTTGGCGCACCAAAAATATTCTCGTGGCTTTATAATATTAATATTGAACCACTGTACTCACATGAACTGATTTAAATATGTTTTTAGTACATTAATGGATCTTGAGAGAGGAAATGTCATTGCTGGCTATGACTTCATCAAAAATATCTTAATTTGTGTTACGAAGATGAATGAAGGTCTTACGGGTTTGGAACGGCATGAGGGTGAGTAATTAATGAGGTTATTTTAATTTTTCGGTGAACTAACCCTTTAATATTGGCATGTTTAAAGTCTAGGTTCCCTTCTCTCATGCTTCTGTATTTCTTTATATATTCTAAGTCATTTAAACAATAAATAATTACACAAATCATACACTAACACTATTCTTTTTGCTGCCCATCAAGTGTTGGTTATTCCTTCAAGAAATGCAAATCTAGTTCAAAATATCCTCATGAGGAAAATACATTAGACTGTGGTAAGAAATCCAATTAGCCCTCATCCCCTCTGGAGCTCATATCTAGGACGAATGACTCGCTTTTAAAACATATTTTAAACATATAATACCTTCAATATGAATGTATACAATTATAAACTATATTTCGTACGAAATATGTATAAATTTATCCCGTCTAAAAAAGTAAACAGATATTAGCTAATCTGTCAAACATGATCTGCTACCTGTATATAAACATCAGATAATGTTTGTGAGAAACATCAAACTATCTACATTAATATTCAATACTATTCACTTACAGGGCGTCTAATTTGCCAATAAAAATCGACCAAAAATTAAATAAAAATGAGATTTTGTTTGTTTTGTTCGATTAATGTTTGTTAGCATGTTATGTTAACATGCTAGTATACTAGCTAGTCGGTTACCGCAACACAACACGGCATTAATGATAAAATAAAGTATATGTATTAGAAATAAGATGTGTTTTATGATTATTAAAGCATTTATAATCAGGTAACCCGATTGAATCTTACCGAAATCTGGTTTCTTTATCGTAGCTAATCGCTGAAAAACCACTTCAGATTCTACACTGGCTCTACAGCGCAAGCACGCGTACTGACCAATCACAGCGCAGAAGAGATGACTGACATGAGTATAGGCCAATGAGAGCTTCAAGCGATTGACAGAAGGCGTTCCAAATATGTTTTTTAACCTTTTGTTTTCAACATCCACCAGCTGCTCTCTCTTCATCAACAACAGATTAACGCAACAGTTTAAGCATTATTGTATTTGAGTATTTTTTTTATAATCTTCTTTGAGTTGTTAGAGGAACTTAATAATTTCATAAATACCAATTTTTAAGTTGATTGCTGAAAAAAAATTTCAGAGTAATTTCAGCATCACTGAGTTGGAACCAATTAATTTGATCTATTTCAATTCAAATAAACAGCTAGCATAGAATGTGTTAAATGTAACTTAAATTTCATGAACCCTGCAAGAGATTTGTCACCGGCATTGTGTGTTAATTTTTATTATGGCTGATGTAGTGTTCACCTTCATCTACAACCAGCCCACAACCTAACCATGAGCACTACCCAGAAACCTACACTGGATTGAAAGAAAAAACAAAACCACATAGGGGACTTTTTTATTTCAGAAGACCACTGTGTATTTCTCAGAATGTGCATCCTAACCCACAATCCAATCCATTAATATGAAGAGCTCCTATGAATGCATGCATTAAATGCACAAATATAGGTATATGCTTCTTTTTAATCTGTATAACAATATGGGCCATAAATAAAAACGGTTCACATTTACACATGCAGAAGTCACTCACAAAAAGCATCATGTTTGTCCTAATAAGTGATACTCACACAACACTCATTTCAGTCACTCACACTACACACACACACACACACGCGCACGCACGCACGCACACACGCACACACACACACACCACATTTGCACTCTCGCACACTGGTCTTATCCTGAGCTGTCTTTTATTTAGTAACAAGAGGAGTTTACAATCTGTTCTCTGAAATACAGTGGTGTGAAAAAGTGCTTGACCCCTTCCTGATTTTTTTATTTTTATGCATGTTTGTCACACGTTAATGTTTCATATCATCAAACAAATTTAAATATGAATCAAAGATAACACAAGTAAACACAACATGCAGTTTTTAAATTAAGGTTTTTATTATGAAGGGAAAACAAAATCCAAACCTACATGGTCCTGTGTGAAAAGGTGCTTGCCCCCTAAACTTACCCACACAGCAAAAGGACTCCGTGGTGGATCAGCCGTGGAGGTATCGTGCAGAGGTGGAAAGTCCAGGGCTCAGAAAGTAAAAGTCCTGCCATATTTTTTTCCACCCACTGAAGCGGTGTTAAAGTTAATGAGATAATTAAGTGATTAATTGAGTGATGATTGAGCATTATTGAAGACACCTGATGATAACAAGCAGAATCACCAAAGGAGAAAATCACAATTTTTAAGACACCATCACAGAGATCAGGGTTTGCTTTAGTTGAGCTCTTGACCCTTGACTTTTTAACATTAGATTTTACTTGGGCAGTTTTAACTGCATTAAAACCAACCAGACAAGCAAAGTTAAAAGATGATCAGATGGTGTTGGTTATGTTTTCACATAATCGTTATTTGATCTGAATCATTGAACTCATTTAGAGCCCAATCTCTGAGTTAGATTTACATTATTGATTACAGCAGCACTGTGATTCTACAGCACAAGATCCAGGTTTTTTTTTTTTTTTTCAAAATAATTCAAAGGTTTCATCAAAAGTTCTTAGAAAAAAAAGGCTCTCATTTAGACACACAGACATCAAGAATCAGCCTGTGAATCTCAACAGTGGTGGCCATCATAAAGCATGTTGCAGTGCATTCTGGGAGCCACCAATCAAAATTCATCCACGGCTCCCATCATGCATTGCTGCATGAATAAATTATGAGCTTAATTGTTTTAGTAATTTTCTTTATTCTCACTATTTTGTTTTTTGCTGTTTTTTATGGGACTTTTTAGTAGCTTGTTTTCTAATGTTCAGAGTTGATCTGTTGATCAGAATATGTTGCTTGTCACCGTCGTTGAGATTCACAGGCTGATTCTTGATGGCTGTGTGTGCCTAAAAGAAATGTTTTTTTTGTTGTTGATCAGAACAACTTTTAAGAAATTCTTCATATTTTATCAATAAAGCTGATCTTCTGTTGTAGAATCACAGTGCTGCTGTAATCAATAATGTAAATCTAACTCAAAGATTGGGCTCTAAATGAGTTCAGTGATTCAGATCAAATAATGATTATGTGAAAACATAACCAACACCAGCTGATCATCTTTTAACTTTGCTTGTCTGGTTGTTATAGCTCAGTTAAAGCAGCCCAAACAAATTCTAATATTAAAAAGTGAAGGGTCAAGAGCCCAACTAAAGCAAACCCTGATCTCTGTGATGGTGTCTTAAAAATTGTGATTTTCTCCTTTGGTGATTCTGCTTGTTATCAACAGGTGTCTTCAATAATGGTCAATCATCACTCAATTTATCACTTATTTATCTCATTAACTTTAACAGTGTTTACAGTTTTTTCCAATTGCTAACACACTAAAATGACATGCACAGCACAATTATTTAAACTGACACACAGAGAGCAAAACTTCTTCTCAAGTCTCCAAAAGTCTAAACACCTTTTCTGTTTTACACACATTTTGCATTTCAAAATAGCACTTTTTAAATTCACTAAATACAGTTCTCTGCATAAGACACAACAATCTGACATAAAGTCACATGTTTGCCATTTCAAAACACTGCCATTCAAAATGACACTACATGAGCTAATTGGCCAATTACATGTGCCACCTGGCCAAACACCTCAGTGGTTAATTGTTAACACTTCAATCAGGATGTAAGCACTATGAAAAGACCACAGGTGAGAACCTTTTTTTTTACAACAACAATGGAAGACATTGCAGAGAGAGGAAGAGGAAGAGGAAGAGGAAGAGGGAGGTTGAGAATAAGAGGGGGAGGAAGAGTGAGCGGTAGGGGTAGAGCAGGTAGAGGAGTTCATGGCCAAAGAAGACAAACACTTTCAAATGAAATCAGAGCAACCTTAGTAGATCATGTCATCAACCATGGGTTGACAATGCGTGAGGCTGGACAGAGAGTGCAGCCAAACTTGAGCCGTTTTACTGTCGCCTCTGTCATCCGGACCTTTAGACTGGAGAACAGGTATGTAACCAAAATTTCATGTAGTACACATGTAGTATACCCCATGTCATAGTGCATCAGTTGGGTGACACCTGTTTACTTAGTGTATGACATCAGCCATTCATGAACTGTACAAGTTTCCTGTACAATGTACTCTACTGTGGGGGAAAATATTTAGGCTGCATTGTCCAAGCCCTATATATATTTTTATTTTATTTTTTCTAAAGGACTGAGAGACGACACCATGGTGGAGGAAGGGGCCAAATGTTCACCGGGGTACAGGAAGCTGCCATTGTAAACTTGGTTTTGGAAAATAATGAAATCAGATTACGAGAAATTCAAAGCCACATCATCCAAGACAACACCTTATTCAACAACATTCAACGAGTTAGTCTGTCCACATTGGCTCGCATTCTCAAGCGAAACCAAATCAGAATGAAACAACTTTATAAGGTGCCGTTTGAGAGAGACTCTCAAAGAAACAAAGAGTTCAGACGAGCATATGTGGATGTAAGTACTATATTGACTGCAGTACACTACACACAACATTGTTTCCCAGTGTACTGGATAACACCATATTGAGTGATTTTTGTTCTTTGTTTTCAGGGAGTACTGGAAATGGATGCTCATGCAATCCCACATGAGTTCATCTTTATAGATGAGGCTGGGTTCAACCTAGCAAAGACCAGAAGAAGAGGGAGAAACCTCATTGGCCACAGAGCCATTATAGATGTTCCTGGCCAACGTGGTGGGAACATCACAATGTGCGCTGCCATCTCCAATATGCATGGTGTCCTCCACCGTCATGCCAAACTTGGACCATACAACACAGCCCATATTCTCACATTTCTGGACAGACTTCACAACATTCTCATACCACCAGAGCGTATGAATGATGCAGACCATCAAAGAAACCGGTACGTTGTAGTATGGGACAACGTGAGCTTTCATCGTGCAGCCCCAGTCCAAAACTGGTTTGCTGACCACCCAACATTTCTCGTGCAATACCTCCCACCATACTCACCATTTCTGAACCCCATAGAAGAATTCTTTTCGGCATGGCGGTGGAAGGTATACGACCGGCAGCCCTTTGTGCGCATGCCTCTTGTGCAGGCCATGGAAGAGGCATGTGATGAGATTGATGTGGGTGCAATTCAGGGATGGATAAGGCACTCAAGGCGCTTCTTCCCTCGATGTCTGGCAAGGGAAGATATTGCCTGTGATGTTGACGAGGCGTTGTGGCCAGACCCGGCTGTGCGGCAAGATGCTGCCTAATTATTTTTCTTGCCTTTTTTTTGTTTTTGTTTTTTACTGTAATATATTTTTTTTCAGAAATTTCCTTTTTCAGTTTACTTTTTTTGTAAGAATATTTTTGTTCAGTCCCATGTAAATATATCTGCTGTGCTTATGTTGTACTGACTTGTTTACTGTAGTGAAGGAAAAAAAATAAAAATGTTGCAACAGCATGTGTGTGTATCTGCAAATATTTCTGTGCATGTGAACAATCTGATACATATTTTAGTATTATGGCAAAGCATACTAAAGATGGGGGTGCTTTTCATTATGCCCAACAGTGTGTAGGTGGTTAGGCAAAAATCTGGTAATATGAATGAAGTGTGTGCCATTTCATGCAAAAGTTTGATTTTGATAATGCTCTGTGTAGTTTCGGTTGCAGTGCTTCATTTTGCAGGATATATGAGGTATTTTGCAGTTTGGGTGTGTGGTTTTGTGAATTGTGTTAAGTGTTTTGATAAAACCAGACTAGTTTGAAAAATTGTGTGTTAACAATTGGAAAAAACTGTAACGTAACTGCGAACGGACCCGTATCGGAGTCCACTTGCGTGCAGTGACGGATCCGCAACGAAGGCGGATCGCGGACCCCGCCTTGGCTCCGCACTGCATCCGCTCCACATCCGCGATTAAAACCTTACCTCCGCGGATACAATTGATACAACCGTTACAGTAAAGGCGCTTGCGCGGATCCGACATGGGTCCGCTCAGGATCCGCTGATTGACAGTAGAATTTATGGCGTCGTCCGGATGCGGACCTGATCCTCTGGGCGGTGCCAAAACGGATGTGACAGTCACGCGGGTTTGGCGACTTGAATGCGGATCTGCCTAGGAGTCCCCTGCTGTGTGGGTAATTACTGGTTGGGTCACCCTTAGCAGAAACAACTGCAATCAAGCGTTTGTGATAACTTGCAATGATTCTGTTACAGCGCTGTGGAGGAATTTTGGCCCACTCATCTTTGCAGAATTGTTGTAATTCAGCCACACTGGAGGGTTTTCGAGCATGAAGCACCTTTTTAAGGTCATGCCACAGCATCTCAATAGGATTGAGGTCAAGACTTTGACTAAGCCACTCCAAAGTCTTCATTTTGTTTTTCTTCAGCCATTCAGAGGTGGACTTGCTGGTGTGTTTTGGATCATTGTCCTGCTGCAGAACCCAAGTTTGCTTCAGCTTGAGGTCACGAACAGATGGCCGGACATTGTCCTTCAGGATTTTTTGGTAGACAGCAGAATTCATAGTTCCATTTATCACAGCAAGTCTTCCAGGTCCTGAGGCAGAAAAACAGCCCCATAACATCACTCTACCTCCACCATATTTTACTGTTGGTATGATGTTTTTTTCTGAAATGCTGTGTTACTTTTATGCCAGATGTAATGGGACACACACCTTCCTAAAAGTTCAACTTTTGTCTCGTCAGTCCACAGAGTATTTTCCCAAAAGTCTTGGGGATCATCAAGATGTTTTCTGGCAAAACTGAGATGAGCCTTTATGTTCTTTTTTGCTCAGCAGCGGTTTTCATCTTGGAACTCTGGTCATATTATGGCAAAAATGGCCTGCATGGCAATCACATGTGAAGTGAATATCACTAATCATCTGCTGACAAAGCCATTTATCAAAGGGATAGTTCACACAAAAATGAAAATAGTGGAAATGTAACATTTTGTAAAAAAAAAAAACAAAAAAAAAAACAAATAAATGAATAAATAAATAAAAATTGCTAATTTCAGCATAACTGAGTTATGGCCCTGAAAATTAAATCTTATTTCAAATAAAATGAATTGCTACTATACTAAATATAACTTAACATGGACATTTAATACCTTTCACCCACATTAGTTTCACTTTAATTTAGTATAAACCATCATGAAGTCTCTCACGCCCTAACCACACGCTGCACTCTTCAGCACAATTGTAACCACAAATCTAACACAACTACTCAAGATGTCAACCATAACAGCTCTAAACAATAAGTGTTTCTTTTTACTAAAAAACACATAAAAACATAAATGAACAATTTCGACATGTATTCTCCTTGTCCAGTCCTATGCTACATTATTAACTGCTGTAAGGACGCTGAGGGCGGCGTTAGAATCCATGTGCAGTGTTTTAATAAAATCCACAGCAAACAAATCCAGAACAGCAAGCAGTAAATCAGAAACGTTAAACAGGCAGGGGTACATACACAGGTAGGCAGTCCAATCCAGGCAACAGAACAGAGGGCAATCCAAAAGACAGAGAACGGGAAGAACAGGCAATGATCATACACAAGAAAGCAGACAATGGCAATGGGAATAACGCTCGGTAAGGCAGACAGGCTGGCAATACTTCGCGAGGTAACAATGGTGGATGCCATGCTTAAATGTCCAACAAACAGGAAGTGACAGGTGAAGCAGAGGGAGCGGCACACAGTCAGTATTCGGGCGAGGGCTCCCTCTGCTGGCGTGGCGTTACAGAATCCCCCCCCCTACGAGCGACTCCTGGCGCTCTGCGAGGACGTCCCCGTGGTCGTGGTGCTGGACGATCGGGTCTGGCTCGATGAAATTCCTCAATTAATGAAGGATCCAGGATGTCGTGGGCCGTTACCCATGATCTCTCCTCTGGTCCGTATCCCTCCCAGTCCACCAAGTATTGGAGCTGACCCCGTCTCCGTCTGGAGTCCAACAACTCCCTTACCGCATATGCCGGGGTTCCATCAATGTCCAGCGGTGGAGGTGGCTCCCGGTTTTCGACATTGGGGTCAGCATCCGGGTGGAACGGTTTCAGAAGAGAAGCATGGAAGGAGGGAGAGATGCGATAATTAACAGGAAGCTCGAGTTCATAAGTGACCGCATTAATCTGTCTTAAGATTTTAAATGGGCCTACGTACCGTGGACTGAGCTTCCTGCTGGGCAGCCGTAACTTGAGGTCCCGTGTGGAGAGCCAGACCCTTTGTCCAGGTTGGTAGGGAGGGTGTGGGCGTCGTCGTCGATTAGCTTGAATCTCCTGATTCCTGACAGCTCTTTGCAGACGTACATGAGCGCTGTCCCACACTCTCTCACTACGGCGAATCCAGTCATCAACTGCAGGTACAAGTGACGGTTCTCCAGACCACGGGAACATGGGGGGTTGGTATCCTAGCACGCATTGGAACGGTGTAAGACCAGTGGATGAGTGCCTCAATGAGTTTTGCGCATACTCTGCCCAGGGTAGAAATTCTGACCACCGATGCTGCTCACGTCCACAGTATGTCCTGAGGTATCTGCCAATCTCCTGATTCAGCCTCTCCACTTGCCCGTTCGATTCCGGATGGTAACCTGAAGTCAAACTGACATTAATGTCCAATTGCTTACAGAATGCTTTCCATACCTGGGAGGTGAACTGGGTTCCTCGGTCTGTAACAATGTCTTCGGGGATACCGTAAATCCTGAAGACGTGGTGAAACGTCGCTTGAGCAGTGTCCATAGCTGTGGGGAGACCTTTTAGAGGAATGAGTCTACAAGCCTTAGAGAAACGGTCAATAATTACTAGGATTGTGGTAAATCCATCAGACGGGGGTAGGTCGGTAATGGATAACGAAACTTGACTGTGACATTGTTCAAACCTCGATAATCGATGCATGGGCGTAGTCCTCCATCCTTCTTTTCCACGAAGAAGAATCCTGCCGCGGCTGGGGAAGTGGACGGACGGATGAAACCAGAGCTGAGAGCTTCCTCGACGTAAGCCTCCATAGCTTGACTCTCTGGACGTGACAGTGGATAGACTTTACTTTTGGGTGGCATGGCGTTCGGTAGGAGATCAATGGCGCAATCCCAAGGACGATGTGGTGGCAGTTGTGTGGCTTTGGTTTTACTGAACACTTCTTGAAGGTCTTGATAACAGGATGGTATGGTTACAGGCTCACTCTCTGGACTTTCAATGCTGGTGGTAAGACAAGGCTTGGAGATGACATTATCAAGACACTTGGAAAAACAGAATTGTGACCACTGTATGATCTCACCAATCTGCCAAGAGATGACTGGGTCGTGAGTAGCTAGCCAGGGGTATCCGAGGATGATTTCATGGCATGGGGAGTCAATGACATAGAAGGTAATGGTTTCTTGGTGAAATAGACCTACTTGCATCTTCATGGGCTGAGTTAGTTGAGTGATGCCGCTTCCAATGGGTTTGTTATTTACAGCGTTCACCTTGATAGGAGGATCACATTGTTGTACAGGAATGTTGAATGTTGTAATGAGGTCTTGATGAATGATGTTCAATGCTGAGCCAGAGTCAATCAGCGCTGTGAATTCAAATGAGTCATTTTCAGTAGTTATCTTGACAATGGTAGTGACGTTCTTAGCATTGGTAACAGGAATGTGATCAACACTCACCCGGCTGTTGTCATTGAAGTCTCTCCGGGCCTTGAGTGGACAACCTGCATTGCGGTGGCCTGCTTCACCACAGTAAAAACACAAATTCTGAAGGAATCTTCTCGACCTTTCTTCAGATGACAGATGTGTAACTCCTAGCTGCATGGGCTCAGAACCAGTATGATCATTGGCGGGGCTTGATTCGGAGATGTTGGTAACTTGAGGGACATACATGGCTCCAGTTAACTTGTTTCGGGGGCGATGAGTACGCATGAGATTATCGATCTTGATGGCTAATGTGACATAATCAGAAAAGGAATGATCCTCACCCTTACAAGCAAGCTCTGCCTGTAACTCCATATTCAAACTGCGACGAAACATGGCCTTGAGTGACACGTCGTTCCAACCACTCTGAGCAGCAATCGTTCTAAACTCAATAGCGTGTTCAGCGGCAGATTTGCGGCCTTGAGTCAGTTGCATCAAACGAGTGGAAACATCCTTACCCCCTGCTGGGTATTCAAACACATCTCTGAGTTGTTTTACGAAATAAGGATAGGATGTTTGGAACAAACGGTCAGTTTCCCAAACAGCTGCGGCCCACTCGATCGCTTTGCCCGTTAACAATGACATGAGGAAAGCGCACCTTTTCTCATCAGAGTCAAAGCAGCTCCCTTGATTCATGAAATATATCTCAACTTGGCGAATGAAACCCTTACATTGCTCAGCAGAACCGTTGAATTTGTCTGGAAGTGCAAAGTTTACCTTCGTGGCCGTAGGTGGTGGTAACGATCGTAGATACTGAGTGAGGTAGTCATTAGCTGCTTGTGCTTTAGCCAGTTGATCACGGAACTCCTTGAGAACGTCGCTTTGATAAGCAAACGCGGCCTGTAGATTCGTAACATCTGCTGGATTCTTCGGAGGCGAAGTATTATGTAAGGACGCTGAGGCGGCGTTAGAATCCATGTGCAGTGTTTTAATAAAATCCACAGCAAACAAATCCAGAACAGCAAGCAGTAAATCAGAAACGTTAAACAGGCAGGGGTACATACACAGGTAGGCAGTCCAATCCAGGCAACAGAACAGAGGGCAATCCAAAAGACAGAGAACGGGAAGAACAGGCAATGATCATACACAAGAAAGCAGACAATGGCAATGGGAATAACGCTCGGTAAGGCAGACAGGCTGGCAATACTTCGCGAGGTAACAATGGTGGATGCCATGCTTAAATGTCCAACAAACAGGAAGTGACAGGTGAAGCAGAGGGAGCGGCACACAGTCAGTATTCGGGCGAGGGCTCCCTCTGCTGGCGTGGCGTTACAACTGCTCATTTCTTGTTTTGGAAGAGAAAATAGCATTAACTACAAAAATAGACACACATGTAAATTATGGACATTATTAAGTGTCCACATATCAACCAGATAGAAATCAGAAATGTCTATTAACCAGAAGAATCTATTAATGTCAGAACACCCCTTAAAACAGATGTGTTAAAAACAACACAACTTGTGTTATATCTTAACACACCTGTGTGTCTAGTTAAGGACAACACATTTTGTGTTACTTTTAACTCAACCATGTGTTATTCCTGCTTATTTTCTACACACTAATGTGTTATATTTACACAATTTGTGTCAATTATGTACACAAAATGACACAAAATGTGTCAGAAAAAATAACACAAAAAATGTGTTATTAATTAACACATCTTTTTAAGAAGTTTTGTCTTTTTTTTGTTTTACTTTCTTTTAAAATCATTTACTTAGATCACTGTAATCCATTATTACAGTTTTTTTCGATTGCTAAACGACAGTGGGCACAACTGGAGTCACATGTGCAAAACTCTAACTACAGTCTGCACAGCAGCAGTTCATGTGGACCAAACTCTAGTTTGTTTTTCATTGCTTGAACACAGTTTTCAAAACTCTACACACTTATCCCATGACTTTAACCACAACCTGCACAACACTGTGGATTTGCAGCACTTTGTTCAAATGCTAACACACTGCTGTCAATACTGTGAACCACACATTCAAAACAGAATAGATTTCAGCCTTGTGCCTTTCAAACACTGCTGATTTCAATTTCAGCTGAAAGCCTAAGCAGGTGTCTTGTTTTTTTTTTAGACTTGTTAGTGAACACACACACACATATAGGCTATATATAGTTTCTACCTTTTTTTTTTTTCTCATTACTGTAATTCCGTAAATTACTACAGACTATTGAAGCAATTTTAATTTACCTTAAAGAATTGTTGTTCTAAAAATTTAAATAAATCATGTGAAAGAATGTCACTCTTTTCTTTGAAGAAAATATTACTTTGTATGAAGTCACTGAAATTGTTCAAACTGTAAAGATGAAAAGTTTGTATTTTCTGTGTTGGTGTTTAATGCTAGTGTTTTTACTCTCAGTGTGTTCTGAGTGACAGTGTGTGTTATCTCAGTGAGGGTTGTGCATAGTGTTTGGCTGCACTGAGCCTGTTTTGAGCCATGTGTTAACTGTTTAGCTCAGGTGACTGTTGGTAGTGCAGACTGTAGTTAGAGTTTTGCACATGTAGCTACAGTTGTGCTCACTGTCGTTTAGCAATCGAAAAAAACTGTAAAAACTGATCATTATTTTGGAGGAGAAAACATTTACTGTGTGTGTCTGAATGTGTCAAGTGTGTGTAGGACTTCACAAAGTTTCCTCATTAAACCCACCCCTTTCTGAACAGACAAGGAACAGAAACATTGTGATTTCATTCTGTTCCTGACACAAGATGGATCTGCGAATCTCTGTCGTTCTTCTTTTCATTTTTCTCACTGGAGGTACAAAAAACAGCAAGTATTGAATGTATTATTTGGTACACTGAGGTCACTGAATGTCTCTCTCTGTCTTTTAGGATATTCTCTGAAGTGTTACACGTGCGAGCCTGATTCAGTTGGTTACTGTGACGCAAAAGTGAAGACATGTCCAGATGGATTTTCTAAATGTGGAAACACTATAATGGAAAAATCAGTTGGTAAGTTCGGTGTGATGTGGAAATTTACTGCCGTAGTTTACTGAAAGTGATAATATGAAGTAGAAATATGTTAATCTCATCACATAATTGCAATTATTTGTCTCTTACAAGAGGAACATGATTTCTGGAATTGTTTCTTGAGCCTATTTTGGAAGTTTGTCCTTTTTGCAGGTTCTGCTAAGATCACAGCTAAAGGGTGTATATCTAAATGTGATCCAGGGACCCAAAAGCAGACAGAATGGACAGTGTCTCTCCACTGCTGTGACACTGATCTCTGCAACGCAGCAGGTATTGTTCTTTATTTGACTGTGTGTTAATTTACATTTACATGTATTCATCTATCAGTTGCCTTTTTCCATCACCACTATTATAATAATTAAAACACAAATGATTGTTCATAAGGAGCACATATTTCAAGTCTAGTCAAGAATAGTGTAAAGCTTGAACAACATGAAAATAAGTTTTTGAATCAGTCAAGTTCTTTCTGAGAGTTTTTTTTTATTATTATTTTAGAAAAATGTGAAAAAACTTATCAACAATGAACATGCCATTTTAATTCATTATTATTAGTAGTAGTAGTAGCAGTAGTAGTATAATACTATTTTCTTCATCATCTTGATTAGATGGAGTGTTTAAGGGAAGCTTCCTCCTGCTCTTCTCTCCTCTGCTCTTCTACTTCCTGTTTCAGTGAGTCCAGATTCAAAACTTCAGATTCTACAGTGAAGATCAGCGAATATGAGACACATTCTGATGCATTACTGTAGTTCACTGAATAAAGCTTTTGTTGCTCTGCTGTTCTTTGTATCATGATTTGAGAAACTCAAAAATATGCATTTTAATAAACAAAAATGAAACAAATATACTGCATCATCATTATAAACAGATTGTCTTTACAGCCAAATAATTCTTCATACAAGAATCAAAACACAAACATTTCTTTCATACATAGAAAAACAGATACTTTAAGATGAGTAAGAGTATGTGAGATGTGTTTTTCATTTGGAAAATCATGAAAATGTGTTTTTGGGTGAACCAATCAAAGCTTTATAATGTTTAGAAACAATATGACTATAATCCACAACTGCTCACATGTACATTTAAGACATTAAGCCTTTAAAAAGATACTTGTCCAGAGAGAATTACAAGATTAACATATTTATTTTCTTATTAAATATTTTCTTACTGATAAATAACACATGCTTGTTGTGAGTTGTGATAAACATTCAGAGAGCGACATCATCTCTAATGCCTCCTTGAGCCCAATTGAATCAAAATAACTTAAAATAATGATCTGAGAGAGCTGGTTTTTAGCTCAGTAAAATTAAAGTTGCAACTTTGTGCCTGAGATCATCATAACAGTACTGAGGATCTGATGAGTAATGATCCAATATTATATACTGATATTAATAAAAATAATATCAAGACAAAAATCTGAAGAAATGGAAAAACCCAACTTTACATATTTGTTACATTATATATCAGTCTTTGTTAAAGGTGCAGTAAGTAGTATTGTACACATTCTGTTCCTGACACACGATGGATCTGCGAGTCTCTGTCGTTCTTCTTTTCATTTTTCTCACTGGAGGTACAAAAAACAGCAAGTAACCACTCACTAAAAAATATTGGGTTAAAAATAACCCAACAAGTAACCCAACTATGGGTTAACATAGCACCTTCCCAACTGTGGGTTATTTTTAACCCAATGGTTGGGTTAAAAGCCAGTTGGGTTAAAAAAATAACCCAACAGTTGGGTTAAAAATAACCCACAGTTGGGAAGGTGCTATGTTAACCCATAGTTGGGTTACTTGTTGGGTTATTTACTAATTATGACTATTAACTTTTATTCATGACATTATTTTAATATATAAAATACACTTTGTTTTCTAGATTATTTATTTGTATAAAATAATATGTTTTAACAAATATATTTTAAATGACAAATGAAATATTGTGGAGCCATTTAATGTAAATATAAGTGTACATATTAAATTCAAAACACACAAGTGTAAATCAATTCAAAACCTATGCAAATTTGCACAAACAGTACACATTCAAAACCTACACAAACATGTACAGAGTAAACTCAAAACATAAATAAAATATGTATACGGAACACAAAAATTCAAAATGAACACTATTTAAACCTACAAAAGTGTACAGTAAATATTAAATTCAAAACCTATAAATTTGCAAACAGTACACAATTAAAACCTATATTTAAAACCTTCGCAACCATGTAAACTCATACATAAAATATACAGAACACAAAAATACAAAATGAACACTAAATGAAAAACTACGAGTACACATAAATTCATAACATTAAATCCTTCAATAAATAAACATATCACACGTACAGCAGGCGCTTGAGGTCCGCAGTGAGGTCGGCCACAGGTAGGAATAATGGAATAGGACTCTGGTTCTATTTTGTGGGTCAACACTGTACATTGTATGCATTGATGTGTTGTAAACATACCTTAAGTGATAAAACCACAAATATGTTGGACCTAATGATGATGATCAAAGTTCTTAAGGAGGCAGCAGTGTTGAAGGAACCCCTCTTAATAGTCAACTTTTGAAGTGGATCCCAAAAAATATATATATACATAAAAAAACTTGGGAGTTCTCTTTGTCCTCAAGGCATCAAGTCATGTGGATCCTGGCTTGTCTCACTGCTCAGGTAATGCATTATATTAGTGCCAACCTTCAAAGAATAAATAAAGTTTAGTTGGCATGCACTGTGACAACATAAGCAATGTAAAATTATGTAAAAGTTACACTGAAGCAGTGCTGTACTGAATTAAAATATAGTCACTGCATTACACCTGCTGTTAAAGGGTTAATTCAGCTTCCCAAAGAGCACAGCGTTAAGGGAACAGTGGATGAAGTTTCAGGGCTCGACAATAAGGACTGCCCGATGGCAGAGGGGCCAGTGTGAACGACGCTCGGGACGGTAGACGGAACGGTCACTTGTCTGATCAGGCCAGTGTTGTAGGGTATGCAATATATATCGTCTATGTCTATGATATCGCAATTGTTGATTTAACGATCTGAAATTATCAAGTATGTCCCTCAATTTACAAAACCAAACAAAAACACACTCATTGAGCGCACGCATGCAATATGTGTCGTAGTCTAGTAACAGTTAGGTTAGACTAGTGCGCGTGCATATTTAGAGTGTACACTTTCACTGCGCGTGGTTTAGTCTATTAAAATGCCTTTAGAATGACCCAGAATTCAAGGTAAGGGGCAAAAATGCTCCAGTATATCCTTTATATTTATATCACTTAATATAGTTAACCAATATTACACAGCGCAATTTTTCTCCAAATATCAACAATTTCAAATGTGATATTGATTTTATTCGGCGTACAGTTTAATGAACAATAACTTAATATCAATGGACTTTAATTTTAGACACTAAATAGCCTGTTTCACTCTATTTCGCCAACGAAAATAGTTCCAAACAAAGTCCACAGAATTGTTTTGCGTCTCTGAGCAACACTTCCTGAATTGATCAGCCGTTTTAATGAATCGGTTGAATCTCAATGACTCGCTCATTAGCAGGGACTTGCTGCCACCTACTGGCGGGTTTAATTTCAGGTTTAAAGTGTCTTTTCATTTTTTAAATAATTTCAAATAACCCTTCTGGGCCATAAAAATTTTAGTTGCGTGGACTCTTAATGGAGGGACAGAAATTTCTTTAAATATCTTTAAAAAGATTTTGATTTGCGTTCCAAAGATGAACAAAGGTCTTATAGTTGTGGAACAACATGAGGGTGAGAAATTAATGACAGAATTTTCATTTTTGGGTAAACTAACACATTAACAAGCAGAATCAATATGTAGAGAGCAGTGTAATTTATCAAAGCTAATTTTGCAGTGTTGCTTTTACTTACAGGGTGATTGTCAGTTAAGCTGTGCTTCATTTCAGCACCATTTTCCCATCTGTGAGACATGGCGATGATGGCAGGACAGCGGGAAGGGTTTTGAAGGCAGTTTCTCCATGGCCATCTTTGAAAGACAAGTTTAAAAAAACTGTATTTATACCACGTGTGTGTGGACAAATTTCACAAGCATGACATGGTCAATACATTTTTTCCCAAAATAAAACAACCCTTCACTATTCTGAACATCGTTAAACTCAGCATTCCATTTCTTCAATAGTTTTTGTTCAAAAGGATCAAATCCATGCAGTTTGTTGAGGTGTTGTACATCTAATGAACACATTAGCTTGGCTGTGAGGACTTCTTGCGTTCTTTTGATACTAAATCGTTGTCAGTCATTAAACAACTTGGATTCTGTTTAAATTAAAACATAATGTATTAAAATGAAGGAAGACAACTGAGAAAAAAACAAAACAAGAGTAATAAACTGTACCCCAGTGTTTACCTGGTTCTGTAGTAGCCCTAGCACTGCACATTTTGTCTTTCTAATCCTGATTTAACTTACCAGCTTGTTAGCAGAGAGACTCCAAGGCCGTAAAAGGGTGTCAGATAAGGAAGACATCAAAAATGTGTATTGCTGGGGATAATCTAGGACCAGTTGAGAACCACGGTCATCCAGCAGCATAAAACTTTCATCCACTTCTTGCTCTGTGTTACAATAAAACAGAAAAATGAAATATTGACAGTATTTTAAAAAAGTTGTCACTTATTTAAATAGCTTACCTTCAAATGTTTCCATTAAATAGCAGGTTGTTGTAGTCTTTGCTTCACAAATTATTCCATTTGTCTAAAACACAAGTATAAACACATTTAGTACAACACAAATGCAAGAACTAACATAACGTTAGCTTCATAAGAAATAATAGTACAAAGATGCTTCAGATACCCCTGTAATACATTTACATGCATTACTATATAGAACATGCATTATTAATATACCACATTTCTGCAAATACCAGATTTGCATTTAGTGTTACTACAGTAAATCTAATAAACAGTAGGTTATTTATCGATAACTCATGAACTAATCGTTCATTGGTTGCAAAACGTTTTTCCAGCTTTTGCATAGAAGCTGTTGGGAATATTGCGCTTTTTCATCTTACAGTATCTTAGATTTTAGCGAATTCAAACAGCCCTGTTGTGGTGCCGTATGATCGAGGATCGAGGACCGAGCTCGCGCTGCGTAGGCTGATAAACGGTCCGTGCGGCGCGGCTCGGCCCAAACGGCACTTTCGTTCCGCATTTCTAAAAGACCTGTACAAAAAAGTACTTTTTTAAAGTCTGAAGCTCAAATTTAGTTGTCATGAAAGATTATCACGAAGACCGTAAAACATGCGTAATATTGGATAGTGATTACTGAGACCTAACGATCTTCCTTAGTAAAAATATAAAATTCATTTTTAGAATATACGTAAGTTAATGTTTCACTACACAATACCTAATGTTATAAAAGTTTTATATACGAAAACGACATGCTTACCTTCATAATCAGGCTGCAGCAGCTTCTTTCCGTTGACTGTCCCTGGACCGTTAAAATTTGAACCGTCACGGGATCCGCATTTAACCCAACAGATGGGTTATTAATAAAAATAACCCAACGATTTTAAAAATGACCCAACATTTTTGGTAAATAACCCAACCTAGTGACCCAATATGTGTAACCCAACGGTTGGGTTAATAAAATAACCCAACGTTTTTTACTGTGCAGGTAACAGAATTTTGTTATAAGAACGTTCTCTAAATATTCAGTGTTCTGGGAATGTAAAAAACGTCCAGTTTTTTTGACGTTCCAGGAACGATTTTATAACCCACACAGCAAAAGGACTCCGTATCGGATCCACCACGGAGGTATCGTGCAGAGGTGGAAAGTTCAGGGCTCAGAAAGTAAAAGTCCTGACATATTTTTTTTCCACCCACTGAAGCGCTGTTAAAGTTAAAGAGATAATTAAGTGATTAATTGAGTGATGATTGAGCATTATTGAAGACACCTGATGATAACAAGCAGAATCACCAAAGGAGAAAATCACAATTGTTAAGACACCATCACAGAGATCAGGGTTTGTTTTAGTTGAGCTCTTGACCCTTGACTTTTTAACATTAGAATTTACTTGGGCAGTTTTAACTGCATTAAAACCAACCAGACAAGCAAAGTTAAAACATGATCAGGTGGTGTTGGTTATGTTTTCACATAATCATTATTTGATCTGAATCACTGAACTAATTATTTATCAAAAGTTCTTAGAAAAAAAGGCTCTCATTTAGACACACAAACATCAAGAATCAGCCTGTGAATCTCAACAGTGGTGGCCATCATAAAGCATGTTGCAGTGCATTCTGGGAGCCACCAATCAAAACTCATCCACGGCTCCCATCATGCATTGTTATCAAATTATGAGCTTAATTGTTTTAGTAATTTTCTTTATTCTCACTATTTTGTTTTTATGGGACTTTTTAGTAGCTTGTTTTCTAATGTTCAGAGTTGATCTGTTGATCAGAATATGTTGCTTGTCACCGTCGTTGAGATTCACAGGCTGATTCTTGATGTCTGTGTGTGCCTGAAAGAAATACTCTTTTGTTTTATTCAGAACAACTTTTGTGAAACCCTTTAGATTATACTGATAAAGCTGATTTTGTGCTGTAATCAATAATGTAAATCTAACTCAGGGATTGAGCTCTAAATGAGTTCAGTGATTCAGATCAAATAACGATTATGTGAAAACATAACCAACGTGACCTGACCAGCTTTTCACTTTGCTTGTTTGGCTGTTATAATTCAGTTAAAACTGCCCAAACAAATTCATATATTAAAAAGTCAAGGGTCAAGAGCTCAACTAAAGCAAACCATGACCTCTGTGATGGTGTCTTAAAAATTGTGATTTTCTCCTTTGGTGATTCTGCTTGTTATCATCAGGTGTCTTCAATAATGCTCAATCATCACTCAATTAATCACTTATTTATCTCATTAATGCTTCAGTGGGTGTAAAAAAAATATGGCAGGACTTTTACTTTCTGACCCCTGGACTTTCCACCTTTGCCACGAACGGACCCGTATCGGAGTCCACTTGCTCGCAGTGACGGATCCGCAACGAAGGCGGATCACGGACCCGCCTTGGCTCCGCGCTGCATCCGCGATTAAAACCTTACCTCCGCGGCGGGTCCGTTTGGGACCCGCAAATTGATACAACCGTTACAGTAAAGGCGCGTGCGCGTCCGCGGATCCGACATGGGTCCGCTCAGGATCCGCTGATTGACAGTAGAATTTATGGTGCCGCCCGGATGTGGATCTGATCCTTTGGGCGGCGTCAAAACGGATGTGACAGTCACGCGGGTTTGGCGACTCGAATGCGGATCCGCCTAGGAGTCCCTTGCTGTGTGGGAAGGTATAACGTTCCTCAAACGTTTTTTCAACTTAATTTTGATCTAAAATTCAACATTCTTGGAACATTGATTTGTAACATTCCAAGAACATGAAAATGTCCAGTTTCCTCAATGTTAGTAGAATGTTATTTAAAGGTTAGTATGATGTTCCTGAAACATTCTTTTAATCATTCAAACACCTGCTGTGAACAAACACTGAAAGAAAGAGAAATAAAATCACAAACTAACTTTCTTCAGCCACAGCCTTAGATGAACTGAAGATAAAAGACATTAAATCTCTGAATTTCTGATTAAACATCTCCACAAACAGCATTACCAGCTTCACTTATTACTAACCAGACTGACTTTATTTCTGTCACACGTCTACAGAAGCTCTTACTGAGAATTAACAGAAGTTTAGATGTTTTGTTTGAAGTCACCATCATGGAGGTTTGTGGTTGTTTTAGTTGAGCGCTTGACCCCTGATGATTGTAAAGTTGCTTCATTGTCAGCAGTCACAGATGTGTTCAGAAAACATTTCTGCACTGATAAAGAAGTTCAACATATCTGTTCTAAAAACAGACAAATTACTTTATGAAGAAAGTTAGTTTGTGTTCTTATTTCTCTTTCTTTCAGTGTTTGTTCACAGCAGGTGTTTGAATGATTGAAAGAATGTTTCAGGAACATTATACTAACCTTTAAATAACATTCTTCAAACATTAAGGAAACTGGACATTTTCTGTTCTTGGAATGTTACAAATCAACATTCCTACAATGTTGAATTTTAAATTCAAATTAAGTTGAAAGAACGTTAGAGGAACATTATAGCTTATAAAAACGTTCCTGGAACGTCAAGAAAACTGAACGTTTTTTACGTTCCCAGAACACTGAATTTTTAGAGAACGTTCTTATAACAAAATTCTGTTAGCTGGGTATTGAATGTATTATTTGGTACACGGAGATCACTGAATGTCTCTCTCTGTCTTTAAGGATATTCTCTCAGGTGTTACTCATGTTCATCTGCTTCGACGGGTTCCTGTGAAGCAACAGTGGAGACCAGTTGGGTATTCTGAATGTGAAAGCAGTTTATTTGAACAAACAGTTGGTAAGTCCAGTGTGAAATCTGCTGTAATAATTTACTGAAAGTGAAAGTACCGCTGGAGAGAATGTATACTTGTTGATGTGTTCACATAACTGCAAATCTTGGAATTGTTTTATTATCTTATTATATGGTTGTTTATGTCTTTTTTATGTCTTGTTCCACTAAGGTGTTCTTCAAAACAAAAGGGTGTGCAGATCAATGTGAACCATGGACCAAACAGATAGTAGTTGGAGGGACAGTTTCAACCCGCTGCTGCGACACTGACCTTTGCAATGCAGCAGGTATTGTTCCTCATTTGACTGTGTGCAGTTTGATTTGACCTACAGTAACTTAAAACGAGGAAATGATTTATACAAGTTATTCAATAATTCAAACAAACAATTATAATACACAAGTGATGGTTCATAAGATGCACAATATCGAGAGTAGTCAAAAATAGTGTACAGTTTGAACAGCATGAAAAGTGTATGAATTAGTCAAGTGCTTTCTGAGAGTTTTTACTGTTTTTAAAAAATTGTGATGAAATTGATCAACAATAAACATGCCATTTTAATAACTATTATTATTAGTAGTATTAATCAATAATAATTTCTTCATCTTCTTGATTAGATGGAGTGTTTAAGGGAAGCTTCCTCCTGCTCTTCTCTCCTCTGCTCTTCTACTTCCTGTTTCAGTGAGTCCAGATTCAAGACTTCAGATTCTACAGTGAAGATCAGCGAATATGAGACACATTCTGATGCATTACTATAGTTCACTGAATAAAGCTTTTGTTGCTCTGCTGTTCTTTTTATCATGAATTGAGGAACTCAAAATTATGCATTTTAATAAATAAATAAAAAATAAATATACTGCATCATCATTATAAGCAGATTGTCTTTACAGCTAAATAATTATTCATAAGAGAATCCAAACACAAACATTTCTTTCATACACAGAAAAACAGGTACTTTAAGATGAGTAAGAGTATGCACTGTTAAAAAAATACTGTGATTTTAACAGTAAAAGACTGTAAAAATGCTGCGGTGAAAAACTGTTTATTGGTTTACAGAAAGTTACCGTACTATATACGGTGAATAACTGTAATAGATCTAACGGTACATTTAATGTAATTTTACGGTAAAATATCATTAAATTCACAGTTTTTGAAAGTGTAAAATAACAATTCATTGTAAAATTTACAGTGAAAAACCATAAATTGACATTCCCACAATTCCCTACGTGACACTTAACATTTGATATATTTTTGTTGAAATAACTCTGTTTCTTCTTAGTTTTTCTAATCAGTTATGTACATTAGGGTTTTATGTTACATCTAATGTTGTTAAATTAATGTTTATTGCATTTTTAAAATTTCATGCATGTTACCATGATGGTGTTTAGTGTGTGTGTGAATGAAACTGTGTGCACCTTCTATATATTAGTATTGTCCTCCTCAGCTTATGGAAAAGCTGCTTGTGATGAACTTTGATTCATCATGTGACTCTTATCACCACTGTGTTTGGTGACTGTCAGTGTATTATAAAGATACAAAACAGATATTAGTACTTCATTAGGTTGGTAAATTAACATTATATCAGTTAATGAAATATGTTATTTTACCGTAAATTTTACTGGGATTTTTTTTTTACAGTGTACTGAAATCCAATGTTAAATATACATATTTAAAATGTAAAATTCACATGTAACTCCGTAAGTATGTTTACGGTTTGATGTCATTTTTACAGTATTGTTCTGGTAACCACAGCTGCCGGTATTTTTCCGTAGAAACAACGGGATTTTTTTTTACAGTGTGTAAGATGTGTTTTTCATTTGGAAACGTGTATCTACAAATCATGAAAATGTGTTTTTGGGTGAACCAATCAAAGCTTTATAATGTTTAGAAACAATATGACTATAATTCACAACTGCTCACGTGTACATTTAAGACATTAAACCTTTAAAAAGATATTTGTCCAGAGAGAATTACAAGATTAACATATTTATTTTCTTACTCAGTGACACTCACAACCACAGACACACACGTTTGTTTTTGTGAAATGTGGGGACATTCCATAGGCGTAATGGTTTTTATACTGTACAAACCATATTTTCTATCCCCCTACACTACCCCTACCCCTAAACCTACCCATCACAGGAAACTGTGCACACTTTTACTTTCTCACAAAAACTCATTCTGTATGATTTATAAGCCTTTTGAAAACTGGGGACATGGGTAATGTCCTCATAAATCACGCTCTCCTTGTAATACCTATGTCATACCCATGTCATTATACACATTTGTGTCCTGATATTTCACAAAAACATGCCCACCTTCGTTACACACACACACACACACACACACACACACACACACACACACACACACACACACACACACATCTCACATATAGACCAAACCTGACATGACAGAAATATGTCTCCTGAGAAATCACACATGCTTGTGAGGTGTGACAAACACTGTTTAGACACTGTTTCAGAGAGCAACATTATCTCTAATGTATGGAGTCAAATTAATGCCTTAAAGTTTTGCACAAAAATAAAGTTTTGCAAAACAAAAAAAAAAGAATTGAACAATAAAAAAATGTTTTGCAAACAAAAATAAAGAATTCCAAAGGAAAAGTAAAGTATTGAGCGGAAAAAATAAGTTTTGCAAACAAAAATAATAAATTGCAAAATAAAATAAACTAGTGCAAAAATAAAAAATATAATCAATTACAAAAATCAATGACAGCTGTAATCCTATTTTATCTTTGCCACATATTTTTCATGCTCAAACCTACTAAATCATTTGCAACGCTCATTTTATTCTGCGTTTCAGTCAAGCGTGCGCTCGCGATACCGGTTTTCCTTTGCGCTGCACTTTTCTGTGCGGATCTCTTTATGGCACTGGTTTGACGTGGGGTTGGAGTCAAGAAACGGGGGCACATCCCCGTGAATCACGTCATCAGCAGGAGACGCAGATCGCAAAAACCCAGAAATAAGTTTTATTATAAGCTCAGAAACCGAATGTTTAAGGACACAAAAGTGGATACAGGCAGTGAGACAGAGCGCAACGGGTCATATTACTATAAGAAATGCGTTGGAGGGGGTCGTAATCGGCGACAACATATGCTAAACAAACCAACAAAAACAAACCGTTCATTATTTTTAACCATGTCAAAGAATTATTTCACCAGTCGATTACGACCCCCTCCAACGCATTTCTTATAGTAATATGACCCGTTGCGCTCTGTCTCACTGCCTGTATCCACTTTTGTGTCCTTAAACATTTGTTTTTTGGGGTCGACAGCTTATAAAAACTTATTTTTGGGTTTTTTAGCTTGTTAGTTGTACACCTTGTCACACAGCAGCTTTTAGGCATTGTTCTGTTTTTTGTAATGAGTCAGAAAAGACAAGGAGGCAGCCTCACGCAATACAAAGTCAATGGAGACGGTTGGATTGTTTTTCCCCGGTGGGCGTGGTTTTTAGATTATAATAAATGCGCTCTGTCTCTATGCTTGATCTGTTCTGTTGCGATCTGCGTCTCCTGCCGATGATGTGTTTCGCGGGGACATGCCCCCATTTCTTGACTCCACCCCCACGTCAAACCAGTGCCATAAAGAGAACCGTGCAGAAAAGTGCAGCGCAAAGGAAAACCAGTATCGTGAGCGCACGCTTGACTGAAACGCAGAATAAAATGAGCGTTGCAAATGATTTAGTAGGTTTGAGCATGAAAAATATGTGGCAAAGATAAAACAGGATTACAGCTGTCATTGATTTTTGTAATTGATTATATTTTTTATTTTTGCACTGTTATTTTATTTTGCAATTTATTATTTTTGTTTGCAAAACATTTTTTTTTATTGCTCAATTCATTTTTTTTTTGTTTTGTTTTGCAAAACTTTATTTTTGTGCAAAACTTTAAGGCATTACAGTTTTTTTTACAGACGCTAGGACACATTTCTCAATACTTAGGTCACTTTTGCAAAACTCTTCACACAGTTCTCCTAACCAACTTTCATCTTGGCAAAGCAGTTCATTTCACATTCAAAATGCACTACAACTACCAAAACACTTTATTCAGGTCTCAAATCAACTTATTCTTCCAGAACACTAGCAAAGGTTGACAGCCGATAAACACACTTTGTCACCCACAAAACAGTGACCTAAAAAACACTAACAACATGTAGCATTATACAATGTTTTCTTGTGTAAAACAAGGACACATCTCTGTTTATAATTCACTGCAATATATGTTACTGGAATGAATCAGACATGATGCAGAATTTGTCAATATTTGATGTCGTTTATTTATTTTTATAATTTTTTATAATTCCAAAATACAAGAATTTGTATACACACCATCCACTGATACAGATACAATTCAATTGTTTTTATAGCATTTAATTTTAAGATTTAAAATATATTTTATTAGTTTTTTACAGACGCTAGGACACATTTCTCAATACTTAGGTCACTTTTGCAAAACTCTTCACACAGTTCTCATAACCAACTTTCATCTTGGCAAAGCAGTTCATTTCACATTCAAAATGCACTAAATCTACCAAAACACTTCATTCATGTCTCAAATCAACTCATTCTTCCAGAACACTAGCAAAGGTTTTCACCAAGCAAACACACTTTGTCAGTCATAAAATACTGACCTAAAAACACTAACAACATGTAGCATTATACAATGTTTTGTTTTGTAAAATTTCTTAACAAAACAAGAATAACACTGCAGTTTGTTACATGAACCTTGTTTACATAACAGTACAAAATGATTCCGAAGTTTTCCTCTTTGAATAGATGATAATGAAATTGAAAAACGAATGCTTGTGTAGATGTTCAGTTTCATCTAATTGCTTTGATAGTATTTGATTTTTTAGATTCAGCATATATTTCATTACAATATTACTGTAGAAATGTAGCAAATTGCTGTCTTATTCAGTTTTGTATTATTTTATTGTTTTGAACATAAGTTTAACAGTTTTGAAAACAGTATGTAAGCATGTGCAAATTGGCCTGTACGTACAAAGAGTTTTTGCAGTTGTTGTGTCTGAGTGAGAAAAGAATTGATGAAATTTGAGAGATGTAGTCATTGAATGCATTTTGTGTCAAAGCAATGATAATTGATCCCCAGTTTAGCCCACATAGACTTCTGTTGTGCTCACTGTGTGAAGAGTTTTGCAAAAGTGACCTAAGTATTGAGAAATGTGTCCTAGCGTCTGTAAAAAACTGTAAAATATTACTGTAGGAATATAGCAAATTGCTGTCTTATTCAGTTTTGTATTATGTTATTGTTTTGAACATAAGTTTAACCGTTTTGAAAACAGTATGTAAGCATGTGCAAATTGGCCTGTATGTACAAAGAGTTTTGGCAGTTGTTGTGTCTGAGTGAGAAAAGAATTCATGAAATTTGAGAGATGTAGTCATTGAATGCATTTTGTGCCAAAGCAATGATAACTGATCCTCAGTTTAGCCCACATAGACTTCTGTTGTGCTCACTGTGTGAAGAGTTTTGCAAAAGTGACCTAAGTATTGAGAAATGTGTCCTAGCGTCTGTAAAAAACTGTAATTTGACTCCATACTAATGCCTCCTTGAGCCCAATTGAATCAAAATGATTTGAAATAATGATCTGAGAGAGCTGTTTTTAGCTCAGTAAAATTAAAGTTGCAACTTTGTGCCTGAGATCATCATAACAGTAGGATCTGATGAGTAATGATCCAATACAGTTTTTTTCATTTGCTAACAAGCATCATTCAATACTGAAACCACATTTTCAAAACTCTTCACACAGTCAGCAAAACAAAAGTCAATTTAGACCAAACTGTGAACCATTTTTCATTGCTTTCAGACAAAATGCATTCAGTGACCACACTTTTCAAAATTCAGGAACACTTTTCCCATTCGTACTCCACAACATGCAAAATACTATGTATTTTCAGCACATTTTTCTAATGCTAACACACTGCATTCAAAATGATTAAAAACACATTCAAAACAGAATGATGGCAAATTCCAAGCATTTATGCAGTAATTATTTTAAAATATTCTCAATTTTATAGCCAAAAATAAAAAAATTCACTCCAATGCAAGAGAGAGAGCAGACTAGAACCATCACTGTAATTTACTATAATGAACAATTACACATGTTGTTACATTACAGTTTTTTACAGACGCTAGGACACATTTCTCAATACTTAGGTCACTTTTGCAAAACTCTTCACACAGTGAGCACAACAGAAGTCTATGTGGGCTAAACTGAGGATCAATTATCATTGCTTTGACACAAAATGCATTCAATGACTACATCTTTCAAATTTCATGAATTCTTTTCTCACTCAGACACAACAACTGCAAAAACTCTTTGTACGTATAGGCCAATTTGCACATGCTTACATACTGTTTTCAAAACTGTTAAACTTATGTTCAAAACAATAACATAATACAAAACTCAATAAGACAGCAATTTGCTATATTCCTACAGTAATATTTTAATAAAATATATTTTAAATCTTAAAATTAAATGCTATAAAAACAATTGAATTGTATCTGTATCAGTGGATGGTGTGTATACAAATTCTTGTATTTTGGAATTATAAAAAATTATAAAAATAAATAAACGACATCAAATATTGACAAATTCTGCATCATGTCTGATTCATTCCAGTAACATATATTGCAGTGAATTATAAACAGAGATGTGTCCTTGTTTTACACAAGAAAACATTGTATAATGCTACATGTTGTTAGTGTTTTTAGGTCAGTATTTTATGACTGACAAAGTGTGTTTGCTGGGTGAAAACCTTTGCTAGTGTTCTGAAAGAATAAGTTGATTTGAGACCTGAATGAAGTGTTTTGGTAGTTGTAGTGTATTTTGAATGTGAAATGAACTGCTTTGCCAAAATGAAAGTTGGTTATGAGAACTGTGTGAAGAGTTTTGCAAAAGTGACCTAAGTATTGAGAAATGTGTCCTAGCGTCTGTAAAAAACTGTAATGTGTAGAATGTATTTTATTTATTCTTTTTTTATTATCATTGCAGCCCTGGAGTTTTTTCCCTCTTTTTTCACCTTTTGGATATAATTTTCAAGTACTATATTCATATAAAAAAATTAAATTTTGATTAATTTCTGATTCATTCGTGTTACAAATGCTTTCAATAAAGTGAAATTGTGTTACAGTATTTTATATGAAGAACTGATTTATGTGGAAAATCATTGAAACTTTAAAAAAGAAAAGTTCATCAATAATGCTTCCTGTTGTTAGTGTGTTTTAGGTCAGTGTGTTGTGAATGAAATGTGTGTTTGCCAGTGTTATGTTGGTCTGAGTGAGTTTTGTAGGTGAGATTAACTGTTTGGCCAACATTCATGCTGGTAATGCAGACTGTGTGAAGAGTTTTGAAAATGTGGTTTCGGTATTGAACAATGCTTGTTAGCAGCTGAAAAAAACTGTAATATATTATATATTTAAATTAATAAAAATATATATCAAGACAAAAATCTGAAGAAATGGAAAAACCCGACTTTACATATTTGTTACATTATATATCAGTCTTTTTTAAAGGTGCAGTAAGTAGTATTTGAACTACGTTGTTGGACATTGTTGATAATGGAAATCAACCCAAACAAACCCACCCCTCTCTTCATTGCTCCGCCTCCAAAACTCACACTCCAATAACCACCCTGCTCTGAGTCGGTCTCGAACCCAAGCCAGTTGGCAGGCGAGGCGATGACACTAAACCTCACTCTCTAGCAGTCGTCAGTGTGCAGTAGTTTAACTGCACAACTCTCACTATCTGGCCACTGTTACACACGCAACGCAATGCCTGTTTATCACAGCTGACGCGCAACAAAAAGATCCATGAAAAATAAAGCGCAGATGATGAACGAAGACAAAGGAACCACAAAAAATGAACATGCAGTACACAAGAGTAAATACTGCGTTCGTTGTTAGTCGCAAACAGCACAGCAGCTCCAGACAGTCAAAACCCAGTGTACTCACATGATAAGTGGGATCAAAGCAGTTTTCAGGCCTTTTCTCTTAACTCTCTCCAGCTCTGGAAAGCTTTTCCAATATAAACAGGGTCCTAAAGCGCTTGCCCAGTCATAAACCTTCATTCCAGTGATATTCTATTGTATTGTGTCCCATCAGTTTTTTTTCTTTCTTTCAAATCTCCCTCTTGTTCGTTCTCTCTCCTCGACCATCACACGCCCCCTGATGCTGATTGGTTACACGTTTGTTGTTGGTCTTGGCCTGACTAACTTTCAAACAGTGTTTTTGAAATATCACCGAGTCCCCCTTCAACAATAGTTAAAATTAGAGATGCACTGATGTATGAGTCGATTTTTACCAGATAAAATGTTTCATATTTTTCTAGTAGTGGGTGCAGGACACTACAAAATAAAGTAAACTGTGACATATTAAACCCAAAAATTCTCAATACAGTCGACTACTATTAAAATTAATACAAAAATTTGGGACCAAAAGTTATTCAGAGACTTTGACCTGACAGTGTTTTATTTTTCTTTAATTGCTAATGTGACCTTTTGACACCACAGACTGAACAAAATTAAGCATTGCTTAGTAAACTAGAGCGAATAAACTGTGATAATGTGTGAAATGCTAAAGGAGTCTGAATACATTTTGGTTTGACTGTATATATATATATATATATATATATATATATATATATAGGGCTGGGGAGTAACGAAATACATGTAACGACGTTACGTATTTAAAATACAAAATTTGAGTAACTGTATTTCGTTACAGTTACATTTTAAATAGTTGGTAATCAAATTACAGTTACATTCAAAAAGTATTTTAGATTACCAAAGTGATTACTTTTAATTTTGAATGTCATTTATTTCATTTACAGTTTTTTCCAATTGCTAACACACTAAAATGACATGCACAGCACAATTATTTAAACTGACACACAGAGAGCAAAACTTCTTCTCAAGTCCCCAAAAGTCTAAACACCTTTTCTGTTTTACACACATTTTGCATTTCAAAATAGCACTTTTTAAATTCACTAAATACAGTTCTCTGCATAAGACACAACAATCTGACATAAAGTCACATGTTTGCCATTTCAAAACACTGCCATTCAAAATGACACTACATGAGCTAATTGGCCAATTACATGTGCCACCTGGCCAAACACCTCAGTGGTTAATTGTTAACACTTCAATCAGGATGTAAGCACTATGAAAAGACCACAGGTGAGAACCTTTTTTTTTTACAACAACAATGGAAGACATTGCAGAGAGAGGAAGAGGAAGAGGGAGGTTGAGAATAAGAGGGGGAGGAAGAGTGAGAGGTAGGGGTAGAGCAGGTAGAGGAGTTCATGGCCAAAGAAGACAAACACTTTCAAATGAAATCAGAGCAACCTTAGTAGATCATGTCATCAACCATGGGTTGACAATGCGTGAGGCTGGACAGAGAGTGCAGCCAAACTTGAGCCGTTTTACTGTCGCCTCTGTCATCCGGACCTTTAGACTGGAGAACAGGTATGTAACCAAAATTTCATGTAGTACACATGTAGTATACCCCATGTCATAGTGTATCAGTTGGGTGACACCTGTTTACTTAGTGTATGACATCAGCCATTCATGAACTGTACAAGTTTCCTGTACAATGTACTCTACTGTGGGGGAAAATATTTAGGCTGCATTGTCCAAGCCCTATATATATTTTTATTTTATTTTTTCTAAAGGACTGAGAGACGACACCATGGTGGAGGAAGGGGCCAAATGTTCACCGGGGTACAGGAAGCTGCCATTGTAAACTTGGTTTTGGAAAATAATGAAATCAGATTACGAGAAATTCAAAGCCACATCATCCAAGACAACACCTTATTCAACAACATTCAACGAGTTAGTCTGTCCACATTGGCTCGCATTCTCAAGCGAAACCAAATCAGAATGAAACAACTTTATAAGGTGCCGTTTGAGAGAAACTCTCAAAGAAACAAAGAGTTCAGACGAGCATATGTGGATGTAAGTACTATATTGACTGCAGTACACTACACACAACATTGTTTCCCAGTGTACTGGATAACACCATATTGAGTGATTTTTGTTCTTTGTTTTCAGGGAGTACTGGAAATGGATGCTCATGCAATCCCACATGAGTTCATCTTTATAGATGAGGCTGGGTTCAACCTAGCAAAGACCAGAAGAAGAGGGAGAAACCTCATTGGCCACAGAGCCATTATAGATGTTCCTGGCCAACGTGGTGGGAACATCACAATGTGCGCTGCCATCTCCAATATGCATGGTGTCCTCCACCGTCATGCCAAACTTGGACCATACAACACAGCCCATATTCTCACATTTCTGGACAGACTTCACAACATTCTCATACCACCAGAGCGTATGAATGATGCAGACCATCAAAGAAACCGGTACGTTGTAGTATGGGACAACGTGAGCTTTCATCGTGCAGCCCCAGTCCAAAACTGGTTTGCTGACCACCCAACATTTCTCGTGCAATACCTCCCACCATACTCACCATTTCTGAACCCCATAGAAGAATTCTTTTCGGCATGGCGGTGGAAGGTATACGACCGGCAGCCCTTTGTGCGCATGCCTCTTGTGCAGGCCATGGAAGAGGCATGTGATGAGATTGATGTGGGTGCAATTCAGGGATGGATAAGGCACTCAAGGCGCTTCTTCCCTCGATGTCTGGCAAGGGAAGATATTGCCTGTGATGTTGACGAGGCGTTGTGGCCAGACCCGGCTGTGCGGCAAGATGCTGCCTAATTATTTTTCTTGCCTTTTTTTGTTTTTTGTTTTTTTTTACTGTAATATTTTTTTTTTTCAGAAATTTTCTTTTTTAGTTTACTTTTTTTGTAAGAATATTTTTGTTCAGTCCCATGTAAATATATCTGCTGTGCTTATGTTGTACTGACTTGTTTACTGTAGTGAAGGAAAAAAAATAAAAATGTTGCAACAGCATGTGTGTGTATCTGCAAATATTTCTGTGCATGTGAACAATCTGATACATATTTTAGTATTATGGCAAAGCATACTAAAGATGGGGGTGCTTTTCATTATGCCCAACAGTGTGTAGGTGGTTAGGCAAAAATCTGGTAATATGAATGAAGTGTGTGCCATTTCATGCAAAAGTTTGATTTTGATAATGCTCTGTGTAGTTTCGGTTGCAGTGCTTCATTTTGCAGGATATATGAGGTATTTTGCAGTTTGGGTGTGTGGTTTTGTGAATTGTGTTAAGTGTTTTGATAAAACCAGACTAGTTTGAAAAATTGTGTGTTAGCAATTGGAAAAAACTGTAATAGGCTATTACAGTATTTCACAATTGCTAAAACACTAAAATCCATTTTCAAAACCAAAGTTGCAAGTGTACAAACCACTTTATTGATTGAATCACACAGTTTGCAGAACTTTAAACACTTATCATGTGGTTAGACACAACAAGCAAATCGGAATCACTCTTTGTGCAAAACTGTAAACACATTGTCATTCACAAAGCACATGTAGCATTGTGGTGCACTTAACTCAGAATGGCACAACACAGCCCCCGAAAGTGAAACACGAGCAACACACTGTTGTCATCGGTAACACACAAGCACTCAAAATTGAACACACCTATTTCAAATCAGTAATGTGTTGCACCTAATCAGTAATCAGGATATAAAGCCATGTCAAATCCAAATGGCATGTGTGATTTTCACAATGAAGGGCAGGAGAGAAGGAGCAAGTGGAAGTGGAAGTGGAAGAGGAAGAGACAGAGGAGGAGGAGACGGAGGAGGAAGAGGAGGAGGAGGAAGAGATGGAGGAGGAGGAGGAGGAGGAGGAGACGGAGGAGGAGGAAGAGACGGAGGAGGTGGAGGAGGAAGAGATGGAGGAGGAGGAAGAGATGGAGGAGGAGGAGGAGGAGATTGTACATATTTGGTGACATTTCAATGCATTAGGCCTGTCTGTACAATTCTAACAAGAGGTTTTATTTGATAGAACTGAAAGACTGCCACATGCCGGTGGAAGGAGAGGTATGTTCTCACAACAGCAGGAGACCATTATTGTCAATATGGTCCTTCAAAATAATCTCATTCGTCTGCGTGAAATACAACAGCGAGTTGAGGAAGACAACGTGAATTTTGAAGGAATCAACAGTGTGAGTCTCTCCACAATTGACCGTGTCCTGAAACGCAACCTGATAAGTCTCAAACAAGCCTACAGAGTACCATTTGAGAGAAATTCTGAAAGGGTAAAAGAGCTACGATATCAATATGTACAAGTAAGTAATCATGTCCAGCGATTATACAGCACTATTGAGTTACTGTACATCCTTACTGTGTTGAATGTAATGTAGCACATGTATACAGAGGCATGAAGCCTGGAATGCTATGTCATTTACGTTACTTCAAAAATTAATTTTCGTTAATTTCTATAGAGAATGTTTCAACTGGATTCCATGGAGAGGCCTCATGAGTGCATCTTCTTGGATGAAGCTGGCTTCAATCTCACCAAGAGGAGAAGGAGAGGCCGCAACATTATTGGTCAACGTGCCATTGTAGAGTTGCCAGGGCAGCGTGGTGGCAACGTGACCATATGTGCTGCCATCAGCAGCTACGGGGTTATTCACCGCCATGTGACATTAGGGCCTTATAACACTGCCCATCTTCTAACATTTCTGGATGCTCTACAGGAAGCACTACTGAGACGTGAACGGAGAGGTGATGAGCAGGCAGAGCATCCCATGTATGTGGTAATCTGGGACAATGTGAACTTTCACCGTGGTCCTAGAATTCATGAGTGGGTTGAAAATAACCCACGTTTTATAAATGTGTGCCTCCCACCATACTCGCCCTTCCTTAATCCCATTGAATAATTTTTTTTTGCATGGAGGTGGAAGGTCTATGACAGAAATCCTTATGCACAGGAATATCTCCTTCAGTCAATGGATGCAGCATGTGACAACATTGGAGTGGAAGCAATTCAAGGTTGGATTCGGCATGCTAAAGGATTCTTTCCCCGTTGTTTATCAAGGGACAGGATTGCCTGTGACGTTGATGAGGTCCTGTGGCCTGACCATGCCCAGAGGCATGATGCTGAGACAATGATTTCAAGACATTGCTTACTATCGATCTGTTGCATATTTAGTTTGTGACTACATTTTATGCGTGCAAGTACTTGATAATAAAAACTTTTTTTCCTTGCTCTGCCCTGAGTGCAGTGTTTTGCATTTATCTCTGTAGTGTGTAATGACTGCTGTGTAGTGTTTATGCATTAGCTGGATGTGTGTGTTATTTGAAAACAGTGTTTGGTTTTGGGTAAAGATAACATAGTTCTGAAGCAATTGTTTGATATAGTAAGACAAGTCAAAGATTTTGACAGTATAGCTTAAGTTTGGTGATTTGTGTTTAAGGTTTTGAGAAAGCGAGAGAAACATTCAAAAAAAGTGTTTTAGCAATTCAGAAATACTGTAACGTAAGCTGTTTGATGATTTGTAACCAACGAGCCAATAGAGTGCCCCAGGGATGACGCGTTTTTGTAGGCCAACCCGGAAGTTAGAGGCGCACGGGTTCCCTCGACTGAAAGCCTATTCATTTTTCCCATAGACTTTTGGAAAATCGCAGAAAATAAGCTCTGTGTTTAACAAAGGATTATGACACTTCCACGTTTTGTCTATCAAGATAATCTTTACAAGTTAACACAACATTTATAGATTTTGAAGCCTAAATAAAGTCGTCAGATATAAAATGCTAACAGTAGGCTATAAACGGACTACAGCACACCATGGTCGCGGATCAACGTCGTCACCACCAAGCGTCCTCAAACTTTATTTAGAAAACAACTCTATTTAAAAACATGCTCACTGATTATGATCTGCGCTGTGTATGAATACTTATCCACTTTTTCATGAGAAATGCTGTCCAAATGTCCTGTTTGTCATGATGACGTCTAAAGTCCCCGCCAAAGGAAGTAGTCCCTTTTAGCAATTTGTTAGCAACCGCCGATTTTAAGACACAGTAAAAGTTTAAAAAATCACAAGTGGGTTATAACTGGTGTGTTTTATGTCATAGATCAAAACGTGAAAGTATTTAGAGGCTTTGTTAACCACAGACCTTATTTCAGGCGATTTAGCAAAAACCCATTCAAAAAACCCATAGACTTTACGGCGTTGGAACCGGAAGTCCTAAAATGCTAACTCGCTTCCGGGTTTTGCCTACAAAAACGCGTCATCCCTGGGGCACTCATAGACATCATATAGGTAGACGCCCTATTGGCCACTGGGCGCTGAGATTTGCGGCCGCCATCTTAGACCGGTCGTACTCCTAAGTTGCGTCCCAATTCGCCTACTTATGCTACGTCCTAAAAGCATTTACTGTTTTTGTAAAGAAAAAGTACATACTTTTGAGTGTGTAGCAGAAGAGTACACAAGCTTTGGGACATACTACCTCGTCATAACTGCGTCTTTAACGGACGTTCTGTCGCTTATTTACGCAACCTGTAACTGTTTAAACTATCCTGTCAATCATTGTCACAGTTAAAATCCTGCACATTGAATTAAATTTATTTTCCTACCGTTTCGGAGAGAAATGTAGTCGCACGTTGATCTGCCAGTCATGGGTCTTTTATGAAGAGAACTCTCCTCATCTTTGCATAATGATGCATTTAAAAGTTAATGACCAAACGCATCGTTATAAAAGTTCACAATGCTGTTGCAGATGAAATATAATGTGGATAACATTTAATAAATATCTTTTCGTCAGGTTATATTGATTATTAATTATTCAAGCCCCTTTATCTTAACCGCTCTGCTTAACCGTCGGACCTCGCAAGTGTTTTCCACATAACTTACTATTCAGGGCAGCGTTTCCCAAAAGCATCGTAAGCTTAAGTTGATCGTAGCTCCACTGAAACCAATGGAGCTACGATCAACATAGGCTTACGATGCTTTTGGGAAACGCTGCCCAGATCAGAAAGAAGTTTGAAAGCACTTGTTAGAATGCGCTCAATGCACGAAACTTACTTTTAGCGTTAGGTAACGTTAAGTGCCTATTACCAACACAATCCAAATTTAATACATACATTGTTCGACCGGACATAATAACTGTTATTTGTGTTTGTGCATGTGATAACAGGAAGCAATGTGGTATACACACGGCAAAGCGCAAATCGAGTTACCCCTCCCACCTCTGTATTACTGAGATATCTTATTTTACTGAAACTATCTGTTTCTGCTTCTTTATCATATTTATAGTGTGTGATTTATAAATTACCTTATATCCTACATCACATATTTTGATTTTGGACGTCTGGTAACTTTATATCTTATATCAGAATATTATATAACTGTTAAGCCTACTATGAATATTAAAATACACTGAACAATGTGTCCTGTATCATAGCTACATGAATGACCTTTGCAGCAAAAAAACCTGCGTCAAAATCAGTTAGGTATTCAGTGAGATATGATTAATTAAATGCGCTGACAGCTCATTGCACCCTTCAAACAAGTTACCGTGAGTGGAGCTGGCGACCGATCCAAGATGGCGGCTCCACGGCTCGTCCGTGCCAATAGGCAGTAGCGTTCGATAGGGCATCTACCTATATGATGTCTATGGGGGCACTCTATTGTTGATGATTCTCCGACTCTGCCTGTTTAAAAAAAAAAAACGTGCGCAGCCTGTTCAGATATCAGCAACCTGCAGAGTGCAGACATGAGATCGCACGCAAAAAATGGACCGGAATACAGGGCATAACGCATTTCTCTAGTGGAATTCAAAGACAGTTTTACTTATAAACATGAAAAAGGACGTACAGTAACATCACAGTGCAGTGCAAGCTATGTCTGCAACAGTGAACTCGCGTACTCGAGTTCATGATCAAAAATAGAGTAGTCCACTGGTCATCAATCCAAAGGTTTTTTAGTTTTATTTTGGTCTATCTTTATTAACAAACTGCTCTGTAATAATTTCCCAAAATTTCAGGAAACATTAAGCCTGTCAACAGGACGGTACACAGGCACACGCTGAATATGAACAAAGAGGAGAACAGACGCGCCAGCAGAGGAAATACTGCACCATGCACAAGCTCACGAAATATAGGAAGAATAATCTAAATATTAAATTGGGGTTGATATGAATGTATCTCTGAAGGGAACTGTCTTCAGACAAGTTTTGATGGCTTTTCCTCTTATCTCCAGCACAGCGCTGCTGTGTGTGTGTGTATAGTGGTAACCATGGAAACGCTATATCACTGCTGTTCCATAACGCCACCTACAGTACAGAGAGTGAATTTACATTTCATTCAGTCCGTCTGCTGATTGTGTTTTGTGCAGGTGTCTTATGTAGCATAATTTCACAAAGCTAAAGTGGTCAGACCATGCTGTTTTTTCTGTTAATCTTAAAATTATACAATAATTTAAATGAAAAACAACTGATCATGCTCATGTTCATAACATCTTTGTTGGGACTGTGATAAAAATGCAGTGTTTGCCTATAATATCAAAGAGCTACACATATTTTTTGAACAAATAAACAACAAATAAATTTGCTTTAAAAAAATCTACAACCAGTATCAGAATCGGCCAATTTGCTTCTATTGGCCATGAAAAATCAAAATAGGTGAATCACTTTTTTTCCCGCTGTTTGTTGTTTATATGGTTAATATTAATGCAGCTATCAGTGCACTAAGGTTAAATATTAGTATAAACATATTTATACTAGGGATAGTTCACACAAAATGATCATATTTTTTCCCAAACCTGTAAAATGTGGTGGTGGAGAGATGCAAAAAACTGTTGAGAAACCGTAGGTTTGTCAGCTTTAAATATATGCCTTCTCTTGAGATTATTGGGTAGATCATTTCATTTCATTTTCTTTATAAACATTCTATATGTTACAAACAAACTTTGTTAATAAAACAATTTAAACCACTGTGTCAATTCGACTCTATACACCTATAAAACAACCTATATTATTAACAATATTTTATTGTTGTTATTTAATATTTTGTTATCCCTCTGATGCACATCTTTACAAATATAATTTAGGAATGATATCAATAGTAATTATATGGATGTGATCTTAAAAGAAACAAATATTTTCATAATTTGTATATCAAGATATTGAAATTCTTTACCAACACATAGGTTATGTCTAAAAAAAAAACTGTAAACTTAAAACAGAACATCAAGTTAATATGGTCCTTTGTGTGAAGTATTTCAAAGTATTCCAAAGTATTTAGATTAAGTTACTAAACTTGAGTAATGTAACAAAATACGTTACTGATTACTTTTTAAAGCATGTATTTTGTAATCTGTAGTGAAATACATTCTAAAAGTAACCTTCCCAACCCTGTATATATATAGGCTGTGTTTTGTTAGTGTTGAAGCACAACAAATTAAACATGTTCTGAACAGGAAAGGCATTCCTTTTTACTTGGACACTTTATCCCTAAGAGCCATGCACACTTTTTCATTTTTTTCTAATTTTCTTTAGGCCTCATTTAACATTTTCTTCACCATTACATGACGTGGAGAGCAAGTTATTCTGAGCAAACATGTTTAGTTAATTGGTGTTCTGATGTGATAAACTGAAAAGTATACTGGATGTTTTATGAAGTAAAATATCACCTTGTTTCTTGTGTGCTTTGAAAGACTGCAAGAGTACTGCAGTAACACAAAATCTGATAATTTATGAAAAATGTAATCAAATATGATAATTAAACAAACAAATATGTTTAGTTTTAATACAATATTTGCATTCAATTCCTTACGAAAAACTAGTATACTTCAAGTTCATTTGATCAAGTATACTAAAGTAATGTTCAAGTATAATAACAATGTACTAGTAGTAAACTTGTAAGTGTACTATTTTAATACCGCTTGGGACTAAATTGGCTCAATTGAAGTATACGTTGAAGTGTACTATAAGTGTAACAGTAGTAAACTTTAACTAGTTCACAACTACGTTTCTCATTTGTACTGCATCTGTACTAAAAGTGAACTTATACTAGTATACTAGTAGTTTACTATTTTACAGTTTTTTACAGACGCTAGGACACATTTCTCAATACTTAGGTCACTTTTGCAAAACTCTTCACACAGTGAGCACAACAGAAGTCTATGTGGGCTAAACTGGGGATCAATTATCATTGCTTTGACACAAAATGCATTCAATGACTACATCTCTCAAATTTCATCAATTCTTTTCTCACTCAGACACAACAACTGCAAAAACTCTTTGTACGTATAGGCCAATTTGCACATGCTTACATACTGTTTTCAAAACTGTTAAACTTATGTTCAAAACAATAAAATAATACAAAACTGAATAAGACAGCAATTTGCTACATTTCTACAGTAATATTGTAATGAAATATATGCTGAATCTAAAAAATCAAATACTATCAAAGCAATTAGATGAAACTGAACATCTACACAAGCATTCGTTTTTCAATTTCATTATCATCTATTCAAAGAGGAAAACTTCGGAATCATTTTGTACTGTTATGTAAACAAGGTTCATGTAACAAACTGCAGTGTTATTCTTGTTTTGTTAAGAAATTTTACAAAACAAAACATTGTATAATGCTACATGTTGTTAGTGTTTTTAGGTCAGTATTTTATGACTGACAAAGTGTGTTTGCTGGGTGAAAACCTTTGCTAGTGTTCTGGAAGAATGAGTTGTTTTGAGACATGAATGAAGTGTTTTGGTAGATTTAGTGCATTTTGAATGTGAAATGAACTGCTTTGCCAAGATGAAAGTTGGTTATGAGAACTGTGTGAAGAGTTTTGCAAAAGTGACCTAAGTATTGAGAAATGTGTCCTAGCGTCTGTAAAAAACTGTAATACTAATAGTAGCTACATTTTTAGTATACGAAAGTACACTTTGAAATATACTCTCAGTAAACTGCTAGTTTAGTGCAAGTATACTTTTAAGTTTTCTTTAAGTGAACATGACATCACACTTATAGTTTACTTTTTATATATTATTTTTGCACTTTACAGTTTTTTCCAATTGCTAACACACTAAAATGACATGCACAGCACAATTATTTAAACTGACACACAGAGAGCAAAACTTCTTCTCAAGTCTCCAAAAGTCTAAACACCTTTTCTGTTTTACACACATTTTGCATTTCAAAATAGCACTTTTTAAATTCACTAAATACAGTTCTCTGCATAAGACACAACAATCTGACATAAAGTCACATGTTTGCCATTTCAAAACACTGCCATTCAAAATGACACTACATGAGCTAATTGACCAATTACATGTGCCACCTGGCCAAACACCTCAGTGGTTAATTGTTAACACTTCAATCAGGATGTAAGCACTATGAAAAGACCACAGGTGAGAACCTTTTTTTTTTTTTACAACAACAATGGAAGACATTGCAGAGAGAGGAAGAGGAAGAGGAAGAGGGAGGTTGAGAATAAGAGGGGGAGGAAGAGTGAGAGGTAGGGGTAGAGCAGGTAGAGGAGTTCATGGCCAAAGAAGACAAACACTTTCAAACGAAATCAGAGCAACCTTAGTAGATCATGTCATCAACCATGGGTTGACAATGCGTGAGGCTGGACAGAGAGTGCAGCCAAACTTGAGCCGTTTTACTGTCGCCTCTGTCATCCGGACCTTTAGACTGGAGAACAGGTATGTAACCAAAATTTCATGTAGTACACATGTAGTATACCCCATGTCATAGTGTATCAGTTGGGTGACACCTGTTTACTTAGTGTATGACATCAGCCATTCATGAACTGTACAAGTTTCCTGTACAATGTACTCTACTGTGGGGGAAAATATTTAGGCTGCATTGTCCAAGCCCTATATATATTTTTATTTTATTTTTTCTAAAGGACTGAGAGACGACACCATGGTGGAGGAAGGGGCCAAATGTTCACCGGGGTACAGGAAGCTGCCATTGTAAACTTGGTTTTGGAAAATAATGAAATCAGATTACGAGAAATTCAAAGCCACATCATCCAAGACAACACCTTATTCAACAACATTCAACGAGTTAGTCTGTCCACATTGGCTCGCATTCTCAAGCGAAACCAAATCAGAATGAAACAACTTTATAAGGTGCCGTTTGAGAGAAACTCTCAAAGAAACAAAGAGTTCAGACGAGCATATGTGGATGTAAGTACTATATTGACTGCAGTACACTACACACAACATTGTTTCCCAGTGTACTGGATAACACCATATTGAGTGATTTTTGTTATTTGTTTTCAGGGAGTACTGGAAATGGATGCTCATGCAATCCCACATGAGTTCATCTTTATAGATGAGGCTGGGTTCAACCTAGCAAAGACCAGAAGAAGAGGGAGAAACCTCATTGGCCACAGAGCCATTATAGATGTTCCTGGCCAACGTGGTGGGAACATCACAATGTGCGCTGCCATCTCCAATATGCATGGTGTCCTCCACCGTCATGCCAAACTTGGACCATACAACACAGCCCATATTCTCACATTTCTGGACAGACTTCACAACATTCTCATACCACCAGAGCGTATGAATGATGCAGACCATCAAAGAAACCGGTACGTTGTAGTATGGGACAACGTGAGCTTTCATCGTGCAGCCCCAGTCCAAAACTGGTTTGCTGACCACCCAACATTTCTCGTGCAATACCTCCCACCATACTCACCATTTCTGAACCCCATAGAAGAATTCTTTTCGGCATGGCGGTGGAAGGTATAAGACCGGCAGCCCTTTGTGCGCATGCCTCTTGTGCAGGCCATGGAAGAGGCATGTGATGAGAGTGATGTGGGTGCAATTCAGGGATGGATAAGGCACTCAAGGCGCTTCTTCCCTCGATGTCTGGCAAGGGAAGATATTGCCTGTGATGTTGACGAGGCGTTGTGGCCAGACCCGGCTGTGCGGCAAGATGCTGCCTAATTATTTTTCTTGCCTTTTTTTTTTTGTTTTTTTTTACTGTAATATTTTTTTTTTTTTCAGAAATTTTCTTTTTCAGTTTACTTTTTTTGTAAGAATATTTTTGTTCAGTCCCATGTAAATATATCTGCTGTGCTTATGTTGTACTGACTTGTTTACTGTAGTGAAGGAAAAAAAATAAAAATGTTGCAACAGCATGTGTGTGTATCTGCAAATATTTCTGTGCATGTGAACAATCTGATACATATTTTAGTATTATGGCAAAGCATACTAAAGATGGGGGTGCTTTTCATTATGCCCAACAGTGTGTAGGTGGTTAGGCAAAAATCTGGTAATATGAATGAAGTGTGTGCCATTTCATGCAAAAGTTTGATTTTGATAATGCTCTGTGTAGTTTTGGTTGCAGTGCTTCATTTTGCAGGATATATGAGGTATTTTGCAGTTTGGGTGTGTGGTTTTGTGAATTGTGTTAAGTGTTTTGATAAAACCAGACTAGTTTGAAAAATTGTGTGTTAGCAATTGGAAAAAACTGTAAGCATACTTCTGTGTTAACTGCAGTGTTAAATTAACTCTCCAGGGAGTACAGGTGAGACCATACTCCAGAGTGTTAAAGTTAATGAGATAATTAAGTGATAAATTGAGTGATGATTGACCATTATTGAAGACACCTGATGATAACAAGCAGAATCACCAAAGGAGAAAATCACAATTTTTAAGCCACCATCGTGGAGATGAGGGTTTGCTTTAGTTGGGCTCTTGACCCTTGACTTTTTAAAATAAAATTTTGTTTGGGCTGTTTTAACTGAGTTATAACATCCAGACAAACAAGTGGAAAAAATGGTCAGGTGGTGTTGGTTATGTTTTTACATAATCATTATTTGGTCTGAATATCTGAACTCATTTAGAGCCCAATCTCTGAGTTAGATCGATGTTATTGATTACAGCAGCACAAGATCCTCTTTATCAACATAATCTGAAGGATTTCACAAACAGTTGTTCTGAGCAAAAAAATAATATATATATATTTCTGTTAGGCACACACAGACATCAAGAATCAGCGTATGAATCTCAACGACGGTGACAAGCAACATATTCTGATCAACAGATCAACTCTGAACATTAGAAAACAAGCTACTAAAAAGTCACATAAACGGAACAAAATAAAATATGAGAATAAAGAAAATTACTAAGACAGTTCAGCTCATAATTTATTCATGCAGCAATGCATGATGGGAGCCATGGATGAATTTTGATTGGTGGCTCCCAGAATGCACTGCAACATGCTTTATTATTCTCACCACTGTTGAGATTCACAGGCTGATTCTTGATGTCTGTGTGTGCCTAAAAGAAAGATTTTTTTTTTTTTTTTGCTCAGAACAACTGTTTGTGAAATCCTTCAGATTATATTGATAAAGTGGATCTTGTGCTGTAGAATCACAGTTCTGCTGTAATCAATAATGTAAATCTAACTCAGAGATTGGGCTCTAAATGAGTTCAGTGATTCAGATCAAATAATGTTTATGTGAAAACATAACCAACACCACCTAATAATTTTTTCCATTTGTTTGTCTGGATGTTATAACTCAGTTAAAACAACCCAAACAAAATTTTATTTCAAAAAGTTAAGGGTCAAGAGCCCAACTAAAGCAAACCCTCATCTCCACGATGGTGGCTTAAAAATTGTGATTTTCTCCTTTGGTGATTCTGCTTGTTATCATCAGGTGTCTTCAATAATGGTCAATTGTCACTCAATTAATCACTTAATTATCTCATTAACTTTAACACTCGAGTATGGTCTCACATGTACTCCCTGGAGAGTTAATTTAACACTGCAGTTTTTGCTGTGTAGGAACATAGAAGTATGCTTAAAGTGCAAAAATAATATATAAAAAGTAAACTATAAGTGTGATGTCATGTTCACTTAAAGAAAACTTAAAAGTATACTTGCACTAAACTAGCAGTTTACTGAGAGTATATTTCAAAGTGTACTTTCGTATACTAAAAATGTAGCTACTACTAGTATTAAAATAGTAAACTACTAGTATACTAGTATAAGTTCACTTTTAGTACAGATGCAGTACAAATGTGAACTAGTTAAAGTTTACTACTGTTACACTTATAGTACACTTAAACGTATACTTCAATTGGGCCAATTTAGTCCCAAGCGGTATTAAAATAGCACACTTACAAGTTTACTACTAGTACATTGATATTATACTTACTACATAAAGTATACTTGAACATTACTTTAGTATACTTGATCAAATGAACTTGAAGTATACTAGTTTTTCGTAAGGGATGTCAGGATTTTCCTCTTCACAGTTACAGATCACAAAGATATCTTTGTTTATTTTAACATACACTGATGAGCCAAAACCAATCACATGTGAAGTGAATATCGTTAATCATCTGCTAACAAGGCCTCGTATTAAAGGGTTAGTTCAGACAAAAATGAAAATTATCCCAAGCTTTACTCACCCTTCTTTCAGACAAACACATTCGGAGATGCATTTTGAACAACAACAACAAAAATGCTCCCTCTACAGGTGAAGAGAGGAAGGTGATAAATATGTAAGAGCAACTGAAGGCCAGAAGAGGGCGCTGCGAGTGCATCATGGACTTTTTCTCCTTGTGTTCAACACCCATATTTTTGTTTGTTTAAACTAAAACAAACAAATTTAATTTGATCAACAGGTCTGGGCTTCACTCCTGCTTTGTAATTCCCCATCTTTTGCGAAATCCACTAGATTTTTTTTTTAATCAAAACAAGCCAATTATTGCTTGAGGTGTCACAACTTCATTAACATACAGACCACAGCTGTTACAACAGGAGCAATTTCATTTACATATACCCCTAGTTTCACAGACGAGGCTTAAGCTAGTTCTAGACTAAAATGCATGTTTGAGCTGTTTCAACTGAATGCAACTTGTACTGACATATCTTAAAGGTGCTCTAAGTGATGTCACACATTTTTAGGCCAAAACATTTTTTGTCACATACAGCAAACATCTCCTCACTATCCGCTAGCTGCCTGTCCCCTGAACACACTGTAAAAAAATGCGGTCTCTGTAGTCGCCACAAGCTCCGAAAACGGCAATAAAAACAAACTGGTGCAGCCTGGACCACAAACAGGAAGTTTGTGGTCCAGTGCATTGATTATCATGAACTGTTTGTGCATTGATTATCATGAACTGATTAAAAAGAGCGGCTAAAGGAGTGTAATTTCATTCGATGTTATATTTTGTACAGAAAATAAAATAATATTTTATTATAATAAAGTAAATAATCTACTCCTGTAGATCCCAGGTCTATTGCTCCCAATGGAAAGAAATGTCTCTCTTGTGATGGACAGAGCTGCACAACCATATTGAGCTGTTCAGGAGCTGAAGACCACTGCATTACAACAACATGTGAGAATCTGCTAAAGGAAGAAGAAGATTAAAGGTGCCATCGAACGCTTTTTCACAAGATGTAATATAAGTCTAAGGTGTCCCCTGAATGTGTCTGTGAAGTTTCAGCTCAAAATTCCCCATATATTTTTTTTATTCATTTTTTTTAACTTCCTTTTTTGGGGCATCATTATAAATTCACTGATTCAGGCTGCTTCCCCTTTAAATGCTCGTGCTCCACGCCCCCAAGCTCACAACTCTATAATACATTGCATAAACAAAGTTCACACAGCTAATATAACCCTCAAAATGGATATTTACAAAGTGTTCGTCATGCAGCATAACCGATTATGTAAGTATGATATTTATTTGGATGTTTACATTTGATTCTGAATGAGTCTGATAGTGCTCCGTGGCTAAAGCGAACATTACACACTGTTGGAGAGATTTATAAAGAATGAAGTTGTGTTTATGAATTATACAGACTGCAAGTGTTTAAAAATGAAAATAGCGACGGCTCTTGTCTCCGTGAATACAGTAAGAAACGATGGTAACTTTAACCACATTTAACAGTACATTAGCAACATGCTAATGAAACATTCAGAAAGACAGTTTACAAATATCATATATCAGTTTATATATATCATGATATCATGGATCATGTCAATTATTATTGCCCCATCTGCCATTTTTCACTATTGTTCTTGCTTGCTTACCTAGTCTGATGATTCAGCTGTGCACAGATCCAGATGTTAATACTGGCTTGTCTAATGCCTTGAACATGAGCTGGCATATGCAAATATTGGGGGCGTACATATTAATGATCCCGACTGTTACGTAACAGTCGGTGTTATGTTGAGATTCGCCTGTTCTTCAGAGGTCTTTTAAACAAATGAGATTTATATAAGAAGGAGGAAACAACGGTGTTTGAGACTCACTGTATGTCATTTCCATGTACTGAACTCTTGTTATTCAACTATGTCAAGATATATTCAGTTTTCAAGTCTATGGCACCTTTAAAGTTTGTCTCTCCATCATTCATGTTAAACATTTAATACAGATGTATTGCTAGCTTAATCAACCTTTGTTTTCTTTCTTTTCATCAGGGATAAAAGATGAGTTGAGGGTTACAAAAGGCTAGAGCTTGTGTTTTCTCTGTACTGTCTTTGGTGTTCTGATGAGAAACTGAAAATTATACTGGATGCTTTATGACATAAAATATATCACCTTGTTTCTTGTGTGCTTTGAAAGAATGCAAGAGTACTGCAGTAACACAAAATGTGATCATTTATGAAAAAATGTGATCAAATATGATCATTAAAAACAAAGATATGTTTAGTTTTTAATACAATATTTGCATTCAATGTCAGGATTTTCCTGCTCACAATTATAGATCACAAAGACATCTTAATTGTTTATTTTAATATAATATACACTGATAAGTCAAAATATTATGACCAATCATATGTGAAGTGAATATTGTTAATCATCTGCTAACAAGGCCTCATATTAAAGGGATAATTCACACAAAAATGAAAATAATCCAATGATTTTTTTCACCCTCAAGCCATCTGACTATCTTCTTCAATCGGAGATGTAGTTAGTCCTTTAAGGTCTGGTAGATTAGTTGGTAAGCAAACAATAATTTCTCATAATCAATGTGTTGTATGCATGAGAAATGTTCAGAGCATCTTGTGTGTCGCTCTTGGTCAGCAGTGGTGGGAATTTAGGGACAAAACAACAAACCTGCTGCAGATGTTGGCCGACCAAGGCTCATTGATACACAAAGGCATTGAAGGCTGTCTGGTCCAAGCCAACAGAAGTGGCACAAGTCACAAAATTTTAATGATGGTTATGGGAGGAAAGTGTCACAACACACTGAGCTTCGTATGGGGGTGTGTAGCCGCAGCCCAATCAGAGTGTCTATGATGAACCGTCAACCGCCAAAAGTGCCTACATATACTAATCATAATAAAATATTTAACACCCATTAATAAATCACATTAACACCCATTAATAAACATCATTACATTGTTTATATTTTCCTATATTAAAATACATGTATATAGTTTCTGTTGTATATTGGGGAAATATTTATTGCATGTTAAAGATTTGCGAGTGGTCTGAGGCTTTCATTTATTTAAGAACGCTTTAACATACATGTATAATAATTCTTTATGAAATACCTTAATCAGTGTTGGGAAATCAGGCATCTTTTTAAATGAGTTTTATTACTAAAGGACACTCTCTCAGCTGTAATGAGTGTGAAAGTCCGACAGGTTCTTGTGCAGGACAAAAGGTAAAAACCAGTGGATTCTCAGTGTTTGAATCGCTATCACCAGTTGGTAAGTCCAGTGTGGTTTATTGAAACTCACTGTTATATCTCATTGATGGAGATGCTAGTATTACTTACAGGTGCCGCAACAGTGGAAATGAAACATTTTGTAAAAAAATTGCTAACTAATTTCAGCATAACTGAGTTATGGCCCTGAAAATGAAAACTTATCTATTTCAAATAAAATGAACTGCTACTATACTAAATATAACTTAACATGGAAATTTAATACCTTTCACCCACATTAGTTTCACTTTAATTTAGTATAAACCATCATGAAGTCTCTCACGCCCTAACCACACGCTGCACTCTTCAGCACAATGGTAACCACAAATCTAACACAACTACTCAAGATGTCAACCATAACAGCTCTAAACAATAACAAGTGTTTCTTTTTACTAAAAAACACATAAAAACATAAATGAACAATTTCGACATGTATTCTCCTTATCCGGTCCTATGCATCATTCATTTTCATTACCCTACTTAAAGCTGATCATAAGGTATTTCGGAAGGGAAAACATTTATCATGAGTGTCTGAATGTGTCAAGTGTGTGTAGGACTTCACAAAGTTTCCTCATTAAACCCACCCCTTTCTGAACAGACATAAAAGCAACAGAAACATTGTGATTTCATTCTGTTCCTGACACAAGATGGATCTGCGAGTCTCTGTCGTTCTTCTTTTCTTTTTTCTCACTGGAGGTACAAAAAACAGCAAGTATTGAATGTATTTGGTACACTGAGGTCACTGAATGTTTCTCTCTATCTTTAAGGAAATTCTCTCAAGTGTTACAAGTGCTCACCTGTATTGACGGGTTCCTGTGAAGCAAAAGAGGAAACATGTGCAGATGGATTTTCTAAATGTGAAACCAGTACAGTGGAACAATCAGCTGGTAAGTTCAGTGTGAATGTGGAAATTTACTGTCGTAGTTTACTGAAAGTGATAGTATGAAGTAGAAATATATGTTAATCTCATCACATAATTGCAATTATTTGTCCATTGCAAGAGGAACATGATTTCTGGAATTGCTTCTTTAGCCTATTATATAGGAAGTTTGTCCTTTTTGCAGGTTCATCTAAGAGGTCCATCAAAACTAAAGGGTGTGTAGCTCAATGTGATCCAGGGACCAAACAGCTGCCAACTGGATGGACAGTGTCTCTCCACTGCTGTGACACTGACCTCTGCAATGCAGCAGGTATTGGCCTTTATTTGACCGTGTGCTAATTTACATTTACATGTATTCATCTAACAGTTGCCTTTTCCCATAACCACAGTTATAATAATTCAAAGTCATTGTTCATAAGGAGCACAATATCAAATTTCAAGAGTAGTCAAGAATAGTGTAAAGCAGAACAGCTTAAAAATGAGTTTTTGAATTAGTCAAATGTTTTCTGAGTTTTTTTTATTGTTTTAGAAAATTGTGACATTTGTTCAATTCACTATTATTATTTTTATTATTAGTAGTAGTATAATACTATTTTCTTCATCATCTTGATTAGATGGAGTGTTTAAGGGAAGCTTCCTCCTGCTCTTCTCTCCTCTGCTCTTCTACTTCCTGTTTCAGTGAGTCCAGATTCAAGACTTCAGACATTCTGATGCATTACTGTAGTTCACTGAATAAAGCTTTTATTGCTCTGCGGTTCTTTGTATCATGATTTGACGAACTCAGAAATATACATTTTAATAAACAAATACGAAACAAATATACTGCATCATCATTATAAGCAGATTGTCTTTATAGCCAAAAAATTATTCATAAAACAATCAAAACATAAACATTTCTTTTATACACAGAAAAACAGATATTTTAAGATGAGAAAGAGTATGTGAGATGTGTTTTTCATTTGGAAACATGTGTATCCAGGGCTTGACATTAACTTTTTTGCTCACCAGCCACCGTGGCTAGTGGTTCCCCACTCAGCATTTTCACTGCCCACAATTTTGCTGTTGGGAAATTACATTTTATATGATTAAAGTTGACTTTGACATGCTAAAATTACTTGATTTTGAGTCATTTTCCTGGTTGAGCTAGATTTAAAACCCTTTCAAACTTTCAAATGCAGACTGACCACCCAAATCAAGACTAGGCTTACATGGTATATCAGATGGTATGTACGGGTGGGCAAGGGCAGGGTAATATGATATATTTTATAATTGTGTAAGTCATTTTTGTTAGGCTATATAAAAAGAACAAATAAGCAAATTAGCAAATTACAAATACAATAGTAAATTAAATAGCCTAAACTCTTTTTTTTCAGATACAGTAGGCTTATTTAACATTTAACATCTATTGTCGTTTGATTAACATTAATGACAGACAGGTATTTAATTGGGCTGCTGAATGCATGAACACATATCCAGTTTTTACCAGTTTTTACCGGTTTTTACCAACCTGTTTACGTACACTTAAAGGTGCCATCAAATTGAAAATTGAATTTTCCTCGGCATAGTTGAATAACAAGAGTTCAGTACATGGAAATGACATACAGTGAGTCTCAAACACCATTGTTTCCTCCTTCTTATATAAATCTAATTTGTTTAAAAGACCTCCGAAGAACAGGTGAATCTCAACATAACACCGACTGTTATGTAACAGTCGGGATCATTAATATGTACGCCCCCAATATTTGCATATGCCAGCTCATGTTCAAGGCATTAGACAAGGGCAGCCAGTATTAACGTCTGGATCTGTGCACAGCTGAATCATCAGACTAGGTAAGCAAGCAAGAACAACAGCGAAAAATGGCAGATGGAGCAATAATAACTGACATGATCCATGATTACATGATATTTTTAGTGATATTTGTAAATTGTCTTTCTAAATGTTTCGTTAGCATGTTGCTAATGTACTGTTAAATGTGGTTAAAGTTACCATCGTTTCTTACTGTATTCACGGAGACAAGAGCCGTCGCTATTTTCATTATTAAACACTTGCAGTCTGTATAATGCATAAACAACTTCATTCTTTATAAATCTCTCCAACAGTGTGTAATGTTAGCTTTAGCCACGGAGAACTATCAAACTCATTCAGAATCAAATGAGACACACAAAAACGTGCACCTTTCCTGCATTATCCACACATAACACAGACTCTCTTGCGTTAATGTATTGACAGACTGTTCTATAAATGAACATGCACATTCCCAGGAAATGGTATCCATTATTACCGTTGCTGTATTACAATAATTGTATTCACTTATGTATGTGTATGTTTTATGATACATTTAAGGTAACTTCAATCATGCCATGTTTAGTGTCTATGGGTTCGTATTGAAAAGATTTAAATGCTTGTGTATGCGGTATGTCCATACCTGTGCAACACATCAGTATTACAAGAATCTTTAATAGTTCTTATTCAAAAACTCAGCTTATTAATCGTTCTTAGTCGTAAAAGCCCTGACAGGAGGTGTGTTGTCGCCTGGAAATACAACACCTTCATTGGCTACATCAACTTTAAGAAGTTGGACTTTGACCAGAGATTAAAAGCTATAGCTATAGCTAAAGCAATGCCACTCCCTCTCTTTCCTTGCGTCTGGGACCACTGAACAGACGTCTCCTTGCTGCAGGCCTCTTCAGGCCAAGGCCTACAAATCAGCCATGTGCTCAACATCCAACATAGAAAAGACTGGCAACAACTTCAGACGAAATCCTCAAGATCTCTCCTCAACCTGCAGATCCGACGCTCCTCAGCCTAAAGGCATCTTGCAAGTATCGTACATTTGAACACTAAACAGTGATTTAGTATTGATTTGTAATACCCTTGCTATTGCTGAAGAAACTGATAATTCCTTTCCAGATTGTCTTTGACTTTTTCCTATAGCTCTAGTAACAGTACCTCTTCCGGTTCAACTCTATCATTGCTCATTCTGACCTACGTATGTGTGTGACCTTTGTGTATGTTATGTTATGTGAAATTAAACATGTTCTGAAAAGGAAAGGCATTTTTTTTTACTTGGACACTTTATCCCTAAGAGCCATGCACACTTTTTCATTCTTCCTTGTTTTCTTGTGATCTCGCCTTAATTTTCTTTAGGCCTCATTTAACATTTTCTTCACCATTAAATGACGTGGAGAGCAAGTTATTCTGAGCAAACATGTTTAGTTAATTGGTGTTCTGATGTGATAAACTGAAAAGTATACTGGATGTTTTATGAAATAAAATATCATCTTGTTTCTTGTGTGCTTTGAAAGACAGCAAGAGTACTGCACAAAATGTGATAATTTATGAAAAATGTGATCAAATATGATCATTAAAAACAAAGATATGTTTGGTTTTTAATACAATATTTGCATTCAATGTCAGGATTTTCCTCTTCACAGTTACAGATCACAAAGATGTTTGTTTATTTTAACATACACTGATGAGCCAAAACCAATCACATGTGAAGTGAATATCGTTAATCATCTGCTAACAAGGCCTCATATTAAAGGGATAGTTCACACAAAAATGAAAATTATCCCAAGCTTTACTCACCCTTCTTTCAGACGAACACATTCCGAGATGCATTTTGAACAACAACAACAAAAATGCTCCCTCTACAGGTGAAGAGAGGAAGGTGATAAATATGTAAGAGCAACTGAAGGCCAGAAGAGGGCGCTGCGAGTGCAGGTGAATACAGTCTTTGACAGTCTTTGCATCATGGACTTTTTCTCCTTGTGTTCAACACCCATATTTTTGTTTGTTTAAACTAAAACAAACAAATTTAATTTGATCAACAGGTCTGGGCTTCACTCCTGCTTTGTAATTCCCCATCTTTTGCGAAATCCACAAGATTTTTTTTAATCAAAACAAGCTAATTATTGCTTGAGGTGTCACAACTTCATTAACATACAGACCACAGCTGTTACAACAGGAGCAATTTCATTTAAATATACCCCTAGTTTCACAGACAAGGCTTAAGCTAGTCCTAGATTATGCATGTTTGAGTTGTTTTAACTGAACGCAACTTGTCTTAAAATATGTCAGTGCCACTGTTTTGTCTTAAGATGCACACCAGTAATGTTTTTTTTCTAGTGTACGTTTATTAAATATCCTAACTGAAGACCTAGGCAGGTTGCATAAACCACTTAGACTAGTCTTAAAAAAAGGTTAAGACACTAATGTATTTCTTGAAGAGTGGTCCTAATTTTTTAAAAGTCTGTTACATAAAAAGGTAGATGGTGTAATTTGGCAAACTGTAACAGGATAAAAGGCTTGAGATTTGTATGTTCTGGGTTCATTCTGACTCTGATGAACCCAAGGTGCTTCATGTACTTTGTCACTGCTGTGCTGCAATAAACTTCTTCATTGAGATCTCAACGTCCTCATTATTTTTTCTCACAGTGTACAAAAGATTTGGTTCTTATTCTGTTCATTTTCTTTGCAGCATCTAGTTTACCCTGTTAAAAAAACTTTTAAAAAAGGTGAAATGCCTGGTGTTGGGGAAAATTTAATCAGAGAAAAAGATTTTATTTTTGAGTTCACACAGAAGTCAATATCTGTTTCAGCTATGCAAAACACCTCTCTGAGCTCAACAGACACAGCGTCTGTTGAAATCCAGGAGTACGGTGTCCATATTAGGACTTTCTCACACCTCAGTCATACAACGAAAAGGAGTCATGCCTCAGACTAAAAGGCTTCAGTCATCGGACAAAACGGCATCGCGCCTCAGACTGAAAGGCTTCAGCTCTCAGGAAAAACAACGTCAGGTGTCAGGTCTCGTACAATTAGACATCGAACTAAACAGCCTCAGACCAAAAGGCTTCAGACGAAACAGCCTCAGACCAAAAGGCATCAGACTAAAAGGCATCAAACTCAAAGGCATCAGACGAAACTTACTTAGAAATTGCCTCGCCTCAATGTGATGTCACGTGCACGCAGTTTTCTGTTAAATGTTACGGTCACTAACCTGTATAAAACATATCCCACTGAGATTATTTTGTACATTTGTATTATTCACTAGTTTTATTTGCATGGAGGCTATAAAAAGTTAGCAAAATAACACATTGCAACTAGCTTGCATTGCAAACTATCGTGAACACATACGAAAATTAACCATGGGTTAAAAGTGTGTTAACTATGATTTTTTTTTTTTTTTTTTTTTTGTCGGATTGATAGGCTATTTGTATAACAATAATTTTACTACAAATACCTTAAACTATGGTATAGCAAAACCATGGTTAATTTGTGGTTACCATGGTTAACTACAATAACCATTTTGTTTTATTTGTAGTAAACCCATGGTTCATTTTTATAAGAGAGGTAAAAAAAATATTTCAAACTATTTGAATGCGTTGTTTTAAGTAGGCTACAGCTGCTTTGTGTACAGAGGTTACCAAGGAAACGGTTTTATTTCTGCTGTTCCAGCGCCACCTACTGTCAGAGAGTCGATTAGGCAAGGCAATTTTATTTATTTAGCACATTTCACACACAATTCAAAGTGCTTTACATAAAAAGGAAACAAATACATAAAAATAAAAATGGAATGCATAAAAAATAACAATAAAAACAGAATACCACTATCTGGATGGAAGAGTCACATTTACATTTTCATTCAGCCCGTTGCTGTTTTTCTGCAGACCAATGTGAAAATCGGAATGTTCTTTTCTGTTCTTTTCTTTTCTTATTCGCCAAGGGATTACATAAATAGCCTACATGAATACCATCAACAGATAGATTCTACATAATTAACATGCACACATACCCCTTACATTAATGTGGGAATAGTAACAGTAAAGAAAAAGACAACTGAATGACGACATATGATGGGATAAAAGCCAATAGAAAGTTAGGCTATACAAAAAAAAAAAAAAAAAAAAAAAAGATGCCTTTTAGTCTGATGCCTTTTAGTCTGAGTCCGTTTCATCCGATGCCTTTTCGTCTGAAGCCTTTTGGTCTAAGGCTGTTTAGTTCGATGTCTAATTGTACGAGACCTGACACCTGACGTCGTTTTTCCTGAGACCTGAAGCCTTTCAGTTTGAGGCGCGATGCCGTTTTGTCCGATGACTGAAGCCTTTTAGTCTGAGGCATGACGCCTTTTCGTTGTATGACCGAGGTGTGAGGAAGTCCTAATATGAACACCGTACAGGGGGTAACGATGGGACATCCAAACTGAGAGCTTTCCCGAACCAAGGGTGTCGGATAATTTAAATAAGAAGGGGGACCATTGTGTTTCTTGCTTTTTAATTTAAAATAGTCTAAGACAAAAGGGAAGGCCATTTGCGTGTGTGTTTGTTACCTTCATCCTGTATGGAAAAGTACTGAGGAGAGTTGCTCAGACATTTGGGGTATAAATGTTTGTGGGTTCTTTTGTGTCTTTAGTTCACACTCGGGGCAGACATTGTATGGTTGTGTTGACTGTGGACTCACTCTTTCTTGCAAGAAATAAAATCTTTATAAAGTGAATTCTCATAAGGTTTGTCTCTTACTAGTGATGTCAGCTAATTAATTTTTGCCGCAACAATTTTGGTGTCAGAAGTGGGATTCCTTGGACGGACCTTCTGGACCTGGAGAGCACCGGTGACCTGCAATCCTGACCCAAGTCAGCCCTAACCCCGTTTAGATTCAGGGACGAGGGACCGGCGCTGTGTAGGTCCGGGAGGACGACCACTGGAATCAAGAGAAAAAAAAAAAAAACTGAAATCACGTGGGCGAATAAGAGGGACTGAGTTGTGTGCGGTCTGGGGACTAGAGGGACTGAGTTGTGTGCGGTCCCGAATAGGGCGCTATTGAGAGCGTCTGCCCGGCTAATCTTGGGTGAAGAGATCAGATCTGTACGGAGACGTCCAACAGATTAATAGCGCGCGCGCGAAAAGCCACAGAATCAGACTGCCAATATGGGGAAATCCCAAAGCAAGCTAGCTGAATACGAGACACCGGTATTTTGTCAAATGAGAAAATTATATGGCCAAAGATGAATGCAAGATATAGAAAAGTTGATCAAATATCATGATTTCTCAAAAGAAGGAACACTTAGTAGTACAAGATTGAAAACGGTAAAATTGTCGATCGAAGAAGGGAGTGACATGACAAAGGGTTGTGCTAAAAAACATGTATGTGGGAAATGTGAGAAAACAATTAATTGCTGGGTGGAAGAGGCAGATAATAGGGAAAGAAGAATGTTGAAAAAAGAAAAGAAAAATGAAGAAAAGGCGACTGCGCCTCCACAGAATGAGATTACTATTACTAACACATCTTATGCTTGTGCTTTTCCACATGAAACACCGCCGAGCTACACAATTTATCCCAATGCGAAGCTCCAAGGCCTGAAAGTGGACTCTGACCTCGACTGCTCTCCTTTTCCACCAAACCAACCAATTCTACCAGCCAAACCAACTCCAGCTCCCCAGCAGAGAGACAGGGGAGCACGCGCCGCTGAGCTGAGAGAAGAGGAAGTACACACAGCTGAACAGTCAACAGAAGAAGGAGCATGCGCAGCTGAGTCAACAGCAGAGGGGGCGCGCACAGCTGAAAGCTTCCGGGGCAAAGAAACACTGCCGTCCGGAAAGAGAAAGAGACTAGTGATCCGGAAGACAAAGCAAAGAAAGAAAGGTGCGCAATCATATGTTTTACGTTCCAACACACATGCACGAGCCAGAATGCTGGAGTCAGACGGGGACTTCGATCTGAATCCTGATACCCTCACAGAGAGCGACGAGGAAGAGGAAGAGGAAGATTTTGAGATCCAGAGTCCGAAGAAAACAAAGAACTGGGACAGAACTGCGAAGGAAGAGCGGGTGAGCATCACAGCACCCATGGTGGAAGTTATGGGAACAAATTCAATAGAATTAGTATACCGCCCTTGGAATTTAACCGACATGAAAGAGGCGATGGCCCACCTGCCGAATCCCGACGACGCAGGGGACCGTTTCGCCACCGAACTGATGACATTCTGCCAAGAGTTCAGCCCGACGCTAAATGAACTGAAAAGACTCATGATGGCAAAGCTGGGAGGAATGAACTGGCACAAGATCAGCGCAGAATTACCAGCAGCAGATCACAGACGAAGTCACGTTAACTGGCATCATGCTTCAAACGATGGATATCGAGCAGCTGTGACAGGACTGACTGAGACTGTGAGAAGAGCATTTCCAGCGCGCATCGACATGTCCAGAGTGAGCCACTGCCATCAAGAACCAGGTGAGAGCGTTTTTATTATTCATAAGTTTATTATGAGCGACTCTACAATGTGTTTTACAAGCACAGCGGGTTAAAGGAACCAGCAGATCGTGGCGACAGACCAACCACGTGGGAAAGTTGTTTGGCGAATAGTCTTTTGAATGGACTGAGACCTGAGATTTCCCAAGCCGTGAAACACAGCTATATTGAATGGACTGAAGGACGAGTGAGCACCATCATGAAACATGCCTTGCACGCGGAAGATGAGCTGAGGGCAAAGAAGGAAAGGCCAAGAATAAAAGAATTGCAGTTGGCAGCCGTGCAAAGACCGCAAAGATTCAATTCGAACGAAGGGGGAAGGGGAAAAGGACGATTCAGCGGGAACAAAGGGGGACACAATTCAGACAAGAATGGCTGTTATCTGTGCAGAGCTGGCGACCACATTGTTCGTGAGTGCACGAGATGCAGGAAGTGCAAAATGGACGGACATTGGGCAAAAAACTGCCCTGAACTGCGAAAGGCTGACTGAGAAAAAGGATGCGGAGAGCAGGAGGGGATCGGGTGGACCACGGCCAAGGATGCAAAAACCGTCGCAAAGGGAAGTACACATTTACTAATATCACACACACACACGCACTCACACCTGAACACATGCACTGATAATGCTCTCCGCAATGAAAAAAAAGCTTGCACCTCTTTGTGTGTTTCTGAAACAAACAAGAAGATTTTGACAAATGTTTGATTATGTACAGCAGTAAGGGATTTTTAAACATGCCTGAATATCCCCTGATAGTTGAAGGGACAATGATTTCATTTTTGGTAGACTCAGGGGCAACCCGATCTGTTTTGCGATCATGTGACTTGCCATGTGAACCAGCGCTAACAAACAAAACGCATGGTTCTTTGTCTGTATCAGGACATTATATAACAGAACGGTTCACTGTGCCACTAAATTGTGAAACGGAAGGGGGCCACGTGCTGAAGCATGCATTTTTTTAACTTAAAAAAAAATATGCCCAGTACCCATTCTGGGTCGAGATTTAATGTGCAAATTAAATTTGGTAATGGTTGCAGATCCCTCGGGCATTGTAGTGAGAGAGGGTGAGCAAATGTATTTGAAAACAGAACCAAAATGGGTTTACAAATGGCACATAACCGAAACTGAGTGGGCAAAAACAATCTGTGAATTGGGGAAAAATAGAACGCTGTCATTTGGTACAGATTTTATGATGCCTGACAATTTGCATTGCATGTCACATGTCGCAACAGAACGAGATCAATTTTATGAAAAACAATGGTTTGAACAAGAGAAAGACACTTTGAAACTTGACCAAATGTTTTGGACTGAGAAAATGTGTGCGATTTCAGTAAGCTTATCAGAAAAACAGCTTTCTCTTTATTTGATAGCGGGAGAGTGTGTGCCGCACATATCAATTTCAAAGAAAAACACACAGGCCTGGGGTGACATGGGAGTGTTTGTGAAGCACTGTGTCAAAACAGATGACTGGGAGAAGGTCGATGAGACTTTAGAGTACAGTGAGAAATTGAGGGCTTTTAAATCTGATTGCAAGCATGAAACTGAGGTGAAGCGGATTTTAATTGACAAACACACACATGAAAATGACTGTATGACAAATACTTGTGCTTTGGACATACACCCTGCGCTGGCAGAAGTGCCTGATGAGTTGTGGGCAAAGCACAAGTATGATGTGGGACTAATTAAAGGGTGCGAACCGGTGATAATTACTCCAAAATCTGATTATAGACCTTGCCAACCACAGTATCCATTGAAAACGGAGGCAATTTTGGGCATAGAACCAGTTTTTGAATCATTATTAAAAGAAGGTGTAATTGTTCCATGTGACACCTCACCGGTGCGTACTCCCATCTTTCCTGTGAAAAAGATAAGAGACAAAGGTCAGCCCACTGAATGGCGTTTTGTTCAAGACCTGCAAGCTGTGAATTCAGCTGTCAGAGCGAGAGCTGCTACAGTTCCAAATCCATACACAATCTTGTCACAAATTCCACAGAGCGCCACATTCTTTTCAGTGGTAGATTTGGCGAATGCCTTCTTTAGCGTACCAGTAGACAAAGACAGTGCATATTGGTTTGCATTTAATTTCAAAGGGAAAGGCTCCTTTATGAGATTGTGTCAAGGATATTGTGAATCACCAACACTGGTATTAAAGATCATTAAAAAATATTAAAAAACTATCAAAGACTGGCAAAAGCGTGTACCAAACAAAAACTTTAAAATTATATCCTAATTTATATTCCTTTAATATCTAATTTATATCTGTCATACCTGATTCAACTCATGAGCTCATTAGAGACTGGATGTGTCAGATATAGAGAGACGGACAAAATGTCCTCCAGGACAGGTTTGAGAAGCACTCCTCTAGATCTCACCATCCACACTTATTTCAAACCAGCATGACTTTATTTATTTCATACAAAACTACTTAATCAGAATTAACATAAGTTTAGATGTTGATGTTTTATTGAAAATAATCAAGTTTGAAGTCACCGTTATGGAGGCGAGTGTTTGCTTTAGATGGGCTCTTGATTCTTGTCATTTAACATTAGTTCCCTTTCGTGGGAACTATCGACGCTACGTCGTTGACGTGATGGGAATCCTCTGTGTTTTTGTGTTCGTGAAGCACCACTGTATCCAACCAATGAGAGAGAGAACGTGACGTCATAGGCGGGCGACGTCGCGGACTATAAAGCACGCCCAAAAACAGAGAACGCTAGCTTCTGTTGTCTTCAGTAAGCGCTATCTGTATCTTGTCTGTCTTATTTACTGTTGTCTGTCTACCATCTCGCCAGAAAGTGATCTCTTTGTCTGAGGACAAGAGTTTCTAACAAGTGAAATAGACACATAAATAAGACATATATATATATAAAATGACGGAGAAAAGCCAGCGTTTCACTAAGTGTGCACCTCCTTGTCCGCGATTCATCGTGGAGGGAGATACACACGAGATGTGTGTGAAATGCCTGGGAGTTGAGCACGCACAGGCAGCTCTTGAGGGGGCTGTCTGTGTGCACTGTGAGCGGCTCACTCTCAGGGCGCTGCGCTCACGCCGGGCGCTCTTTGAGGAGGGCGCCGCGGCGAGTGTTCCCCGCGGGTCTGGTCCCGCTGCTGCCGAGGCACAGCGAAGGCTGCACTCGTGGGGTTCACAAATGGATCTAGCAGAGGGGGAGAGACGGGCTTTGCCTTATCGCTCCCCTTACCTGCTAGATCTAGTGTCTCTTCTTTGGTGGTGGAAGCACGCGCTGCGGTTTCTTCCCCCGAAGAGAGACACCGATACTGAATATATCTTCCTCCGAGGAGGTTGATATTGAAGGTATCGAGGGTGGAGATGAGGGACCGTCATCCTCATCTCCAGCCCATGAGGAGCTTGCTGAGGTTATGGCCCGGGCAGTAAAAAAGTTGAATATAAACTGGCCCGTGGAGGAAAGCGTTCCCAAAATAAAGAGCAAACTGGACGAACGCTTTCTTCCAGCCAGGTCATTGCCTCAGCGTCGGGGACTGCCGTTCTTTCCCGACCTCCACGCCGAGGTGTCGAGGTCGTGGAACAGACCCGTGCAGTACCGTGTCTTCAGCCCGCAAACATCCATGTACAGCAATATTAACGGGCTGAAACAACACGGTTGTGGGGCGATGCCTCGGGTTGAAGAGACGCTTGCGAGCTATCTCTCGCCCGAGTCTGCATCGTCCCTGAAATCCCCGACATTGCCCACCAGACCATTAAAGCAAACATCAAATCTGGTGGGCAAGGCTTACTCGGCAGCGGGTCAGGCTGCGGCGTGTCTGCACACGATGAGTATACTGCAGGCATACCAAGCTGATCTGCTGGGGGAAATTGATGAAAGTGGGGAGGTAACCTTTGAGACAATCCAAGAGCTGAGGAGAGCCACGGATTTAGCTCTCCGTGCCACCAAGGAGACGGCCAAGTCAGTGGGCCGCTCCATGGCAGCACTGGTGGGCACGGAGAGACATCTGTGGCTCAATCTAGCTGACATAAAGGACAAAGATAAATATGTCCTCATGGATGCGCCGCTTTCCTCCGAGGGCCTGTTCGGTGACGCAGTTAATACTGTCGTCGACAGGTTCGAGGAGGCAAAGAAGCAGAAGGCGGCGTTTCAAAGGTTCCTCCCTCGAAAAACTCATCCCCCTGAGGCTGCCGGGCGGGGGCAGCCTCAGCCGACAGCCGGCTCCTCGGGGCACAGACCCCAACAAAAGGCCAGTGTGGCCGCCCGTGCTCCCCGCGGAAAGCTTGGGGACCGGAGCGTGCTGCACAGCCGAAGCCTTCCGGGGGTAGGGCGGATCTGAGGACCGTCATTATTTCCCGGAAGGCTTCCCAAAAGAAATCCTGACGCTCGTGGGCCAGGGTTTCTGAGGGCAGCCCCCTCCGAAGGGGTTCGACGATTAATTTCTATCGTTCCCCTTCGGCGCCCTCAAGGGACTGTTCTGCCAACCCTGCCACCCAGTGTGCGACAGGGCGCAGCAGTCCCTGTCGATCCTCCGAGGAGGTTCGGCCAGCACGTGATTCGTTTATCTGCCGGTGCGCCGCGTCAGATAAACGAGCCAAGTGCTCAAAAAACACCAGAGACCAGTCTCGAGAGGCTGGTACCCTTAGTAGATCATTCAGAGGAGTGGAAATGTCTTCCGAATGTTTCGAAATGGGTGCTGTTCACTGTGGTTGCTCCAGAGCAGTCTCTGATTATGGAACAAGAAGTTGCGACGCTTTTGCAAAAAGGAGCTATAGAAAGGGTTTCTCCTCCCAGCAAAATGTCGGGCTTTTACAGCCGTTACTTCATTGTTCCAAAGAAGGATGGAGGGTTGCGTCCGATTCTAGATTTACGCATACTAAATCGATCTGTAAAGAAGTTGAAGTTCAAGATGCTTACACTCAGACAGATTATTCCACAGATCAGATCCGAGGACTGGTTTGTGGCGATAGATCTGAAGGACGCGTATTTTCACATATCCATCCATCCTTCTCACAGGAAGTTCCTCAGGTTTGCTTTCGGGGGCGAAGCATACCAATACAAGGTTCTTCCCTTCGGCCTATCACTGTCACCCCGCACGTTCACGAAGTGCATGGATGCAGCCTTGGCTCCGCTGAGACTCCGGGGCATCCGTGTACTGAACTATATCGACGATTGGTTGATATTAGCTCAAACGGAACGTCAGGCAGTTCTACATCGAGATGTGGTTCTGTCGCACATGAAAAGGCTTGGGTTGAGGCTCAATGCCAAAAAGAGTGTGCTGGTCCCGAGGCAGGTTGCAAACTACCTAGGTGTAATCTGGGATTCCACCACGATGCAGGCGCAATTGTCCCCTGCTCGTGTGGATTCCATCCTCGGGGCCGTGAAAGGGGTGAAGTTAGGCCAGTCACTCACTGTAAAACAGTTTCAGAGACTGTTGGGTCTGATGGCAGCTGCGTCCAACGTTATTACTTTTGGCCTTCTGCACATGAGACCCTTACAGTGGTGGCTCAGGACCAAGGGGTTTTCCCCGAGGGGAAATCCTTTTCGCATGATCAAAGTCACGCGGCGATGCCTTCGTGCTCTGGTCATGTGGAAAAAGCCTTGGTTCCTGTCCCAGGGACCCGTGTTGGGAACTTCATGTCGTCGCGTAATGCTTACGACAGATGCGTCCCTCACGGGCTGGGGAGAGATCATGAGTGGTCGCTCAGCTCAAGGTCGGTGGGATATACACCAGGCCTCCTGGCACATAAATCGGCTGGAGATGCTGGCAGTGTTTCAGGCTCTGAAACACTTCCTATCCGACCTGAGGGGCCACCATGTGTTGATCCAGACAGACAACACTACGGTGGTCTCTTATATAAATCACCAAGGGGGGCTGCGGTCTCGTCCACTGTGCGAGCTAGTCAGCCGTATCCTCCTTTGGACCCAGGGGAAGTTACTCTCGTTGAAAGCGGCGTATATCCCAGGGTATCTGAATATGGGGGCGGACGCCCTGTCGAGGCAAGGCGCGAGTCCGGGGGAATGGAAGCTCCACTCCGAGGTAGTGGAGCTCATATGGAAAGTGTTCGGTCGAGCGGAAGTCGATCTCTTTGCCACAGAGGAGTCAACCCATTGCCCTCTGTGGTATTCTCTGAGGCACCCAGCTCCTCTGGGGTTGGATGCCATGATACAGACGTGGCCGAGGCGACGCCTGTATGCGTTTCCCCCAGTCTCTCTGCTCCCGGGAGTTCTGGACAAAGTACGCCAGGAAGGGGTGCATCTAATATTGGTGGCTCCTTGCTGGCCAACGAGAATTTGGTTTGCGGACCTAGTTTCTCTCCTTTACGGCTCTCCTCTGGAGCTTCCGTTCAGACAGGATCTCCTGTCCCAAGCGGGCGGCACGATCTTTCATCCCCGTCCAGAAATGTGGAAACTGTGGGCCTGGCCTCTGAGGGGGCAAGACTCATAGATTCTGGTCTCCCAACGGAGGTGGTGGAAACCATCCTTCAGTCCAGGGCTCCATCTACAAGGAAGCTTTACATGTATAAATGGAATGTGTTTTCTACATGGTGTAGTCATCTCAGAGTGGACCCGGTCCATTCTTCTATTAGCCATGTGCTTCAATTCCTTCAAGGAAAACTGTCAGAGGGTCTAACGTACTCCACACTAAAAGTGTATGTTGCTGCTATTTCGGCTTACCACATTTCTATGGAGGGTGTCTCGGTAAGTCGAGACCCCTTAGTTGTACGCTTCCTTCGTGGCGCACTGAGGTTGAGGCCCTCAGTGCGCCCAAAATCTCCGACCTGGGACTTGGCCATTGTGTTACAAGGGTTGGCTGAGGCGCCCTTTGAACCTTTGGAAGATGTGTCGGACAAAATGCTAACATTGAAGACTGTGTTCTTATTAGCCATTTCTTCATTGAAAAGAATAGGTGACCTTCAAGCTCTTTCGGTGTTACCATCATGTTTAGAGTTTGCACCAGGTATGGTTAAGGCCTTCCTGCATACAAGGCCTGGTTACATACCCAAAGTCCCCACCAGGGTCCCAGGTCCCATTGTTCTGGAGGCTTTTTATCCCCCTCCGTTTACTACTCCGGATCAGGGGAGACTTAACCTGCTGTGCCCAGTGAGGGCGCTGGATACTTACGTCCACAGAGCTGCCCTGTGGAGAAAATCTGACCAGCTTTTTGTATGTTATGGGTCCCCGAATCGGGGGGCCCAGCCTCCAAACAAAGAATGAGTAAGTGGGTGGTTGAGGCCATCACACTTTCTTATAGAGCCTTAGGGCTCCCGTGTCCTTTGAACATTAGGGCGCACTCAACAAGAGGTATGGCGGCATCAACAGCTCACAGGTCGGGTGTTTCCCTGGCTGATATTTGTGGTGCTGCGGGGTGGTCATCCCAGCATACTTTTGTTAGGTTTTATGACCTAAATGTTAGTATTACTCCGGGTGCTTTGGTGCTACAAGATGGCAGCCAGGCACTCGGAGGCACGGCATAGTTGGGACAGCGTTCCCATCACGTCAACGACGTAGCGTCGATAGTTCCCACGAAAGGGAACGTCTTGGGTTACGAGTGTAACCCTTGTTCCCTGAGTAAGGGAACGAGACGCTACGTCATGTTGCCGTACCTCCTGCATGCCTGGAGCGCTTCCTTCAGACATATCACAGAAGCTAGCGTTCTCTGTTTTTGGGCGTGCTTTATAGTCCGCGACGTCGCCCGCCTATGACGTCACGTTCTCTCTCTCATTGGTTGGATACAGTGGTGCTTCACGAACACAAAAACACAGAGGATTCCCATCACGTCAACGACGTAGCGTCTCGTTCCCTTACTCAGGGAACAAGGGTTACACTCGTAACCCAAGACGATTTCTGTAACTGTGTTTTAAAACATCCTTATTTCAACAAATTGTAAGTGAAGTTCTGATCAGATGAATTTTGTTATTTAATGATGTTGATTAACTGATCCTGTCCCAAGTCTAAACTCTGAGTGTGCTAACTGTTAAATTCATTATACAGACAGTATACTGAATTGAGCAGCGCCTTTTAGACTCATGAATCAGTGTATGAACCTCAACAATGTCTGCCTAAAAACGCCTAGCAACAGGCAACTTTTGTCTTGAGGAATTTTTCTAGTTTCCATTTAAATTATTAATTTGCATTACTATAATTAAAGCTGGTCATTAGGTATTCTTCTAGAATACCTAATGTTATCGGTTTCCTAAATAAAGTCACAATGAGTAAAAGGCGATGATTTATGGATGCCGAAGAGGTATAAGAAACCCTAAATGCCATGAGTGATGGAGAGTCTGATGGTGGTGGATCAGTGACGTGTCCTGGGTCGACTCAGCATGACAGCGATCCAGAGAAAAATTAGACTGACTGAGTCTGTTCTTCAGGACAGGATTGCTACAGTAGTTACAGAGGGTGAGTATCAATAATCTTTGGATGTAAATAATTAAGGTGAAGCTGTGCACTTGAATTTGTCATCACATCCTATGCAGTGTGGTGAATTATTATTGTTGATTATTGTCTAGGTTATTTTAGTCATTTAAATAACATGGGTTATCTATGATTATGTATAATATTACACCACTCAAATATGCATATTTTATGCATAAAAAAAACCTTGAACAAAAAACAACAGGACAAAAATATAGTTGATGACTAGACATAATCATTTCATGACTCCAGACACTTCTTTGTGAAGACAGTGACATAATACAGTGAAATAATATGTTCTTTAGCCATATAAAAACAGGTGTAATGTGCGCGGATCAAATGACCCGCATGGCGGTTTTAGGTATACAGCGACCCCTGGCGGTTCTAGTGTTAAAAGCACCCCTTTCTGAACAGACATAAAAGAAACGGAAACGATTTACCGGTAATTCTGTTCCTGACACACGATGGATCTGCGAGTCTCTGTCGTTCTTCTTTTCATTTTTCTTAGTGGAGGTACAAAAAACAGCAAGTATTGAATGTATTATTTGGTACAGAGATCACTGAATGTCTCTCTCTGTCTTTAAGGATATTCTCTCAAGTGTTACTCTTGTTCATCTGCTTCGACGGGTTCCTGTAAAGCAACAGTGGAAACATGTAAAGATGGATTTTCTGAATGTGAAAGCAGTATATTTGAACAAACAGCTGGTAAGTCCAGTGTGAAATCTGCTGTAATAATTTACTGAAAGTTAAAGTACTGCTGGAGAGAGAGTATACTTGTGGATCTTTTCACATCACTAAATCTTGGAATTGTTTTATTATATTATTGGTTTTTTGTCTTTTTTTGCAGGTTCCTCTAAGGTGTTCTTCACAACAAAAGGGTGTGCAAATCAATGTGAACCAGGGACCAAACAGATAGTAATTGGAGGGACAGTTTCAACCCGCTGCTGCGACACTGACCTTTGCAATGCAGCAGGTATTGTTCTTTATTTAACTGTGTGCTAATAGTTGGATTTTATTTAAAACCAGGAAATGATTTATACAAGTCATTCAGTAATTTAAACAAACAATAATAAGTGATGGTTCATAAGACACACAATATCACGAGTAGTCAAAAATAGTGTAAAGCTTGAACAGCATGAAAAGCTTATGAATTAGTCAAGTGCTTTCTGAGAGTTTTTACTGTTTTTAAAAAAATGTGTGGAAATTGATCAACAATAAACATGCCATTTTAATAACTATTATTATTAGTAGTATTAATCAATACTATTTTTTTCATCATCTTGATCAGATGGAGTGTTTAAGGGAAGCTTCCTCCTGCTCTTCTCTCCTCTGCTCTTCTACTTCCTGTTTCAGTGAGTCCAGATTCAAGACTTCAGATTCTACAGTGAAGATCAGCACAAAAACTGAATGAGAGACACAATTGATTTAATTTACTGAATAATGTTTGTTTGTTGCCCTTCTGTTCTTTGTTTTTAGGAACTGAAAGTATGTATTTTTATTAAACGAATATTAAACAAAATACTGCATCAGCACTAACAGATGAGTACATTATGCATAAAATAAAAGTTATTATAGAATGTAATAAAGAATTAAAGAAACTTTAAAATGTAATGTTTTAAAAAGAGTGAGATAAACTGCTGTAATAAAATATTTACATACCTGTAAACATCTTTCTCAGTTATTTCTGTGAGTGACTGGAAATCTGCGGCCGTATTCACAAAACATTTTATCTTTCCACTAAGAGTTCTCCTAAATCACAGTAAAAGTTTTTAGCTAAGAGTTTTCTCTTAAAACTTATCCACAAAGCTGCTGAGACAAACTTTTACTAAGGCGTAGAACAAAGTCTTAAAGGGATAGTTCACCCAAAAATGACCATCATTTACTCAAGTTGTCCAAACCTGTATAAATTTCTTTGTTCTGCTGGACACAAAGGAAGATATTTTGTAACCAGTTTGTAACCAGGACACTTTGGGGCACCACTGACTTCCAAAGTAGGAAAAAAAAAAAACTACGGCAGTCAATGGTGCCCCAGAACTGTTCATTTTCCCACATCCTTCAAAATATCTTCAACAGAACAAATAAATGTATACAGGTTTGGAACAACCTGAGGGTGAGTAAATGATGACAGAATTTTCATTTTTGGGTGAACTGTCCCTTTAAGCTAAGAGTAAGGGCGGGGTTGACCTCATTGCTATGGATGATGCCAACACACAAACTAACTATGCACACAGTGATTGGCTGATGGGGGAGGAGTCTCTGTCAGTGATTTAATCCGACTCACCTATAGTTATCTTGACAGTTTTCTGCATCCCTCTGCCACCCCATTCCTCACTCTTGGCTGGAGAGATAATGGAACTCTGGGTTTGGGATAAATTCCAAGCTCGGAGCGCTCGATCCCACTGGACAGCACGCCAAATATGCTTATTATATTTTTTTACTCTATTCAATCATTTGAACTGGTGAAAACAACTGCCACAGTTAATCTGACATTATTTATTTATTTATTAAATAGTTTTTCTTGTTATTTTATCGTAGATTCAAATCTATAAATCAAAATATGTATTGCATTTATGAAGAAAAGGCTCAAAACTCAAAGATCATTCAACTATTGCCTCGCTTGTGTTTAGGAGTATCTTTGGGCAACAATTATTTTAGGATTGTTTGAGAAGATACAGGTCTAAGTGGAGTCCTCTTGACTACTCCTAATGTTTCACAGATTTAGGAGCTAGTTTTAGTGCTAAAATGCTTTGGTGAAATACTCTTAGAGCAAAACATTTGGACTGACACGCCCATTATTTTTAAGAGTTTCTCCTAAATCAGCAAGTTAAGAGCTACTTTTAGCCTTAAGATGTTTTGTGAATATGGCCTTTGGTTTCTAGTAAAGTTGAAATGCTTAGATTATATGACTATAATCCACAACTGCACACATTTACACTGAATACTTTTAGATTTTACTAGAGAGACTGCAGAATTGTCCATGTGATCTGACATGTTGCAGATTTACACAGTCCATTTACTATATTTTTGTATTATTAGTTGTCTGTGATGGACTAGCTTTCTGTCCAGGTTTTGTGATAAGACAAGCGGTTTGAAGAATGGGTGGAGGGATGCAGTTTGTTATGTTAGTAAATGATTTCTACATTTATGTTTGTTTCCCATCTAGAGGTGAAGAGGGCGACAAAAGGTGATATATCTGCATGATTAACTCAAGCCCACAAGAGGGAGCTGCTGGTGCAGGTGCATACGGTGTTTGACCAGAGCCCTGTCTAGGGGAAAGGGTGCAGCACAAAAGACTGTGAAAAAAGCAGTGAATTTGAACAATGATTTTAAAAAAAGTAAATCAAATAAATGGGTTCTCAGAAAGGAGTTGGCTCCCATCGTTCACTTAAAAGTGCTGGCTCATAAGTACTTGTTATGCCCTGTGTCCAAAATTGAATATTTCCCTATATAGTAAGCGAAAAACAGTACACCAAATATGAAAACTTAGTTTAAAAAAAAAAAAAACAGTAGTTGAAAATTCTTTGGATGACCTTCTACTTCTGGTGAGATTCTGAAGTGCGCATTTGATGGACACTTTATGATGCTGTAAGGCCACAGGACGGGTTTTATGAATGGAAGTAAGAGACACAACTGTTGCTGCTACATCTGAATTTCCTTCATACTACCTATATTCATACTTCAAGGAAACAAAATTATAAATGCAACACTTTTGTTTTTGCCCCCATTTTTCATGAGCTGAACTCAAAGTTCTTAGACTTTTCCTATGTACACAAAAGGCCTATTTCTCTCAAATATTGTTCACAAATCTGTCTAAATATGTGTTAGTGAGCGCTTCTCCTTTGCCGAGATAATCCATCCACCTCACAGGTGTGGCATATCAAGATGCTGATTAGACAGCATGATTATTGCACAGGTGTGCCTTAGGCTGGCCACAATAAAAGGCCACTCTAAAATGTGCAGTTTTACTGTATTGGGGGGATCCGGGGGTCCGAAAACCAGTCAGTATCTGGTGTGAACATCATTTGCCTCATGCAGTGCAACATATCTTGTCTGGCTATCACCAGACCAAGCTCAATTTAAAATTGAACATTGGTCTGGAGAGGGTGTATGTATTTTCTACTGCACAAGAGGCGTGATCAACGAGCATTATTCACGCAATTGGATAGTCCTTCAACCAATCAGATCAACGATCCGGGTGACGTACTTTGCAAAGCGACGCGAAAACTCCAGACAGGTTAAGCTGCGTTCCATTCAACAGGGTCCCTACACAGTGTTCTCTTTCAAGCATACGTTTCGGTGTCTCACTGTGGGATACGCCCCTTCCGCGTATTCGTCAGAAGCTCTATTACATTACGACGTGACGTCGTGTCAGGGAGTGGCTTCCCCACCCTTAGTATAAAGGGAGCGACACAACGTCACTAAGACATTCAAAAACCTCTTCTCGCTTCACACCAGAAGCCTACGAACTCCTGGACAAACGACTGGCCACCACGCCATTCTTCGCCTGACTCCTTTCGATTGCATTCCAGTCAATTGCAAGGATTGTTCGTTAATACGATGGCTGCAGCAATGCTAGTCAGGGAGATGCTGTGCGACTTTGTTCATGCGGGAACAAAATCTCATGCAAGGACACACACCAGGTCTGCTCTGCATGTCTTGGGCTGAAACATGCTCAATTGCCGATCGATAACCCAGGTTCCTGTGAACATTGCGCACGCTTCACTATGAAGAGCCTTCGTCGCAGACTAGCACGCCAAGCTAGTCTGTCAGGCCAGGATCCCCTCATGTCACCTAGCCCTGTTCCAGCTACCACTCCACAGGTACCCATTCCTGTAGAGCTGCCCCCCACGGCAGCTTTATCTTGGGGTGAACAGCTCGATGTTTGCGTCCCTCTGCCAAACGTGCTCAGTACATACGATGAGGAGGAAACGCTCGATTTCGAGGAAGAGGGACAATCGGTTTTCCTCCTCTCTGAGGAAGAGGAGGATTTCGAGGACTCCCCTTTCCATCCCCCTGCGCACTCGGTAATACCCCTCGCCTCGGCGGGACCCACGGCTACTTAGTGTTGATCTGCAAGATGTGTGCAAACGCGCTGCAGAGAAACTAAACATTCCGTGGCCGACCATGGTAGCAGAGACTGCAAAGTCTCGCTATGAGGGCAAAAGGTTGCCGAGTGCGAAACGGGCAGCACGGCAGCTCCTTCCTGTGTTTCCAGAGCTCCTGGAAGAAGTTGCTATCACCTGGAAGGACAAACCGTTCACCAGCAAATTGCCCGTGCAGGGAGGATCCGCTCTCGATGTGGAGGGAATGGAGAAAGTAGGACTTCTCCGAATGCCCCCCATGGAGCCATCAGTCACCACGCATCTGCACCCAAAGCACACGGCGGCTGCGAATCCGACATTGCCATCCCAAGCGGACCATTTTCAGTCGAGCATGACGGAACGCGCTTATAGGGCAGTCGCTCTCTCTGTCAGGGCTCTGAACGCAATCTCAATGCTGACCGCGTACCAAGCGGAACTCCAGGACGAAGCGTCGACCACGCCAGGTCAGACGCACTGGGAGGAGATCTGTGTACTTACCGATCTTTCTCTCCGTCTTCAGAGATGCGCGGTGCAGGCCGCGGGCAAGGCCATGGCCACAATGGTCATTCAAGAGAGAGGACGTTGCCTTAATTTGGCAAATCTCTCTGACAGGGAAAAAGAAGCCATCCTGGACGCACCGGTCGTCGCAGATGGCAACTTTGGCTCGGCTCTGACGCTAATGCAAAAGAGATGCGAGGAAAAGAAAAGGGACGATGAGGCTTTGCAGCTCTGTTTGCCTAGGAAGACACAGAGTGCACCCCCTCAGCCACCTCGGCAGACCTTTGCACAAGTTACGGCCCGCCCACCCCACAGCTATCGCATTCCTAGACGGCAGAGACCGAATGTGAATGCAGCGGGTCACAGCGGAGTCCCAGAACAGAGAACTGCCGACAGAAAGAACTTCCCGCCTGCTACGGCTCAGACGGTCCAGTCAGCTCCTCAACCTCATCCTCAATCCCACGCTCAGGGAGAGAGGAGGAAGAAGAAGGTAGTTTGATGGGGTCTTCCCCGTGGAAAGGAGCCCACAGCCCCCCTGTTCGCGAGCTCCCGACCCCCAAATGTTCAGTGTTCGACAAGGGACGAGTTTCGAAATTCCCAGATGTTCTGTGTGGAAAACAGAGCCCGGTTGGGCCAGGGGAAGCACAGCAGTGAAAAGGACGAGAGATGGTGCAGTGGTGCACACCCACCCACAAGTCACAAGCACTTTTCATGTTCAAAACTCAATAAAGTTTTCACTGTATTCCCAGAACATGTTGCAAAACACAATTCCCCAAAAAATGTTGCAAAACATATTAACAGAACACGATATGACATCACCTCGGGGAGTTATTGCTCCCTTAGAGGTGATGAGACGTGAGAGGTGAAGTCCCCACGCATGCGCAGTACAGACCCCAAACTCGTCTACCGCTCAGCCACACGATGGCGCCAGAACGCTGCAAATAAACAGTTGGTGAGAATGCACACAGTCCCGCTGGGTATTAAAGACGATACAATTCGGGTACAGACTGCAGTTTGCCGCTTCCCCCCCGCATTTCAAAGGGATAATTCATTCTCAGGTGCGGGGAGACTTAAAGCATGTTCTTCAGGAGGAAATTTCCTCTCTGTTGAACAAAAAGGTGATAAGAGTGGTCCCAACCAAGCAGAGCCAAAGCGGGTTTTACTCGAGATACTTCCTCGTCCCAAAGAAGGGGACTTAAGCTCTTCGTCCCATATTAGATCTGCGTGCACTGAACAAATACTTAAGGAAGTACAAGTTCAGGATGCTCACTCATTCTACACTCCTGAAACTAGTGCGCCAGGGCGATTGGTTTACGTCGATCGACCTGAAAGACGCATATTTTCACATAAAGATATATCCACCTCACAGGAAATTCCTGAGGTTTGCTTTCCTTGGAGTGGCATACGAATATCTGGTTCTACCGTTTGGACTGTCTCTCAGCCCACGGGTATTTGTAAAATGTACAGAAGCGGCGAGAAGGGCATTCGTCTCGCTACTTACATAGACGATTGGCTGGTGACAGCTCGGTCAGAGCGAGAAGCGAAAGAACACACAGCTATGCTTCTAGAACATATACAGAAACTGGGTTTGAAATTAAACATCGAAAAGAGTGTTTTAATTCCCACGCAGTCTAGGGGTGGTGAAAAAAAACGATTATTGATTAATCGCGAGTATGTTATGGACGAGTATGAATCGATTATTACATTTTCAAAAATCGATTTTTTATTTTTATTTATTTTTTTTTAAATTTGCATTATTTTATTTTGTAAAAAATGTTATACCGGGAGTTGAACGTCACGAACGCGCCCAGTTCCAGTTAGCAAGCGCGTGTAACGGCAGCCAGAGCAGGTGTGTAAAATGGAAGAACCAGGAACGAGCAACCAACCGATCCACCCAGCTCCATCTGGGCTCAAAGCAAGCGTGTGGATTCATTTTGGTTTTCATGGCTGGAGCTCTAAACATGTTGATAAAACGCATGCCGTCTGTCGACATTGCCACACTAAACTGAAGTACTGCGGCAATACGAGCAACTTGAGGGCCCACATTTCCCGCTTTCATCCAGAGGAGGCAGGGTGGGTTAAAGACGACCGCCTGAAGCCCGTCATCCCACCAAATCAGCACACTCTCCACGATATGACAAAATTGGCCCCGGGCTCGGAGAGAGCTAAGTAAATCACAACGTCGATATCTTATTTTATAGCTAAAGATATGAGGCCATACAGTGTGGTGGAAAACCAAGGCTTCCGCTACATGGTCCACAGTATGGAGCCAAGGTATGTGATACCATCCCGGAGCTTTTTTACACACAAGTTGATTCCTATTCTTTACAAGGAGACAAAGTTTTTAGTGCAAGTGTCCCTCAAGTCTGCTCCCAGGGTAGCAATAACTTGCGATGCCTGGACCTCCAGAGCCACCGTCTCATATGTGACCGTTACAGCTCATCATGTCAACAGTGAGTGGAAGCTAATTTCATACGTGCTTCAGACGAGAGCTATGGATGACAGCCACACGGGCGCTAATATTTGCGAGTTTCTCAAAGCTGTGGCGGACGAGTGGGGGATAGAGACACACGACCTGGTTCTAGTCACTGACAACGCTTCAAATATGAACGTGGCTGCAGAGCTTGGCAACTTTCTACATGTCCGTTGTTACACTCACACCCTAAACCTCGCCTGCCAACGAGCGCTGAAGTTGCCCGCTGTAGCCCGACTGTTGGGTCGAGTCAGACGGATCACCGCCTTCTTCCACCGCAGCACCACAGCCAGTCATGTGCTGGAACAAAAGCAGGCCCTACTCTGTAAGCAAAAGGCTTAAAATTAATTTAAAAAAATAAAATATTTACCTTTGTAATAGAAGTGAATCTGTTTTAACGGTTGCATTCAAAGCAAGCTTTTTATTAGTTTCTAAATTACCAGTAGGCTATTTAAAAATATAATTCCTTATATAGGCTACTAGTAATTAGCTTTTCTTCTTCTTTTTTAATTTTACCAGAACTGCCTAAACACAAACTGAAGACAGATGCTCCAACAAGGTGGAATAGTGGCTTTGACATGGTTGATCGGTTCCTTGAACAGCAGCCTGCCATCTGCGCTGCGCTCCTCTCCCCTCAAGTAAGTATTGGATTTAAGATTTAATCAGACCTAGTAGCAAGCCAAGGTTTGAAAAATATTTTAGTTAATTGAAATTAAAAAAAAAAACTAGACTTTAGAATAAAAATATTATAAAAATATGATATTGTGTACACACAAAACTAACTAAAAAAAAAAAAAAAAAAAAAAATATATATATATATATATATATATATATATATATATATATATATATATATATACAGAAAATGTCTTTAGTTTTGTTTGTCAATTTGACACGACAGCCTTGAGGAGGCACTGGTGCATGTGTTTGAGACAGTCTAAATGACTGTGAGTCGTTGTGTTGGCGTGAATGGAGAACTCTTATAGCATACAGTGTTAATTCCTTTATTTTAACTTTTCCTGTTCTCAATTCCCATCATCCTTACAGGTGAGGAAAGGTGGGCCAAACATTTAATGTTGCTGTAACCACAGCAGAGCCCAAGTCGGCACACACCAGGGCTGAGGAAGAGGTTCGCATGTATCTGGAGGCCTCTTCACTTCCTCTCACCGATGACCCCCTTGAGTGGTGGAGCACCAACCATCATGTGTATCCTCTCCTAGCTAAGCTGGCCAAACGATATTTATGTATCCCAGGTACGAGCGTTGCTGCAGAGAGAGTGTTCTCCACTGCGGGAGACATTGTGTCAGCACAACGGAGCACACTCACGCCACAACATGTGGACCAGCTGGTCATTCCAGAGCTATGAATGTTTAGTACAACTTGATTGCTCACAAGTTAGTGTGTTGCATTTTGTCACTGTGTTCTACAGTACAGTATATAAGCTGAAGCTACAGTAAGTTGTTCAAAAATGTTCATTTTGTCTTCTTAATGATTAAATTTGACAATTTTCTTCTAGAAAGACAAGGTGTTCAGGTGGAGAAAAAACTTTTTCTTTACCTTGACATGTTTTGACTGCAACCTGCAGTCTTCCTCCACCTGAACACGTTGTCTTTCTAGAAGAAAATTGTCCAATTTCTACAGTATGTTGGTTCTGATCTACTTCCTAAAGGAAATAAGCCTTTCATTTACTTGTTATTGTTTAGTTCAACTTGATGAGTCACAACACAATGTGATGTATTCATTTCTGTGTTCTACAGAACATAAGCTACATACAAATAATTCTGAAGTTATAACTACACGACACAGAAAGTGCTTTGAGTTGTTGTTACTCAATAAAAGAGTTAAGTAATTCAGTAGCTGACTTTTTTTTAATACTGCAATCACTTTGTAGTGTATTTTCGTTTACTGTTGTGAAATGGAAAATCAATAATCGCTAATCGAAAATCGACTGTAATCGAATCGGGACTTCAATAATCGTAATCGAATCGAATCGGGAAATCAGACAGATTAACCACCCCTAACGCAGTCTATAACCTATCTGGGGCTGTCACTGAACTCGGTGACGTTCAAAGCGCGACTGTCGGAAGATAGGGTGAGAAAATTCACTTGTTGCATGACAGATTTTCAGATGGGAAAAAGCGTTTCTTTTCGCACATGCCTCAGACTATTAGGACTGATGGCCTCAGCCCTGATAGTTATTCCCTTAGGCAGACTGTTCATGAGAGAGTTTCAGCGCTGGGTAGCATCTCTGAGGCTGGACCCGATACGTCACTCCCGGAGGAGAGTGAGAGTGACGTCAGAGGCAGTTGTTCGGGCAGTTGCACTGGCACAGTGCCAAACTGTGCCAGTGGAGACGCCCGAACTTTCTGTTTCAGGGGGTTCCCATGGGCGTGGTTCGAGCCAGGAAAGTCATAACAATGGACGCGTCATTGTCCGGTTGGGGGGGCATTCACGAGGGCAGGATAGTGAATGGAAGATGGGGTCCTCATCTGTCCAGTCTTCACATAAACTATCTGGAAATGCTAGCCGTTTTTCTAACGCTAAAGCATTTTCTCCCTTTTCTGAAAGGGCATCATGTTCTCGTGAGAACGGACAACACAACAGTTGTGGCCTACATAAACAGACAGGGAGGTCTCAGATCACTTCCCTTGCACACGTTAGCACGCAAACTGATTCTATGGGGCAATGCCAATCTTTTATCCCTGAGAGCGACGCATGTACAGGGTGTCATGAACCAGGGTGCGGATCTGCTGTCCAGGGGCAATCCCCTCTATGGGGAGTGGAAATTGCACAGGGAGGTGGTCGAGCAGATTTGGAGCATATACGGCAGGGCGACAGTGGATCTGTTCGCGTCCCATGACAATGCTCAGTGTCCTCTGTTTTTCTTCCTGAAAGACCAGAGCGCGCCTCTGGGGATAGATGCGCTGGCGCACGAATGGCCTCGCGCTCTCCTTTACGCGTTCCCACCGATAGCGTTGATATCCCCAACACTTCACAGAGGAAATATTGGCTAGCGGAGATCATACATATGCTGTATGAAGACCCGTGGCCTCTCCCGCTGCGCAGAGACCTTTTGTCGCAAGCAGAAGGGGAGATTTTTCACCCTCATCCAGAACGCCTGGCACTATGGGCCTGGCCCGTGAGTGGTTCAATTTAAATACAACTGGCCTACCTGACAGCGTTATCAGAACCATACAAAATGCTAGAGCCTCGTCAACTAGGTCTCTTTATGAATGCAAATGGGGCGTGTTTGAGCGCTGGTGCGCAACCAAACACGAAATTCCTTTTCAGTGTTCAGTGGCGGTTGTTCTATCATTCCTTCAGGATTTGATAGATCAAGGGAAAGCGTTTTCAACCATAAAAGTGTTTCTGGCCGCTATATCTGCTTGCCACATTGGTTTTGATAATAAAACTGTGGGGCAGCATCCTTTGGTATGCAGGTTTATGAAGGGCGTGCGCCGCGTTTTGCCAGTTTCAAAACCGCTTTCCCCCTCATGGGATTTGGGTTTGGTGCTTGATGCTTTCTCCATGTCCCCATTTGAGCCGCTGGACAAGGTTGATTTCAAGATATTATCATTTAAGACGGCGCTGCTGTTAGCGTTGGCCTCGGCAAAGCGCGTAAGCGAGATTCACGCGTTTTCAGTGCACTCAGCGTGTATGCAGTTCATGCCTGGTGATGTAGGGGTAGTTCTGAAACCCAATCCTGCATTCATGCCCAAAATACTTGGTCCTATCATACCTCTTGAGCTGAGAGCCTTTCATCCACCACCTTTTTGCTTCATCAGAACAGCAAAAGTTGAATGCGCTGTGCCCAGTGCGTACTTTACGCATTTATACACAAATAACTAGAGGGTTCAGGGAGAGTGATCAGCTTTTCGTATCTTGGACGAAACTTCGTACAGGGAAGCCGATTACTAAGCAACGTTTATCGCACTGGATAGTAGAAGCGATTTCATTGGCATATTCCAGTAAGGGTCTTGTGCCACCTCCTGGGTTACGTTGTTTTACGGTGTGTAAAAAGCTTTCCTGTAGCTCAGTGGTTAGAGCATGGCACTAGCAATGCCAAGGTCATGGGTTCGATCCCAGGGATTGCACATACTCGGATACAAATGTATAGTATAATGCAATGTAAGTCGCTTTGGATAAAAGCGTCTGCCAAATGCATAAATGTAAATGTAAATGTATTTTGATCTTAACACCTTTTAACCTTATTATTTATTATTCTCAGGTTAGGTAAAGTAAGTCGAGTCTGGCCTAAATTATAAGCATTTTAAATTACTAACAATTTGGTCAGAAGACTCCTCTGTGGTACGTTCTTGTTCAAAGTCTTAAAACACTATAAATCAAGCCAAGGTAGGCAGCTTTTGTAATCAATTAAATTTCTTTTAATTGGTTACTTTTCCTTTTATAATAAACAAAAATGTAAAGGCAAATAAAACTTCCTTATTAAAGTATAAAATACAGTAATCACTCTATTGAGTTAAAGGTGTAGTCAGCTCTGAGCTTCCCATCTTCAGCTTGGGGTTTCTGGTCCTCAGCTCTGGGCTTCTAGGCATCGGGGGTACTGACGTATCAGTATCCAAAGAGGCAATCAACTCATCAGTCTTTTATACTCGTGTTGTTTATTGCAGACGTTGGGTTATCTTCTTGATTGACGTACGTTGTAACTTTCCCAAAGTTTCCAGACACTTCTCAAGGCCTCGCAGGTGCAGGCTGTCTGGCTTTTGTGTCCCTGAACTCCAGTAAACTCAGCCAAGATGGCTGATGTCCTTATAAGGTTCTAGGAGTAGAACCACAGTTCTGTGTCCTTGAGCAAACACATAGAACCACACACACACACAGGATACAGTGATTGTGGTTGGCAGGAGACTTCGAGACAGGCTATCTGGCAATACGGGAGTTAGGATATCCCACAGTGAGACACCGAAACGTATGCTTGAAAGAGAACAATAGGTTACTTGCGTAACCCCGGTTCTCTGATAGCATTAAGTGAGGTGTCTCACCAGATCACCCTCCTTGCTGTGTGAAGCGAGGAAGAGGTGTGCTTGTTTTGAATGTCTTAGTGACGTTGTGTCGCTCCCTTTATACTAAGGGTGGGGAAGCCACTTCCTGACACGACGTCACGTCTGCCAGCCAACTGGGGCTGGCGTAATGTAATAGAGCTTCTGACGAATACGCGGAAGGGGCGTATCCCACAGTGAGACACCGAAACGTATGCTATCAGAGAACCGGGGTTACGCAAGTAACCTATTGTTCACTGCTCCCTACTCCTTGAGCACGGTATATCTGTTGAAGTGGACTTCGCTGACAAAAATCACTCATTTGGAATGCACTACAAACGTCATCAAAGAAAGTCAACGACGGTGTCGCGCAGATTATGATATAACAAATAAATAGATATTATAATTTACTTTCAAATTTAAAATGGACTCTTAACAGATTTGAAGCTGTAGCCTCTCATGCCATATGAAAATAAATTCTCATTTTGGTTAACTGTATAAATGTATTCTTAATCCACCGTCTGGGTCTCATCTTGTTCGCTTTCTTTTCCACGCGCAGCCACATAATAAACACTTCTGAGGTAAATAAAGTAAAATAAAAAATGACAGAGCCTCAGCTGCTTTTCAACACTTTTACTTTGTCATGCTCATACAATAAAATATGCAAATACAAAATACAAAAGTGTAACAGAAGCAGTAGAAATGAATGTATGGGTTTCCAGACTGAGTTGCCGGGCGAAATCAAATCGCCGGCAGATCAGGCTGGGTTTACCCAGTCTACAACGCATCTCCTTCACATAGAGTCAATCAGGTTGTTGATTGTGGCCTGTGGAATGTTGGTCCACTCATCTTCAATGGCTGTGCGAAGTTGCTGGATATTGGCAGGAACTGAAATATGCTGTGGTATACGCCGATCCAGAGCATCCCAAACATGCTCAATGAGTGACATGTTTAGTGAGTATGCTGGCCATGCAAGAACTGGGATGTTTTCAGCTTCCAGGAATTGTGTATACCAGTAGACCGGTGTAGACCAGAGTTATATTAGACAGCAACTTGTCCTTTGAAAATCATATTTCATATGTTACAAAAACAGACTTCTTCCACCTCAGAAACATTGCTAAGCTACGGAATATGTTATCTATTTCTGATGCAGAAAAGTTAGTTCATGCTTTCATGATGTCTAGACTAGATTACTGTAATTTATTTATTTATCCAGGAAGATCCCATTGAGATATCATAATCCCTTCTTTCAGGGAGACCTGGTCAAAACGGCAGCACACATAATTTCATACAAATAACAAAAACACAAACATTACTAATGCATTACTAGCTGGTTGTCCTGCTTCCTCAATAAACAAGCTACAATCAGTACAAAATGCAGCTGCTAGAGTTCTTACCAGGTCAAGAAAACATGATCATATAACACTGGTCATCACTGGTTACCTACACTGTTAGACCATGCCAGGCTTTTACAGTAAAATACTGGCAACACTGTTGCCAGTAATTTACTGTTGATTGTACAGTTATTTACTGTAATCTACAGTAAGTTACTGTAAAGATACCATGCACTAAATTAAAACTTGTTTTACCTCAATTTCATTTGCAGAAACCGACAGCCTCAAATTGTCAGACTGCATTTAAATTTACATACATATTTATTATATACTAATAATGTGAGCATATTATTACTATGAACTTTTTTTTATTAATCTATTAAAAACATTACAAATAAAGAGACTTTCACTGTATCAGCACCTACACAATCATCATCTGTTAAATAAAACAACATGCAGCATATCATCGTCTCTGGATCTTCTCCTGAACCTAAACACAGGCTTTACTCTTCAGCACAGTGGTGACCCACAAAACTCAATTTTACAGTAAACTACTGGCAACAGTGTCTTTTTTAACTTGTTACCGTTACTGTTAAAATACATTTTGTGGGTGTGATTTTTTTATCTTACACCTTTAACCCTTTCAACCCCACAGGAACATCCTCTAGTTCCCACACTACAGAGTAAAAGTAACACTGACGCTGTGCTGCAGTGAAATAATTAAGATGATATTTAAGTGATTATTGAGCATTAACACTTTAAGACCTGAAGGCTTTTTTTAGAGTTTTTTTTTCCTGAGCGACATACACAAAAGTAAAGACTCATAACTCCAAAACTGTAGCAATGAGAGTCAAATGTAGCTAGAATTGGATAGAACACTTTTTAAGTTTTTAAAAAATATAAATTACATTACATTTGGACATTGTCATGCTGACAAACTCCTGATAAAAGACAAAATATATATATAATAAATATATATAATATATATATATTTATAATTTTTCATTTTTTTTTAAATTTGACATGGAATAATTCAGGAAGGCAATAAGATTGGAGAAAAAATATTTTGGTGATGCTCTCCTACATGTGAGCTGCATCTGGTTCAAATTTTGAGCCTATAGCATAAAGTATGTTTGAATAAATTGTTATTCATTTGTTCACAGCTAGATTGCGCCCACGGGCGGGAAACTCTGGTTTAGAGGCACTTCTCAGCATTTGTTAGGAAATTCTAAGCTTTTAGATGATACCTATTTTGTGTTATTCCACATTGGAAAATGGACATGGATGGGTCCGGGAACACTGGATACACACTGCATCCTGGAAAGATGAGAGACATGTTTTTAGCCATTTGGGTGTATTTTAATTGTGAGAATCTGCTTTAAATAATGATGTGCCATTTTCTATGATCTGTGCATGAGTGTCTGAATGTGTCAAGTGTGTGTAGGGCTTCACAAAGTTTCCTCATTAAACCCACCCCTTTCTGAACAGACATAAAAGGAACGGAAACATTGTGATTTCATTCTGTTCCTGACACACGATGGATCTGCGAGTCTCTGTCGTTCTTCTTTTCATTTTTCTCACTGGAGGTACAAAAACAGCAAGTATTGAATGTATTATTTGGTACACTGAGATCACTGAATGTCTCTCTCTGTCTTTAAGGATATTCTCTCAAGTGTTACAAGTGCTCATATGATTCGAAGAATACCTGTAAAGCAGAAGAGGAAACATGTCGATTTGGATCTTCTAAATGTGCAACCACTATAACGGAAGAATCAGATGGTAAGTTCAGTGTGAATGTGGAAATTTACTGTCGTAGTTTACTGAAAGTGATAATATGAAGTAGAAGTATATTATATTAATCTCATCACATAATTGCAATTATTTGTCTATTGCAAGAGGAACATGATTTCTGGAATTGCTTCTTTAGCCTATTATATAGGAAGTTTGTCCTTTTTACAGGTTCCACTAAGGTGTCCATCAAAACTAAAGGGTGTGCAGAGATATGTATACCAGGGACCCAACAGACGTCAACTGGAGGGACGTTGTCTCTCCACTGCTGTAACACTGACCTCTGCAATGCAGCAGGTATTGGCCTTTATTTTACCGTGTGCTAATTTACATTTACATGTATTCATCTAACAGTTGCCTTTTCCCATAACCACTATTATAATAATTCAAAGTCATTGTTCATAAGGAGCACAATATCAAATTTCAAGAGTAGTCAAGAATAGTGTAAAGCAGAACAGCTTGAAAATGAGTTTTTGAATTAGTCAAATGTTTTCTGAGTTTTTTTTTATTGTTTTAGAAAATTGTGATATTTGTTCAACAATGAACATGCCATTTTTTAATAACTACTATTATTATTAGTAGTAGTATAATACCAATTTTCTTCATCATCTTGATTAGATGGAGTGTTTAAGGGAAGCTTCCTCCTGCTCTTCTCTCCTCTGCTCTTCTACTTCCTGTTTCAGTGATTCCAGATTCAAGACTTCAGATTCAACAGTGAAGATCAGTGAATATGAGACACATTCTGATGCATTACTGTAGTTTACTGAATAAAGCTTTTGTTGCTCTGCTGTTCTTTGTATCATGATTTGACGAACTCAGAAATATACATTTTAATAAACAAATATGAAACAAATATACTGCATCATCATTATAAGCAGATCGTCTTTATAGCCAAATAATTATTCATAAAACAATGAAAACATAAACATTTCTTTTATACACAGAAAAACAGATATTTTAAGATGAGTAAGAGTATGTGAGATGTGTTTTTCATTTGGAAACATGTGCAGGGCTTGACATTAACTTTTTTGCTCACCAGCCACCGTGGCTAGTGGTTCCCCAAAGTTACTAACCACTCAGCATTTTCACTGGCCACAATTTTGCTGTTGGGAAATTACATTTTATATGATTAAAGTTGACTTTGACATGCTAAAATGACTTGATTTTGAGCCACCCAAATCAAGATTAGGTCTACATGGTATATCAGCTGGTATGTATGGGTGAGCAAGGGGTGGGTAATATGACCATAATATGATACATTTTATAATTGTGTAAGTTATTTTTGTTAGGCTATATAAATAGAACAAAGAAGCAAATTAGCAAATTACAAATACAATAGTAAATTAAATAGCCTAAACTCTTTTTTTCAGATACAGTACATTTATGTGCATAAATACACTGTATGTACAGTATAGTGTGTATGCACAATTATTGAATTTTAGTTATTGAATCAACTCTGAACTGACCTGAGCTGTATAATGACACTATTGGCCTGTAAGATATTTGAATTTGTAACTATTGTAAAGCTGCTTTGAAATCTGCATTGTATTACAGTTTTTCTCGATTGCTTAAACACATTTCTTGAAACTATGCCTCATATTGTCACAACAGTGAACACAAATCCAAAACGTCTCACACAATTCTCAGGTTTTAATGCTTGCTTATAAATCTTTAAATGGCCTAGCACCAACTTACCTTTCTGACCTTATACAATTGCACATCCCATCAAGGTCTCTGAGGTCTGCTGATCATATGCTGCTGACAGTTCCTAGAGTACGACTAAAGCACAGGGGTGATTGTGCCTTTGCAGTAGCTGCCCCTAAACTCTGGAACTCACTACCTTGGTCTGTGAGGATGGCCCCTAATTTAACTGCTTTTAAAACTAGTCTTAAAACATATTTTTATTCTTTGGCGTTTAATGCAGTCTAAGAGCTGTGGGTTTTTTTTGTTTGTTTCCTAATTCGTAAATGTTTTGTATATTGCTCTTTTTATTGTTGTTGTTTGTTTTATGTCCCTTTTTATATGTACAGCACTTTGGTCAACTACTGTTGTTTTTAAATGTGCTTTAGAAATGAATTAAACTTGAAACTTGAAACTTGACACAATTCCCCAAACATCCTATTTTCAGGTCTAAATGAAGCGCTCCACTTAAAACCATTCACTCTTGCTGAAAAACTAAACTTTGCCCTTAGACATCACACACAAGCCCTCAAAAACACACACACTTCAGTCTTACACACTGGTGGGATAAAATCAAAACAATACTACAAAAAACAAAAACCAGTCATAAGTTGTGTTGCTTGTGGTTCTCCCCCTCAAGGAACTTTTCACATGATGAGCACGTGTATATATTTGTACATTTTTTATTCTTCAATGTACTGTACAGTACAACACACCAGACAACAACTGAATATAACAGCCAAACAAGCAAAGAAAAAAGATGATCAGGTCAAATAATGATTATGTGAAAACATAACCAGCACCACCTGATCACCTTTTCTCTTTGCTTGTCTGGATGTTATAACTCAGTTACAACAGCCCAAACAAAATCTAACATTAAAAAGTCAAGGGTCAAGAGCTCAACTAAAGCAAACCCTGATCTCTGTGATGGTGTCTTAAAAATTGTGATTTTCTCCTTTGGGGATTCTGCTTGTTATCATCAGGTGTCTTCAATAATGCTCAATCATCACTCAATTAAACACTTATTTATCTCATTAACTTTAACACTGCTTCAGTGGGTGGAATAAAAATATGGCAAGACTTTTACTTTCTGACCCCTGGACTTTCCACCTCTGGTCCTGGCTCTTCCAAGCTTTAGGGTGAATAGAGGAGGAGATTTTGAAGCCAAAAGAAATGCATCCATCCATCATAAACGTGTGTCACGATCACCATCTGTTCCTGTCACGTTCCTGGTCACTTCCCGGACTACATTCCCCATAATCCTCTCTGCCATTCACATGTTCACTCCACACCAATCACCTGTTGCCACATACAGCCTAGCACACTACACTGATCACCACACCCAGCTGCAGCTCATTACCAGGACTGTAAAGGACTTTCACACACACCACCTCACCGCGAAGTCTTGTTTACCCTGTGTGACATTTCCGAGCGTTATATCCTGTCTGCCTGTTTGTTGTTACCGTTCCTGCCTGTATCTGTTTATTGACCCATTGCTGCCTGTCCTGACCCTTGCCTTGTATACTGTTCTGTGAATGATATCCGCCTGTCCTCGATCTACTGCCTGTATCCTGACCACGACTCTGCCTGTCCCTTGCTGTTCCTGTTTGCCCCTGATCGACCCAGCCTGTACGACTATGCTCACTGTAAATAAAAGCTTGCATTTGGATCTTACCATGAGTCCCGCCTCGTTACAGCGTGTACTCCACACGGCTCCGTGGGTTAATAAAGGCCTTCTGAAGTGAAGCAATGTGTTTGTGTAACAAAAATATCCTTATTTAAAACTTAGTATATGTATACATATTTTTTGTAAGGGCTTGTGAACAATTTTTTCAGTGCATAGTGACAAACGGGTGTGGAGGGATGTGTTGCTATTTTTAGTTCCTACATAGTGTTTTTTTTATTGGGGAAAAAGCCTTTTAAACCCCAGTGGCGCACCTGTCTATGTCTATGTTTGTCAGTCTGTATTTCAGAGAACATTTTTTTAAACTGTTGTTACAATTTACCAGATATAAGAGAGCTCAGAATAACAGAAGAGAAGGGGTGCGTGTGTTTGTGTGTTGTGTGTGTATCAGTGCAAATGTGAATGTGGTGTGGGTGTGTGTAGTTCATGTGAAATGTGTGACATGAGTGTCTGTGGTTGTGTGGGTGTCACTGAGTAAGAAAAACTTACATGTGGCTTCTTTTCTCTTCTGCGTATGTTAAATATTGTAAATGTGAACAATTTATGCTCATATTGTTACAAAGAAACATATATTTGTGCATTTAATGCTGCATTTGTAGGAGCTCTTCATATATTTGTGGATTGATTTGTCTATGTGAGGATGACTACAGTGACTTGATGAAATGAAAAGGTCCCTACTTTGGTTTTGTTTTTTTCTACTTTTAGTCCAATATACTGTAACTTTATGTTCCATTTCTATCTGTAGTAAATTAGCTCAAAGCGGAAATATTAATAATTAATCATAACTTATGATTAATTATGAATATTTGTACCAGTTAATCAGATTAATTAATTGAAAGAGCTACACTGTAGAAAATTGTGCTGTAAAATAATGGTAATCTACTGGCAGATGTAGTTGCCAGTAATGTACTGTTAATTTACAGCACTCGTTTTTTTTTTATTTATTTTTTTTTTTTTATACAGTATGTTACCGTAATACTACCATGGAAATGAACTCATTTGGGAAACTGATTACTTTAAACAGTTAAAGTTTAAAAACAGTATTTATACAGCATTAATCCTGTGAACTTATTTAATTTGAGTCAACTGAAAATGAATACTTCTTAACTGCAAACACTTAACGTGTAAGAGCGTAATAACTAAAAACTCAAATTTTTGCAGCTTGTTTAAGCTAGCACCAACTCACATATATGTGTTAAAATACTCAGCAAACAGCTTATCAGGAGTGACAAAGTTACTGCCTTTCGGCGAAGCAACATGCAGCATCAGTGTTTCTCAGCTCATCACTGACTGAAGCACAGGATCTACTCTCCAGCACAATGATAAATAAAAGATCTCTCCTATATCATCTTTAAACACCAGCTCACTCAGATCATTATTTCAAGTCATTTTGATTCGATTGGGATCAAGGAGGCATTAGAGATTATGTCGCTCTCTGAAACAGTATCTAAACAGTGTTTGTCACAACTGTGTGTGCGTGTGTGTGTGTGTGTGTGTGTGTGAGAGAGAGAGAGACTGGTATGTCTGTGGTTGTGTGAGTGTTACTGAGTAAGAAAAAATAGAATCACAGTTCTGCTGTAATCAATAATGTAAATCTAACTCAGAGATTGGGCTCTAAATGAGTTCAGTGATTCAGATCAAATAATGATTATGTGAAAACATAACCAACACCACCTGATCATCTTTTCTCTTTGCTTGTCTGGCTGTTATAAATCAGTTACAGCAGCCCAAACAAATTCTAATACTAAAAGTCAAGGGTCAAGAGCTCAACTAAAGCAAACCCTGATCTCTGTGATGGTGTCTTAAAAATTGTGATTTTCTCCTTTGGTGATTCTGCTTGTTATCATCAGGTGTCTTCTATAATGCTCAATCATCACTCAATTAAACACTTATTTATCTCATTAACTTTAACATAAAACAAAACAAAAATATGGCAGAACTTTTACTTTCTGACCCCTGGACTTTCCCTGGACTGTGTATAAAAGCAATCAACACAGATCAGAAAACACAGACACTTCAGAGAAAGCTCTAACCACATGCAAGAAGTAGCAATAAATTGGCTTGTTTTGAATCAGGGGCGGAGCCAGGGGGTGGCCAGGGGTGGCCGTGGCCACCCTTGGCCTAAGCTTGGCCACCCCGCTCACAACCGCTGTTTCAGAATAAATTTTTTTGTTAACAAGAATTGCGTTTATTTAAACGCAGAACCGTCTCTTTAAGACCACAAAAAAACGGGAGACTTTTCAGACGCGCACTCCAACTTCGCCTCGATCAGCGCCAGGCTCAAGTCAAACGCGCGCAGAAATGATACAGGTGCCGAATGAGCTTCAGCAGAACAACAGTGAACGGCGAACATTATATATAGCTTACGTAAATGTTTCTCAACTGGTGGGGTGCAAGACGCGCAGTTTTCAATCACGCGCAAATACGGCGCGCTGTATATTAGCCTACTCACAATAAATAAAGCGTAAAAGAAACTACGAGCATGCAAAGTCGTAGTTCTGTCGTCTATTAAGTTATGAAATGACAAAAAAAGCGATTAAAGCTGCATTAAAACTGTGCATGCATGTATGTAGGCCTATTTGAGATTTATGCGTCACATGTCTCTGGACTAAAATATTCTGCTATGTCAGATCACAATATAGGCCTAAGGCACAAACTGATGTGCATATGCATAAATAAATGCATAATGCATAAATAAATGTAAGAACTGTGCATTTGTATTAGAAGATGCTAATTTTGCAAAATTTAGTGTTTACTTTTTTGGTTAATTTTTGAAACAGAATAATCTTTGAACTACAGTATGTAGTTATCTGCATGTCTCATCCATAGATATGCAACAATGGAGAACAAGTTATTGGGGGTTTTGAGAACTAGAACAAGCTGACTGAACAAGTTGAAATTTAGCTATAGTGTGAGCCACTTTACTAATATGCCTGCAAGTGAGGAACGCAAAAAAAATAAATAAATAAAAAGGTCACATTCACTCATCTCAATTAATTAAGTACAAATGAACTGTATTAGTTGTGTTGTAGGCACAGTTCAGTACTTTATAGTCAGACTCGTTTTTATGTTGAAATAATGAAGATTTCTGTGCCACCCCAGACTGGTTGCTGGCCCCTGCCTGGCCACCCCTATGAAAAAATCCTGGCTCCGCCACTGTTTTGAATAATAAAAAAAAAACCTGGATTTCTTAAAAGATGGGGAATTACAAAGCAGGAGTGAATCCCAGACCTGTTGATCAAATTAAATTTGTTTTTAAAAAATGGGTGTTGAACACAAGGACAAAATGTCCATGCTGCAAAGACTGTCAAAGACTGTATTCACCTGCACTCGCAGCGCCCTCTTCTGGCCTTGAGTTGCTCTTACATATTTATCAGCTTCCCCTCTTCACCTGTAGAGGGAGCACAAACATAAAATAACGCTTTAATTTGATGGTCCACTTTAGCCATTCTAATATGTAACTTTGCAACTACATGTCACCTTATTCTACTAACCCTAACAGTCTTCTAATACTCTAATGAGAGTTAGTTGACATGTAGTTGCAAAGTTACTTATATCTAATAGAATATCTAAAGTGGAAAACATAAATCACAGTTGTTGTTTTTTTTACTATGACACTCTCTACTGTTTAGAATTCATTTGTTATCATGTTTCATGTTTACATACAGTACAAAAATATTCCTCTCTTTTAGTACAGATGGTAATGACATTGAAAGACTAACATCAGTGTAGGTGTTCAGCTAATTGTTTTGTATGGTATTTCATTTTTTAGATTTAGAATATATTTCAATATGGTATTACTGTGGAAATGTAGCAAATTGTTGTCGTATTAATTTTTGAGCTATTGAGTCCGTGAGTTTTGCCTCTTTGTCGCCATCTCTGTTTGAAACCTGCAATTGCAGTTATCTGCGGAATTATCATCTTTATTTGGTCAATTTCTGTACAGTTTAATTTCTAAAGTTAATTTATCATACCATACAATCCGCCATCAAAATGATAGCCTACGCTTATTTGAGCTGCTGTGAGAAAAAGCTATAACTGATCCGCCATCCTCACATGTGTTTTAGCCTGCTAGCTGGGACTCGTTCTTTATGTAAACAGACGTGATGTAATGACGCTCAGACGAACGGCGGCATGCTTGAATTTCCAGCGGAAACTCACCAGTACCACTCAGATTAACAACATTATTACAATCTTACCGTTTTGAATCAGGCTATAAGGTAAGGACATAGTTTTGAACACTGGCTGGTTATGTTAGGTTACAGGTTTTTTTAATTGCTTACACACAGTTTTTATATTTCTCTAAACACAAAATACGCAGACAACATGTAAAATGTCACACATCTCTTGCAAAAGATATTTTTAAAAATGTTGTTTTTGCATGGTAACCAGTGGTGTAGTCTACATGATACGCAGGTATACGCCCTATACCCACTAGGAATGTTCAAGGATTTCCGTATACCCACTTAAAAAAGCGCGAGGATACCTAACCATCTAATAAATCACAAAATATGATTTGTGGTTTGTTGCTTTTGACATGAAACAAAGTCTCATATTTCTCAAAGTCTCAAGTTTCATATTTTGCCCATTTTACTTAGGAATAAAAAAAAAAAAAAAAAAAAAAAAATAACACATACCATTTTGGCGCTCTTTAATGTGTAACTTAGTGACAGATCGCTGTAGTTCAAGAGAAGCGGCAGCCTGACGCGCACGTGAACTGATCCTCTCCTCTGCTTTAATACCAGTTACAGCGCGAAATAAACATGAAGGAACAACTCAAGGTATGATAAAAGATACAGTTCAACTTAACGAATCCATATCATGAGATATAATCGCTTAATCAGTGTTTCAACCGCGGAAAGACATTAATAACAGCTTGTAAACAATGTCACGTAACGTCACATTTACCTCAGAAAAACATATTCAGTGACCATAAACTCGTTAGTCAGCTAGAAAAATGAACTCTAGAGAGGAGCATTTAGCTAAATATATGCACCATATTACATATTAATTATAATTTTAATGTTCTTCAATAGCCTATATTATGCATGTTTGAATAAATCCGTCAAGTTGACAGCCACCATTTCAATGTTTATATTTCAAAAAACGAATTGGAGTAGAAATAAATGTAAAGTTATCAGGCCTATTATAACCTTATTAATAAAAAAAAATTCTTAGTAGTAGCCTACCAACTTATTCCCATTATACAGCATTAGATTTTTTTTTCCTGAGAAAATTTGCCATGTAGGCCTACTGTACCTGATATACAGTATATTCAAAATAACTGATATTGAATCGAATTGCAAGTTAGTGAATTGAAATGCATAACTATGATGACAGACTGACATGGTGCAAAACAGAAAAAGTCCAAACAGGGTGATATTGTGACATACTGATAAGCCTCATCTTTCCATTATTGTTACACTCTGAAAAATGCTGGGTTAAAGTTGGGTTGAAAATGGACAAACCTAGCGATTGGGTTGTTTTTACCCAGCAGTTGGGTTAAATGTTTGCCCAACCTGCTAGGTAGTTTTATTTAACTCAACTATTGCTTAAAAATGACTATATATATATGGCTGGCTTAAAATTAACCCATAGGTTGGAAAATGAAAATCAGACACATAAGTACTAGAGGCAACAATAATAATCAAAAGGTGATCATTTATTAATAAACAATTTTATGCATGTTAATTGCTTAACTATTATATTTAATATTAATAAATGTTAATTTCCAACATATTTTGGGTTCATTTTAAGAAAGCAATACAGCAATTTTTACACAATAGTTGAGTTAAATAAAACTACCCAGTTTGGGCAAACATTTAAAGCTGCAGTAGGTAACTTTTGTAAAAATGTATTTTTTACATACTTGTTAAACCTGTCATTATGTCCTGACAGTAGAATATGAGACAGATAATCTGTGAAAAAATCAAGCTCCTCTGGCTCCTCCCAGTGGTCCTATTGCCATTTGCAGAAATACACCGCTCCCGGTAAGAACCAACCAATCAGAGTCAGGAGGAGTGTCTTAGCAGTGTCAATCAAGCTCGTGTGCGCGCTGATCACACTCCTGTCATGCACAGCCATAGTGCACAGCGCATACAGGCAGTGTTGCCAACTTAGCGACTTTGTCGCTAGATTTAGCGACTTTTCAGACCCCTTTAGCGACTATTTTTCAAAAAAGCGCCTAGCGACAAATCTAGCGACTTTTTGGACAAACCTCAGTAACTTTTCAAATGTCACCAGCACTGTCCTGTGAGCGCGAGGTCTTGCTTTCCCGCTGCCGTCACACCTCTCTCGGCGTTTACTCTGTTCAGTGAGTGGCTGAGAGAAGCAGCAGCACGAGTGCACGGCATCTGACAGACGTGAATGAGTGAGCTACACACGAGCACACAGTGTTGCCACGGACTAAAGACTATTTCTGATTCTCCTTTGTTTTATATTTAAAGAATTATATTATGTGAATTAATGTAATTTACAAATATATAAAAATGTCATTCATTATATCATACTCGTTCTGTTGCCAGACAAAAAAAAATGTATATAGGCTATATATAAATTATATTTATATATATAGGAAATGAGAACAGCTTTATTTGACATTCGGCTATATTATATTATATTGTATTAAAATACAGTATGTGAGCACGGATTAGGAGAGAAAACACTTTAGGCAGGCAGAATGCAGCCGACGTGATGACGTCATAAATATGCTAATTTACTCATGACGTAATCTAGCGACATTTAGCGACTTTTTGGGCAGGCTTTAGCTACTTTCCTTTGAAAATAGTTGGCAACAGTGCATACAGGCGTTCAAATTCAAGATTAGGCTACGGTGTGCCGCAGCTTTGCTTATGGCGGACAAACAATCCAGTTTCGTACGTATAATACCCCATAAAGTGCGTATCATATGCACGCGAAAAACTCATTTTGGCGTATATATTCTACGAGATTACAAACTCGTACTATTGATACGCATTTTCGTGTGATCGGGCTCTATTATGTCATGATATGCAGTTTTAAGATTTTTCAGGCGAGAATGTGCTGGTTTAAAGCTCAAATTTGTGGTTAATTGATAAAGATAGCGCCTTTCTGAAAATTTGATCTGACGTTGTCGGAGTTGTGAGATCCAGGCGATCACCGGACGCTCAGCGCTCATGTACCCAGCCGAGAGCAGCCTTACCTCGGCTAATCCTTCTGACGTTTGCCGCTGGCTCCGTTTTGGCTGAGGGCAACGTGACGTATCATAAATTTATATATGGCTATTTAACTTTTGTATCATACTAAAGCGCTGATTTTATACGCTTGACTGAATTGTTTGCTTTATTTCTTATTGTATATTTTTATACCTTTTATAATGGCTATTATTGAACATTAAAACTGACATTTAACAAAAAGAGAAGGTTGTGTTTTATGTTAAAGCCTATTTCATTTCATTACAGTGAAGATAATCAGAGTATGCACAAATAGTATTACATTTAATATTTTTGAAATGTAATCGAAAAGAGGCAGGATTGTTTAATATTTTGTTTTGTTATAAATATAAGCAGACATTGCAGATAATTAATCACTCGTTGCCTGAGGCTATTAATATGTTTTTGTTTGTTTCTTTAAATAAAACGAAAAGAGGCAGAGTGGTTTAATAACAAATTTTGTTTTATTCTTGGCTAAAATATACATACAGAGATAACCGGAGAAGCCAGAGCGAGCTGAATGACGTTATCAAGTACGCTGCTGTTCCATTTCCAGAATCACCGGACTTGTGTTCTCCCGTCCACGGGAGTTCGTTCTCCGGAGTCGGACTTGCCAAGTCCTAACTACCAAGGACGCGAGTCCGAACTTAGTGAACTTGGTTTTGAGAAACGCCTAGTGTCAAAACTCTAGCCGCATAACATACAGATAAAATGTCACGCACTGTGCAAAGCAACTATTGAAACCTACTAATTCACTGGCTTGTCATGCTGCTGAAATAATGTACTAGCAAACCTTATTTAGCATTACATGTCGATGGAATAATTACTTGCATACTGTAACGTTAGTTACCGTTATATTATCATACTAGCTATTTATTACTTATAGAAATAGTGCATATACGTCATATAGTTACATTACATGTATTGCAAAATACGTAATGTTTTGAGGACCAAGTTTGTAGTCAAAGTATGGGCAGGCCATAGTCAATGTAAATCACATTGTTGATGTTTCGTCTGTACCAGTGAATGTGCCATAACTGTTTATCAGCCTTACTAGCCTGCGCGTTCACGGCAGGCTCCGTTGTGATGAGGGAAGAGCTGTGGAGGGAGGGCCGTAGCGCAGCAGAGAGCAAGGGGGAGTGACCTGTGAGTTGTGCTTGTTCAAATTTTCAGGCTAAGTCAACGTTTTCTAAAAACTCCCTACTGCAGCTTTAACCCAACTGCTGGGTTTGTCCATTTTCAACCCATTTGGGTTGTTTTTAACCAAACATTTTTAGAAAGTAATAACAGTTGCGACTTGCACTCTTAAATGTGCATTGAAACTTGCCAGCTGATAAAACTTATGCTCCAGGGACCATATTCATAAAACATCTAAGGCTATCTTAACTGGCTGAGTTAGATGGGGATTAACACTAAACAGTAGAAAATCAGTCCAGAGTCTCTTCAGCTGTAAATGTCACTGGCTGTTAAAGTCTTTTGTTGATTATAATAAATTGACAAGTAGATAACACACACATAAGCAGTCTTTCAGAATGCTCTCATATAGCCTATATCAGATGCATACTATATGCATTAGTGAGTGTGGCGTTGCTTATGGGGTGTCGCTCTGGGACGGGTGAGTATGAGGCCGGGAGGGAAAAATCACAGTATACTCACTACAAAAAACTAGACTACACCACTGGCTGTTGGACATTGTTGATATTCCAAATCAACCTAAACAAGCGCATCCCTCTCTTCACTGCTCCGCCTCCAAAAGTCACACTCCAATAACCACCCTGCTCCGAGGCTGCGTTCCACTCCAGTTTTAGACACACACTCGCGAACTTCCCTAAGCACTTCCCCTCGGGGGAATCCCTGCCACCATTTTGAAGCGCGTTCCACTTCGTGAAGTGGACAAGGGAAGTTTATATGGACAGACCCTCTTGCTCCCGAACCCACAACGCAACACGATCATGATGTCACCGCATATCGCGTTTAATTTACCCACCACAAACAACTCTATGATATATTAATTTTTTTTTTTAAAAATATTTAAAACATACATATATACATATAGAATACTGCATTAAACAATTTTGAAAGGGGGAAAATAAATAAATAAATCAGCTCCATTGAGGATTCCAAGTGATCAAGGGCTTAGGATGTTCCAATTCAGCCCATTGCAAAGGTTCCGCCAGTAGTGGGCACTCATGCAACGTACAGCCGAGTCAACGAGACTGAGGGAAGTTAGCTAGGGAAGGGCATTTAAAAAACGAACTGGAACACACACCGAGTCGGTCTCGGTGTTGGCAGGCGAGGCGATGACGCTAAACCTCATTCTCTAGCGGTCGTCAGTGTGCAGTAATTTAACTGCAGAACTCTCACTATCTGGCCTCTGTTACACACACAACGTGATGTCTGTTTATCACAGCTGTTGCGCAACAAAATGCTTCACGAAAAATAAAGTGCAGTTGATGAACGAACGACAAGGAAGCACAAAAATTTACGTACAGTACAAAAGAGTAAATACAGTGTTCGTTGTTAGTCGCAAACAGCACAGCAGCTGCAGACAATCAAACCCAGTGTTACTCGCATGATAAGCGCGATCAAAGCAGTTTTCAGGCCTTCCCACTTAGCTCTCTCCAGCTCTGGATGCTTTTCCAATATAAACGAGGTCCTAAAGCACTTGCCCATTCATAAACCTTCATTCCAGTGATATTCTTTTGAGCTCTTTTGTATTGTGTCCCATATGCAGTTTTTTTCTTTCTTTCAAATCTCCCTCTAGCTCGTTCTCTCTCCTCGACCATCATACGCCCCCTGATGCTGATTGGTTGCACGTTTGTTGTTGGTCTCGGCCTGACTAACTTCCAAACAGTTTATTTGAAATATCACTGAGTCCCCCATCAACAATAGTTAAAATTAGAGATGCATCGATGTATCAGCTGATTTTTTACCAGATTTTTAAAAATTTTTTCATTCTTCCTTGTTTTCTGGTGATCTCACCTTCATTTTCTTTAGGCCTCATTCAACATTTTCTTCACCATTAAATGACATGGAGAACAAGTTATTCTGAGCAAACATGTTTAGTTAATTGGTGTTCTGATGTGATAAACCGAAAAGTATACTGGATGTTTAATGAAATGAAAAATCACCTTGTTTCATGTGCTTTGAAAGACTGCAGGAGTACTGCAGTAACACAAAATGTGATAATTTATGAAAAATGTGATCAAATATGATCATTAAAAACAAAGATATGTTTAGTTTTTAATACAATATTTGCATTCAATATCAGGATTTTCCTGTTTACAGTTACAGATCACAAAGACGTCTTTGTTTATTTTACAGGGATGCAAACACAGGGGTGAAAAAGGTGAGAAAGATGCGAGAACCCCCCACCCCCACCCCCCCAAAAAAACTATATTTATATTATAGCTATATTTAATATTCATATTGACTTATGAGTTGAGTATGTGTGCTAAAGATGCACAGATTACATAAACTTCGCTAGCATATTGAGTAAACATAATTTGTGAAACACAACCTGCCAAATTGCCTAGTGTATTGATTTGACATCGTTACCCAGTTGGCTTTTCCCCTTTTTTTACAGGTCTGCATTTCAAACCCTATCATTATGAAATTGCACAGAACATCTTGTGTGTGTAAAAGCAAACTGTTTCATTACATTATGACAATATAATATAGTAGAGTTCAAATAAAGTTGTATTAGTTGGCAAAATGGCAATGTTATTAGCGTTATACAAATTGTATTTGGAATAATAAAAAGTACATTCAATTAAGTGGAAATAATGAAATAGTGGAAATCACAAGTTTTCATGATTTCATTCACCGTGACCCTGTCCAAAGACTGTCCTCTCAGGACACCACCCCCCCAAATAGGTTTGCATCTATGATTTTAATACTGATAAGCTAAAATATTATGACCATTCACATGTAAAGTGAATATCGTTAATCATCTGCTAACAAGGCCTCATATTAAAAGGATAGTTCACACAAAAATGAAAATTATCCAAAGCTTTACTCAGCCTACTTTCAGAAGAACACATTCGGAGTATTTAAAAATATCCTTAGTACTCCAAGGTTTATAATGGTTGTGAATGGGGGCCCGCATTTTGAACAACAACAACAACAACAACAACAACAAAAATGCTCCCTCTACAGGTGAAGAGGGGAAGCTGATAAATATGTAAGTGCAACTGAAGGCCAGAAGAGGGCGCTACGAGTGCAGGTGAATACAGTCTTTGATAGTCTTTGCATCATTAACTTTTTCTCCTTGTGTTTAACACATATTTTTGTTTGTTTAAACTAAAACAAACAAATTTAATTTGATCAACAGGTCTGGGCTTCACTCCTGCTTTGTAATTCCCCGTCTTTTACAAAATCCACAAGATTTTTTTTAATCAAAACAAGCTAATTATTGCTTGAGGTGTCACAACTTCATTAACATACAGACCACAGCTGTTACAACAGGAGCAATTTTATTTACATATACCCCTAGTTTCCCAGACAAGGCTTAAGCTAGTCCTAGACTAAAATGCATGTTTGAGCTGTTTTAACTGAATGCAACTTATCTTAAAATATGTCAGTGCACACCAGTAATGTTTTTTTTTTCTAGTGTACGTTTATTAAAGTTATTTAAATATCCTAATTGAACTAAGACCCAATCCTGGTTTAGGCTAAGCCCTGTCTGTGAAACTGGGCCTAAGAGTGGCAAACTGCAACAGGATAAAAGGCTTGAGATTTGTATGTTCTGGGTTAATTCTGACTCTGATGAACCCAAGGTGTTACATGTACTTTGTCACTGCTGCGCTGCAATAAACTTCTTCATCGAGATCTTCAATGTCCTCATCATTTTTTCTTACAGTGTACAAAAGATTTGGTTCTTATTCTGTTAATTTTCTTTGCAGCATCTCATTTACACTGTAAAAAAATATACTTTACAAAAAGATGAAATGCCTGATATTAAAGATCATTAAAAAAAACCTTAAAAATGATCAAAGATTGGCAAAAGCGGCTACCGAACAAAAACTGTAAAATTAAAGTACAATATCCTAATTTATATTCCTTTAATATTGAATATCTAATTTATATCTATCACACCTGATTCAACTCTTGAGCTCATTAGAGTCTGGATGTGTCAGATATAGAGAGACAGACAAAATGTCCTCCAGGTTTGAGAAGCACTGCTCTAGATCTCACCATCCACACTTATTTCAAACCAGAATGACTTTATTTCTTTCAAAACTTCTTAATGAGAATTAAATTAAGTTTAGATGTTGATGTTTTATTGAAAATAATAAAGTTTGAAGTCACCGTTATGGAGGTGAGTGTTTGCTTTAGATGGGCTCTTGATTCTTGACATTTTAACATTAGATTTTCTCTGGCTGCTTTAAAGGTGCCCGAGAACGTTCTTTCACAAGATGTAATATAAGTCTAAGGTGTCTCCTGAATGTGTCTGTGAAGTTGCAGCTCAAAATACCCCATAGATTTTTTTAATTAATTTTTAACTGCCTATTTTGGGGCATCATTATAAATGCGCCGATTCAACGTGCGGCCCCTTTAAATGCTCGTGCTCCCCGCCCCTGAGCTTGCGACTATAATACATTGCATAAACAAAGTTCACACAGCTAATATAACCCTCAAAAGGGATCTTTACAAAGTGTTCGTCATGCAGCATGTCCAGTCGTGTAAGTATAGTATTTATTTGGATGTTTACATTTGATTCTGAATGAGTTTGAGGCTATGCTCTGTGGCTAAAGCTAACATTACACACTGTTGGAGAGATTTATAAAGAATGAACTTGTGTTTATGAATTATACAGACTGCAAGTGTTTAAAAATGAAAATAGCGACGGCTCTTGTCTCCGCGAATACAGTAAGAAACGATGGCAACTTTAACCACATTTAACAGTACATTAGCAACATGCTAACAAAACATTTAGAAAGACAATTCACAAACATCACTAAAAATATCATGTTATCATGGATCATGTCAGTTATTATTGCTCCATCTGCCATTTTTCGCTGTTGTCCTTGCTTACCTAGTCTGATGATTCAGCTGTGCACATCCAGACGTTTTGCCCTTGTCTAATGCCTTGAACATGGGCTGGCATATGTAAATATTGGGGGTGTACATATTAATGATCCCAACTGTTACGTAACGGTCGGTGTTATGTTGAGATTCGCCTGTTCTTCGGAGGTCTTTTAAACAAATGAGATTTATATAAGAAGGAGGAAACAATGGAGTTTGAGACTCACTGTATGTCATTTCTATGTTCTGAACTCTTGTTATTCAACTATGCCAAGGTATATTCAATTTTCAATTCTAGCGTACCTTTAACTGTGTTTTAAAACATGTTTATTACAACAACTTGTAAGTGAAGCTCTGATCAGATGAATTTGATGGTTATTTAATGATGGTGATTACCTGATCCTCTCCCAAGTCTAAACTCTGAGTGTGTTAACTGTTAGTTCTGATTTTAAAATTCATTATACAGACAGTATACTGAATACAGTTTTGAGCAGTGCCTTTTAGACTCATGAATCAGTGTATTAACCTCAACAATGTCTGCCTAAAAAAGATTTTTTTCTAGTTTCCATTTAAAATTATTAACTTGCATTACATTACTAATCTATAAATTAAATTAAATTAATTTAAATTTAAATTAATTTAATTAAATCTATTAATTAAAGCTGGTCATTATTCTTCTAGAATACCAAATATTATAGGTTTCATAAATAAAGTCACAATGAGTAAAAGGTGATGATTTATGGATGCCGAAGAGGTATAAGAAACCCTAAATGCCATGAGTGATGGAGAGTCTGATGGTGGTGGATCAGTGACGTGTCCTGGGTCGACTCAGCATGACAGCGATCCAGAGAAAAATTAGACTGACTGAGTCTGTTCTTCAGGACAGGATTGCTACAATAGTTACAGAGGGTGAGTATCAATAATCTTTGGATGTAAATAATTAAGGTGAAGCTGTGCGCTTGAATTTGTCATCGCATCATCCTATGCAGTGTGGTGAATTATTATTGTTGAATATTGTCTATAGGCTATTTTAGGTTATCTATGATTATTTATAATATTACACCACTCAAATATGTGTTTACTTCCTTCTAATTCTCGTTGTCAGTGCAGACTTGTTTAGTTTATATTGACCGTTATGAAAAGTGATTTTTTTATGCATAAAAAAAGCCTTGAACATAAAACAACAGGACAAAAATATAGTTCATGACTAGACATAATCATTTCATGACTCTAGACACTTTCTGAGAAGACAGTGACATAATACAGTGAAATGATATGTTCTTTAGCCATATAAAAACAGGTTTAATCTGTGCGGATAAAATTTACCCGCATGGCGGTTTTAGGTAGGCTATACAGCGACCCCTGGCGGTTCTAGTGTTAAAACCACCCTTTTCTGAACAGACATAATAGCAACGGAAACGATTTAATTCTGTTTCTGACACACGATGGATCTGCGAGTCTCTGTCGTTCTTCTTTTCATTTTTCTCACTGGAGGTACAAAAAACAGCAAGTATTGAATGTATTATTTAGTACACTGAGGTCACTGCATGTTTCTCTCTGTTTTTAAGGATATTCTCTCCAGTGTTACTCGTGCTCATCTGCTTCGACGGGTTCCTGTGAAGCAACAGTGGATACATGTCCAGTTGGATATTCTGAATGTGAAAGCAGTATATTTGAACAAACAGTTGGTAAGTCCAGTGTGAAGTGGAAATCTGCTGTAATAATTTACTGAAAGTGAAAGTACCGCTGGAGAGAAAGTTTACTTGTTGATGTGTTCACATGACTGCAAATCTTGGAATTGTTTTATTATCTTATTATATGGTTGTTTATGTCTTTTTCGCAGGTTCCTCTAAGGTGTTCTTCACAACAAAAGGGTGTGCAAATCAATGTGAACCAGGGACCAAACAGATAGCAATTGAAGGGACAGTTTCAACCCGCTGCTGCGACACTGACCTTTGCAATGCAGCAGGTATTGTTCTTTATTTGACTGTGTGCTGTTTGATTTTATTTAAAACGAGGAAATGATTTATACAAGTCATTCAGTAATTCAAACAAACAATAATAATACACAAGTGAAGGTTCGTAAGATGCACAATATCAAGAGTAGTCAAAAGTAAAGCTTGAGCATGAAAAGTTTATGAATTAGTCAAGTGCTTTCTGAGAGTTTTTAATGTTTTTAAAACATTGTGAGGAAATTGATCAACAATAAACATGCTATTTTAATAACTATTATTATTAGTAGTATTAATCAATAATCATCTTGATTAGATGGAGTGTTTAAGGGAAGCTTCCTCCTGCTCTTCTCTCTTCTGCTCTTCTACTTCCTGTTTCAGTGAGTCCAGATTCAAGACTTCAGATTCTACAGTGAAGATCAGTGCAAAAACTGAATATGAGACACAACTGCTACAATTTACTGAATAAAGTATGTTTGTTGCTCTTCTGTACTTAAGGAACTCAAAGTATGTATTTTATTAACCTCTTAACTGTCACGATCCCATTGGCGGGACGCCTCCCAGCCAGCACACCCATGTAGGGCCCACATGGTTTAGCCCAGATGAAATGAACATTGTTCAGAGTGCACACTACAGGCTGTTAAATGTAACACTGAATCAGTGTTGGAGTTAATGAGATGATTAAGTAATTATTTAAGTGATGATTGAGAATTATTGAAGATATCTGCTGTTAACAAGCAGAATGAACGAAGGAAAGAGAAACAAGAACAGAAAAAATCGAAACACTAGAACTAGAACTGACTTCAGCCGCAGCCTTAGATAAAAGAAGACATTAAATCTCTCCAGATCTCAGCAGAGGATTAAACAACTCCATATACAGAAGCTCTTATTGAGAATCAAGAGAGAGGTTTTTGTTGTTGATTTTTTATTGAAATTTGTTTGGGTTTTTGTGTCACCATCATGACGATCAGTGTTTCTGTAGTTGGGTAGTTTGACTTGTGTTTGTAATGTAATAGTTGTTCTGGCTGCTGTAACTGAGTTTATAGCAAAAAAGCCAGAGCAAACACAATCAGATGCTTCATGATAAGAATATAATCATTATATAGTGGCTTAATTCACTGATCTTGTGACTGAATATAATATGCGCAAAATCTTACTAACTTTGTTTTATTGTGATTCATGTAAAGACCCAGCACAATTTTAATCAGAAAATCTGAACTAGTTTTAAAACAGATCATACACTAAACACTTTAAAATTCTGGCAAAACTTCCTCACACAGACATCAAGAATCAGTGTATGAATCTCAACAATGATGACATGCTTAATGTCGCAATGTATTCTTTTTTGCATGATGCACCCAGAATGCATTGTGGCATGAAGCATGTCACCATTGCTGAGATTCATACGCTGATTCTTGATATCTGTGTGTGAGGAAGTTTTGCCTGACTTTTCAACAGTTTAGTGTACAAAGTGTTTTAAAACTCATTCAGCTTTTCTGATTGAAACTGTTTGATCATTGTATTTCTAAAAGAGAGCCAACACAAATGTAACATTTTATTCATATAAAACTCAGTCATTAGATCAGTGAATTAAACCACTACATGGCAATTATATTCTTATCATAAAGCAGCTGATCACGTTTTTCCTTGTCATTACTACCATAACAAACAGTTCTCAATAAGAGCTTCTGTAGATGTTTGTCAGAGATAAAGTCAGTCTGGTTAGTAATAAGTGAAGCTGGTAATGCTGTTTGTGGAGTTGTTTAATCAGATCTTCAGTGATTTAATGTCTTTTATCTTCAGTTGATTTCATCGAAGGCTGTGGCTGAAGTTGTAGTTCTTGTTGTTCCTCTGTCCTTCAGTGATTCTGCTTGTTATCACCTAATTATCTCATTAACTCCAGCATGTTTCAGTGTTACATTTAACAGCCTGTAGTGTGCACACTGAGCAGTGTTCAGTTCATCTGGGCTAAACCATGTGCTAAACAAGGGTGTGCTGGTTGGGAGGCGTCCGGCCAGCGTGACAGTTAAGGGGTTAAGTTATAATAAAGTAATTAAACTCTGACGCATTTGCACATGCAATTCTTGAGTGCTGTCGCATGAGTCGCGCAGCGTTGCCACACAGATTTTGATAGGTGGTCAGCAATAATAAAACAGGCAGTGTGTCAAAGGTATTGGCTATTAGGTAGTTGTGAGTGCAGGTGCGAAGTAAATTGTTATTTCTGAGATAAACTAGTATAATGATTATAATATTTCTGAGCTAAACACGTGTTTTTATGGACACACAGAAGCCTTGTCTATAGGCTCTGCCTCGAATTGTGTCTCCAGTCATTCGTTAGTCTAGCTGTTTGAGAGATAGAGATCAAGAGATAGAGATTAGCTGCAATAAACGCGTTAAATCCATCGCAGCGAAGGACTATTATTCTGCTGCTCTGAACTGCGGAAGAACTGATGACGGCACAGTTTAATGTTTGGTTGACCAATCAGTGGAAAGGGGCGTTTCATTCCCGCCCACATGTTGAGATCAAATATTCAAGTTGTTTATTAATTTTCTACCCCTGAACGAAAAACGAAAAATCAAGCCGAATTCTTGTTTTTCGTTTTGTTTGAAAAAAATTAAAAAAGAAAAAGGTGCCGTTTTTCATTATCCGATTTCATTATTAAATCAAAAAACGAATGACCAAAAGATACACGGACCGAGTTGTTAGAGGAACGTAATAATTTATTTCATAAATACCAATTTTTAAGTTGATTACTCAAAAAATTGTTCAGAGTAATTTCAGCATCACTGAGTTGGAACCAATTGATTTTTATCTATTTCAATTCAAATAAACAGCTAGCATAGAATGTGTTAAATGTAACTTAAATAAATTTCATGAACCGTGCAAGATATTTGTCACTGGCATTGTGTGTTAATTTTTAATGTGGCTGATAGAGTGTTCACCTTCATCTAAACAACCAGCCCACAGCCTAACCATGAGCACTACCCTGAGCCCAGAAACCTACACTGGATTGAAAGAAAAACCAAAACCAAATAGGGGACTTTTTCATTTCAGAAGACCACTCACGCCACTGTGTATTTCTCAGAATGTGCATCCCAACCCTAACCCACAATCCAGTCCATTAATATATGAAGAGCACCTATAAATGTATGCATTGAATGTACAAATATAGGTATATGCTTCGTTTTAATCTGTATAACAATATGGCCATAAATAAAAACTGTTCACATTTACATATGCAGAAGTGACTTACATGAAGCATCATGTTTGTCCTACTTAGTGATAATCACACTCATTTCAGTCACTTGCACTACACACACACACACACACACACACCCACACACACACACACACACACACACACACAAACATACACACACACACACCACATTTGCACTCTCACTGGTCTTATTCTGAGCTGTCTTTTATCAAGTAACAAGAAGAGTTTAAAAACGGTTCTCTGAAATATATACTAACTAATACTGAGGGAATAACAGGGATAAAGGCCTTAAGGTCACACTTTAGATTAGGGTCTGATTCTCCCCTTATTAACAAAGACTATAGAACACTGTTAGACCTTGCTGTAGAAAAACGGCCAAATTCTGACAGTAACAAACCATTTTCCATTAAAACAGTAATATACTGTAGAAAACAATGCATTCTGGGTAATATTTGTCGTCTTCAAGAAAATAACCCACAGGAATATACTGTGAGTTAACATCGCTCAAAGTCGACACTCTGAGGCTGTGTTCTAAATCACACCCTATACCCTCATTCACTATTCCCTTCATTGGTTCACTAATATAGTACATTTGACAGAGTGAATGAAAAGAAGTGAGTGAATTCAGACACTGATGAACACCTGGGGCTGTATTCACAAAACATTTTATCTTACCACTTAGGAGTTCTCCTAAGTAGCAGTAAAAGTTCTTAGCTAAGAGTTTTCTCTTAAAACCTATTCACAAAGCTGCTGAGACAAACTTTTACTAAGGAATAGACTGAAGTCTTAAGCTAAGAGTAAGGGCGGGGTTGACCTCGTTGCTATGGAGTATCAACACAATGATTGGCTGATGGGGGAGGAGTCAGCGATTTAATCATAGAAATATTGTAGAATGAGGTGTCATGTTTCCATATTAAAAGGTTTTAAAATTCAAATGTTGCCATAGTCAAAATAAAATGGTGCCATATTGTTGCCATAAAGGTTTTAAAATGTAGGCTAAGTGTCACTAATTAAACTAGTATATACAGATAACTAGTATATATAGTTTATATATATATATATATATATATATATATATATATATATATATATATATATATATATATATATAAACAAACTATATATATAAACTATATATATATATATATATTACTCTATTGAATCATTTGTAAGTGTGAACTCATGAAAACCACTGCCACAGGTAATCAGACAATATCTATTTATTTGTTAAAGATTTTTTTTGGCATCTCATCGTAGATTCAAATCTATAAATCAAAATGTATTGCATTTATGAAGAAAAGGTTCAGCACCTAAGGCTCTATTGCTATTCCCTCAGTGGTGTTCAGTGTCTTTGGGTGGATTAGGACTGTTTGTGATTTGGTCTTAGTGACTTAGGAGTCCTCTTGAATACTCCTAACATTTCACAGATTTAGGAGCTAGTTTTAGCGCTAAAATGCTTTGTGAAATACTCTTAGAGCAAAAATTTAGGACTCCTAAAATTAGGACTGACACACCCATTATTTTTAAAAGAGTTTCTCCTAAATCGGCAAGTTAGGAGCTATTTTAGCCTTAAGATGTTTTGTGGATACGGCCCCTGATCAGTCATCTGCAGATACTGATTTATTGGTTTATCTAGTGAACTATTTATTTATTTATGATCTTATTTTATTTAATCTATTTATTGACATATTTATTGACATCTTGACTATTTATTGAATTACTTTCTGTGATAATAAAACATTGTAGTTTGTTGTATTTAACCATACTTACCTGTATTATAAGTCTTTTTTTTTTTTTTTTTACAGCATCTACTAGTTACATAAACAGGAAATTAATTCTTAGCTTATAAATATTATTAATATCAGAGGTGTGTAATAATTTATAAACTTGTCGAGAGACATATTTCCAGAACCCCGTGCTCCACCCTAACAGAACTTGGGCGTGGTAAATCCTAAGAGTGTAGGGGGCGCTACATACACACACACACATATATATATATATATATATATATATATATATATATATATATTAATTACTCTATTCAATCATTTGTCAGTGTGAACTCATGAAAACCACTGGCACAGGTAATCAGATAATATTTATTTATTTGTTAAAGTTTTTTTTGGCGTCTCATTGTAGATTCAAATCTATATATCGGACGATTTGAGGCAGCTGATTTCTGCAAATGAAATGAGGTAACACGAGTTTTAATTTAGTGCATGGTATCTTTACAGTAACATACTGTAGATTACAGTAAATAACTGTACAATCAACAGTAAGTTACTGGCAACAGTGTTGCCAGTATTTTAATGTAATAAAGCCTGGCAAGGTCTAACAGTGAATAACACTTAATCTTAAACTTGGTCTTAAAGGGACTTTGTTACTAATAGTTATTAAAGAAGTAGTTAAGTTTAGATAAACTATAAGTGTTACCTTTATGTTCTCTCAAAAATCTCTGTAGCAACAAAATGGATATAGCAATGCTTAAATGAATTCAAAACCACGAGTGTCAATAGGGAGCAACAGCTTCATTCTTCTAAGGTTTTCCAATAGATGTCAGAGAACCAACATCACTGAGGCTTTACTCCAGTGACCTTCTTCTGGTAGAGAGCTATCTGTTTTAAATTAAATTAAAGGTGTTCGTCATGCATGCTGTATGCATGCTTCGAATTATGTGAGTAAAGTATTTATGTAGATGGTTACGTTTGATTCTCTATGAGTTTGAGGCTATGCTCTGTGGCTAAAGCTAACATTACACACTGTTGGAGAGATTTATAAAGAATGAAGTTGTGTTTATGCATTATACAGACTGCAAGTGTTTAAAAATGAAAATAGCAACGACTCTCGTCTCCGTGAATACAGTAATAAAGGATGGTAACTTTAACCACATTTAACAGTACATTAGCAACAGGCTAATGAAACATTTAGAAAGACAATTTACAAATATCACTAAAAATATAATGATATCATGGATCATGTCAGTTATTATTGCTCCATCTGCCATTTTTCGCTGTTGTTCTTGCTTGCTTACCTCGTCTGTGCACAGATCCAGCCGTTAATACTGCCTTTCCTTGTCTAATGCGTCGAATGGGCTGGCATTATGCAAATATTGGGGTCATACATATTAATGATCCCGACTGTTACGTAACAGTCGGTGTTATGTTGAGATCCGAGTGTTTTCCGGAAGTCTTTTAAACAAATGAGATTTACATAAGAAGGAGGAAACAATGGGGTTTGAAACTCAATGTATGTCTTTTCCATGTACTGAACTCTTGTTATTCAACTATGCCGAGGAAAATTCAAATTCTGATTCTAGGGCACCTTTAACTAATAAATAGGCAGCGGCATCACTTATGTTACTCTTGTGATGGACAGAACTACACAAACATATTGAGCTGTTCAGGAACTGAAGATCACTATACTGCAACAGGTGAGAATCTGCTCAAGGAAGAAGAAGATTAAAGTTATTTTTGTCTCTCCATCATTCATATTAAACATTTGATACACTTATTGCTAGCTCAATCGATATTTGTTTTCTTTCTTTACATCAGGGACTTTTAAAGGTGAGTTGAGGGTTGTAAAAGGTTGTGCTTCTAAATCTGTTTGTGATGCCACAACAGGAGTTAGTAGAGTTGAGGTTATCACATGTTGTGATGGGAACCTGTGTAACGGTGCTCAGAGTGTCTCCCAGAGCTTCCTGTTCCTCTGCTGTTCTCTGCTCTCCTACTTCCTGCTGCACTGAATCCAGCAGCTCTTCATCCTACAATCAGACACACTGTACTGAATATAGAGCTTGTGTTTTCTCTGTACTGTCTTTGGTGTTCTGATGTGATGAACTGAAAAGTGTACTGGATGTTTAATGAAATAAAATATCACCTTGTTTCTTGTGCTTTGAAAGACTGCAGGAGTACTGCAGTAACACAAAATGTAATTTATGAAAAATGTGATCAAATATGATCATTAAAAATAAAGAAATGGTTAGTTTTTAATACAATATTTGCATTCAATGTCAGGATTTTCCTGTTCACAGTTACAGATCACAAAGATGTTATTTTAACCTATAATATACACTGATAAGTCAAAATATTATGACCAATCACATGTGAATTGAATATTGTTAATCATCTGCTGACAAGGCCTCATATTAAAGCGATAATTCACAGAAAAAAATGAAACATTTTGTAAAAAAAAAAAAAAAAAAGGTAACTAATTTCAGCATAACTGAGTTATGGCCCTGAAAATGTAATCTCATCTATTTCAAATAAAATGAACTGCTAGTATAATAAACATAACTTAACATGGAAATGTAATACCTTTCACCTGCATTAGTGCATCGTTTCACTTATAGTTAATTTAGTATAAACCATCATGAAGCCACCCGTGTCCTAACCACACGCTGAACTCTTCAGCACAATGGTAACCACAAATCTAACACAACTATTCAAGATGTCAAACATAACAGCTCTAAACAATAACAGGTGTTCTTTCTAAAAACACAATTTCAACATGTATTCTCCTTATCCAGTCCTGCTACATTATTAACTGCTCATTAATTGTTGTGGAAGAGAAAAGTTCAAGCATTAACTACAGAAACAGACACACATGATGTACATTATTGAGCGTCCACATCTATCAACCATATAGAAATCAGAAATGTCTATTAATCAGCCAGAACAGCAATGTCAGAACAGAAACCAGCTAGAACAGCACTGCAACCTTTTTTTTTTCTACTTTCTTTTAAAATCATTCACTTAGATTACTGTAATCCCTTATTAAAAACTGATCATTATTGTGGAATGGAAAACATTTTCTGTGTGTGTCTGAGTGTGTCAAGTGTGTGTAGGACTTCACAAAGTTTCCTCGTTGAACCCACCCCTTTCTAAACAGACATAAAAGGAACGGAAACATTGTGATTTCATTCTGTTCCTGACACACGATGGATCTGCGAGTCTGTCGTTCTTCTTTTCATTTTTCTCACTGGAGGTACAACAAACAGCAAGTATTGAATGTATTATTTGGTACACAGAGATCACTGAATGTCTCTCTCTGTCTTTAAGGATATTCTCTCAAGTGTTACTCGTGCCAATCTGACCGTGCATCAACGACAGGTTACTGTAAACCAATAGTGGAGACATGTCTAGATGGAGAATCTAAATGTGAAAGCCGTACAGTGGAACAATCAGATGGTAAGTTCAGTGTGATGTAGAAATTTACTGTCATATTTTACTGAAAGTGATGATATGAAGTAGAATTATATGTTAATCTCATAACATATTTGCAATTATTTGTCTATTGTAAGAGGAACATGATTTCTGAAATTGTTTCTTTACCCTATTATTTAGGAAGTTTGTCCTTTTTGCAGGTTCCATTAAGGAGATTGCCACATCTAAACAGTGTGTGGCTCAATGTAAAACCGAACAGCTGCCAGGTTTAAAGTACCACTGCTGTGACACTGACCTCTGCAATGCAGCAGGTATTTGTTAATGAACATTTACATACTATGTTCATCTAGCAGTTGCCTTTTTAGATAACGCCTATTATAATAATTCAAAAACAAGTGATTGTTCCTAAGGAGCACAATATCAAATTTCAAGAGTAAGAATAGTGTAAAGCAGAATAGTGTGAAGAGGTTTTATTGTTTTAGAAAATTGTGACGAAATTGATCATGAACATGCCATTTTAATTTATGATTATTATTATTATTATTATTAGTAGTAGTAGTAGTAGTATAACACAAATTTTCTTTATCATCTTGATTAGATGGAGTGTTTAAGGGAAGCTTCCTCCTGCTCGTCTCTCCTCTGCTCTTCTACTTCCTGTTTCAGTGAGTTCAGGGGCACGTTCAAGCTCAAACCGGTGCGCAACGTTTTGCTACGTTTTCCGGGTTGAACGACATGTTTCCTGGAAACGGTGTGCAACGGTGTGCAACAGGTTTGAGATACGTTTTTCTCTTGTTTGGTGGGCGTGTCAGAAATGTCAGCCCAATCAGCGGCAAGATGCATATAAACCACGCGGTATTAAAGAGACAGCTCGCACAATGTGTATTAATGTAACAGAAAAATACTATACTTATATATTTTGCTGTTGTATTGTGAAGTGACACTTTCATAAACTATTCTATATTCCTCTGATTATATAATGGTAAATATTACAATATCATAGCACAACAACAGTGATCAGCAATAATGATAAGCCTAATTCAAACAATAAAAATAATAGATCAACACAGTTTCGGAGGTAAGAAGTGGATTATCCTTCACCTGAAATGTTTGTCTTTTCATGCTGAAATGCAAGGCAAGATCACAATAATTAGAAGTTTCCACAAATGCCTTCACTCGATTTTGGATGTTCTGTTTTATTCTGGATGACAAGGGCAGTGACTGTAACATCAAGTGTATTTTGTAGTATTAAACACGTATTTATACCGACTGCAGGCTCCGAAAATTATTTAAAAAGAACACAAAGAATGGCCTTCTCAGCTGCCATAGTTGCAACTCCTGCGTCATCAGAACAGGGTGTTCAACGCACCACCGTTTCCGTTTAAAAAACGTTTTGTCGGGGCTGAACGCAGCCCTGATTCAAGACTTCAGATTCTACAGTGAAGATCAGCGAATATGAGACACATTCTGATGCATTACTGTAGTTCACTGAATAAAGCTTTTGTTGTTCTGCTGTTCTTTGTATCATGATTTGAGGAACTCAAAAATATGCATTTTAATAAACGAACAAATATACTGCATCATCATTATAAGCAGATCGTCTTTATAGGCAAATAATTATACATAAGAGAATCAAAACATAAACATTTCTTTCATACACAGAAAAACAGGTACTTTAAGATGAGTAAGAGTATGTGAAATGTGTTTTTCATTTGGAAACACATGTATCTACAAATCATGAAAATGTGTTTTAGGGTGAACCAATCAAAGCTTTATAATGTTTAGAAACAATATGATTATAATCCACAACTGCTCACATTTACATTTAAGACATTAAGCCTTTAAAAAGACATTTGTCCAGAGAGAATTACAAGATTATATATATATAATATTATTATATATAATAATATATTTATTTTCTTACTCGGTGACACTCACACACACTCACACACACACACACACACACACACATAGACCAAACCTGACAAATGTAAAGGAAATATGTGTCCTGAGAAATAACACGCTTGTGAGGTGTGACAAACATTCATAGAGCAACATCATCTCTAATGCCTCCTTGAGCCCAATCGAATCAAAATGACTTGAAATAATGATCTGAGAGAGCTGGTTTTTATCTCAGTAAAATTAAAGTTGCAACTTTGTCAACACGGTCTCACCCCTCATCGTCACATATCGACGTTTGGTCATTGCCCCCTAGCGTCGACATCCGAAGCAAAGGGTACCCCTTTTGCGTCGCTTTTCAACGTCGATGGCCGTCCTATACACTTCAATGTAAATCCCTTATCTTCGGATTCTGACGCAGGGGGGGGGGGTCAACCAACGAATTTCTCGCGTGTGTTGGAAATTTTCGGTTTTCGTGGTCATAATGACAAATAACTTGGCTAGATGTAGGCATTATCTTGCGATAGAAAATACAGCAGGTTTTAGGCTACAGAGGATAGACTTTTAACGGATCAGACCCTCAACGTCGGATTTTGACGCATGCAGGGGGTCAACATAGATTTGCGCTCTTTATAAAAAAAAAAAGCGATTTGCCCGGTATATTTGTTAATGTATATTTGTGTGTATAATTACTTCGACCGGACCTAACTGTTGTGTAAAATGATAATAATAATAATAATAATAATAATAATAATAATAATAATAATAATAATAATAATTGTTCTTGCATCTGTACCTTGCGTCACGTTGGCCAATCAACTACTTCAGCAGTAAAACATCATTGCATGCGACGATCCCTAGCACCATTGCGTTTTTCGATTTCCATACGTAAGTATTGCACTTAATATAGAATTAGACATATTAGATATTTGCATATCAGAAACAATCAGCTCATGCCATAAAGCTGTTGTGTTTGGTAATATTTTAGCGCATTGAGATGGTGTTTTCCATACATTAACTAGACTGGCGGCCCGCCACATTTTGTCCCGCCACAGTCTCAAAGTAGGCCTGTCGCGATATTCAAATAACCGATTGATAATTGCGCTCTTTTAAACGGCAAAAATGCACCAATTAAGTTTTCGTGTATTATATTCAAACTCATCGGAAGCCATTCCATAGCTTCTGAATTATATAGTCACCTAGATTATTTATTTATTTTTGGGTCAGCTTATGATTATATATTTTTTATTCATTTGCTATTTTTCTCTATAATGGAGAAGTGTGTTCAGTGCATTCTGGATTGTGTTTAATAAATCAAAGAGTGACGTTTAGTACCACAAATACAGATGTATAGATACAGGCCCCCACTAATTATTCTAGAAATAAATAAATTTAACAAAGGCAACCTTTTGCTACATATTTTTAATAGTTGAAATGTATACTCTACATGTTTGACCACTGAACGATCATTTAGTCTACTATATGTTGTGTACGTGACTAAAGTGCCCCAAAAGCCTTGGGGCTTCCTTAGGGGAAAAAAGCTTTAGGAGCTTCCACATGTAATGTTATATGCAATGACTGAAACCATTGACATAGACCTGTGTATTTTTGACAGTAATAAAGACCTTAGTCCAAGCCTAATAGTAGGGCAACAGAGAGTCCATTCACAGTTGGGTTGGTCTAAATGAATTTTATTTTGAATGTGCCTTTAGGCTATTTCTATTTGTTGTGGTTATATTTGTATGACAACCTGTTTGCCTTTAAAATGTGTTAAATTAAAATATCGTAACATATTAAAATATTGTAATAATCCTTGTGTGTGTGTGTGTGTGTGTGTGTGTATTGTACATTTCAGAATGACAAAGCCAAAATTCAGATGTTGCCCTGCTTGCCAGGTTGAGAACCAGGCGATTAGGAAGTTCTGCATCGCCTGCTATGCAAGCCTCAGCAAAAGTAAAAAGATTGAGGCCCTCAAAGATCGCCTGGATAATGAGTGGGGTCAGGGGGTCTGGAAAAATCGGAATGCAGCAAGAGTGGTTTCTTCTGCCCAAGTTGCAGTAAGTAAAAATACTCATGCTTCATGAATTGGATTGTAGTCAATATGAAGCTCAAAGCACATTACATTAACATCAATAATATCCTATGATCAAACTATCAACATTATCATTTCTAACTGTGTAGAACAATCTGGTGTGAATCAACCCATATTTCTGTTGCTTGAGATTCACAGAGTGCTGTTGGTAGGAATAGGAACAAAGAACATCGACATAGACCAAATTTGCTAAGTGGGAGCTGACCAGAACTGAAAGTGCCACAGAAAACTGAAACTTTCCTTGCCCTCATTACTTAGTGTTAGCTGCCATTTTGCTATTTGGTTCTTGTTGAATCAAATTTTCTCGTTTCTCCACCTAACGACAAAACTCACTGATTTCGAGGAACAGGAATATGGGTTGAATGACACTGGAAATTATGTCATCTTGTGACTGAATGTACAGTTTAAAAAAAATCAATGACACGTTATGCATGCATCCCACAGACCTTAGCTTATCCTAAAGCTGGCACACATACCATAAACAGGACAACATTTGGATGGATGTGAACTGTGTCCAAAATGACTCATGTTCTCTCAATTTGCTTATAACAGATACATTTAACATAGTCTATCCTATGAAACTGATGAGCTTTCTAATAGTGGTGACCCAAAGTTTCCTTGTAGCAGCATTCGTAAGAAAAGAGAGAGAATGGCATCAGTGTTGACAAAATAATATCCAGTTTGTAATTAAATTTCTATTCCCACTCACAATATGGTAAAATTGTAAATGGACTGCATATATAATATATATAGTGTTTTTTCACTCCTCTGAGCACTTAAAACACTTATGTATGCCTTATATTCACCCACACACTTATACACCAGTGGCTGCCATGCAAGGTGCCAACCTGCACACTTGGAGCAGTTTTGGGTTCAGTATCTTGCTCAAGGACATTTCAAAGGAGGCAGGCAGAGCTATACTCGAACCTGCAACCCTCCAGTTGCCGAACAGCACCAATAGAGAGAATCCCCTTTAGCAACTATGGTCCTTGCACAACAAGGGAATCTGACTGTCAATTCTGATTAGGGCCACCTCCAAATCTTGTTCTAAATAAGATCTGTTTATTTTTCAATGCAACCTTCATTTTAACCGTCATGTCAGAGCTCATTGCCAGCATGTTGATGGTTCATCAGCTTACAACCAGTCTGTTTCACTCTTTAATCTACACATTTTGTTCTATGACAGAAGTGGGTCAGCTTATGAATGTCATCAGATCACATTAACACTTGTGAACCACTCCTCTCAGTGTTTAGAAACTCAGATCAGTAAAGCGTTACCAGTCATTGCCTGACACTATGTGAATATTGATTTCATACAAATGTGATGTCACCTCGACAAAAAGTGATGTTGATGTGAATTGTGTAACCTTGATATTAATGCGATGAGAATTTAAGTACTTTTGTTCATTTCAGATGCAGAAACTTGCTGCCTTAGGCTATTTATTTATTTATTTATAGGCAGAAAAAAAAGAATTTGTGGATAGCCGATATAAGTGCTGGAATGACACTGACTGAGGACACACAACCTTTTGTTGATGCCATGAAAAAGGCATATGAGTATTTACTTAAAAAGCAAGGTTAGGGTTATGCAGAACTCATTACTTTTTTAATTATATTTAAAAAAAAATACATATTTCTTTAATGTATACAGATTAAATTCATGTTAACTTGTTACCTTCTTAACAGGACCCCAGATGTCTCAGCCCCAGCCCCAACCTGACCAGCATATCCAACCGCATATCTCCACAACAGAGCCCCAGCCCCCAGAGTCTCCGGTCCACCATCAGCCGCAGATACAGCTCCAGGTCCAGCCCCAGCCCCAGCAAAGTCAGCCACGGACTGCCAGACCAAACCCCAACAAAAGAAACAAGGGTAAAGTAAACTTTCTTGCACCCTATCTCTTATGCAGAAGTAATTACGGTTAAGTTTATTTAAGTTGATGTTAATTTGGGACCTTCACAACAGAGCCCCAGCCCCCAGAGTCTCTGGTCCACCATCAGCCGCAGATACAGCTCCAGGTCCCGACCCAGCCACAGCCCCAGCCCCAGCCCCAGCAAATTCAGCCACAGACTGCCAAACCAAACCCCAACAAAAGAAAAAAGGGTAAAGTAAACTTTCTTGCACCCAATCTCTTATGCAGAAGTAATTACGGTTAAGTTTATTTAAGTTGATGTTAATTTGGGACCTTCACAACAGAGCCCCAGCCCCCAGAGTCTCCGGTCCACCATCAGCCGCAGATACAGCTCCAGGTCCCGACCCAGCCACAGCCCCAGCAAAGTCAGCCACAGACTGCCAAACCAAACCCCAACAAAAGAAAAAAGGGTAAAGTAAACTTTCTTATGCAGAATTAATTATGGTTTAAATAAACACTATGTAGTTTTTTATGTAAAACTAGTGGACTAGCTACCTAAAAGGCACACAAAAACACTTCCCAGAGCCTTATTGGCACTGCTAGATGAATCCAATTGGTGTTTGATGACATTATAGTCAGCAATGCCATGCTGTAAAGTTTTTTTATTTTATTTTCTGTTTTATACCCTTCACCCAGAAAAAAAGGGTAAAGTGAACTTTCTTAATTTTTTTTGTAATTAGGCAAATACTTTTTTTCCTTAGATGAATTGGTTCTCTTTGATTTATATAATTTTGATTCAACAGTCAGGTCCAGTCAAATTATCTATTATATTCTGATTGTTCGAGAGATGGTCAGTGATGCTATTTGACTAAAGATGTTCCTAGATTTCCTCACTCTGACTGTTTGCGCTGGTGTTATATATCACTCTGCATTTTGCATTGAATTGAGCTACACCAATGTTCCATCAGTTTGAAGATGATAATTTTATCAACCTTCAGCCTCTTGGCTATGGCAGTACCACAGCTGTGTGGTTATCCAACCAACCTCTCTCTTATTTGTGCTATATTACAATGGCCAGTGTGATACACATACACTAGTTAATGTTAATTCTAGATTCTGTGAAACCATGCCTAGTATATAAGTTATGGGTTCCTATAAATGCACAAGGCCTTAGATCAAATGCAATACTTGTATTTATTGATTACCATTTGTTTTTTCAACAAAACCTTTTTGCCTTTGTCATTTCAGGGTGCCGAAAATGCATCAGGCAAAAAGTGTGGCAGTGGGACTCAATAATTGACAAAAGAATGACAGAGGTCAGATGTAGAACCATCATTATTATTAATGTTTCTTATATCCTCCTCATTGTAGAATATTACTTTATAGCCACGTCACCCAACCAGTGAATATAGCCAAGCGTGAACATCATTACTGTTTGAGTGGTTTTGTGAAATGGTAGCAGTAAGTACACAAATATAATTAAATGTGTTTGTGTGTGTTTCTGTAGGATAAGGCTGAAGTAAAGGTGCGCTGGATGCCTTGTTCCCAATGGTAAGTACTGACATACAGTACATATCCATTCATACTTGACTATAATGTTTCCTATCAGCCCTTTGTTTTTTTGTTTTTTTGGTATATGGATGTTTTAGGATAGAGTAGTATGTACACACAGTGGCTGCAAACTGGCTGCAGACAGTCTTAATCAGATCATTAGCCAATTAGAACATGGCGCATTTACATTTGTTCACATCAAGTGGCCTTTGTATCTGGATAACTGATCAGATTTTTGTTTACCGCACAATATTTAAATTAAGCGCATTTGAAAGGCAGACGCTTCAAATTGCTTTATAGCGTAAAACACATTTTACCTTAGCATCTATCAATGCAGTGCACACAGCACCGAATTTTTGTGATTTATTCCACAAAAGTACAATCGATCCAAAATAGAGAACTTCTACAAATTTAAGTGTCTACATTAATCTTGTCTGATGAAAAATAATATTTCATGGTTGCAGCACGCAAGCATTTGTATTGTTTGTGTAATATGTAACCGCAGAATCCGAACACTTTGTATTAAAATAAATAGCACATCACGTTAAAGAGCATTAATTAGAACTAAACAAGGGTAGGCTATACGACACCAGTTAAGAGTAAAGACGATACAAATAAAACAATGTCCTATTGCTTTCACTCACATAGGCTAAATTTAAATAATTTTTTTTAAATGAAAAAACACTTCCAGAGATGAAAAATAACAGGGTTGATCATGTTAAACAAGTCACATTATCCAGATTTAAAGTTATAGCGTGCAATATTGGGAGATTAATAAACTAAAAGCAATAAAAACACTCGCAATCACCTCGTTTAGATAATGTTTCACAATTAAAATGAAAAATGACACCAATGGTATCATGTAAGTCTAAATGAACTGTTTTAAAGTCAGATGTTTATTGTAAAGTTCAAAGATGTTTAATTTCTTGTCAAAACTGCGTCTGTCCATTATTTTCTGACAGCCACACGGAGAGATTGGGCGGGGATTTAAATGACGTCGCCCTCTGAATGTAGATTTGTTGGCTGGATCGCGTTTACATTACACTGAGATCCAATGTGTCCTCGACTACCTCCGAACCAGGACACATTGATCGGATAACATTCCGATCACAAACGTGTTTACACGTGTCTTTTCAATGCGTGTGTGGACAACATCCAGATACAGGTCGCATGTTAATGCCAAGTGTTAACGCAGCCTTAGATGAGAGCTTAAAGGTTTAGTTCACTTTCAAATTAAAATTTTCTGATAATTTACTCACCCCCATGTCATCCAAGATGTTCATGTCTTTCTTTCTTCGGTCAAAGAGAAATTAAGGTTTTTGAAGAAAATATTCCAGGATTTTTCTCTTTATAGTGGACTTCACTGAATATTGAATATGACAATTTAGTTCAAACTTTGACCTGTGGAGGGCAGAAATACACTTAGCAGTGTCTACAATGCTGGAATTCAAATTCAAAAAAAGAAGAAGAGAGCTAGTTCAAGATGAGCATTTATGGTTAAAACAGGATCACGTAGAACGCTTTGAAGCTGCACTGAAACTGTAATTTTGACCTTCAACCATTTGGAGGCCATTGAAGTCCACTATAAGGAGAAAAATCTTGGAATGTTTTCATCAAAAACCTTCATTTCTTTTCGACTGAAGAAAGAAAGACATCAACATCTTGGATGACATGGGGGTGAGTAAATTATCAGGAAATTTTAATTTGAAAGTGAACTAATCTTTTAACTTTGTAAAGCCTGTCCCCTAAACAGTAACACAATGTAAAAAACAACATGATGTGGACCTGGGTAACACTGTGCGTTGTCCATTGTGATGTGACGCGATGCATGTAATAACATGGGAGTCAATGAAAGCATACCAAGCGATGCATGATCAGGCTGCACTGAAAGTGCATGCGTGATCTTGCATCCACAGCATACTTGCTTTGACTTTAAATCGGCCCTTAATGTTGACTGTATATTTGAAGTCCATGTAAAGAAATTGCAAAGGAAATTACCAATAAAGAGAAATTAGAAACAAAGATTTTATGAAAATGTACAGTATAAGCTGTGAATGTTGTAGACACAAATAGACTTATTCTCCTGATCTAATGTTTGATTTGCCTTACTTAATTACAGTGGCAAAGCCTGGGAGGACACATGGGAGCCGGCCAGCCAGTTCCCTTACTGAGCTTAGCACAGGACTCTTACAGCAGTGACCTGAAGTTTAAAAGAATATTTTAAAACAATTATACAAACACACACACAAACACACATGCTTAAAGGTATGTTTCAGTTAAATTTCCCTGTGGTTTTTACAGGTTCTTCTTCCTGAAATAGTAGAGAGAACTAATAATATTCTTTATATATTAAATTCATATTCAGTGTTCTATACCATTTCTAATTGTTTATATGTATTGATATGTATTGATTATTATCAAATTGTTACCTCTGAGCTGTCATTGCACTGAGCACGCCATAAACCACAAACCTGATAACTTTGACACACGAATTAGGACATTCAGTATACACATGCAATGTGTTGATTTTATAGTGTGTGTATGTGTTCAACTTATACTGTGTCTGATAGCTGTATATTTGCTCCTATTTGTTGTTTGTCTTTACTGTCTTTTAAATGGCACTAAATATGTCTCCACCTCAATTTGTTGGACTTGTGCAATGAAAAGTAAGATAATCTATTTCTGATTTTGGTTCTAATAAAACACTGTTCATTACTCCTTGAGAAATTGTCTATTCTCTCTGTTGTCAAACTATGTCTCAACATTAGGTTCACATATCAATAAATAGTGTTCCTATGGGTGTCAGAGGGTAAGGAATATGGAAGCTTGGATGAGACCCCATGCGTAATTACAGCTTGGAGCAAATATGCCCAAGACATCTGTTGGACCAGGACATGGACTCTGCCCAGTAAATTCCTGCTTGTCAACAAAGTTAAAGGTTTCTTTTAAAATTATCCATCGCTGCTATCCTGTTAAATCTTTTTTAGTTAAATTCAGAAAAGATATTGATGTATAAGGTACTTTATCTTTAACACACACACAGAGACTGTCTTTTGTATAACACCTGGTGTAATAGGTACTGCATCTCTTCATTTTGTGCACTGTACTGTTCTTTGTCTTTCATTCTCTCTCTCTCTCTCTCTCTCTCTCTCTCGTCGCTGTACAGCCTTGACCAACCTGAACACCTATGGGATGATGGTCATGCATGAATTCTCCACCATCTTCAAGCTGAAACTGCAGGACTACACTGCTGCCCTTAGCAATGTTTCCCAGTCTGTCACATGGCAGCAAGCAATGCACCCCAGCTTGGCAGTGCAGTGAGGAGGGACACACCCCAGACTGGCAATGGTGAGAGAAATGCACCCCAGCCTGTCATGGTGTGTGTGTGTATGTATGTGTTTTTTGTGTGCTCATGTGCAATTGTATCTATTTTGATTTGTAGTTGCAAACAGAGGAACAAGACAATGAAGAGGAAGACCTTTGCCATAGCAGTCCAAATGCCTAGTGTACCAAGCCTAGACCCAACCAGATTCTCCAGAACTGTCTGCCAGTAAACAGTGGTCTGGCTACCACCCTCAGAGGCCCATTGGTCCTGGAGCTGTATAACCACATCATGGAAGTTGGAGGTCTCAGGAACCCAGCAGTTAGAGAGGACGTGTTTTGCGCTGAAATAGCTAATGACAATTCTGCTGTAGCTTGGACTGAAAGCTGTGCTACATTGAGCATTTACCATTATTGTTATAACCAGATTGTAACCAGATTCAATGATAAAATAATTTAGTTTTTATACTTAACTTTTATTTATTTATTTATTTATTTATTTATTTTCTATCTCACCTGGTCCTTATTTGTGTTAATTCTAATCTCTATTTTTGTCTCTATTTTTATGAACTGGGACACTCTGAATACTCTTTAACCCCACTAAGTGATTGATTACCATTATTTATGACAATCATGGAAACTAACTGGATAGCTTTTTTATTTTCATAAAGTTTAAATATTTCATGATGTTAATGTGGTCATTCTTTCTGACTTTGTCTAATTTCTACATTAATTTTATTCACCGTTTTATGGAATGATAATAAAACATCTTTGAACCTAAAGTAACCTCAGTGATCTTTCTGTGTTGGTAACACACTACCATCTTAAAGGTCTTAAAAAGCTATTTTTTTCATCCCCATGTTAATTTATGTGTCACATGTTGATATTTATTTACAATAATAAGTGTAACTCTACCATTGTTAGTCACCGTCTGTCTCACCTTCCCCGGACTCCATTTCCCAGCATCCCTCTGGTTCCTCACCTCCGATCTCTCACCAATCACATGGGCCTGCAAGCCATCACCATTGTTAACACTCGTCAGCACACCCCTACATAAGCCCCATGTTCACTCCACCACATTGTCTGATCTCGTCAATGGAAAGTACTGTCTCATGTACATGGACTCCTTGCCTGTTACTCACCTGAGAATCCTGTATCCTCTCCCATTCGTCTTCCATCATCTGTTCTCCATTCCCTGTGGATCCTTCACCTACAAAGACATAATCTGTTACACTCCAGCTAAGTGACTGTTCCAAAGTGCTTGTTCATTCACTCACTTGCATTCTCCAGCTTCCATTGTCCGTGCCTCTGTTCTAAATAAACACCTTTTTTCACTTACCTGCCTGCCTCCGTCTGTGTCCCTGACAACCATGGCCTTTCTGACATGGGAATTGTGAACATTTAGGGGTCTAGGGTTAACATTTCTAACTTGCATACATCATAAGCAGGTACATTTTGGCATGTGACATCTATGTATCACCCAAAATAAATATGTGTAGACAAATTACAGCTGACGCATTCACAGACTCTTTAGCGCCCCCTAGAAATAATTTTTTTCTGATTTTTGGCTCTGCCTCCTGGCAACACAGAAGCACCAAGAGGCCTCAAATTTGTCATAGCACTTTGCTTTACCCCACACACCAATATATGTGTCACATGTTGATATTTGTTACAGTAAGTGGCGTAATTCTACCAATGCCTTTCTGACATGGGAATTGTGAACATTTAGGGGTCTAGGGTTAACATTTCTAACTTGCATACATCATAAGCAGGTACATTTTGGCATGTGACATCTATGTATCACCCAAAATAAATATGTGTAGACAAATTACAGCTGACGCATTCACAGACTCTGTAGCGCCCCCTAGAAATCATTTTTTTCTGATTTTTGGCTCTGCTTCTTTGTATCACACAAGCAGGTAAAGGTCTCAGATTTGGCATGTGACATCTATGTATGGCATAAAATATGGGAGCAAAGTCAAATTACAGCTTATACATTCTCAGACTCTGTAGCGCTCCCTAGAATTTGGCTCCGCCTCCCGGCAACACACAAGCAGCTAGAGGTCTCAAATTTGTCATGTGACATCTGTGTATCACACAAGTTAAATAAGTGAAGTCAAATTACAGCTTACATATTCACAGACTCTGTAGCGCCCCTAGAAAATCAAATTTTCTACATTTTGGCTCCGCCTCCTAGCAACACACAAGCAGCTAGAGGTCTCAAAATTGACAGACAAGATTGTTAACATCCCCTGTATCAAAATATGTGCCACATGCTGACATTTCATCAATTATCTGGCATGATGCTTACTGAGCCTTCTATGGCATATTTGCCTCCTTCAGTGCTACATTCCAAGGATGTCTTTGGGCTCAGACTTGACACAGCAAGTGAAGTCAGCGAAAGTGAATTGTATTTTGCAAATCACACCTTTATGCATCAAGTCAACTCAAAACAGGAATGTTTTAGAGTTTCTTGAATGATTTAATTATATTTGAGCATCAAAAGTCACAGCTATTGGGCGCCAAAACAATGTATTTCCATGCATCTCTGTGACCTCACACTTGACATAGCAAGTGAAATAAGTAAAAATGGATGTATTTCAGCACAATACACATCAACATATGAAGTCAACCCAAAATATGGATGTTTTAGTGGGTTTTGAATGATTTAAGGTATGTAAGAATATAAAATGACAATGTCCAAACAGCATATGTCCAAAGATTTCTGTTATGTCACACTTAGCATGGAAAATCAAATAAGTGAGATTGGGCATTTTTCACAATCACAATCATCAGATTATTAGGATAACTCAAAATATGGATATTTTAGTGGGTTTTGAGTGATTATAGAACTATGTTTATCAAAAATCATAGTCGTTGAGTACCAAAATTGTACATTTCCAAGGATCTCTGCTGCTGCCACAGAAGGTCAAATGTGTTAAACTGGACATATTTCTGGACAACACACAAAGTATCAAGTAAACTATTTAAGGAATATTGAACTATTAGAAACATTTGTGACATTGCAGTTATTTTAGCACAATACACATCAATGGATCAAGACACCTGAAAATGTGGATGAGTCAGTGGTGTTATGAATGTTTTATTCACAGCACACAACAATCAAGATAATCAAAATATGGGTGTTTTAATGATTTGTGAATTATTTATTAATACACATTTACATAAACTCCACTGTAATATTGATATTTTCATAGTCTTTGACTGCTTTAACTGGGAGGTTCTCCAATACACATGAGACACAAAGGAAACTATACAGAGCAGCACTACACAAGGCATTACATTTCAGATATTCATAATAATAAGTTTATAAAAGAAGTTCAATTAAAACCCCCATGGGATTTTTTTTCAAATTCTAAACAAAGCTTTTCATGTTTACAAATGAAAGCTAAATGACAAATGAAGCTCATTACTATGGTTCTTACTTATGTTATGCTTAGGTATGTTACTTTATCACCCAGAGAAATTAAATACCATTTTTTTCTGATAGGCTGACAGGTGTGTAAATTACGTATAAAGGGACACCTATGAAGAAGATCTGGTCAAAAACGTTGAGCGCATTGAGCCTGGACTGCATAATGAATGTGTGGACCTGCACATATACAGGAGCGATCAGGTCGACATTGTGGAGAGAAGTATGAGGAGGAGGCACTGATAGTGGGGGAGAGATACAGAAGGGGGGAGGGGGTAAGACAGATATTACTGAGTATATACACAGCAAGCAAGCTGTAGGTATGACTGAAAGGGAAGTGAGTGTTTTACACTGATGTCTCTGGTACAACATTACTATTGTAGTCTGACAGACAGCAAGAGTCTATGGTTTACCAGGGTGTCTCAAAAAGGCTGTACAGCAGAGAGAGAATTAGACTATGATCGTTGTTTGTGGCTAATGTCAACAATAAAAGGCATGGTTAGATGAGAATATTTCCAACCTAAGTAGATTGACAAGCATAGAGAAACTGAGTCTCTTGGCAGTAAAGCTGTGGTAGAATTAAGTACCCTTTATGTTGTATGTACGCATTTGGCTGATGCTTTTATCCAAAGGGACTTACCTTCATCAATTACTTCAAGGCCAGTCTCCCCTTAAGCAACTTAAGGTTTAGTGCCTTGCTTAAGGGCACAATAGTGGCAGCCGAAATTTGAACCCACAACTGTCATTGCATTGGCACAAGATACCAAATAACTAATATCTATCAACACAGCATGACATACCAACCACAGATGCGGGTTAGAGGTATACTGGGCTTAAAAGAATTTGACTGAGATGGCTTATCTGTGCTAAAAGCCATGTGAGTTGAACCTTGGAGAAAAAAAGTCAAAATGTCTTTTTCTGGAAATCATGGACACTGGACTAAAGAGGACAGACCATACAACTTCTTCTAAGTGCTCACTTAAAGAGACTGCATTTAAGGATGTGCATTACACACTGTCAGCTTGAACATCTGGAAAGGATTCCATCCAGAAATCTTCATTTCAGTGAAGGCCTTAATTATTACTGGAAAAGACCAGCAAAATTATTAAAAACAAAAATGTTATCTAAACAATGATCTAAACACATTGGATGTTGCACTCTTCTTTATTCCCAATCTTATTTTATGACGTAGCACTGCACTAAGCATTTTACAGCATGTTGTACTCTGATTTTGTATGTGACAAACTGAATTGTGAATTTCAACATAAAGAGCTCAGGTGCTACAATGACCTTCTTGCCAATCTATGAATTTCTTTAACAAAGACTTGGAGAAAATGACAAGACACTTGAAAGTTGGTCATCTTACACCTTCTGTTTAATCTTCTGAAAGTTCAGAGTCACTATGGTATTCCTCTGAATCACTTTCAAAGTTCACTTCTGTTCCAGTCAGAACTTGTATATAACAGTTCTTTGCGTGCTTTCGTATTCTGTTGATGGCTTGTGTTTTCTTCATGGTTAAGCTCTGTAGACCTTGGATTCCCTCTGTACTCAGGCCCCACATCTCACCTTATATACAGGAAGAAACAACATTATTGCAGACTTTCAGAAACATAATGGTAAATATAATGCATGTGAAGTATAACTTTAAATACATACTTGATGTCCCACTGCAAAGCTGGGATGACATCTCCTTCAGGGTGTCTGCACGGGTGCAAAGAGTTGTCCAATGTTTTTCCATCTCAGCAATGAGAATACTCTTCTCCTCCTCAATTCTCCTTACTGCCATCACCATGTCAAATGCCTTCCTTTTTGTCCTTAGATCTACAGAGTCTGGAATACATAAATCAGCTGATTTAAAAATTAGTATTTAAAAGTTCTTAGATTATCTGAGCAAACATCAATAAAAGATTTTGTGCTACTATGTGACTTATTTCACATCGTCAATAGACTTGTGTACATACCACCGTGTGGAAGCTGCCATGGCCAAATGATGTCATCTGAAAGAATAGTGTCCAAGTCCAGGTTTTCTGCATTAGGTACCATGGAGTTATATTGATCCACCACAGAATTTAAAAGTTTCTTTTCCTCTCTGATCTTTCTGCGTATCCGGGCACGACCTTTGCAGCCATCATTGTCTTTATAAAGACGTTGCGACCTCCTTTTAATACTGGTCACCAGCTCCTCAATTCGTCTGGCCACAGCAGCAACATTAGCATCATTCGGGGATGTTGTTGCTGATGGGAAGAGAAGTAGGAAATATGCTTCTTAATACAGTATAATTTCTGGTATATGGGCCAGTGAGCCTAAAAATCTTTTCTGTAACTGAGTGGCTACCCTACTGGATAATGCTTTGTACCCTACAGGTTGAAGGCTATGTGCATTTGCAACAAACAATAAAAAAGCTTGATGAGAAATTCAAAGGGTTGAAGATGCTAAAATAAGCTTGCGTCTATGACAACACAAAACTAGACTGAAATAACTTTATCTTTGTTTCCCATCAGGTGACACATAGTTTGTACATTAGTGTGTCAATTATAATTAAACGACCATAAAAATGATGCATTAAGCATCAAAATGCATATTATACCTTCTGCCCACTCATTGACATCAGTGATCCAGACCTCCAGTTGATCATCTGTGACTGCCATTTCAGTTTTCATGGCCTCCATATTATGCAACTCTCTTTGCAGGGCTATTGTGGCCTTCAAACACAAACAACAAATGACAATGAAGCAGAGACAGACAAGGGTAATGCCTAGAGCTGTGTATTAATAAGGAATTTAAAGTTATCTTCACTATCAGAAAACAACATACAGCACTCATTTAACATACTGTACATATATTCACAAATACAGGGACTATAATTATATGGCAATTTCATGGAAAGTGGACTTTTTGTCACATTCACAATGTCAATAAAATGCCATGGTATCTGTATGATAATGACTATACCAGGGTTTGTGAAAAATATTCTAACAATACTATGCTTGCTCATGTTCAGTCACATCCATAACCTGTAATTGTCCCTATATGGTATGCAATGATGTGTGTGTGTGTGTGTGTGTGTGTGTGTGTATTTTTGGATGCAGTATTTCAGTTACAGAAAATTGCAAATTTTCTAGAGGAAAAAATCTCTCAACTAATGCTGTAAACTACACATGAGAGTCAGTTGGTACTACTATACTATAGTATTAAAGGTTAAAATGAACTTATTTATATACAAACACTTAAATTACACTCAATTGTTTTTTTTAAATAATAAATAAAGTTAAGAATTACATAATCTTATTTCTACTTCAATTAATTTTTTAGTTTTTAAATATAAACATTTAAATCGCGGCTGTCATATCCGATTTATTCAAACATGCATTAAATACTGAAGAACATTAAAATGAATATGTAACGGTGCATAGCTATATTTATCAGAATGTTGCTTTCTAGAGTACACTTTTCTAGCTGACTAATGAGTTTGTGGTCAAGTTTTTCTGAGGTAAATGTGACGTTACATTACATTGATTACAAGTCTTTCCGCGGATACGGATTTCAGTAAGTTGTACTGTATATTTTAACATACCTTCAGATGTTCATGTTTATTTCACTGTAACTGGTATTAAAGTGGAGATCACATGCTTCTCTTTAACCGAGGTGCTAAAGCGATCCGTCACGTCACATTAAACAGCGCCAAAACGATATTTATTTTTGAATCTCATAATAAGATGGACGTCATTTGAAATCTGAGACTGTGCTTCATATCGCAGATTATTGCGATTTATTGGATGGGAGGAGCTACATATTCTGCTCATCCATCAACTGAAAACAGACTAGACTAATCGATTCTTGGGATTAAAGAATAGTTTACCCAGCCCTAATATATATATATGTACACACACACACATACTGAAAAATATATCAGCTAAAAAAAGTCACTACATATAGTTTAGTGTGATGCCACTATATTTTACAAAACACATGTTGCTTTATATATTGCATAAGTGATTTTACCTTTTGATATCGGCGGGCAAGTGTGGAAGCCAAGTTGTTAAACTTTTGCTGATTCCAGCGCATGGCCATGACTGTGAGCATGTCTGTGCGTACTGCAAACAGAACAAAACACTTTATCACTCTTCTTCACAGTAGCGGTAAGAGAAAAACAGTGCACACTTTTTGGGTACCACATACTTTTCAGAAACAATACCCTGCTGTCTTGTGCCATTTAATTGCTGTCCAAGGAAAGGGTTAGTTGGGTAGTGGCACAGGATAGTGGGGAAGTAGCATGGAACAGTGACACAGGACATTACGCAAAAGGCATAGAGCACTGTAGCAGGACAGTAGGTACAGTATGGTAACAACCAACAACAGCACAGTATTTGCTCCAACTGACTCTCCTTATGATTTTCACTTCAAATAAAAATACGATGAAGGTATTGTAATCGATCCACCCATCTGTCTTAAAGATTATACATTCTAAATCTGCTTTGATTGTTCAGATGTTCAGAGTCAGCATGTACCTCATCATCAGGATCAAAATGTACAGTAGTTTGAACACTTCTCATAGCAGTGTGAGAAAGGCGAAGAATTGCAGTCCCTTGCAGATATTTCTTGTATCACTTTATCAAACTAGTGCAGTGTGTGGTTACCTTACCTGCTTTTGCCATGTGTTTTGTGGTAACAGCAATTCTCGATAGGAAGGCGTTGCATTGCTCCACCTCCTCCCCGAGAGTCAAACCAGCCCCCTCCTGGTACGCCCCACTCCATTTTACCTTCAAATAAAAAATAAAATAAATAAATCTAAGTGGCAACAATCTTATGTTTAGGTAAAGAAAATCACATGGACAGTCACATTTTCTTACCTCACATTTGAAGTCGTGGGCTTTGGCATGGAACACTGACAGAAATGGTTTCATTGAGAGCAGATCCTGAAGCTCAGGGCATCTCTCACTCACCCTCTGGAGGTAAGGCCAGTACTTGCATGCAACATCCATAGCAAAGAATTTCACCGGCTTACAAGCCATTTTTTTTTGGAGGTACAAAGGGTAAGCAAAAACCTCCCCCTGAACATATTAAGGGCACAAAGAAGAACACCATGCCGACAAACGGCAAGTTCTAGGCCCTCCTCATCTACTTTGCTGGAGGACTTCTGTGACGTTTCTCGTGCTGCTGACCACTGTCCCCCACAGACACCTCTTCCAGAGACCTAAAATATGGATGATGTTTAACAGTCCAATCAAACTCCTATGTAGGACATGGTATTTTACATGTAAATATAGTGATGTTGTGCAAGTTTACATGGCTGGTCGAGGAATGGACATAGTCTACAAATCTTGCTACATCATCGTCCTTAGCTATGAAGACACCATTAAAGATTGCTTGTTCCTCTGATCTAGATAAAGAGACACATATTGCCTTTTAATATTCATATGATTTTCATTATGATTTTCAGCAAAGTTACTTTCAAAATGATGAACTGTCAATCTAAACACTGTATTTTTTTTTTAAGTACCTTGCTGCACTCTTGAATCTATAGTGCTTACGGTTTCCATCAACAGAGACCGCAAGCATGTTTGGGGTGCATGCTGGGCAGTTAAAGTGGTCTTCCCGGATGATTTTGTCCACTTCAAATCGGACAGCCTCCCACTCCAAAAAGCTTTTTCTGAAGCTGTCTGCTATGACCTTTCCAGTCTGTTTCAAAAGAGTACAGTAAAAGAGTACAGTAAAACAGATGATAAAATTAAAGGCTACTCTACATTGAAATAAGATGCTCTAAAATGGATAAACATTGGGATGTGTGTACTACTTTCATGACCTATGATAATAAACTATGAAAAGTACCTAAATTGAAGAACCTGACAGTCTACATCTCTAGCCAAAGAAAAGTTTCCAAATGAACATTTCTGTGATCAGCAAATGATATTGGGGAAAACAGATAAATTCCAAATCTTAGAAGAATGGAGTTAATGCTGTGGTCTTCAGAAGGACCCCTTTTTTCATAAAACACTCACACTACAAACTACACGACAGCATGAGTTGCTAGCTGTTTATACATCTGTGACAAAGGGTCTGAATTTAATACATGAACTTTTCCCTAAACAGTGTAAATGTTCATGTGTACTTGACCTCATACTATAATTGTGAGATTATCACCACAAATACTTACACGGCCAAAGCGGACAGTTCGTTGATCTAGCATTCTAAGAAATGCTTGGCTGGACATCCCAGGTGCTGCCATCTTCAACTCCTCAAAGGAAAATAGGATGTCTGTAGCATACACTGTTGAAAATTGAGAAGTAGCAGGCCAGTAGTCATTATGGACCAGCTCATCCACTCCAGTACTCCATGTGGCCTGACATCCCTCACATTTCAACTCTGGCAAGTTGAGATCATATCGTCCTGGGAAAAGGAAAGAAATATATATGCACACTTAATTCTGACAATGAAGTGGGAACATTTGACTATCAGGAGGACACTAGCGAGGTTTCCATTAATCTTATTTGCATTTGATATTCGCATTAATGAAAATTCAGAATATGCACATCTTAGTTTGATTCCATCAACTGTGTAATGTGAATTAAAAATGGACATTAGACAAATCAACGGACGTGTTCTGACCATCTGTGGGATCAAAATGTCTCCAGGACAACATCTATGGATAGAAACATTGTAAATGTGCATATACTCTAATTAAACTGTTTCCATTCACTTTAATTGAAAAATTAAAATAAACTAGTTTCATCAGTAAAGTGCTCGTAGCCAGTTTTTTTTAATACAAATAGATGGAGAAAAAATAGAAATCGAAAAAATAAAAAGTAAAAAAATAAAAATAAAATATAAATAAAAAGTAAGTGCTAATATTACTGGGACAAGTGTTGACAAAATAGATATGTCTTTAGCAGTTTTTTGAAAGTTGCTAAAGATTCAGCTGCCCGGATAGAGCATGGCAGGTCATTCCACCAGCCAGGAGCAGACCAGTAGAAGGTCCGTGAGAGTGATTTTGTGCCCCTTTGGGATGGCACCACAAGGCACCGTTCAAGTGCAGAATGCAAACTTCTGGAGGGATTTACAAAGAATGATCCTAAAAAGACTAATTATCTTATCCATATATTATCTTTATCTATTATAGTTTCTTGGGGGATGGCCCACAATATTTGAGCATATATTTAATTGCTGTGACAATTTGGCTCCTAAGGATGTCTTGATACAATGTTGCAGTATCGCAAGACACTCATTATGACAGAGGCAAAGAAAAGTTGAATAATTTGTGTGCTCAATCCAAGGAAGCAAAGGAAGTACATCTTGTGCTTTTGTTCTTTTATGGACAAACTCTATATTATCTTTCCATCTTCACAGGTTACCTATCTATACATCCAAAAACAATTGGCTGGGAGGTAAATATACTTTTACTTTTTTAATTCAAAACTTATTACATTTTTCATTTAAATAGGACAGTGAAGAGTGACAGAAAGTGAGAAGTTAGAGATATGGGGTGGGATCACCTCATCTGAGGGTGAAATTCGGCAGTTACTTGAGCAGAAGTGACATCCATCCCCAATGTTCTCCTTACCATTCATTGTAACCAGAGCAATGGGTTTTCCAGTGGTGACACTTAATCTCTGAGGACAGCTACATATTCTCTCTGGCATCTCCAAGGGTACAAGACGCACTTGAAAAAAAGAAGCATTTATGAGAATAGTTAGAGGATAGAAGACTAACATACGTATTTACTGTCAGCTTTTAAGACCAGATATTCTTCATGGCTTCATTGACTGATCAGAAATTATTTAGATTTTAGCATTTAGTTTTCCAGGTGATAACTGAAATTAAAACTACAACTTACCACACTGGGTAAGAACATTCTCCACAAAACAGGATGTCGGAGGCAATGGCTGAAAGAAGCCTTCTCTAATTGAGTCCCTGTTGTGGAAGACTTGAGCCTTGTGGATGCTGATGTCACAATGGGCACAGAGGAAGGGCTGTGGTCGACAGTCACAACAATGGATCATCGCTGGACTGGAGTAACATTTCTGGCAGACTGGACTTGCCACATGCTGCTTAGCCACCATGTTGTCCACCAACCGGGGCCTCACTTTCGCCCACCACCCTGAGACAAGACTTTTTCTCACTGACCAATCACTGGAGGCTTGTGCTGGTGTTTCTTTGTCATCTAAATCTTCACCCAGTGAGTGCTTTAGCTCTTGAAGGAAAGACTCTGTTAAAACAATGGACAGTATTAAAAAACAACAGGTTATTAAACAAAAGAGTATATCACTGAACAACAGTCATAACAGCAGTAATAACTGTGCTGTCTATCATACCAACACAAAAATATGGAATGTGTATTACATTCCTATTATTAATGAACATACTGTTTTACAGTGCAGGGACAATATAGGACATACCAGTGTTTATGTGAGAAAAGTCATTGGTCATTTCCACACTGGTTTCTGGAGCCCTGAAAAGGGAACCACCAGTCTTTCCGGTTTGTCTGTGGCTAAGACCTACTGTAGTAAAAAACAAAAAACATCTTTTACAATTAGAAACAAATACATTACCATGACTGCCTTTTAAACATAATGACACAAAGTTTTAGCATTGATTTTCCTTATAGTATGTATAGTAAGTATGTTATATAATAATAATAATCATATATTTTCTGATTCAGACCCATGACTTGTGAAATGTTTATATATCATTCCAAAAGGTAAAAATAGATCTAGAGGTAAAATCTAGATCTTAATTAACATGAATGAAAAGTAAGTCTGACCTGCTTGCTTTCTGGAGAATCTTGGCCTCCCATAAATAATGTTTCCTCTGCTGTCCCTCTTAATCCACTTCACAGATGGCTGGCTGGTGGATCGCTGGATGGATGAAGCTGCCTCCTGTTGAGTGCTGATGACCTCATGCAGCCTTTTGAGTTCATCCATGTCTTCTGCCTGGTTGACAAGACTGTTGACCTCCTCCAAGAGCTGGTTCAGCTTAGGATCTGACATGGTGCACAAGAACAAACAAAAGTGCACAAGGACAAACACACCACTAAAAGGGGAGAGGAGGGAAGGGAAGGGAAGAGAGAGGAATGGAGAGAGAGAGAGAGAAAGCGAGAGAGAACAATACAAAAAAGAGAATGGAGAATAACAATACAAACGTGGCTCTTAAAAGTGCCTTTTGTAGTCAGCTGCTAATTATTATTTGATAAATTGTATTTGAGAACCTGTTGATAAAGAGAAAAATAAATCAGTATAGAATTGATAACTAAACTACACATTACAATATACTAACTAACACACACACTCATTACATCTGAAGATAGAGTATGGATTATATATGTTTACATGTTTATGTCTATAGGTTCTATGCAGACACTTTTATCCAAATTATGATTATAAATATGGCAGTAGACTGTGGCACGACTCATTAGCAACTAGGCTACTTAGTTGCAACAAAGAATATCATATTTAAAATCGGACATGCCTATCACACTATTTTAATTTTGTCACCAATAGTGCCTAACCCGTGGCTAACTTTTATCTATCAATGTGTAGCACCACGTGCACATTTCATTTGGTGCAGTGTTTCATGAGTGTTTCCAACTGGATTTTGTGAGACTGTGGTGGGTGGACATCGGTCCCTCTAGGGGGGTCAGGGGGCATGCCCCCCGTAGGAAAATTTTGTACATTTTAAATTTAAATGCATAAATCTGATGCATTCTGAGAGCAAAATGTAAGTGATTACATCAACGAAGAAATTTGTTCTCTTGTAAACAATTTTGTGCTCTAATAGTAATTTATTTATTTATTCGTGATGGTAGGGCACATTAGTCATGTACACAACATATAGTAGGCTAAATGATAGTTCATAAGTGGTCAAATTGGTTAATTTATTTCTAGAATAATTAGTGGGGGCCTGTATCTATACATCTGTATTTGTGGTACTAAACGTCACTCTTTGATTTATTAAACACAATCCAGAATGCACTGAACACACTTCTCCATTATAGAGAAAAATAGCAAATGAATAAAAATATATAATCATAAGCTGACCCAAAAATAAATAAATAAATAAATAATCTAGGTGACTATATAATTCAGAAGCTATGGAATGGCTTCCGATGAGTTTGAATATAATACACGAAAACTTAATTGGTGCATTTTTGCCGTTTAAAAGAGCGCAATTATCAATCGGTTATTTGAATATCGCGACAGGCCTACTTTGAGACTGTGGCGGGACAAAATGTGGCGGGCCGCCAGTCTAGTTAATGTATGGAAAACACCATCTCAATGCGCTAAAATATTACCAAACACAACAGCTTTATGGCATGAGCTGATTGTTTCTGATATGCAAATATCTAATATGTCTAATTCTATATTAAGTGCAATACTTACGTATGGAAATCGAAAAACGCAATGGTGCTAGGGATCGTCGCATGCAATGATGTTTTACTGCTGAAGTAGTTGATTGGCCAACGTGACGCAAGGTACAGATGCAAGAACAATTATTATTATTATTATTATTATTATTATTATTATTATCATTTTACACAACAGTTAGGTCCGGTCGAAGTAATTATACACACAAATATACATTAACAAATATACCGGGCAAATCGCTTTTTTTTTTTTATAAAGAGCGCAAATCTATGTTGACCCCCTGCATGCGTCAAAATCCGACGTTGAGGGTCTGATCCGTTAAAAGTCTATCCTCTGTAGCCTAAAACCTGCTGTATTTTTTATCGCAAGATAATGCCTACATCTAGCCAAGTTATTTGTCATTATGACCACGAAAACCGAAAATTTCCAACACACGCGAGAAATTCGTTGGTTGACCCCCCCCCCCTGCGTCAGAATCCGAAGATAAGGGATTTACATTGAAGTGTATAGGACGGCCATCGACGTTGAAAAGCGACGCAAAAGGGGTACCCTTTGCTTCGGATGTCGACGCTAGGGGGCAATGACCAAACGTCGATATGTGACGATGAGGGGTGAGACCGTGTTGACTTTGTGCTTGAGATCATCATAACAGTACTGCAGTGAAGATCAGCACAAAAACTGAATATGAGACATAATTGATTTAATTTACTGAATAAAGTTTGTTTGTTGCTCTGCTGTTCTTAAGGAACTGAAAGTATGTATTTTTTTAAACGATTAAACAAAATACTGCATCAGCACTAACAGATGTATACATTATGCATAAAATAAAAGTTATTATAGAATGTACACTCTTAGAAGAGGTCGAACCTTTGGAGTTCAATAAAGAACTTTACAGTGCAAATATGAACTTCTAACTATCAAAAAGGTTCAAAGTTGAACTTACAGGTAAAATGGTTATTTGGAAGTTCTTTTTAGAACCTTTGTTGTGGTAACAGGGTTCATATTAGAACCTGTGTGTAGTTAAGGTTCGTTTATGAACCTTTTCTAATATGATTGGAGTGTACAGTCGATACAGTGTTTCATCTGTACCCCGGACCTCCCCGCACATTTCTATAAATTGCATCATAACATTGAAAGACACCATGTTTTTTGTCCATTTTTAAAGCATAAACTAAGAAGACCAAGAATAAAAATTCAGTTTTACATTCATAAATGGACAAGAAGCTGTTCAATGTTAAATGGAGAGGTGACGTGAAATTCTTAGCCCTAAAAATAGACTGTGTTCAATATCTTCCGCTTAGACAACCGTATAAATATTCCCCAATTGAAAAGGACACTATGCAGTTTTAGAGCAAAAATCATGAGTAAAGTGTGATGCACAGGCAATTTATTTTATGTTTCATCTCTCCTTCTGTTCCAACTTTATCTACTTTGTTATTAGCTCATGTTTTAGAAAACATTTCATAATTGTATTGTGTAAGGTTTCATCAGGAAGATTATTTTTTTCTTTATTTAGTTTATTATTATTATCATCATTACTACTACTACTACTACTACTATTGCTTTTACTACAGCTGTTGTTAATCATTTATGTGCTGAGATTGCTTGTGCCTAAATGTTTTTACAAAATAAGAATACTGACAAATAACTAGCAATTCAAAAGTACATTATTTTCACTCAAAGTAAACGAGATTATTAATATTGTTTCGTTTTTACAGTTTTTTCCAATTGCTAACACACAATTTTTCAAACTAGTCTGGTTTTATCAAAACACTTAACACAATTCACAAAACCACACACCCAAACTGCAAAATACCTCATATATCCTGCAAAATGAAGCACTGCAACCAAAACTACACAGAGCATTATCAAAATCAAACTTTTGCATGAAATGGCACACACTTCATTCATATTACCAGATTTTTGCCTAACCACCTACACACTGTTGGGCATAATGAAAAGCACCCCCATCTTTAGTATGCTTTGCCATAATACTAAAATATGTATCAGATTGTTCACATGCACAGAAATATTTGCAGATACACACACATGCTGTTGCAACATTTTTATTTTTTTCCTTCACTACAGTAAACAAGTCAGTACAACATAAGCACAGCAGATATATTTACATTGGACTGAACAAAAATATTCTTACAAAAAAAGTAAACTGAAAAAGAAAATTTCTGAAAAAAGATATATTACTGTAAAAAACAAAAAACAAAAAAAGGCAAGAAAAATAATTAGGCAGCATCTTGCCGCACAGCCGGGTCTGGCCACAACGCCTCGTCAACATCACAGGCAATATCTTCCCTTGCCAGACATCGAGGGAAGAAGCGCCTTGAGTGCCTTATCCATCCCTGAATTGCACCCACATCAATCTCATCACATGCCTCTTCCATGGCCTGCACAAGAGGCATGCGCACAAAGGGCTGCCGGTCGTATACCTTCCACCGCCATGCCGAAAAGAATTCTTCTATGGGGTTCAGAAATGGTGAGTATGGTGGGAGGTATTGCACGAGAAATGTTGGGTGGTCAGCAAACCAGTTTTGGGCTGGGGCTGCACGATGAAAGCTCACGTTGTCCCATACTACAACGTACCGGTTTCTTTGATGGTCTGCATCATTCATACGCTCTGGTGGTATGAGAATGTTGTGAAGTCTGTCCAGAAATGTGAGAATATGGGCTGTGTTGTATGGTCCAAGTTTGGCATGACGGTGGAGGACACCATGCATATTGGAGATGGCAGCACACATTGTGATGTTCCCACCACGTTGGCCAGGAACATCTATAATGGCTCTGTGGCCAATGAGGTTTCTCCCTCTTCTTCTGGTCTTTGCTAGGTTGAACCCAGCCTCATCTATAAAGATGAACTCATGTGGGATTGCATGAGCATCCATTTCCAGTACTCCCTGAAAACAAAGAACAAAAATCACTCAATATGGTGTTATCCAGTACACTGGGAAACAATGTTGTGTGTAGTGTACTGCAGTCAATATAGTACTTACATCCACATATGCTCGTCTGAACTCTGTTTCTTTGAGAGTTTCTCTCAAACGGCACCTTATAAAGTTGTTTCATTCTGATTTGGTTTCGCTTGAGAATGCGAGCCAATGTGGACAGACTAACTCGTTGAATGTTGTTGAATAAGGTGTTGTCTTGGATGATGTGGCTTTGAATTTCTCGTAATCTGATTTCATTATTTTCCAAAACCAAGTTTACAATGGCAGCTTCCTGTACCCCGGTGAACATTTGGCCCCTTCCTCCACCATGGTGTCGTCTCTCAGTCCTTTAGAAAAAATAAAATAAAAATATATATAGGGCTTGGACAATGCAGCCTAAATATTTTCCCCCACAGTAGAGTACATTGTACAGGAAACTTGTACAGTTCATGAATGGCTGATGTCATACACTAAGTAAACAGGTGTCACCCAACTGATACACTATGACATGGGGTATACTACATGTGTACTACATGAAATTTTGGTTACATACCTGTTCTCCAGTCTAAAGGTCCGGATGACAGAGGCGACAGTAAAACGGCTCAAGTTTGGCTGCACTCTCTGTCCAGCCTCACGCATTGTCAACCCATGGTTGATGACATGATCTACTAAGGTTGCTCTGATTTCATTTGAAAGTGTTTGTCTTCTTTGGCCATGAACTCCTCTACCTGCTCTACCCCTACCTCTCACTCTTCCTCCCCCTCTTATTCTCAACCTCCCTCTTCCTCTTCCTCTTCCTCTCTCTGCAATGTCTTCCATTGTTGTTCTAAAAAAAGGTTCTCACCTGTGGTCTTTTCATAGTGCTTACATCCTGATTGAAGTGTTAACAATTAACCACTGAGGTGTTTGGCCAGGTGGCACATGTAATTGGCCAATTAGCTCATGTAGTGTCATTTTGAATGGCAGTGTTTTGAAATGGCAAACATGTGACTTTATGTCAGATTGTTGTGTCTTATGCAGAGAACTGTATTTAGTGAATTTAAAAAGTGCTATTTTGAAATGCAAAATGTGTGTAAAACAGAAAAGGTGTTTAGACTTTTGGAGACTTGAGAAGAAGTTTTGCTCTCTGTGTGTCAGTTTAAATAATTGTGCTGTGCATGTCATTTTAGTGTGTTAGCAATTGGAAAAAACTGTAAGCATGAATAAGCAAATCCTTGAAAATGCTTTAAATGTTTTCTGTATCTGGGCTTTGGTACGCAACGCAATGCACTGAATCTCCACAAGTCTCTCTCGCGCAATGATGTCAGTGGTCACGTGGAAAAAACCGTTACAAATTTTGAAGCGGCAGCAGCGGGACCGAGTGGGACTGAGCGGAACGACACAAAAATCTGAGGTAAGACAACATAACGTCTCAAATAAACTATTAACTTTTTGAAAAGTTATGAAACACCTATTTAATGTCATAATAACTTTAAGGTGTGTGATAATGAATAAATGACGACGGGCCTAAGCAGACACGTCGTGTTAATGCGGCCACAATATTGTCAATTTAACGGCCTGGAGAAATAATTCCGGGTGTACCACTTACTACACCTTTTCCACATGTACTATTTCAAGATATTTTGCCGTTTTTTATCCTTACTGTGTGTGCGCGTGTGTTTGCGCACACACACAGAGAGAGAGAGAGAGAATTTAGTAAAAAATGAAAAGTTTATTTTTATTCATATTTTATAACGCATTGTTTTCTAAATTGCAATATTTCTCTGCATATAGAGGCAAGAATGAGCTCAGAGCTGATTCACTGGAAAATCCATGTGGCTGACTGGTTGATGGCAACAGTTTCCAGGTGATCATCCCTACATTTCAAGGTTTATCTCACAAAAATGCACACTCTGTTTAACTTCCCTATTGCAGCAAAACAGACATTTTCACAGTTAAGCAGATATGACATTCTACTATTGAATCCTGTTGTTTTAACAGACAATGGAATTGATGCAGACACTTGAATGAACCTAACTGAAAACTATGATACCTAAAATATTCCCTAAATTGAAGGATCAAGTTAAATTCATAAGATTAGAAGAAAACCTAAAGACTGAGATGCCTACCAAGACCACAAACACCATTCATGTGTAAGTTTATTACATCTACTCTTAAAGTTTTAAAAAGTATGTGGACACCTCTATTAATTATTATTAACATTTTTTAATTACTTAATAGGTTGTACTGAAGAATTCAGTGACTAGCATTTTCTCACATGTATGTATTTAGTTGACACTGTTATCCAAAACAACTTACATTGCTTTAAACTTATATTGCATTCCCGTTTTGGAATGGGATGCCCATCAACTTGTATAGGTGTGATGGTTAGGTTTCCACATACTTTTAGCTAAACTATATTGCTATCATTACAAATTACTGAGCTGTTAGTAGTACCATTATAACATGCACCTCTCTGCAGTTTTTTGTTTCTGTAGGACTTGATTTGGTATTTCACATGGATCAATCTCAACACAACGTATTGCTCAAACAGGGTGACCAGAAATTTATCAGCTACCCCACTAGCAATACAAAAAAACTTAAGGAGAGTGGAGATTTTTTTATTTATAAAATGTATTTATTACTTTTTTTTTTTTATCACAAAGCAAATGGAGTTAAAAAATAATCTGTTTGATCAGATGTGCACATATATATCTTAATTCCCACAGTGAAGTACAGGTAAGTGCATAATTTTAAAGAAAGATGGAGGGTAAAATTGCCTCTCTTTAATTTCAGGTAAAGCAAGCAAACAATACAACAAGGTTAGTTTAGCCCTGGTTACCAAAAACCAGTCTTAAGTGACAAGACTGGAAGAGTGTATTTAAGAACGTGTCAAAGAGCCCTGCATTATAACATAGCCCAGCCTTTTATAGTATTTTAAATAATATTATTTTTAAAGGAGTCATGGTGTCACGGACAGAAGGAGACAACGTAATACAGTTCACAAAGGTTTATTATTGCAGGTGGCAGAGATGGGGAGAATAAACAGGTTAGTAGATTGAATGATGACAGGTTGAATGAAATCAGCTGGATGATAACAGTCTCTTTGTATTTGTAGATGATGGTGAGCGGATTGGTCTGGACTGAAGACAAAGGATGATGAAGGTGAGGGATCTCAATTATGAGACGAACAGGTAAGGAACCAGGTAAGTGACACATGGCATGAGATGCTTAAAAACTAATTCAAGAAAGATCACATTTGGCTGGTATTGAAAGACTAAATTAAATTCGTAGCAGGTTTAGCAAAGTAAGGAAATGGGTTATTTTACCAAGGGTCCAAGGACTTGTGACACTAAAAATATGGCAAGTATTGTAGATGTAAGTATGCCAAATGAAATAACACCTTTTCACTTACATAGCTAATATATATAAACTGAAGGGCTCTTTGACATGTTCTTACATACACTCTTCCAGTCTTGTCTCTTAAGAACTGTGCCCGGTTGCATAAAGCACCTTAAAGGGTTAGTTCATTTATTACTGACCCTCATGCCGTTCTACACCTGTAACACCTTCATTAATCTTCGAAATGCAAATTAAGATATTTTAGTTGAAATCCGATGGCTTCATAGCCAGCAATGACATTTCCTCTCTCAAGATCCATTAATGTACTAAAAACATATTTAAATCAGTTCATGTGAGTACAGTGGTTCAATATTAATATTATAAAGTGACGAGAATATTTTTGGTGTGCCAAAAAAACAAAATAACAACTTATTTAGTGATGGCCAAATTCAAAACACTGCTGCAGGAAGCTGGTGTAGTATTTTTGGCACAGAAATACAGTACTCCGTCATTCGTCCAACTCGTGTTTTGAAACTTTGGCCATGTTGAGCATGAGAATCCAACCCTTTAACAGTGTAAATAAGTCAGAATATAGCATTATACCCCCTTTAAGCTTCAGAGCGTTATGAATCAGCGTGTCGAATCATGATTCGGATTGCGCGTCAAACCACCAAACTGCTGATTCGACACACTCATCATCACTATTTAAGTCCTTATTTTGTTTTTCTGGCACACCAAAAATATTCTCGTGGCTTTATAATATTAATATTGAACCACTGTACTCACATGAACTGATTTAAATATGTTTTTAGTACATTAATGGATCTTGAGAGAGGAAGTGTCATTGCTGGCTATGCAGGCCTCACTGAGCCATCGGATTTCAACAAAATATCTTAAATTAGTCCACTTTCAAATAAAATTTTCCTGATAATTTACTCACCCCCATGTCATCCAAGATGTTCATGTCTTTCTTTCAGTCGAAAAGAAATTAAGGTTTTTGATGAAAACATTCCAGGATTTTTCTCCTTATAGTGGACTTAGGTGGACCCCAAACGGTTGTGGGTCAAAATTAATTAGTTTCAGTGCAGCTTCAAAGAGCTTTAAATGATACCAGATGAGGAATAAGGGTCTTATCTAGCAAAAAGATTGGTCATTTTCTAAAAAAAATCAAATGTATATGCTTTTTTATAAACAAATGATCTCCTTCAAGTGGTTCCGGCAAAACCGCACTTCCGTATTCTTCAAAAAACTTATGCTGTATGTCCTACGCCTTCCCTATTCTACTTACGGAAAAAACGGAACTGGTGCTGCATTCGTTCCATAAGTTGAATAGGGAAGGCGAAGGACGTATAGGGTATGCTGTTTGAAGAATACGGAAGTGGCAGAACCATTTGAAGGAGATCATTTGTTTATATAAAAGCATATACATTTTAAAAACAAATTAGAAAATGACCGATCGTTTCGCTAGATAAGACCCTTATTCCTCATCTGGTATCATTTAAAGCTCTTTGAAGCTGCACTGAAACTGTAATTTTGACCTTCAACCATTTGGGGTCCAGTGAAGTCCACTATAAGGAGAATAATCCTGGAATGTTTTCATCAAAAACCTTCATGTCTTTTCAACTGAAGAAAGAAATACATGAACATCTTGGATGACATGGAGGAGAGTAAATTATCAGGAAAATTTAAATGGAAAGTGAACTAATACTGTAAGGTGTGATTTCTCCTTAACTAAGGGAATGACTTAAGGGTGTTGTATAATACCTGTTTTCTTAGGTAAAAGAAACCGTTAAGTGTTTCACGACAGCAATCCAGGTTTTGCCATTATAAAATTCTGCTGTTGCCATGGACACGTTATTTGTTAATACTAAAATTGGGATTTCTGCCGTCATTCACTCACACTCATGTCATTGCAAACCCATAAGACATTCATTCATCTTTGGATAACAAATAAAGATATTTTTAATATTCTCTCATCATTTATGTCCATTCATTGAAAGACTGAATAAGGCTGTTTTGGAAGCTTGAATGTGCGCGCAAACACAAGAACCAATGAGATTTGTTCTTGCACGTGATGCACACATTTCCGCATCCGTTGACCATAAGAGATATAAATACGTATGTAATTCCATCAATGTTTATGTGAATAAACACCTAAATTACAATTTGTTCATCATATAAAGCAGTCGATCGTGTCTTGTTAGAATACTTGGATTGAACCTGCTCACTCCTTGTAACACTTGGGGAAAAAGGTGAAGTTTTCCAAACCTTATGTTATACTTAGGGAAATGACAGTTAAGGGGCTTTATGCAACACATCGTTTTTAAAAGGATTACTTAAGGGATATTCTTAGGGTTTATGATGTTTCGCCTAAAGAAACCCTTAAGTAACACTTAAGGGTGTTGCAGAAAATAACCGTTAAGTTTAAGGGAAACATAAGGGCGATCTTATGGGAAAATTACACTTAAGGTGCTTTATGCAACCGGGCACTGGTATTTTGTAACAATGGCTGAGCACACCTTGTTGAATTGTTCGCTTGTTGGAGACCTGGAAATATAGAGAACTGTTTTTACTCTCCACCATTCTCTAAAATTACACACTTGCTTAATAATATATTTCTTTTGTTTTTTTAGATGGACAATCTGTCTGACCAAGATGTGTATCAAAAGAGGTCAAGGGCAGTTGGGGTAAGTGTCCCAGACAGAATCAACTTAAGTTTTTTAAGAATAGCAGACATATTTTTGTGGGTAGATTTATTCAGGAGAAGATGATTACAGCATTGGGATCCACTTGGATAAAATGAAAACCAAATGCTTGGAGATCACCAAATCCTTTTAGAGGACTAAATGACACGGACAAAGAGTGAGAGGACAGACTATATGAAACATCACTCCACAAAGGAAATATTATCATTATATCCAGCCCTTAATGTCCCCTCAGTTGTGAGTAAAATTGTGTTTCAAATTGTGACTTAAAAGCAAATAATAATGGAAATTATGTATCATTTAATACGTTTATATTGAATACATACATGTTATACTGAATATAACATTATTCTCTTCTTGTTTAGGAACCACGTACACCCAACCCTGTGCTGTATATACTGTAAATGGTGCCTTGTGTAACAGGTATACAAAGTATACTAGTAAATATTGTTATAATTCACACAAAATTGTTCATATACGTTTTATGATACCTGATCTAAAGGTGCGCTTCTCCTTTAAGTGATGCGAGGTCACAGTATGACCTAATTTCCTGTCCTGTCTCCTCCTCTTCCCTTTTGAAATGTGATTCGATGGAAGAGGTAGGTTTCTTTTGTCATCCTGTTAATTTTATTTAATCCTAATGTTAATTATATCTTTTATATCTTTATTTCAACCCAATATGTATATGTAAAGTACTGTTTTATCTATCATTGGGATTATTTTTGATATTTTACATTCTTTGAGATATATTTCTGTCTTTATGTGAGACCAGCACATGGTAATGGAGGCGCACCATATTTGTTTTATAGAGTGTTATAAGGGCCACTCGATCTGAGGCTGCTTATTTGTCTCTGTTAAACAGGTATGTTTTCTATATTATTTTCCTTATGTTCATGTTTTCTTCCGCCCTTTTGAAATGTGATTCGATGGAAGAGAGTGTTATAAGGGCCACTCAGTCTGAGGCTGCTTATTTTTCTCTTTTACTCAGTAAAAAGATCCAGTGAATCGACTGCTTGCTGTCCCGTGTCTGTTTCTGCATCCACACAACGTAACAACGCAGACCAAGTTTTAATACCCGGTGTCGCTGGCCGCACATCACGCTGGGCATAAGCGAGCCGCACGGGTTACACTTGGATGCAGTCTGTTTTAGAAATAATGATGCAAGGGGAGAAGGTCTGTGAAGTAGACGATATGACCAGGTCATATGACCATGTTATTCTAATGACAATGTACTTCATCTTCAACCTTGAATATGCTTCAAAGCCGAGAAACACTCTAACATTATTTGAAAAATAAAAATGTCCTGTTTAATGTCCTGTTTAAACATTATCTTAAAAATTATATATAAATGAAAAATTTAATAATATAAAAATGATAGATATTCAGCTACATTCTGTTAAAAGTTGATGGAAATGTATAGATTAATGAATGAATTAATTTATTTATTTGATTGTTTATTTATTTATTTATTTGAATTATAAAAAACAATATTCCTTTTTTCTCTGTCCATTGGTGCCTGTGCTCACATTTTATATTTATGTATTAAACATTTTATAGACAATCATTGTGTTCTGTATTCAGTGTTTTGAAATGGGATTAAGATATAGTTATACAAGTTATATATAAGACATATAGTTAATGTATAATTTATATTATATTTTAATAATTATTATTAATATATGTTATTGCTATCTAAAAGGAAAAGGTTCAAAATGGAACCTTAATGGGGCTTTAATGCACCTTTAAGTGAAGGTTCCAATTAGAACCTTTTTAAAAAGGTTCAAAAATGAACCTTTAAGGTTCCCCCACAGTTGCAATCGCCAGGAACCTCAAAAGGTTCATTTTTGAACCTTTTCTTCTTAGAGATTTTTTTTAATCAAAACAAGCTAATTATTGCTTGAGGTGTCACAACTTCATTAACATACAGACCACAGCTGTTACAACAGGAGCAATTTTATTTACATATACCCCTAGTTTCCCAGACAAGGCTTAAGCTAGTCCTAGACTAAAATGCATGTTTGAGCTGTTTTAACTGAATGCAACTTATCTTAAAATATGTCAGTGCACACCAGTAATGTTTTTTTTTTCTAGTGTACGTTTATTAAAGTTATTTAAATATCCTAATTGAACTAAGACCCAATCCTGGTTTAGGCTAAGCCCTGTCTGTGAAACTGGGCCTAAGAGTGGCAAACTGCAACAGGATAAAAGGCTTGAGATTTGTATGTTCTGGGTTAATTCTGACTCTGATGAACCCAAGGTGTTACATGTACTTTGTCACTGCTGCGCTGCAATAAACTTCTTCATCGAGATCTTCAATGTCCTCATCATTTTTTCTTACAGTGTACAAAAGATTTGGTTCTTATTCTGTTAATTTTCTTTGCAGCATCTCATTTACACTGTAAAAAAATATACTTTACAAAAAGATGAAATGCCTGATATTAAAGATCATTAAAAAAAACCTTAAAAATGATCAAAGATTGGCAAAAGCGGCTACCGAACAAAAACTGTAAAATTAAAGTACAATATCCTAATTTATATTCCTTTAATATTGAATATCTAATTTATATCTATCACACCTGATTCAACTCTTGAGCTCATTAGAGTCTGGATGTGTCAGATATAGAGAGACAGACAAAATGTCCTCCAGGTTTGAGAAGCACTGCTCTAGATCTCACCATCCACACTTATTTCAAACCAGAATGACTTTATTTCTTTCAAAACTTCTTAATGAGAATTAAATTAAGTTTAGATGTTGATGTTTTATTGAAAATAATAAAGTTTGAAGTCACCGTTATGGAGGTGAGTGTTTGCTTTAGATGGGCTCTTGATTCTTGACATTTTAACATTAGATTTTCTCTGGCTGCTTTAAAGGTGCCCGAGAACGTTCTTTCACAAGATGTAATATAAGTCTAAGGTGTCTCCTGAATGTGTCTGTGAAGTTGCAGCTCAAAATACCCCATAGATTTTTTTAATTAATTTTTAACTGCCTATTTTGGGGCATCATTATAAATGCGCCGATTCAACGTGCGGCCCCTTTAAATGCTCGTGCTCCCCGCCCCTGAGCTTGCGACTATAATACATTGCATAAACAAAGTTCACACAGCTAATATAACCCTCAAAAGGGATCTTTACAAAGTGTTCGTCATGCAGCATGTCCAGTCGTGTAAGTATAGTATTTATTTGGATGTTTACATTTGATTCTGAATGAGTTTGAGGCTATGCTCTGTGGCTAAAGCTAACATTACACACTGTTGGAGAGATTTATAAAGAATGAACTTGTGTTTATGAATTATACAGACTGCAAGTGTTTAAAAATGAAAATAGCGACGGCTCTTGTCTCCGCGAATACAGTAAGAAACGATGGCAACTTTAACCACATTTAACAGTACATTAGCAACATGCTAACAAAACATTTAGAAAGACAATTCACAAACATCACTAAAAATATCATGTTATCATGGATCATGTCAGTTATTATTGCTCCATCTGCCATTTTTCGCTGTTGTCCTTGCTTACCTAGTCTGATGATTCAGCTGTGCACATCCAGACGTTTTGCCCTTGTCTAATGCCTTGAACATGGGCTGGCATATGTAAATATTGGGGGTGTACATATTAATGATCCCAACTGTTACGTAACGGTCGGTGTTATGTTGAGATTCGCCTGTTCTTCGGAGGTCTTTTAAACAAATGAGATTTATATAAGAAGGAGGAAACAATGGAGTTTGAGACTCACTGTATGTCATTTCTATGTTCTGAACTCTTGTTATTCAACTATGCCAAGGTATATTCAATTTTCAATTCTAGCGTACCTTTAACTGTGTTTTAAAACATGTTTATTACAACAACTTGTAAGTGAAGCTCTGATCAGATGAATTTGATGGTTATTTAATGATGGTGATTACCTGATCCTCTCCCAAGTCTAAACTCTGAGTGTGTTAACTGTTAGTTCTGATTTTAAAATTCATTATACAGACAGTATACTGAATACAGTTTTGAGCAGTGCCTTTTAGACTCATGAATCAGTGTATTAACCTCAACAATGTCTGCCTAAAAAAGATTTTTTTCTAGTTTCCATTTAAAATTATTAACTTGCATTACATTACTAATCTATAAATTAAATTAAATTAATTTAAATTTAAATTAATTTAATTAAATCTATTAATTAAAGCTGGTCATTATTCTTCTAGAATACCAAATATTATAGGTTTCATAAATAAAGTCACAATGAGTAAAAGGTGATGATTTATGGATGCCGAAGAGGTATAAGAAACCCTAAATGCCATGAGTGATGGAGAGTCTGATGGTGGTGGATCAGTGACGTGTCCTGGGTCGACTCAGCATGACAGCGATCCAGAGAAAAATTAGACTGACTGAGTCTGTTCTTCAGGACAGGATTGCTACAATAGTTACAGAGGGTGAGTATCAATAATCTTTGGATGTAAATAATTAAGGTGAAGCTGTGCGCTTGAATTTGTCATCGCATCATCCTATGCAGTGTGGTGAATTATTATTGTTGAATATTGTCTATAGGCTATTTTAGGTTATCTATGATTATTTATAATATTACACCACTCAAATATGTGTTTACTTCCTTCTAATTCTCGTTGTCAGTGCAGACTTGTTTAGTTTATATTGACCGTTATGAAAAGTGATTTTTTTATGCATAAAAAAAGCCTTGAACATAAAACAACAGGACAAAAATATAGTTCATGACTAGACATAATCATTTCATGACTCTAGACACTTTCTGAGAAGACAGTGACATAATACAGTGAAATGATATGTTCTTTAGCCATATAAAAACAGGTTTAATCTGTGCGGATAAAATTTACCCGCATGGCGGTTTTAGGTAGGCTATACAGCGACCCCTGGCGGTTCTAGTGTTAAAACCACCCTTTTCTGAACAGACATAATAGCAACGGAAACGATTTAATTCTGTTTCTGACACACGATGGATCTGCGAGTCTCTGTCGTTCTTCTTTTCATTTTTCTCACTGGAGGTACAAAAAACAGCAAGTATTGAATGTATTATTTAGTACACTGAGGTCACTGCATGTTTCTCTCTGTTTTTAAGGATATTCTCTCCAGTGTTACTCGTGCTCATCTGCTTCGACGGGTTCCTGTGAAGCAACAGTGGATACATGTCCAGTTGGATATTCTGAATGTGAAAGCAGTATATTTGAACAAACAGTTGGTAAGTCCAGTGTGAAGTGGAAATCTGCTGTAATAATTTACTGAAAGTGAAAGTACCGCTGGAGAGAAAGTTTACTTGTTGATGTGTTCACATGACTGCAAATCTTGGAATTGTTTTATTATCTTATTATATGGTTGTTTATGTCTTTTTCGCAGGTTCCTCTAAGGTGTTCTTCACAACAAAAGGGTGTGCAAATCAATGTGAACCAGGGACCAAACAGATAGCAATTGAAGGGACAGTTTCAACCCGCTGCTGCGACACTGACCTTTGCAATGCAGCAGGTATTGTTCTTTATTTGACTGTGTGCTGTTTGATTTTATTTAAAACGAGGAAATGATTTATACAAGTCATTCAGTAATTCAAACAAACAATAATAATACACAAGTGAAGGTTCGTAAGATGCACAATATCAAGAGTAGTCAAAAGTAAAGCTTGAGCATGAAAAGTTTATGAATTAGTCAAGTGCTTTCTGAGAGTTTTTAATGTTTTTAAAACATTGTGAGGAAATTGATCAACAATAAACATGCTATTTTAATAACTATTATTATTAGTAGTATTAATCAATAATCATCTTGATTAGATGGAGTGTTTAAGGGAAGCTTCCTCCTGCTCTTCTCTCTTCTGCTCTTCTACTTCCTGTTTCAGTGAGTCCAGATTCAAGACTTCAGATTCTACAGTGAAGATCAGTGCAAAAACTGAATATGAGACACAACTGCTACAATTTACTGAATAAAGTATGTTTGTTGCTCTTCTGTACTTAAGGAACTCAAAGTATGTATTTTATTAACCTCTTAACTGTCACGATCCCATTGGCGGGACGCCTCCCAGCCAGCACACCCATGTAGGGCCCACATGGTTTAGCCCAGATGAAATGAACATTGTTCAGAGTGCACACTACAGGCTGTTAAATGTAACACTGAATCAGTGTTGGAGTTAATGAGATGATTAAGTAATTATTTAAGTGATGATTGAGAATTATTGAAGATATCTGCTGTTAACAAGCAGAATGAACGAAGGAAAGAGAAACAAGAACAGAAAAAATCGAAACACTAGAACTAGAACTGACTTCAGCCGCAGCCTTAGATAAAAGAAGACATTAAATCTCTCCAGATCTCAGCAGAGGATTAAACAACTCCATATACAGAAGCTCTTATTGAGAATCAAGAGAGAGGTTTTTGTTGTTGATTTTTTATTGAAATTTGTTTGGGTTTTTGTGTCACCATCATGACGATCAGTGTTTCTGTAGTTGGGTAGTTTGACTTGTGTTTGTAATGTAATAGTTGTTCTGGCTGCTGTAACTGAGTTTATAGCAAAAAAAGCCAGAGCAAACACAATCAGATGCTTCATGATAAGAATATAATCATTATATAGTGGCTTAATTCACTGATCTTGTGACTGAATATAATATGCGCAAAATCTTACTAACTTTGTTTTATTGTGGTTCATGTAAAGACCCAGCACAATTTTAATCAGAAAATCTGAACTAGTTTTAAAACAGATCATACACTAAACACTTTAAAATTCTGTCAGAACTCCCTCACACAGACATCAAGAATCAGTGTATGAATCTCAACAATGATGACATGCTTAATGTCGCAATGTATTCTTTTTTGCATGATGCACCCAGAATGCATTGTGGCATGAAGCATGTCATCATTGTTGAGATTCATACGCTGATTCTTGATGTCTGTGTGTGGAAGTTTTGCCTGACTTTTCAACAGTTTAGTGTACAAAGTGTTTTAAAACTCATTCAGCTTTTCTGATTGAAACTGTTTGATCATTGTATTTCTAAAAGAGAGCCAACACAAATGTAACATTTTATTCATATAAAACTCAGTCATTAGATCAGTGAATTAAACCACTACATGGCAATTATATTCTTATCATAAAGCAGCTGATCACGTTTTTCCTTGTCATTACTACCATAACAAACAGTTCTCAATAAGAGCTTCTGTAGATGTTTGTCAGAGATAAAGTCAGTCTGGTTAGTAATAAGTGAAGCTGGTAATGCTGTTTGTGGAGTTGTTTAATCAGATCTTCAGTGATTTAATGTCTTTTATCTTCAGTTGATTTCATCGAAGGCTGTGGCTGAAGTTGTAGTTCTTGTTGTTCCTCTGTCCTTCAGTGATTCTGCTTGTTATCACCTAATTATCTCATTAACTCCAGCATGTTTCAGTGTTACATTTAACAGCCTGTAGTGTGCACACTGAGCAGTGTTCAGTTCATCTGGGCTAAACCATGTGCTAAACAAGGGTGTGCTGGTTGGGAGGCGTCCGGCCAGCGTGACAGTTAAGGGGTTAAGTTATAATAAAGTAATTAAACTCTGACGCATTTGCACATGCAATTCTTGAGTGCTGTCGCATGAGTCGCGCAGCGTTGCCACACAGATTTTGATAGGTGGTCAGCAATAATAAAACAGGCAGTGTGTCAAAGGTATTGGCTATTAGGTAGTTGTGAGTGCAGGTGCGAAGTAAATTGTTATTTCTGAGATAAACTAGTATAATGATTATAATATTTCTGAGCTAAACACGTGTTTTTATGGACACACAGAAGCCTTGTCTATAGGCTCTGCCTCGAATTGTGTCTCCAGTCATTCGTTAGTCTAGCTGTTTGAGAGATAGAGATCAAGAGATAGAGATTAGCTGCAATAAACGCGTTAAATCCATCGCAGCGAAGGACTATTATTCTGCTGCTCTGAACTGCGGAAGAACTGATGACGGCACAGTTTAATGTTTGGTTGACCAATCAGTGGAAAGGGGCGTTTCATTCCCGCCCACATGTTGAGATCAAATATTCAAGTTGTTTATTAATTTTCTACCCCTGAACGAAAAACGAAAAATCAAGCCGAATTCTTGTTTTTCGTTTTGTTTGAAAAAAATTAAAAAAGAAAAAGGTGCCGTTTTTCATTATCCGATTTCATTATTAAATCAAAAAACGAATGACCAAAAGATACACGGACCGAGTTGTTAGAGGAACGTAATAATTTATTTCATAAATACCAATTTTTAAGTTGATTACTCAAAAAATTGTTCAGAGTAATTTCAGCATCACTGAGTTGGAACCAATTGATTTTTATCTATTTCAATTCAAATAAACAGCTAGCATAGAATGTGTTAAATGTAACTTAAATAAATTTCATGAACCGTGCAAGATATTTGTCACTGGCATTGTGTGTTAATTTTTAATGTGGCTGATAGAGTGTTCACCTTCATCTAAACAACCAGCCCACAGCCTAACCATGAGCACTACCCTGAGCCCAGAAACCTACACTGGATTGAAAGAAAAACCAAAACCAAATAGGGGACTTTTTCATTTCAGAAGACCACTCACGCCACTGTGTATTTCTCAGAATGTGCATCCCAACCCTAACCCACAATCCAGTCCATTAATATATGAAGAGCACCTATAAATGTATGCATTGAATGTACAAATATAGGTATATGCTTCGTTTTAATCTGTATAACAATATGGCCATAAATAAAAACTGTTCACATTTACATATGCAGAAGTGACTTACATGAAGCATCATGTTTGTCCTACTTAGTGATAATCACACTCATTTCAGTCACTTGCACTACACACACACACACACACACACACCCACACACACACACACACACACACACACACACAAACATACACACACACACACCACATTTGCACTCTCACTGGTCTTATTCTGAGCTGTCTTTTATCAAGTAACAAGAAGAGTTTAAAAACGGTTCTCTGAAATATATACTAACTAATACTGAGGGAATAACAGGGATAAAGGCCTTAAGGTCACACTTTAGATTAGGGTCTGATTCTCCCCTTATTAACAAAGACTATAGAACACTGTTAGACCTTGCTGTAGAAAAACGGCCAAATTCTGACAGTAACAAACCATTTTCCATTAAAACAGTAATATACTGTAGAAAACAATGCATTCTGGGTAATATTTGTCGTCTTCAAGAAAATAACCCACAGGAATATACTGTGAGTTAACATCGCTCAAAGTCGACACTCTGAGGCTGTGTTCTAAATCACACCCTATACCCTCATTCACTATTCCCTTCATTGGTTCACTAATATAGTACATTTGACAGAGTGAATGAAAAGAAGTGAGTGAATTCAGACACTGATGAACACCTGGGGCTGTATTCACAAAACATTTTATCTTACCACTTAGGAGTTCTCCTAAGTAGCAGTAAAAGTTCTTAGCTAAGAGTTTTCTCTTAAAACCTATTCACAAAGCTGCTGAGACAAACTTTTACTAAGGAATAGACTGAAGTCTTAAGCTAAGAGTAAGGGCGGGGTTGACCTCGTTGCTATGGAGTATCAACACAATGATTGGCTGATGGGGGAGGAGTCAGCGATTTAATCATAGAAATATTGTAGAATGAGGTGTCATGTTTCCATATTAAAAGGTTTTAAAATTCAAATGTTGCCATAGTCAAAATAAAATGGTGCCATATTGTTGCCATAAAGGTTTTAAAATGTAGGCTAAGTGTCACTAATTAAACTAGTATATACAGATAACTAGTATATATAGTTTATATATATATATATATATATATATATATATATATATATATATATATATATATATATATATATAAACAAACTATATATATAAACTATATATATATATATATATTACTCTATTGAATCATTTGTAAGTGTGAACTCATGAAAACCACTGCCACAGGTAATCAGACAATATCTATTTATTTGTTAAAGATTTTTTTTGGCATCTCATCGTAGATTCAAATCTATAAATCAAAATGTATTGCATTTATGAAGAAAAGGTTCAGCACCTAAGGCTCTATTGCTATTCCCTCAGTGGTGTTCAGTGTCTTTGGGTGGATTAGGACTGTTTGTGATTTGGTCTTAGTGACTTAGGAGTCCTCTTGAATACTCCTAACATTTCACAGATTTAGGAGCTAGTTTTAGCGCTAAAATGCTTTGTGAAATACTCTTAGAGCAAAAATTTAGGACTCCTAAAATTAGGACTGACACACCCATTATTTTTAAAAGAGTTTCTCCTAAATCGGCAAGTTAGGAGCTATTTTAGCCTTAAGATGTTTTGTGGATACGGCCCCTGATCAGTCATCTGCAGATACTGATTTATTGGTTTATCTAGTGAACTATTTATTTATTTATGATCTTATTTTATTTAATCTATTTATTGACATATTTATTGACATCTTGACTATTTATTGAATTACTTTCTGTGATAATAAAACATTGTAGTTTGTTGTATTTAACCATACTTACCTGTATTATAAGTCTTTTTTTTTTTTTTTTTACAGCATCTACTAGTTACATAAACAGGAAATTAATTCTTAGCTTATAAATATTATTAATATCAGAGGTGTGTAATAATTTATAAACTTGTCGAGAGACATATTTCCAGAACCCCGTGCTCCACCCTAACAGAACTTGGGCGTGGTAAATCCTAAGAGTGTAGGGGGCGCTACATACACACACACACATATATATATATATATATATATATATATATATATATATATTAATTACTCTATTCAATCATTTGTCAGTGTGAACTCATGAAAACCACTGGCACAGGTAATCAGATAATATTTATTTATTTGTTAAAGTTTTTTTTGGCGTCTCATTGTAGATTCAAATCTATATATCGGACGATTTGAGGCAGCTGATTTCTGCAAATGAAATGAGGTAACACGAGTTTTAATTTAGTGCATGGTATCTTTACAGTAACATACTGTAGATTACAGTAAATAACTGTACAATCAACAGTAAGTTACTGGCAACAGTGTTGCCAGTATTTTAATGTAATAAAGCCTGGCAAGGTCTAACAGTGAATAACACTTAATCTTAAACTTGGTCTTAAAGGGACTTTGTTACTAATAGTTATTAAAGAAGTAGTTAAGTTTAGATAAACTATAAGTGTTACCTTTATGTTCTCTCAAAAATCTCTGTAGCAACAAAATGGATATAGCAATGCTTAAATGAATTCAAAACCACGAGTGTCAATAGGGAGCAACAGCTTCATTCTTCTAAGGTTTTCCAATAGATGTCAGAGAACCAACATCACTGAGGCTTTACTCCAGTGACCTTCTTCTGGTAGAGAGCTATCTGTTTTAAATTAAATTAAAGGTGTTCGTCATGCATGCTGTATGCATGCTTCGAATTATGTGAGTAAAGTATTTATGTAGATGGTTACGTTTGATTCTCTATGAGTTTGAGGCTATGCTCTGTGGCTAAAGCTAACATTACACACTGTTGGAGAGATTTATAAAGAATGAAGTTGTGTTTATGCATTATACAGACTGCAAGTGTTTAAAAATGAAAATAGCAACGACTCTCGTCTCCGTGAATACAGTAATAAAGGATGGTAACTTTAACCACATTTAACAGTACATTAGCAACAGGCTAATGAAACATTTAGAAAGACAATTTACAAATATCACTAAAAATATAATGATATCATGGATCATGTCAGTTATTATTGCTCCATCTGCCATTTTTCGCTGTTGTTCTTGCTTGCTTACCTCGTCTGTGCACAGATCCAGCCGTTAATACTGCCTTTCCTTGTCTAATGCGTCGAATGGGCTGGCATTATGCAAATATTGGGGTCATACATATTAATGATCCCGACTGTTACGTAACAGTCGGTGTTATGTTGAGATCCGAGTGTTTTCCGGAAGTCTTTTAAACAAATGAGATTTACATAAGAAGGAGGAAACAATGGGGTTTGAAACTCAATGTATGTCTTTTCCATGTACTGAACTCTTGTTATTCAACTATGCCGAGGAAAATTCAAATTCTGATTCTAGGGCACCTTTAACTAATAAATAGGCAGCGGCATCACTTATGTTACTCTTGTGATGGACAGAACTACACAAACATATTGAGCTGTTCAGGAACTGAAGATCACTATACTGCAACAGGTGAGAATCTGCTCAAGGAAGAAGAAGATTAAAGTTATTTTTGTCTCTCCATCATTCATATTAAACATTTGATACACTTATTGCTAGCTCAATCGATATTTGTTTTCTTTCTTTACATCAGGGACTTTTAAAGGTGAGTTGAGGGTTGTAAAAGGTTGTGCTTCTAAATCTGTTTGTGATGCCACAACAGGAGTTAGTAGAGTTGAGGTTATCACATGTTGTGATGGGAACCTGTGTAACGGTGCTCAGAGTGTCTCCCAGAGCTTCCTGTTCCTCTGCTGTTCTCTGCTCTCCTACTTCCTGCTGCACTGAATCCAGCAGCTCTTCATCCTACAATCAGACACACTGTACTGAATATAGAGCTTGTGTTTTCTCTGTACTGTCTTTGGTGTTCTGATGTGATGAACTGAAAAGTGTACTGGATGTTTAATGAAATAAAATATCACCTTGTTTCTTGTGCTTTGAAAGACTGCAGGAGTACTGCAGTAACACAAAATGTAATTTATGAAAAATGTGATCAAATATGATCATTAAAAATAAAGAAATGGTTAGTTTTTAATACAATATTTGCATTCAATGTCAGGATTTTCCTGTTCACAGTTACAGATCACAAAGATGTTATTTTAACCTATAATATACACTGATAAGTCAAAATATTATGACCAATCACATGTGAATTGAATATTGTTAATCATCTGCTGACAAGGCCTCATATTAAAGCGATAATTCACAGAAAAAAATGAAACATTTTGTAAAAAAAAAAAAAAAAAAAAAGGTAACTAATTTCAGCATAACTGAGTTATGGCCCTGAAAATGTAATCTCATCTATTTCAAATAAAATGAACTGCTAGTATAATAAACATAACTTAACATGGAAATGTAATACCTTTCACCTGCATTAGTGCATCGTTTCACTTATAGTTAATTTAGTATAAACCATCATGAAGCCACCCGTGTCCTAACCACACGCTGAACTCTTCAGCACAATGGTAACCACAAATCTAACACAACTATTCAAGATGTCAAACATAACAGCTCTAAACAATAACAGGTGTTCTTTCTAAAAACACAATTTCAACATGTATTCTCCTTATCCAGTCCTGCTACATTATTAACTGCTCATTAATTGTTGTGGAAGAGAAAAGTTCAAGCATTAACTACAGAAACAGACACACATGATGTACATTATTGAGCGTCCACATCTATCAACCATATAGAAATCAGAAATGTCTATTAATCAGCCAGAACAGCAATGTCAGAACAGAAACCAGCTAGAACAGCACTGCAACCTTTTTTTTTTTTCTACTTTCTTTTAAAATCATTCACTTAGATTACTGTAATCCCTTATTAAAAACTGATCATTATTGTGGAATGGAAAACATTTTCTGTGTGTGTCTGAGTGTGTCAAGTGTGTGTAGGACTTCACAAAGTTTCCTCGTTGAACCCACCCCTTTCTAAACAGACATAAAAGGAACGGAAACATTGTGATTTCATTCTGTTCCTGACACACGATGGATCTGCGAGTCTGTCGTTCTTCTTTTCATTTTTCTCACTGGAGGTACAACAAACAGCAAGTATTGAATGTATTATTTGGTACACAGAGATCACTGAATGTCTCTCTCTGTCTTTAAGGATATTCTCTCAAGTGTTACTCGTGCCAATCTGACCGTGCATCAACGACAGGTTACTGTAAACCAATAGTGGAGACATGTCTAGATGGAGAATCTAAATGTGAAAGCCGTACAGTGGAACAATCAGATGGTAAGTTCAGTGTGATGTAGAAATTTACTGTCATATTTTACTGAAAGTGATGATATGAAGTAGAATTATATGTTAATCTCATAACATATTTGCAATTATTTGTCTATTGTAAGAGGAACATGATTTCTGAAATTGTTTCTTTACCCTATTATTTAGGAAGTTTGTCCTTTTTGCAGGTTCCATTAAGGAGATTGCCACATCTAAACAGTGTGTGGCTCAATGTAAAACCGAACAGCTGCCAGGTTTAAAGTACCACTGCTGTGACACTGACCTCTGCAATGCAGCAGGTATTTGTTAATGAACATTTACATACTATGTTCATCTAGCAGTTGCCTTTTTAGATAACGCCTATTATAATAATTCAAAAACAAGTGATTGTTCCTAAGGAGCACAATATCAAATTTCAAGAGTAAGAATAGTGTAAAGCAGAATAGTGTGAAGAGGTTTTATTGTTTTAGAAAATTGTGACGAAATTGATCATGAACATGCCATTTTAATTTATGATTATTATTATTATTATTATTAGTAGTAGTAGTAGTAGTATAACACAAATTTTCTTTATCATCTTGATTAGATGGAGTGTTTAAGGGAAGCTTCCTCCTGCTCGTCTCTCCTCTGCTCTTCTACTTCCTGTTTCAGTGAGTTCAGGGGCACGTTCAAGCTCAAACCGGTGCGCAACGTTTTGCTACGTTTTCCGGGTTGAACGACATGTTTCCTGGAAACGGTGTGCAACGGTGTGCAACAGGTTTGAGATACGTTTTCTCTTGTTTGGTGGGTGTGTCAGAAATGTCAGCCCAATCAGCGGCAAGATGCATATAAACCACGCGGTATTAAAGAGACAGCTCGCACAATGTGTATTAATGTAACAGAAAAATACTATACTTATATATTTTGCTGTTGTATTGTGAAGTGACACTTTCATAAACTATTCTATATTCCTCTGATTATATAATGGTAAATATTACAATATCATAGCACAACAACAGTGATCAGCAATAATGATAAGCCTAATTCAAACAATAAAAATAATAGATCAACACAGTTTCGGAGGTAAGAAGTGGATTATCCTTCACCTGAAATGTTTGTCTTTTCATGCTGAAATGCAAGGCAAGATCACAATAATTAGAAGTTTCCACAAATGCCTTCACTCGATTTTGGATGTTCTGTTTTATTCTGGATGACAAGGGCAGTGACTGTAACATCAAGTGTATTTTGTAGTATTAAACACGTATTTATACCGACTGCAGGCTCCGAAAATTATTTAAAAAGAACACAAAGAATGGCCTTCTCAGCTGCCATAGTTGCAACTCCTGCGTCATCAGAACAGGGTGTTCAACGCACCACCGTTTCCGTTTAAAAAACGTTTTGTCGGGGCTGAACGCAGCCCTGATTCAAGACTTCAGATTCTACAGTGAAGATCAGCGAATATGAGACACATTCTGATGCATTACTGTAGTTCACTGAATAAAGCTTTTGTTGTTCTGCTGTTCTTTGTATCATGATTTGAGGAACTCAAAAATATGCATTTTAATAAACGAACAAATATACTGCATCATCATTATAAGCAGATCGTCTTTATAGGCAAATAATTATACATAAGAGAATCAAAACATAAACATTTCTTTCATACACAGAAAAACAGGTACTTTAAGATGAGTAAGAGTATGTGAAATGTGTTTTTCATTTGGAAACACATGTATCTACAAATCATGAAAATGTGTTTTAGGGTGAACCAATCAAAGCTTTATAATGTTTAGAAACAATATGATTATAATCCACAACTGCTCACATTTACATTTAAGACATTAAGCCTTTAAAAAGACATTTGTCCAGAGAGAATTACAAGATTATATATATATAATATTATTATATATAATAATATATTTATTTTCTTACTCGGTGACACTCACACACACTCACACACACACACACACACACACACATAGACCAAACCTGACAAATGTAAAGGAAATATGTGTCCTGAGAAATAACACGCTTTGTGAGGTGTGACAAACATTCATAGAGCAACATCATCTCTAATGCCTTCTTGAGCCCAATCGAATCAAAATGACTTGAAATAATGATCTGAGAGAGCTGGTTTTTATCTCAGTAAAATTAAAGTTGCAACTTTGTGCTTGAGATCATCATAACAGTACTGCAGTGAAGATCAGCACAAAAACTGAATATGAGACATAATTGATTTAATTTACTGAATAAAGTTTGTTTGTTGCTCTGCTGTTCTTAAGGAACTGAAAGTATGTATTTTTTTAAACGATTAAACAAAATACTGCATCAGCACTAACAGATGTATACATTATGCATAAAATAAAAGTTATTATAGAATGTACACTCTTAGAAGAGGTCGAACCTTTGGAGTTCAATAAAGAACTTTACAGTGCAAATATGAACTTCTAACTATCAAAAAGGTTCAAAGTTGAACTTACAGGTAAAATGGTTATTTGGAAGTTCTTTTTAGAACCTTTGTTGTGGTAACAGGGTTCATATTAGAACCTGTGTGTAGTTAAGGTTCGTTTATGAACCTTTTCTAATATGATTGGAGTGTACAGTCGATACAGTGTTTCATCTGTACCCCGGACCTCCCCGCACATTTCTATAAATTGCATCATAACATTGAAAGACACCATGTTTTTTGTCCATTTTTAAAGCATAAACTAAGAAGACCAAGAATAAAAATTCAGTTTTACATTCATAAATGGACAAGAAGCTGTTCAATGTTAAATGGAGAGGTGACGTGAAATTCTTAGCCCTAAAAATAGACTGTGTTCAATATCTTCCGCTTAGACAACCGTATAAATATTCCCCAATTGAAAAGGACACTATGCAGTTTTAGAGCAAAAATCATGAGTAAAGTGTGATGCACAGGCAATTTATTTTATGTTTCATCTCTCCTTCTGTTCCAACTTTATCTACTTTGTTATTAGCTCATGTTTTAGAAAACATTTCATAATTGTATTGTGTAAGGTTTCATCAGGAAGATTATTTTTTTCTTTATTTAGTTTATTATTATTATCATCATTACTACTACTACTACTACTACTATTGCTTTTACTACAGCTGTTGTTAATCATTTATGTGCTGAGATTGCTTGTGCCTAAATGTTTTTACAAAATAAGAATACTGACAAATAACTAGCAATTCAAAAGTACATTATTTTCACTCAAAGTAAACGAGATTATTAATATTGTTTCGTTTTTACAGTTTTTTCCAATTGCTAACACACAATTTTTCAAACTAGTCTGGTTTTATCAAAACACTTAACACAATTCACAAAACCACACACCCAAACTGCAAAATACCTCATATATCCTGCAAAATGAAGCACTGCAACCAAAACTACACAGAGCATTATCAAAATCAAACTTTTGCATGAAATGGCACACACTTCATTCATATTACCAGATTTTTGCCTAACCACCTACACACTGTTGGGCATAATGAAAAGCACCCCCATCTTTAGTATGCTTTGCCATAATACTAAAATATGTATCAGATTGTTCACATGCACAGAAATATTTGCAGATACACACACATGCTGTTGCAACATTTTTATTTTTTTTCCTTCACTACAGTAAACAAGTCAGTACAACATAAGCACAGCAGATATATTTACATGGGACTGAACAAAAATATTCTTACAAAAAAAGTAAACTGAAAAAGAAAATTTCTGAAAAAAGATATATTACTGTAAAAAAAACAAAAAACAAAAAAAGGCAAGAAAAATAATTAGGCAGCATCTTGCCGCACAGCCGGGTCTGGCCACAACGCCTCGTCAACATCACAGGCAATATCTTCCCTTGCCAGACATCGAGGGAAGAAGCGCCTTGAGTGCCTTATCCATCCCTGAATTGCACCCACATCAATCTCATCACATGCCTCTTCCATGGCCTGCACAAGAGGCATGCGCACAAAGGGCTGCCGGTCGTATACCTTCCACCGCCATGCCGAAAAGAATTCTTCTATGGGGTTCAGAAATGGTGAGTATGGTGGGAGGTATTGCACGAGAAATGTTGGGTGGTCAGCAAACCAGTTTTGGGCTGGGGCTGCACGATGAAAGCTCACGTTGTCCCATACTACAACGTACCGGTTTCTTTGATGGTCTGCATCATTCATACGCTCTGGTGGTATGAGAATGTTGTGAAGTCTGTCCAGAAATGTGAGAATATGGGCTGTGTTGTATGGTCCAAGTTTGGCATGACGGTGGAGGACACCATGCATATTGGAGATGGCAGCACACATTGTGATGTTCCCACCACGTTGGCCAGGAACATCTATAATGGCTCTGTGGCCAATGAGGTTTCTCCCTCTTCTTCTGGTCTTTGCTAGGTTGAACCCAGCCTCATCTATAAAGATGAACTCATGTGGGATTGCATGAGCATCCATTTCCAGTACTCCCTGAAAACAAAGAACAAAAATCACTCAATATGGTGTTATCCAGTACACTGGGAAACAATGTTGTGTGTAGTGTACTGCAGTCAATATAGTACTTACATCCACATATGCTCGTCTGAACTCTGTTTCTTTGAGAGTTTCTCTCAAACGGCACCTTATAAAGTTGTTTCATTCTGATTTGGTTTCGCTTGAGAATGCGAGCCAATGTGGACAGACTAACTCGTTGAATGTTGTTGAATAAGGTGTTGTCTTGGATGATGTGGCTTTGAATTTCTCGTAATCTGATTTCATTATTTTCCAAAACCAAGTTTACAATGGCAGCTTCCTGTACCCCGGTGAACATTTGGCCCCTTCCTCCACCATGGTGTCGTCTCTCAGTCCTTTAGAAAAAATAAAATAAAAATATATATAGGGCTTGGACAATGCAGCCTAAATATTTTCCCCCACAGTAGAGTACATTGTACAGGAAACTTGTACAGTTCATGAATGGCTGATGTCATACACTAAGTAAACAGGTGTCACCCAACTGATACACTATGACATGGGGTATACTACATGTGTACTACATGAAATTTTGGTTACATACCTGTTCTCCAGTCTAAAGGTCCGGATGACAGAGGCGACAGTAAAACGGCTCAAGTTTGGCTGCACTCTCTGTCCAGCCTCACGCATTGTCAACCCATGGTTGATGACATGATCTACTAAGGTTGCTCTGATTTCATTTGAAAGTGTTTGTCTTCTTTGGCCATGAACTCCTCTACCTGCTCTACCCCTACCTCTCACTCTTCCTCCCCCTCTTATTCTCAACCTCCCTCTTCCTCTTCCTCTTCCTCTCTCTGCAATGTCTTCCATTGTTGTTCTAAAAAAAAAGGTTCTCACCTGTGGTCTTTTCATAGTGCTTACATCCTGATTGAAGTGTTAACAATTAACCACTGAGGTGTTTGGCCAGGTGGCACATGTAATTGGCCAATTAGCTCATGTAGTGTCATTTTGAATGGCAGTGTTTTGAAATGGCAAACATGTGACTTTATGTCAGATTGTTGTGTCTTATGCAGAGAACTGTATTTAGTGAATTTAAAAAGTGCTATTTTGAAATGCAAAATGTGTGTAAAACAGAAAAGGTGTTTAGACTTTTGGAGACTTGAGAAGAAGTTTTGCTCTCTGTGTGTCAGTTTAAATAATTGTGCTGTGCATGTCATTTTAGTGTGTTAGCAATTGGAAAAAACTGTAAGCATGAATAAGCAAATCCTTGAAAATGCTTTAAATGTTTTCTGTATCTGGGCTTTGGTACGCAACGCAATGCACTGAATCTCCACAAGTCTCTCTCGCGCAATGATGTCAGTGGTCACGTGGAAAAAACCGTTACAAATTTTGAAGCGGCAGCAGCGGGACCGAGTGGGACTGAGCGGAACGACACAAAAATCTGAGGTAAGACAACATAACGTCTCAAATAAACTATTAACTTTTTGAAAAGTTATGAAACACCTATTTAATGTCATAATAACTTTAAGGTGTGTGATAATGAATAAATGACGACGGGCCTAAGCAGACACGTCGTGTTAATGCGGCCACAATATTGTCAATTTAACGGCCTGGAGAAATAATTCCGGGTGTACCACTTACTACACCTTTTCCACATGTACTATTTCAAGATATTTTGCCGTTTTTTATCCTTACTGTGTGTGCGCGTGTGTTTGCGCACACACACAGAGAGAGAGAGAGAGAATTTAGTAAAAAATGAAAAGTTTATTTTTATTCATATTTTATAACGCATTGTTTTCTAAATTGCAATATTTCTCTGCATATAGAGGCAAGAATGAGCTCAGAGCTGATTCACTGGAAAATCCATGTGGCTGACTGGTTGATGGCAACAGTTTCCAGGTGATCATCCCTACATTTCAAGGTTTATCTCACAAAAATGCACACTCTGTTTAACTTCCCTATTGCAGCAAAACAGACATTTTCACAGTTAAGCAGATATGACATTCTACTATTGAATCCTGTTGTTTTAACAGACAATGGAATTGATGCAGACACTTGAATGAACCTAACTGAAAACTATGATACCTAAAATATTCCCTAAATTGAAGGATCAAGTTAAATTCATAAGATTAGAAGAAAACCTAAAGACTGAGATGCCTACCAAGACCACAAACACCATTCATGTGTAAGTTTATTACATCTACTCTTAAAGTTTTAAAAAAGTATGTGGACACCTCTATTAATTATTATTAACATTTTTTAATTACTTAATAGGTTGTACTGAAGAATTCAGTGACTAGCATTTTCTCACATGTATGTATTTAGTTGACACTGTTATCCAAAACAACTTACATTGCTTTAAACTTATATTGCATTCCCGTTTTGGAATGGGATGCCCATCAACTTGTATAGGTGTGATGGTTAGGTTTCCACATACTTTTAGCTAAACTATATTGCTATCATTACAAATTACTGAGCTGTTAGTAGTACCATTATAACATGCACCTCTCTGCAGTTTTTTGTTTCTGTAGGACTTGATTTGGTATTTCACATGGATCAATCTCAACACAACGTATTGCTCAAACAGGGTGACCAGAAATTTATCAGCTACCCCACTAGCAATACAAAAAAACTTAAGGAGAGTGGAGATTTTTTTTCTTTATAAAATGTATTTATTACTTTTTTTTTTTTTATCACAAAGCAAATGGAGTTAAAAAATAATCTGTTTGATCAGATGTGCACATATATATCTTAATTCCCACAGTGAAGTACAGGTAAGTGCATAATTTTAAAGAAAGATGGAGGGTAAAATTGCCTCTCTTTAATTTCAGGTAAAGCAAGCAAACAATACAACAAGGTTAGTTTAGCCCTGGTTACCAAAAACCAGTCTTAAGTGACAAGACTGGAAGAGTGTATTTAAGAACGTGTCAAAGAGCCCTGCATTATAACATAGCCCAGCCTTTTATAGTATTTTAAATAATATTATTTTTAAAGGAGTCATGGTGTCACGGACAGAAGGAGACAACGTAATACAGTTCACAAAGGTTTATTATTGCAGGTGGCAGAGATGGGGAGAATAAACAGGTTAGTAGATTGAATGATGACAGGTTGAATGAAATCAGCTGGATGATAACAGTCTCTTTGTATTTGTAGATGATGGTGAGCGGATTGGTCTGGACTGAAGACAAAGGATGATGAAGGTGAGGGATCTCAATTATGAGACGAACAGGTAAGGAACCAGGTAAGTGACACATGGCATGAGATGCTTAAAAACTAATTCAAGAAAGATCACATTTGGCTGGTATTGAAAGACTAAATTAAATTCGTAGCAGGTTTAGCAAAGTAAGGAAATGGGTTATTTTACCAAGGGTCCAAGGACTTGTGACACTAAAAATATGGCAAGTATTGTAGATGTAAGTATGCCAAATGAAATAACACCTTTTCACTTACATAGCTAATATATATAAACTGAAGGGCTCTTTGACATGTTCTTACATACACTCTTCCAGTCTTGTCTCTTAAGAACTGTGCCCGGTTGCATAAAGCACCTTAAAGGGTTAGTTCATTTATTACTGACCCTCATGCCGTTCTACACCTGTAACACCTTCATTAATCTTCGAAATGCAAATTAAGATATTTTAGTTGAAATCCGATGGCTTCATAGCCAGCAATGACATTTCCTCTCTCAAGATCCATTAATGTACTAAAAACATATTTAAATCAGTTCATGTGAGTACAGTGGTTCAATATTAATATTATAAAGTGACGAGAATATTTTTGGTGTGCCAAAAAAAACTAAATAACAACTTATTTAGTGATGGCCAAATTCAAAACACTGCTGCAGGAAGCTGGTGTAGTATTTTTGGCACAGAAATACAGTACTCCGTCATTCGTCCAACTCGTGTTTTGAAACTTTGGCCATGTTGAGCATGAGAATCCAACCCTTTAACAGTGTAAATAAGTCAGAATATAGCATTATACCCCCCTTTAAGCTTCAGAGCGTTATGAATCAGCGTGTCGAATCATGATTCGGATTGCGCGTCAAACCACCAAACTGCTGATTCGACACACTCATCATCACTATTTAAGTCCTTATTTTGTTTTTCTGGCACACCAAAAATATTCTCGTGGCTTTATAATATTAATATTGAACCACTGTACTCACATGAACTGATTTAAATATGTTTTTAGTACATTAATGGATCTTGAGAGAGGAAGTGTCATTGCTGGCTATGCAGGCCTCACTGAGCCATCGGATTTCAACAAAATATCTTAAATTAGTCCACTTTCAAATAAAATTTTCCTGATAATTTACTCACCCCCATGTCATCCAAGATGTTCATGTCTTTCTTTCAGTCGAAAAGAAATTAAGGTTTTTGATGAAAACATTCCAGGATTTTTCTCCTTATAGTGGACTTAGGTGGACCCCAAACGGTTGTGGGTCAAAATTAATTAGTTTCAGTGCAGCTTCAAAGAGCTTTAAATGATACCAGATGAGGAATAAGGGTCTTATCTAGCAAAAAGATTGGTCATTTTCTAAAAAATCAAATGTATATGCTTTTTTATAAACAAATGATCTCCTTCAAGTGGTTCCGGCAAAACCGCACTTCCGTATTCTTCAAAAAGCTTATGCTGTATGTCCTACGCCTTCCCTATTCTACTTACGGAAAAAACGGAACTGGTGCTGCATTCGTTCCATAAGTTGAATAGGGAAGGCGAAGGACGTATAGGGTATGCTGTTTGAAGAATACGGAAGTGGCAGAACCATTTGAAGGAGATCATTTGTTTATATAAAAGCATATACATTTTAAAAACAAATTAGAAAATGACCGATCGTTTCGCTAGATAAGACCCTTATTCCTCATCTGGTATCATTTAAAGCTCTTTGAAGCTGCACTGAAACTGTAATTTTGACCTTCAACCATTTGGGGTCCAGTGAAGTCCACTATAAGGAGAATAATCCTGGAATGTTTTCATCAAAAACCTTCATGTCTTTTCAACTGAAGAAAGAAATACATGAACATCTTGGATGACATGGAGGAGAGTAAATTATCAGGAAAATTTAAATGGAAAGTGAACTAATACTGTAAGGTGTGATTTCTCCTTAACTAAGGGAATGACTTAAGGGTGTTGTATAATACCTGTTTTCTTAGGTAAAAGAAACCGTTAAGTGTTTCACGACAGCAATCCAGGTTTTGCCATTATAAAATTCTGCTGTTGCCATGGACACGTTATTTGTTAATACTAAAATTGGGATTTCTGCCGTCATTCACTCACACTCATGTCATTGCAAACCCATAAGACATTCATTCATCTTTGGATAACAAATAAAGATATTTTTAATATTCTCTCATCATTTATGTCCATTCATTGAAAGACTGAATAAGGCTGTTTTGGAAGCTTGAATGTGCGCGCAAACACAAGAACCAATGAGATTTGTTCTTGCACGTGATGCACACATTTCCGCATCCGTTGACCATAAGAGATATAAATACGTATGTAATTCCATCAATGTTTATGTGAATAAACACCTAAATTACAATTTGTTCATCATATAAAGCAGTCGATCGTGTCTTGTTAGAATACTTGGATTGAACCTGCTCACTCCTTGTAACACTTGGGGAAAAAGGTGAAGTTTTCCAAACCTTATGTTATACTTAGGGAAATGACAGTTAAGGGGCTTTATGCAACACATCGTTTTTAAAAGGATTACTTAAGGGATATTCTTAGGGTTTATGATGTTTCGCCTAAAGAAACCCTTAAGTAACACTTAAGGGTGTTGCAGAAAATAACCGTTAAGTTTAAGGGAAACATAAGGGCGATCTTATGGGAAAATTACACTTAAGGTGCTTTATGCAACCGGGCACTGGTATTTTGTAACAATGGCTGAGCACACCTTGTTGAATTGTTCGCTTGTTGGAGACCTGGAAATATAGAGAACTGTTTTTACTCTCCACCATTCTCTAAAATTACACACTTGCTTAATAATATATTTCTTTTGTTTTTTTAGATGGACAATCTGTCTGACCAAGATGTGTATCAAAAGAGGTCAAGGGCAGTTGGGGTAAGTGTCCCAGACAGAATCAACTTAAGTTTTTTAAGAATAGCAGACATATTTTTGTGGGTAGATTTATTCAGGAGAAGATGATTACAGCATTGGGATCCACTTGGATAAAATGAAAACCAAATGCTTGGAGATCACCAAATCCTTTTAGAGGACTAAATGACACGGACAAAGAGTGAGAGGACAGACTATATGAAACATCACTCCACAAAGGAAATATTATCATTATATCCAGCCCTTAATGTCCCCTCAGTTGTGAGTAAAATTGTGTTTCAAATTGTGACTTAAAAGCAAATAATAATGGAAATTATGTATCATTTAATACGTTTATATTGAATACATACATGTTATACTGAATATAACATTATTCTCTTCTTGTTTAGGAACCACGTACACCCAACCCTGTGCTGTATATACTGTAAATGGTGCCTTGTGTAACAGGTATACAAAGTATACTAGTAAATATTGTTATAATTCACACAAAATTGTTCATATACGTTTTATGATACCTGATCTAAAGGTGCGCTTCTCCTTTAAGTGATGCGAGGTCACAGTATGACCTAATTTCCTGTCCTGTCTCCTCCTCTTCCCTTTTGAAATGTGATTCGATGGAAGAGGTAGGTTTCTTTTGTCATCCTGTTAATTTTATTTAATCCTAATGTTAATTATATCTTTTATATCTTTATTTCAACCCAATATGTATATGTAAAGTACTGTTTTATCTATCATTGGGATTATTTTTGATATTTTACATTCTTTGAGATATATTTCTGTCTTTATGTGAGACCAGCACATGGTAATGGAGGCGCACCATATTTGTTTTATAGAGTGTTATAAGGGCCACTCGATCTGAGGCTGCTTATTTGTCTCTGTTAAACAGGTATGTTTTCTATATTATTTTCCTTATGTTCATGTTTTCTTCCGCCCTTTTGAAATGTGATTCGATGGAAGAGAGTGTTATAAGGGCCACTCAGTCTGAGGCTGCTTATTTTTCTCTTTTACTCAGTAAAAAGATCCAGTGAATCGACTGCTTGCTGTCCCGTGTCTGTTTCTGCATCCACACAACGTAACAACGCAGACCAAGTTTTAATACCCGGTGTCGCTGGCCGCACATCACGCTGGGCATAAGCGAGCCGCACGGGTTACACTTGGATGCAGTCTGTTTTAGAAATAATGATGCAAGGGGAGAAGGTCTGTGAAGTAGACGATATGACCAGGTCATATGACCATGTTATTCTAATGACAATGTACTTCATCTTCAACCTTGAATATGCTTCAAAGCCGAGAAACACTCTAACATTATTTGAAAAATAAAAATGTCCTGTTTAATGTCCTGTTTAAACATTATCTTAAAAATTATATATAAATGAAAAATTTAATAATATAAAAATGATAGATATTCAGCTACATTCTGTTAAAAGTTGATGGAAATGTATAGATTAATGAATGAATTAATTTATTTATTTGATTGTTTATTTATTTATTTATTTGAATTATAAAAAACAATATTCCTTTTTTCTCTGTCCATTGGTGCCTGTGCTCACATTTTATATTTATGTATTAAACATTTTATAGACAATCATTGTGTTCTGTATTCAGTGTTTTGAAATGGGATTAAGATATAGTTATACAAGTTATATATAAGACATATAGTTAATGTATAATTTATATTATATTTTAATAATTATTATTAATATATGTTATTGCTATCTAAAAGGAAAAGGTTCAAAATGGAACCTTAATGGGGCTTTAATGCACCTTTAAGTGAAGGTTCCAATTAGAACCTTTTTAAAAAGGTTCAAAAATGAACCTTTAAGGTTCCCCCACAGTTGCAATCGCCAGGAACCTCAAAAGGTTCATTTTTGAACCTTTTCTTCTTAGAGTGTAATAAAGAATTAAAGAAACTTTATAATGTAATGTTTTAAAAAGAGTGAGATAAACTGGTGTAAGAAAATATTTACATCTTTCTCAGTTATTTCTGTGAGTGACTGGAAATCTGGGGCCGTATTCACAAAACATTTTATCTTTCTGAGTTCTCCTAATAGTAAAAGTTTTTAGCTAAGAGTTTTCTCTTAAAACTTATCCACAAAGCTGCTGAGACAAACTAACTATGCACACAGTGATTGGCTGATGGGGAGGAGTCTCTGTCAGCAATTTAATCATAAAAATATTGTTGAATGAGGTATCATGTTTCCATATATGCTCTAATTGTCAGCCTCAACATGTCTGCGTCTCAAGTGAATGTAGAATTCAAGCGACAAATTCTGTTTTATAAAGTTAAGGAGGAGTGCGTTCAAACAGTCTATCTAATCAGCTCGAGTGGAGGTATATACACACAGATGAGAGCCGACTCACCTATAGTTCCCTCGACAGTTTTCTGCATCCCTCCACCACCCCATTCCTCACTCTCGGCTGGAGAGATAATGGACTCTGGGTTTGGGATAAATTCCAAGCTTGGAGCCCTCGATCCCACTGGACAGCACGCCAAATATGCTTATTATATTTTTTTTACTCTATTCAGTCATTTGAACTGGTGAAAACAACTGCCACAGGTAATCTGAGATTTTTTATTTATTTATTAAAAAGTAATAATTTAATAGTAATTAAATCTGTAAATCAACATGTATTGCATTTATGAGGAAAAGGCTCAACACTTTTCATGGTAATTTTCAATAGGTAATTTTCAGTAGGTATGACCTGAAATGACCCAAAACTAATATCTATACGTCATTAGTTTAGCAGTCCAATATTTACTAATGGAATTTGTTGCATTTTTGTATTATTATGTAGTTTGTCTGTGATGGACTGGCTTTCTGTCCAGGTTTTGTGATAAGACAAGCGGTTTGAAGAATGGGTGGTGGGATGTAGTTTGTTATGTTAGTAAATTATTTGTACATTTATGCTTGTTCCCCATCTAGATGTGAAGAGGGTGACAGAAGATGATACCTGCATGTTTAACTCAAGCCCACAAGAGGGAGCTGCTGGTGCAGGTGCATACGGTGTTTGACCAGAGCCCTGTCTAGGGGAAAGGGTGCAGCACCAAAGACTCTGAAAAAAGCAGTGAATTTGAACAATGATTAAAAAAAAAAAAAAGTAAATAAAATCAGGGTTCCCACGCTTCTTGAAAGTACTTAAAAGTACTTGAATTTCAGACAAATGGATTCAAGGCCTGGAAAGTACTTGAAAACAAATATAGGTCCTTGAAAGTGCTTGAATTAAATTTGAAATAAATTGTGTTTAGAATGTTATTTAAAAAATTGTCCTACAGTATATGCGCTATCAAAGACGGAACGAAACGTTGCTTATGTTCGGGGGGTGGAGGGGTAGCGGGGGAAAAAAAACTTTAGCATTTAAGCTGAAGCACCGCCCTGGGCTGGGTTTCCCAATAACGATGTATCTTAGCTCTTAAGAGCGCTTTCTAAGTGCGAGGTTACGAACGCTCGCTGCAATTCCACGTGCGTTTCCCAAAAATGCCCTTAACATGAACGCGCGAGAACGCGCTCTACGTGCTACTTAAGAGTCGCTGTCCGTTTCTCAAGTGCTGAATATTACCTTATAAAATCGTATCCTTTAACGTTTAACCTAATAATCGTCACCTGATGTGGTTTAAAATAAATAAATAAATAAATAAAGATACCTTTCAAAAAGATTAAATTAATGTTCTTCTGGAGGAGGTAGAGCTAAACAAAGATGTAATTTTCAGACGATTTCTTTAAACTATATATATATATATATATATATATATATCTATATATATATATATATATATATATATATATATATATATATATATGAAGACTTCAGATGCAAAAGCCTATAAGTGCCGTCTGAAATGTTCTTCTAAAATTAGCATTTTTATCAAGCTTGTATGTTTAGGTTCAGTAATTTCACTTTAATGGCAATTAATAGGTCATTTTCTTTTCCATTAATGTGAAATAACTGAACATAAACATAGGCCTACAAGCTTGATAAAACTGTTCATTTTATAAGAAAATTTCAGATGGCACTTAGAGGCTTTTGCATCTGAAGTCTTCATATATATACACACACACACACAGTCAAACCACAATTTATTCAGACACCTTGAACATTTCATTCATTATTACAGATTATTCACTATAGTTTTTTTTTTTTTTTTAATGGTAGTAAAATATGACAAGATCTCAAATAACACTTTAGCAAAACATGGTCAGGTCAAAGTGTCTGAATAATTTTTGGTTCCAAATTTGTATCAATTTTACTGGTAGTCCACTGTATGAAGAATTTTTGGGCATAATATGTCACAGTTTACTTTATTTTGTCATTCTCACTTACATAAATTAACTATAGTGTCTATATTTAACTTAAATTAATTATATATATATATATATATATATATATATATATATATATATATATATATATGTATGTATGTGTGTGTGTGTGTGTGTGTGTGTGTGTGTGCTTTTGTTTATATTACATTGTGGGGACCAAATGTCCCCATGATGTAATATAAACCTGAGTTCACCTACATCGTGGGGACCAGCCAGCGGTCCCCACAATGTAAATGGGTTTATAAATCATATAGAATGAGTTTTTGTGAAAAAGTAAAAGTTTGCACAGTTTCCTGTGAGGGTTAGGTTTAGGGGTAGGGGCAGGGTAGGGGGATAGAATGTACAGTTTGTTCAGTGTAAAATGCATTGAAGTCTATGGAAAGTCCCCACAATTCACAAAAACAAACATGTGTGTGTGTGTGTGTGTGTGTGTGTGAAATCAATCAAACTGTGATTCAGTGTTTTTGAAGTTAATATCTAAACTTGTTTATGTTTTAAAATTTAGTTTATAGTTGAAAAAGTCAGTCACTTCAGAAACATTTGGAAGAACTCCTATAGTATTTCATAGAGCTTTAGGCCATGGGTGGTAGGCCTATATAAAGCCTATATAAAGGGTATATAGGGTGACAGTAGTACAAATTATGTACTTCATCTAGCCAATTTCTACAGGTGTACAGACAATTTTTTTATTGCAGACATGTTTTATCAGCACTATTTATGACATCATGTGTATTTTTATTTTTTTATTTTCTTCCGTTTTCTTTTCATATTAAACAACAAAGAGGATTTAAGAGGAATACAGTCAAAACCTTAGCTATGTTATACACATTGCACTTGAATAAAGGTGTAATCTGCCGGTTGTCCTGTAGGTGACCTCATAACTCTGTCTTCTTACGATGCACTTAGGGCTTAACGATTACTCCTGAGCACTCGTAGATCTACGATCATTTTCAAGTGCAACTTAAGTTACGATGCTTTTGGGAAACAGACCTTAATATTAAGATCACTCGTACGATCGTTTTTACGATCAACTTAGGCTTACGATGCTTTTGGGAAACGCAGCCCTGCATGAATCGATGGAGAGCAGAGCTAATTAATAGGCCCAATGCCAGGGAAGTGCAAATTTAGTGATTCTTGGCTCGGTATCGATCTATATAAGAACTGGTTACTAAAAGTTCCAACAGATTTACATTTAGCAAGATGTTCAATTTGCAAGAAAAACATAAAATTGGATTCCATGGGGGAGTCGGCCAGGGGCGGAGCCAGACATTGTAAACATTCGGGGCTTAGCCCAAATCTATATTTGTCCAAAGACAATTTAATTTTCTATTAACAGCTTTACTGACATGAAAGGAGCTTTTGTTGTCATTATTTGACACTATAATTTGTAAAACTTTGTTGGATGTACCTCCTCTAGGGGGGTCCGGGGGCATGCCCCCCCCCGGAAGAAAATTTTGTACATTTTAAGGTTAAATGCATCAATCTGGTGCACTCTGGAAACTCAAAATTAAGAGCTTCAACCCATGAACAGTGTGCAAATTCAACAAAGAAACAGCATTGACTTGTAACTGGACATTAAAAAGGGTTCAAACATCTTTTTTACAATACTTTTGTACTCATTTCTTTTTAAAAGATAAATCCTTGGGCTTTTATTTTGATCACTAGATCACCAGCTGATCGCGTGCGCAAATGTGCGCACTTCTCTTTAAAACACGCAGCACAGACAGACTGTATATATACTTAATTGCTGTCTTTTGCTGTTTTATAAAGGCACAAAGCCATATCACAGTTTCGATTTTAGCTCGTTGGCAAACGTAGTATCTTTTAAATTTTCAGTTCATTATGAAAAGCTGGCGGCAGTAGAGGGTCATTAATGGGAATCACTGAATGAATGTATAGCTGATAATTGTGCTAAAGTTGTCATATCGGTTGTTATATAACAAAACCCTTCCACCGGACCGAAAGAGATTCTCGAGGCCTGCCGCTGCTCTGAGTGAGTGACAGGAGGCGTGGCTCTGTACAACTGCGGTGTGCGTGAACTCGCTGTCGGATAGGATAGAGAGAAAGCGCTGCAGGTATGGTCGGATAGCCCATAGGCTACCGACAGCAAAGAAATGTATTCTATAGGCTAGATTATTTTTACGGTCTATTTTTACAGGCTGTATGCAGTATATGCAAAGCCAAACAAAGCCAAAGCGCAATGAAATAAAGCAACTTATGATTTCGGAGGTTTACATAGGCTATTGTCCAGTTTCATATTTGCTCAGTGACAGTCATTACATTCGGGGCTTGACTCAAAACATTCGGGGCTGAAGCCCCGGCAAAATCGGCTGGCGCCGCCCCTGGAGTCGGCACTGAAGAGCCATGCAAAATGCGGAGGACATCAAAAGGCAATGAAGAGTCAAGCAAACGGTAAATAATCTCATACAGTTTAATATATGTTGTTTTTAACAATAGCTACACTTTTTTTAAAATTGTTTTTTTTTAAATGTATTCATTTTGAGAATGATTATGTTAGTTAAGTCAGTGTTCGTTAGGAGTCTGTGTGGATACAATGAAATGCTAGCCGGATAGCTAAACTTTAGCGAAAAATATAACACGTCCTCTTTACTACTACTAGAATGTTTGCTTTATGATTTTTAAAAATATTGCTAGCAGTGAGTGTTTTCCATCGCGGCCCTTCCCCTTAATATTCCCCTTAGTACTTTAGTAAAATGTTACACTTGCTGTATCCGAAATGAACATTATTTATAAAAATAATAATGAACACAGCATATTATGTACAGGCAAGTAGAAGAGCCCAAAATATGAACCCAGCAAACACAATAACGTTGTAAAAACGTTTTTTTCACGTTGTGAAAAGGTCGTGATAACGTTTTAATCGGACGTATTTAATACGACAGATGTCGGGTTTTTTTTACGTTATAAATACGTTTTTTCACAACATTGCAGAAAAGTCTTTATAACGTTTTTATCACGTCTGAATGTCTCCTTGCAACGTTTTAAAAACGTACTTAACACGTCCAAACTGGTACTTCATATGCTGCCATCAAAATGTTTTTTTTAGTGTTATCTTTCCAGATAAAATGACTAAAACCATATAAAACAAATATATAAAACATAAATGTATAGTAAGATAAATACATTAAGTGGTGTATTTTATATTTCTTTATAATTCATCATAAGCTATTATGTCAGTTTACAACATTTCTGTAAATCTGAATATTCAGCAGAACTTTTTTACATTGCACTACCTTACCTGTAGAGCAGACCTCTGGTTGTTGTCCATTGTATAAGCCTACATTAACATATATGTAGGCCTAATAATTTATACTACACACAAATTTTGTCACTCATATTTATTCACAAAATGTAAAAAAAGTAACATGATATGGAAAAAAAGGTAAATATGTAAATAAATAAAACACATGAAAATTATGCAATGACTGGCGAATTTAAATATGGGGTCATTAACAAATTCCAAGACATTTCAGAGGACAGATGTTTTTACAGAAGAAAAAAACATTTAATTTGTAAATTGTAAAGTATTTCATTTTAAATAGATACAAATTATTTTATTGCGATTATAATAATTATATTTTAATCACTTGTTTGCAGTAAAACTAATGCTTATATTTTAAGGATTTTTTTCAGCAGAAATTACAAATAGGCATCGGAACTTAAATAATATATATTAAATAAGAAGTTTATTGTTCAATAAATACCTGATTTTGAGAAACTATGTTAGCGATTTCTCGATTTTTCAGCGCTTTCATTGCAGGTTACATTGTTATGCCAGTAGGTGGCAGCTAGGAGCTGTCTTAATGACATAGTAAACCCAAAAATGAAAATTATGTCAATATTATTACTCACCCTTGTGCTGTTCTACAATATTAAGACCCAATACTAATATTAGTAGGCCCGCTGCACTGTTTTAAACGTTTTAGTACCTCTCTGGGCACTGAAAGTGTAAATTAAAGGATTAGTTCACTTTCTGAATGACAATGTCCTGATAATTTAGTCACCCCATGTCATCCAAGATGTTCATGTCTTTCTTTCTTCAGTCGAAAAGAAATGAAGGTTTTTGATGAAAACATTCCAGGATTATTCTCCTTATAGTGGTCTTCAATGGATCCCAGATGGTTGAAAGTCAAAATTACAGTTTCAGTGCAGCTTAAAAGGGCTTTAAATGATACCAGACAAGGAATAAGAATCTTATCTAGTGAAACGATCAGTCATTTTTGAAAAAAAATAAAAAATAACTGTATATGATTTATAAACACAAATGATCACCTTGCGAGTGCTCCTGTGTTGTGTATGCTTCAAAAAGCTTACGCTGTATGTCCTACGCCTTCCCTATTCAACTTACGGAACGAACCCGGCACCAGTTCAGTTTTTTTCCGTACGTAGAATAGGGAAGGCATTGGATATACAGCATTAGAAGAATACGGAACATGAAAGCACTCGCAAGGCGATCATTTCTGTTTATAAAGCATATGCAGTTGTATTTTTAAAAAAACGGCTGATCGTTTTGCTAGATAAGACCCTTATTCCTTGTCTGGTATCACTGAAAGCCTTTTAAGTTGCACTGAAACTGTAATTTTGACCTTCAATCGTCTGGAGTCCACTGAAGTCCACTATAAGGAGAATAATCCTGGAATGTTTTCATCAAAAACCTTCATTTCTTTTTGACCAAAGAAAGAAAGACATGAACATCTTGGATGACATGGGGTGAGTAAATTATCAGGACATTGTCATTCAAAAAGTGAACTAATCCTTTAACTTGCTGGCAATGGAGGCCTCACTGAGCCATCAGATTTCAGCAAAAATATCTTAATTTGTGTTCCGAAGATCAACGAAGGTCTAACGGGTGTAGACTGACACAAGGGTGAGTAATTAATGATATTATTTTCATTTTTGGTTGAACTAACCCTTTAATTGCTGATCCAAACAGTTATAATGCCGAATTCTGTAACCCACTAAATTATGTGACCCTAGTAGGTTATAAGGTGTAGGTTATGGAAATTTATCATTGTTTTACCATGATTAAAAGCAAAAAAATATAGTCATTGTAGTAATTCCATGGTTACCACAAATGAACCATGGTTCTGCTAGAAAAACAGTTTTAACTATGGTATTTGTGTGATTATACAAATGGTAATCAATACGTCAAAAAAACAACAACAACAAAAAAAAAAACAACAAGATTTTACTATAGTAAAACCATGGTTAATTATCAAAAGGGTAGGATTAGGGTTAGGTTTAGTCAGATTAGGTCAATGCAATGCCTATAGTCATATGATTTGGTAGGTCACAGAATTCGACACAACACCAGAAAGAAAGAATGTTATAAACATTTGTCTGCATGCACCCAATTCTGAAGCGAATAATAATATGCTAGTATACAGCAATCCATATGAGAAGTCTGGTGTTGAAGGTGGATCTGGAACTGACTTCTGTCCAGGTTGTCACAGCATCTCGTCTTCACAAACTGCCCTGAAATGCAATTCACACACCAACAATGATTGTTATTAATATAATGTGAGGCTCTTACATTCACAATGCTCAGTACTTTTTTTATTATCATCTGTCTCATTTTGAATTATGTTGGACCTTACTGTAGGTTGCTAACTCTATACCAAGTGTCCTCAATGCAGAGTTAAACAAGATGGCCATAGAGGACTCAAAAAATATTTGATGAATTTTTTGAATACTTGATAAACTTTTGATCAAACTTTAACATGGAAGAATCTAGGAACATAAACAAGTTGTCACAGGGCCAACAAAATGTAGTATTCAATGTCAGGTTTATAAAAAAAAAAAAATAAAAATAGAATAGAGGTGAAATGCAGAAATGAGAAAGAATAATATACAGAACATATATATGTGTGTATATATATGTGTATATATATACATATATGTGTATATATACATATATATGTATATATAGGCTATGTGTGTTTGTCTGAGTGTGTGTGTGTGTGTGTGTGTGTGTGTGTGTGTAAAAAAAAGATGCCAGCATTTACATTTGTAGCTTTACTTATTTAGTATTCCTCATACAATGTCACTTAATTATGTTTGGACGCAATAAATATAAATTATTCATATATCTGACGCTCCTGAAATCACAGTGCAATTTTAATCAATATTTATTTACCATGAAATATCAAAACATGTTTGAAATAACGTTAGTTTCACCCCATTTTCACGCTCCATATAAGTGACGTCACCGATTAACAGTACACCGTGACCGCATACTTTTAAGTTATATTTTCTAATCATCCATTGACAAATTGCCAGAAAATCATTTACAAAACTATCAAAACCTCTAATCTACACATAAAATGTGATTAAAAGCCCAAACTTTCATAAATAAGAGTTTAAGTCAAGTTAGTCTACCTCTTAAAGTTAGCCTAACGGTTGAGATTCTAACGATCTTTTTCCAAAGACAACAAACCTTTTCTATGAAGAAAATATTCAACAGAAGCTTGTCAATTACATGTATGAACGTGTCAAGAACAGTTGTATGTATTATTTGTGTAATTTTAGGCACTAAACTTACCTGAAAGCAGTGAAAATAACAGTGACAGACGGTCGTGCTCTTGCTTGACACTTGTCAGTTGGTTGAGTTGCCGCCTGGTTGCCGCCCCGTTTCCATGGTGACTCCAATCCGATTGCTCACGGGACTCGAAATGTTAAATGCGCACGCCAATTAAACATGTCAAAAGTTAAGCAGCTATCGTTTACATTACAGCGTTAAAACAATAGGCTACTGATGGAGTCAAGGGCGTAGATTTGGTTTCAACATTGAGCGTTGGTATGCTGCCTGTTTTTTTTGTGTTTTTTTTAATTAAAAAAAAAATCTGTTTTATGTGTAGCGTTATTGGATAATTTATTTCTTCTCTATCTATCTATCTATCTATCTATCTATCTATCTATCTATCTATCTATCTATCTATCTATCTATCTATCTATCATAACTTTATGGAATATAACTATTCATCAAATTCTAACATAACGGAGTGATTCTAAAAATAAATAAATTATGTTATATATTGAAACCGCCAGTAGGTGGCAGCGATTCGACGTTTTAATGAGTGAGCTACTTAAATCGTTCATTCAGCCAATTCATTCAAAAATCAGATTAATTAAGGAAGAAAACAAACACCGATTTGAATACTTTTGTCACTGATAAGACGCTATTGAAAAATGAAGTAACAAAATAGATGGCTGTTTTAGTAATTGGTTACAGTTACACTGATAGTTATGGCTAAATTGCAATGGATTAGCTAGCTAAAATATATGTGGAGTGTACTTAACTATTACAATGTTTTCATACCTCCTTCTCAGTACATGCTTTATTCTTTTTAACGTCCCTCTTTGAACAGAAGTTTAATATAGTCGGCTGGGCAGCGGTTCTCTTCTTTTTTGGTGCTACCCGCTCTCATTCATTCAAACAGTAGAGCGCCACTGGCGTTGTTTTGGTGAAAATGCGATGCGCATTGGTTGGGCGTTACCAATAGGTTCAAAGGAGGGGGGTATTTTTTTTTACTAATTTATTATGACAAACACATATTCGATTATAAACAAAATTATTGTTACAAAATAAATGAATTATACATATTTTAGTATAGATCTACTGTGATTTTCATGTTGAAATATTGGGGGGATTGTAACTGATGGATTTGAATATGGGGGGGGGTTAATATAATATAATATAATATAGCTTTAGAATACTTAAGTTTTCTTTTTCTTTTCTTTTTTTCTTTTTGACTAAAGAAATCATATGTTTTATATACCAGAAATGATCAACGTGGTGTACAAATAAAAGTAGGCTATAGGCTATTGCACAACAAATAATAAAAAAAACAGAATGTATGTGTTTTGGCCCTAGCATAGTCTTTGTTTTGACATGGTTGTATTTTGGTACTGTCATGACGTTTTTTAAACGTCGTATTCCAACGTGCAGATTACGTTATTTTAACACCTGAATAAAACGTCTCCCAAAAGTTGCAATTTGGTATAGTTTCGTTTTCGTAGCAGACAAACGTGATATTAACGTTTTTTTGACTACTTAAAGAAAACATACCAGCTTGGTATTTTCACAACGTTTTTAAAACGTTTTATTTTGGTTACATTATTTTTTTATTTTAAAAAACGTTTTTAAAACGTTTTTAAAACGTTGTACTACAACATTACCTAATTGCAACCAAAATACAACGTTGTGAAAAGTTGTAAAAACGTTTTGTGTTTGCTGGGAACGTAATGCACGCTTTGAGTTAAATTCTGCGTGCCTGTATAAGATGTGTACTGAATTTGTTCTTATAAATATTACTGTCTTTAATGCATTAAATTCACACTAAGTGTTTTCTTTATTACTGTTTTCTACGGGAGGAAAACGTGTGTATCAGCGTGCATCATTATATATTTAGTATATGTAGTATCTCAAACTTTCCCGCGAGTAGCGTTTTGCGCTCAGACGACAGTGGGCGTATAGCGCCCTCAGGCGACCGTTGATTATACTGCATAAATACGTTACCTGCCGTTTTTTTTTGTTTGTTTTTTGCCAATTATGTTATCCGTATCTTTTTACCCAAATGCAAAATGTATTATTATATTATCTCTATTTTTTTATTTTTTTTTTTTTACCGTTTTTAATCAAATAATAATTCATAAAAAGGAAAACTAAAACTCTCCCCAGTTTCACAGCAAGGCTTAAACCTAGTCCCAGACTAAAATGCACTTTTGAGCTGTTTTAACTGAAAGCAGCTTGCAATGACAGACATTAAAATATGTCAGTGCCATTGTTTTGTCTCAAGATGCACATCAGTAAAAATATTTTTTCTAAGCCACAGCCTCAACAATTGGGACACAGAGAAAATCGCAAATTGTCAGCGTCACAAAGGAGGCAACCATGAAGGCAGAAATATTGTGGTCACTTAAAGTGACACAATCTCATTATTCATTCCATTCCAGTGAACAAACACATGAGTTTAATTTTTTTAATTACAAAGTAAAGAAAATAAGTTGTTTCTTATTAATTGTAGTGGTAACAATTAATAAGGGCATGCTTAAATTATTATTTATTTATTTATTTTTTCAGGAAAGATAATAGTTTTTTATTTTATTTATAAAATTGGAGGGACAGTTTCAACCCGCTGCTGTGACACTGACCTTTGCAATGCAGCAGGTATTGTTCTTTATTTAACTGTGTGCTAGCAGTTGGATTTTATTTAAAACCATTAAATGATTTATACGTCATTCAATAATTCAAACAAACAATAATAATACACAAGTGATGGTTCATAAGATGCACAATATCACGAGTAGTCAAAAATAGTGTAAAGCTTGAACAGCATGAAAAGTGTATGAATTAGTCAAGTGCTTTCTGAGAGTTTTTACTGTTTTTAAAAAATGTGAGGAAATTGATCAACAATAAACATGCCATTTTAATAACTATTATTATTAGTAGTAGAATTAATCCATAATCATCTTGATTAGATGGAGTGTTTAAGGGAAGCTTCCTCCTGCTCTTCTCTCCTCTGCTCTTCTACTTCCTGTTTCAGTGAGTCCAGATTCAAGACTTCAGATTCTACAGTGAAGATCAGCACAAAAACTGAATGAGAGACACAATTGATTTAATTTACTGAATAAAGTTTGTTTGTTGCTCTGCTGTACTTTGTTTTTAGGAACTGAAAGTATGTATTTTATTAAACAAATATTAAACAAAATACTGCATCAGCACAAACATATACATTATGCATAAAATAAAAGTTATTATAGAATATAATAAAGAATTAAAGAAACTTTAAAATGTAATGTTTTAAAAAGAGTGAGATAAACTGCTGTAATAAAATATTTACATACCTGTAAACATCTTTCTCAGTTATTTCTGTGAGGGACTGGAAATCTGGGGCCGTATTCACAAAACATTTTATCTTTCCACTAAGATTTCTCCTAAATCACAGTAAAAGTTTTTAGCTAAGAGTTTTCTCTTAAAACTTATCCACAAAGCTGCTGAGACAAACATTTACTAAGGCGTAGAACAAAGTCTTAAAGGGATAGTTCACCCAAAAATGACCATCATTTACTCAAGTTGTCCAAGCTTATATAAATTTCTTTGTTCTGCTGGACACAAAGGAAGATATTTTGTAACCAGGACACTTTGGGGCACCATTGACTTCCATAGTAGGAAAAAAGTCAATGGTGCCGCAGAACTGTTCATTTTCCCACATCCTTCAAAATATCTTCAACAGAACAAATAAATGTATACAGGTTTGGAACAACCTGAGGGTGAGTAAATGATGACAGAATTTTCATTTTTGGGTGAACTGTCCCTTTAAACTAAGAGTAAGGGCGGGGTTGACCTCATTGCTATGGATGATGCCAACACACAAACTAACTATGCACACAGTGATTGGCTGATGGGGGAGGAGTCTCTGTCAGTGATTTAATCACAGAAATATTGTTGAATGATGTATCATGTTTCCATATATGCTCAGCTAATTGTCAGCCTCAACATGTCTGCGTCTCAAGTGAATGTAGAATTCAAGCGACAAATTATGTTTTATAAAGTTAAGGAGGAGTGCGTTCAAACAGTCTATCTAATCAGCTGGAGTGGAGGTATATACACACAGATGAGAGCCGACTCACCTATAGTTATCTTGACAGTTTTCTGCATCCCTCCATCTCACCCCATTCCTCACTCTCGGCTGGAGAGATAATGGAACTCTGGGTTTGGGATAAATTCCAAGCTCGGAGTGCTCAATCCCACTGGACAGCACGCCAAATATGCTTATTATATTTTTTTACTCTATTTAATCATTTGAACTGGTGAAAACAATTGCCACAGTTAATCTGACATTATTTATTTATAAATAGTTAATCTTGGCATTTTATCATAGATTCAAATCTATAAATCAAAATATGTATTGCATTTATGAAGAAAAGGCTCAACACTCAAAGACCATTCAACTATTGCCTCGCTTGTGTTTAGGAGTATCTTTGGGCAACAATTATTTTAGGATTGTTTGAGTGGAGTCCTCTTGACTACTCCTAACGTTTCACAGATTTAGGAGCTAGTTTTAGCGCTAAAATGCTTTGTGAAATACTCTTAGAGCAAAAATTTAAGAGTCCAAAAAATTAGGACTGACACACCCTTTATTTTTAAGAGTTTCTCCTAAATCTAACTTGCTACTTTTAGCCTTAAGATGTTTTTTTGAATATGGCCTCAAGTTGAAATGCTAAATGACTATAATCCACAACTGCACACATTTACACTGAATACATTTAGATTTTCCTAGAGAGACTGCAGAATTGTCCATGTGATCTGACATGTTGCAGATTTACATGTGCTGATGATAAATCTCTGAAATGATCACATATTTTGGCACAAAAGGCTTGTTTGTGAGCTTAAGGTTTGTTGAACACACACAACACACAGGAGATCTTATGTATTACTGGAGGTTATAGAAACATAGAAATATAAAAATAATTAGAAAATGAATTCACTTTTCATTTAAATGGTCATTTTCAATAGGTGTGAACTGAAATGACCCAAAACTAATATCTACATGTCATTAGTTTAGCAGTCCAATATTTACTATATTTTTGTATTAGTTTTCTGTGATAGACTGGCTTTCTGTCCAGGTTTTGTGATAAGACAAGGGGTTTGAAGAATGGGTGGAGGGATGTAGTTTGTTATATTAGTAAATTATTTCATTCATTACATTTATGTTTGTTCCCCATCTAGAGGTGAAGATATATCTGCATGTTTAACTGAAGCCCACAAGAGGGAGCTGCTGGTGCAGGTGCATACGGTGTTTGACCAAAGCCCTGTCTAGGGGAAAGGGTGCAGCACAAAAGACTCTGAAAAAAGCAGTGAATTTGAACAATGATTAAAAAAAAAAAAGTAAATCAAATAAATGGGCTCTCAGAAAGGAGTTGGCTCCAACTGTTCACTTAAAGAAACACTCCACTTTTTTTTGAAAATAGGCTCATTTTCCAACTCCCCTAGAGTTACACTGCTTAATATCATTGCGCCTGCTGCACCCATGATACGGCGGCCAAGTTCCTTGAGTATTACGCCAGAATGAGAATATAGTTCCTAACCATAAATGCTCATCTTGAACTAGCTCTCTTCTTCTTCTTCTTCTCTATTAGAATTCTGGCAATTCAGACACTGCTAAGTGTATTACTGCCCTCTACAGGTCAAAGTTTGAACTAATTGTTATATACTTGCACTAGCTTATTGTATAAGACAATTTAGTTTAAACTTTGACCTGAGGAGGGCAGTAATACACTTAGCAGTGTCTGAATTGCCAGAATTACAATAGAAGAAGAAGAGAGCTAGTTCAAGATGAGCATTTATGGTTGAAATTATGGTTAAAATTTAAAAAAAAAAAATTTTTTTTTAAAAATGAGTGATTATTTCTCATCTGGGATCGTGTAGAACGCTTTGAAGCTGCAATGAAACTGTGATTTTGGCCTTCAACCGTTATAAGGAGAAAAATCCTGGAATGTTTTCATCAAAAACCTTCATTTCTTTTTGACTGAAGAAAGAAAGACATGAACATCTTGGACATGGGCGTGAGTAAATTATCAGGAAATTTTAATTTGAAAGTGAACTAATCCTTTAACTATGACTTTTGCCTCAATAAACTCCCAATTACTGCTTAATATTAATAGTTAAGGTAGTTGTTAAGTTTAGGTATTAAGAGATGTCATTCACTTACATTACTCAAATCCATTATTTAAAGCTGATCATTAGGTATTTTGGAGGAGAAAACATTTACTGTGTGTGTCTGAATGTGTCAAGTGTGTGTAGGACTTCACAAAGTTTCCTCATTAAACCCACCTCTTTCTGAACAGACACAAAAGGAACAGAAACATTGTGATTTCATTCTGTTCCTGACACACGATGGATCTGCAAGTCTCTGTCGTTCTTCTTTTCTTTTTTCTCACTGGAGGTACAAAAAACAGCAAGTATTGAATGTATTATTTGGTACACAGAGATCACTGAATGTCTCTCTCTGTCTTTAAGGATATTCTCTCAAGTGTTACAAGTGCACATCTGAATCGACGGGTCCCTGTAATACAACAGAGACATGTAAAGTTGGGTTTTCTAAATGTGAAAGCCGTACAGTGGAACAATCAGTTGGTAAGTTCAGTATGATGTGGAAATTTACTGTTGTAGTTTATTGAAAGTGATATAAGTAGAAGTATATATGGTAATCTCATTACATAATTGCAATTATTCATCTATTGCAAGAGGAACATGATTTCTGGTATTGTTTCTTTAGCCTATTATATAGGAAGTTTATCCTTTTTGCAGGTTCCTCTAAGAGGTCCATCACAACTAAAAAGTGTGCAGAGAAATGTGATGCAGAGACCCAAAAGCTGCCAGAAGGAGGAGGAAGGACAGAGTATATCTGCTGTGACACTGACCTTTGTAATGCAGCAGGTATTGGCCTTTTTTGACAGTGTGCTAATTTACATTTACATCTAGCAATTGCCTTTTTCCGTAAACACTAGTATAATAATTCAAAGTGGTTGTTCATAGGGAGTACAATTTTAAATTTCAAGAAGAATAATGTAAAGCAGAACAGCATGAAAAGGAGTTTTTGAATTAGTCAAGTGCTTTCTGAGTTTACAAAATTGTGACAAAATTGATCAACAAGGAACATGCTATTTTAATTTATTATTATTATTAGTAGTAGTAGTAGTAGTAGTAGTATAATACTTTTTTCTTCATCATCTTGATTAGATGGAGTGTTTAAGGGAAGCTTCCTCCTGCTCTTCTCTCCTCTGCTCTTCTACTTCCTGTTTCAGTGATTCCAGATTCAAGACTTCAGATTCTACAGTGAAGATCAGCGAATATGAGACACATTCTGATGCATTACTATAGTTCACTGAATAAAGCTTTTGTTGCTCTGCTGTTCTTTGTATCATGAATTGAGGTACTCAAAATTATGCATTTTAATAAACAAAAATGAAACAAATATACTGCATCATCATTATAAACAGATTGTCTTTATAGCCAAATAATTCTCCATACAAGAATCAAAACACAAACATTTCTTTCATACACAGAAAAACAGGTACTTTAAGATGAGTAAGAGTATGTGAGATGTGTTTTTCATTTGGAAACGTGTATCTACAAATCATGAAAATGTGTTTTTGGGTGAACCAATCAAAGCTTTATAATGTTTAGAAACAATATGACTATAATTCACAACTGCTCACGTGTACATTTAAGACATTAAACCTTTAAAAAGATATTTGTCCAGAGAGAATTACAAGATTAACATATTTATTTTCTTACTCAGTGACACTTACACAACCACAGACACACCCGTCACACATATCTCACACATAAGCTGACAGATAACAGAAATATGTCTCCTGAGAAATCACACATGCTTGTGAGGTGTGACAAACACTGCTTAGACACCATTTCAGAGAGCAACATCATCTCTAATGCCTCCCTGAGTCCAATCGAATCGAAATAACTTGAAATAATGATCTGAGAGAGCTGGTTTTTATCTCAGTAAAATTAAAGTTGCAACTTTGTGCCTGAGATCATCATAACAGTACTGAGGATCTGATGAGTAATGATCCAATATTATATATTGATATTAATAAAAAATATTTTCAGATAGGCCTATACTTCCTATTTTCAGGTCAAAATTAAGGTTTCCACTCAAAACCATTCAATCTTGCAGAAAAAACAAACTCTGCCCTCAGACATCACACACAAGCCCTCAAAAACACACACACTTCAACATAGTCTAGTGAGATCAATGCAAAACACTGATACAAAACCCTCCTTTTGCAATCAGGAATCATTTTACAGCTCAATGTCTATTACAGTATACAACATAAACACAGATGTGCAAAATACAGTGAGATTCAACAATAAGCTTTAAGAAAAGTTTATATTCATCACACTAGTGTAGAGAGATCTTGCAGCAGATGAAAAGCCCTAGAAAAGAAAAGTTAAATACCAAAGAATTGAACATGAACTTGGAATTGTAATATACTGTAATATAATATAATGCAAAAACAGGCTCCGTATGTGTTATTGTATTTATTTTTGAGACAATGTAAAACAACAACAACAACAAACTAACAACAAAAAAAAAAACTTTATGAGACTTTGCAACTTGCTTTTAATTTCAAAAATCATATAAAAATATGCAAAAATAGAACTTTTTGCTTGATTGTTGTATGGTAAATGTTGTTCCATGTGCCTTAAACCCAGAAACTGTGTAAACAGCAGATGGAAATGGAACATAAAGTTACAGTATATGGACTAAAAGAAGAAAAGCCCAGAACAAAAGTGGGGACCTTTTTTATTTCAGAAGAGCACTCAAGTCACTGTAGTCATCCTCACATATACGAACCGATCCACAAATATATGAAGAGCTCATACAAACGCATGCATTATATGCACACATATATATGCTTCTTTATAACAATATGACCATAAATTATTCACATTTACAATATATAACATACATAGAAGAGACAAGAAGCATAATTTAAATTTTTCCTATGAAACTCACACAACCACAGACACTTATTTCATTTCACACATTTCACATGCACACCTACACCACACTCACATTTGCACTCACACACACACACACACACACACACACACACACACACACACACGTTTTATTTTGTGAATTGTGGGGACTTTCCATAGGGCCGCAATGCTTTTTATACTGTACAAACCGTACTTTCTATCCCGTTACCCTACCCCTAACCCTAAACCTAACCATCACAGGAAACTGTGCACACCTTTATTTTCTCACAAAAACATCATTTAGTATTTTTATTAATTAATTTACATTGTGGGGACCGGTGGCTGGTCCCCACGATGTAGGTGAACTCAGGTTTATATTACACCGTGGGGACATTTGTTTTTTTTTACAATTTTTTTTTCAAGACGGCAGAGAGGAGTAAGGGGATAGATCTGGGTATCATCTGCATAGCTGTGATAGGCAATTTGGTTCTTTCTCATGAGGTTATTGTGTATCACCTGAGAGATGTGTTTCACTATCCAGCCCACTAGGAGGACTCAAGGATTACTGTATCAAGTTAAACATTGAAGTACATAAGTGTGTTCCTGAACTAACTGAATACAGTGTTGTTCTATGAGGCTCTTCAATAAACCTCAAGAGATGATCGATGCCTCCTTGTAAACGCATACTAGACAGTGGAGGAGAAAATTTCTCTGGAACGCCGTAGCATTAAAATGAGTTCTCACTACAGAAATAGCCACACATGTAAATTATGTATATTATTAAAACATCAGATATGTCTATTAACCAGAAGAGTCTAACAATGCTTAGCAACAAGTCAGAACACCCCAGAAATGCCTAGCAACTAGCTAAAACAGCATAGCAACAGCCAACTTTTGTCTTGCGGAACTTTACTTTCATTTAAAATCATTAACTTATAGTACATTACTGTAATCCATTAATTAAAACTGAGGTATTCTGAAGGAGAAAAAAATTATCATGAGTGTTTGAGTTTGTCAAATTTGACTTCACAAAGTTTCCTCATTGAACCCAGCCCTTTCTGAACAGATATAAAAGGAACGCAAACATTGTGATTTCATTCTGTTTCTGACACACGATGAATCTGCAAGTCTCTGTCGTTCTTCTTTTAATTTTCTCACTGGAGGTACAAAAAACAATAGTTTACCGTCGTAACCCCGGTTCTCTGAAACATTGAGTGGAGAGATCCACCTATGAGAAGTGCATCCGTACCTGACCTCTGCAGAAGCATCCAATTGCACCAAGTCTGACTAGACAGACAGAAGCACAGAGAGCAAAGCTGGTGGATCTCTCCACTCAATGTTTCAGAGAACCGGGGTTACGACAGTAACCTATTGTTCTCTTTTATCATCTCGTGTTCGAGATCCACCTATGGGAGAGACATGGACAGCTCCCCGATTGCCCAATACACTCACAGTGAGGTTCTGTAAGCCAGAGAAAGGGGGCAGTGCCTGACATGTCCCATAAACATGCACCTGGCAACCCTGATGCACACACATGACAGCTGTGCACAGGCAGGACATGAAACATGTATGAGGCCCACACATGTAAATAAATCCAGCAACACATATAAAAGCAGACATGTACATGCATTCTTGGTGACACAAATGTGCTTGGCCCGCCGACGCAGTCACCCTCCGTTCCCTTACTTAACGAGGGGTTAAGAATTGACCCACCCTAAAACAGAATGTGCTACCAAAGTTTTGTTGACATCCAGTCGGTAGTAACGCACAAACGTTTGAGGTGAAGCCCATCTGGAAGCAGCGCAGATGTCTCTGAACAAGGCCCAAGAAAAACCCCTCGTGGAATGAGCTCTGATTTTCCCTGGGGCCTGTGTTCCCACTGAATCATAAGCCAAAGCAATAGCCTCCACAAGCCAATGTGAGAGGCGTTGCTTAGGTACGGGACTCCCCTTGTGAGGGGGTGCCCATGAAATAAAGAGCAGGTCGCTCTTCTGGAAAACACTGTTCCTGGTCATGTACGTCCGTAATGCACAAACTGGACACAGAGCATTCAGCCTCTGATCCTCGATGGAGTAAAAGGGTGGAGGGTGAAAAGCTCCAACACTTCTGATGTAAACGCAGGGAAGCATTTAGGCATAAAAGCCGGGTTTGGATGAAGAAAAACCTTATCTCCACTAAGAGAGAATCTAGTGCACGAGGAATGAACTGAGAGTGCATGCAGCTCACTGACACATTTAGCTGAGGCCAAGACCAAGAGCAAAGCTGTCTTGAAGGACAGCAGCTTTAGGGAAATACTTCCAAGGGGGTCAAAAGAGAACTTGGATAGAGCCTCCAGCACCATGGAGAGGTCCCATTCAGGAACCATCCTCCGGCAAAGAATGACAGGCACCCTTCATAAATCTATGGATTAGAGGATGCTGCCGAAGGATTGAGCCGTTAAAGCCCACATATAGCCACCAGGTAGACCTTAATGGTGGAAAAAAAACTGCCTTTATCCATAAGGAGAAAGAAGCACAAAATATCAGGAACTGAGCACTGATGTGATGTGAGACCACACCCATCACACCACCCTTTAAACTCCTGCCACTTACTGCCATATAAGGACAGAGTAGAGCCTCTCCTCTACACCCATTTCTCAGGCTTTGTCCATGTCTACTGGCAGACAACTCTAATGTGTGTGTTGTGTTTCATGCAATTTGAAGCATGCTACGAGTCTCAAAAACACCCAAGGGTGTTTTTGAGACTCTTAGCATGAATATTGCAAGAATATTATTAAAGTTTGACATGTTGTCATGGCATCATTATTTAAGATATCAAAAATCATTTTACAATCCTACATCTGCCCTGTTTTGACATTATATTGATTTGACATTATACTAAAAATAAGAGGGTGATTTCAAAACATTTTGAAAAGTGACACACTTTCTGCTGCCAGTTGGTGCCGCTAAGACTTTGACTCACAGTAGTCACATCCATGTGATCGGCCTCCTACAATGAACACACAGCTGAAGTTTCATCCAAATCAAAGTTATAACACACTTCATGTTTTCCTTTTGTCACCATAAATTTGTTTCAATGACATGGCCAAACTGTTCAAGATATCAAAAATTAAAGATTTCAGATTCCATTCAGGGGGGCGCTCTAGAGCCCCCCTGCCACACCCGTACCAGCTTTGGCCCGGCCAAAATTCTGAATTCTGAGCAATTTTCAGTTAGTTTGGGGTAATCAGTCTTACTTTTCGGAATCAAATTAAATCAATGTTTTTATGTATCTGACTTATAAAAACATAAAAACACTCTTAAAGGGATAGTTCACCCAAAAATGATCATTTGATGTTTATCTGCTTACCCCCAGCGCATCCAAGATGTAGGTGACTTTGTTTCTTCAGTAGAACACAAATGATGATTTTTAACTCCAACAGTTGCCATCTGTCAGTCAAATAATGCTAGTGGATGGGAACTTCTACTATAAGAGTAAATAAAACTTGCATAGACAAATCCAAATTAAACCCTGCGGCTCGTGACGACACAATGATGTCCTAAGACACGAAACAATTGGTTTGTGCGAGAAACCGAACAGTATTTAAATAATTTTTTACCTCTAATACACCACTATGTCCAACCGCGTTCATCACTCGATTCTTTAGTCTGATCGTGCTCTGACAGCGGCAGTGATGTCTCGCGCATATACTTCAATGAGAGCGAGACATCACTGCCGCTGTCAGACCAAACGAATCGAGTGATGAATGCAGTTGGACATAGTGGTGTATTAGAGGTAAAAAATGATATAAATACTGTTCGGATTCTCGCACAAACCGATCGTTTCGTGTCTTAGGATATTGATATGTGTCGTCACGAGCCGCAAGGTTTAATTTGGATTTGTCTATGCAAGTTTTATTTACTCTTATAGTAGAAGTTCCCATCCACTAGCATTATTTGACTGACAGACGGCAACGTTTGGAGTTAAAAATCATCATTTGTGTTCGACTGAAGAAACAAAGTCACCTACATCTTGGATGCGCTGGGGGTAAGCAGATAAACATCACATTTTCATTTTTGGGTGAACTATCCCTTTAAAGACAAAAAAATGATGTCTAACTTTTGTTAAAGCACATTATTCAACTGGTTCCTGGACTTGCCTAAAAAAAATCAAAAGTTGAGAAACTTAAAAGTTTAAGGCAACAAACATAAGCAGATTTTTGAGTTTTCTCAACTTGTTTTTGTAGGAGATTTTTGAGTTTTTTTCTCTACATTTTGGTAACTGAAAAAAAAAAAAAAACAGCTTAAGTTTGTTGCCTTAAACTTTTAAGTTTTCCCAACTTTTTTTTTTTTTTACTGGTTTCAACCAGATATCACTAATCTGGAAATTTTTAACTACTTGATTTGATTTGAATTGAAAAAAAAAAAAAAATCTAACATTTGTATTATTTTATATAGAAATAAATGGTGTATAAATTATTGTTGAGAAGATACGAGACTCTTCCTGTTACCCTTAAAAAAAAAAAAATGAATCCCTTACCATGGCAACACTATTTGAGATATCCAATATTCATTCACAATTGAGCATCTTCAATCTCTTTGCATCATGTTGAAAAAGTTTTGTGTGAATCATTTAAACTCAATAGTAGTAGATTCTACTACTCCTGAGACTGATTTTTCAAAAAATCCACAATGAAAACCAAAATAGCCCACTTCCTGTTGGTCAGAGATATTGACTCCAAATTACAAAATTGTTCGGCTTGATAAGAATATATGTACTGAGTTTGGTGACTGTAAATTAAACCCCGCACTTTTGTCAAAAGGTGGCGCTTGTTTCTAGACTTTTGGTGCGTTCAAGAAAAATCGTATTTACGAGATGAACGCACATGAATGTCACCACAATGTGGTAAATAAGACACTCAGGATTTTCTTTCAGTTCGAGTGGGGGTGTGTCAGGGAGAAACATTGCGGAATACAACAATACTTACAGGTATACATCATAAATAAATTAAAAACATAAAAGGCAAAATGCACCTCATGCACATTCTTTGTTCTTCATTTTCGAGTAGAAGTGATGTATTTTTCTGTAATAGTAAGGATAAGAGAAGGTACAACACCATCTTACTCAGACGAAATGGACTTGAATGCACCTGCCATCTTCCAACCTCGTAAATACGAACTTACCAGGAGGACTTTGTTACGTCCCAGGACATATATCATGCGTATATATATATATATATATATATATATATATATATATATATATATATATATATATATATATATAAAATGGAATTTAAAAATAACATTAATTAATTAATTAAAATATAAAATAGTAAGAATAGTTGTAATCTAAAAAAGTATCTAAAATTTCTTTGACTGTCACTGTAGATATCCAATTCTTTCACCTAGACAAAGATACAGGTTTAGCTTGATTAGTCCGTGCAGATGACAGTTCCAGATACAGTGTCTCCACTAAAGAATGCAGCCAATGCTTAGAGGAAATGTCATGAGGTGGTTACCAACGCTGAACAGCTTCTTTGCAGCAGTCATGGCAGCTAGTTAAAATGTCCATACCTTCCCAGATAGCAAGCAATGATCGAAACAAAATCAATATTAATGTGTCAACGTTAACCTCATTGAATCATATAAAATGGAATTAAAAATAAAAAATAAAAATAAAATATTAACAGAGCTGCTTAGCTGCAGATTATATATCTATAATTTCTTTGACTGTAGATATCCAGTTCTTTCACCTAAACAATACCGTTAAAATACAGAAGGGGACAGCGACACAGGAATGCAGGTAATGATGTTTATTGAACAACTAGAAGAGTGACAGAGTGCAGGTAAGTGATGGCAGGTTAATACAATGGCAGAAATGGATGTAGAACTTGTCTTTGTATTGCAGGAATGACAGATGAATGACAGACTTGGGACTTGAGCAGACACAGATGAACTCACGCAGGACGAGGAGACGAGGGAACACGCTGGAGACAGGTAAGTATCTTCAGTGGAGTCCGTGAGGTAAGCGAACAGGTATGTGCAAACGAGACCGCGCATTGACTGAGTGAAAGCGTGACTGTTTCTTATGGAATTCCAAGAACGCAGAGAACGGACTTGCGTTCTCTTGGAGATCGGTCATGCCAGGCGACCTTGAAAGAACGACCTCGGAAGGACTCGAGGACACAGAACGCATCATTTGAGATTGAAATGTGCTGCGATCTTGTTGCTCAACTGACCATCCCAGCATCTTATAAGTGCACAACAAATACAACATAACATCACAAACTTGTTGATTCTTTTAACATTATTATAGAAATTGTTTTCATATCATTTTATATCTTTTTATTTCACCGCATGTGTTTATGAAAATGAGTAGCTTTTGTGTTACATACTTTGTCAATGTTAAGATTATTTTTTATATTCCAATAAAAATACTTCAGGCGTTCTTCAGGTTATCACTTTATTAAAATTAAGCAAAAACAAACGGTTTACTTTTACGAGCCGTCACGTATTTGCGAGCTTGTAGCGGGAATTTCATAAGTGAGAACGAGAACTTTAAAGCTTACAGGCTTCCGTATGTCGACCGCCCGCAGCGTCTTCCGTGCTTTTTAACGGTTCGATTCTCTCAAGTTTGCATTCCATTCTCGATATCAAGAACACATCTGGGTGCTTCCATGCGTCCTCTGTTCTTGCGTTTTTTAGAATTGGAACTGTACTTCGACGATGGTTGATGATGACGTAGAGCAAGAACACAAGGACGCAAGATCGCTGAAGAACGCATGTTGAGTTTATGAGGGTGCTGATGGGCTTCAGGTGTGCGTGATTGAAACTCCGGTGATGACGTGCACTGTGTCTGTGTGAGGGTAGAGCCTGGCGTGTCTGTGACAGATACAGGTTTAGCTTGATTAGTCCGTGCAGATGACAGTTCCAGATATAGTGTCTCCACTAAAGAATGCAATGCTTAGAGGAAATGTCATGAGGTGGTTACCAACGCTGAACAAGTAGCTTCTTTGCAGCTAGCTAAAATTTCCATACCTTCCCAGATAGTAGATCGAATGATCGAAACAATGTTAAAGGGATAGTTCACCCAAAAATGAAAATTTTATGTTAATCTAATTACCCCCAGTGCATCCAAGATGTAGGTGACTTTGTTTCTTCAGTAGAACACAGATGATGATTTTTAACTCCAACCGCTGCCGTCTGTCAGTCAAATAATGTGAGTCAATGGTCACACAATCTATAAGAGTCAATAAACATGCACAGACGAATCCAAATTAAACCCTGCAGCTCGTGACAGCACATTGATGTCCTAAGACACGAAACGATCGGTTTGTGCGAGAAACCGAACAGTACTTATATAATTTTTTACCTCTAAAACACCACTATGTCCAACTGCGTTCAGCATTCGCTTGGTGAGGTCTGATCGCGCTCTGACAACGGAAGTGATGTCTCGCGCATATAGAGGTATGCATCGACGTCACTTTCCCGCCGAAAGCGCGCTTCCTCAGCTGGACTGAGTGGCAAAAGAACCTGCTGCGTGACTAGATTTAACAGGGGAAACTGCGAAAACGCGAGTAAAACTAATGAATTACACTAAAGGTTGGAATTGAATGTGTTCCTTACAACTTGTCAAATAAACCTAATCCATGGATATTGACATGCAGACAGGAGTCGTGTTTCCTGACATTTATATGTGCCTGATTTCGATGCCGGGGAAATACATAAAGCAAATCAATATTATATAATTACAATATAGGTAGTTTTAAATCCACGTAATCACTTATATCAATGTTATATCATCATATTGTCCAGCCCTAAAACATAGTTTTATAGTATAGTTTTTTGTCAGTGTTGTTTATTGGAAAAAACCCAATTATGCAGAAAATAAGATGGTAAATATTTAATTGATCAGTTATATATATATAATAATATATAACAATATAATATATATATGGTATGATTTTACCTCAAAATCCAACAATTTGACTCAAAATGATAACTGCAAATCCACGTTTCTCTGCCTGGAGTCGTTGCTTTCTGCAGTTTTTAAATATATAGCTCTGATACAAAACCTGAGGTATATATTTAAAAACTGCAGAAAGCAACGACTAAGCTCAGAGCCTCGCCACGTCTTTAAGATTCGAACGCATTGTTTTCTATGAGTGTACGCACACCGGCGGCGACATGCGGCGCCTGTCCGCGACGCCCAGTTACGACTCAGAAAAAAAGTTGGACATAGTGGTGTATTAGAGGTAAAAAATGATATAAATACTGTTTAGTTTCTCGCACAAACGGATCGTTTCGTGTCTTAGGACATCAATGTGCCGTCACGAGCCGCAGGGTTTAATTTGGATTCGTCTGTGCATATTTTTTTACTCTTATAAATTGTGTGACCATTGACTCGCATTATAAGACTGACAGACATCAACGGTTGGAGTTCAAAATCATCATTTGTGTTCTACTGAAGAAACAAAGTCACCTACATCTATCTTGGATGAGCTGGGGGTAAGCAGATAAACATCAAATTTTTATTTTTGGGTGAACTATCCCTTTAAATCAATGTTAATGTGTCAACGATAACCTCACTGAATCAATATCACTTTTGCACCCACAATAAATGTTGAAATTTCAACAAAAAAATCAATGGTAATGGCACTGAATCAATGTTTGCACTCTCAGAAAATGAAACACAACTACAACTGACTTAAAGCCACACAGCCTGAAATCAACTGAAAATAAAAATACCACATGTCAAGCACCATATCCCAGAATTTTTGCACGTCAGGACAGTCCCAAAGCATATGCATCAAAGTGTCAGGCAACTAGGTCCACAAAAATTACAATATAGGTGGGGTGACTCATCCCTGACAGCAACATAGTGTCAGGCCAGATCCGGCCCACACTGGTTCGCGTGTAATCCACATGTACCAGATGTGGGCCGGATATGGGCCACACTATGTTGCTGTCTAGGATAGCATGTCGTATACGCGTAGTTAGATATGCCCTGTGAATAACTTTAAAATTAATTGAATTGGTGGTTAGGGTTTGTTAATGCATTGAATGTATTATCTCACACTGATTATTTCATTCGATGATTTTATTAGAAGTGTTCAGATCCAATAACCAAGCTTTGGCTTTAGGGACTGTATCTGTATTAAGACTTAAAAAATAAAAATATGAAACAGTTCCTGTGCTTGGTGCATTGCAAATCCAGTTCATAGGGGTTCCCTTTAATAGAAAAGTTGTGTGAACCCAAAATCTAGGTGAACTTAATATGATTGAGTTTAGTTGCAGCAGATTTCTAATTCCCAGCATGCTTTGTGTCAGACTGTATAAGAGCTAATTTCGAGCTACATGGGAAAACAAGTGAAAAATGTCAATTTTGCTCGAATTTGAGGTTTTCACAAAAAAGAGTTCATTAAGCCCTCTTCCAGTGATCCTAATGCTCCAAATAGCAATTAAACATCGAAAAGTGTCTTTATGTTTTCTGAGTACCTTTCCTTTGTCCATGAAAAATGGCATTTTTCTCAGCTCACTTCTGGAAGACTCGCTCTTCCTATCAGCACAAGTTTGGTATCTTGGTAAAACGCAGCATTCCAACTTTGTGATTATTAATAGCAAATTCTCGATGGCATGAGTCTGAACCAATGAAGTGTGATTTTCAAACTCATTCTGTTGAAACTCATTCTATCAAAATGATTTTAAATCTGGTGTTATTAACAGGGATACCCCATGTGTGGGGTAAAAGGCTCCCCTCACCACCTCATACATTTATAAAATTTTTAAACAAAATTAACCACTTTTATGATTTATTTTCACACAAAATATATATATATTTTTCCAGCAATCATACGCTTTGAGAGTAGTGAAAAGCACAGAACACAAGCAGATATTTACTTTCTTCTGTTGAACACTTCTGTGTTCCAGACATACTGGTTTTGAATGACATGAGGGTAAATAAAAGATGATTTTCATTTTTGTGAGAGCTATCACTTTAAGAATGTTGGTTAGACCTATTCATTTATTACAATTCCTTATTAAATCTCCCTTGATCTTTAATTGACTAGTAAATTAAAGACTAAAGTAAATTATGTAAGCTGAAGTTTCTGTTTCAAGACATGCATATTTCTTTTAATCTTTCATTTTCTCATGAAGATCCTCCCCTTTAGATAAGATATAAAATGGGCACTGAAACAGGTGCATAATTTCATTCACCTCCTGATCAAAGATGGATCTGCAAATCTCAGTTTTTCTTCTCTTCATTCTTTTCACTGCAGGTACAAAGACAAATAATGTTTGTGATGATTTTAAATACACTGTAAAATGTAATTAGTTGAGTTTACTTAGAAAGCTTAATTAAACTGTTGGGTTTACATAAAAAAAACTTAAGGAAACCGATTGCCTTAAATTTAGCAAGTAAGTTAACTCATCATTTTGAATTGATAAAACTAGCTTCCACACAGTACAGAGTACCTAGAAATCTTGAGGATTCACTGTAAAATGTAATTAGTTGAGTTTACTTAGAAAGCTTAATTAAACTGTTGGGTTTAGCTACCACACAGTACAGAGTACTTAGAAATCTTGAGGATTGGTAATTCAATTTTACAAATTGAGTACTTAGTTCAGTCATGTTAAAAATCTTGTTCACATTATGTAGAAACTGCCTTAAATTTCTCAAACATTTTTTACTCAAAGTTGCAACAATGGACCATACATTTATTTGTATTTATTAAACTGGAGATACTGTTGAAAATAATAAAGTTTGATGTCACCATCATGGTGGAAAGTGTTTGCTTTAGTTGGGCTCTTGACCTTGACTTTTAACATTAGTGTTTCTCTGGCTGTCGTAACTCAGTGTTCAAGACACAGCTGTTATGATGAAAAAAGCCAAGAGAAATACTAGGATTGATCTGTTGGATCTGTACTTATAATGTCATCATCAAAAATCCACAGATTTCATTCCAAAGTTTATACTTGATCAAAAGTGTGCTTTGTTACTATAAACAATTAAATATTTTATTGCTGAAACTAGATCAAGAGACTGAGCACGGCTGAGATCATATATTTTTAATATTATATTTGTCAAAAAACATTTTGGGCTACTTTTAGACACACAGAGACATCAATAATCAGCGTATAAATCTCAACAACGTTGACATGCAATGCATGCTGGGAGCCATCATAGTATAAAACTCATCCATGGCTCCCAGCATGCATTGCAGCATGAAGCATGTCACCGTTGTTGAGATTTATACACTGATTCTTGATGTCTCTGTGTGTCTATATAGTCCAAAATGTTTTTTGACTAACATATTAAAAATATGATTTCAACAGTGTTCCGTCTCTTGCTATAGTTTCATTGATTATTAAAAAATACCACACTTTTGAATTACCAATCCTCAAGATTTCTAGGTACTCTGTACTGTGTGGTAGCTAGTTTTATCAATTCAAAATGATGAGTTAACTTACTTGCTAAATTTAAGGCAATCGGTTTCCTTAAGTTTTTTATGTAAACCCAACAGTTTAATTAAGCTTTCTAAGTAAACTCAACTAATTACATTTTACAGTGTACTAATACAGATCATTAGATGTTCTCTCTCACTTGTCTCTGTTTTATTACTAAAGGACACTCTCGCAGATGTTATGAGTGCACGAGTCTGACGGGTTCTTGTGCAGATCAGAGGTTAAAAACATGTCCCAGTGAATCTTCTCAGTGCTCGAGTATAACATCTGTGGTACAAGTTGGTAAGTCCAATATCACTGAAATGAACTGTTTGACTGATTGGAGATGCTGCTATTATTTACTGGTGCTGCAACAGAACAGCTACTCGTTTTTCTGGTGGAATTTACAATTTCAATCACAGAATATTCTATAAATTTCTGATATTTAATCCGTTTTCTCTCAGATTGTTATGATTTTGTATTTAAAAAATGGTTTGAAATGAGAAATATGCAACATTCTGACATATTTATAATTTAACTGGTGTAACTGTCCTTTCCTGTGTCATTCATGTTTTTAGGTGACATTAGATCTAAAGTGAAGGTTAAGGATTGTGCTCCTGCCTGTCAAAGTGGGTCCCTGAACATAGGCACTTTAAAGGCAACTATTTCCTGCTGTAACTCAGACGAATGTAACCTTGAAGATGCTCCAGGTATTGTGATCATGTGCAACGAATATCTTCTTTAAAGTCAACACTCATTTTACTTCCAAAATACATTCAATCAAGCAAAACACAGGGTGCGACATGTCTGTCATGAACTCATTGAATAGAGCCGCTAAAGAAGTGTTTCATTAGATATTATATTTTATACAGAAATTAAATTCAAATAATACCTGTTTTCCTCCTGTAGATCCCTCTACCGCCCCCAATGGAAAGAAATGTTACACCTGTGTTGGACAGAACTGCACAACCATTTTGAGCTGTTTAGAGACTGAAGACCTCTGCATTAATGCAACAGGTGAGAATCTGGAGAAGGTAGAAGAAGATTAAAGTCATGATCTTTTAAACTCTCTTAGGTTTAATCATTTGACACAGATCACATATACCAATGTCCAGCTTAGACTGAATCAACCTCTGTTTTCTTTCTTTTTATCAGCGACTTCTGGAGGCCAGTCAGTTTCTGTAAAAGGCTGTGCATCTAAATCAGTTTGTGATGCCACAACATCAGTTGCTGGTTTTGGGAGCATCTCATGTTGTAGTGGGAACCTGTGTAACGGTGCTCAGAGTGTCTCCCAGAGCTTCCTGTTCCTCTGCTGTTCTCTGCTCTCCTACTTCCTGCTGCACTGAATCCAGAAGCTCTTCATCCTACAATCAGACACACTGTACTGAATATATATATCATCTTGTTTATTTTATAAGATATTCAGGACTGTAATAACAAAAAAGAAAAATCAAATGATCTATCAGAAGAAAAATATCATAATTATTTCTTTATTGATTCATATAAATAAATAAATAATCTGTTTAGTTTTCATGAGTTTGTGAAACAATAATTGCATTCTCAATATCAGGATTTTCCTGTTTGAGTGTTGATTATTATATCTGACAAAAATGAGCAATTTGATAGTTTGAGCTCTATTAATAACTGTTATGGCTTTTCTTTAAGCCTTTATTTTTGATAACAGGAGCGAGCAAGATTTCATGTGTACAGAGTCCATAGGGTTTTTTGAATGGGTTTTTGCTAAATCGCCTGAAATAAGGTCTGTGGTTAACAAAGCCTCTAAATATTTTCACGTTTTGATCTATGACATAAAACACGAATTATAACCCGCTTGTGATTATTAAACCTTTATTGTGTCTTAAAAACGGCGGTTGCTAACAAGTTGCTAAAAGGAACTACTTCCTTTAGCGGGGACTTTAGACGTCATCATGACAAAAAGGACATTTGGACAGCATTTTTTAATGAAAAAGTGGATAAGTATTCATACACAGCGCAAATCATAATCAGCGAGCATGTTTTTAAATCAAGTTGTTTTTTAAATAAAGTTTGAGGAAGCTTGGTGGTGGTGATGTTGATCCGCGACCATGGTGTGCTGTAGTCCGTTTATAGCCTACTGTTAGCCTTTTATATCTGACGACTTTATTTAGACTTCAAAATGTATAAATGTTGTGTTAACTTGTAAAGATTATCTTGATAGACCAAACGTGTAAGTGTCATAACCCTTTGTTAAACACAGAGCTTATTTTTTGCGATTTTCCAAAAGTCTGGGAAAAATTAATAGGTTTTCGATCGAGGGAATCTGTGCGCCACTAACTTTCGGGTTGGCCTACAAAAATACGTCATGCCACAAGTGCCAGATCTGGGCCGACACAATGTTGAGAGATAACTTTACAGCTTTCTTATTTCTGCTTTAAAGGGGACCTATTATGCAAAATTCACTTTTTTTTTTTGCCTGGTGTTTGGACATAAATATGTGTTGGCAGTGTGTGTACACAACTACCCTATAGTGATAAAAATCTACCCACTCCTTTTTTTTTTAATCCCCATAAATCATAGGCAGTGTCTCAGAACAAGCGTTTCCAGATCTCTGGCAGTGTGACGTCACAAAAGCCACAGGCCCCGCCCACAAATGTTGACAGACACTGACGTTTGAACATAGAACCGCCCTGAGCGCGTTCAGCGAGTCCGCCATTGCTGCACTGAATGTCTCCCAAGCGTTTTAGGTGTTCTGTAGCTGGATGGATTAATCCACATAGCTCTCTTCATTTACTCACTAAACGAGGTGGATTAACTTAGTTTTCCAGGAAAATGCTTCCTCAGTTCTGTCGAAATTCGTTTATGTCTGCGCGAATCATTTCACACCAGACTGCTTAGTGAACGAATATCAATACAAAGGGACAATACAAAACAGAAACTGTGCTAAAAATGTGTTACTCAAGGAGGATATACAAGAAAAACTGTTTGTGATCCAGAGTGATACTGGATACGACAGTAATGAAGGTGAGGGCTTTTTTTCAGTTCATCGGAGTTGATTTACGGATATAAAGTTTACCAGTTTGTTAAGCACCACCCCTTTATTGTACTTAACTCTTTTGTGTGAAGTACAATAAACGTAATAAAACTCATCTGTATAGTTTTGGCCATCATTCGAATGGTACAACAGGCTTGTACTAATATAGTGGATAAAAACAAGAAGGCAATATAAGTTATAACCGTAATTTAACTAAAGCCGGGAAAGACCTGTTCTATCTCCATGCAGCATATATTCGCAGTTTCTGACATTATAGTGCGTCCTGACTCCTGACCATAGACTGTAAAAAAAATACACTGACACTAGAGAATGAGCTCTTGAAGCTCCGCCCTCTTAGGCAGAGCGCAGCAGCTCATTTGCATTTAAAGGGACCGCACTGAAACGGCTCGTTTTTGCTCACCCCCTAAAAGTGGCAATTTTAACATGCTATAAAAAATGATCTGTGAGGTATTTTGAGCTAAAACTTCACATACACACTCTGGGGACACAAGAGACGTACATCTTGCAAAATGGGGCATAATAGGTCCCCTTTAACATTAATTTCATTTCATTTCTATTTTTATCTTTTTTTTTTTAAATTAATCATTACTTGAATAAAACCAACTCAAATATAGGGAGACATTATTATATAGATGAATTTTAAAAATTAAATGAATAAGGTAAAAATATAGGCCATTATTTTTTATTATTAAAATGTAGGTATTAAATCAATTTAATGTGTTTTTATATAAGTTGTGGCACTGTTGTTAAACTCTTTAAACTTTAAGACATAATTTAGTGGATGATTTTAAAAAAAATCGTTAATCATCTGTAGCGTATTCAAATCATAATGGTCGCCTGAGGGCGCTAAAAAAACAAAAAAAAACTTTATTAAAAAGAATAAATGCATGAAATAATGTACTTGTTAATGTGTTGTTGTTGTTTTTTTGCAGTATTTTATAGTATTTAATGAACACATAAAGCATGACAAACCAACAATCGATTAAACTACAAAGCTGGCACGGAGGCATGTATGATTACAAAATAAAGTCATTATAATTGTTATTAACATTATTTCATAATGTAAGTATCATGATAAAACAGTTTTATCTCGTCAAGCCGTTTCTGTGACAGCAGCTGTCTGACACACAGTGTACAGGCCTATCAGTGTCCGAATTCACTCACTTCATTTTGTTCACTCCATGCAGATATAGTGCACTCAAATGTCATACACTATATAGGGAATAACGTTAGCGAATGAGTGAATGAGTGAGCCGTTCAACGCGTAAACGATTGGCCCTTTGGCTTGTCAATCACTGCCGTGACGTTCCTTGTGAGAGACGTGCGCGGCTGCGCGCTCCAGTAACTTTCCACACTCCACAGGCGCCGCATGCAATGTTTTTGTCAGGAGACAGGAGTAACAACTGCAGATTATGAGTTACCTGCGGTGAGTCCGACATAATGAATCCACTAACACTAACTCGTGTTCCAATACGAGTGTTTACGAGTTTTGCGAGGCGTTCCCTCGAAATGAGCTGTGAAGGAAGGGGGATGTTCTTACGCAGGCACTCAATTAAAAAACTCACTAACAGTCTTTGGTTTCTCAGTCGACGAAAAGATCCTCTGTATCACCTTTAACACCACTTCTGCCAGAAGTTTTTGGTTTTCTCAGAAGTAAATGGTAAATTTTTATAACGGCAAGGTGTTTTAAACGAAATCTAAATAAATAAAATCACGTTCTGTCCATCACTATCTACAAGTTAGGAGGATTACAACATTACCATAAACTGGCTGCAACGGCAGTCCAACAAGCTTTTTTTTTTTTAATGTAAACTTTTTAAATAAACTGCAACCGCTGTATAACAAGCTACAACCATGGCAACAACGAAAACAAATAGTTTTGTCACCTTGAACTGGAGCTGGCTATACATCCTGAACAGGTAACCTGCAGAGAGTGTGGCTCTTCATTTTCCTCATGGACCCTGACAATCACCTTATTATCTTACACTCAGATACTATTGTACAAAACAGTATTATATCACAACACAGTAGGACATCAAAATAAAAAAGCAGCTTAACCTGTTGGTGTTTTGTACGTATTGTACATTTTTAAACTTTCATCACATGATTTAGCCAGTTAGGTAGCCTGTTAGACATCTCAAGTAGCGGTTAAACTAACGTAAACTTACCTTCATAGTTGAAGATGTAGTTTTCAAAAAAGGCAAAATAACAAAAGAACATTTCTCGTGAACGCCGTAGCATTATAATGAGTTCTCACTACAGACAAAGACACACATGTAAATTATGTATATTATTAAAACATCTGAAATTAAATCAGAAATGTCTATTAACCAGAAGAGTATAACAATACCTAGCAACAAGTCAGAACACCCCAGAAATTGATTCAGTTCAGTTCAATAATTGTAAAATTCAATAATTGTGCATACACATTATACTGATAAAGTGTATTTATGCATATAAATGTACGTGTGACAACCTCCTGTACACTTCACTGCACAGTGAACAAGAAAAAGACACAATATACTATACACTATACTATACCATGCTATACTATATATACTATAGTAGTGTTTTACATTTTTCACATCCATGCGTGTAGTTTGGGGTATATGGCAAATCATCAGTTGATGGTTGATGTAGTTACTATGCAAAAACAACATTTTTAAAAATCTCTTTTGCAAGAGATGTGTGACATTTTACATGTTGTGTGTTTAGAGAAATATAAAAACTGTGTGTAAGCAATTAAAAAACCCTGTAAACTTAAAGCTGCAGTCTTTAACTGTTTTTGGATAAAGTTATCCAAAATCAATTTTTGAGCAAGAACATAACCAGCCAGAGTTCAAAACTATGTCCTTACCTTATAGCCTGATTCACAAATTTGTAAGATTGTAATAATGTTGTTAATCTCAGTGGTACTGGTGAGTTTCTGCTGGAAATTAAAGCATGCAGCCGTTCGTCTGAGCGTCATTACATTACGTCTGTTTACAAAAAGAACGAGTCCCAGCTAGCAGGCTAAATCACATGTGAAGATGGCGGATCATTTATAGCTTTTTCTCACAGCAGCTCAAATAAGCGTATCATTTTGATTGCGGATTGTATGGTATGATAAATTAACTGTACAGAAATTGACCAAATAAAGATGATAATTCCGCAGATAACTGCAATTGCAGGTTTCAAACAGAGATGGCGACAAAAAGGCAAAACTGACAGACTCAATAGCTCAAAAATGAATACGACAACAATTTGCTACATTTCCACAGTAATACCATATTGAAATATATTCTAAATCTAAAAAATGAAATACCATACAAAACAATTAGCTGAACACCTACACTGATGTTAGTCTTTCAATGTCATTACCATCTGTACTAAAGGAGAAGAATATTTTTGTACTGTATGTAAACATGAAACATGATAACAAATGAATTCTAAACAGTAGAGAGTGTCATAGTAAAAAACAACAACTGTGATTTATGTTTTCCACTTTAGATATTCTATTAGATATAAGTAACTTTGCAACTACATGTCAACTAACTCTCATTAGAGTATTAGAAGACTGTTAGGGTTAGTAGAATAAGGTGATGTAGTTGGAAAGCTAGAATGGCTAAAGTGGACCATCAAATTAAAGTGTTATTTAATGTTTGTGCTCCCTCTACAGGTGAAGAGGGGAAGGTGATAAATATGTAAGAGCAACTGAAGGCCAGAAGAGGGCTCTTGCATGCCTGATCCACCTCTGACACACTTCAAAATGTCTAGTCAGGCTTCTTCCATTCCATCGTCTTTGTGTCCTACAAAAACAGAAGTACTGATTACTGTAACTGTAACATCCTTTTTACAAAATGGAAGCAGACAGAAACTTTATCTGTATGTAAGGCAGTTTCATGCATGTGTTGTAACAGAGTACAGCATGCTGTAAAAAAAATGAATGTGATTTTAACGATAAAATTTTATAAAAACACTACAGAAAAAAAAAAGTAAATAGGTTAACGGCAAGTTCCCGTAGTATATCCAGGGAAAAACTGTAAAAGCTCTAATTAGACATTATATGTAATTTTCACAGTAAAATACTGTAAATTTTAAAATTTTTAGAAGTAAAAAAGACAAAATCAATGTATAATTTACAGTCAAAATCTGTAAACTGATGTTCCCATAATTCCCTGTGTGACACTCCACATTTGAAAGTATTTTGTTTAAATAATCATGTTTCTTAACAGTTTTTGTTATCAGTCATGTACATTAGAGTTTTATGTTACATCTTCTGTTGTTTAATGAATGTTTATTGCATTATATAAGTGTTATGGGTTACCATAATGGTGTTTTGCATTTGTGTGAATGACTGTGCACCTTTTATATATTAGTATATACTTCAGCTCATGGAAAAGCTACTTGTGATGTACTCTGATTCTTCATGTGGCTTTCTCTTTTGCCACCTGCATTATTATGGTGGTTGTCAGTATATGTTAAAGGTACAAAACAGATTTTAGTAGTAATCTTCACAAATTTCTTCTGATTCTCCTTGTCTTCTTTCATCTCATCTTCTTCCTCCACTCCCTTCTCCTCCCTCCTCCTCCTCCTTGAGGAACTTTTCTAAACATTAATTTACAGTACATTACTATAATCCATTACAGTTTTTTTTCAATTGCTAACATACTTTTGTCCAATCTGTAGTCACATTTTCAAAACTCTAAACACATTTTAGCATGGTTGTGGCCATACCATGAACACAATTCATGTCATTTTCACACAAAATGCAGTCAATTAACACGTTTCTAAAATGCTTACATTTTCTTTTCATTTAAGCTTACTCTATACCAAAATCATGGATCTGTCTCATCTTATTTGCAAATGCTTAAACACAGCAAGTCAGAAATGAAGACCTAATGTTCCAATCTTTAAATATAGGATAAAACCTCTACTTTTGCAACAACAGCAGCTCAACAATATTGAAAAAAATATATAAAACAAATACTGAAAGAATTGATAAGCATTTTTAATTAGCAGATCACTGAAATATTGAGAAATAGCAGATTGCAGTCTCAGTTGGAAGTATAGTCAGGTGTTGAAGTTCTTTTCATTACATTTACACACAGTAAAATAGGACTCTTTGAATCGGATTTGTTCAGTGTGTATGAATAGCAACACAGAGGAGCAAAAAAAAAACAAAAAAACGTGTGGGTAAGGGAGAAGAATAGATGGAGGAGGAGAGGAGAAGTTGGATCAGGACAAGAGGATGAGAGGAGGAAGAATGTGTGCTGGACTATGCATCTCTGTTTTTTTCACCTATGAAAGCTTATTTCTGCCACGAATAGAAAATAAAAGGTAATTATGTCTTTACGGAAGAGGATTAGGGCCAAGCAATAATAAAAAAATAAAACCATCTCAAGATTAAAGTTGTTATATTTCGAGAAAAAACTAGTTACAGTTTTTTCCAATTGCTAACACACAATTTTTCAAACTAGTCTGGTTTTATCAAAACACTTAACACAATTCACAAAACCACACACCCAAACTGCAAAATACCTCATATATCCTGCAAAATGAAGCACTGCAACCGAAACTACACAGAGCATTATCAAAATCAAACTTTTGCATGAAATGGCACACACTTCATTCATATTACCAGATTTTTGCCTAACCACCTACACACTGTTGGGCATAATGAAAAGCACCCCCATCTTTAGTATGCTTTGCCATAATACTAAAATATGTATCAGATTGTTCACATGCACAGAAATATTTGCAGATACACACATGCTGTTGCAACATTTTTATTTTTTTTCCTTCACTACAGTAAACAAGTCAGTACAACATAAGCACAGCAGATATATTTACATGGGACTGAACAAAAATATTCTTACAAAAAAAGTAAACTGAAAAAGAAAATTTCTGAAAAAAAATATATTACAGTAAAAAAAACAAACAAAAAAAAGGCAAGAATAATAATTAGGCAGCATCTTGCCGCACAGCCGGGTCTGGCCACAACGCCTCGTCAACATCACAGGCAATATCTTCCCTTGCCAGACATCGAGGGAAGAAGCGCCTTGAGTGCCTTATCCATCCCTGAATTGCACCCACATCAATCTCATCACATGCCTCTTCCATGGCCTGCACAAGAGGCATGCGCACAAAGGGCTGCCGGTCGTATACCTTCCACCGCCATGCCGAAAAGAATTCTTCTATGGGGTTCAGAAATGGTGAGTATGGTGGGAGGTATTGCACGAGAAATGTTGGGTGGTCAGCAAACCAGTTTTGGACTGGGGCTGCACGATGAAAGCTCACGTTGTCCCATACTACAACGTACCGGTTTCTTTGATGGTCTGCATCATTCATACGCTCTGGTGGTATGAGAATGTTGTGAAGTCTGTCCAGAAATGTGAGAATATGGGCTGTGTTGTATGGTCCAAGTTTGGCATGACGGTGGAGGACACCATGCATATTGGAGATGGCAGCGCACATTGTGATGTTCCCACCACGTTGGCCAGGAACATCTATAATGGCTCTGTGGCCAATGAGGTTTCTCCCTCTTCTTCTGGTCTTTGCTAGGTTGAACCCAGCCTCATCTATAAAGATGAACTCATGTGGGATTGCATGAGCATCCATTTCCAGTACTCCCTGAAAACAAAGAACAAAAATCACTCAATATGGTGTTATCCAGTACACTGGGAAACAATGTTGTGTGTAGTGTACTGCAGTCAATATAGTACTTACATCCACATATGCTCGTCTGAACTCTTTGTTTCTTTGAGAGTTTCTCTCAAACGGCACCTTATAAAGTTGTTTCATTCTGATTTGGTTTCGCTTGAGAATGCGAGCCAATGTGGACAGACTAACTCGTTGAATGTTGTTGAATAAGGTGTTGTCTTGGATGATGTGGCTTTGAATTTCTCGTAATCTGATTTCATTATTTTCCAAAACCAAGTTTACAATGGCAGCTTCCTGTACCCCGGTGAACATTTGGCCCCTTCCTCCACCATGGTGTCTCTCAGTCCTTTAGAAAAAATAAAATAAAAATATATATAGGGCTTGGACAATGCAGCCTAAATATTTTCCCCCACAGTAGAGTACATTGTACAGGAAACTTGTACAGTTCATGAATGGCTGATGTCATACACTAAGTAAACAGGTGTCACCCAACTGATACACTATGACATGGGGTATACTACATGTGTACTACATGAAATTTTGGTTACATACCTGTTCTCCAGTCTAAAGGTCCGGATGACAGAGGCGACAGTAAAACGGCTCAAGTTTGGCTGCACTCTCTGTCCAGCCTCACGCATTGTCAACCCATGGTTGATGACATGATCTACTAAGGTTGCTCTGATTTCATTTGAAAGTGTTTGTCTTCTTTGGCCATGAACTCCTCTACCTGCTCTACCCCTACCTCTCACTCTTCCTCCCCCTCTTATTCTCAACCTCCCTCTTCCTCTTCCTCTTCCTCTCTCTGCAATGTCTTCCATTGTTGTTGTAAAAAAAAAAGGTTCTCACCTGTGGTCTTTTCATAGTGCTTACATCCTGATTGAAGTGTTAACAATTAACCACTGAGGTGTTTGGCCAGGTGGCACATGTAATTGGCCAATTAGCTCATGTAGTGTCATTTTGAATGGCAGTGTTTTGAAATGGCAAACATGTGACTTTATGTCAGATTGTTGTGTCTTATGCAGAGAACTGTATTTAGTGAATTTAAAAAGTGCTATTTTGAAATGCAAAATGTGTGTAAAACAGAAAAGGTGTTTAGACTTTTGGAGACTTGAGAAGAAGTTTTGCTCTCTGTGTGTCAGTTTAAATAATTGTGCTGTGCATGTCATTTTAGTGTGTTAGCAATTGGAAAAAACTGTAAATTTCGAGAATAAAGTCATTAAATTATGAGAAAAAAGTCGTCAAATTACGACGAGAACAAATTTGTTAAATTACGAATTTGTTCTCATAATTTAACGACTTTTTTCTTGTAATTTAATGATTTTATTCTCGTAATTTAATGACTTTATTCTCATAATTTAATGAGTTTATTCTCATAATTTTATCTCGACTTTTTTCTCAAAATTTAACAACATTTTTCTCATAATATAACGAATTTGTTCTTGTAATTTATCAACTTTTTTCTCGTAATTTAATGACTTTATTCTCAACATTTTATCTCGACTTTTTTCTTGAAATTTAACGAGTTTATTCTCAACATTTTATTTAGACTTTTTTCTCGAAATTTAACAAGTTTTTTCTTGAAATTTAACAACTTTAATCTCGAGATGGTTTTATTTTTTTATTATTGCTTGGCCCTAATCCTCTTCCGTATTACCTTTTTATCTCACAATTCTGACTATTTTTTTCAGTTCCTATAGTTTATATTTCACAATTCTGAGGGAAAATAGTCAGAATTGTGAGATGTAAACTCACAATTGCAAAATAAAAAAATAAAAAATATAATTGTGAGATAAAAAGTCCCAATTACCTTTTATACTTTTTTTATTCTGTGGTGGGGAAAAAAAGCTTCAACAGTAACCAAAGGCCATTTATGTTGGATTTGTTGTTGGATTTAGTTGTTGATCAGTGGCAGTAATTTCATGTTTTCATTTCAGTAAAAGCTTCATGTAAAGCTTTTACTACAACGATTCCACTACCACTGCTCCATATATGCAGAATATGTGGTCTTCATAGGGCACTAGCTACCAAGACACCATCCCACCCTCTATGAGGGCACCATCAACACCACACACTCACCCCCAGAAAGAGATTTCAACAGAGGGGGTTCTGAAGTTCTGCATTGGGGACACATCTGACCAATTCTGTTACCTTCTTCTTCTTCTTCTTTTTTTCTACTGCTCATTGTATAAAGTAATGACTCATTCACTTATGTAACCAAGAATGTAGAATAGCTTACATGTAAACATTCTAATATAGTCATCACACAATGATTGACTAGATGTACATTTTGGATAGAAAACCAATGTTTGACAGAATGAGTCTATTTTGAATCAGGTTTGCCGTGTTTTGATAGAGTTAGTATGTGTTGAAAAAGGTTTTTAGCGTTTTGAATGTAGAGTTTGTGTTTATTTAACAAAATATGTTAAATAAACACAAATTAAATATTTGGCTAATTGTGAGATGTATGTGTTGCTGTGTTAAGAGTTTAAAAAAGTACTTTAAGTATTGGTAAATGCTTGTTAGCAATTGAAAAATACTGTAATTAAAGCTGATCACTAGGTATTCTAGTGGGTGTTTGAGTGTGTCAAGTGTGTGTAGGACTTCTCAAAGTTTCCTCATTAAACCCACCCCTTTCTGAACAGACATAAAGGAACGCAAACATTGTGGTTTCATTCTGTTCCTGACACAAGATGGATCTGCGAGTCTCTGTCGTTCTTCTTTTCTTTTTTCTCACTGGAGGTACAAAAAACAGCAAGTATTGAATGTATTATTTTGTACACTGAGATCACTGAATGTCTCTCTCTGTCTTTAAGGATATTCTCTCCAGTGTTACACATGCTCATCTGATTCGACGGGTTCCTGTGATGCAACAATGGAGATATGTAAAGATGCATCTTTTAAATGTGAAAGCCGTACAGAGGAAAAATCAGATGGTAAGTCCAGTGTGATGTGGAAATTTACAGTTTTATTTTACTGAAAGTAATAATATGAAGTAGAAATATATATATATAATATATATATATATATATTAATCTCATCACATAATTGCAATTATTTGTCTCTTTCAAGAGGAACATGATTTCTGGATTTTTTAGCCTATTATAGGAAGTTTGTTCTTTTTACAGGTTCCAATATGGGGTCCATCACTACTAAAGGGTGTGCAGCTCAATGTGCAGGGACCCAACAGCCAAAGTATATCTGCTGTGGCACTGATCTCTGCAATGCAGCAGGTATTCGCCTTTTATTTGACTGTGTAGTAATTTATATTTACATGGATTCATCCAGCAGTTGCCTTTTTCCATAATCACAATTATAATAATTCAAACAAAAATGATTGTTCATAAACAGCACAATATTAATTTTCAAGGGCATAGTGTAAAGCTTGAACAGCATGAAAAGGTGAAACATATGAATTGGTCAAGTGCTTTCTGAGCTTTTACTGTTTTTTATAAATTGGGATGAAATTGATCAACAATGAACATGCATTTTTATTAACTATTAGTAGTAGCAGTAGTAGTATAATACTATTTTCTTCATCATCTTGATTAGATTGAGTGTTTAAGGGAAGCTTCCTCCTGCTCTTCTCTCCTCTGCTCTTCTACTTCCTGTTTCAGTGATTCCAGATTCAAAACTTCAGATTCTACAGTGAAGATCAGCGAATATGAGACGCATTCTGATGCATTACTATAGTTCACTGAATAAAGCTTTTGTTGCTCTGCTGTTCTTAATTTGAGGAACTCAAAATGAAATTTGGTAATAAACAATTATGAAACAAATATATTGCATAATCATTAAAAGCAGATTGTCTTTACAGCCAAATAATTATTCATACAAGAATCTCAACTATAAGAGTAAGATGAGTAGAGTATGTGAAATATGTTTTTCATTTGGAAACACGTGTATCAAGGAATCATGAAAATGTGTTTTTGGGTTAGCCAATCAAAGCTTTATAATGTTTAGAAACAATATGACTATAATTCACAACTGCTCACATTTACATTTCACTGTAAAGCTGGGCCTGTAAATTAGGTCTTAGTTCAATTAGGATATTTAAGTATCTTTTATAAATGTTCACTAGAAAAAAAACATTATGGTGTGCATCTTGAGACAAAACAATGGTAGTAACATATTTTAAGAAATGTCAGTACAAGTTGTGTTCAAATGAAACAGCTCAAACATGCATTTTAGTCTGGGATTTGTTTAAGCTTTGTCTGTGAAACCGAAGACATTTGTCCAGAGAGACTTGCAAGATTAACATATTTTTTTCTTACTCAGTAACACTCACACAACCACAGACATACAAGTCACGCACGCACGCACACAGTTGTGACAAATACTGTTTAGATGTTTCAGAGAGCGACATAATCTCTAATGCCTCCTATCCCAATCGAATTAAAATGACTTGAAATAATGATCTGAGTGAGATGGTTTTTAAAGATGATATAGAAGAGATCTTTTATTTATCATTGTGCTGGAGAGCAGAGCCTGTGCTTCAGTCAGTGATGAGCTGAGAAACACTGATGCTGCATGTTGCTTCGCTGAAAGACGGTAACTTTGTCGCTCCTGATGCAGTGATAAGCTGTTTGCTGAGTACTTCAACACATATATGTGTGTTAGTGCTAGCTTAAACAAGCTGCAAAAATTTGAGTTAAAGTCATGTTTTTAGTTATTACGCTCAAAACATTAAGTGTTTGCAGTTCATTTGCAGTTGACTCAAATTAAATAAGTTCACAGTACTAATGCTATATAAATACTGTTTTTTTACTTTAACTGTTTAAAGCAATCGGTTTCCCAAATGAGTTCATTTCCATGGTAGTATTATGGTAACATACTGAAAAAAAGGAGAGCTGTAAATTTACGGTAGAGAGCTATAAATTAACAGTACATTACTGGCAACTACAGCTGCCAGTTGCTTACCATTATTTTACAGCACAATTTTCTACAGTGTAATTTAGCTCTTTCAAATTAATCCGATTAACTGATACAAATATTCATAATCAATCATAAGTTATGATTAATTATTAATATTTCCTCTTTAAGCTAATTTACTACAGATGGAAATGGAACATAAAGTTACAGTATATTGGACTAAAAGAAGAAAAAACCCAGAACCAAAGTGGGGACCTTTTTTATTTCAGAAGAGCACTCAAGCCACTGTAGTCTACATCCTCACATAGACAAATCAATCCACAAATCAATGAAGAGCTCCTACAAATGTATGCATTAAATGCACAAATATATATGCTTCTTTGTAACAATGTGACCATAAATTGTCCACATTTACAATATTTAACATACGCAGAAGAGAAAAGAAGCATCATGTAAGTTTTTCTTACTCAGTGACACCCACACAACCACAGACACTCATGTCACACATTTCACATGAACTACACACATCCACACAACATTCACATTTGCACTGATACACACACACACACAAACACATGCACCCATTCTCTTCTGTTAATCTGAGCTCTCTTATATCTGGTAAATTGTAACAACAGTTTAAAAAATTGTTCTCTGAAATACAGACTGACAAACATAGAACATAGACAGGTGCGCCACTGGGGTTTCTGGGCCAACTGGATAACATGTTCCTCTTTTCAGTGGTTCTGCTTGTTAACAGCAGATGTTCATCATTAATGCTCAATCATTACTTAAATATTAACTTAATTATCTCAGTGCAACACAGCGTCAATGTTCCTGTGGGGTTGAAAGGGTTAAAGGTGTCAGATAAAAAGACACACCCACAAAATGTATTTTAACAGTAACAAACTGTAAGTTAAAAAACAGCAGAGGTGGAAAGTCCGGGGGTCAGAAAGTAAAAGTCCTGCCATATTTTTATTCCACCCACTGAAACGCTGTTAAAGTTAATGAGATAAATAAGTGATTAATTGAGTGATGATTGAGCATTATTGAAGACACCTGATGATAACAAGCAGAATCACCAAAGGAGAAAATCACAATTTCTAAGACACCATCACAGAGATCAGGGTTTGCTTTAGTTGAGCTCTTGACTTTTTAATATTAGAATTTATTTGGGCTGCTGTAACTGAGTTATAACAACCAGACAAGCAAAGAGAAAAGATGATCAGGTGTTGTTGGTTATGATTTCACGTAATCATTATTTGATCTGAACTCATTTAGAGCCCAATCTCTGAGTTAGATTTACATTATTGATTACAGCAGAATGTATGTAACTGCAACAAGTTAATTACAGCATGTATATATAATAATGATATAATTAAAAAAACAAACCATATAGGGTGCATGAAACATCAATAAACAAAAAAACACAATTATAAAGCAACAATAAAATGATTCTTTATACATCTTTTGTAACATTTTTAATAAGAACATTTTTCTGCTAGATGAGATAAACCATTCCATAAATTAATACCCCTAAATCGTATAGAGCCGTATTTGATCTGATTTATTGAACTGTTTTGTTGTTATTCTAGAAAAGATCCAGCTCAAAGTTAATCACATTTTTTTCATATAAAGCTCAATCATTAGAGCAATGAATAAAACCACAACATGATGACAATTATATTCTTATCATCAAACAGCTGACGACAGCTAAACACAGTTTCTCTTGCCGTTCTTGTCATAACAAACAGCAAGAGCAGCCAGAGTTCTTGTTGTTTCTCTGTCCTTCAGTGATTCTGCTCGTTATCACCTAATTATCTCATTAACTCCAGCATGTTTCTGTGTTACATTTAACAGCCTGTAGTGTGCACACTGAGCAGTGTTCAGTTCATCTGGGCTAACCCATGTGGGGCCTCCATGGAAACCGTGGACAAAAATGTCTGAGCCCCAGTTAGACGACCCAGGTGACACCCATCTGGGCCCCACCATGCTGTGCTGGCTGGACAGGGGTAACAAAAGGAAGTTTAGTCACCTTCATTTATAAAGCACTTTTTTTACTTTTTTAAAGATTGTTTCAAAGCAGCTTTACAGTGATAATAGGACATTACTGGAACAGAGATTGTTTTGGCTGTACAGCAGCTCTAGAAAAAAGTTATTAATTTCCACTATAAAAATCATTAGTTATTATACAAACTCAGAAACAAGAAACAAATAGAAAGAAAAATAAAAGACCTTGAAAACAAAACAGAAAAACCATGACATGGTCATATTGCTTCTATATAAGAATTTCAGACATTTGATTGGTTAACCTACTAGTTGAACAACCGCAATCACATTTTTATGATTTATTGATAAGTGTGTTTACACACTCTTGTGTAATCTTATACTTTCTCAAAGGATCTCATTTTCTGTGTATGAAAGAATGTGTTTTTGTGCTGATCTTCACTGTAGAATCTGAAGTCTTGAATCTGGAATCACTGAAACAGGAAGTAGAAGAGCAGAGGAGAGAAGAGCAGGAGGAAGCTTCCCTTAAACACTCCATCTAATCAAGATGATAAAGAAGTTAGTATTAATTACCCTGCAAACAAACCTGCACTGGCCCTTTTTCACTGGCCCTCACTATTAATCTACAACAATAAATCTGACAGGGAGACAAACATTTACCATTAATGAAAATAACGGTTAAAGATCGATAAAAAGAAATGGTCATTGACTGACAGAAGCGTCTGCCAAACAAAAACTGTAAAATTACTGTAAAATATCTTACATTATTCTCTGAAAATTGTAAATCTCTTTTAGTTAACAATCAGCTAACAAGAGTAAATCACACATGAGCTAATATAACTATCACTGCATCAGCAGCTCCACAGTTACTGTCTTTAAATGAAGCAACATGCAGCAGAACATCAGTGTTTGTGGATCATCACTGACTGAAGCTCAGGAGCTACTCTCCAGCACAATGATAACCTCACAAAACTCGGATAACAGAAACTCTGACCCTTGACTTACAAACTTTATCTTTTCTCTGGCTTTTGTAACTGTGTGTTTCTGAAGCACATTTGTTATAGCAAAAAGTTATGAGAGAAAAAGCTGACCGGATGGTGATGGTTACTTATTGGTGATTCAATCATTATGAAGAAGCCAGGTTCACTGATCTCTGAGAACATTATTTAGATTTTATAATCTCACATCACAGTATAGCTTTAGTACACCGTTGCATGAAACGTTGTCTCGCTTTAATATTTTGAAAGTTTTTTTAGACATTATAAGGACATGTAGACTCACACAGACATCAAGATTCAGTGTATGAACCTCAACAATGGTGACAAAATTTTCAGCTCACTTCTGAGCATCACAAACTACTAAAGTCAAACCAAAAAGGTCTTTTTGTTGATTGTCGCCATTGTTGAGGTATATACGCTGATTCATGATGTTTGTGTGTCTAAAAGACAAAGCAGAAAATACTTTCTGTATAATGAATAAACAACTCAGAATTTCTGAATTTATGTTATTATGATCACAAAACTAACAACTAATACGCTCAGAGATGATCAGGCCACTACTGATGAATAATCAACTTCATCAGGCAAGAATTTCTCAATGTAAAATAAACATGCTGTAGAAACACACAGTCAAAGAAAAACTGATGCTGAAAAGTCAAGAGTCAAGAGCCCAACTAAAGTGAACACTCACCTCCATTACGGTGACTTCAAACTTCATTATTTTCAATAAAACATCAACATCTAAAAGTTTTGTATGAAAGAAATAGTCAAACTAAAATAGTCAGTGTTTAATGCACTGTTTTCAGCTTTTTTAAATAAGGAGATTTGACTTTAATTTTATGTTTTTTGTTTGGTAGCTGTTGCTGCCAGTCATTTTATCATCTGTTTTGTTATTGTATTAATTCCAGATTATTTTTGTAATTTTACATACATTTGAAAGTCATTTAAGAAAACAGAAAAATACTGTTTAAAAATATAGTAATTTTTCGTTATAAAAATGTGAATTACTGTAATTTGTCATTAATTTTTATTCCTTCTGTGCAGAGTTATAATATTGAATTTCCCATTGAATTTTAAAAAGCAGCCAAACAGAGCGTGGGAAATGAAAGTGGGCCCACAAAAACCAGCATGAACCCCACAGGGGCATGTTTGCAGGATAATAATTCTATTACTACTACTAACAGTAATCATTAAAAAATACATGTTCATTGCCGATCAATTAAATCTGTTTTCAAAAAACAAAATAAAAAAACATGCAGTGTTGGGGGAGCCAAACAAAGGCCAATACCTGCTGCACTGGCTGCATTGCAACGGTCTCTTTTACAGCAGCGGATATCCATTGATACACCATCTGGTGTCCGTACTTTCGCATCTTGACATTGAGTTGCACACCCTTTAATTGTGAAGTTCAAGTATTTGTCACCTGCAAAAAGGACAAACTTCCTAAATAGGCTAAAGAATCAATTCCAGAAATCACATTCCTCTTGCAATACACAAACAATTGCAATTATGTGATGAGATTAACTTTCAGTAAACTACAGATGTAAATTTCCACATCACACTGGACTTACCATATGATAGACTCGCTTCACAGCTTGAACATGCAGAACAATCATCTGGACATGTCTCCACTGTTGTTTCACAGTAACCCGTCCAATCAGGCACACACACGTAACACTTGAGAGAATATCCTTAAAGACAGAGAGAGACATTCAGTGATCTCAGTGTACCAAATAATACATTCAATACTTGCTGTTTTTTGTACCTCCAGTGAAAAAAAAGAAAAGAAGAACGACAGAGACTTGCAGATCCATCGTGTGTCAGGAACAGAATGAAATCACAATGTTTCTGTTCCTTTTGTGTCTGTTCAGAAAGAGGTGGGTTTAATGAGGAAACTTTGTGAAGTCAAACTTGACACACTCAAACACTCACAATAAATGTTTCTCCTCCAGAATAATGATCAGTTTTAAATAATGAATTAGTAGTGTAAGATAATGATTTTAAATGAAAGGAACAACAGGACAGGACTAACATGAGTAGATGCTCTTCCATTTTTTTATCCGCTAACAAAGAATCTGGGCTGAGTTATTTCAAGATTATCACGGGATGACCAATGTCATTGCCAGGCACAGATCTTGCTGAAGCAGATGAATTTAATGTCAGCATGGAAATTATCTCCAGAGGGGGAATATGGAAATAGTATTGTGCCAGAGTAAATGATTTACATTAAGAAATGGCATTCAAGTTTAAAACCAAGATGGTTCCTGTGTAGTTTAATAGACACCCCTTCACTTGTAAAATCTGTAAAAAGCTGTAAAATCTGTTCAATTATTAGGCACACTGTTAGCAATTGATGTAATTTTTGCAATAAATTTTTAACAGTGCAAGACTAAATGGACACATATTAATCATTGTAAATTAGCTCATACTCCCAAACCTTATGAGTTAAATGAGACCGGCGAAAGAACCTTGTCCTTTACTGACTTGGGGGCCAACCCTGTGATGACGATATGGCGGGTGGGGGCTAATGGGTAGTTTACACCACCTTCAGTTTAGTCGCCACACGGTCTCTGAGATATCTGTCTATATCGCTATAATGGAGTCAAAATAATTCCAGCAAGATTTAAACAAACTTGTTTTTCAAAAAGAGCAGACTGTTTCCTGTTCTCTTGTTTTTGTTGTTGCAGATCGACTAAGAAGTTCAAGCCTATCATACAGAGGACACTCTGTGACAACAGCACTGACAAGAATAACAAGAACTTCAGTCAGAGAACTTCAAAATCTTCAACTTCCCCACATAGAAGCCGACGTTCTCTGGACCTTGAGCAACGTTCTCTAAAGGTGATGAAAATTCCGAACCTTTACAGAACATTTGGGACGTTCCTACACTGTAAAAAAATAAATCGTAAAATATAGTCAGTGACTGTCAGCTACGGCTGCTAAACAAAAACCTTAAAATTAAAGTAAAATATTCTAATTTAAAGAAAGTGCACAAAACTTTAATAGAAATTTTCATTAACATTTTTCTACAGAAAAACACTTATTTTACAGGTATTCCCTGAATTATTACAATAAAACACCTTCACTGCAAAACACAATATTAAATAAGAAAAAAGGTCAAAAGACTTTCAGCAAAAGCTGTCAATCAAAACCTGTAAAATATCCTAATTTAAATAAAGTGCAAAACACTGTTGTTTTATACATATATCCTGAATTGTTACTAACAAAACACATTCACTGTAATGTGAATCTGCTGTATTTACCCAGAAAGAACACACATGAATGAATTAACATAACTATGTTACTGATTAAAGTTGTTAAATTTTGAGAAAAAACTCGTTAAATTTCAAGAAAAAAAGTCAAAATAAAATGTTGAGAATAAACTTGTTAAATTACTAGAAAAAACTCGTTAAATTTCAAGAAAAAGGTCGAGATAAAATGTTGAGAATAAACTCATTAAATTACGAGAAAAAATTTGTTAAATATCAAGAAAAAAATCGAGATAAAATGTTGAGAATAAACTCATTAAATTACGAGAAAAAACTTGTTAAATATCAAGAAAAAAAATCGAGATAAAATGTTGAGAATAAACTCATTAAATTACGAGAAAAAAATTTTTAAATTTCGAGAAAAAAGTTGAGATAAAATGTTGAGAATAAAGTCATTAAATTATGAGAAAAATGTCGTTAAATTTCGAGAAAACAGTCGAGATAAAATGTCGTAATTTAACGAGTTTATTCTCAACATTTTATCTCGACTTTTTTCTCGAAATTTAATGACATTTTTCTCATAATTTAACGACTTTTTTATCGTAATTTAATTACTTTATTCTCAACATTTTATCTCGACTTTTTTCTCGAAATTTAACGTTTTTTCTCATAATTTAATGAGTTTATTCTCAAAATTTTATCTTGAGTTTTTTTCTTGAAATTTAATGAGTTTTTTCTCGTAATTTAATGAGTTTATTCTCAACATTTTATCTCAACCTTTTTCTCGAAATTTAACAACTTTAATCTCGACATGGTTTTATTTTTTTGTTATTGCTTGGTCCTAATCCTCTTTCGTACGTAGCTGCCAGTCATTGACCGTTTTTTTTTTTTTACGATTTTTTGAAAGTGAAGATAATAATTCAGTAAATACCTGTAAAATAACAGTATTTTTCGGTTTATTTAAATGAAGATATTTTACTTTAATTTTATGTTCTTTGTTTGGCAGACAACGCTGCACTGTAAAAAATGACCGTGATTTTAACAATAAAACACTGTAAAAATGCTGCGGTGAAAAACTGTCAATTGGTTTACAGAAAGTTTCCGTACTATATACGGTGAATAACTGTAATACATCTAACGGTACATTTAATGTAATTTTACGGTAAAATACCATTAAATTCACAGTTTTTGGAAGTGAAAAATAACAATTCATTGTAAAATTTACAGTGAAAAACCGTAAATTGACATTCCCACAATTCCCTGCGTGACACTTCACATTTGATATATTTTTGTTGAAATAACTCTGTTTCTTCTTAGTTTTTCTCATTTTTTTTCTAATCAGTTATGTACATTAGGGTTTTATGTTACATCTAATCAGAGGTGGAAAGTCCAGGGGTCAGAAAGTAAAAGTCCTGCCATATTTTTTTCCACCCACTGAAGCGCTGTTAAAGTTAATGAGATAATTAAGTGATTAATTGAGTGATGATTGACCATTATTGAAGACACCTGATGATAACAAGCAGAATCACCAAAGGAGAAAATCACAATTTTTAAGACACCATCACAGAGGTCAGGGTTTGTTTTAGTTGGGCTCTTGACCCTTGACTTTTTAACATTAGAATTTACTTGGGCAGTTTTAACTGCATTAAAACCAACCAGACAAGCAAAATTAAAACATGATCAGGTGGTGTTGGTTATGTTTTCACATAATCATTATTTGATCTGAATCATTGAACTCATTTAGAGCCCAATCTCTGAGTTAGATTTACATTATTGATTACAGCAGCACTGTGATTCTACAGCACAAGATCCAGTTTTTTCTTTTTTTTTTTCAAAATAATTCTAAGATTTCATAAAAAGTTCTTAGAAAAAACAAAGGCTCTAATTTAGACACACATATCAAGAATCAGCCTGTGAATCTCAACAGTGGTGAGAATAATTAAGCATGTTGCAGTGCATTCTGGGTGCCACCAATCAAAATTCATCCACGGCTCCCATCATGCATTGCTGCATGAATAAATTATGAGCTTAATTGTTTTAGTAATTTTCTTTATTCTCACTATTTTGTTTTTTGCTGTTTTTATGGGACTTTTTAGTAGCTTGTTTTCTAATGTTCAGAGTTGATCTGTTGATCATCTTTTCTCTTTGCTTGTCTGGCTGTTATAACTCAGTTACAGCAGTCCAAAAAAATTCTGATATTAAAAAGTCAAGGGTCAAGAGCTCAACTAAAGCAAACCCTGATCTCTGTGATGGTGGGTTAAAAATTGTGATTTTCTCCTTTGGTGATTCTGCTTGTTATCATCAGGTGTCTTCAATAATGGTCAATCATCACTCAATTAATCACTTAATTATCTCATTAACTTTAACACCGCTTCAGTGGGTGGAAAAAAAAAATATGGCAGGACTTTTACTTTCTGACCCCTGGACTTTCCACCTCTGCATCTAATGTTGTTAAATTAATGTTTATTGCATTTTTAAAATGTCATGTGTGTTACCATGATGGTGTTTAGGGTGTGTGTGAATGACACTGTGTGCACCTTCTATATGTTAGTATTGTTCTCCTCAGCTTGTGGAAAAGCTGCTTGTGATGAACTTTGATTCATCATGTGACTCTCATCACCACTGTGTTTGGTGACTGTCAGTGTATTATAAAGGTACAAAACAGATATTAGTACTTCATTAGGTTGGTAAATTAACATTATATAATTTAATGAAAAAATGGTAATGAAAGTGCTGCAGTTCAAGGTTCCTTATATGACTTTAGGGGGACATTCCATTTTGGTTATTTCGGTCACATAAGAACGTTACTAAGAGGATATTTGGGACATTAACAGAATGTTCCCACATGGTCCTCTGCTGGTCATTTAATAACGTTCCCGATATAAGTTTATGGGGACGTTCTTTTTTGGTTATTTTATGATCGCACGAGAATGCTATAAAGAGGACATTTGGGAAGTTAACAGAACATCCTATAGTAATAATCCCCTAAACATTCCCAGAACCCAGCCAGCACAGCTATGGGTCCAGATGGGTGACACCTGGGCTGTCTACCTGGGGCCCAGCTGGTTTTGTCCACAGTTTCTACAGCACACGTCTTATTGATGTCTTATTGAAAATGTTTGGTTTGAGGTCACCATCATGGAGTCCAGCGTTTGCTTTAGTTGAGCTCTTGACTTTTGTTAAGTTGCTTCTTTATATACAAATGTAGGTGTTTTCATGTTTGTCTTAATAACAGACAAGCAACTGCTTTTTCTGTAATTGTTGGCTTAAGGAATTGAAGAGCATAAAACTCAATTGATGTGGAAAATATAATGTGTAACACTGTCGTTTCGCTCTGATGCTAAACATTACTACAAATAACACTGTCATTGTTAATTACATTTACAACTTGCGTTGCGTTAATTATACACTCACAGACATCAACATTCAGCATATGAAACAACAATAGTGATATGCTTCATGCCAGCATACAAAACACATTCATGATTCCCAGCATGCATTGCACCATGAATAAATTATGTAGCTGATTTTTTTTTTTTTTTTTTTTTGTCTCCATTGTTGAGGTTTGTATGATGAGTGCTGATGTCTAAGTGTGTCGTTTTTAACTTCTAAATAGTTTTGGGCAATATAACACAAATCATTTCAGTATTACAAATTAATTTTATAACATAATTTGAATTTTGCTTTTTTTCTCTTATAACACTTCAACTCCAAAAATAAACAAAACTACAAAAAAAAAAAAGCAGTTATTTATCTATTATTAAAACAGACAGGCCGATCTGCTTTACCAATGCAGAAATGTTATCTGAAAACACCTGCAATTGCTGATAAAGAAACAACTCAACAAAAGTCAAGAGCTCAACTAAAGCAAACGCTGGACTCCATGATGGTGACCTCAAACCAAACATTTTAAATAAGACATCAACATCTAAACCTCTGTTAATTCTAAATAAGAACTGCTGTAGACGTGTTACAGAAAGAAAGTCAGTCTGGTTAGTAATAAGTGAAGCTGGTTATGCTTTTTGTGGAGATGTTTAATCAGATCTTCAGAGAATTAATGTCTTTTATCTTCAGTTCATCTAAGGCTGTGGCTGAAGTCAGTTGTAGTTCTTGTGTTTCTCTTTTCTTCAGTGATTCTGCTTGTTAACAGCAGGTGTTCATCATTAAAGCTTAATCATCCCTTAATTAATCACTTAATTATATCATTAACTGTCAGAGTTGGAGCTAAACTCTGCAGGAATGTGGATCTCGAGGTCCGGATTTGAGGACCCTTGTTCTAGATCAGTGTTTCTCAACCCTGTCCTGGAGGGCCCCCCAACACTGCACATTTTGAAAGTCTCCTCTGTCTGACACACTCATTTCAGGTAGTGGAGTTTCTTCTAATTGGCTGATGAGTTGAATCAGGTGTGTTTAATTGGGGAGAAAGACAAAACCTGCAGTGTTGGGGGTCCTCCAGGACCAGGGTTGAGAAACACTGTTCTAGATCATGTATCTGCAAGTCTCAAGCAGAATGCCAGTTGTCCATCAGTACCAATACAGGACCTGCACACAGAACACTAGCTCACATACACAGATACACACGATTCACAGCTTCTTCAAGGTTGAAGTTGGCCCGAGCTTTAACTATAAACAGGAAAGATTCCCAAAACTTCCTGATAAGTTGTACTTTTCTCTCAGTGAGAGATACAGACAATATTTACACTTACAAACTTTTATCAGTATGTTTCCTGTCCTACTAGACGGGATAAAACCCTGGACCTTTGCTATGGATCTATAAAAGACGCTTACAAATCGCTTTTACAAATCGGACCACAACTGTGTGCATTTGTTGCCAACATATAAAACTGTCCTAAAAAGATATAAGGCTCAAGTTAGAGTAATTAAAGACTGGACTGATGAATCAATACTATGCTTACAAGACTGTTTTGATTGTACAGACTGGGAAATGTTTAAAAAGTCTTGTGGGGATGACCTAAATGAATGGACTGATGTGACATGCTCATATATTGCCTTTTGTAGGGACATGATTGTCCCATATAAACAGGTGAAAATTTATCCTAATAACAAACCATGGATAACGAAAACTGTTAAAGATAGTTTACAGAAAAAACAATCATGTTTTAAGGGGGTGACATTGCTGAACTACAAATAGCAAAAAAGGATTTCAAAATAGGAATTCTCAAAGCAAAACGAGACTATAAATATAAACTGGAGAATCAGATGGCAACAAACAATCTTGGATCAGCCTGGGACAGTATGAAAACCATAGCAGGCCTCCAGAGGTGGAGATTCCAGGGGTCAGAAAGTAAAAGTCCTGCCATATTTTTATTCCACCCACTGAAGCATTAATGAGATAAATAAGTGATTAATTGAATGATGATTGAGCATTATTGAAGACACCTGATGATAAAAAGCAGAATCACCAAAGGAGAAAATCACAATTTTTAAGTTACCATCATCGAGGTCAGGGTTTGTTTTAGTTGACCTCTTGACCCTTGCCTTTTTAGTATTAGATTTCGTTTGGGCAGTTTTAATTGCATTAAAGCCAACCAGACAAGCAAAGTTAAAAGATGATCAGGTGTTGGTTATGTTTTCACATAATCATTATTTGATCTGAATCACTGAACTCATTTAGAGCCCAATCTATGAGTTAGATTGACATTATTGATTACAGTTTTTTTATTACTGTGATTCTTCAGAAAATCAGCTTATACAATACAGAGTTTTTTTTTTAAAAAAAAGTTGTCCTTATCACAAAAAAAAAAAAAAAATCTTTCAGGCACACACAAACATCAAGTATCAGCCTGTGAATCTCAAGGACGGTGACAAGCAACATATTCTGATCAACAGATCAACTCTGAACATTAGAAAACAAGCTACTAAAAAGTCACAGAAAAACAGCAACATTTTAATAGTGAGAATAAATGAAATTACTAAGACAATTAAGCTCATAATTTATTCATGCAGCAATGCATGATGGGAGCCGTGGATGAGTTTTGATTGGTGGCTCCCAGAATGCACTGCAACATGCTTTATGATGGCCACCACTGTTGAGATTCACAGGATGATTCTTGATGTCTGTGTGTTTAAATGAGCGCTTTTTTTTTTCTTAAATCAGAACTCTTAAAAAAAAAAAAAAAAAATGTATTGTAAAAGCTGATCTTGTGCTGCAGAATCACAGTGCTGTTATAATCAATAATGTAAATCTAACTCAGAGATTGGGCTTTAAATGAGTTGATTCAGTGATTCAGATCAAATAATGATTATGTGAAAACATAACCAACAACACCTGATCATCTTTAAACATTGCTTGTCTGGTTGGTTTTAATGCAGTTAAAACTGCCCAAACAAAATCTAATATTAAAAAGTCAAGGGTCAAGAGCTCAACTAAAACAAACCCTGACCTCGATGATGGTAACTTAAAAATTGTGATTTTCTCCTTTGGTGATTCTGCTTGTTATCATCAGGTGTCTTCAATAATGCTCAATCATCACTCAATTAATCACTTATTTATCTCATTAATGCTTCAGTGGTTGGAATAAAAATATGGCAGGACTTTTACTTTCTGACCCCTGGAATCTCCACCTCTGCAGGCCTCCAGAATCTAAAGAGCAGCAGCCCAGTCACCTTGGATGGCTTCAGCTCAGATACTGAGCTGGCCAGTGCTCTTATTCAATTTTACAATCGTTTTAATATTTTTGATTTTAGTGATGAGATCGATAATTTGAGTAAACAGCTTGTAGACACTCAACATTTTAATATAACACAAACAGAAGTGCATAAAGCATTCCTCTCTATAAGAGTTAATAAAAGTCATGGTCCAGATAATATCTGTGGGCGCACACTCAAAACCTGTGCAAAGCAATTGAGTTCCCTTCCACTACATTTTTAATAAATCTTTAGAGGCCCAATTAGTACCTGAGGTCTGGAAAGATGCTGTAATTATCCCTCTCCCCAAATCTAACAACACTAAAAATCTTAATGATTTCAGACCAGTGGCACTCACATCAATAGTAATGAAAGTTTTTGAAAAATTAGTGAGGTCTGAAATGTTGAGGAAAACGGAGCATTCACTTGACCCTCTGCAATTCGCTTATAGACCCCGTAGGGGGGTGGAAGACGCCATAGTCACCTTCAGAGGTGGAAAGTCCAGGGGTCAGAAAGTAAAAGTCCTGCCATATTTTTTTCCAACCACTGAAGCACTGTTAAAGTTAATGAGATAATTAAGTGATTAATTGAGTGATGATTAAGCATTATTGAAGACACCTGATGATAACAAGCAGAATCACCAAAGGAGAAAATCACAATTTTTAAGTTACCATCATCGAGGTCAGGGTTTGTTTTAGTTGAGCTCTTGACCCTTGCCTTTTTAGTATTTTACTTGGGCAGTTTTAACTGCATTAAAACCAACCAGACAAGCAAAGAGAAAAGATGGTCAGGTGGTGTTGGTTATGTTTTCACATAATCATTATTTGATCTGAATCACTGAACTCATTTAGAGCCCAATCTCTGAGTTAGATTTACATTATTGATTACAGCAGCACTGTGATTCTACAGCAGAAGATCCAGTTTTCTCTTTTTTTTTTCAAAATAATTCTAAGGTTTCATAAAAAGTTCTTAGAAAAAAAAGGCTCTAATTTAGACACACATATCAAGAATCAGCCTGTGAATCTCAACAGTGGTGAGAATAATTAAGCATGTTGCAGTGCATTCTGGGTGCCACCAATCAAAATTCATCCACGGCTCTCATCATGCATTGCTGCATGAATAAATTATGAGCTTAATTGTTTTAGTAATTTTCTTTATTCTCACTATTTTGTTTTTTGCTGTTTTTTATGGGACTTTTTAGTAGCTTGTTTTCTAATGTTCAGAGTTGATCTGTTGATCAGAATATGTTGCTTGTCACCGTCGTTGAGATTCACAGGCTGATTCTTGATGTCTGTGTGTGCCTAAAAGAAATGTTTTTTTTTTTTTTTTTTGATTAGAACAACTTTTAAGAAATTCTTATTTTATCGATAAAGCTGATCTTCTGTTTAATCACAGTGCTGCTGTAATCAATAATGTAAATCTAACTCAGAGATTGGGCTCTAAATGAGTTCAGATCAAATAATGATTATGTGAAAACATAACCAACGTTACCTGATCATCTTTTCTCTTTGCTTGTCTGGCTGTTATAACTCAGTTACAGCAGCCCAAACAAATTCCAATATTAAAAAGTGAAGGGTCAAGAGCCCAACTAAAGCAAACCCTGATCTCTGTGATGGTGGGTTAAAAATTGTGATTTTCTCCTTTGGTGATTCTGCTTGTTATCATCAGGTGTCTTCAATAATGCTCAATCATCACTCAATTAAACACTTATTTATCTCATTAACTTTAACAGCGCTTCAGTGGGTGGAAAAAAAAATATGGTAGGACTTTTACTTTCTGACCCCTGGACTTTCCACCTCTGGTCACCTTACTTAATTTACTCTTTAAGCATTTAGATAACAATGGCTCTCATGCCAGACTTTTATTTATTGATTTCTCATCGGCTTTTAATACAATTCAACCTCATATTTTAACCACAAGGCTGCTGGAACAGTTTGATCTAAGTAAAAACCTGGTCGGTTGGATCCTTAACTTTTTAACGGACAGGACACAAAGAGTGAGAGTGAATGGCAGTCTCTCAGAAAAAGTCTGTTCATCAACAGGCTCCCCACAAGGATGCGTACTCTCACCTCTTCTTTTCATCCTGTACACAAATATGTGCCAGAGCAGGTGGGAAAACAGGACTATAATTAAATATGCAGATGACTCAGTAATTGTTAGCCAGAGGTGGACATTCCAGGGGTCAGAAAGTAAAAGTCCTGCCATATTTTTATCTCATCCACTGAAGCATTAATGAGATAATTAAGTGATTAATTGAGTGATGATTGAGCATTATTGAAGACACCTGATGATAACAAGCAGAATCACCAAAGGAGAAAATCACAATTTTTAAGTTACCATCATCGAGGTCAGGGTTTGTTTTAGTTGAGCTCTTGACCCTTGCCTTTTTAGTATTTTACTTGGGCAGTTTTAACTGCATTAAAACCAACCAGACAAGCAAAGTTAAAACATGATCAGGTGGTGTTGGTTATGTTTTCACATAATCATTATTTGATCTGAATCACTGAACTCATTTAGAGCCCAATCTCTGAGTTAGATTTACATTATTGATTACAGCAGCACTGTGATTCTGCAGCACAAGATCAGCTTTTACAATAAAATTTTTTTTTTTTTTTAGAGTTCTGATTTAAAAAAAAAAAGAGCTCATTTAAACACACAAACATCAAGAATCAGCCTGTGAATCTCAACAGTGGTGGCCATCATAAAGCATGTTGCAGTGCATTCTGGGAGCCACCAATCAAAATTCATCCACGGCTCCCATCATGCATTGCTGTATGAATTTTTTTTTTGTGATAAGGACAACTTTAAAAAAAAAAAAAAAAAATTCTGTATTGTATACGCTGATCTTCTGCAGAATCACAGTGCTGCTGTAATCAATAACGTAAATGTAACTCAGAGATTGGGCTCTAAATGAGTTCAGTGATTCAGATCAAATAATGATTTTGAGAAAACATAACCAACAACACCTGATCATCTTTAAACATTGCTTGTCTGGTTGGATTTAATGCAGTTAAAACTGCCCAAACAAAATCTAATACTAAAAAGGCAAGGGTCAAGAGCTCAACTAAAACAAACCCTGACCTCGATGATGGTAACTTAAAAATTGTGATTTTCTCCTTTGGTGATTCTGCTTGTTATCATCAGGTGTCTTCAATAATGCTCAATCATCACTCAATTAATCACTTATTTATCTCATTAATGCTTCAGTGGATGAGGTAAAAATATGGCAGGACTTTTACTTTCTGACCCCTGGAATCTCCACCTCTGTTGTTAGCCTGCTCCAAGATAGTGAAACAGGTCACGGTCCAGTCATCAATGACTTTGTTGAATGGTGTGAGGCGTCTCACCTTCAACTAAATGTAGTTAAAACAAATGACATGCTTATTGACTTTAGGAAAAAAACAATCCAAACACAAGAAAATACATCAATCAAAGGTCAAACTGTTGAATGTGTCGAATCATATAAATACCTGGGGATGGTAATAGACTCTAAACTTACATTTGGAACGAACTGTGAACAAGTCTGTAAAAAAGGGCATCAGCGTTTGTTTTGTTTGAGGAAACTGAATCAATTTCATATTGATAAATCCATCATGATCCTTTTTTATCATGCTTTTATTGAGTCAATTTGATCATTTGCACTAGCAGCCTGGTTTGGGAACCTCACTTTGAAAAATAAAAACTCGCTTAATAAAATAGTAAAGTGGTCCAGCAGGCTGATAGGTGACCCGCAGCTTAATGTGGAGACCTTGTATACGAAACAGTTACAGCAGCCATTACTTTGAGGAATGAGTTGGTTTTTATGTATTTTATTTTCTATTTGTGTATGAGGATTCATGTATGTATTATTTATTCTGGACCGACAAGAACTTTTTGATGATGTAGTTTTTTATGTGCTCTGTTTCATATGTGTGTATGAGGACTCTACTGCAAACAAAATCTACCTTCGGGTACAAATTAAGTAACTTGAACTTGAACTTGAACTATTCATTATTTTCCAGTGTTTGAAGATGAAGAGGAAAATAAATGCTTTAACATAAGTTGAAGTCCTTCAAATAATTTAATATTTAGGATACATGTTGATTAATAACTTGATTATAAATCATTCAAAAGATATATATATTGAAGCAGCAGTGGATTCCAGAATCACTTTCACTTTGATATAATTAGTCATGTTTATTTCTGTTCAGCTTTATTTCTCAATGTTTATAAAGTGAGAACAAGTAAGAAAGAAAAAAGCTTCAGGTCCAAAATTAATTTAAGGCCCGTTCACACCAAGAATGCGATAACTGTAAAGATAACGATAAAGATATAGTTTTAAAAATCGCTCTAAATATAAAAGAACAGCACTGTCCACACCACAGCTGTAACAATATAGAGAAATTATATAGTTGGGATCATTTTCAGAACGTTTTTTTTTTTCCAGCTGTTGAATGATAAAACACTGACAGCCAATCAGAATCCATTCTAATTTAACGGCTCGTGCATTTAAAATGTCAGCGGAGAAGTTAATCGGCGAGTATATCAAGTATACTAAAGTGTAATTTAAAAAAGACTGAAAGTATTCTTTCTTATTTTTAATTTAAACAATTATAGCACACTTGAGTAAATGTTTTTGCAAGGGAGTCCATCGCATGCAATGACAAATATTGACTGACGTCACAGGTTCATCATGAGAATCCCTGAAATCAACAGTGAAAAAATAAAGTGATTTTAAGTTTTATTTAAAGTTTTGTTTTCTTTACACTCAACCATCACCAAAACTCTGTGTACCTACAGGTCAATTTGCACATTTACATTTTCTTTTCAAAACTGTTATAGTTTTTTTAATTGCTTACACACTAAAAGTGGTACTTGAGGCGACTCTGTGAATCCATTCACTCATTTATCTGATCTTCAGACCAGTTCTGCTAAACTGCAATACCTAATTTGTTCACTTAGAAACCAAAAAAGGCAGACCATCAAAATAAAGTGTTATTTAATGTTTGTGCTCCCTCTACAGGTGAAGAGGGGAAGGTGATAAATATGTAAGAGCAACTGAAGGCCAGAAGAGGGCGCTGCGAGTGCAGGTGAATACAGTCTTTGACAGTCAATTTATTTCTATTTCTTGCATGTGGTTAGAGCTTTCTCTGATATGTCTGTTTTTCTGATCTGTGTTGATTGCTTTTGTACAAAGGTTAAACCATATCACTTATCACATTTATACTTTAATATTTTATACTTACTTTGAAAAATGCTTGCAGAGTTAGTTTTTTCAGACTTAAACCAGAACCAAACATTTATATTCATTTTTAAAATGTTTCAAGCCTCTCAAATCCTTGTCTTAATGTTGTTTTTTGATATCATACAAAAAAAAAAAAAAAAGGCAGTCACTTTTCAGTCTATTTGAGCTTCTCTTAAACAGTTTCTGTATGACTCTGGGGATAAAAGGGGATAAAAAAATGTCAAAAGATGATGATGATCTTGTTAAAGGATGATAATGAATGTTTCTTGTCCAGTTATTGGATACATTGAGCACCTTGGCATACATGTGCGCTAAAGGCAATGCCAAATTAACATCTCCGTTGTGAGGTTCCAACCATAGATGGAAATAATAGATCTGAGTTATCAATCAGTAAGGAACCAACACAGTAAAGTATCATGGCAATATGTTAGCACCGTTTAGTGTGATAGTCAACCAAAATTATCCATAGACCTGGCTTTATTTGATATTCAAGCTTAAACCCTGTATGTGATTTGAACCTCAGCACCCCTGTACGTGTGTGGACTGAAAGCAAAAACAAATACTGAGTGCACATAGTTAGAGTCCAACTTAGCCGATATTCAGGGTGGTGTACCCATAAATCATCCTGAATGGATGTAAAGCCCATTGCTTATATAGGTCTGTCATGTGACAAAAATTCTCTAATTGTGACCTTGAAAGCCCAGAATGTCTCTGTTCTTGAAATGCCTCAGCTGATTGTTCTTAAAATGTCTCTGTAGTCTGTTCTTCCAGAAGATCCATCTTGAAGTAGAAGATTTTGAAGTTCCGTCTCTCTGACTGCAGTTCCTGTTATTCTGATTGTCAGTGTTGTTGTCACAGAGTGTCCTCGGCGTGATAGGCTTGAACTCTCTCAGTGAACTTCTTAGTTGATCTGCAACAAAAACAAAAGAAAAGAAAACTTTTTGAAAAACAAGTTTGTTTAAATCTGGCAGGAATTATTTTGACTCCCTTATAGCGATATAGACAGATATCTCAGAGACTGTGTGGCGACTAAACTGTAAACTACCCATTAGCCCCCACCCGCCATATCGTCATCACAGGCTCCCAAGTCACTAAAGGACAAGGTTCTTTTCACCGGTTTCATTTAACTCATAAGGTTTGGGAGTGTTACGAACTTTTAAAGGTCTAGGGTAGAACGCAACATTTAGTTTTTAACATTGCTGTAATGGAGCGGGCAGCAGAAAAGACCAGGCACACAAAAGCGGGTACAATTAATTTGTTTAATGTTGGTACGTCAAGCCGAAGCCACTAATCAGTGTGAGTGCGCTATAATACAATGCATTCATATAGAAGAATGGATAAAGAAATTTACAATTGACTACTGGGGAAAAGGAACTAGGGTGGCGCCAAAATAAAGAAAGGAATAAAACAAAACAATTCATAAACTAAATTCTCAAACCCTCTAACTTACTAACCAAAGAAAAATGTGAAAAGAAAACCCGAGATCTTCGGCGCACCCGACGCCATAACTATACCTACCCTTAAATAAAAACCAAAATACAAGAAAGGGCGCTCACCTCTTACCTGGTGTTTCTAACACTTGATAACTGCGGGCAATATGTATGTCGCGCGACCTGCTTACCTGTTCACTGTTTCCCCAAAAGGTAATCAGTTACTCTTAACTCTCGACATTCTAACATAGACAAAGTCAAGTGTCGGATTCACACGCCAAAAGGAACAAAACATACAGAGTATAACAGGCTCTACTAAAACGCCTGAGACACACACAAGCTGCACTGCTGAACAAGACACGCCGGGAGACTTTTAAACTTCCAGGGCGGCACTTGATTGGCTGCAGAGACGACACCGTAATGAAGAGTGACAGTCACCTACTCCAATCAGCGTGGACCTGAGAGCAAGACAGCACAGAGGACAGAAAACAGAGGCAGAATAAAAAAACATCGAAAACACGCGCAGCACGTAACAGGGAGTATGAGCTAATTTACAATGATTAATATGTGTCCATTTAGTCTTGCCTAATAATTTTACAGCTTTTAATGATTTTACAGATTTTACAGCTGAAGGGGTGTCTAACAAACTACAGGAACCATCTTAGTTTTAAACTTGAATGCCATTTCTTAATGTAAATCATTTACCTTAGCACAATACTATTTCCATGTCCACTCTCTGGAGACAATTTCCATGCTGACATTAAATTCATCAGCAAGATCTGTGCCTTGCAATGACATTTTTTACATTCCCAAAACATTCAGAGATGGTCATAATCTCCACAGAACATTCAGGATGTTCTCTGTATGTTCAGAGACCCATAATTTATTTGAAACAAGCATGCTTTGAAACACAGTTTGAGCAGCCAGAAAAAACTCTAACATTAAAGGGATAGTTCACCCAAAAATGAAAATGTGATGTTTATCTGCTTACCCCCAGCGCATCCAAGATGTAGGTGACTTTGTTTCTTCAGTAGAACACAAATGATGATTTTTAACTCCAACCGTTGCCGTCTGTCAGTCAAATAATGCTAGTGGATGGGAACTTCTACTATAAGAGTAAATAAAACTTGCATAGACAAATCCAAATTAAACCCTGCGGCTCGTGACGACACACTGATGTCCTAAGACACGAAACGATCGGTTTGTGCGAGAAACCGAACAGTATTTATATCATTTTTTAACACTAATACACCACTATGTCCAACTGCGTTCAGCATTCGCTTAGTGAGGTCTGATCACGCTCTGACAGCGGCAGTGATGTCTCGCGCTTTGCTTCAATGAGAGCGAGACATCACTGCCGCTGTCAGAGCATGATCAGAACTATCCCTTTAAAATGTCAAGAATCAAGAGCCCATCTAAAGCAAACACTCACCTTCATAACGGTGACTTCAAACTTGATTATTTTCAATAAAACATCAACATCTAAATTTATGTTAATTCTGATTAAGTAGTTTTGTATGAAAGAAATAAAGTCATTCTGGTTTGAAATAAGTGTGGATGGTGAGATCTAGAGCAGTACTTCTCAAACCTGTCCTGGAGGACATTTTGTCCATCTCTATATCTGACACATCCAGTCTCTAATGAGCTCATGAGTTGAATCAGGTGTGATAGATATAAATTAGATATTAAAGGAATATAAATTAGGATGTTTTACTTTAATTTAACAGTTTTTGTTTGGTACCCGCTTTTGCTAGTCTTTGATCATTTTATAAAAATGTTTCTTTTTTTAATCTTTTTAATGCCAGGGCATTTCACCCTTTTCTTAAAATTTATGTTTTTACAGTGTACACTGTCTCAGTAAACAAGATCTTGCAAAGAAAATGAACCGAATAAGAACCAAATCCTTTGTACAACTTCCCAGAAATTATGGTATTTATGTCTGTTTCCTATGGGAAACTTATAGGAATGGTTTCAAAATATGATAGACATTCTAATTAGAATCCTGTACAGATTTCTTTCTGGAATCCTTTAGGATTTTTTGAAAAGGGCATGGTGCCAAAGACGTCACCTGGTAATGTTCCCAGAGAGTTCTTTTAAGGGTTGGGAAACATTATTTGGTGGACCTTCAGGGAACATTCAGGATGTTCTGGGAATGTTTAGGGGACTATTACTATAGGACGTTCTGTTAACTTACCAAATGTCCTCTTTGTAACGTTCTTATGTGACCATGAAATAACCAAAAAGGAACGTCCCCCTAAACTCATATAAGGAAACTTGAACTGCAGCACTTTCAGTATTTTCTGTAAAGATTCAGAATTTTCATCACCTTTAGAGAACTTTTAGGGAACGTTGTGCAACGTCATGAAAAGGTCGCCTTCTACGTGGGTAAATAATGGAAGAGCGTCGACTCATGTTAGTCCTGTCCTGCCGTTCCTTTCATTTAAAATCATTATCTTACACTAATAATTCATTATTTAAAACTGATCATTATTGTGGAAGAGAAACATTTATCATGAGTGTTTGAGTGTGTCAAGTTTGACTTCACAAAGTTTCCTCATTAAACCCACCCCTTTCTGAACAGACACAAAAGGAACAGAAACATTGTGATTTCATTCTGTTCCTGACACACGATGGATCTGCAAGTCTCTGTCGTTTTTCTTTTCTTTTTTTTCACTGGAGGTACAAAAACAGCAAGTATTGAATGTATTATTTGGTACACTGAGATCACTGAATGTCTCTCTCTGTCTTTAAGGATATTCACTCCAGTGTTACGTGTGCAAACCTGATTGGACGGGTTACTGTAAAGCAACAGTGGAGACATGTCCAGATGATTGTTCTGCATGTTCAACATGTACAGTGACTCTATCAAATGGTAAGTCCGGTGTGATGTGGAAATTTACATCTGTAGTTTACTGAAAGTGATAATATGAAGTAGAAATATATATATGTTAATCTCATCACATAATTGCAATTGTTTGTGTACTGCAAGAGGAACATGATTTCTGGAATTGATTCTTTAGCCTATTTAGAAAGTTTGTCCTTTTTGCAGGTTACAAATACTTGAACTTCACAATTAAAGGGTGTGCAAATCAGTGTCAAAATGCATCTATAGAGATACCAGATGGTACGAAAGTGGGTCTCACCTGCTGTAAAAGAGACCGTTGCAATGCAGCCTTTGTATCCAGAGCAGCAGGTACTGGCCTTTGTTTGGCTCCCTCAACACTGCATGTTTTTTTTTTTTGTTTTTTTTTTTTGAAAACAGATCGGCAATGAACATGTACTTTTTAATGACTACTGTTAGTAGTAGAATTATTATCCTGCAAACATGCCCCTGGGGTCCATGCTGGTTTTTGCGGGCACAGTGGGAGAGGGCCAGCCTACACCAAACCTAAACAGGTCCAGTGCGGGCTTGCCCAGGCGAGGCCCACAGCTTTGGGTTCACTGCGGTCTCTCTGTGAGCAGCACATACTGGACTGCCTACATTAAGCCCATGATGGGCAGCCCGTTTGGGCCCACAGCAACTTTTGTACCTTTGGGCCTATGCAGGTTTTGTGTAGGCAGCCCACTTTCATTTCCCACGCTCTGTTTGGCTGCTCTTCAAAATTTAATGTGAAATTCAATATTATAATAAAAATTACTGACGAACTACAGTAATTCATATTTTTATACAGAAAAATGACTGTTTTTTTAACAGTATTTTTCTGTTTTATTAAATTACTTTCAAATGTATGTAAAATTACAAAAATAATCTGTAATTAATACAATAACAAAACAGTTAAATGATAAAACGGCCAAAAGTCTGGCAGCAACGGCTACCAAACAAAAAACATAAAATGAAAGTAAAATCTCCTTATTTAAATAAGCTGAAAACACTGTCACATGACCAGCATTAAACGCTGACAGTTTGACTATTTCTTTCATACAAAACTTTTAAATGTTGATGTTTCATTGAAAATAAAGAAATTTGAAGTCACTGTTATGAAGGTGAGTGTTCGCTTTAGTTGGGCTCTTGACTCTTGACTTTTCAGCATCAGTTTTTCTTTGGCTGCTGTAACTGTTTCTGAAGCGCATTTATTATAGCAAAAATTGATTACTTATTGATTATTTAGTGGCCTGATTCACTGATCTCTGAGTATTTTACCTGTTAGTTTTACAGCAGCCTTATGATATGAAATTATCAGATAAAATTGAATAGTTTTTTATTCATTATATAGAAAGTGTTTTGAGCTTTGTATTTTTAGACTCACTCAGACATAATGAATTTTTATGACTTCGGTAGCTTGTTTTGTGATGTTCAGAGTTGAATAATTTCTGCATAATGAGAAAAACAGTCAAAACATTAAAGAAAGCCAACAGTTCATGCAGTGTTACTCTAAGGCTACTATTAAAAATGATTAAACTGATCAGGCTCTCAAGAAGTAATCATCACAATTTAATCAGTTGTTTTTCTCATAACCGTTACCATAATAAACTTGCTTCAGAAACACATAGTCACAGCAGCCAGTGAAAAATGAAAGCTAAAAAGTCAAGGATAAGCAAATGCTCTCCTCCATAACGGTGACTTCAAACTTATTATGTTCAATAAAACAAAAACATCTAAACCTCAGTTAATAATAGCTTTGAATGAAAGAAATAAAGTCAGAGTGGTTTGTAATACGTGAAGATGCAGAGATAGAGAGATCTGTTAGTGTTTAATGTGAGGTTATCATTGTGCTGGAGAGTAGCTCCTGAGCTTCAGTCAGTGATGATCCACAAACACTGATGTTCTGCTGCATGTTGCTTTATTTAAAGACAGTAACTGTGGAGCTGCTGATGCAGTGATAGTTATATTAGCTCATGTGTGATTTACTATTGTTAGCTAATTGTTAACTAAAAGTGATTTACAAGTTACAGAGAATAATGTAAGATATTTTACAGTTTTTGTTTGGCAGACGCTTCTGTCAGTCATTGACCGTTTCTTTTTATTGATCTTTACCCATTATTTTCATTAATGGTAAACGTTTGTCTCTCTGCGCTGCCAGATTTATTGTTGTAGATTAATAGTGAGGTCTGTCTGCTGGGGGCCTGTAAAAAAGGGCCAGTGCAGGTTTGTTTGCAGGGTAATTAATACTAATTTCTTTATCATCTTGATTAGATGGAGTGTTTAAGGGAAGCTTCCTCCTGCTCTTCTCTCCTCTGCTCTTCTACTTCCTGTTTCAGTGATTCCAGATTCAAGACTTCAGATTCTACAGTGAAGATCAGCACAAAAACACATTCTTTCATACACAGAAAATGAGATCCTTTGAGAAAGTATAAGATTACACAGGAGTATAAACACACTCATGCATAAATCATAAAAATGTGATTGTGGTTGTTCATCTAGTAGATTAACCAATCAAATGTCTGAAATTCTTAGAAGCAATATGACTATGTCATGGTTTTTCTGTTTTGATTTTGTTTTCAAGGTCTTTTATTTTTCTTTCTATTTGTTTCTTGTTTCCTGAGTTTGTAAATTAATAACTAATGATTTTTACAGTGGAAATGAATCAATCAAAACTAACTTTAGCTGGACAATAACTTTATTCTAGAGCTGCTGTAAAGCCAAAACAATCTCTGTTACTTTAATTTCCTATTATCACTGTAAAGCTGCTTTGAAACAATCTATATTGTTAAAAGCACTTTATAAATGAAGGTGATTAAACTTCATTTTGTTTACCCTGGTTGCCATGGTTATTCATTATTTTATTGTTTAGAGCACACCTGTTTAGTACTGAGTTCATTATCTTGTGTATTTACAGTTAAAGTTTTCCTTTTGAATAGATGGTAATGAAACTGAAAGACGTGTTCAGTTTCGTCAAATTGTTTTGATATTATTTGATTTTTTAGATTCAGAATATTTCATCATCACAACTATATTACTGTAGCAAAGTTATTGTTTTGAACACAAGTTTAACAGTTTTGAAAACAGTATGTAAGCATGTGCAAATTGGCCTGTATGTACAAAGAGTTTTGGCAGTTGTTGTGTCTGAGTGAGAAAAGTATTCATGAAATTTGAGAGATGTAGTCATTGAATGCATTTTGTGCCAAAGCAATGATAACTGATCCTCAGTTTAGCCCACATAGACTTCTGTTGTGCTCACTGTGTAAGTGTGCTCACTAAGTATTGAGAAATGTGTCCTAGCGTCTGTAAAAAACTGTAATAACTTGATTATAAATCATTCAAAAGATATATATTGAAGCAGCAGTGGATTCCAGAATCACTTTCACTTTGATATAATTAGTCATATTTATTTCTGTTCAACTTTATTTCTAAATGTTTATAAATTCATCCACAATTCAATGCAACACATGCAGGCCAGAAGTCATTGAAAAGTGAGAACAAGTAAGAAAGTAAAAAAAAAAAAGGTTCAGGACCAAAATTAATTTAAGGCCCGTTTACACCAAGAATGCGATAACTGTAGATAATGATAAAGATGTAGTTTTAAAAAATCACTCTAAATATAAAAGAACAGCACTGTCCACACCACAGCAATAATGATATAGAGAAACGATATTGTTGGGATCATTTTCAGAACGTTTTTTTTTCTTTCCAGCTGTTGAATGATAAAACACTGACAGCCAATCAGAATCCATTCTAATTTAACGGCTCGCGCATTTAAAATGGCAGCGGAGAAGTTAATCGGCGAGTATATCAAGTATACTAAAGTGTAATTTAAAAAAGACTGAAAGTATTCTTTCTTATTTTTAATTGAAACAATTATAGCACACTTGAGTAAATGTTTTTGCAAGAGAGTCCATCGCATGCAATGACAAATATTGACTGACGTCACAGGTTCATCATGAGAATCCCAGATTTTAAGCTTTGTTTAAAGTTTTGTTTTGTTTACATTCTGACACAACCATCACCAAAACTCTGTGTGCCTACAGGTCAATTTGCACATTTACATTTTTTAATTGCTTACACACTAAAAGTGGTACTTGAGGCGACTCTGTGAATCCATTCACTCATTTATCTGATCTTCAGACCAGTTCTGCTAAACTGCAATACCTCATTTGTTCACTTAGAAACCAAAAAATGCAGACCATCAAAATAAAGTGTTATTTAATGTTTGTGCTCCCTCTACAGGTGAAGAGGGGAAGGTGATAAATATGTAAGAGCAACTGAAGGCCAGAAGAGGGCGCTGCGAGAATACAGTCTTTGCAGCATGGACTTTTTCTCCTTGTGTTCAACACTCATATTTTTAATGCTTTATAATTCCCTGCTTTATAATTCCCCATCTTTTAAGAAATCCACAGGTTTCTCAATCAAATTAAGTCAATATATTGCTGCTTCTTGCATGTGAACCTTTATACAAAGACTAAATCATATCACTTGTGACATACAAAGAAAATCATTTATACTTTAATATCAGTATTTTTTAATACAAAAATATAATAAGAATAATATTTTTACATGATTAAATTAATGTTAAAGTAACTTGAATCATTTTCCCCTCTATTTTTGTTCATCTTGACATATTTCCTTTTTGTTCCCTTATATCGCACTGTTCTTTGTTGTTATACCCATTTCTTTTTGGGTATGCCATTTTCAGCTTGTGGGGTGCTGTAAAAAGATGATGTTAGTCTTGTTAAAGGATGATGATGAATTTAAATAATTCTTGTTTAAATCAATGTGTCTGATCTCAAGTTGAGTTATCAGGGAATGGAATATCTGTATCACATCCAACATATTTAAATGACCTTTCATGATTGCACAGAAATTAAGCAGATTGCATTTGAACAGGATATTTCATATCCCACAACAATCAATAAGAGGACATTGAACCAACAGCAGAGGTGGAAAGTCCAGGGGTCAGAAAGTAAAAGTCCTGCCATATTTTTTTTTCCACCCACTGAAGCGGTGTTAAAGTTAATGAGATAAATAAGTGATTAATTGAGTGATGATTGAGCATTATTGAAGACACCTGATGATAACAAGCAGAATCACCAAAGGAGAAAATCACAATTTTTAACCCACCATCACAGAGGTCATGGTTTGCTTTAGTTGAGCTCTTGACCCTTGACTTTTTAATATTAGAATTTGTTTGGGCTGCTGTAACTGAGTTATAACAGCCAGACAAGCAAAGAGAAAAGATGATCAGGTGGTGTTGGTTATGTTTTCATATAATCATTATTTGATCTGAATCACTGAACTCATTTAGAGCCCAATCTCTGAGTTAGATTTACATTATTGATTACAGCAGCACTGTGATTAAACAGAAGATCAGCTTTATCGATAAAATATGAAGAATTTCTTAAAAGTTGTTCTGATCCAAAAAAAAAAAAAGACATTTCTGTTAGGCACACACAGACATCAAGTATCAGCCTGTGAATCTCAACGACGGTGACAAGCAACATATTCTGATCAACAGATCAACTCTGAACATTAGAAAACAAGCTACTAAAAAGTCCCATAAAAACAGCAAAAAACAAAATAGTGAGAATAAAGAAAATTACTAAAACAATTAAGCTCATAATTTATTCATGCAGCAATGCATGATGGGAGCCGTGGATGAATTTTGATTGGTGGCACCCAGAATGCACTGCAACATGCTTAATTATTCTCACCACTGTTGAGATTCACAGGCTGATTCTTGATGTCTGTGTGTCTAAATGAGAGCCTTTTTTTTTTCTTTTCTAAGAACTTTTTATGAAACCTTAGAATTATTTTGAAAAAAAAAGAAAAAGAAAAAACTGGATCTTGTGCTGCAGAATCACAGTGCTGCTGTAATCAATAATGTAAATCTAACTCAGAGATTGGGCTCTAAATGAGTTCAGTGATTCAGATCAAATAATGATTATGTGAAAACATAACCAACACCACCTGATCATGTTTTAACTTTGCTTGTCTGTTTGGTTTTAATGCAGTTAAAACTGCCCAAGTAAAATCTAATGTTAAAAAGTCAAGGGTCAAGAGCTCAACTAAAGCAAACCCTGATCTCTGTGATGGTGTCTTAAAAATTGTGATTTTCTCCTTTGGTGATTCTGCTTGTTATCATCAGGTGTCTTCAGTAATGCTCAATCATCACTCAATTAATCACTTAATTATCTCATTAACTTTAATACTGCTTCAGTGGGTGGAAAAAAATATGGCAGGACTTTTACTTTCTGACCCCTGGACTTTCCACCTCTGACCAACAGGGGCTGATCCAAACATTGCAACGGATCCAGCGTTGTGGGAGAGGCAAGAGAAGTTTGAGGCGGAAGGAGATTCAACACCGGATGGACCCATTTAACTCTCACAGTTTAGGCTTTAATTTATCTGATCATTTATTAACTGCCTTGTAAATGTCTGTCCTTAATAAGGGTTTGTCTTGTGTTCTTACTTTCACTTCAGATCCTTTTCAGACTGTTCAAACCTCTTATTTTTTCTGGTCTATTAAATTGAAACATTTTTTCTATAAGGATGATCATAATGCATCAGTACTGATAACAGACCAATTTCAAAGCCAAAAGTCACTCTTGTCTCAAACTATGAGTGCTCCTATCACTACTTTCTGAAATTGGTATGGGATGCTTTTTTAGACTCTTGAATTTAAAATAAGACATAACATCAATAAGTTGGAAAATGAGGCCCTTCACAATTTGAGCAAAAGCAGATGTTGTCATCAAGCCAGCAGATAATGGAGGAGAGTTGATCTTAATTCATTAATCTGATTATGCGGGTGAAATTAGAGGAGAGCTGCATCTGACAATCAATCCTGTGAAATGTTTTAATCTTGAAAATGAACATTTAATGTCCCCCTGAAGTCAATAATTGTATTCCTTAAAACTCATCTTTGATCACCAAGATTACATATTTAAATGTTTTTTTTTTTCCTGTGAAAAAAATGTATGCCTTAAAATAACTTGAATGTAACTGTACACTCTTATTTTTCATAAGAAAAACTCCTTTTAGAAAATGAGCAATGGTTTCTCTAGATAAGACTCTTATTTCTCATCTGGGATCGTGTAGAACGCTTTGAAGCTGTGATTTTGACCTTCAACTGTTTGGAGGCCATTGAAGTCCACTATATGGAGAAAAATCCTGGAATGTTTTCATCAAAAATTTCTTTCTGACTGAAGAAAGAAAGACATGAACATCTTGGATGACATGGGGGTGAGTAAATTATCAGGAAATTTTAATTTGAAAGTGAACTAATCAATTAACAATGACTTTTTTTAAAGTTTAAAATCATTAAAAAGTTAGTCAACCAAAACCAAAAATTCTGTTAATTACTCACCCTCATGTCATTCCAGAAAGATAGATGAAAACGCGACTAAAACTACTGAGTAATTAATTTTTAAAAAATTATCATTAGATGTTTTGGAAGAGAAAACATGTGTGTCTGAATGTGTCAAGTGTGTGTAGGACTTCTCAAAGTTTCCATGTTGAACCCACCCCTTTCTGAACAGACACAAAAGGAACGGAAACATTGTGATTTCATTCTGTTCCTGACACATGATGGATCTGCGAGTCTCTGTCGTTCTTCTTTTCTTTTTTCTCACTGGAGGTACAAAAAACAGCAAGTATTGAATGTATTATTTGGTACACTGAGATCACTGAATGTTTCTCTCTGTTTTTAAGGATATTCTCTCAAGTGTGTGCAAACCTGATTCGACGGGTTCCTGTAATACAACAGTGGAGACATGTCCATATGAACATACCAAATGTGCAACACTGAAACAATCAGATAGTAAGTTCAGTGTGAATGTGGAAATTTACTGTCGTAGTTTACTGAAAGTGATAATATGAAGTAGAAATATATAAATGTTAATCTCATCACATAATTGCAATTATTTGTCTATTGCAATGGGTGCATGTTTTCTGAAAATTTTTAAATATCCTTTTACATACATTATATATATGTTTAAGGGAAGCTTCCTCCTGCTCTTCTCTCCTCTGCTCTTCTACTTCCTGTTTCAGTGAGTCCAGATTCAAGACTTCAGATTCTACAGTGAAGATCAGCGAATATGAGACACATTCTTAAGATTGTTTATTGCTCTGCTGTTCTATATAACGATCTGAAAATGAAACACAAATTTAAAGGGTTAGTTCACCCAAAAATAAAAATTCTTAATTATTCACCCTCACGTCGTTCCAAACCTGCAAGAATTTTGTTCATCTTTGGTACAAAAAACTTTCGCAACAAACCTTTTCCAGAGGCTCAAATGTGCAGATTGCGCAACACATAATGAACCTCATTGGAACGGCATGAGGGTGAGTAATTAATGACGGAATTTTCATTTTTGGGTGAACGAACCCCTTAAAGTACATTGGACTAAAAGAAGAAAAAACAAAACCAAATTGTGAACTGCACTTCTGTATTCTGTTCTTCTCACAATGTGCATCCTAAACCTAACCCACAATTTAATCCACAAATATATGAAGATAAATCATATAAATGCGTTGAATGCACAATGCTTCTTTTTAAGGTGTATTATAAAGATATGATCATTAATTGAAGCTGTTCACAATTACAATATGCAGTGTGTGTATGTGTATGTCTGTCATGTCCGTTTAGATTTTGTTCTTTTGGTTTAATAGTCATGTTTCCTGTTGTTCATGTGTTTCCTTTGAAACACCTAAGACTTTAGTTCATCTTCAGAACAAATGAATTTGTCCTATGCAAATTATTATTATTTTTTTTTTTGTTTAAATCTGAGAGATTTCTGTCCCACCGTTGACAGCTACATAACTGACACTTTGATAGTTCAAAAGGAGATCGTAAAACTAATCCATATGAATTGAGCGGTTGGAGACTCGATCACACACACAGACAGATTCCACTCCAAGGTGGTTGATCATGCTTATACCAAAAATGGCATATTTAGAAGTCAACAGTTATGTTGTTTCTGCTCTGTTAGGGCCGATCACATCCTCAACTCAACTTCATCTATTTTAGGTGTTCTGATAAGATACTAAAAAGCATACTGGATGTTTTATTAAATAAAACATGATATTTCCTTGATACAATGAATTTTTAAGCATTTTACATATCTCTTTTGCACAGGGACAATTTATATAATATCACTAAAGTTGGATGACCATAAAAATCATGACACAATGATCTGTTATGGTCCCCAGAGACTTGTAAAATAGTGCAGAAGCCACATGGACAGTTTTTATGGTGCCTTGTCATTTTTGGAGCTGTCAAGCTCACATGTTTTCTGTGATTTTATAGAATAGAGCTTCAATTAAGGAACTATGTGTAAAATACTAATTTTTATGAAAAACTGGGCCACAGTGGTCGGGAAGGATATAATGTGTAACAAGGAAACTAAAATAAAGTGTTACCCATTTGGCAAATATTGTATTTAGGTCAGAGCAGCTTTAAGTAGGTGGGACTAAAGCTCCAAATAGACTGTAACAGAGCTGTTGAAAATAGTTGCAGCTGCTGGAGAAACGTTAATGTTAAAAAGTCAAGGGTCACGAGTCCAATTAAAGCAAACACTGATCACCATAATGGTGACTTGGAATGGAATTTTCAATAAGACATCAACATCTAAACCCCTGTTAATTCTTAAAAAGAACTTTTGTAGATGAAGTCAAAGTGGTTTGATTCCCCCCATTTCCTGTTGCCCCCAGGTGGCGCTATGACTGTAACTGAATATTGTCATATAGATGTCTTCAGGCCAGGACTCTAATAAAACATGTTCAGTTTGGGGCAGATCAGACATTGTATGCCCGAGTTACAACAACTTCCTGTTTCATGGCGAAACATCGAAATTTGCCAGGCCGCCACGGACACACCCTTCAGCGAAAACTCTAGATCTTCGCAATTTAATGTCTCAAAGGCCGTTATATTAGACTGACCAAATATGATGTTGATCTGATTAAAGCTCTAGGAGGAGTTCGTTAAAGTACGACATGTGGAAATGGCAAAAACTGCCAAAATTTTGCAGAGAAAATTCAAAATATCTCACTTCCTGTTGGGTTTACAAACTTTGCACCCAGGGTCTTTTTTGTAGGTATTGGGCTGTTACATCTGTCTACCGAATTTCATAACTGTACGTGAAACGTAGCACGAAGGGCGCTTAATTGAAATTTTGTAGGTGGCGCTATCGAGCCATTTTGCCACACCTAATTCTGAAACCCATATCAGATGTAAATTTTCACCACTTCTGACGCGTGTGCAAAGTTTCATGAGTTTTTGAGAACGTTTAGGCCCTCAAAAATGTGATTCATTTTGGAGAAGAAGAATAATTGGCTGAGCAATTCCAATAGGGTCCTCACACCATCAGTGCTCGGGCCCTAATTACAAAACAACAACAACATCAAAACCCCATCAAAACCATGTCTAGTATAATGACATGCAGTATTGGAGTCACAGCTGTGTCAGCAGTCTTTCTGTGTGGAGTTTGTCTGTTCTCTCTGTGTTTACATTGGTTTCCTCTGGGTTTCCCCCAAGACATACAAGGTGTTAATTTTTCACTACATGTCTTTAGTAAATTCTGACTGATTTTAATCCCAAAAGAGGGTTTGCATTGGCACAAGCTGCTCGTCAATCTGGCCCCTAATATGTTAAATATTACGTAGGGCCTATATAACATGGAAGCTTAAAGAACCATAACTACCCATCAGAAGAAGTAGTGCATCATTGCTCGTAAGGTTATTTTAGTGTATCACATGAAGCCACCCACGCCCTAATCACAGACTGCACTACTCAGCATAATGGTAACCACAAAATCCAACTCATCAGAAACTCTTTCCTTTTACTAAAAAACACATTAAAACCTAAAATTTTAACATTTATTCTCCTTGTCCTATGCAAAGCATACTGGGAACCATAAATCCACTGCATTTTCAAAGTTGTCAAGATATTTTCAGGTTACTACAACTTTTAAAACAAATAAATATATTAACATCGGCTTAAATTACACACAATGTTACCCAGCCAACACAGCATGGTGGGGCCCAGATGGATGTCACCTGGGCTGCCTAACTGGGGCCCAGACATTTTTGTCCACGGTTTCCATGGAGGCCCCACATGGCTTAACCCAGATGAACTGGGCAGCGTTTCCCAAAAGCATCGTAAGCTTAAGTTGATCGTAGCTCCATTGAAACCAATGGAGCAGAATCACTGAAGGACAGAGAAACAACAAGAACTACGACTTCAGCCACAGCCTTCGATGAAATCAACTGAAGATAAAAGACATTAAATCTCTCAAGATCTGATTAAACATCTCCACAAACAGCATTACCAGCTTCTTGAAAAAGCTGATCTTCTGAATCACAGTGCTGCTGTAATCAATAATGTAAATCTAACTCAGAGTTTGGGCTCTAAATGAGTTCAGTGATTCAGATCAAATAATGATTATGTGAAAACATAACCAACACCACCTGATTATTTTTTTCTCTTTGCTTGTCTGGCTGTTATAACTCAATTACAGCAGCCCAAACAAATTCTAATATTAAAAAGTGAAGGGTCAAGAGCTCAACTAAAGCAAACCCTGATCTCTGTGATGGTGTCTTAAAAACTGTGATTTTCTCCTTTGGTGATTCTGCTTGTTATCATCAGGTGTCTTCAATAATGCTCAATCATCACTCAATTAAACACTTATTTATCTCTTTAACTTTAACATAAAACAAAACAAAAATATGGCAGGACTTTTACTTTCTGACCCCTGGACTTTCCACCTCTGTTTGTCTTCTAATGTGATTTTTCCTTCTCTCTTTTTTTTTTTGTTGTATTTTGCAGGAGCTGAGCGTTCCTTGGAAGAGGGCTGGTTCTGGGTTGCACAGGCTTCACTTCAATAAGGGTTGTCATTATTGCTGTGTCACTATTTCTGGTCATTATTTGCAGTGATTTTTGTGGATGTGATTTTGACTGGCGGGATTTCTTTTGTGCACTGGGTGCACCATCCTAGCCCGCTTCTCATAAAGGAAGCCTCCTGCATAAATTAATTCTTTTTTTCTTTTCCCCCCATCTGACCAGGACAATTAAATGCTGCATTTTTGAGGTTTAAAATTTTGTAATAAAAATATTTGCTTAAACGGAAAGTCACGCCTCTTGCCTCTTCTAAGTTGCGTGCTTTGATTTTTTTTTTTTTCCTGATAATTTCCCGTTATCTCGGGCTGGCGTAGTCACTACAAACCAGCCACTTACTACAATAGCAACAGTCAAATTTGTCCTGAGGAACTTTTCTACTTTTCATTTAAAATCATTATCTTACACTACTAATTCAAACATTTATCGTGAGTGTTTGAGTTTGTCTTTAAGTTTGACTTCACAAAGTTTCCTCATTAAACCCACCCCTTTCTGAACAGACATAAAAGGAACGGAAACATTGTGATTTCATTCTGTTCCTGACACAAGATGGATCTGCGAGTCTCTGTCGTTCTTCTTTTCTTTTTTCTCACTGGAGGTACAAAAACAGCAAGTATTGAATGTATTATTTGGTACACAGAGATCACTGAATGTCTCTCTCTGTCTTTAAGGATATTCTCTCCAGTGTTACTTGTGCATACCTGATTTGATGGGTTCCTGTGAAGGAACAACAACAGTGCAGACATGTGAAGCTGGATATACCCAATGTTCAAGCAGTACAGTGGAACAAACAGTTGGTAAGTCCAGCAGGATGTGGAAAATTTACTGTCGTAGTTTACTGAAGCTATGTTTCATCACCCTGTTTTTATGCACGTTTTGAAGTATCACATCAGAAAGAGTGATGGAAACGCCCAACAAAGTTTGTACAGTCACTTGAGGGAGTAGCCCCTCACTGCAGAACACACGAGATCCAGGGGGTGCGGACGGGCAGTTTAGGGATTATGTAAAGTGGGAGGAGTTGGATCTCGTGTTCTGCACTGAGGACCATCTCGCTTGAGGTAGTTTTTGACTCGTGCGAATAATGGGAGATGGAAACAGATGTTATGTTTGATTCTGTTATGACGCATTAATTCTGGATGTACTTCAACTCGGTACAAGTGTGTGTGTGCAATGCATTTTCCCTTTGGTGCTTGCCAAAGAAAGACATGAGTCATGCGTACATTTGTACTGAGTTGTCAACTGGCATAAAGTTGGTTTGGTGTTGGACGTTCGATATTTGCAAATTTAGGGACCGTCTCTAAAGTTACATCTGACACTGGTATGCTTGTTTCTTACTTAAATAGCATTTGAAGAGAACAATTTACAGTCATAAAACCAACTGTAAAATCTTCATCTAGGTGTCAGCTATGATGCACACCTTTTATATTTATGATATTTATTAAAATAAACTGTCAAATATGTAAATAATTGCTATTTCTCACTGTATATGGGCTCGTACAGAAATATGTCATAATTTAAAGCTCAATAACATTTGAAGGGAATCATATACAGTCATAAAATCAAATGTTATTGGGACCATATGTAGCCTACTCTGAGCAGAGTTGATTTAACTCTGGGGATTTTGCTGTGTATAATTGGAATTATTTGTCTCTTCCAAGAGGAACATGATTTCTGGAATTGTTTCTTTAGCCTATTTTTTAGGAAGTTTGTCCTTTTTGCAGGTTCCACTAAAATGTCCGTCACAACTAAAGGATGTGCAAAGGAATGTAAACGGACGACTGCACAGACACCAGAGGGACTGACAGTGTCTCTCCAGTGCTGTGACACTGACCTTTGCAATGCAGCAGGTATATAATATTTATTTGGCTTTTTTTAAAAACTGATTAAATTGATTGGCAATGAACATGTACTTTTCAATGCCTACAGTTAGTACTACTAGTAGTAGAAGCATTAATTAACTTGTTTCTTTATCATCTTGATTAGATGGAGTGTTTAAGGGAAGCTTCCTCCTGCTCTTCTCTCCTCTGCTCTTCTACTTCCTGTTTCAGTGATTCCAGATTCAAGACTTCAGATTCTACAGTGAAGATCAGCGCAAAAACACATTCTTTCATACACAGAAAATGGGATCCTTCGAGAATGTATAAGATATATAAACACACTTATCCATAAATCAATCAAATACAGTCAAAACAATCTCTGTTCCAGTAATTTCCTATTATCACTGTAAAGCTGCTTTGAAACAATCTTTATTGTAAAAAAGTGCTATATAAATGAAGGTGACTAAACTTTGTTCCCCTGGTTTCCATGGTTATTCATTATTTTACTGATTACAGCACACTTGTTTGGACTGAGTTCATTATCTTGTGTATTTAATAAGACCTTCCGTTTTCTCAGTTCCTGGGGCCTCATTTAATATACTGTAGAAAGCAATGCATTCTGGGTAATATTTGTCATTAATTTTAAGAAAGTAGCCTACAGGAATACTGTGAGTTAACAACGCTCAAAGTCGACACTCAGAGGCTGTTCCAAATCACACCCTATACCCTCATTCACTATTCCCTACATTAGTTCACTAATATAGTCCACTTGACAGAGAATTCAGACACTGATGAACACCTGATTAACACAATCACTGAAGGACAGAGAAACAAGACCAGAAAAAAGAGAAGAGCAGAAACACAAGAACTACAACTGATTTCAGCCACACTGAGTGTGAAACCAGTTCACAAACCAGTTTGACATTATTTCTTTCATACATGTACAGAAGTTCTTGTTGAGAATTAACAGATTTGGATGTTGATGTTTTATTGAAAATAAAAATATATTGAAGTTTGTAGTCACCATCGTGGTGACCAGTGTCTGCTTTAGTTGGGCTCTTGACTCTTTAACATTAGTTTTCTCTGGTTGCTGTAACTGAGTGTTTATAAAACACATTTGTTATGGGGTAAAAAAAGCTAATGTGAAGTAGTGATTATGTCTCTGGTTCAACAGCATAAGAACAGCAATGTTTCAGTTACTTAGAAGAATATTGAAGTCGTATAATTGAATCTCGACAATGGTGACATTCAAAAGTTTAATGTTGGAATGCATGCTGGGTGCCAGCATAATACAAAACTCCCAGCATGCACTGCAGCATTGGCTCCCTTTTTATTGCCACCATTGTTGAGATTGATGTTTTTGTTATCTGTGTGTCTAAATAATGTTGCATTTGTTTTTTTTTAGTGCATGGTGTTTTTAAAAAAAATCTTTTTAACTGATTGTTGTTGGAACTTTTGCTGTAATTTCACTGTGGTGATAATGTAAGATATTAGTCTGTTAATTATGTAACACAAGGGATTAAACACGAGTTCAATGAATCAATAGACACTGATGGTTACATTTTCATCAACACATACCTATGAGCACTCAATGTTTTTTCTCCACATTTGTTTCTACCATAACAACTGTGGTTTGCAAAAATAGTTTAAGTAGCCAAAGAAAAAAACAAAACTGATGTATAAAAAGTCATGGGCCAAGAGCTCAACTAAAGCAAACACTGATCTCCTCAATGGTGACATCAAACCAAACATAAAACATCAACATCTAAACTTCTGTTAATTCTCAATAAGATCTTGTGTAATAAGTGTAGTAATGTGTCATGGCTGGAAGACAGTTGTAGTTCTTGTGTTTATGTTTGTTTGTTTGTTCATTCTTGTTCCTCTTTTAGTGATTCATTTGTAGAAACCGAGTGCCTCAGATTGTCCCACTGCCATTTAAATTTACAAATTAATATTTATTATATGCTGATGATGTGAGCATATTATTACTATGAACTTTTTTTTATAAAAACATTACAAATAAAGAGACTTTCACTGCATCAGAAGCTACACAATCACCATCTGGTAAATAAAACAGCATGCAGCATATCACCAATGTCTCTTGATCTTCTCCTGAACCTAAGCACAGGCTCTACTCTTCAGCACAATGGTGACCCGCAAAACTCAATTTTACAGTAAACTATACTGGCAACAGTGTTGCCAGTATATAACTGTTTTTTAACTTACAGTTTGTTACTGTTAAAATACATTTTGCGGGTGTGTCATTTCATCTTACACCTTTAACCCTTTCAACCCCACAGGAACATCCTCTAGTTCCCACACTACAGAGTAAAGGCAGGAACAAACCAAGCCGACGCTGACGAACTAGTGGCGATGAAGCAGACTACGGGGTTGGTTCAAGTTGGCAGCGTCTGGGTCCAAAGTTGGCCTGACACACCAAACTGACAGCCGACGGTTCTGTGCTTGCGCAAGATGAAATGCCTTTCCGTACCAGCAGGTGGCAGTAGCTGAACAGCCAATCAGAATGATCAGATGGCCCGACTGACGACGAGCTCCGATGGCGATTCAACATGTTGAATTGACCAAAAAAAAGCAGACGAGGACTAACTTCAGCCGACGGTGCGGAACACACTGAGAAAACTTAGTCGGCCGACGAACAAAAACTGCCCGATGGTCGACCGGCAGCTTGGTGTGTTCCTGCCTTAAAAGCAACATTGATGCTGTTTTGCAGTGATATAATTAAGTTAATATGTAAGTGATGATTGAGCATTTATGATGAACACCTGCTGTTAACAAACAGAATCACTAAAAAGAGGAACAAGAATTACAACTGTCTTTTACATTACCACACTCATTACTGACCAGTTTAACTTTATTTTTACAGAAGATCTTATTGAGAATTAAAGGGGTGATGAACTGAGAAATCAAATTTTCCTTGAGCTTTTGATATATAAGAGGTCATCATACTATAAGAATATCCTGTAAGTTTCAGAGCTGAAAACTTCCTTATTAGTCCAATAAAAGCTTTAAATGACACCAGACCCAGCAAACGACAGGATTTTCAAAGTGGGGATCTATGACGTCAAAGGGCAGCAAGCACCGCCTCTGCAGAAGAAGATCAACGCCTACTTCATTCCTGCCTGTTTAGCCCCGCCCACCAATTTGCGCATGACATGCAAAAGAATAGGTAGCCTAAGTAACATAGGCCTGCATGGTGCTAAACCAGATCTACCCAGCAATAAACATGCCGTTGAGGATTACAAAATATTGTGTAGTGCCTGGACTCCACAGTAATGCAACATGTAAGTAACTGTGTTAATTCTAATGCCTGAACACTCCTAAACTAATGAACTAATACATAAACAAACTACGTGAAGTGCGCTGTAAGTCACTTGACATGGTATACTGCTTAATTGTTTTAGTAATTTTCTTTATTCTCACTATTTTATTTTTTGCTGTTTTTATGTGACTTTTTAGTAGCTTGTTTTCTAATGTTCCGAGTTGATCTGTTTATCAGAATATGTTGCTTGTCACCGTCGTTGAGATTCATACGCTGATTCTTGATGTCTGTGTGTGCCTAAAAGAATTTTTTTTTTTTTTGATCAGAACAACTTTTAAGAAATATTTTGCATTATATTGAAAAAGCTGATCTTCTGAATCACAGTGCTGCTGTAATCAATAATGTAAATCTAACTCAGAGATTGGGCTCTAAATGAGTTCAGTGATTCAGATCAAATAATGATCATGTAAAAACATAACCAACACCACCTGATCATCTTTTCTCTTTGCTTGTCTGGTTGTTATAACTCAGTTACAGCAGCCCAAAAAAATTCTAATATTAAAAAGTCAAGGGTCAAGAGCTCAACTAAAGCAAACCCTGATCTCTGTGATGGTGGGTTAAAAATTGTGATTTTTTCTCCTTTGGTGATTCTGCTTGTTATCATCAGGTGTCTTCAATCAATCATCACTCAATTAAACACTTATTTATCTCATTAACTTTAACATAAAACAACACAAAAATATGGCAGGACTTTTACTTTCTGACCCCTGGACTTTCCACCTCTGTTTGTCTTCTAATGTGATTTTTCCTTCTCTCTCTCTTTTTTTTTTTTTTTTTGTATTTTGCAGGAGCTGAGCGTTCCTTGGAAGAGTTCTTGGTTCTGGGTTGCACAGGCTTCACTTCAATAAGGGTTGTCATTATTGCTGTGTCACTATTTCTGGTCATTATTTGCAGTGATTTTTGTGGATGTGATTTTGACTGGCGGGATTTCTTTTGTGCACTGGGTGCACCATCCTAGCCCACTTCTCATAAAGGAAGCCTCCTGCATAAATTAATTATTTTTTTCTTTTTTCCCCCATCTGACCAGGACAATTAAATGCTGCATTTTTGAGGTTTAAAATTTTGTAAACTATTTTAACTTCAATAAAAATATTTGCTTAAACGGAAACTCACGCCTCTTGCCTCTTCTAAGTTGCGTGTTTTGATTTTTTTTTTTCCTGATAATTTCCTGTTATCTCGGGCTGGCGTAGTCACTACAAACCAGCCACTTACTACAATAGCAACAGTCAAATTTGTCCTGAGGAACTTTTCTACTTTTCATTTAAAATCATTATCTTACACTACTAATTCATTATTTAAAACTGATCGTTATTGTGGAGGAGAAACATTTATCGTGAGTGTTTGAGTTTGTCAAGTTTGACTTCACAAAGTTTCCTCATTAAACCCACCCCTTTCTGAACAGACATAAAAGGAACGGAAACATTGTGATTTCATTCTGTTCCTGACACAAGATGGATCTGCGAGTCTCTGTCGTTCTTCTTTTCTTTTTTCTCACTGGAGGTACAAAAAACAGCAAGTATTGAATGTATTATTTGGTACACTGAGATCACTGAATGTCTCTCTCTGTCTTTAAGGATATTCTCTCCAGTGTTACTTGTGCATACCTGATTTGATGGGTTCCTGTGAAGGAACAGCAACAGTGCAGACATGTGAAGCTGGATATACCCAATGTTCAAGCAGTACAGTGGAACAAACAGTTGGTAAGTCCAGCAGGATGTGGAAAATTTACTGTCGTAGTTTACTCAAGCTATGATTCATCACCCTGTTTTTATGCACATTTTGAAGTATCACATCAGAAAGAGTGATGGAAACGCCCAACAAAGTTTGTACAGTCACTTGAGGGAGTAGCCCATCACTGCAGATCACACGAGATCCAGGGGGTCCGGACGGGCAGTTTAGGGATTATGTAAAGTGGGAGGAGTTGTATCTCGTGTTCTGCACTGAGGACCATCTCACTTGAGGTAGTTTTTGACTCGTGTGAATAATGGGAGATGGAAACGGATGTTATGTTTGATTCTGTTATGACGCATTAATTCTGGATGTACTTCAACTCGGTACAAGTATGTGTGTGCAATGCATTTTCCCTTTGGTGCTTGCCAAAGAAAGACATGAGTCATGCGTACATTTGTACTGAGTTGTCAACTGGCATAAAGTTGGTTTGGCGTTGGACAGTTCGATATTTGCAAATTTAGGGACCGTTTCTAAAGTTACATCTGACACTGGTATGCTTGTTTCTTATGTAACACAGGTTAGAATTCAGTTATATAAGAAACAAAGTAAATAATATAATTTTGAAATAATTATAATTCTAATAAAATGTTGAAAATATTAAACATAAAGCTGATTAAAGTCATTGCAGTGTGAAATAATGAAATAATAAATTGATAAAGTGACAAATTGCTTAAATGATATATTTAGTCTAAATTGAGACCGCACGTGACGTCATTGAGACGAGACGCGGGAGCAATGAGAGATACACACATTGCTGATCACGAGAGAGTGAGCAAAGATCAATCTGAGAATGTTATTGTTGATATTGCCGCTGATGACTACTAATTGAGAACCCCTTGTAAAATCCGATGCGGGATGTTAAAAGTATATTAACCCCCCCCCCGGATTTGGTCAGGTTTTTTCTGTGATTTCATTGAACACCGAGATGGCGAGCCTCCCAACCAACCTACGAGAGATACAGACAGAGAAGTCCCGTGCACACCCCTGGTTTGGTGCTTTCTGCTGATCAGGTGGAATCTATTTCATTGAGTACATTCCGATCTGTAGGATCTGTTTTTTTTTCTTCCCTTCATCGACTATTGACTGTTGAAATACAGCCTTCATCTACATCTACACTTAGAGACTTTTTGCACACACCAACATTTTTTTCTCATTTTGGCTGACAAAGGAACATTCAGACTGTTATATTGTTTGAAGAGTTGAATTGTTTTCGAATTGTACTACTGTGATGTATTTTTTTTTCCTCATTTGTTTCAATTTGGGTTAATCTTTTCTATGAGTAAAATGTAAAAGTGTTGAACAAAAAAAACAAACTAATAACCCAAAGATAAGGAAAACTCTTATTAAACTAAAAATAGTGAAACTGAATATCTATAAACTAAATTAGAAACTAAACAACTGAAAGATAAACAATAACTATATAATAACTAGAAGCAAATAGTAAACAGAGCTCAAAGATATAAAAGACAACAAAAAAAACAACAACAGGGCATTGAAAAGAAACAATCATTTCATTTGGTTTTATTTATTTTATTTAATTGTTACAGTAACTTCCATGTTACAGAAGTGGCGAGCCAGCAGCCAGGAGTGGTATAGTTGTAAATTTTAAAATTCTGAAGGACACAAAAGACAAAAGAAAAAAAAAAAATCAAACTAAGTGGTGCAAATAAGAGTCAAAATGGAAGTAATTGATCTTGAAAACGTTTTAATTGAAAACGCAGTAATAATTAGTGGACTGACCAACACAGAAATTGACGAAGATCTAACTGACTTCCTGAAAAAATATGGTAGTATCCATAGACACCTTACCATAGACGATCTCAAATCACCTTACCATAGAGAAGTCATTGTAGAGTATAGCAGTGGTTCTGCAATAGTGGCTCTCAAACCTCTGTTGCCCTACACTTTCAAGAGCCCACACAATGTTGCTTACCACATAAAGCTTCTATCAAGTGTCTATACGTCAGCAGTTACTGAGAGTGCCACAACCCATTATTTTGCTGAATTGAAGAGGATAGCAAAGCTCAGTGGCAGAACTTTCGACGATCTCTTGAAAGAGCAGCTTCTTGCAAATGCAACCGATGTCGCTGACAATCCAGCTGATGCCAATGATCTTGAGTCATCTCAAATGTCTGGTTATTCTCCCCCTGACATTCCGCTTCCAACCAAGCGAACTGAGCATTCAGATGAGAGAAGGAACTCTGATACAGTCCAAAGAGTTAGCAAAGGAAGTTTCTCACCCACACTAGAGACAAAAGATGTGAACCCACCTGAAGTCCAAAGAATGATCATTGAGCACATTGTGAAAAGTGATGGAGCTTCAACCTCTAGTGCGTCATTCAGGCTAAGAGTTTTCTCAGGCAAAGTTCCCCGACCTATTGGCGAAGTTGATTATGAAACCTGGCGCAACAGTGTAGAGTTAATTCTCCAAGATCCTTCACTGTCTGACCTACATCGTTCCAGGAAGATCTTAGACAGCCTGCTGCCGCCAGCGTCAGAGATTGTCAAGCAGTTAGGTGCAAAAGCCTTACCTGCTGCTTACCTTGATGTTTTAGATTCTGCTTTCGACACCGTAGAAGATGGTGATGATCTCTTCGCTAAGTTTCTGAACACGTTACAGAATGCAGGGGAAAAACCTTCTTTGTACTTGCAACGATTGTACACCAACCTTCTCAAAGTGATGAAAAGAGGCGGTATTCCTGTTGATGAAGCTGACCGACAGCTCCTGAAACAATTCTGTCGGGGCTGTTGGGATGACACGCTAATAGCCAAGCTTCAGCTTGAACAAAAAAGGAATGAACCCCCTCCATTCCCTGAGCTACTTCTGCAGTTGCGCAGTGAAGAAAACAAATACTCCACAAAAGAAAGTCGCATGAAGCAGCATTTAGGAGTACAGAGACAAAGAGCCAGTTCCCATGTAGTCACTGCTAACCCTTTTGATCTGAACCACAATGAAGTGTCAGAACATACAGAAGTGGCCGAATTAAAGAAACAAATCGCTAAACTTCAGAGCCAGCTCGCTAAGCAGAGGAGCAAACCGACAAGACAAAGTGAGTTGCCGTCAAATGATCCTGTTCTTGAGCTAAAGCAGCAAGTCACAGAGCTCCAGAGCCAGATGGCAAAGCTCAGAGTACAAAAGAACTCAGAGCCAAAGAGCAATTCAAGTAAATCGAAGCAAACAAACACACAAGTTCGCAAAGACCCTCCTACAGCTGACCATAAGCAACCTCACAGGCCTAAGCCAGGCTATTGCTTTCGATGTGGCGAGGACGGACATGTTGTTTCAATTTGTGAAAATGATCCAAACCCGTCCCTTGTAACCGATAAGAGAAAGCAGTTGAGAGAACGTCAAGTCCTATGGGATAGTCAGTATGGCCCAAGTGCCTCAGGAACTTTAAACGCCGCCCAGCCTTTGTAGCGAGACGTACGAGGGCTGTCACTTGTCAGAATAGTCTCAAGAAACCAGTGAACATGGGCAACTTGAAGTCCTATGATAGAAACCATCCAGTTGGTCTACCCAAAGGATTAATTGGTACGAAATGCACTGCTCAAGTGAACATTGAGGGAAAACCTTGTTCTTGTCTACTTGACACAGGGTCTCAAGTGACCACCATTTCCCATTCGTTTTATGAGCAGAATTTGCCTGGACTAAGCATAACTTCTCTAGATGACCTGCTGGAAATAGAAGCAGCCAATGGTCAAGCAGTACCCTACCTGGGGTTTGTTGAAGTGAGCATTGCATTCCCCAGAGACTTTCTTGGATCTGATGTCGAGGTGTCTACTCTTGCCCTGGTCATTCCAGAAACCGGCGGCACTGCCCAACCAAAGGTGCTAATAGGCACGAACACCTTGGATCTCGCATATGACAAATATCTTGAAACAAATGATTCAGTCTGTCGAGCCATTCCATTTGGTTACAAAGCTGTAATCCAGACCATCAAACACAGGCGCCAGCAGAAAGTAAACAGCAGCATAGGAATCGTTAGGCTTCCTGATGTTACCCCTACTGTTGTTCCTGCGGGTCAAAATGTTGTTCTTGAAGGAGTGGTGAGTGTAAAGGGACAAGTAGCCGAAAAATGGGCTGTGATGGAACCTCCTTCGTATACACCTTTTCCAGGAGGATTGCTAGTTGCCAGTTGCTTACTCAATCTACCTCGGCATCCATCGCGTAAAGTCCCAGTGGTGTTGAAGAACGAGACAGAGCATGATATCATCATCCCGGGGAAAAGTGTGATAGCAGATATTCATGCACTGCAGAAAGTAATGTCGGACAATGTTGTGCAACCTGATTGCTCAGAGTCAAGTATCCATGCAAAATCCACCAAAGAACTTTGCTTTGACTTCGGTGATTCCAGTTTGCCAGAAGAGTGGAAGAGAAGAATCACTCAGAAACTGTGCGCCATGCCCGAAGTCTTTGCATTGCACGACATGGATGTTGGACAAACGAGCAAAGTGAAACACACAATTAAATTACACGACAAAACCCCATTCAAGCACAAAGCAAGACCGATCCATCCCAACGATCTTGAAGCTGTCCGCAGACATTTAGAGGAATTGCTTGATGCTGGTATCATCCGTGAATCGGAGTCATCCTTCTCCTCCCCTATTGTCGTAGTAAGGAAGAAGAACGGCGATATAAGACTTTGCATCGACTACCGCAAGTTGAATACGCAGACTATCAAGGATGCATATGCCTTACCCAACTTGGAGGAAACCTTTTCAGCACTTCGAGGTTCAAAATGGTTCTCAGTGCTCGATCTTAAATCTGGGTATTACCAGATCGAACTAGAAGAGAAAGACAAACCCAAGACCGCTTTTGTGTGCCCATTAGGTTTTTGGGAGTTTAATAGGATGCCCCAAGGTATCACAAATGCTCCCAGCACGTTCCAAAGGCTGATGGAGAAGTGCATGGGTGACATCAACCTCTCAGAAGTCCTAGTGTTCTTGGACGATTTGATTGTCTTCTCAGATACCCTAGAAGAGCACGAAAGACGTCTTCTTCATGTTTTAGGACGTTTGAAAGATTATGGATTAAAGCTTTCGTTGGAGAAATGCAAGTTTTTCCAGAAGTCAGTGAAGTATCTTGGTCACATCGTCTCAGAAAACGGTGTGGAGACGGATCCCCAGAAGATAGAAGCCATCAAAACCTGGCCAAGTCCGAAGAACTTGAAAGAGCTTCGTTCCTTCCTAGGGTTCTCCGGTTATTACCGGCGATTTATTAAGGACTATGCGAAAATAGTGAGGCCATTGAATGAACTAACTGTGGGATATCCTCCGCTTCAGAAAAGTTGCAGGATGAAAAGTAAGGAGAGGACTTACCTTGACCCCAAAATACCTTTCGGAGAGCGATGGACAGCTGACTGTCAGCAAGCATTCGAAACACTCATCTCAAAACTTACCGAAGCACCAGTGTTAGGATTCGCAGATCCTGGGTTGCCGTATGTGCTACATACAGACGCGAGCACCACTGGACTAGGTGCAGCGCTCTATCAGGAGCAAGAGGGAGTGCTACGAGTAATTGCATACGCCAGTCGAGGGTTGTCAAGGAGCGAAGCCCGGTATCCTGCTCACAAGCTGGAATTCCTAGCCTTGAAGTGGGCAGTTACTGAAAAGTTTTGCGATTACCTTTATGGAAGCAGTTTCAAGGTGATCACGGACAGTAACCCCCTTACTTACGTCTTAACGTCAGCCAAGTTGGATGCAACAAGCTATAGGTGGTTGTCTGCTTTGTCCACCTTTTCCTTTACTCTCCAGTATCGACCTGGAAAGAACAATCTCGATGCGGATGCACTGTCTAGACGACCCCATGGTGATCTGGTAAATGATCCTACATCTCAAAAGGAACAAGATCGAATACGCCAGTTTACTTTGTACCATTCACCTGAAACTGCCAATTCCATCTCAGTTTCCATGGATGCAATCCAAGCAGTCTATGAAAAACATTCCTTATGTCAAGCAGGTGACAGTAATTGTATCACTCTTGTTGAGTCACTTTCCATGAGTCCAGATGCAATTCCCAAAGATTATGAGCTGATGGAAGGATCTTCAGTTGTTCCCTGTATGTCAGAACAGGAGTTGAAAGAAAAACAGAGAAATGACCCAGCCATGCGAGAAGTAATTTTTCAATTGGAATCAGGCGACGCTGTCCTACCTGCACTGAGATGTGAGCTTCCAGAACTTCCTTTCCTGTTGAGAGAATGGAGAAAACTTGAGTTAAAGGATGGTGTTCTCTATCGTAAAAGAGCCGTTGGAGACTGTACAACTTACCAGCTTGTTCTACCACCTGACTTAAGAGCCATGATCATGAAGAGTCTACATGATAATATGGGTCACATGGGAATAGAACGGACCCTTGATCTCATCCGGTCGCGATTCTATTGGCCCAGAATGGCCATGGATGTCGAAAATAAAGTCAAGACCTGTGAACGCTGTGTGTGCAGAAAAACCTTACCAGAAAGAGCCGCTCCTCTAGTGAATATCCAAGTTACCCGGCCACTAGAGTTAGTGTGCATGGACTTTTTGTCATTGGAACCCGACCGTAGTAACACCAAAGACATCTTGGTAATAACAGACTTCTTCACCAAGTATGCGGTCGCAATCCCCACCCCAAACCAAAAAGCCCGAACGGTTGCTAAAACTCTGTGGGAAAACTTCATAGTGCATTATGGTGTGCCTGAAAAGCTCCACAGCGATCAAGGACCCGACTTTGAATCCAAAACGATCAAAGAACTCTGTGAAATTGCTGGTATCAGAAAAGTCAGAACTACACCGTACCATCCTAGAGGGAACCCGGTCGAGCGTTTCAACCGCACGCTGCTAGGAATGCTCGGTACCTTGAAAACTCAAGAGAAAACTCGCTGGAAAGACTTTGTAAAACCCCTTGTGCACGCTTATAACTGCACGAAGCACGAGACAACCGGTTTCACACCATACGAACTTATGTTCGGACGCCAACCAAGACTCCCAGTAGACTTGATTTTTAACACCACAGTGAACCATGACAGTCCTAAATTCCATTCACAATATGTGCAGTCATTAAAAACTCACCTTCAGGAGAGCTACAAATTAGCCCAGAAGAATGCGGCCAAAACCGCAGAAAGAAACAAAGTCCGCTTTGACCGTAAAGTAACTGAGTCTTCTCTCGAGGAAGGTGACCGTGTCCTGGTCAGAAATGTGAGGGCACGCGGAAAACACAAATTAGCTGACAGATGGGATCCCATGGTACACATTGTAGTGAGTCGTACTGGTGAATTACCTGTCTATACAGTGAAACCCGAAAGACAAGAAGGTCCCTTACGAACATTACACAGAGATTTGTTGTTACCTTGTGGATTCTTATCGCCGCTGATGGAAGAAGAAACTGATGTAACGAAACCTCAGAAAAAGCGGGTAACCAGACAAAACAGAGATGAGGCACCGGATGAATGTCAGGAAAACTATCAAAGTTCCGATGAAGATGACTATGTACCACAATTCTCTGAAGTTCCAGCCATGACTACACAAAGGGTCATCAGAGAGTACAGTGTGGTCAGAGAACCTAAAGACGTTTCTTCTAACTCTGATTCTGAAATTCAAACATCTGTCCCAAGTCATGGTTCAGAGACTGTGAATGCAAGAAATGTACCCAGAAGAAATGATTCATCTGAAATGGAACACTTACCTGATATTCAGTACTTACCTGAAACCCAGTCTTCATCCTGTGGAACAGGACCTGTAAAGGAAAACCTGAAAGAAAGAAACCACTTACCTCAAGTAGAGCAGCAAAAACTGGATGTACCTGATGAAAACGAGAAGGACGATAACACACAAGCTGTTCAAGTTGAGGAAAGTGTACCTGATGTTCCATTGAGGAGAAGCGGAGTAGAATCAGCTGAATCTGCTGAATTTGCTGAACCTGTGGAAGAAACAGATCAAAGTGCAAGTGAGGATGAAATTCAGTTAAGAAGGTCCAAAAGAGTGAAGCAGAAGTCAAAAAGACTGACTTACCCAGAAATGGGAAACCCAATGATATCCATTATCCAATCCCTGCTTCAAGGACTGAACACTGCTTTTGTAGAATCACTTGCAGAACATCCCAAACCAATAAGACACCCCAAGCTATAAAGTCTTAAGTTTTAGCTATGCAAAGGGACTTGCATAGATTTAAGAGGGGAGGGTGTAACACAGGTTAGAATTCAGTTATATAAGAAACAAAGTAAATAATATAATTTTGAAATAATTATAATTCTAATAAAATGTTGAAAATATTAAACATAAAGCTGATTAAAGTCATTGCAGTGTGAAATAATGAAATAATAAATTGATAAAGTGACAAATTGCTTAAATGATATATTTAGTCTAAATTGAGACCGCACGTGACGTCATTGAGACGAGACGCGGGAGCAATGAGAGATACACACATTGCTGATCACGAGAGAGTGAGCAAAGATCAATCTGAGAATGTTATTGTTGATATTGCCGCTGATGACTACTAATTGAGAACCCCTTGTAAAATCCGATGCGGGATGTTAAAAGTATATTAACCCCCCCCCCCGGATTTGGTCAGGTTTTTTCTGTGATTTCATTGAACACCGAGATGGCGAGCCTCCCAACCAACCTACGAGAGATACAGACAGAGAAGTCCCGTGCACACCCCTGGTTTGGTGCTTTCTGCTGATCAGGTGGAATCTATTTCATTGAGTACATTCCGATCTGTAGGATCTGTTTTTTTTTCTTCCCTTCATCGACTATTGACTGTTGAAATACAGCCTTCATCTACATCTACACTTAGAGACTTTTTGCACACACCAACATTTTTTTCTCATTTTGGCTGACAAAGGAACATTCAGACTGTTATATTGTTTGAAGAGTTGAATTGTTTTCGAATTGTACTACTGTGATGTATTTTTTTTTCCTCATTTGTTTCAATTTGGGTTAATCTTTTCTATGAGTAAAATGTAAAAGTGTTGAACAAAAAAAACAAACTAATAACCCAAAGATAAGGAAAACTCTTATTAAACTAAAAATAGTGAAACTGAATATCTATAAAGTAAATTAGAAACTAAACAACTGAAAGATAAACAATAACTATATAATAACTAGAAGCAAATAGTAAACAGAGCTCAAAGATATAAAAGACAACAAAAAAAACAACAACAGGGCATTGAAAAGAAACAATCATTTCATTTGGTTTTATTTATTTTATTTAATTGTTACAGTAACTTCCATGTTACACTTACTTAAATAGCATTTGAAGAGAACAATTTACAGTCATGAAACCAAATGTAAAATGTTCATCTAGGTGTCAGCTATGATGCACACCTTTTATATTTATGATATTTACTAAAATAAACTGTCAAATATGTAAATAATTGCTATTTCTCACTGTATATGGGCTCGTACAGAAATATGTCATAAATTAAAGCTCAATAACATTTGAAGGGAGTCATATACAGTCATAAAATCAAATGTTATTGGGACCATATGTAGCCTACTCTGAGCAGAGTTGATTTAACTCTGGGGATTTTGCTGTGTATAATTGGAATTATTTGTCTCTTCCAAGAGGAACATGATTTCTGGAATTGTTTCTTTAGCCTATTTTTTAGGAAGTTTGTCCTTTTTGCAGGTTCCACTAAAGTGTCCGTCACAACTAAAGGATGTGCAAAGGAATGTAAACGGACGACTGCACAGACACCAGAGGGACTGACAGTGTCTCTCCAGTGCTGTGACACTGACCTTTGCAATGCAGCAGGTATATAATATTTATTTGGCTTTTTTAAAAAACTGATTAAATTGATTGGCGATGAACATGTACTTTTCAATGCCTACAGTTAGTACTACTATTAGTAGAAGCATTAATTAACTTGTTTCTTTATCATCTTGATTAGATGGAGTGTTTAAGGGAAGCTTCCTCCTGCTCTTCTCTCCTCTGCTCTTCTACTTCCTGTTTCAGTGATTCCAGATTCAAGACTTCAGATTCTACAGTGAAGATCAGCGCAAAAACACATTCTTTCATACACAAAAAATGAGATCCTTCGAGAATGTATAAGATATATAAACACACTTATCCATAAATCAATCAAATACAGTCAAAACAATCTCTGTTCCAGTAATTTCGTATTATCACTGTAAAGCTGCTTTGAAACAATCTTTATTGTAAAAAAGTGCTTTATAAATGAAGGTGACTAAACTTTGTTCCCCTGGTTTCCATAGTTATTCATTATTTTACTGATTACAGCACACTTGTTTGGACTGAGTTCATTATCTTGTGTATTTAATAAGACCTTCCGTTTTCTCAGATCCTGGGGCCTCATTTATAAAATGTTACGTAGATTTCATCCTAAAAGTGTAGGTATGCGCAAAAGCTAGATTCTGCGTACACACAAAAATATTCTGATTTATAAAACCATGCGTACGCCAGAACCTGTGCAAAAATCCCTTCATAAATCCGAGTCAGCTGAAGATCGAAGAGCGTACGTGCATCTCCATCCCCGTCTCTTCCCCGAAATGACCATATATGGAGCTTACGATGCCTAGTTTTACTATTCATAACCTCATCTTCATATAATTTCCATGCATATTCTCATCCACGTGACACGCCGTCAAATACAAGACAATGACTCGTTGTCATTAAATTACAGGAAATTTATATCATTTTTGTTTAAATTCTGTGTAATGTAATTCCAGTGCTTTAATATTAATGTAAATGTGTATATCAAAATGAAAACGTGATTTCCACACATGTTTAAATCATTCTTTTATTTATCTAAACTGTTATTGTGAACATGCACTGTATTTATGATTAGGACTCATAATTAGAATTTAAAGTGATTTTCCTTCATCCGCCGTCAGTCCCTCAGCTCACCATCGGTGATGCCAAACTGCTCTGTCTTTAAAATGTTCGTATGCATGGGTCAGAGTTTGCATGGAGGTGCTCACATTTTCCCATTAAGTTTGTTTTTATAATCACAACTTATGCATATAGGAACTGGCGTACGCCTCTTTCAGGTCCTGTTTTGTGCGTACGCAACGGTTGTAAATGAGGCCCCTGGTCTGGTGTTGTTTGTAAGATACAGGCTGTTATGTTTCTCTTCTCATGTTAGGACTATCGTCAAGTTTGGATTATGCTCTTTTGTTTTTGTTAAACTTCACGCTGCTCAAGATTTTCGACACATCATCATCATCATCCATCCATGTTCACATCATTCGACTGTTCACAGTGACATTTAACAAGCCCTTGGTATATTTTGTTTTTTAGCGCGTATGCTAGTGTATGCGAACAGTCGAATACACAGCAGTGCAAGGTATACTTCATTTGACTCGTACGCATACACAGGCATTCAACACATGCAAATTTTTGAGCAATCTCTCACCACGAGTTACAACCCTTGTAAACATCTTTGTATTCTTTCATGCTAGAGTTGTACAGATGAGGGTACTTTCTAACTTCTTCACACAATCTATCACCTATGGAGGCCTCCATCATTGCTGTAGCTTGCATGTGTTCCAGTCTGTTCCATTTATGCAGGTTTTCTTTGACTACCTTGTGAATCGAAGAAAATTAAATGCGCATATGCGACCTGTGTGTGACCTACAAAAATATTCTTGATGAAATTCGCGTCACGCACACTGTACGCTAACCCTTGTGTACGCATAAAAAGTGAAGTAAAGTTTGGGCTTAAGTCTTTAAGCCAGACATTTGAGAGATTTACAAGATTATTTTCTTACTCAGTGACTCACACAAACACACGTCACACACACATCTCACATATAGACCAAACATAACCTGACAGATATCAGAAATATGTCATTAGAAATTACAAGTGAGTTGTGACAACAGAATCTCTATTGTCTCCCTTGAGCCCAATCGAATTGAAATAATTGAAATAATGATCTAAGAGTGTTTTTTGCTCAGTAAAATAAAAGTTGCAAATTTGTGCCTGAGGTCATCATAACACCTGCAGTATTTACTGAGGATCTGTTGAGTTATGATCCAAAAAAAAATAATAATTCAACACAAAAAAAAAGAAATTTTTTACAAGAAATTGTAACACTTTATTACAGTATTTCACAATTGCTAAAACAATAAACCCCATTCTCTGAACCCAAAGCTCAGTGGCCTAAACCCATTTGTCGAATCAGTCACTTTGTAGGCAAAACCTTAAACAAGTTCAGGTAGTTAAGACACTGTTTGCAAATCTCATCCACTCTTTTTGCAAAACTCTAAACACATTCTTACTCACTAAAACACATTTGGCACTGTGTTGCAAAATGGTAAATACATGTGGCAAAAGTTAAACACAACTACAACACAGTTGTCATCCTTTAAACACAATGACTCAAAATTATTCACACTTATTTCTAATGATGTGATCAAATCAACTGTATAAAATATAGGTCAGTTCAGAGTGCACAGGTGACACAGGTGCTGAATGATGATACCAACAATAGATGGAAACAATCTGAAAAGTAGAGGAGGAAGAGTATGTGTAAGAGGATGATGAGGAGAAAGAGCAAGGGGTGTGGAGACAAGGCTGTCAAGGCTGGATCCGGCTCAGGTTTTTCCCTTTGCCTGGCGAGAGACAACATTGCCTGTGATGTGGAAAATGTCCTCAACAATATTCACTAATATTCAACAATATTATTGATCTGACAGTACTGACATTATAGGATGAGAACTGACCTAAGCTAGCCTTGATGATGACATCACTGTTTTCTGCAGAACTGCTTTATAGAGGAAAATAATTACAGTAATTTACATAATAATTGATGATCTTTACAATGTAAGTGAATCAACACTGAACTGACTTCAGCTGAACAATGACACTATTTTCTTTTAGAGCTGTACAGCCAAAATGAACTCTCTTTGCATTACTGATCATCATGTACCTGTTATCACTGTAAAGCTGCTTTGACTAAACTATACTATACTATACTATACTATTATATACTATACTATACTAGTATCTGTGTAGTATAAATTGCAATTGAAATAAAGGTGACTTGACTTGATTTAGGCCGGACCCAACATGAAGACGTGATGCTGAAGCAGAATGAATCTCTCACTGACTCTGAACTTTGATTTTTTTTTGTATGTGTGTGTGTGTACTGTATCATGCTTTTCATTTAGAGTTTTCTTTGACCTTTTAGTCATTTGCATTTAGACTGCTGTATGTTTGCAGTATGTAAGTACTGTATATGCAGACATTCAATACTATATAATATTGAATATACAGTTTTTTCCAATTGCTAACACACTAAAATGACATGCACAGCACAATTATTTAAACTGACACACAGAGAGCAAAACTTCTTCTCAAGTCTCCAAAAGTCTAAACACCTTTTCTGTTTTACACACATTTTGCATTTCAAAATAGCACTTTTTAAATTCACTAAATACAGTTCTCTGCATAAGACACAACAATCTGACATAAAGTCACATCCCTGCCAACACACCCATGTGGGGCCCATAAGGGTTGGATATGGGCTGGTGAGTGGGCCCCATCTGGGCTGCCCAGATGGGGCCCAGTTAGTTTTGTCCGGGGGTTCCATGGTGGCCCCATGTGGGCAAGCCCAGATGGGCTGAAGTTGGGCTTCACATGGGCCCTAGCTAAAACCCACACGGGCAACCCAGGTTTCTCCCATCTGGGGCCCACACTTACCTGGGCCCCATGTGGGCTGCACATGGGCCCCTGCTATTCTCCCCATAAGGGTAATAACCATTATTATGGGCTAACAAATTCATCTTATTTTACAGTCAGCCCATACAGTTCTGTAACCCATGTTCATATTTTTTTTACACAGCTAATTTTACCGGGTCTGGTGGACCCACCATATTATTAGGCTTTTAAATCAATACAGCCATAACAATTCATGTAAAAAATACTTGACAGATGTTTACTTTAGCCATTTACCCCTGTGAGATCGCATTTATGATTGTTTGTTTTTTGTGAGAAACCAAGGAAATTCAATAAAAAAAAAACATAGAAAAGATTATATCATTATTAGAGATTATTTCTTAGAACTTAATCAGAATAGGTGAAAATGCTTGAAATGTAACAATTTTGTAACTTTGTGTGGGAATAGCAGGTGCAGAAAGACAACACTCCTGCACACAGACGGCCAATGAGTTTGTGTTAGAAAAAAATAATAAATAGCATATTTTTTCTTTTAGCAACCTTTAAAACGGGTCCCAAAGACCCAAACATCTTGGGTTAAATGAGCTACAATAATAACAAGACCAGTAATACAATTAATTACCTTTTTATTTAAGTAAAATTAACAAAAACATTAAGAAAACTCTCATTAAGAAAACTTTTGCTCAGTGTTCCTTCACTGTTACAGACAGGATTAGCTACTTTCCACCTCAAATGAACCCGAAGCCAAGTCCTTGAGGGGTTGCCTGTCGGGCCTGTCTATTACCCCCCAGTCCCTAGCACCAATGAGCCACTTGGAGACTGCCTTCTCTACATCTTTACAGGTGATTTTGCTGGTCATGGTGCTTTTCTTTAAGCCTCCTGCAAGAAACAAATATAACAGTCACTTACTTTATATGTGGCAAAACAAATCTCAGCCAGGACTGTAAAGACAACTATGTAAAGAAAAGTGCTATATAAAAATCAATAAGATTATTATTATTATTATAACTACACACATACTCTTAAACACACAAGTTAGGCAACTTACTTGCAACTCCATACACAGTGGCTACGTTTACATGCACCAATTTTCACCAATCCGAATGAATTGAATCTGATTGCAGATCTGTTTACATGTACTCTAAACATTGTAATCTGATTCAAATATCCATTTATATGTGTTTTATATACATTCTGATTAAAACGTTTGCGCACGCACTGTGCGTGTGACGTCATATCAGTCACACATGCGGTAAACCAGGTTGCGTCAACAGGCGATTATCATGTATCGACGATAGCGGGAGATATTGTCAACAGCTTCAAATCTTGGCAATATTAAGAGGATTTAGTATTTCCAATGAATGTAGGCGTGTTACATTCTTCTAGTCTTATTATAACTATTAGGTTCAGCTTCTTTTATTATTAAATTAATATTATATGTGCTGTGAGGATAATAAAAGATTAGGCTTTTAGCTATCTTTAAAAATGATTTAATTTTTTTTTAGGTCTATTATTACAATGAATTATAGCCTATAATTAAAATTATTTAGAGTGTAGGCTATAATACTATTTCCTAACACTGCAGTCATCAATGAAAATTAAGTGCAGCGTTACTTCAAGCACCGACTTAAAAAAAACAAAAACTGTTGAACACAAAATAATAATAGACAAATAAACTGGCGAATAAACAAAGAAGTTACCCAGAACTCAATGTGGCATGACGTCAGATTCGTATTCTCTATTATTCTCACTTGTTCCACTTGCCTATATGTACAGCCACCAGATAAATACTGGAATAAATTATTTTTTTATATACCGTTACCAGCATATTATATTGAAATTCATCTCTGAGAGAATATGCTCCGTTAATGCAGCGTCAGACAGCTCCGTCACTTTTTACTTTCACTTTCTGTGACTTTTTCACCAGCAATAACTCTTGCGCAAAGTTTGCACGTTACTTCTTTTATGATATCCATTGGCTCCCCTTCTTGTTTTTAAACGGAAATATTTCCAATATTATGATGAAGGGATACAACTACGTCACTGCCTGTTGGCATCTTTTCAACTCAGAACGTGAACGCGACTTTGTGCACTGCGTAATGTGTGTTAACATTGCACTGCGCATGTGCCCCAGATCTTCTGAGAACGAATGAGATAGTAGTCGGATTCAAGCATTTACATGGTCATTTTTTGCTGTTGGATTGGATTAGAAAAGGAATAAACCACCCCTTTCAATCCGATCTAAATTTCATTCGGATCAAGCTCAGTCGGATCTATTAAGGTGTTTACATGAACGTCTTTCAATTTGATTGAGCAGTCAATCCGATTACAAATGGATTATTTGGGTGCAAGTAAACATAGGCAGTAAATAATGTTTATAAGTTTGGGGTATTGTGACAGCTTTCTAATATCAGTACAACTTAAAACATTATCCACATGCACACCTACCATTACTTCATACAGTTTTAAGGCCTTGAACTCTCTCTTCCCGTTTCGGCCCACAAAGTTGTACTGCCAGTTGGATGGAGGCCATGGAGGTGTCAGCAGAGATCTGAGGGTGGATGGAGCCGGCACAGATCAGAGGGTGGATGCAGCCGGTGCGCTGAAAAAAATAAAAAATAAAATAATAATAATTTTGTTGTGTTGGTTCAGCAAAAATCCACACTGTAAAAATCTTGTACAACAAAAAAATCTTATATATATATATATATAATTTAAATTCTTAAGTACTTCTGTATCCAATAGACATTAAATGTTGAATTGGCTCAACTACAAAAGATTTGGTACAGAATAGTTTTCTCCAGAAAACAAATAATGTCAAGTTGACTTACATTTTCTTTTTTTTTTATAGTGGAGGTGATGACCTGAGGGTGGATGGAGGTGTAGGCCTGATGAGGCTCATCCTCACTGGACAAAATCACTCGCCTAGAAATCTATAATATACAAGCACAATCAATGAGTTTAAGTGTTTTAAAAACAGTTGGTTAAAAAATATATACATAAAAAATATATACATCTCTGGTATCTACACTCTAGATACCAGAGAGACCCTCACATTGATCCTTAACATCTGTTCCAACACCCCATGCTCCCTTCAGGCATGCACACATCCATTTGTATACATCTCTTATCCCCCCAAAACATGTGATTGTTCTTTTTATTAACTGACATTACATTACATTTAATATTATTTATTTCTTAATCATATATCTGTTGTCTACCTCCCTCGTTTTGACAGCTTTGAGCCAAATACACTTAACAAAACTCCCACAAAACATGTCCTTCCTGTGTCATTGGGAAATTTTTCACCATCCATTTAGTAGTAGTAATTCAAATAGCCTCACCTCTTTCTGCGCTTCCCCCTTCCCATATTCTCTGTAGAATCGGACTCGGTTCGTACATCTGTGTTCATACTCGACTAATTTTGTGCAGGCAATTTCATACGTTGCTGTGGGAGACATAGTGGCAATTAGTTTCATTCAGAGCAAATTTTACATTTCTAATGACACCCACAACCTACAAACAAAATATATATATATTAAATTAATAATTATCAGTAAGTGTATAATATTTAAAACACATTGAAATAAATGAATACATTTTTAATAGCAATAGAAGATAACTACTTCTCTTGTTAGAGAAGAGTCAAAATTGTTTGAGTGCACACCCACAAAATTGTCCGAATGCACCATGTGCAACATGGATTGGGTCTTCTGACCTTTTGATTTTGATTAATATGTGAAATATGAGAGAGTTAAGACAGTGCTTATTTTGAAGACAAAAGGAGGGGCTCTCTGCTCGTTCTCTCTGTCACTCAGTTAACATGCGCTCTATCACAAGCGCAGCAGTCATCTACATCAGTCATAGATCACAATAACTGATCAAAACCAGGCTTTGGCGGGACAAAAATTTGTTTTGTCGGCCGCTAAAAAAAATAAACGCAGGAAAACCCTGTTAACGTTTGGTGATTTACGGTAGAAATCTAAAGGCACAAGTTGACAAAATATAATGAAATAACCACCTTAATATGTAATGTTGACATTTTTTTTTTGACATTAAAGCTTAGTTAAATGTTAAGGGAGCAAACTGGCCCAAAATCTCAAAATTGATCACTGCATAAAAAACCCGATGTTTTCACCTGCCGTGTCTCGGAAGTGCAGCAGAGTGCTCGCGCGCTCCCGCGGCCAGGGGATGCAAATCCTGGCGGGGATATGTGCCTTAATTGGCACGACACCCTGGCCGATAAAACTTTGCTGACATTCACATGGACTTTCATCAGTGTTTTTGCTTTAACTGTAAATGCAACAAGTGCAACTATTAAAATTCCACCAGCTGGTAAAAGCGGCTGAAATTTAGTCTTTTTAACAGCTTGCCAATACCTGTTCGACTGCCTTGCTAAGAAGTTTACAACCAAATAGTTCTGAACAATATATTTAAGTCAACCACTCAAAACAAGCTCAAATGCTAACGTTACTGACTTGATAACTTAAAGTCGTCTGTTCAACGCTTTAACCAAGTTTAAGCTACATCTGCTAATGCACAAACATTTGCTAAAAGCTTTCCTCGAAACTAATACTTTACAAAAAAGCTTTAGGTTAACATCATGCGGTAAAATCATCCCCAAGTTTATTATACTCTTACCTGCCTTTTGTCCACACGACGACACCGATGAACTCGAGGATCCTTAACGGACAGCAGACTACTGAAAGGCGGCAAAGTTGTTGCTGGGCAGATTCCAATTCGCTCGGCGATGGGGGTTGAGCTTTCCAGATGTGCGCTGCACAGAATGCGCACTGCTTACGGTTTGAACATTTTGTGGGGAAACCGTACAAACTTTTCTTTTGAAACTCGTACAACGTTCTTAAGACAACTGTTTAGCTGCAGTCTCCAATTTGGCGCTCTAGCGATTAATAAACAGAATTATTCTTGCGGAAGAACACTGCAGCCGGAGCTACGTCTATGACGAGTCACGCAGGGACTTTGCTCCTCCGCAGCGATTCCTACTTGACCGGCCTGAAATAGTCCCAATATAAACACTTATTATAAATGTATAATGATTCGGGGTAAGACAAAAACACGGTTAGGAAAATGGATTGTTAGATGAATGGATTGAAAATGAATGTTGTACATTTTCATTATAAATTTTTTGTAAATCTTAAAACACAAAAAAAATGTTACAGACAGCAGCTAATCTAATAAAATTTGTATAAAAAGTGGACCTAGCCCAGAGTCTATATTGTTAAAAATAGCATCCATGTCTGACAGTCAATTTTGAATGGAGCCCATAGCCTATCTACTGCCCATGTGGGGCCCAACAACAACAGCCCACCCTGAGCCCATGCCCAGCCGAAGCCCAACTAGCCCAAGCGAGGCCCATGTGGGCCCCAACTGGACGTGTTTGCAGGGATGTTTGCCATTTCAAAACACTGCCATTCAAAATGACACTACATGAGCTAATTGGCCAATTACATGTGCCACCTGGCCAAACACCTCAGTGGTTAATTGTTAACACTTCAATCAGGATGTAAGCACTATGAAAAGATCACAGGTGAGAACCTTTTTTTTTTACAACAACAATGGAAGACATTGCAGAGAGAGGAAGAGGAAGAGGAAGAGGGAGGTTGAGAATAAGAGGGGGAGGAAGAGTGAGAGGTAGGGGTAGAGCAGGTAGAGGAGTTCATGGCCAAAGAAGACAAACACTTTCAAATGAAATCAGAGCAACCTTAGTAGATCATGTCATCAACCATGGGTTGACAATGCGTGAGGCTGGACAGAGAGTGCAGCCAAACTTGGGCCGTTTTACTGTCGCCTCTGTCATCCGGACCTTTAGACTGGAGAACAGGTATGTAACCAAAATTTCATGTAGTACACATGTAGTATACCCCATGTCATAGTGTATCAGTTGGGTGACACCTGTTTACTTAGTGTATGACATCAGCCATTCATGAACTGTACAAGTTTCCTGTACAATGTACTCTACTGTGGGGGAAAATATTTAGGCTGCATTGTCCAAGCCCTATATATATTTTTATTTTATTTTTTCTAAAGGACTGAGAGACGACACCATGGTGGAGGAAGGGGCCAAATGTTCACCGGGGTACAGGAAGCTGCCATTGTAAACTTGGTTTTGGAAAATAATGAAATCAGATTACGAGAAATTCAAAGCCACATCATCCAAGACAACACCTTATTCAACAACATTCAACGAGTTAGTCTGTCCACATTGGCTCGCATTCTCAAGCGAAACCAAATCAGAATGAAACAACTTTATAAGGTGCCGTTTGAGAGAAACTCTCAAAGAAACAAAGAGTTCAGACGAGCATATGTGGATGTAAGTACTATATTGACTGCAGTACACTACACACAACATTGTTTCCCAGTGTACTGGATAACACCATATTGAGTGATTTTTGTTCTTTGTTTTCAGGGAGTACTGGAAATGGATGCTCATGCAATCCCACATGAGTTCATCTTTATAGATGAGGCTGGGTTCAACCTAGCAAAGACCAGAAGAAGAGGGAGAAACCTCATTGGCCACAGAGCCATTATAGATGTTCCTGGCCAACGTGGTGGGAACATCACAATGTGCGCTGCCATCTCCAATATGCATGGTGTCCTCCACCGTCATGCCAAACTTGGACCATACAACACAGCTCATATTCTCACATTTCTGGACAGACTTCACAACATTCTCATACCACCAGAGCGTATGAATGATGCAGACCATCAAAGAAACCGGTACGTTGTAGTATGGGACAACGTGAGCTTTCATCGTGCAGCCCCAGTCCAAAACTGGTTTGCTGACCACCCAACATTTCTCGTGCAATACCTCCCACCATACTCACCATTTCTGAACCCCATAGAAGAATTCTTTTCGGCATGGCGGTGGAAGGTATACGACCGGCAGCCCTTTGTGCGCATGCCTCTTGTGCAGGCCATGGAAGAGGCATGTGATGAGATTGATGTGGGTGCAATTCAGGGATGGATAAGGCACTCAAGGCGCTTCTTCCCTCGATGTCTGGCAAGGGAAGATATTGCCTGTGATGTTGACGAGGCGTTGTGGCCAGACCCGGCTGTGCGGCAAGATGCTGCCTAATTATTTTTCTTGCCTTTTTTTTGTTTTTGTTTTTTACTGTAATATATTTTTTTTCAGAAATTTCCTTTTTCAGTTTACTTTTTTTGTAAGAATATTTTTGTTCAGTCCCATGTAAATATATCTGCTGTGCTTATGTTGTACTGACTTGTTTACTGTAGTGAAGGAAAAAAAATAAAAATGTTGCAACAGCATGTGTGTGTATCTGCAAATATTTCTGTGCATGTGAACAATCTGATACATATTTTAGTATTATGGCAAAGCATACTAAAGATGGGGGTGCTTTTCATTATGCCCAACAGTGTGTAGGTGGTTAGGCAAAAATCTGGTAATATGAATGAAGTGTGTGCCATTTCATGCAAAAGTTTGATTTTGATAATGCTCTGTGTAGTTTCGGTTGCAGTGCTTCATTTTGCAGGATATATGAGGTATTTTGCAGTTTGGGTGTGTGGTTTTGTGAATTGTGTTAAGTGTTTTGATAAAACCAGACTAGTTTGAAAAATTGTGTGTTAGCAATTGGAAAAAACTGTAATACTGTACTTGCAGTATACTATAAATTCACGTTACTTGTGATTTCTATACATTTTATGTAATGGCAAAATGTGTTTACTGTGTTACAATATACTTTTTTTCTGTAACCTCATGTTCTGGACGCTGTGTTCTCAATTTTTTGATGTAGTGTCTAATGAATGCTGATGAGTGTTTATATATTGACTGGCTGTGTTTATGTTTTGAAAGCATTGTTTGATTTTGAGCACAGATCAAATGGTTTTGAGGCAAGTGTTTGATTTTGCCAGAAGAGTCAGAGGTTTTGTGAAATTAGTTTGAAGATTGGATTTGTGTTTAATGTTTTGAGAAAATGAGTGATGGTTTCAAGAAATGTGTTTTAGCAATTGTGAAATACTGTAAGATCCAGTTAGTTAACATTAGTTATAACATTCTGTGATGACAACTCTCGGAAAGATTGGTATGGTAATAGAGATAGGCAATGTTAATGTATTTGTTCTTGGCAGAAGAGATCTGTTTCACTGACAATACATTTACAGACATTGCTGTGAGCATGCAGCTCATATAACATACATGAAATAACCCCCACAGCAGATCTACACGGAGATGGGGAAGGTGGAGGATTTCTGAAAGCATGTTGCAGACTGCTAACAGCAACACTACTGGTATTTGTTTGAATTTTGAGCCGCAGCTCATTGGCCGCTGATGCAAGAGTAACCGATCAGCTGCGTTATTTAGATGACAATGCGATCGCTACCAAATGAGTAAAAGACCTATCAGTCTGCGCCATATAGAGTTTCATGGCAGAACTAGGTAATTAATGAGCAACACCTTTTTACAGTATTATTAGTCTTTTTACTTTTATAAAAATTTTTTTTATTAATACTGCACTGTTAAACCTTGCTGTAAAAAAACCTGCCAAATTCTGACAGTAACAAACCATTTTCCATTAAAACAGTAATATACTGTAGAAAGCAATGCATTCTGGGTAATATTTGTCACACTCTAAAAAATGCTGGGTTGTTTCAACCCAAATTTGGGTCAAATATGGACAAACCCAACTGTTGGGTTAAAAAATGCATTTAAAAATTTAACCCAATGGTTGGGTTTGTCCATTTATGACCAAAACTTGGGTTGAAACAACCCAGCATTTTTTAGAGTGCATTTTCAAGAAAGTAGCCTACATGAATATACTGTGAGTTAACAACGCTCAAAGTCGACACTCAGAGGCTGTGTTCTAAATCACACCTTATACCCTCATTCACTATTCCCTACATTAGTTCACTAATATAGTCCACTTGACAGAGAATTCAGACACTGATGAACAGCTGATAAGCAGAATCACTGAAGGCCAGAGAAACAAGACCAGAAAAAAGAGACGAGCAGAAACACAAGAACTACAACTGATTTCAGCCACACTGAGTGTGAAACCAGTTCACAAACCAGTTTGACATTATTTCTTTCATACATGTACAGAAGTTCCCATTCAGTCGGTCACGTTCGACGTACGTCGGACAGACCGACGAATAGGAATCTCGCTAGAGAGGCCAATCTACTTCGAGTGTAACTAAACGAGCCAATGCACATTGGCATGCAATCATATGCATCAGCTGCTCGCCTCGCAGCGCGGGTATATAATGAGCAGCAGGTGCGTTGCATCTTCAGCTTTTCGCTTCGGAGCCGAACGGTGTTTGTTCCTGTTCTCTGCAAGCGAGTGTCTGCTAGAAGACGAGTCAAGCTTTTTGGTTGAACTTCTCTTTTTTTCCGAGTGCGGGCGAACAGCACAGCAGCGGGGTCGAAGTCCTCTCTTTTTCTGTTTCGTTTGCCGTTTTTGAGCAAATAGCTGTTTGACAGCGTCAGAAGGCTGTTCTCACGGCCGGTACGGTGCGCTTTTGAGCGCTGAAAAGCCGTTTTTACGGCTGGTAAGAGTGAGCGCCTTCAAAGAGAGAGAAAGCACATGACAGGCTGCACACAATCCCTGTCTGTGTTGCGGTGGCCGTTCCCCTGCGTGCTTCAGCACTTCTAAAAGAGTAAAGTCCCTGAAAGAGCTTACACAAGTAGATTCGCGTCTTTTTAAAGACGACATCCTACTTGTGTTTCTGGATGCGATCGTTCCTGTCCTCACTGACGGCCACGATCACCGTTTCGCATGTCTGGGCGCGTGCTGAAATGATGTTCGTGGGTGTTCATGTTTTCATATGAGAACATGATCACGTCGACACGCCGGTCGTGACTCTTCTTTCTCCGGGAAGCTTGAGTCCCCTCTGTTGTTGGCCAGCTGCCGCTTGTGTGTAAAAGCACAGCCGCGGCTCTGCCCGACACTCTGGGAGACCGCGGAGATCAGCGAGAGCAAACCTCTCGCTCCTCTGCGTGTCGTGTGCCGTCGAGCTGCCGGGCTGCAGCGCGGGTTGTCACGGCAACCCAGCGCTCGCTCGGCGCTCTAGATGCGCGGTTCCCTTGCGTAATCTCCATTGTAGCACCCTCTCTGGTGCACCAGAAGAGGTCTACTTTGCTGATATGGCTTGGGTGACATGAGGTTGAGGGGTTCCTTCGGGGAACCAACCCCCTAGGGCCCCTCCCTCTCTAGCGCATTGCAAGCTGTGCAGTTTCTGGATTGGATTGCTGGTCCTTTTCATAGGGGAACCTAGCATTTCATTCAGAGCTCCAGCTGAGGGACAGACGTCGATTGCAGCATCGGAGAGAGTGCTGTTATGCTCTGGAAATGAGGGTGACGCTGCCCACTGTAATGGTGTGTGCTTATGCTGACTCAGATTCAGAGTTTACAGCCATGCTTTCCTGGGTCTTCCAGATGTGCATGGAAAACTTGGCAGTATGGGGGTATATTGGTGCCATAAATATGGAATGCCAAAGGTGCCAATCTGCATAAGTTTTTCCTCTCTCACTACCCTCTTGGATGGGGTGGCTGTACACAGACCACACCCACCCTGCATGTGAGGCCAAGGCACTCTTTTTGCATGAGGGTAGTTCTGTGCTGGGGTTGAGCTGCGCTTGTTGACTAACCGTGATCAAAGTCACGGCGCAGGCCCTCAGCCAGACGATGTCCACCTCCGTGGTCCAGAAGTGCCCCCTGGCTTACCTTGTGAGGTGTAAGAGGTTGTCAAGCTAAATGCTTTCTCAATGCTCCCATCTTACGAGGTGGCCTTTTCGGTGACACTGTCGAGGACTGAGCCCAGCGGTTCTCCTCAGTTAGTAGCGGATAGGGGAGCTTCCCATGACAAACCATTGAGTTCCTCTTGGGCCGCCCCTCAGTCTGCTCGTCGCCAAGGGTGTCGTCCCCTGCAAGAAACTCCGGCCCAGCAGGCTCTGCTGTATCCATTGCGGGGAGATGACGCCTCCCGTCTCTGCAGCTGTTTAACTGGTTGGTGAGAATCACCCCTGAGACGGGCGACCCAGAGATGGGTGGGGCTGCTCTTCCACCCCTGGAGGAGGGCCAGGTGGTAAATCCTTTATTGGGTTTGTTTCTGTTCCGCACACTGACCCAAGAGGCAGCGGTACCCAAATTTTAAAGAGCAGTTCCTCCATTTCCAGGTCTGAAGAGGGTTTGGAGAGCAGTGGGAGGAGAAAAACCTCACCACTCTCATCCCCCTCTTCTGTCGCCAGCGGACAGCAGCGAGCAGCGGGCAGCCAAAGCCTCGACTGCTCCCTCTGTCCATCCGTGGAGCCAGGTAAGTGTTGCCTAGCACACTGTGACGCCGCTTTGGGCTGCCTCACAAAGAGAGCCCCCCGAGCCGCGTCCCTGTGTTCCACCTCGCTGCCCTGCTGCGGGTACACCGGTGGTCCCTTTGGTCCTGCTTGTACGGTCTCTACGAGCCGGGTTAGCGCTCCCTAGTCCGTCTCGCTGGCTCCTTCGGACCATCAGGGTCGGCTTTGCGATTCAGTTTGCCCGGCTCCCCCCCCCAAGTTCAGGGACGTCCTCTTCACTATAGTGAAAGATGCCGATGCCCCTGTCCTCATGCGGAGATCACAGTCCTACTGGCGAAGGACGCGATAGAGCCGGTCCCTCCAGCCGATTTGAGGTCGGGGTTCTACAGCCCCTACTTCATTGTACCCAAGAAAAGCGGCGGGTTACGACCGATCTTGGACCTGCGAGTTTTGAATCGGAGCCTCCACAAGCTACCATTCAAAATGCTCACGCAGAAACGCATTTTCGAGTGCATCCGTCCCCGAGATTGGTTTGCAGCGATTGACCTGAAGGACGCGTACTTCCATGTTTCAATTCTTCCGCGACACAGGCCATTCCTGAGATTCGCGTTCGAAGGTCGAGCATATCAGTACAGAGTCCTACCCTTCGGGCTGGCCCTGTCTCCCCGCGTCTTCACGAAAGTCGTGGAGGGAGCCCTTGTTCCCATGAGAGAACAGGGTGTTCGCATTCTCAACTATCTCGACGACTGGCTCATTCTAGCACAGTCCCGGGATCAGTTGTGCAAACACAGGGATTTGGTGCTCAGACACCTCAGCCAGTTGGGGCTTCAGGTCAACTGGGAAAAGAGCAAACTCGCCCCGGTGCAGAGGATCTCTTTTCTCTGTATGAAGTTGGATTTGGTCGAGCAGATAGCACGCCTCACAGAGGAACGTGCTCGGTCAGTGTTGAACTGCCTGAATACATTCAATGGCAGGACAGCGGTCCCACTGAAGTTCTTTCAGAGGCTCCTGGGGCATATGGCGGCTGCGGCAGCTGTAACACCGCTCGGTCTGCTTCATATGAGACCGCTTCAGCACTGGCTTCACGGCCGAGTCCCGAGATGGGCGTGGCAGCGCGGCACATTCCGGGTGCCAATCACTCAGGAGTGCCACCGAACCTTCAGTCCGTGGTCGGAACCCTTGTTTCTTCGGGCAGGAGTGCCCCTAGAACAGGTGTCCTGGCATGCTGTGATGTTCACAGATGCTTCTGCCACCGGCTGGGGTGCCACGTAATACGGGCATGCAGTCTCAGGGGTTTGGACGGGACCCCATCTGCATTGGCACATCAATTGCCTCGAGTTGCTGGCAGTACGCCTTGCTCTGAGCCGCCTCAAAGGCCTGCTTCAGGGCAAGCATGTACTGGTCCGTATGGACAACACTGCGACCGTTGCGTACATCAACCGTCAAGGTGGTCTACGCTCCCGTCGCATGTCACAACTCGCCCACCATCTCCTCCTGTGGAGTCGGAAGCATCTGAGGTCGCTTCGCGCCATTCATGTCTCCGGTGTGCTCAACCGTGTGGCCGACGAGCTATCACGAGCTGCGCTGCCAGGAGAGTGGCGACTCCACCCCCAGGGGGTTCAGCTGATCTGGAGAGAATTCGGAGAGGCTCAGGTAGACCTGTTTGCCTCACCAGAAACCTCCCACTGCCAGTTGTTTTACTCTCTGACCGAGGGGACACTCGGGACAGATGCACTGGCTCACAGCTGGCCCCGGGGCCTGCGCAAATATGCGTTTCCCCCAGTGAGCCTACTTGCACAGACCCTGTGCAAAGTCAGGGAGGACGAGGAGCAGGTCTTGTTAGTTGCGCCTTACTGGCCCAACCGGACCTGGTTCCCAGAACTCTCACTCCTCGCGACAGCCCCTCCCTGGCCCATCCCTCTGAGGAAAGACCTTCTTTCTCAGAGACAGGGCACTCTTTGGCACCCGCGTCCAGACCTCTGGAAACTCCATGTCTGGTCCCTTGGACGGGATGCGGAGGTTCTAGGTGACTTACCCCCTGAGGTACTTAACACCATCACTTAGGCACGTGCACTGTCTACGAGACGTGCTTACGCCTCCAAAGTGGAACCTGTTCGTCGAGTGGTGCTCTTCTCGCCGGGAAGACCCCCGAAGATGCTCGATCAAAGTCGTGCTTTCCTTCTTGCAGTAGGGTTGGAGCGTAGGCTGTCCCCCCTCCACCCTCAAAGTCCATACTGCTGCTATATCCGCTTACCACGACCACTTAGATGGCAAATCTGTTGGTCAGCACAACCTGGTCATCAGGTTCCTTAGGGGGGCGAGACAGTTAAATCCTTCTCGTCCCCTCTCCATACCCTCTTGGGACCTCACTCTGGTGCTGAGAGCACTTCAGATTGCTCCCTTTGAGCCTTTGCTGTCAGCAGACTTAAAGATTCTGTCTATGAAGACTTTGCTGCTGGTGGCATTGGCCTCCATCAAGAGGGTAGGGGACCTGCAGTCATTTTCGGTCGATGAATCGTGCCTGGAGTTCGGGCCGGGTGATAGCCACGTGGTACTAAGACCCCGGCCTGGCTATGTGCCCAAGGTTCCTACCACTCCCTTCAGGGACCAGGTGGTGAGCCTGCAAGCGCTGCCCTCGGAGGAGGCAGACCCAGCCCTGGCTTTACTCTGTCCAGTCCGCGCTTTGCGACTGTACATAGACAGAACCTAAAGCCTCAGGACCTCAGGCCAGCTCTTGTCTGTTTTGGAGGCCAGCAGAAGGGAAAGGCTGTCTCCAAGCAGAGGATGGCCCACTGGATAGTGGATGCCATCGCCCTGGCTTACCAAGCTCAGGGTGTGCCCTGCCCGCTCAGGTTGCATGCTCACTCCACGAGAGGTGTCGCATCCTCCTGGGCGCTGGCTCGTGGCGCCTCGCTGACAGACATTTGTAGAGCTGCGGGCTGGGCGACACCTAACACGTTCGCTAGATACTATAGCCTTCGTGTCGAGCCGGTCTCCTCCCATGTTCTCGCCACAGGTCAGAGGCAAGGAGAGGCCCCGGCTTAGTGTCGGCTTGCTGCGCTACATGCGCTTCTTTTCTCCAGAGAGTCCCTACAAGGCAGACCCTGTCGAGTCCTCCGATATCCCTTCGGCAGCCGACGTGGCGGAGCGTCTGGCGCCAGGCCTATACTCCGTTGTATCCTTGAGAACCGGGTTTAGGCTGGGTTCCATATGTGTGACCCTACGGGGATCCCATATGGTTGGTTCCACGGTTGCTCCTAAACGAAGCCCGTGTCTTTCCCTCTGGGAGAACCTACCCTTCATCGGGTTGGAGTCACCCCAGCTCTTCCATATGTAGCACAGCCCTATAGGGTTAGTCCATATGTACTTCTCCACATAACTCCTTCGGGGAAGGATGTGGCTTCCGCAGCGTTCCTTTCCCAGCGAAGGGTACGCTTTCCCAGCGTTATCCAATAGTCTCACTGAATGGGTTTTGGGGAACAGCAGTGATCGACTCTCTCTGTGTTAGCCCTGTCCCACCATCCTCAGGCAAGGGGGTTCAGGTGGCTTACAACAGAGCGCTGGAAGGGGGCAGCTCCTGTGGCGCTTTGGTAGGGATTCCTATTCGTCGGTCTGTCCGACGTACGTCGAACGTGACCGACTGAATGGGAACGTCTCGGTTACAAAGGTAACCCTCGTTCCCTGAAGGAGGGAACGGAGACGTACGTCCCGTCGCCACAGTCGCTGTACCCCGCTGATGCTGCCGCCTATCCGGTTCGGCTCCGAAGCGAAAACCTGAAGATGCAACGCACCTGCTGCTCATTATATACCCGCGCTGCGAGGCGAGCAGCTGATGCATATGATTGCATGCCAATGTGCATTGGCTCGTTTAGTTACACTCGAAGTAGATTGGCCTCTCTAGCGAGATTCCTATTCGTCGGTCTGTCCGACGTACGTCTCCGTTCCCTCCTTCAGGGAACGAGGGTTACCTTTGTAACCGAGACGTTCTTGTTGATGTTTTATTGAAAATAAAGTTTGCAGTCACCATCGTGGTGTCTGCTTTAGTTGGGCTCTTGACTCTTTAATATTAGTTTTCTCTGGCTGCTGTAACTGAGTGTTTAAAAACACATTTGTTATGGGGGAAAAAAAGCTAACGTGAAGTAGTGATGGGCAGATTGAGGCTTCGTGAAATGCTGAAGCAGTTGAAGCAAATGTGCTGTGATGTGTCGAGGCTTTGAAACAATCTGACACCCGTCTCCATGGTGACCCCTAGTGGTCAGAACTGTATAAGTGCAACAAAACTAACCAAATATGCATTAAAAATACCCTTTTACAAGCATATTGCAAAAGTTTTATTGAAAGTAAAATCTATAAAAATTAACAATTTGACAAAATTTGCAATTAACTAATCATCTTGTAAGATTAAATATAGAGTGTCTGTATAATATGTGTTCTTTTATCAATTTTCAAGGCTTGTTTCTCTGTTCCATGGCTCAAGCTAAACAGGAAAATAAGAGATTATTAACTACCATTATTCATTTTAATTATTCTAATGTCTAATTAAAACATCTACAAACTGATCAGAGATCAGGTAAAACCATAGGGTAAAGCCCATAGACACTTGTTCAATAGTTCTCAGTGAATCTACATGATCCATGGGTTCACTTTGTCATCGCCCTCTACCGGTGAACCATTGAAATTTCGAACTGAAACGTTTCGAAACAGTGATGACGTAATGAAGCCTCGTTTACTAAAATCATGTGACTTTGGCAGTTTGATACACGCTCCGAATCACTGATTCGAAACAAAAGATTCATGAAGCTTTGGAGCTTCATGAAACAGTGTTTCAAAATCAGCCATCACTAACGTGAAGTTGGTCAGGTTTTTTGGCTGTTGTGATGATGCTGTAATCATCTTGGACTTGTCTAATTCACTGATCTCTTTCTGTGCTTAGTCTTTGATTTAATGGGTATTTTATGTTTATTCATTATATTATGTCTCTGATTCAACAGCATAAGAACAGCAATGTATCAGTTACTTAGAAAGTATATAGAAGTCGTATAGTTGAATCTCGACAATGGTGACATTCAAAAGTTTAATGTTGCAATGCATGCTGGGTGCCAGCATAATACAAAACTCCCAGCATGTACTGCATCTTGAATAAATTTTGCAGCTCAATGGCTCCCTTTTTATTGCCACCATTGTTGAGATTGATGTTTTTGTTATCTGTGTGTCTAAATAATGCTGTATTTGTTGTTTTTTTAGTGCATGGTGTTTTTTAAAGCAAATTTTTTTAACTGATTGTTGTTGGAACTTTTGCTGTAATTTCACTGTGGTGATAATGTAAGATTTTCGTCTGTTAATTGTGTAACACAAGGGATTAAACACATGAGTTCAATGAATCAATAGACACTGATGGTTATATTTTCATCAACACATACCTATGAGCACTTAATGTTTTTTTTCTCCACATTTGTTTCTACCATAACAACTGCGGTTTGTAAAAATAGTTTAAGCAGCCAAAGAAAAAACAAAAACTGATGTATAAAAAGTCATGGGCTAAGAGCTCAACTAAAGCAAACACTGATCCCCTCAATGGTGACATCAAACCAAACATTTTTGATAAAACATCAAAATATAAACTTCTGTTAATTCTCAATAAGATCTTGTGTAATAAGTGTAGTAATGTGTCATGGCTGGAAGACAGTTGAAGTTCTTGTGTTTATGTTTATGTTTTTTTTTTTTGTTGTTTTTTTTTCATTCTTGTTCTTTCAGTTATTCATTTGTAGAAACCGAGTGCCACAAATTGTCCTTACTGCCATTTAAATTTACAAATTAATATTTATTACATGCTGATGATGTGAGCATATTATTACTATGAACTTTTTTTTTTAAATAAAAACATTACAAATAAAGAGACTTTCACTGCATCAGCAGCTACACAATCACCATCTGGTAAATAAAACAGCATGCAGCATATCATCATCTCTGGATCTTCTCCTGAACCTAAGCACAGGCTCTACTCTTCAGCCCAATGGTTACCTGCAAAACTCAATTTTACAGTAAACTACTGGCAACAGTATTGCCAGTATATAACTGTTTTTTTTTTTTACTTACAGTTTGTTACTGTTAAAATACATTTTGTGGGTGAGTCTTTTTATTTTACACCTTCAACCCTTTCAACCCCACAGGAACATCCTCTAGTTCCTACACTACAGAGTAAAGGCAGGAACACACCAAGCCGACGCAGACGAACTAGTGGCGATGAAGCAGACTACGGGGTTGGCTCAAGTCGGCAGCGTCTGGGTCCAAAGTTGGCCTGACGCACCAAACCGAAAGCCGACGGTTCTGTGCTTGCGCAAGATGAAATGCCTTCCCGTACCAGCAGGTGGCAGTAGCTGAACAGCCAATCAGAATGATCAGACTGATCTGAATGATCTGACCGACGAGCTCCGACGCCGATTCAACATGTTGAATTGACCAAAAAAAAACGCCAACAAGGACTAACTTCAGCCGATGGTGCGGAACACACTGAGAAAACTTAGTCGGCCTACGAACAAAAACTGCCCGATGGTCGACCGTCGGCTTGGTGTGTTCCTGCCTTAAAAGTAACATTGACGCTGTTTTGCAGTGAGATAATTAAGCTAATATGTAAGTGATGATTGAGCATTTATGATGAACACCTGTTGTTAACAAACAGAATCATTAAAAAGAGGAACAAGAATGGTAAAAATGAACATAAACACAAGAATTACAACTGTCTTTTACATTACCACACTCATTACTGACCAGTTTAACTTTATTTTTAAAGAAGATCTTATTGAGAATTAAAGGGGTGATGAACTGAGAAATCAAATTTTCCTTGAGCTTTTGACATATAAGAGGTCATCATACTATAAGAATATCCTGTAAGTTTCAGAGCTGAAAACTTCCTTATTAGTCCAATAAAAGCTTTAAATGACACCAGACCCAGCAAACGACAGGATTTTCAAAGTGGGGATCTATGACGTCAAAGGGCAGCAAGCACCGCCTCTGCAGAAGAAGATCATTAGCCCCGCCCACCAATTTGCGCATGACATGCAATAGAATAGGTAGCCTAAGTAACATAAGCCTGCATGGTGCTAAACTAGATCTACCCAGCAATAAACATGCCGTTGAGGATGACAAAATATTATGCAGTGCCTGGACTCCACAGTAATGCAACATGTAAGTAACTGTGTTCATTCTAATGCCTGAACACTCCTAAACTAATGAACTAATACATAAACAAACTACGTGAAGCGCGATGTAAGTCACTTGACATGGTATACTGCTCTCCGTCTTACCAGACTTGTGAGCAAAGGGCACGGTTACACTTAAATCGGATAACAAAACGAAATACAAAAGGATATAACCAAAAGTAAAGCAAATGTACAGCATGGAGGGTAACAAACACATGGCATACACATAACACATTATCAATTTATATTTACAAATCCGTTAAAGGATTATTTGGCTGCATAAATTAGGTCAGCCGGAACCGGGAACACTTCCTATAACACCAGATGTACTCGTTACATCAGAAAAAGAATGGCATCTACGCTAATATTAGTCTTTCTGTTTATCCCGAGGTTTACCGTAGTCAACCGGATCCGGGCCGTATCCAGCTGAGACCAAGGACCGGTGCCATGACCCGACCACAACGCAGCCCTGAAGTATCAGCAGAGATCGAGTCAACTAGATCATCCATTGTGAAGACATCATCAACACGACAGCCAGTGCCACAGTTCCTCAACAGACCGTCCATACCGGCGTGATGAATACAATCCTCAACTGGATGGAACTGAAATAAATACTTTGATTGTTGCGATCCTATCAGATTTATGATAGCAACCTGATTGTAACAAAGCACTGTTCGCCAGAGGAGAACTGGCCCCCTGAATAAACCTGGTTTCTCCCAAGGTTTTTTTTTCTCCATTTTAGCACCTATTTGCCAATTGTTTGCCTGATGTCACCTGATGGAGTTTGGGTTCCTCGCCGCTGTCGCCTTTGGCTTGCTTAGTTGGGGACACTTGACATTTGACTTGACATTTGATATTCAACAGTATTCTTGACATTTGTTCAACAGTTCTTTGGTCTGCCTGCATTGACACTATTCTTTAAGAGCTGCTGTGCAGCAAAAACTATGTACCAGTTATCAATGTAAAGCTGCTTTGACACAATCTGCATTGTAAAAAGCGCTATATAAATAAAGGTGACTTGACTTGACTTGACAAAGCAAGCATACATTGGGCAACACAAACATTTCAAAGAGGCACGTAAACACAGCCCAGCCGAGCCCTCTGGAAAACGGAAACCCCTTTTGAATGACAGAAAGGAAAACCAATCAAAATCAAGTAAAAAACACAAACAATGACCATAATAACATAACTAATCGTAACATAATTAATAAAAATAAACTTAAAAAAAAAAAAAATTACAAAAATAAGGATGAATGATTCACAGGTAAGATAACACATCTCATCAGCATTTAGCAGCTAACAACAACAGTCATTTACAATCCAGAAATTACATAAATAAAATACTGTAAATATTATAAAAAAGTTGCGTGAACTCAAAATTTAATTGTAGCAAGATGAACTTGATATGACTGTGTTGAGTTGCAGCAGATTTCTGATTCCCAGCATGCTTTGCATCAGACTGTAGGCTATAAATAAATATTGAAATTAAGTATTATTAAGTGTTTTGTTTTTTTTGCACCAGATTAATATAGTATTTAATGTTATTATGTTGGGATTTACAGGGGGTTCTGTTATGTTAGTTTTGTAGGGTTATCATTGTGGTGAAGAGTAGAGCCTGTGGTTAGGTTGAGGATAGGCTGCAAAACTTTTAAGACCAGAATCAGAATCAGAAAGAGCTTTATTGCCAGGTATGTTTACACATACTAGGAATTTGTTTTAGTGACAGAAGCTTAACACTGCAACAAGACACAGATAATAAAATGAATAATATACAAGTATACAAGATAGACAAAGTGCAAAAAAAGCAATGTATAATATAGACAATTTGTATGTACAGTTATGACATGTGCAAATTTGAAATATGAATAAGTATGTGTTTTAAGCAGAGGTGGAAAGTCCAGGGGTCAGAAAGTAAAAGTCCTGCCATATTTTTGTTTTGTTAAGTTAAAGTTAAAGAGATAAATAAGTGATTAATTGAGTGATGATTGACCATTATTGAAGACACCTGATGATAACAAGCAGAATCACTAAAGGAGAAAAATCACAATTTTTAAGACACCATCACAGAGATCAGGGTTTGCTTTAGTTGAGCTCTTGACCCTTGACTTTTTAATATTAGATTTTGCTTGGGCTGCTGTAACTGAGTTATAACAGCCAGACAAGCAAAGAGAAAAGATGATCAGGTGGTGTTGGTTATGTTTTCACATAATCATTATTTGATCTGAATCACTGAACTCATTTAGAGCCCAATCTCTGAGTTAGATTTACATTATTGATTACAGCAGCACTGTGATTCAGAAGATCAGCTTTTTTTTTTTTTTATATATAATCCAAAAGTTTTCTTAAAAGTTGTTCTGATCAAAAAGATAAATACATTTCTTTTAGGCACACACAGACATCAAGAATCAGCCTGTGAATCTCAACGACGGTGACAAGCAACATATTCTGATCAACAGATCAACTCTGAACATTAGAAAAGAAGCTACTAAAAAGTCCCATAAAAACAGCAAAAAACAAAATAGTGAGAATAAAGAAAATTACTAAAACAATTAAGCTTATAATTTATTCATGCAGCAATGCATGATGGGAGGCGTGGATGAATTTTGATTGGTGGCTCCCAGAATGCGTTGCATCATTCTTTTTGAGAGTCACTGTTGAGATTCATAAGCTGATTCTTGATCTCTGTGTGTCTAAATGAGAGAAATCTTTTTATTTAGAACAACTTTTGATGAAACCTTTGGATTATTTTGAAAAAAAAAAAAAAGGATCTTGTGTTGTAGAATCACAGTGCTGCTGTAATCAATAATGTAAATCTAACTCAGAGATTGGTAGTGATGTCCAAATGAAGCAACGAATCAGTATTGAACCACTTCATCAATTGTTTTGAAAATGGGTTCATTCATTCAAAGCTTCGTTTCAGTGACATAGTGGCGAAATTGTAGATAGCAATATAATGTCTGTATAAATATAACTAGGGTTTGTGTGAATGATGTAAATAAACCAGCCACGAAATAAATAAGCCAGGTGCAGTAGGATAACCAAGGTATAATAAAGCAATTTAACTTATAAAAATAAAAATGTTCCCACATTGGAGAACAGGTTCTCTTCCTAGCTGGCTCCATGAAGATGATGAAACAATGCAGTGAAAATAACAACTATGCAAACTCCTAATACAACAAATCCACATCTTGTGCATCATTTTGGGTGTCTATATAGTCCTATTACGCACCTAAAAAGTCTCGCGTCATGAAGCCTCTCGCGATGCGAAGCCGTATCGACTGGTCTGAACCACTCACGTAATTCACTTAGAGAATTGAAGCAGTTACTGCTTCGGACGTCATCGGTCACGTGTGTTTTTCCGCACCAAAGCAAGCTCCGAAGCAGTAGTTCAAGAAAAATGCTGCTCTGAGTTCGAAGCTTGTGTCGGAGCATCGGTGTCAGACGGTCATCACTAGAGATTGGGCTCTAAATGAGTTCAGTGATTCAGATCAAGTAATGATTATGTGAAAATATAACCAACACCACCTAATCATCTTTTCTCTTTGCTTGTCTGGCTGTTATAACTCAGTTACAGCAGCCCAAACAAACTCTAACATCAAAAAGTCAAGGGTCAAGAGCTCAAGTAAAGCAAACCCTGATCTCTGTGATGGTGTCTTAAAAATTGTGATTTTCTCCTTTGGTGATTCTGCTTGTTATCATCAGGTGACTTCAATAATGATCAATCATCACTCAATTAATCACTTATTTATCTCATTAACTTTAACTGTGCTTCAGTGGGTGGAATAAAAATATGGCAGGACTTTTACTTTCTGACCCCTGGACTTTCCACCTCTGGTTTTAAGTAAATAATGTATAATAGTGTTGTGTGTTCCGCGTTTGGCAAGTGTTCATGAGATGGATTGCTTGAGGGAAGAAACTGTTCCTGTATCTGGTCGTTCTGGTGCTCAGAGCTCTGTAGCGTCGACCAAATGGCAACAGTTCAAAGAGGGAGTGTGCTGAATGACTTTACTGTCTTTAACCTCCTGTTTGTAAGCAGACTCATCAAAGTCCTGGATGAGGCCGATGAGCTGACGAGGCCTTCTGAGGTTTGACAGAGGGGTCTTTTGCGGTGCAGTCATCGGTGTACAGCAGGGGTAGGCAAGTTCGGTCCTAGAGAGCCGCTGTCCTGCTGAGTTTAGCTCCAACCTTAATCAAACACACCTGGACAAGCTAATCAAGCTCTTCAGGATTACTATGGCTGCGTTCCAGTTCGGTTTTAGACACGCACTCGCAAACTTCCCTAAACACTTCCCCTCGGGGGAATCCCTGCCGCCATTTTGAAGTGCGTTCCACTTCGTGTAATGGACGAGGGAAGTTTATATGGACAGACCCTCTCTCCCTCGATTTTGACCGTCTACTTCATATGTACACTTCAGGCAGCTCCATAACCCACAATGCAACACGATTGTGACGTCGCCGCATATCGCGTTTAATTTACCCCACCACAAACAATTCTATGATATATTAATTATTTTTTAAACATTTAAAACACACATATATACATATAGAATGGAAACGCAGCCTAAGGCTATAGGCAGCTGAAGGTTTTTTTCAGGGTTGGAGCTAAACTCTGCAGGACAGCAGCTCTCTAGGAACGAACTTGCCTACCCCTGGTGCACAGGAAGAAGAGCAGTGGTGAGAGAACGCACCCTTGGGTGTGGGTGCTGGATGAGATCCACTGACAGATGGAGGTGGGAACAGAGAGCTGGGTTAATTTAGTTAATGGGATCCTCACATAAGTCCCTGGTTTGTCCAGATGTTGTAGGATGTAGTGCAGTCATATGTTTATTGCATCATCCACAGACCTATTTGCTCAATAAGCAAACTGCAGGGGGTCCAACAAGGGTCCAGTAATGTCCTTCAAGTAGGCCAGCACCAGTCTCTCAAATGACTTCATGACCACAAATGTATGTCAAAATGGCAGTTTTATCGAGTAACCTCATGAGAGAAGTCTTAAAGCTGCAGTACGTGAGTTTTGCCTCGTTGTCGTCATCTCTGTTTGAAATCTGCACTTGCAATTATTTGCAGAAATATCACCTTTGCGTGGGTTGTGCATCACGGATTAATCTAATGTTTGCTGTCAGTCAACACATCGGTGTAGATACTGTACTTTGGAATCACAGATTGTAGTCTTGAAGTATGACCAAAATAAGAAATTTCACCGGAAAATATAATCTGAACAAGTAAATAACATGTCTGTCACTTTTGTTCTGACAAACTGAGAAAAAAAACAATACAATCGCGCTACCAATGGTGATTAAATCTAATGATCGCATAGCTCGGATCACATCAAAGCATGCAAATTATTATTATTGTTATACTTTGTTCTCAAATTGTTAATGTTAACAACATCAACATTGCGTTACTATGTGTATGTATAAGCGTTACCTGTAGATTTCAATTTCTGTAGCCACTCTGCAGTCCAAAGTGCTTTTGACTACGAGTGAATCTCCAGTTGTCATTTGGACCTTTCTGGATTACAATCTGCCATCAAAATGACAAGTTTATTTATTTCAGCTGCTGTGAGAAAACGCTATAAATGATCCACCACCTGCGGCATTCTTACATGATATAGCCTACCCATGTAGAAGGTGACGTTCTCGTGACCTTGCGCAACGTTCCCTAAAAGTTTTCTAAATGTGTCGAAAATTCCGAACCTTTACAGAACATTCGGTATGTTCCTAAAACATCCTCTTTTGGTAATGAAAGTGCTGCAGTTCAAGGTTCCTTATATGACTTTAGGGGGACGTTCCATTTTGGTTATTTTATGGTCAAAAAAGAACGTTACAAAGAGGACATTTGGGACATTAACTGAGCGTTCCCACACGGTCCTCTGTTGGTCATTTAATAACGTTCCCAATATTAGTTTAAGGGGGACGTTCTATTTTGATTATTTATGGTCGCGCAAGAACATTACAAAGAGGACATTTGGGAAGTTAACAGAATGTCCTATAGTAATAGAATAGTCCCCTAAACATTCCCAGAATGTCCTGAATGTTCCCTGAAGGCCTCAAATAACGTAACCCAGATACCAGAAATAATGCTGGGTCTTTCTGTGTTTGTTGCAAAGATATCTACTAATGAAAAAAATAATAATTTAAATATCTATCTAAATAATAACATGCTATTGTATTGTTATATATATATATATATATATATATATATATATATATATATATATATATATATATATATATATATATATATATATATATATATATATATATATGTATATATATATATATATATATATATATATATATATATATATATATATATATATATTGTATACCCTACCGTTCAAAAGTTTGGGATCGGTAAGATTTTTAATATTTTTGAAAGTCTCTTCTGCTCACCAAGGCTGCATTTATTTAATTAAAAATACAGTAAAAACAGTAATATTGTGAAATATTATTAATATTTAAAATAATTGTTTTCTATGTGAATATATTTTACAAAGTAATTTATTCCTGTGATCAAAGCTGAATTTTCAGCATTATTACTCCAGTCTTCATTGTCACATGATCCTTCAGAAATCATTCTGATATGATCATTTAATGCTCAAAAAACATTTCTGATTATTATCAATGTTGAAAACAGTTGTTGTTAAATAATTTCTTATTTCTTGGGCTTCAAAATAAGAAGTAGTAGTCCTTGGACACACTGACACTCTCACACATAACCAGAAGTTGATAACACACACACATTTATGCACATACATTTCTTATTTGTTATTATATTTTGTGAATTGCCATACATGGTAAGGTTTGATTCTTAAAGGGTTAGTTCACCCAAAAATGAAAATTCTGTCATTTATTACTCACCCTCATGCCGTTCCACACCTTTGTTCATCTTTGGAACAAAAATTAAAATTTTTATTTTAGTTGAAATCCGATGGCTTCGTGAGGCCTCCATAGGGAGCAATGAAACTTCCTCTCTCAAGATTCATAAAGGTACTAAAAACATATTTAAAACGATTCATGTGAGTACAGTGGTTCAATATTAATATTATAAAGCGACGAGAATATTTTTGGAGCGCCAAAAAAACCCCAAATAACTACTTATTTAGTGATGGCCGATTTCAAAACACTGCTCCATGAAGCATCGGAGCATAAGCTGTGCTGAGGCACAACGCACGTATAGATAACTGTTCCGCCATATGACTGCAAATGCAGGTTTCAGACAGAGATGGCGACAAAGAGGAAAAATCGCGGACTGCAGCTTTAAACTCTATTATATAAATTTATTTCTCTGAGAATTAGATCATTGTACCAGTCACACTGAGACATTTCAAATGATACCAAACATGACTGTTAATTCACTTGCATTGATACAGAACATAATTTTTTTAATATAATTATTCTGAATGAATTGAGTGAAGGGAAGAATGGGTAAAGGGAAGAAAGTGAGGGGAGAAGAAACAAATGAACTCAAATCTCCTCCAGTGGATTATTGTTAAATGTGTAATATAAATGACACATTTTGGTTTCAAAACTATTTATTTCGTGCCTGTCAGGATTATATAGTTGCCTTTTTGCTTCCATGTGTTTGTTCCCTTAAGTTAATAAATACGTTATTTATGAACTTATTATCTCTTTGTTCTTTTCACTGCAGGTACAAACATAAATAGTGTTTGAGTACAAATACAGATCATTAGATGTTCTCTCTCTCTTGCTGTCTCTGTTTTATTACTAAAGGACATTTTATATCTTATCAAAAGGGGAGGATCTTCATGAGAAAGTGAAAGTTCAGTCTCTCACTTCCGCTAAAATGGATCATGGATTTTCATGACATCACATCCCACTTCAGTTGTTTGATATATTGCCCTGTCTTCCTGTTTCAGTTGAAATTACGTCAACACACTGAATGCTCCACATTCCAAAACTCTTCAGTGGGCCTTTAATAAGGAATTGCAATAAGAGAAGTTATGAGAAACCAGGAAACAATTAAGTTGTACAATACGTACAGTTGTATATGGCCAACACCTTCACAGGAATGAGATTCAACCTGCTTAAACAGAGCCTTAAAAGTTTAATTTTCTCGGAAATCATGCTGATCATTCTTGAGACATTCTGAAAGACAAAAATCTTGGAATCTTAGAATGTCCTAGAATATCAGAGTGAGTAATATATATATATATACAGGGTGTGATTTTTTTTTTGGGGGGGGGGGGGGTTTCTTGTTCCTCTTTTCAGTGGTTCTGCTTGTTAACAGCAGGTGTTCATCATTAATGCTCAATCATCACTTACATATTAACTTAATTATCTCACTGCTACACATCGTCAATGTTACTTTTACTCTGTAGTGTGGACACTCGAGGAGATAAAAAGACACACCCACAAAATGTATTTTAACAGTAACAAGTTACAAAAACTTAACTTTTTTAAGTTGCCTTGCCTTGCCTTTTGCGGGTCACCATTGTGCTGAAGAGTAGAGCCTGTGATTAAGTTCAGAAGAAGGTCAAGAAATATTGGTGATATGCTGCATGTTTTATTTAACAGATGGTGACTGTGTAGCTGCTGATGTAATGAAAATCTCTTTATTTTTAATGTTTTTAGTAGATTAATAAAAAAAAAAGTTTATAATAATTGTATGCTCATATTATTGATATAAAATAAATATGTTTGTTAATTTAAATGTCAGTTGGACAATTTGAGGCAGTTGGCAGTTCTTAAAGGGGAAAAATTAAAAATCTCTTTCTGTTTCAAGAAGTGCCTACTTTTGTTAAACTTTCATTTTCTCATGAAGATCCTCCCCTTTTAAGAAACTATAAAATGGGCACTGAAACAGGTGCATAATTACATTCTCCTCCTGATCAAAGATGGATGTGCAAATCTCAGTTTTTCTTCTCTTCATTCTTTTCACTGCAGGTACAAAGACAAATAGTGTTTGTGATGTTTTTGATTACTAATACAGATCATAAGATGTTCTCTTTCACTGTTTCTGTTTTATTACTAAAGGACACTCTCTCAGCTGTTATGAGTGCAAGGGTCTGAACGGTTCTTGTGCAGATCAAAAGGTACAAACATGTCATAGTGGATATTCCCACTGCATGAGTTCAACAGGAGTAACAAAATTTGGTAAGTCCAATATGATTGAAATTTACTGTTATATTTGACTGATTGACATTAAAGATGCTTCCACTATTTTCTGGAGCTGCAACAGAACAGATACTCATTTTTCTGGCAGAATTTATGATTTCAATCACAGAATAATGCGTATATATTTCTGATATTTAATTTATTTTATTGATTTCTGTTTTTTTTTTTTTTAAATGTTTGAAGTGAGAAACATGCTACATTTGGACATATTTATAATTAAATTTTCCATCAAAATAATGTGCAGTTGAACTGGTCTTTCCTGTGTCATTCGTGTTTTTTAGGTGACACTAATACTAAAGTGAAGACTAAAGATTGTGCTCTTGCCTGTCAAAGTGGGTCCATGAACTTAGGATATATAAAAACAACTACTTCCTGCTGTGACATAGACGAGTGTAACCTCCAAGATGCTCCAGGTATTGTGCTTCAATGATCATGTGCAAATGACTATCTTCTTTAAAGTCATTTTACTTCCAAATGACATTCAATCAGGAAATAAAACAGGGTTTGTCTTTCTGTCATGAACTGATTGAATGGAGCAGCTAAAGGAGATTTATTTTATACAGAAAATGTTACTAAAATAATAATACCTGTTTTCCTCCTGTAGATCCCTCTAACATCCCCAATGGAAGGAAATGTTTCTCCTGTGATGTTCAGAGCTGCTCAAACAAATTGATCTGTACAGGGGACGAAGACCTCTGCATTCAAATAACATGTGAGAATCTGAAAAAGGAAGAAGATTAAAGTCATGATCTTTTAAACTCTCTTAGGTTTAATCATTTGACACAGATCATATATACAAATGTCCAGCTTAGACTGAATCAACCTCTTTTCTTTCTTTTCATCAGCAACTATTGGAGGCCAGTCAACGGTGCTAAAAGGCTGTGCCTCTAAATCACTTTGTGATGGCATAGAATATGATCTTGGTGTTGCGAGCATCTCATGTTGTGAGGGGAACCTGTGTAATGGTGCTCAGAGAGTCGACCAGAAATCTGAGCTTTAGAACAATTCACTAGTGAGTCGATCATGCCGTGGATAACCTACCGAAGGAGACAGTCCTTACTTTTACGCGAGAGAAGGGATACGTCGCCACCACAGACGCGTGACACCAACGTCTGAGAAGTACGTCGCCACCACAAAAAATTAATCTTACTCTCGTCTTTTATATATATATATATATATATATATATATATATATAGCTTTTCATATCTTTTCTTTGTTATGTTTCTTATCAATCATTGTTAACTTTTTCTTTTACTTTCCTGTGTTCTGATGACATTGAATGTATTCTTGATACATATTGTGTAGCTATTGTATACAAAGTTTATGTTATTAATGTCATCTACTGTTTACAAGCATAATAAAAATGTATTCAAACTATTCACTCACTTTCTCCTGGAGATTAAGGACTATGTGCAAATTATACACAATTTTTTCTCACTATATTATTATATTTACTGTAATATTTATTTTCACAATTATCAGCAACAACTGTAAAGATGAACACAAATTTAGTAATTATAATCTATAAACATAATATTCTTGAATGTCGTTCTGAGCTTTTACTTTTGCTGTCTTAGGTTTAGGAAAGAAGACTTTACTTTTATTACTTACCTTTTGTCATTTGCAAGATTTTCCTTCACCTGAATAACTATTCTGTTTTTTGTTGTTTGTCTTGAAGTAAAGTACTGGATTTTTGTATAAAATTAATTAATCTTTAATAATTAAAATTAGTCTAATTAATTAAATGAAATGAGTTTGTTTCACTCAAATAATAATGAAAGTTCATTGTACTTAATAGAAAAAAGTTGCATGAACTCAAAATGTCATTGTAGCAAGATGAACTTAATATGATTGAGTTGAGTTGCAGCAGATTTCTGATTCCCAGCATGCTTTGCATCAGACTGTATAAATAAATGTTGAAATTAAGTGTTATTTTGGACAAGATTAATATAGGGAGACATAAGTTAGTGTTTAATGTTATTATGTTGGGATTTACAGGGGGTTCTGTTATGTTAGTTTTGTAGGGTTATCATTGTGGTGAAGAGTAGAGCCTGTGGTTAGGTGAGGCTGTAAAACTTTTAAGACATTTAACCAAGATCTGAATGTGATGTTTATGTAAATGAACTGTATGTAATTAACATTATGATGAGTGGGGTGAGGCTGTGGGAGCGAAGGGATTGTTAATGAGAGACACCTGTGCACCACACTGGCCTTGCTCTGCTTCCACAGCTCTCGGTCGCACCCCACTTGTCACAAAAATTTTAAGTTCTACTAACTTAAAAAAAATTGTTAGTTCTTTACATTTAAGCTCAACCATTCATCAAGAAATCACAGTTTGTGGGTTTAAAGGAAGAGAATAAAAAATAGATCACTTTTGAAATGCGATTTCTAACTGAAAGTTTTTTAGTTAGTTGTTTAATATTCATATTCAGTAGTGTTTTCATGTTTTGAAATGTTTGTGCTAACGCTGTTATCAAACTCTTATAAAACTTTTAATTGAGTATCTGTAACAGTAGCTTACAACTGACCATGCTTGAGCCACACACAGATCTCAACATTCAGCATGCAAACCACAACAATGGTGACAATAACATTTTGTTTAAAGTAAATTAAGTACTCTCTACAGTTATTTTTTTGTTAGTAGTACTCTCGTGTAAGTGAACTATACTAACAAAGCTTTTGTCAGTACAACATACTATTCCTCTTTCACTTTTGAAGAAAATGTGGAAACCGATTGCACATAGTTTTCTAAGTCTCCATAGCTTAAAATTGAAGATTAAAACCATGTTGAGAATAATAGTATTTAAGATGTTTGTAGAACACAATAAAACTGTTAAATGGAATTCCTCCAGTAATCTATTAAATCTTAAGTAAGATAAGTAAATATTCTAGAGTATGTTAACTTGAATTGACATTAAACTAACTATATATGTATTACTTTATTTACTTGGGAAGAGTTTGCTTTCTTTATTTTTAGCAGATTATTAACTTAAGTTTTCCCTTTAAGTTTGCTTTGCAAAAATAAGGCATTCGGTTTCCAAACCTTTTTTAAGTAAAATGAACTTGTTAGAATTTACAGTGAAATGTTTTGAGTATTCTGAACTTATTGAGTTTTACAGCGTACTTTTCCATTATTTTTTTAATTTAAATGCACTGGAGAGACGTGTTTGAATGTAGTAGCAGAGCTGAATCAGACAGTTATAGAAGTAACCAACCTTCTTAAAGTGATAGCTCTCACAAAAATGAAAATTCTGTTATCTTTTATTTACCCTCATGTCATTCAAAACCAGTATGACTGGAACACAGATATGTTCAACAAAAGAATGTAAATATCTGATTATATTTTACAATTCAATTTAATTAGAAAGGCTTTAGGGATTACCATTCAGTGAGGAGGATGAGAAGTTATTGAGAAACCAGGAAACAATTAAGTTGTACATTATAGGTACAGTTGTATATGGACAACACCTACACAGGAATGAGATTCAACCTGTTTAAACAGAGCCAATAAGATTCATTTTCTCGGAAATCATGGATGATCATTCTTGAGACATTCTGAAAGACAAAATTCTTAGACTCTTAGAATGTCCTAGAACACAGAGTAAGTAAAATATACTGTCTTTAAGAAACAACTTAAAGACAGAATATTTTAAATATTTGTTTAATGGCATTTTTTATGAACGAAGGCCAGTATCACTGATAATGAAATTAGACATTCAACATTATTGTATAACTAAAAGCTAAAAGCTAATCAACAATTATTAGGCTATAAAAAATAACACACATTTTCTCACAACTCTTTAAGGCAGTGGTCGCCAACCCGTCGATCATGATCGACCCCACTGAGAAAAGTTATGTCCAGAAGACGTCTTTTTGAGGTCTTGGCTCAGGTTGAAAAGACGTCCACTGAGGGGCCACAATGAAAGTTTTTATGACGTCTTTTTTTGACGTCTTCTGAACATCTGATATAGACGAACACGCAGAATCACCAAAGGAGAAAATCACAATTTTTAAGTGACCATCGTGGAGATGAGTGTTTGCTTTAGTTGGGCTTTTGACCATTGAATTCTTATTTAAGATTTTATTTGGGTTGTTAACTGACTCATAACAGCCAGACAAGTAAAGAGAAAAGATGATCAGGTGTTGGTTATGTTTTTACATAATGATTATTTTATCTGAGTCACTGATCTCATTTAGAGCCCAATCTCTGAGTTAAATTTACATTATTGATTACAGCAGCACTGTGATTCTACAGCAGAAGATCAGCTTTATTGATATAATCTGAAGGGTTTCTCAAAAGTTGTTCTGAATAAACAAGTAAAAAAAATCTTTCTTTTAGGCAAGAATCAGCCTGTGAATCTCAATGACGGTGACAAGCAACATATTCTGATAAACAGATCAACTCTGAACATTAGAAAACAAGCTACTAAAAAGTCACATAAAAACAGAAAAAATAAAAAATAAATAAAAATAGTGAGAATGGAAAGGAAATTACTGAGAAAATTAAGCTCATAATTTATTTACGCAGCAATGCATGATGGGAGCCATGGGTGAATTTTGATTGGTGGCTCCCAGAATGCACTGCAACATGCTTTTTGATGGCCACCACTGTTGAGATTCACACAAGCTGTGTCCGAAACCGCTCACTCGTTCACTCATTCACTAATTCCTATATAGAGTATGGCATTTGAGTGCATTATATCTGTACTGAGTGAATGAAATGAAATGAAATTAAATGAAATGAAGTGAGTGAATTCGGATGCTGATGTATACACTGTGCGTCGGAGATATCTGTCTCATAAATGGCTCGACACGTGATAAAACTATTTTATCCTACATGTTATTTGCATTATAAAACAATGTTAATAACAATAACAATCATAATGATTTCATTTTGTAATCATACATGCCTCTGTGCCAGCTTTGTAATTTAATCGATTGTATAATTTTTTTTTGTCATGCTTAATGTGTTCATAATCATTTAATACTATAAAATACTGAAAACAAAAATAAACATTAACAAGTGTACATAATTTCATGTATTTATCCTTTTTAATAAAGTTCCTAGAAACTCTCACACTCACAGATTACGTGGTCTTTGAGCGCCCTCAGGCGACCGTTATGATTTGAATACGCTACCTATGATTAACACATTTTTTTTAAATCATCCACTAAATTATCATCTTTTAAAGTTTAGTGAGTTAAAAGTGCCACAAATTATTAAAACACATTAAATTGATTTAATGCCTACTGTTAGGGAGTTGGAAAAGGATTGTATTCTAAGGTGATTCCAATGTCTCTAGCCTTCCTCTTGGTGTGTCGACCAGAACACAGGAATGGATCAAGGCAATCAGATTGAATCAAAGGGGGTTTGTTGAACACTGAAGATGTACATGAGTGGGAGGTGGAAAATTTGTGGGTAGATGTTACACATTACACATCAAATTCCACCATAAATGTTATAGTATGCATAACTACAGTATAGAGTATTAATTTTCAGTGGAAAAATACTATTCAGTATGGCGCTGACATCATTTATGTAAACATAATCGGCCCGTTGAAACCGAAAGTGTTTGTATACTGGCAATAAATATTACCCAGCGCACTATACAGTACTCCCAAATACACTTGACATGAATAACATAGTAGCATTGTGACATTAACAAACATATACAGAACAGGGAGGAGATATCACTATCTGCAATGATATAATCGTGAACACCAGTGGTGTAGTCTAGTTTTTTGTAGTGAGTATACTGTGAATGTTTTTTTGCCAACCTGGGGAGAGCTGGAGAAACTTAACTTCAGCCATGAGTCAAAAATGATTATGGCCTCCTTACTAAGTATTATGCAAGCCATTTCATGCCAGCCTGTCACTGGGTCTAACATTTACAGTATATTTGGGGGAAGAACCTAACGCTATGATTGGTCGATCTCTTCTTCTTTTGCTGTTGCTTGATTTAAAGACTGCGCGTGCACAGTGGCGTCACCAGGTTTTTGCGTAGCTTAGAGTTACAAATCGTACCAGCGTACTTTGAAGTCAAAATGCGTAAATTGTGTACAGGTTGGCAGGTCTACTTATTAGAACAGTGGACCACTTTACCTTCTGCCTTGTCAGTCCCCTCACCTCAAAATCTAACTCCTCAAAAACGGTAGCATTAGCTAATAATTTTCCACCGGAGCTTTAGCTAGCTGGCTAACGTTGTGTTCTCTCCTACTGTGTTCAGTGACTCAATTCATCAAGCTGTAGCTAACGTTAGCTAAGTCTATGTCAACAGAGCTCCTGGGTAACTTATATACCAGAAAATATTAAAATTACTGAAACCATTCAGGGCTCAACGCTAAGGATTTTTTCTGCTGGCCCAGTTGGGCCAGTAGTTCAAATATTTACTTGACCCGCCGAAATTTTCCGGGCCCCACAACAAAAAAATTAATAAAAGTAAAAGACAAGAAAATGGGCCTATAAAATAAGCATAGTTATTGATTTCATTGTTTTTGATAAATTTAACTTCAATACATAAGGTTATGACACCAAAAGCTACTAGATTTATTTTAAATATTATTAGACAAATAAACAGTAAGTAGTAAAATAGTAACAAATAATCAAATTACGAGTAATAGCACAAATAAATACAACAGAACAAACATATAAATGAAATGGTGCTTTTCAAGTTTTTTATGTAGGTTTAAACAGAAGATTTTCAGGTACAGAAATTGTAATCTAATGTATAACTATAGAATAGATAACTTTATTAAAGTTAATCAAGAGCAGTTACAGATGCATAAAAATGTTTTTAATGTTCAAAATATAAAACGTTAAATACTGTTATTTGAAATTTTTAAAAATGAAGACACTTTAAATGTGAAATTTAACCCGCCAGTAGGTGGCAGCGAATCACTGTTAATGAGCGAATCATTGAGATTCAACTGATTCATTCAAGCAGCTGATTCATTCAGGAAGTGTTGCTCAGAGACGCAAAACAATTCGGTGGACTTTGGAACTATTTTCGTTGGTGAAATACAGAGAAACAGACGATTTGGTGTCTAAAATGTAAGTCACTTGATATTAAGTTCTTGTTCATTAAATTGTATGCTGAATAAAATGTCTTACATTTTAAAAACCAAAGCAGCACAAACGAAACCTGTTACCGGCACAAACGATTTTGAGCAAATTTGGAGCATGTGGGGGGCACCGGTTTTAAGCAAACTGAAGGTAAAAAACATTTTTCGTTAGGCCAACTTTATATTTAAGATTATGTCATTGTTGCTTTTTTTTTTTTTTAACGGCACAAACTGAGCACAAACGAACAGCACCATTTTGTAAAGATTTAAGAAGACATGGGGTGGAAATGATTTGGTTTTTATTTTATTTTTTATTTTTAAGTCAAAAAGTCATCATTTAGGGATTCTTTTAACGGCACAAACCGGCACAAATCGAGCACAAACGAACAATACCGGGTTGGAGCAATTTGGATGGCATGGGGTGTGGAGAGTTAGGCTACATCACTGTAAAAAATTTAACGTAAAATCAACAGTAACTTACTGGCAACAAATAGCCAGCAAGCTTCAGTATTTTATTCCACAGTAATATTACTGTAAATCTGACTACAGTAGTTCACAACATACTGTATAATAACTTACAGTATATTTATACTGTAAAATTAATTACAGTTCATGTTTTTGCACTGTATTTTAAAATACAGTAAAGATACTATGCAGTATAATTGATTACGGTAGTTTTTATATTCACATATACACATATATACACAACATATAACTAACTATAATCTGTTACATGCTTGAAAAATAATGAAATATAAAGGCTTGTATGCAAAAAAAAAATCACACAGTTATATAACTTATTATTAGATGTCACGTAAATTATGACAACACTCAGAAGTCCATTTAAAAACTTTTATTACAATTTAATTCATTAAACTGTAAAAACACTCTCCAGACTTGACAGGGCCAATGCAGATCCCAGGTTTTTGCTGCCTATAGAGAACAAAACACAAAAATTGAGTTGCACTACAGCTTGACAGACATCAATGTGATAAACAGACTTGAAAATGACTTACCTCTTTATTTACCGAAGAGCGATACTCATCAGCACGCTGCAATGTCGAACAACATACACGCTGAAAGAAATGAAAAACAAATTCAACACTGCATATACATCCTGATCTCCTCGATCCGTTACAAAGCTAAAACCGCTCTCATTTTATGAATTTTACTGCGTTCTTCAATAGCTGAAAATGACATACCTCTTTATTAACTCATCAGCACTTTGCAATATCGAACAACATACACGCTGAAAGAAATGAAAAACAAATTCAGCACTGCATAGACATCCATTAATTCGGCGCGACTTTCACTGCCTGTGTATTCACTTTAAGTGTAACTTACATCGGTTGTACTCACGTAATAAATGTATAATATGACTGAAAACACTGTGGTTGTCCCTTCAAATCGTGCATAACATTAGTGTAATAGGTCGATTTCGAACATAGGTTTAGGCTTAGGCGCGTAAGGCCTCGATCGCGACAGGACACACGCACACGGTGTAAGTTACACACAAATGTTCAGAAACAAGAACATTTCGATTACTTTGTTCTAAACTTGAAATTATTAACTAACATTAACAGCAAACCTTGTGATAATTAGTATTTGGCTAACGTTAACTGTCTAACGTTAACGTTAGAATGTTTGTGTTACAAACTACTATCAAACTCACCACTGATTATTTAACGTTAACGTTAGTGGTAACGTTAAAACGAATATCTTCCCATTTGGGGTGAAACATTTAGAAATACACATCTTTAAGATATTGAATAAAATTGTATATCTCACCTGACTGGTTCTTGTTGGTCTTGCTCATCCTCAAAGGCTCAGAAAATGAATTGGAAAATGAGTGCGGGCTGACGGTTTAGATGATTGGTTGCCAGGTATATCCCGTGCGATTCCGCTCTCTATGTAATTAGTGTGTTTAATAGAAAGCAAAATAAAAATAATAAAAAATATCATGGGAATTGATTTTTATCTATTTACCTAGCCTATATTATTGACATCTACATCTCTACAACTACCTCCCCCACAAAATTGTTGGCTATAACCAATGAGATTAGTTGGTTTTGTGTCAAAATCTGGCAACCATAAAGATACGCAATTAAAAAACACCCACATAAAACATTAAACTTTTTTTAACTATATGCTAAATGCCTTAATATATGGGTTACCTTATGAAACGATGTATTATAAAATTCCTTATAAATAAATATATAATTAATAAATAAAATTCCTTGTCTGTTGGATTATTACTGTCATCAATTTAACAGTAATATAAGGATTACTGTAATTATTTTCCCACTCTATTGTTTTTTTCAAAGAATAGCATAAATTGACAGCAACTGTCCTGTAAATAGTTTCTACAGTAAGACAAAGCTGGAAATACAGCAATAATACTGCAAAAGTTATAAAATTGACAGCAACTTACTGTAAACTGTTTCTACAGTAAGCTTTCTCTGATAATACAGCAATAATACTGTGAAAACAACAGAAATCGTTTACAGTGTAGCCTAACTGTTCATAAAACATTTTTTCGTTATATTTAAGAAGAGGTCTTAGATACGGTGTTTGTTTTAACGGCACAAACCAGAACAAATCGAGCACAAACGAACGTCACCAGTTTTGTGCGATTTAGACGAAGTGGGGTGGAGAATGACGTCACTGCTCCCGAATTAAATTTGTTATATCTGTGGAAGGAGAACAGATACAGTGTTTGTTTTAACGGCACAAACCAGCACAAATCGAGCACAAACGAACGACACCAGTTTCGTGCGATTTAGACGAAGTGGGGTGGAGAATGACGTCACAGCTCCCGAATTATATCTGTTATATCTGTGGAAGGAAAACAGTTACAGTGTTTGTTTTAACGGCACAAACCAGCACAAATCGAGCACAAACGAATGGCACCGGTTTGAAGCGATTTGAACGACATGGGGTGGAGAATGACGTCACACGACCAAAAAAATAATGCTTAATATCTCAAACACCAAACCAGCACAAACGTTCGTTTTTGCGGCACAAATCAGCAAAAACGTAGCACAAACGAATGACATATTGACATATTTTTGGGGATTATTTCGCTTTATGGGGTGCCAACTTCACGGAGGTCAATAACCTTGCTGTTTCTAGTAACATAAGACTGTTTTTGTAAAGTGAGGGACATACTCGATAATTTCAGATCGTTAAATCAACAATTAGCCTACGATATTATAGACGATATATAACGCACACCCTACAGCACTGGCCCGATCGGGCAAGTGACCAGTGCGTCTACTGTCCCGAGCGTCGTTCACACTGGCCCCGGGCCATCGGGCAGTCCTGTCGAGCCCTGCCATCACTCACCAAATTCAGTCAGGTAAATCGCCGAGGCCAGGCGTGCTTTCAGCTTCTGATGGTGGTCTGTGATGCAAGGCCCTTCGCGTTAATATTTCCATGCACTCGCGCTCCCTTCTGGCACGCGCATCTGTTCACAGTTCACTGAATCGCAGGTCGCAGTTCACGGAATCTCGCGCTCCCTTCTGGGAGGTGCACCTGTTCGCAGTTCACTGAATATGAACACCCCCCCCCCCCCTTTCAAAAAAAAATTCTCATCGAATCTAAACGATTCAAGTAGGTCACTTATTTTGGTTTCAAAAGGGCGAATGTCGCCGAAAGGTGAGGGATTTTCATGCCTGAACATTAGCCTAAATTTGACGTTACGTTACATTGTTTACAAGCTGTTATTAACGTCTTTCCGCAGTTGAAACACCGATTATGCGAATACACAAGACATGATATGGATTTCATTAAGTTGTTCTGTATCTTTTAACATACCTTTAGAAGTTCATTCATGTTTATTCAACGCTGAAACTGTTGAAACTGTGATTTATTGGATGGTTACATATCCTTGTGCTTTTTTAAGTGGGTATACGGAAATCCTTGATCTTTCCTAGTGGGTATACGGCGTATACCTGCGTATCAGACTACACTGAACACACAGCGCGTGAACGCGCCAAACGTGCCAAGTGCGCTAGTTTGCTTTAACACTGTTCATTCAGATCAACTCAATAATAACGGAGAAACGCAAAATTGACCCCTAATCAAATACTATGATTAATAAAGATCATCCAATGATTAGAATAGGTACTCACAATCAGTCATAGACGCACACAAATTGAGGTTATTTCTCTCAGTCTCAGGCAAGTTAGTCTCCCGCTTCAGCTGGCTGCGTCATAGATGATTGACAGGTGAGCCAAGTCCCGCCTTTCCAACACCTACATAATATTTAAATAATAAAAATAATATTTTTATTAATATAATTTCATTTTTTTTATATTTATCTATATAATAATGTTCCCCTAGATTTTAGTAGGTTTTATTCAAAAAAAAAAAAAAAGGTTTAAAAAATTGGATTTTGAGAAATAGTGTTTCAGCAAATGTACATTGAATGTACACTCGAAATCAGAGAGAATTGTGGGTATAAAGTAGTGAACGAATGTAGGGAATGAAGTCATTCACTCAGAAATCGGACACCACTACAAAATGTCCGACACCCGATATAGTGGACTATATAGTGGATAGGGAGCGGTTTCAGACACAGACACTGATCCTTGATGTCTGTGTGTGCCCGAAATAAAAAAAAAAATATTTTATTTGTTCAGCACACTTTTTCTGAAATTCTTTGAATCATCTTGTAAAAGCACATATTCTGCTGTAGAATCACAGTGCTGCTATAATCAATAATGCAAATCTAACTCAGAAATTCAGGTCAAATAATGATTATGTGAAAACATAACCAACACCTGATCATTTCTCTTTACTTGTCTGGCTGTTATGACTCAGTTAACAGCCCAAACAAAATCTATTATTATAAAGTCAAGGGTCAAGAGCCCAACTAAAACAAACACTCATCTCCACGATGGTGGCTTAAAAATTGTGATTTTTCTCCTTTGGTGATTCTGCGTGTTCGTCTATATCGGATGTCCAGAAAACGTCAAAAAAAGACATCATAAAAACTTTCATTCTGGCCCCTCAGTGGACGTCTTTTCAACCTGAGACAAGACCTCAAAAAGACGCCTTCTGGACGTAATTTGCTCAGTGGGACTGGTCAATCTTTATCACTTCATATATAGCTCGCGAAAATAACAGAAATATGAGTACAAAAATACATTACATTTCTCCAGTCTTTGTACTGTATTTTAATATTTATTTTTATGTTTTTTTCTGGAGACAGACAGATAAAGGTAAATAACCCACATCATGGGCGTAGGTTTGGTCTCAGCTTTGGTGGGGACACTCCAACTCCCCCCCCCCCCCACCCACACCATCCGGTATACTATCCCTAAAGAGCTAGTATAACCATATAATCTCAAAAATGCACTCTCTGAATCTGCATTTGAAAGCCTGGTCAGTCACTACTGCTAGTTTAATTGTGTGGCTAGTTATTTTGCCTACTTACACTCTGACTCTGCTTTATGAAAAAGCTTCTTATATCCCCTTTCTTCTTGGGTGGCATCTACAAAGTACAAAAAGGGGCAAAAAAAACGGAATATTAAAATGTTTTTTTACTCTGGCCTTTGTATGTGGCAGAGAGACAGCCCTGGTAACTTACCGTCGGCGTCGTCAACATGCGCGCGCACACACACACACACACACACACACGCCACCCGCTCGCTGCTAGTGCAAGCAAAAAACTACACCCGCGCGTGTAGCCTGTCAGATACCCCGCCGCCAAATTACGGCGTTGTACTGTCGTCGTCCTGGCCGTTAGAATCGATCCAAATAGCAGTTCAAAGGAGCTTGCTAAATATTGGTGGGGACAAATGTGTCATCTCAAAATATTGATAGGGACTAGTACCTAGCGTCCCCCCCTAAACCTACGCCCATGGCCCACATTATGTCTGAGTCATACGAGAAGCACATACGAGAAGAGGAGAAAATTCTGTAGCAGGCAGAGCAGATCACTGTTCATGATGCTCGAAATATAGGAAGAAAATATAAATATTGAATTGGGGGTGAGGGATTAGGAATTCATCTCTAAAAGGAGATCAGTCTTCAGGAAAATTTCGATGGCAATGACATTTTATTTTCCTCTTACCTCCGAATAACGTAGCTAATTATTAGCGCAGTTCAACTTTGTTTACAGCGGTAACCAAGGAAACACTGTATCACTGCTGCTCCATAAGCGCCACCTGCTGTCAGAGAGTGAATCTGCGTCTCATTCAGCCTGCTGCTTTTGTTTCATGCTTTTTTTTTTTTTTGTGTGTAGCATTTATAATTTCACAAAGATAAAGTCAGACCGTTCTGTTTTTGCTTTAAATCTTGAAATTAAATCTAATTCAAATAAAAAGCAACTGCTTATGCAATGTGCCTAGCATCTTTGTTTGAATTGTGATTAAAAAGCAGTGGTTCCTTCCTCTAATTTGAAATGGCTATGTATTTTTGTTTATTATAATAATATTAATAATAAATATCTGCAACCAGTATCGGAATCGGCCAATTTGCTTGTAAAAATAAATAAATAAATCAGAATCTACAATGACCACGAAAAAAATATGAAATACAATCTGGGCTGTCTTTTTCTATCAAGTAGGCTAGATCTTGTCTTTCAAAAAGGTCGAGGTCAGGGATCTTGGGATTAAAAAGGTTGGTGACCACTGCTTTAAGGTATTTGAGATGTTATTTAACTCATTTAACAAATGTAGGTAACTAATGTTAACAAACGGAACCTTATGTGTTACATAAAATATACAATAATATGCTTCTTACTGTATTATTAGTTATTTTTGAAGCTATGTTCATAATAATTTTAATGTTAATATAAAAAATATATTCTAGTAATCCAAAATGGTTGTAAAATGGAATAAAGTTACAGTACATTGGACTATAAAGAAGAAAAATTTTATTTCAGAAGACTGTTTATGAGACAAATAACTTAGGCTATTTATTATTTAGTTTTTTCAGCTGAACAAGTAAAAGAATGGTGACAGAATATATACACCTCACTGTACTAAAAAATCAAAATACAGGAGACCTTATGAAATAGTAAATGTAATTAAAGAAACAGAAATTGATTCACTGTCCACTTAAGTGGTTGTTTTCAATAGCTCTGTACTGAAATATTACTCAAAAATAATACCTTAATGTACTATAGGAGGCAAAGATTTACTTATAAAACGTTTTGCATTTAATTCATTTATGCGTCGTTGGCCTGGTTTCACAGACAGGGCTTAGATTAAGCAAGGATTAGGCTTTAGTTCAATTAAGACATTTAAGTAGCTTTTAAAAACATATCTTGGAAAAAAAAAAACATTACTGGTGTGTATCTTGAGACAAAAAAAAATGGCAGTGACATATTTTAAAATATGCCAGTTGCTTTCAGTTAAAACAGCTCAAATATGCATTTTTTTTTTTGTGTGAGACTAGACTTAAACCTTGTCTGTGAAACTCGGGATTATGTATTATTTTATTTTGGTAAATTCTTTGCTTAATTTATGTTTGTGCACCCTCTACAGGAGAAGAGGATAAAGTTGATAAATATGTAAGTGCAACTCAAGGCCAGAAGAGGGCGATGCTGGTGCAGCTGCATACAGTACAGTGTTTGTGCAACACAGACGTTTACCAAGACAAAAAGAATTAGTTTAAGGTGACAAATCTTTATCTCTTAATATAATATAAATGTGCAGTAAATAATGTTTGTATGTTTGTTTGTAAATTTATTTTTGTATTTATTTATTTTAGCCATCCATATGCATTACCCTAAACATGGGCACCTGAATATTATACTCATGTGATTCTGTTTATATTAATTCAGATTAAATAATTCAAGTTGGCAAAGAGTTAGTCCTCACTTTGCTTTCTCTCTTCTAAGAAGGTCATTGAGGTTCAGGTCTGCTTGATGTAGGCTAGTCAAGATCTTTCACAATTCATTTAAATTTTAAGCAATGAAAGCTCAAAAACATCAACCCTTGCTTTTTATTTCCACATCTTTTAAGAAATCCCTGTGTGTGTAACAAGCAGAGTTGTGCATCCGCCAATAGTCGCATACGTACCCTTTAAATAACAACAACAACAAAATACAGGGTGTATGATAGGGCCCTAAATGTCAAAGATCAGGGGCCTCATTTATAAAGCGTATGTACGCACAGATTTGATCTTAGAGCGCGCGTACGCTTAAATTCACGCCAACGCTCATATTGATAAAAACGGTCTTTGACATGGAAAAGTGCTTAGATCCACGTCAGGGTCTGAGCAGACGTATACACTTTTCCTGGTCAGGTTTTTGGAAATCTAAGCTATTCCTGCAGCTCGCCAAGGATTTGGATGATGACTGGTGATCTTTTATATGTAAATTACATTAATTAGGCGTCGTTTAAAACGTGGAGAACTGAAACCATTCAGCTGCGTGCAGGTTCAAGATCATTTGCGATTACGCACATCTGAGAAATGATCAGATCAAATTTAGGAAGGTTTCTGTGCAACATTTTATAAATGAGCAGAGGTGGAAAGTCCAGGGATCAGAAAGTAAAAGTCCTGCCATATTTTTGTTTTGTTGTATGTTAAAGTTAATGAGATAAATAAGTGATTAATTGAGTGATGATTGAGCATTATTGAAGACACCTGATGATAACAAGCAGAATCACCAAAGGAGAAAATCACAATTTTTAAGACACCATCACAGAGATCAGGGTTTGCTTTAGTTGAGCTCTTGACCCTTCACTTTTTAATGTTAGATTTTGTTTGGGCTGCTGTAACTGAGTTATAACATCCAGACAAACAAAGAGAAAAGATGATCAGGTGGTGTTGGTTATGTTTTCACATAATCATTATTTGATCTGAATCACTGAACTCATTTAGAGCCCAATCTCTGAGTTAGATTTACATTATTGATTACAGCAGCACTGTGATTCTACAGCACAAGATCAGCTTCTTCAGTATAATCCAAAAGATTTAGAGTAACCTATCTGTTCAAAAGGAAATAGTAACATATAATCATTACATTGTATTTTTTTCTAGTGTAGTCTGTGGTATATTTGTAAAATACATACAAAAAGAAGTATCTCTATCAGTTCTGTGTCCAGAGATCAGGACCTTTAAAAAATCCAATTCTTCACATTGCAGAGTAGATTCAGTGTATGATCAGCTCTGTCATTTTATAACATCTTGTCATTTTTTTTGCTATTATTTTATAATGTTTTGTCAAATTGGCTTAAGTAGACCTATTTATTCCAATGTTATTTCTGTCATCAAACTGTCATTTTCTCATGAAGATCCTCAACTTTTGATAAGATATAAACTAAGCACTGTAAGAGGTACGTTATTTCATTCTCCTCCTGATCAAAGATGGATCTGCAAATCTCAGTTTTTCTTCTCTTCATTCTTTTCACTGCAGGTACAAAGACAAATAGCTTAAATTGTTACGGCTACAAATACAGATCCCCAATCTCTCTCACTGTCTCTGTTTTATTACTACAGGACACACTCTCAAATGTTATGAGTGCAACGATCCGATGGGTTCTTGTGCAGATCAAAAGGTACAAACATGTCCCAGTGGATCTTCTCAGTGCATGAGTACAACAGCTGTGACACAAGTTGGTAAGTCTAGTGTGGTTTGAAATTTATTGTAAATTTCAGTGATGGAGATGCTGCTATAATTTACTGGTGCTGCAACAGAAGAATTTGAAGAATTGGGTGAGATGTTATGGATTTGTGTTCACTGTTGTGAGAATATTATGAGGCATAGTTTAAGAAATGTGTTTAAGCAATCAGGAAAAACTGTAATGCAATGCAGATTTCAAAGCAGCTTTAAAATAGTTGCAAATTAAAATATCTAACAGGCCAATAGTGTCATTATACAGCTCAGGTCAGTTCAGTGTTGATTCAGTTCAGTTCAATAACTAAAATTCAATAATTGTGCATACACACTATACTGTACATACAGTGTATTTATGCACATAAATGTACGTGTGACAACCTCCTGTGCACAGTGAACAAGAAAAAGACACAATATATAGTGTTGTACATTTTACACATCCATGTGTGTAGTTTGGGGTGTGCATGGCTGCAGAACCTGATTTTGCTGAGTTCAACATGTTCCTGGGTCAACATTTTTGTTGATCCTGGAACAACATTCAAATTAACCAATCAGATTTGAGGGACAAGTTTACAGATGATCTCAAATTTAGGCTTAAAATCATGAATTGGTGCTTCTACATCAGTGTTATTAAAATATTTTGAATGAAGGGTTTGCTTTTGCAAGTGATGTGTAACATTTTACATGTTGTGTGTGTGTTTTGTGTTTAGAGAAATATAGAAACTGTGTAAGCAATTTTTAAAAAAATGTAAACATAAAGCTGCAGTCTGTAACTTTTTTTGGTTAAAAATGATCTGAATCTATTTTTGAGCAAAAACATAACCAGCCAGTGTTCATGTTCTTATATGAACTTTTTGTTATGAAAACATTGCAAAAAAAGAGACTTTCACTGCACCAGCAACTACACAGTCACCATCTGTTAAATAAAACAGCATGCAGCACATCACCAATGTCTCTTGATCTTCTCCTGAACCTAAGCACAGGCTCTACTATTCAGCACAATGGTGACCCACAAAAGTCAATTTTACAGTACACTACTGGCAACAGTGTTGCCAGTACATTTTTTTTTTTTTTACTTACAGTTTGTTACTGTTAAAATACATTTTGCGGGTGTGTCTTTTTATCTTACACCTTTAACCCTTTCAACCCCACAGGAACATCCTCTAGTTCCCACACTACAGAGTAAAGGCAGGAACACACCAAGCCAATGACGACGAACTAGTGACAACGAAAGCAGACTGCGGGGTTGGCTGACGTCGGCAGCGTCTGGGTCCAAAGTTGCCCTGACACACCAAACCGATGCTCGACAGCCCAGTAGCATGTCAGTTTTGCACCTGCGCAAGATAAAATGTCTTTCTGTACCAGCAGGTGGCAGTAGCTGAACAGCCAATCAGAATGATCAGATGGCCCAACGGACGATGAGCTCAGATGCCGATTCATGTTGAATTAGCCGGAAAATAGCCAACGAGGACCAAGTTCAGACCGTCGGCTTGGTGTATTCCTGCCTTAAAAGTAACATTGACGCTTTGTTGCAGTGAGATAATTAAAGGGATAGTTCACCCAAAAATGAAAATTTGATTGGTTTATCTGCTAACCCCCAGGGCATCCAAGATGTAGGTGACTTTGTTTCTTCAGTCGAACACAAATGACTTTTTTTAACTGCAACCATTGCCGTCTGTCAGTCATATAATGGCAGTGGACGGGAACTCAAACAATAAGAGTCGAAAACACTTCCATAGACAAATCCAAATTAAACCCTGCGGCTCGTGACGACACATTGATGTCCTAAGACACGAAACGATCGGTTTATGCAAGAAACCGAACAGTATTTATATCATTTTTTACCTCTAAAACACCACAATGTCCAAGTGCGTTCTGCACTCATTTAGTGAGGTCTGATCACGCTATGACAACGTCAGTGATGTCTCGCGCTTATACTTCAATGAGAGCTAGACATCACTGCTGCTGTCAGAGCGCGATCAGACCTCACTAAACGAATGCTGAATGCAGTTGGACATAGTGGTGTTTTAGAGGTAAAAAATGATATAAATACAGTTCAGTTTCTCGCACAAACCGATCGTTTCGTGTCTTAGGACATCAATGTGTCGTCACGAGCCGCAGGGTTTAATTTGGATTTGTCTATGGAAGTGTTTTCGACTTTTATTGTTCGAGTTCCCGTCCACTCTTATTATAAGACTGACAGACGGCAATGGTTGCATTTAAAAATCCTCATTTGTGTTCGACTGAAGAAACAAAGTCACCTACATCTTGGATGCGCTGGGGGTAAGCAGATAAACATCAAATTTTCATTTTTGGGTGAACTATCCCTTTATGTTAATATGTAAGTGATGATTGAGCATTATTGATGAACACCTGCTGTTAACAAGCAGAACCACTGAAAAGAGGAACAAGAACAGTAAAAACAAACATAAACATAATTCTCTTTTACATTACCATACTTATTACTGACCAGTTTAACTTTATTTTTACAGTACATCTTATTGAGAATCAACATAATTTTATATGTTGATGTTTTATCTAAAACATTTGGTTTGATGTCACCATTGAGGAGATCAGTATTTGCTTTAGTTGAGCTCTTGACCCATGACTTTTAATACAGATTTAATCAGATTTAGTTTTTTCTCTGGCTGCTTAACTCCCTGAGGTCTGAAAACGCGTTGGCGCGTTTTGTAGGATTTTTTTCACATTGCAGCAAAACAGACTTAAATTACTCCGTCATTTCTTGTCATAGAGACATAAGTAATATATCAATTGAAACTATAGAATGTCTTCTTTTATTTGTGTACACTCAGAGTAAAAACACAATGTTGTGCTTTTTGTAAAGAAAACTAACATGATGCGTGATCTCTCGTCTCCCTCTGAACGAAGTCCAATCTGATAGTTCTCAGAAAACGAACTGTAACTTATGAATACTAATGACAAAAAAAATGACACTTACGTCTAAAGAAACGTTGAAATGTCAGGTTTTAAATCGTGCAAGTCAAATCGAAAACAAACATTCTGTGTTTATGTAATCCGTATGAAAAGAGAGCCATGTCAGAAGTCTGTGATTCAGCTCATTATCCGCTAATGCAGCCACGCCCACGGAGCCAGAGGCAATACATGTATACATCATCTCAATCGTGTATTTATTGTCTTGAAAAGTGTTTATTTGGATGGTAAAGCCATGGTTAGCGATCTGTAGAAGACATGCCGTTAGTTCCTAGTTCCTTTTCTTCTTTATATGAATTTGTGGCCTAAAGGTGTACAGAGAGCGCCCTCCGGCTGCAAGTATGAATTAAAAACACAGTATCCAGCACTCATAGTGATGACAATAAATATTACTTCTCAGTATAGAAAATTGACATAAATATATAAGAATCCATCAACATTTCTCCAAATGTGCATGCCTTTAAGCTAAAAGCCTATATGAAATGCCACAGAGGTAACATAATTGTTCAGACACTTTGCATCACAGAAATACATTATATTTTAAAGAATATAATAGAATACCATTATTTTAAATTGTAATAATATTTCACAGTATTGCTGTTTATGATGAGCTGAGACATTATTACAGAGGGTTTTTTTCACAGCCTACCTGACTGAAAGGCCTCATTAATATGCAAGTCATTTCAGGTCATTATTATGTGATTCTTTTGTCTTCTCAGGTGTAAATGGCCCATTATTTATGCAGATTCACGCCTCCACGCATACTGTGTTTCTTGACAAAAAGTGTCTTACAAAATTTAAATCTCTCTATTGTTTTATATGAAAGAGTAGTCAGCATAATTTTTACATAATTCTTAAGCAAAAACTCTAGTCTACAATCTCCAATACCCAGAAGTCTTGTGAACAAAGATTTAATATACTTTTTTTGGCCTTATTTCAGTGACTTAAGTTTTTTTGTTTTTTCAATAACCACGCATAAACATTATTCCTTCAAAAACACAAACATGTACATACATGGTCCTCACATATTATTGTAGCCTAGTTTGTGCTGAATACAGTGTAATGACACTTTTTCCATTAATATGTTTATGAACAACTGAAAAAAGCACAAATGTCAGAGCATGTCAAAACTTCTCCAAGCCCCAAATCAGCCTCAGACTCCAGAGGGTTAAACTACTTTTGGTAGCTGCATTTGCTATGGCAGAAAGAAATGTGGAGAAAAAAATCATTGAGTGCTGATAGTTATGTGTTGATGAAGATCTAACCATCACTCTGTTAAACTACAACAAGGGTTCCAACAACAATCAATTTAAAAGATTTTTTTTGCAACATTACATTTTTGAATGTCACCATTGTTGAGATTCATATTATGATTGTTGATGTCTCTGCTGTGCAAGTTATGCACAAGCTCAAATATTTTATGCATTATACAACTTCAAATTCCTTATAAGTAACTGAAACATTGCTGTTGTTCTTATGCTGCTGAATCACAGACATATGAATAAATACAATATGCTCATTAAATCAAAGACTGGACACAGAAAAAGATCAGTGAATTAAACAAGTCCAAGATGATTACAACATCATCAAAAAACAGCCCAAAAACCTGATCAACTTCATGTTGACATAACAAATGTGTTTTATAAACACTCAGTTACAGCAGTCATAAGAAACTAATGTTAAAGAGTCAAGAACCCAACTAAAGCAGACACTGGTCACCACGATGGTAACTGCAAAATTCAATAACTTTTTATTTTCAATAAAAAATCAACATCCAAATCTGTTAATCAACAAGATTCTCAACAAGAACTTCTGTACATGTATGAAAGAAATAATGTCAAACTGGTTTGTGAACTGGTTTCACATTCTTTGTGGCTGAAGTCAGTTGTAGTTCTTGAGTTTCTGCTCGTCTCTTTTTTCTGGTCTTGTTTCTCTGTTCTTCAGTGATTCTGCTTATCAGGTGTTCATAAAGTTTCTGAATTCACTCACTTCTTTTCATTCACTCTGTCAAGTGGACTATATTAGTGAACTAATGTAGGGAATAGTGAATGAGGGTATAGGGTGTGATTTAGAACAGCCTCTGAGTGTCGACTTTGTAACTCACAGTATATTCCTGTAGGCTACTTTCTTGAAGATGACAAATATTACCCAGAATGCAGTTTTTTCTACAGTATATTACTGTTTTAATGGTAAATGGTTTGTTACTGTCAGAATCTGGCCATGTTTCTACAGCAAGGTCTAACAGTGTGTGTGTGTGTGTGTGTGTGTGTGTGTGTGTGTGTGTGTTCTTCAAAGGAAAAATTAAAAATCTCTTTCTGTTTCAAGAAGTGCCTACTTTTGTTACACTTTCATTTTCTCATAAATACCCTCCCCTTTTGAGAAACTATAATGAGCTCTGAAACAGGTGCATAATTACATTCACCTCTGGATCAAAGATGGATCTGCAAATCTCAGTTTTTCTTCTCTTCATTCTTTTCACTGCAGGTACAAAGACAAACAGTGTTTGTGATGTTTTTGATTACTAATACAGATCATAAGATGTTCTCTCTCACTGTTTCTCTCTGTTTTATTACTACAGGACACTCTCTCAGCTGTTATGAGTGCAAGAGTGTGACGGATTGTGCAGATCAGAAGTTAAAAACATGTCCTAGTGTATTTTCTCAGTGCTCAAGTACAACAGGTGTGGTACAATTTGGTAAGTCCAATATGATTGAAATTTACTGTTATATTTGACTGATTGACTGATTAAAGATGCTGCCACTATTTTCTGGTGCTGCGACAGAACAGATACTCATTTTTCTGGCAGAATTTATGATTTCAATCACAGAATAATACACATAAATTTCTGATATTTCATTTATTTTCTCTCAGATTGTTATGATTTTCTGTTTTTAAAAAATGTTTGAAGTGAGAAACATGCTACATTTTTACACATTTAGAATTGATTTTTTTAATCAAAATAAGGTGCAGTTGAACCGGTCTTTCCTGTGTCATTCGTGTTTTTAGGTTACTTTAGTACTAAAGTGAAGATTAAAGATTGTATTCCTGCCTGTCAAAGTGGGTCCATGAACTTAGGATTTATAAAGTCGACTACCTCCTGCTGTGACACAGACGAGTGTAACCTCCGAGATGCTCCAGGTATTGTGCTTCAATGATCATGTGCAAATGACTATCTTCTTTAAAGTCATTTTACTTCCAAAAGACATTCAATCAGGAAATAAAACAGGGTGTGTCTTTCTGTCATGAACTGACTGAATGGAGCAGCTAAAGGAGATTTATTTTATACAGAAAATGTTATTCAAATAATAATACCTGTTTTCCTCCTGTAGATCCCTCTAACATCCCCAATGGAAGGAAATGTTACTCCTGTGATATTCAGAGCTGCTCAAACAAATTGATCTGTACAGGGGACGAAGACCACTGCATTACAGCAACAGGTGAGAATCTGGAAAAGGAAGAAGATTAAAGTCAAGTTTTAAACTCTCTTAGGTTAAATCATTTGACACAGAGATACCAATTTTACAGCTTATCCTGAATCAACCTCTGTTTTCTTTCTTTTCACCAGGGACTTTTGGAGGCCGGTCAATGGTGGTAAAAGGCTGTGCCTCTGAATCACTTTGTGATGGCATAGAATTTGATCTTGGTGTTGCGAGCGTCTCATGTTGTGAGGGGAACCTGTGTAACGGTGATCAGAGAGTCGACCAGAGATGGGAGTTCTAGCACAATTCACTGGAGAGTCAATCAAGCTGTGGATAACCTACTGAAGGAGACAGTCCTGTACTTTTACGTGAGAGAAGGCATACGTCGCCACCACAGACGCGTGACACCAACGTCTGAGAAGTACGTCGCCACCACTAAAAATGAATCTCTCATTTTTTTATAGCTTTCCTTTGTTATGTTTCCTATCAATCATTGTTAACTTTTTCTTTTACTGTTCTGCATTCTGATGACATTGAATATATTCATTGAATATATTCTTCTTATATTCTTACATATTTTGTAGCTATTATATACAAAATTGTATGTTATTAATGTTATCTACTGTTTACAAGCATAATAAAAAAAAATATTAAAACTATTCACTAACTTTCTCCTGGAGATTAAGGACTATGTGCAAATTTTATACCATCAGAGTTGCAATATTATTATAATATTTACTGTAATAGGCCTATTTATTTTTACAATTTTTAACAACTTTAAAGATGAACACAAATTCAGTAATTATAATCTATAAACATAATATTCTGGAATGTCGTTCTGAGCTTTTACTTTTGCTGTCTTAGGTTTAGGAAAACAGTGGGACTCATAGACGATCAGACTCAAGTGGATGCACGACACTACACCTACTTATTTCTTACATTTCTAATTATTAAAAAGAAATAGGAAAGAAGACTTTAATTTTATTACTTACCTTTTGTCATTTGCAAGATTTTCCTTCACCTGTATAACTGTTCTGTGTTTTGTTGTTTTTCTTGAAGTAAAGAACTGGATTTTTGTAGGCTGGATCATTACAAGCGTTTACTATAAAGACTTGGAAAATATAAAAAATGACTCAGTGTTGTTAAACAATATTTAATATTTCAACATGAATAACAAAAATACAAGAACAAGTATTAAAAAAACACCAGTGATTGATTTGATTGTTATTTTCAAATAGCCTACTCTCAGATTTAATGAAATGAAATTTAGGGGGACGTTCTATTTTGGTTATTTTATGGTCGCGCGAGAACATTACAAAGAGGGCATTTGGGAAGTTATCAGAACGTCCTATAGTAATAGTCCCCTAAACATTCCCAGAACGTCCTGAATGTTCCCTGAAGGTCCACCAAATAACGTTCCCCAAACCTTAAAAATCTCCATATCGTGACCGTCTCTAAACTGGGAACGTTACTAGACAACGTCCTTAACACCAGTGGACGTTCTGAGTATGTTCTGGGAACGTAAAATTTCTAGCAGGGCAGATACCAGAAATAATGCTTGTCTTTGTTTGTTGCAAAGATATCTACTTCTGATAATAATAATAATAATTTAAACATAATAATAAAAATTGTCATATTTCACAATATTACTGTTTTTACTGTATTTTTAATTAAATAAATGCAGCCTTAGTGAGCAGAAGAAGAGACTTGTTTTACAAATATTGTGTGTGTGTGTGTGTGTGTGTGTGTAACAAAGTAACTAGTAACTTGTTACTTGAGTAGTTTTTTCATTGGATACGTTTTTAGTCTTACTCAAGTAACTAACATTACTTTTACTTTCACTTTCACTTTGAGTAAATATTTCTATAAGTACTTGTACTTTTACTTGAGTACAGTTTTTGGAAACTCTATCCACCTCTGGTCTGTAATAACTACACTACGGGAAAGGACACACCCTCCACAGTAAAATAAAGGTTTTTTTTTTTTTTTGGCATCTGGTTCCATGAAGAACATTTAAAGGTGCCATCGAACGTTTTTTTTTTACAAGTTGTAATATAAGTCTAAGGTGTCCCCTGAAAGTGTCTGTGAAGTTTCAGCTCAAAATACCCCATAGATTTTTTTTAAATAATTTTTTTAATTGCCTATTTTGGGGCATAATTAGAAATGCGCTGATTCAGGCTGCTGGCCCTTTAATTGCTTGTGCTCTCCGCCCCTTCCCGAGCTCTCGACTCTATCGTTGCATAAACAAAGTTCACACAGCTAATATAACCCTCAAAATTGATCTTTACAAAGTGTTCGTCATGCAGCATGTCTAATCGCGTAAGTATGGTATTTATTTGGATGTTTACATTGATTCTGAATGAGTTTAAGGCTGTGCTCCGTGGCTAACGGCTAATGCTACACTGTTGGAGAGATTTATAAAGAATGAAGTTGTGTTTATGAATTATACAGACTGCAAGTGTTTAATGATGAAAATAATGACAGTCTTGTCTCCGTGAACACAGTAAGAAACGATGGTAACTTTAACCACATTTAACAGTACATTAGCAACATGCTAACGAAACATTTAGAAAGACAATTTACAAATATCATTGAAAATATCATGTAATCATGGATCATGTCAGTTATTATTGCTCCATCTGCCATTTTTTGCTATTGTCCTTGCTTGCTTACCTAGTCTGATGATTCATCTGTGCACAGATCCAGACATTAATACTGGCTGCCCTTGTCTAATGCCTTTCATAATGTTGGGAACATGAGCTGGCATATGCAAATATTGGGGGCGTACACCCTGACTGTTACGCCTGTTCTTCAGAGGTCTTTTAAACAAATAAGATTTATATAAGAAGGAGGAAACAATGGAGTTTGAGACTCACTGTATGTCATTTCCATGTACTGAACTCTTGTTATTCAACTATGTCAAGGTAAATTCAATTTTCAATTCGATGGCACCTTTACTATCTATGGAACCATTCCAATGCACAAAAGATTCTTTGTAGTGGAAAGGGGTTCTTTAGATTATTTTTAAAAAATCTTCCATTTAAGAAGAAAATGGTTATTTTAAGAACCGTTCACTGAAAGGTACTTTGGAGAACACAGAATGGTTATTCTATGTCATCACTGCGAAAATCCAAAAGAAGGCCCTGATAATCATCACACATTCACTTACCGCTTGCTCCATTTCTGTAAATCCGTTTTTATGAATGAATGATGACTAACTACTATCCGTTGCTCCGGTCTTAAACAGCCGCTAGCGGCACCTGCTGGTGAAGAAGATTAACAGCAGATGGAGATCATGCATCTGCACTCTACTGCTTTTCCTGCAGTTCCCGGATGTGAAATGTTGAATTTTCTGCCGAATTTGAACCTGAATTTGTGGAAGCGAATTTGTAAAGCGAAATAAAATGGACTGAAAATTGCTAGTCGAATTTTATAGGTTGTATTTTTAAACCAAATTAATATTTTGGAAGTGAAATCTGAAAGGTGAAAATAAATTATTGAATTTTTAATAATGAAAAAGTGTGTGAAATATTTTTAATTGAAATATTCACAGCTTAAATATACAACCATGTTGAATTTCAGCCCATAAAAATGCAAACCTTAAAAATACAATGCATCAAAATGCAAGCAGAGCTAATGTAATACATATTTTTTTTCAATTAGTGCAATTCAACAAGCTTTTTATTTCAAAAACATTTGGCATTTTACTTAAGTAAAATTATCAATATCTGCCAGTGTGGTAATAAAAATAATCTTAATGCAAACGGAAAGTGTCGGAGTGTCTACCCAGGTGAAAAAAGTGCAGTAAAATACACTTTATTTTAGTACATTTAGTACACTTCCATAATGTCCATAATATATTTATTTATGTATACATATATTATTCTTATATTTTAAATAATTCATAAGTGTATTTCCTATGTCTGATGAGTACATTTAAAGGTGTATGAAAGATGGGTTCAAGTGTACTAAATACAGTTTTTTAAATACCGAGATAGTATATTAAAAGCACATTTTAGTTCAAATTCATGGTGTCTCAAAATAGCACAGTTGAGTACACTTAGATGTTCTTAAGATTATATTAAGTACTAAAGTACAGCTTTTAGTATATTACTGTAAGTACAAAATAAGTGCATGAAAATAGAGCACTTTAAGTACATTATGGAAGTGTACTGTGCACTAAAATAAAGTGTATTCTACTGCACTTTTTTTCACCTGGGGGAAAATGTACTTATAACTAGTACATTAGTAATATATTTGTAAGAAAATCAATGTCATTTAAATTTAGGATTACTATATAAAAGTCTACTAAGATTGAACTAATTTTAAAGCATTGAACGCACACTTTTAACAAATACACTAATAAAACTCCTCTGTATATTTTTATTTCATTGCACTAAAAATCAGTTTAAGTAGTAGTGGTATTTAGTATATTTTCCAAGTGCAGTGAAGTACTACTGAAGTACAAATATACATTGAATTTGTGTATTTATAGTGTATAACTTTGACACTTTTATTTAGCACCAAAATAAAGAATGTACTACAAATGTACTTGCTTGTATTTAAGTATTTTTTAATGCACTCAAGTGTACTTTTTTTTTTTTTTCACCTGGGTATTACTAAATGCAAATTTACAGTAGCTCCGCCCACCAATGTCACATCAGGTTCTTGTGGCTGCAGGGATGTAGGCAGTAGTGTGTTGGGTGCGGAGAGAGACTGACTGACTGACTGACTGATTGACTGATGGTGTGTGTCCGTTGGCGCGGAGCGAACAGTTAAAAGAGCGAGTGTTTTCGGTTCATTCCTATGGAAGTTGAGCCGCGCGTAAGTTAAGTGACGCTCAACTTCCATAATCTAAAAATGCTCTGGTCGCTTGCTCTGCTCCAGTGGACACGCAGCCTGACTGACTGAGCGTGTCGCAGGTTCCTTTCCATGTTTACTGTACACCCCAATGACTGGCATCAGCGGTGTTAAATGCATTAATCTCATAGACTGTAAAAAAAGATGGACGACGCGACGCCGCTTCCTTCCATTGTATTGAACTGAAGCCAAAATGGGCTGATGAATGGGCGCTGACACGTTACGCAAAAAAAAAAAAGTATGGAGCCTGGGCATGCGCAGAAGGAATCGTCAGTGGAGCCGGAGGCGGAGTTGCGATATCAAACTTCCGCCCAGACGACTGCGTCATCATTCATGTATTTTAAATAGACTATAAAAATTATACACAATTTAAAAGTCTACCTATAAAATAATAGGCTATTCTGTTTCTAGAGCAATAATATTTTTGAAACAGCAAATTCAGTAGATAAACTCAATATAATATGCCACTAGAAACAACTCTAAATCGTCAGAAACAGTCCTGACATTTTAAATCAAGTTCAACTAACGTTACAGGAGATCGATTGCTGTAATTAGAGTAAGCTATCATTAGTTTTGTCCTGCTAATTATTATTTTATACCCATAAAAATAATAAGTAACTGCCAGATAACGATCACCTGCTTTTTCCCGACATGGTTAACATTAGGTGTGTTATCTTAACTAATAACATTTATTAATTAGCTTATAACGCCCACATTTAATGTTACAGAAAAAAAGTTCAGTGATCCGTCAGATCCTGTAGGTCAGTTAGTACAGTTTACTGCTGAACAACTCATTTTGTTGGTGTTAAATAACAAAGAAATCGAAAATTAACAGTTAGTTAATACATCTTCAATCTCCCCTCGAAGCTCCGACAGTCCTCAGACAAGCTGTCAATCAACTTCAAATCATGACGACACGCCCCGTTTTTATAGCATCATGTTGCTAGCTAAAATCTAAATCATCACAAAAACGAACAATTGAATATATATCAGCGTGATAACAACTACCTTAAATGACCAAAACCATCTTTCAGAAAGTTTTATTTGAAGCAGAATTTATTTTTAAGTTTTCACTGAAGTCTCATTCCACTGCATTGAGATGGTGGGGTTTATGACCTGTACTGCATCCAGCCTCCAGGGGGCGATCAAAGAGCCCGTGGCTTCACTTTTCAGAACTAATGAGACACACCCGATTAATCTCTATAAAGTGAAGCGCAGCATTTACCCCATACGAATCCGCCTTCTGCCGAGCTCGCGATTCTCCCTTTTCCCATCACATCAGAAAGGCATTTATTTTCAATAAAAATGAAGAACATTTTCTAAAAGTGGAAGTAAATTGCCTAACGAGTGTTTAATAACGATAAAATCATTTACACTCTTATTATTGCATCCTGCATTATTTTTTTCTTCTTCTTTTTTTGCATGTGGGATACCAAGAAAATAAATATTAGTTCAATAACTTACCGTTCTGCCAGTTTTCACCTTTGATATTATAACAGTGATAAGAATTAAACCTGCATTGACTCTGAAGTATGCGGACGTCATTTTGTCACGCGCTGTTGCCATGGTGAATCGTAATATCGGAGCTCCATTGATGATGGCTTTTCATAATCGTGGTGCACGCGCTTAACTCCGAGTCGATTGAACTAACTCAATTCAGCTGTTCTGAAACTGAAAACTCTGAGTTTCCCATTTCAGAGTACGTCAACTCAGAGTTGGTTGAACCTCCTTATTGAAACAAGCCTCAGAAGTCAGAAAGTAAAAGTCCTGCCGTATTTTTGTTTCCACAGAGGTGACTGTCAAAAAGAATGTTGCAATGCATTCTGGGTGCCACCAATCAAAACTCATCCACGGCTCCCATCATGCATTGCTGCATGAATAAATTATGATCTTAATTGTCTTAGTAATTTTCTTTATTCTCAATATTTTTTTCTGTTTTTATGTGACTTTTTAGTAGCTTGTTTTCTAATGTTCAGAGTTGATCTGTTGATCAGAATATGTTGCTTCTCACCGTCGTTGAGATTCATACACTGATTCTTGATGTCTATGTGTGCCTGAAAGAAAGAGGTTTTTTTTTTTTTTTTTGGGATTAGAACAACTTTTAAGAAATCTTTTGGATTATATTGATAAAACTGCTCTCCTGCTGTAGAATCACAGTGCTGCTGTAATCAATAGTGATGGTGAGATGAAGTTTTTCAGACAAGTGGTTCACAAAAGGGTTAATTTTTCGAGGTTTCTTTTGCTCATAATACCACCTGGTGGTCAAAGAGTGTAAAACAAGCAGGTTCATTACAGATGACCTGATGTAATGTGATACACTTTATTTTGCGCCAGTTAAGGCTTAGAAATAACGGTGAAGAAAAAATCAATTTACACATAGACTAATATATTTATTTGAATGTAATGTGTATCTTCTGGTTGTATATAATGACTGTTTAACATAACTGCGTACTAAACATATGAATGGAGCTATCAAATGTGTGTAATAAATTATTTGGTCATAATAGGCAGGGGGGGCGATATTATTATTCTAAAACCATACATTCTGAGGGGATCCCATGGTATATCTGTCAAAATGTCGCGCCAAGATTTGAATCCTGAATCCTGAACCAGTCAGGCAGAAGCGAGGCTTCGAACGTCATCAATGACGTCATTGATCTAAAGCGATACAAGCCTCGATATGCGCTTCACTAAAAGCTTCCGGGATTTCTCGACTCCGAAGCCTCGGCACAGAATAATTAATAATGTAAATCTAACTCAGAGATTGGGCTCTAAATGAGTTCGGTGATTCAGATCAAATAACTATTATGTGAAAACATAACCAACACCACCTGACCATCTTTACTCTTTGCTTGTCTGGCTGTTATAACTCAATTACAGCAGTCAAACAAATTCTAATATTAAAAAGTGAAGGGTCAAGAGCTCAACTAAAGCAAACCCTGACCTCTGTGATGGTGTCTTAAAAATAGTGATTTTCTCCTTTGGTGATTCTGCTTGTTATCATCAGGTGTCTTCAATAATGCTCAATCATCACTCAATTAAACACTTATTTATCTCATTAACTTTAACACCGTTTCAGCGGGTGGAATAAGAATGTGGCAGGACTTTTACTTTCTGACACCTGGACTTTCCACCTCCGCAAGAAGCATCAATAAATTGGCTTGATTTGATTGAGGAACTTGTAGATTTCTTAAAAGATGGGGAAATACAAAGCAGAAGTGAAGGCCAGACCTGTTGATTAAATTAAATGTGTCTGTTTTAGTTTAAAATATGGGAGAAAAAGTCCATGCTGCAGTCAAAGACTGTATTCACCTGCACTCGCAGCGCCCTCTGCTGGCCTTCAGTTACTCTTACATATTTATCACCTTTACCCTCCTTCACCTGTAGAGGGAGCACAAACAATAAATAACACTTTATTTTGATGGTCCATTTTAGACATTCTTCTAATTCACTTTTCAACTACATGTCACGTTATTCTACTAACCCTAACAGTCTACTAATACTCTAATGAGAGTTAGTTGACATGTAGTTGCACTTGTTTTTACTAAACAAGAATGACACTCTCTACTGTTTAGAATAGGGTGACCATACCGAAATGATTACCGAAAACCAGGACACTCGGCCCGGCAATGAGATATTCAAATGACACTCAAAGTTTACTCAAAGATGCCTTATAATTTCAATACATTTAAAGTATGCCTCCTCTGTATTGTTATATTACAAAATACTATCCATAACCAAAGACACAAATTCAGATAGGCTTCTCAGAGGTTACTCAACATGTTTTATTATGACAAGTTTCAAAAATAACGAATGAAATAATGATAGAAATAATGTCTCTTCTGTATTAGAAAAATAAATACCTAAAAAAAATACCTCTGCTATATTAGAAATCCAAATTTAATAAAAATAGCTCTCAAAAACTTACAAAAACTAACAAAAAATATCTATATCTTTAATTTTCTTCTTCATCCTCATTTTCCTCTTTATCCTGTTTTTCATCCTCATCCTCCTTGTTTGCCCATCTATATTTTGCTGTACAGCTGATCTTTCCCAGCAGTTTTTTGTTGATTAACAAATAAGCATGAAAGTTAGCTGTTACATCGCAAGGTACAACGGAAGAGCACAACGAGCTGAACTCATTGTAGACGATAGCTGAAGGTTGCTCTGCTGTTACACAAAGTATCTGTTATTCAGTTACAAACGACTGCACAAATCATGCATACTAATGAAAACATTATAAACTGTTACCTAGAAGTAAACAACTGTAGTTTAGGCATAAGTCAGCCGCGACGCTGAGAATAAAGTTACCTTTATGGAATAATCCTGTCTTGAGATACAATGTGAACTAATATTCTCAGTTGCACATGCAATCGCGCATGTCTGTGAAACACAATATTCATGTATGTTCCGCCTTCGAAAACCGAAATCTCGTAACACCGGTCAATTTAATGGCCCAATATAAAACAATGAAAAACAGACAGGACACGAAAACAGGACATGTCCTGGGAAAACAGGACGTTTGGTCACCCTAGTTTAGAATTCATGTTAGCCTTCATGTTCCATGTTTACATACAGTGCAAAAATATTGCTTAAAGGGATAGTTCACCAAAAAATGAAAATTCTGTCATTTACTCACCCTCAAGTTTTTTAAAACCTGTATACATTTCTTTGTTCTGCTGAACCCAACAGAAGCTATAAAACCTTAAATATAGATTAAAGCATCTACTTTTGCAACAACAGCAGCTCAAAAGTATTGAGAGGATTTTATTTATTTATTTATTAAACAACTGATAAGCACTTTTATGCAACAGGTCAAATTTCTTTCTTCTTCTTCTTTTTTTTTAAAGAGACTAAATTGTTTGTGTAATTTTTTTTTTTTTTTTTTCCCCAATATGGATAAAGCTAGTCTCCTGTAGCCAGACCTTCAGACTAACGGCAGAAGATCTGGACTCTATCGCAGATTTCATTGGCCAAAGGACTGCCCAAGAGAACGTTTGACTGACATGTGACACAACAAATACAATCACAGTTCCTTTTGTACTGCGTCAAGACATCAAGACATCAAGAACCAGCATATGACCCTCAACAATGGTGACAATCAAACAATTTGCTTCATGTTGCAATGCATGATGGGAGCCATGGATGAGTTTTGATTGGTGGCTCCCATCATGCACTGCAACATGAAGCAATTTGTTTGATTGCAGTTTCAAGCGGTAACAGAGATTTACTTTAAAGGAATAATACAACATTTATATTCCCAAAGCCTTGTAAACCTAAATTGATCAACTTTGGCTCACAGCACATTTGGGAACCACAGCTCAGATCATAGTTTCTCTGGCCATAACAAATGTGCTTTATAAACACAAAGTTGGAGCAGCCAGAGATAAACTAATGTTAATAAATAGAGTCAAGAGCCCAACTAAAGGAAATGCTTTTCACCATCATGGTGACTTCAAACTAAACTTTCATTAAAACATTAACATCTAAACATCGGTTCATTCTCAGTAAGAGCTTTTGTTGATGTATGACAGAAATCAAATCAAACTGGTTAATAATAAGTGTAATAATGTTTAATGGCTGGAAGTCAGTTGTAGTTGTTGTGTCTCTCTCTTTTTCTCTTGTTTCTTCAGTGATTCTGCTTATTATCATCAGGTGTCTCCACTAATTGTCAATCATCACTCAATCGTCAATCAATTATCTCATTAACTTTAACACTGCTTCAGTGTTACTTTTTAACACCTGGCAAGATGGACTCATATGGAATGTTTAAAAATGTGATTAAAATGAAATGTTGTAAAATGTGAAAATGAAAAGGATTTAATAAATTCTGATTTTAATTCAGCATGTGTGTGTGTAAAATATATATATCTCATTATAGTCAACGATTGTATGCTGTCAAAGCCAATTTTGTACCCTTTTTGAAGGGTCAATTTTTGTACTGTTAAATAAAGGTACAAAATTGTCACCAAAGGTACAAAACTGGTCTCTTAAGGTACAAATCACAAGGGTACAAATTTGTACCCTTGAGGGTACAGCCCCAGTGACAAGCCATTGTACCCCTAAAGGTACAGTTATGTACTTTATTTGAGAGTGTACACCAACTTGTACAAACAATCACTTCAAAATCAAATATTTTAGTAAAAACAGAATCAAACTTTGGCCTCAGATGACAAACACAACTTACAGATACACAGATTACTTTCACTAATAAGATCAATTCATAACACTGTGACAAAAACCTCTTATTGGGATTCAGGAATGATTTTGCAGCTCAATGTACAACATAATAAACATACAATCAACCAGAGGTGGAAAGTCCAGGGGTCAGAAAGTAAAAGTCCTGCCATATTTTTTTTTCCACCCACTGAAGCACTGTTAAAGTTAATGAGATAAATAAGTGTTTAATTGAGTGACACCTGATGATAACAAGCAGAATCACCAAAGGAGAAAATCACAATTTTTAACCCACCATCACAGAGATCAGGGTTTGCTTTAGTTGGGCTCTTGACCCTTCACTTTTTAATATTAGAATTTGTTTGGGCTGCTGTAACTGAATTATAACATCCAGACAAGCAAAGAGGAAAAATGATTGGGTAACATTGGTTATGTTTTCACATAATCATTAATTTATCTGAACTCATTTAGAGCCCAATCTTTGAGTTAGATTTACATTATTGATTACAGCAGCACTGTGATTCTACAGCAGAAGATCAGTTTTATCGATAAAATATGAAGAATTTCTTAAAAGTTGTTCTGATCAAAAAAAAAAAAAAAAACATTTCTGTTAGGCACACACAGACATCAAGAATCAGCCTGTGAATCTCAACGACGTCCCATAAAAAGTCCCATAAAAACAGAAAAAAAACAAAATAGTGAGAATAAAGAAAATTACTAAAACAATTAAGCTCATAATTTATTCATGCAGCAATGCATGATGGGAGCCGTGGGTGAATTTTGATTGGTGGCACCCAGAATGCACTGCAACATGCTTTATTATTCTCACCACTGTTGAGATTCACAGACTGATTCTTGATATGTGTGTCTAAATTAGAGCCTTTTTTTTTCTAAGAGCTTTTTATGAAACCTTAGAATTATTTTGAAAAAAAAAAAGAAGAAAAAACTGGATCTTGTGCTGTAGAATCACAGTGCTGCTGTAATCAATAATGTAAATCTAACTCAGAGATTGGGCTTTAAATGAGTTCAGTGATTCAGATCAAATAATGATTATGTGAAAACATAACCAACACCACCTGATCATCTTTTAACTTTGCTTGTCTGGTTGGCTTTAATGCAGTTAAAACTGCCCAAGTAAAATCTAATGTTAAAAAGTCAAGGGTCAAGAGCCCAACTAAAACAAACCCTGATCTCTTTGATGGTGTCTTAAAAATTGTGATTTTCTCCTTTGGTGATTCTGCTTGTTATCATCAGGTGTCTTCAATAATGGTCAATCATCACTCAATTAATCACTTAATTATCTCATTAACTTTAACAGCGCTTCAGTGGGTGGAAAAAAATATGGCAGGACTTTTACTTTCTGACCCCTGGACTTTCCACCTCTGCAATCAACAACAAAGAGTGCAGATATTATCAATTACAATACAGTACAAAAATAAATAACAAATTCAGCATCCTCTGGTCCTTTGTCCTAATTTCATTACAGTACTATAGCAGTTCTTCTTCTGACTTTCTATAACTCTAAGGCAGTCTTCTCTTGGTTCTGCAAAAATACATGAAATATATTTTATTATGTAGAGTACATGGGGGAAAAAAAGGTAATTACCATGCCAGAGTTTTGACACAACACTTGACTAAATTTAATTTTATCAGCAGGTCTAGGATTCACTCCTGCTTTGCATTTCCCCATCTTTTACGAAATCTACATGTTTCTCAATCAAATCAACTCAATTTATTGCTACATGTGTTTAGAGCTTTCATACTCTGAAGTGACTATTTTTCTGATCTGTGTAGATTGCTTTAAGGTTAACTCTCACATACAAAGAAATCATTAATGTTTTTGAAAGCTATTTTATATAAAACACTATAATAATATTTATAATAATTTAAATTATTAAAATAATGTTAAAACTAGTTGAATCATGGCACATCTTTCCTCAAATCCATCATGCTAAAAAAAAAAAAACTGGATTTGTTAATGCAAATCACAAACATGATCACTTGCATTTTTGACACGCATTGAGCTTTTGACAAAAATACTTCTCTTTCAATCAACACGCAAGATATGATGTGCTCCTCTTAAACATGCAAAACATTATTTGTCTACTGTTGTACATATTTACATCCCGTTGTTATTTCCTTATTTCCTCCACTGCTTTTACCAATGTTTTTTCCTCTATTTTTGTTTATCTTTATATATAATTTCTTCACACATTTTTTTCTTCTTTAAACTAAAATTAAAACAAATGTAATGTTTTCACTGGGTCTCAGATTCACTCATGTTTTGTATTTCCCAATCTTTCAAGAAATCCACAAGTTCTCAATAAAATCAAGAGCTTTCATGCTCTCAGGAGTCAGTTCCTCTGATCTGTGTGTTGATTGCTTTTATACAAAATATCACTTGTGACATACAAAGAAAATTATTTATGCTTTAGGAGGGAAAAAGAGGGAGAGAAAAGAAAGTCAAAGGAAAATGAAGAATGTAAAATGGAAGAAAGGAAATGAGACCATGCAGGCTCAAAATTTTCACACATTTGTTGAGACCATGGCCCCATGATAATAAATATATATAATTAACTGTTAATAAATATATAAAGGGCCCTATGATAATAAATATATATAATTATCTGTTAATAAATATATAAATAAACATAAATATATATAAATAATGTTTTCTGAAAAGATGTGTGTCTAAATGGATTTTTCCTCAATCTCACACAATTCTTTAAAAAAAAATCACCATTTTCTCACAATGATCTCAGAAATACATCAACTTGTACAAACCTCAAACGGTCACTTCAAAATCAAATATTTTAGGAAAACATTCTATTTTTTTTGGAATCAAACTTTGGCCTCAGATGACAAACAAAACCTACAAATACACAGATTACTTTCCTGCCTAATCGTCCTGTGAATTTACAGTAAAGTACTGGCAAAAATGTTGCCAATAATTTACTGTTAATTTTACTTTTCTTTGCCGTAATCTACATTACAGTACGTTGATGTAAAAATACCAATATTTAATATTTATAACTATATGAGCATTTTATTCATTTGAACTTATTTAATTTGAGTCCACCATAAAAGAATATTGCTAAAGTAAAAAAAACAAAATCATTAAACCTAAAAACATCAAGTCAGCTTAAATCTCTTGCAAATAACTACTAGCTAACAACATGTGCAATTAAAATTAGCTGAGAGATTGTTACTGCATCAGCAACTACACAGTTACCGCCTTTAAAAAAAAAAAAAAAAAAAAAAAAAAGTGACATGCAGCAGAGCATCAGTGTTTCTGAAGCACAGGCTCTACTCTCCAGCACAATGGTGACCCACAAAACTCAGACAACAGAAACCCTTTAAATCCCAACAAAACATTAAACACCAACATCTAGTGCAAAAACATAAAATATCACTTCAATTCAACATTTACTCTACTGATCAATTATTGAGTTCTATTAAATTTCACTAATACTTCAGTGAAATTAAGTTGTTTCATTCAATAAATTTGACTGTTATGCTGTGTTCACACCAAACGCGAATAGAGCGTCTGGCGCGAATGATTTCAATGTTAAGTCAATGTAAAGACGCGTTTACGCGCGTCTGGAGGTCTCGCGGCGCGAATGAGGCGTTTAGCGCGGCGAGGAATACGCGAATTCGCCTCATTCGCGCGTCTAGTTCGCGCGAATGACGCGAATTGAGCGTTTCGCGCGATACGCGCGTTACGCGCGAATGGTGCTTTTTGTGCATTTACGCGTTTGACGCGAATTCGCGTCTGACGCCCGAGTTGAAAAATTTGAACTTTGGCGTAAATTCGCGCCGCGTTAACCAATCAGGAGCCTGCTTGCTGCTGTGGCGGCAGGCCCGCCCGGAGTCACTCATTCAAAATGGAGGAACGACTGATATTATCAGTGAGCAGTCACCCAGAGATTTATGACACAAGTTCATACTTCAGACAGGAATAAAAAGGACCTCGCTTGGAAGAGTGTCGGTGAGGAGATTGGGCTACCTGGTAAGTTGTAAATACACATTTCACTTTTGAGTCACATACACGTTTATCGACCCGCGGCCTTCCCGCGACGCTGACGCCTACGCCGCTGTTCTGCTCTCCAGAGCAAATACAAAGCGGTAGCTCTCTCGATGAACGCACGATCAACATCAGCCATCTTGCCCCTCCCACAAGAAGCGGATTTCGCCTCAGACGCGCGTCAATTTCGCTTCAAACGCTTGTTTTTTACGCGCGTCTATTTCGCGAATGCATTCAAAATGTTCAAGCGGCAAACTAGACGCGGTAGACGCGAATTTGACGCTCTATTCGCGTTTGGTGTGAACGCAGCATTACATTGCTGTTTTTCATGATTCTACGGTAATCTACTGATGAACAGAGTTGCCAGTAAATACTACACTGTTAGACCTTGCCAGGCTTTTTTTTTTACAGTAAAAAACTGGCAACACTGTTGCCAGTGATTTACTATTGATTGTACAGTTATTTACTGTAATCTACAGTATGTTACTGTAAAGATACCATGCACTAAATTAAAACTCGTGTTACCTCATTTCATTTGCAGAAACCAACTGCCTCAAACTGTCAGAGAGCCATTTAAATTTACACTGTAACAAATTGCTGTAGTTTTTACAGCAAAGTTCTACAGAAACTTGCTGTTTTACCATTTTACAAGTTATTACTGTATTTTGCAATGCATTATGGGTCAAAAAGAGTATTACAGTTGTTAACAGTATTTTTCCAGGTCAACTGTAAATTAATTTACAGTTAAGAGGTGTTTTCGCTGTAGCTCATACGTTTTTACATCAAATTACTGTGATGTGGCATTATGGGACTGCGCGGGCTGAATACGTTTGAAAACTAGTGGACTGGAGCAGGACATGAACCGTTGAAGATAAAAGGCATTATTCTACAACTTTTGGTAAGTTCACTTAAATTTACATCCATAAATATTCAAATCAGATGTATTACATTTAATGCATTTTAGTGATTCATATTTTAAACAAAATTCTTAACGTCAGATGTAATTATTGTATTGACTTAAATAACAACTGCGTGTTATCAGCACATTTAGTGGGATATAAAAGTGTTTGATTCCAATACGTATTTATTTTTTGCCGAAACAGGAATGTGTCGTTAACTTTAAATTTATTGTTTCAGGAGAGGGTGAGAATCGTGACTGAGCGCCCATTAGCCTACAGTGGAGAGACAAAGCTGATCTACGGTAAAACCATAGTGAATGTAATGATAATATGGTTGAATGCTGCAGTTTGTTACCATTTTATTCGCATTTGCTCTCAAGATAGTATTTTTAGAGCATTTGCAGTTTGGAAGACATTACATATTGACCGCTCGTGAGACAAAACTACTTATAAGCTAACGTGTGCAGTTAGGTTTGTTGATGAACAACATTAGAATATATCGTTGGATGCTGCGATTTTCTCATTTATTTCACCAGTTTGGATTTCTTATTGAGAGCATGTAAACCCAATTTTTAACAAAGGCCTGCAACTAAATTGAACGCAAAACAGTTTGAGCAAATGATGTAACTGCTTTGACTTTGCTCGCCACTGCCAGGGAGTATTGTTTAGAGTACAGCAAAATCCCCAGTGTTAAATTAACTCCCAAAGTGTATATATGAGTCCATCTTACCGGGTGTTAAAAAATAACACTGAAGCAGTGTTAAAGTTAGGTGTCACCACTAATTGTCAATCATCACTCAATCATCAATCAATTATCTCATTAACTTTAACACTGCTTCAGTGTTACTTTTTAACACCCAGCAAGATGGATTAAAGATTAAAGATTAAAACAGTTTATATGTTTTAGATAGAATGCTGTCATTTGTGTTTGACAGCATGTATAACAAAAAAAAAAAAAAAAAAGCAGAAATGTGAGACTAAAAGGAGTCTTGGTACCATACTTGTTTTGGTACCATAATTTTGATGTTACCACTGAAAGTCTTGCAGTAATTTGCTGTTAATTTCAGCTTGGTTTGATAATTTTTTAAATGTTTATTTTAATGCATTTACATCAATATAATGGTAAATAATAGAGTACAGTTTACTGTTAAAATAATTATTTACAGTATTTTTAAAGTATAATGATTACAGCAACATCTTGCCTTTTGGAGCATTTACAGGATTTTATTGGCAACTTTAGTTGCCAGGTAAATACTGTAATTCAGTGCAATTACAAAAAAAATCACTGTTCATGTTCACTTTATTTAAACAACTTATTTTGATTCAACACCATTGTATTAGGTTTCTGGTTCAAATTAAATTGCTTCATGTTAAATTAAGTTGAAACAATTACTTTTTGACTCAATTTGATTTTTTCATATTAAAATAACATGTTTCAATCAAGTAAACCCAACCAGGACTCAATCAAACAGGATTTTCACTTCCCATCATGCTTTGCGAAGGGGCTGAACTAGGAGTGTAAATTTTGAAATAAAGTGTTATTTTAAGCAGTTTTTAGGAAGATGAGAAAATGGAAAGACTTTAATGTTTACTGTTCTATTATGTTGGTATTTGAAAGTTTCTGTTAATTAATAGTTTTAGGGTTACCATTGTGGTGAAGTGTTGCACTTGGGTTGATGACCTGCTAACAATTTAATAAAAAACGCAATTATTATGGTAGTGCTCAGGATTGCTTTCCCCACAAGCATTGTAAGCCTATGTTGATTATAGAACCATTGCTGCCATGGAGTCATGGTCAATTTACAATGTTTTTGGTTAAGGCAATTTAGGATGCATCCAGTATCACATCTAGACTGGCAACACAGAACATCACAAGAGTTATGTAAATTATACAATTAAGCAAGAAGAATTAATTGTAAAAATCAATGTACATGAAAACAATTTATTTTATTTCAAAATAAAACCTTTAATGTTAATAAAAAGTTGGATGGTTGTGTGGAACCACTGTCCATAATTGACTTGAGTTAGTTTAAAGTATCCTTTTACTACAAGTTCAATTTTATAATCCCGTAAAAAAAATAAAATAAATAAAATACTGTATTCCACAAACAACAATATACTGTAAATTGATTTACAGTATTATACTGTAATCCATTTTACAGCAATGAACAACTATTGTACAGGATTTTATTGGCAACTTTTTTGCCAGTAAATTCCTGTAAATTCAGCAGTACATTTTTACAGTGTGGGACATCTTTCCTCAAATCCATCATGCTAAAAAAAAAAAAAAAATGGATTTGTTAATGCAAATCAATGACACGCACATTGAGCTTTTGACAAAAAATACTTCTCTTTCAATCAACACGCATATGATGTGCTCCTCTTAAACATGCAAAACATTATTTGTCTACCATTGTACATATTTACATCCCGTTGTTATTTCCTTAACTTATTTCCTCCACTGCTTTTACCAATGTTTTTCCCTCTATTTTTTGTTTATCTTGATATCTAATTTCTCTTTTTGTTTCCTTAATTAACTTTATTAATATTTTCTCTCAGTGCAGGTAAATACAGTCTTTGACTGCAGCATGGACTTTTCTCCTTGTGCTCTTCACCCATTTTTTTTCTTCTTTAAACAAAAACTAAAACAAATTTTTTCATTGGGTCTCAGATTCACTCATGTTTTGAGTTCTCAATCAAATCAAGAGCTTTCATGCTCTCAGGAGTCAGTTCCTCTGATCTGTGTGTTGATTGCTTTTATATAAAATATCACTTGTGACATACAAAGAAAATCATTTATGCTTTAGGGGGGAAAAAGAGGGAGAGAAGTCAAACGAAAAATGAAGAATGGAAAAGGGAAGAAAGGAAAAGAAGGGAAGGTATATGTTATGGTATTTTTAGTATATGTTTTTTTTTTTTTTTTTTTTTTTGAGTTCTGTCTGTATACTTGAGGATTTGTTTTGTTGTTATACCACTACAGTTTAATAGCTAAAGGTCTACTATATTTTTTGGTCTGCTTAACAAGCATTATTACTATTACTATTGGATCTGCTACGACTGCTCTGGAGCACCATGCAACTCGTGTTTCATTAAGATGTCAAATAAATAAATATATTAACAAGTATTTTGATTTGATTCTACTTCTTTACTTAGTTAAGCATTAAATCACTAGCAACTGTTAGCAGTAGCACCCATTATATCATTACTCATATGTAGGCCTATGCTAAATGACATCATAATCTATTGTAAAGTTACAGTAGTTATTTAGAAATCAAATATTCACATTGTTTCATGATAGGTTTAGAGTGAGATGGCAGCCAACAATACAATCCTTAAGAAAAGTAGTCTGCGAAAAATTATCATTGTTTTACTACGAAAAATTTTTTTTTTTCAGTTTTTTAGGATATTCTCTCAAGTGTTACAAGTGCACATCTGCTTTGACGGCTTCCTGTGACGCAAAAGAGGAAATATGTGCAAATGCATCTACTAAATGTGAAACCAGTACAGTGGAACAATCAGTTGGTAAGTCCAGTGTATTGTGGAAATTTACTGTCGTAGTTTACTGAAAGTGATAATATGAAGTGGAAATATATATATGTTAATCTCATCACATAATTGCAATTATTTGTCTATTGCAAGAGGAACATGATTTCTGGAGTTGTTTCTTCAGCCTATTATGAAGTTTGTCCTTTTTGCAGGTCCCATTAAGGTGTCCTCCACAACTAAAGGGTGTGCAGAGAAATGTGTACCAGTGACCCAACAGACGTCAACTGGAGGGACAATGTCTGTCCGCTGCTGTGACACTGACCTCTGCAATGCAGCAGGTACCGGCCTTTATTTTACCGTGTGCTAATTTACATTTACATGTATTCATCTAACAGTTGCCTTTTCCCATAACCACAATTATAATAATTCAAAGTCATTGTTCATAAGGAGCACAATATCAAATTTCAAGAGTAGTCAAGAATAGTGTAAAGCAGAACAGCTTGAAAAGGGGTTTTTAAATTAGTCAAGTGCTTTCTGAGGTTTTTTTTATTGTTTTAGAAAATTGTGACATTTATTCAACTAATTAATTCACTATTATTATTTTTATTATTATTATTATTAGTATAATACTATTTTCTTCATCATCTTGATTAGATGGAGTGTTTAAGGGAAGCTTCCTCCTGCTCTTCTCTCCTCTGCTCTTCTACTTCCTGTTTCAGTGAGTCCAGATCCAAGACTTCAGATTCTACAGTGAAGATCAGCGAATATGAGACGCATTCTGATGCATTACTGTAGTTCACTGAATAAAGCTTTTGTTGCTCTGCGGTTATTTGTATCATGATTTAAGGAACTGTAAAACAAATATAAATAAAAAATGCATTGCATCATCGTTATGAGAAGAAATCATTAGAAAAATATGATAAAAGAATCAAAACACAAACATTTCTTTCATACACAGAAAAAGAGATCCAAAGCTTGAGATGTATAATGTGATTCTTTGTGACACACTTGTCCACAGATCTTTCTTTGTGGTTATAATTTTTTTTTATTTGAAATAATAATAACAAATTACAAAGCTATAGGATAACAGCAAAAATACTGTAAAAACACACCAAAGTACAGTAAATAATACTTTAGGGTAATTTAAAAGGAACATAGAAATAAACCACGGCAGCAAATTATCACATAGATTAACTCATCTTCAATTTGAAATATTGGATTATTTAAAGTTTGGATTATTTTACTCCAGTAGGTAACAGTATATATTTTAGACTCATTAATCCTCACAGTGCTGCATTCTAAACAAACAATATTGTGAAAAGAAAGTAGCCAGAATCTTTTGTGGTCCATGTCAGGAGTAGACCATTGCTGTAAAACTGTCGTTTTAGCAGCAGCGAAGCCAGACATTAACAGTGTTCTCTGAACTAATGTAAACTTATCATCATTTAACAACAGAAGACAAGGATCAAGGTCAAACTGCAACTTTGTGATGTTTTTTAGCACTTGAACTACATGTTTCCAGCAATGGGATATGACTAAACAATCCCAAAACATATGCAAAAAAATACCTTAGAATTAATATTACACGGACTGCAATTAGGATTTGATGAGAGTTTCATCAAGTATCGCTTATATGGGGTATAATAGATTTTGTGAACAGTTTTGAAACCAAACCAAATTGTATTCCAATCAGGACTATGACCCAGCCAGCTGATTGCTCTCTGCTATACTGCTCAAGGATTTTTATGAACAACACTCTAGAGGTGAAGAGGATAAAGGTGATAAATATGTAAGTGCAACTCAAGGCCACAAGAGGGCGATGCTGGTGCAGCTGCATACAGTACAGTGTTTGTGCAACATGGACTTTTCTATTGACTTGCCAAGACAAAAAGAATTAGTTTAATATTATATAAATGTGCAGTAAAGATTGTTTGTATGTTTGTTTGTAAATTTATTTTTGTATTTATACATTTTAGCACAATCCATATGCATTAACCTAAACGTGGGCACCTGAACATTATACTCATATGCTTCTGTTTATATTAATTCAGGTTAATTAATTAAAGTTGGTAAAGAGTTAGTCCTCACTTTGCTTTCTATCTTCTAAGAAGCTCATTGAGGTTCAGGTCTGCTTGATGCAGGCTAGTCAAGATCTTTCACAATTCATTTAAATTTTAAGCAATGAAAGCTCAAAAACATCAACCCTTGCTTTTTATTTCCACATCTTTTAAGAAATCCCTGTGTGTGTAACAAGCAGAGTTGTGCATCCGCCAATAGTATATTACTAACGCACTCTTTAAATAACAAAAATAACAACAAAATACAGGGTGTATGATAGGGCCCTAAATGTCAAAGATCAGGGGCCTCATTTATAAAGCGTATGTACGCACAGATTTGATCTTAGAGCGCGCGTACGCTTAAATTCACGCCAACGCTCATATTGATAAAAACGGTCTTTGACATGGAAAAGTGCTTAGATCCACGTCAGGGTCTGAGCAGACGTATACACTTTTCCTGGTCAGGTTTCAGGGTTTTGGAAATCTAAGCTATTCCTGCAGCTCGCCAAGGATTTGGACGATGACTGGTGATCTTTTATATGTAAATGACATTAATTAGGTGTCGTTTAAAACGTGGAGAACTGAAACCATTCAGCTGCGTGCAAGTTCAAGATCATTTGTGGTTTACAGATTCGATATCTGATAGAGGCGTACACTGTAAAAAAAAATCCCAGTAAAATTTACGGTAAAAAAACGGCAGCTGTGGTTGCCAGAACTTTATCGTAAAAAATACGGTAGCAACGTAAAAAAAAAAAAAAATCTGTTAAATTTACGGTAAAATAATGTATTTCATTAACTGATATAATGTTAATTACCCACCTAATGAAGTACTAATATCTGTTTTGTACCTTTATAATACACTGACAGTCACCAAACACAGTGGTGATAAGAGTCACATGATGAATCAAAGTTCATCACAAGCAGCTTTTCCACAAGCTGAGGAGGACAATACTAATATATAGAAGGTGCACACAGTGTCATTCACACACACACACACACTAAACACCATCATGGTAACACACATGACATTTTAAAAATGCAATAAACATTAATTTAACAACATTAGATGTAACATAAAACCCTAATGTACATAACTGATTAGAAAAAAAATGAGAAAATCTAAGAAGAAACAGAGTTATTTCAACGAAAATATATCAAATGTGAAGTGTCACGCAGGGAATTGTGGGAATGTCAATTTACGGTTTTTACAATGAATTGTTATTTTTCACTTCCAAAAACTGTGAATTTAACGGTATTTTACCGTAAAATTACATTAAATGTACCATTAGATCTATTACAGTTATTCACCGTATATAGTACAGAAACTTTCTGTAAACCAATTAACAGTTTTTCACCGCAGCATTTTTACAGTCTTTTACTGTTAAAATCACGGTCATTTTTTACAGTGTACGTAATCACACGTACGCACATCTGAGAAATGATTGTAAGATCAAATTTAGGAAGGTTTCTGTGCAACATTTTATAAACAACGGCCCTAGATTGTAAAGATGTACATCATAATCTAAAACATAAATGGTGCTGTTGGTTCTGAACTTTTGAGCATCAGTTTGTGTGTAAAGGGATAGTTCTCAAAAACGAGGGCACATACATACATCTGTTCAAAAGGAAATAATAACTATCATTACATTGTATTTTTTTCTAGTCTGTGGTATATTTGTAAAATACATACAAAAAGAAGAAGTATCTCTATCAGTTCTGTGTCCAGAGATCAGGCCCTTTAAAAAAATCCAATTCTTCACATTGCAGATGTAACAGGATTAGGTGATTGACAGCAGTGTTTGCCTATCAGTGAATAGTACCTCCTATTTAAAGGCCGATTGGCTGTTACCTGGGATGCGTCACGTCCGTTTTCCTCTCTTGTTTTGGCTGTGTTGACGGTGGCTGTGGGTAAGTGTGCTGTGTTTTAATATGGTGACTTAGACATTGTTGGCGTGCATAATCTGAAAACTGTTTATTTAATTAGAGTGCAGTTTCTATATTCTGGTGCTGCTGCCCTTTTTGTGCTGCTTAGTGGGTTTTGATGACTGTTTGCCTCTCAGGTATGCAATGTTAATAGCTCGTTGCGTGGTTAGTATAAAGTGAGTATAGTATATTTAACATTTTTTTTGGTGTAATTTAGTATACATGACTTCCTGTACCCCATGGTGTTAGCGGTGGGTATGACGGTGACAAGCCCATGCCTATGAAGCATTTTATTCGGCGTGATATCCTGATGGTAAGTATTTTTAAGGCAATTTATATCTGGGTGAGCATAATATTACTCTTTTTAACATCTCCTTTTGTTCGATGTAGGATTCTCCCTCTCGTTCTATGTTGTGATTGTTTGCTGCCGTGATCGTTTATGCCGTGATTGTTTGCTGCCGTGAGCACTTGCTGCTGTCTTCGCGCTGTTAACAGAGCGGCGGTCCATACAGCCGCGCCGACGAAGTCATCAAAGTTTATTAAAGGGGACTGCTGGTTTGATTCTGTTACGTGCCTTTCTAGTGCCCTGCTTCACGTTTTGGTTTATTTTATTATTAGTTATCATGGTTAAATCAGTTAACCTTTTTCTTTTTCTTTAAGTTTGTGGACATTTGTTTGATGGTATTGCTTTGATTTTTCTTTTTTTTTTTTGTTAAAATACAATATGTCGATATGTGCATGTTTAATCTATGAATGCAATTCAAATCGTGGTGATCTACTGTATAGAAGTTGGTGTTTGTAACAATTTCAGGTGATTAACTATCTGATTTTCTGGTTACATTGTTGCTTCTCCTCACTTCTGTTTGTTGATACCACTTATGTGAGGAGTTGCTGCATTGATGATTATATTGCCATTTCTGCCCAGTTTGTTTTTATAGTTATTTATTTTCTTTCTGATTTATTGCAGGAGCTGGGGTCCCACGGGTGGTTTGATCTTCCTCCTTGTGGTGGTGGTTCTCCTTCATCGTGTGCGGTGTACACCTTGAGTGTTTGATAGTGTGATTAGAGTGCACGGGTGTGTGTGCGCGTGGAAGTGTGCTCTTGTGAAACCAAACTCTACATTGATCCCAGCCGTTGGGAACCTCAGCCCCTGCTGGTATTACTCCGTCTTTGTTTTACATATACATACACAAATACATACTACCTCAAGTTGGTTTTGTTTGATATCTTTTTCTTTTTGTAATTTGTGTTCTTGTGTTTGAAGTGGGGTTTCGTGTATTTTTCTGTGATTCATTGTTTTGTATTTTAATTAACTTTTGTATTAATAAACATTTTTGTATTTTTTTATACTCATGTCTCTGGCCTCATTTTGAGGGAACCGAACGTGTGCTATATTCCCCAATTTGGGTGGTTTGAGTATTTTCCCTGGGGTTAATCCTTAGGGTGGCGTAGTCGGACTTCATTATTAGTGAACAAAACCTTGGGCTTGTGTCTCAGAATTACACCGCCCCGCCACATTCTGGCGTAGTCGGCAGGATCCCCTCTTGTGTAGTCCAGAGACGTGGGTTTTGTTTGTATATTTGCTTTTTTTTTTCTCTCTCTCTCTCTCTCTCTCTCTTCTGGTAGGAACCAGACAACAGCAGTCCCTCTTTGCGTGTGCAGTTGCAGATATGGAGGACGAATTGCGTGAGTTAAGAGATTTGGTAGCTCAACTGAAAGCTGATAATGAAAGGCTGCGGCAAGAGCCAGTGTCTGTTGCGCAGCCAGGTCCATCTAATGTTGCTATTCCTGTGGCTGAAAATCCCCCACTTATTGGTGCTGGTGCATCGACAGCGGAGCGGTTTGTTTCATTCCTCGGGATCGCAAGTGCCCAAAGTTTAGCGGTCGGTCGGGCATTGGCATCAATGAGTGGGTGGAGGAGGCTCAGGCCTGTATGCGGCTTCGCCATCTGTCTACAGCTGATCAGGCATTTTTCTTGTTTGATCATCTGGAAGGAGAGGCGAGGAAGAAATTCGTTATCGATCGAGGAACGAGAGGGAGGATCCAGATCAAATTATTCAGGTATTGCGTGAATTGTACGGTTGTACAAAGTCTTATGTAGCACTTCAGGAGTCGTTCTTTTCCAGAAGACAACAGGATGGGGAGACGCTGGTGGAGTTCTCCCTGGCCCTGATGAGTCTCCTGGAAAAGGTTAAAAGTCAGTCACCTCACGGCATGCCTAACGCCGAAGTGTTATTAAGAGATCAGTTTGTTGAGTATGTTAACGATTGTGCTCTTCGGCGTGAACTTAAGCAATTTGTGCGTCGTCAACCTACTGCTACATTGTTTGACATTCGCAGCGAAGCTCTTCGTTGGGAAAGAGAGGGTATGCCTGGGGGTACGTGGTCGGAGCCAGTCTGTTCCATCCGCTTATGGCATCCAATATGGGGTACAGGGACATCAGCATGTTAATAGTAGTAGTGGTTCAGTAACGTCAGAAATGAGTGAACTACGGGACATGCTCAGAAAGCAGCAACAACAATTAAATCAGTTAACCCAAAGTATGGCTCAGCTTCAAAATTCTCAGTCACGTTCACGACCATTTAAGGCTAACTTAATTTGCAGAAGGTGTCAGCAACCTGGCCATTTTGCCAGAGATTGCGATGGGGAGCGGAGATCTGCTTCACCATCAGCCCGTGTGAATTCTGCCGTAATGAAGGGTGGACAGTCATCCGCGCAGCCGTCGGAAAACTAGTTCCCACCGAGTTGCAGGGCCACAATTTGGTTGGGAAAAGGATAGGCTCTAAAACTGTAACTGATTTTGATTTTATGTCACGCCTTATGTCTACTTGTCCACAGCTTATTGTATCTATGGGTGGGGCTCAGATACCTTGCCTGGTGGACACTGGTTCTATGGTGTCCACCATTACTGAGAGTTGGTTTGTGACAAATTTTGGGTCGTGGGGTCAGGAACAGCTTAGATCGTGTCATTGGTTACAACTTCGAGCTGCAAACGGTCTTTCAATTCCTTATGTTGGTTATTTGGAATTAGATGTGGAACTCTGTGGGCGAGTAATTTCAGGCTGCGGCATACTGGTGGTCAGAGATCCTCCCGGTGGTGTGTGTGCAGAAGTTCCTGGGGTGTTAGGTATGAACATCCTGAGCCGCTGCTACCGGGAGCTCTTTGGCCAGCATGGCACAGCTCTCTTTGACTTACCAGTGGTATCACAGGCCCCTAATTTTGTTTTTCAGGCCTTACAGCATTGCCACCAGGTTGACGTTCAGCCAGTTTCAGATGGCGGAGGGCGAGTTAGAGTGCGGGGACGTCGGGCGTGGCGCATCTTGGGTGGCACCATGAAATTGGTTGCTGCAACCTGTTCAGTGCAATATTCGAGTGGTACAGTACTGTTTGAGCCACCAGTTTCTGGTCTACCGGCAGGTTTGCTAGCCTCTCCTGCTCTCTTAAGGGTGGACGGTGGTACAGTTTATGTGCCAGTAGTTAATGTGGGTACTGTAGATGTGGTATTGTACGCTAGCACTGTTATTGGCACTGTGAATAAGGTTGATGTGATTAGTTTGCCCCCGGAGGTCGCAGAAGTTAAGACCGTTACAGCTAAGGTGAGTACACAGTTTGTGCAGGTTTCCCCTACTGTGCAAGAACAGATAGCCATGTTAGACTTATCTGTGTTGTCAGAAGAAGAACAGGGTAAGGTCAGGGCACTACTGGAGAAGTATGTGCCTGTGTTCTCTGCAAACGATGGGGATTTGGGATGCACAAATTTGATATCCCATGAGATCCCCTTGTTGGATGACATCCCTGTTAGGCAGCGGTTCAGGCGTATTCCTCCATCCGAGTATGAGGTGGTCAAGGCACATATCAATCAATTGTTGGAAACTCAGGTAATTAGAGAGAGCTGCAGTCCCTATGCGTCGCCCATTGTTCTGGTCCAAAAGAAGGACGGTAGTCTGCGCATGTGCGTGGACTACCGTCGCTTAAATTAAAAGACTAGGAAGGATGCGTTCCCTCTACCACGTATAGAGGAGACTCTGGACTCGCTGGCTGGGGCCCGTTGGTTTTCTACCATGGACCTGGCCAGCGGGTACAATCAGGTACCTGTAGCTGAGGGGGACAAATCTAAAACTGCTTTTTGCACCCCGTTTGGCCTCTTTGAGTGGAATAGGATGCCCTTTGGGCTGTGCAATGCCCCAAGCACCTTCCAACGATTGATGGAACGGTTGTTTGGGGATCAGCAGTGCCAGTCCCTCCTCCTTTATCTTGATGATATTGTTGTCTTTTCCTCCTCGGTAGATCAACATCTTGCCCGGATGGAGGTAGTCCTGAGCCGCTTGCAAAGTGAAGGGTTGAAGGCCAAATTATCGAAGTGTGCTTTTTTCAAAAGGGAAGTGCATTATTTGGGGCATGTCATCTCTTCAGATGGAGTTTCCACTGATCCAGGGAAGGTGGAGGCGGTTGCACAATGGCGTTGTCCCACCAGTGTTGCGGAGTTGCGCTCATTTTGGGATTTGCTAGCTACTACCGACGGTTTGTGGAGGGGTTTGCCAAGTTGGCTGCCCCTCTTCATAGGTTGGTGGCTCAGCTAGCAAATCCCAAGCGGCTGAAGCAGGGTGTTCAGGAGTTTGCTGAAGCCTGGTCAGCGGAATGTCAGTGTAGCTTTGAGGGGTTGAAAGGTAAGTTAACCACAGCTCCAGTGCTTGCTTATGCTGACTTTTCGCTACCTTTTATTTTAGAGGTAGATGCCAGTCATGGAGGACTAGGGGCAGTCCTCTCACAGGAGCAACAAGGTAAAGTACGCCCTATAGCTTATGGTAGCCGCAGTCTTAGGCCCACTGAGCGCAATACATCCAATTACAGTTCAATGAAACTGGAGTTTTTGGCGCTCAAGTGGGCCATGACTGAAAAATTTAGGGAATACTTGCTGGGCCATAAATGTGTGGTTTTTACTGACAACAACCCCTCAGCTACCTGACTTCTGCAAAGTTGGGTGCCATGGAGCAGCGTTGGGCTTCCCAATTGGCATCATTTGATTTTGAGATCAAATATAGGTCAGGGAGAAGCAACCGCAATGCTGATGCCTTGTCGCGTCAAAACTTTTCAGGTACAGGGGTGGTACATGAGTTTTGTCCTGCTGTGGCTGTTCCAGTGGCATTGCAGCAAGCTGCCCAAGGTGGATTGGTGACCTCGGTCAATCAGGTTACCTCATTTCCTTGTACTTCAATTAGTGACATGAGTGCTCAGCAGGTAGCAGACTCAGTCATAGGTGAGTTGTTGGTTTTTTGGAGGCGCAAGTTGCCCCCAACTCCTGAAGAGCGTAAGAAACTCTCCAGATTGGCAGTTATTCTGCTCCGTCAATGGGACCGCCTAGTGGAGACTGATGGAGTGCTCTATCGGCGTGTATTGCGCTCAGATGGTGGAGAGGAAATCTTCCAGGTATTATTGCCTGCAGCCATGAAACAGGATGTCTTGATCCAGCTTCACCAACAGCATGGGCATCAGGGGGTAGAACGCACATTTCAGCTAGTGCGGCAGCGGTGCTATTGGCCTGGCATGTCTGCAGACATTACCCGCTGGTGCCAGGAGTGTGAGCGGTGCCAGTGTGCCAAAGGCGTCCCCTCTGCACCTGGTAGTTTCATGGGACATTTGTTGGCTGCTCGGCCAAATGAAATTTTGGCCTTGGATTTCACAGTGTTAGAGCCCTCAAGGTCTGGCCTTGAAAACGTGTTAGTTATGACCGATGTTTTTACAAAATACACCTTGGCAGTACCCACTAGAGACCAACGGGCAGAGACTGTAGCTCAGGTTCTTGTGGTAGAGTGGTTTTGTAAATTCGGTGTGCCGGAGTCGTATTCACTCCGACCAAGGTCGGAATTTTGAATCCGTCCTACTTCAACAGCTTTGCAGTTTGTATGGAGTCGAGAAGTCACGTACGACCCCATATCACCCGGCCGGAAACGGTCAGTGCGAACGTTTCAATAGAACGTTGCATGATCTGTTGCGCACTTTGCCGCTTTCCAAAAAGGGTGATTGGCCACTTTGCCTCCCACAAGTACTCTTTGCATATAACACCACTCCCCATCAGACAACGGGGGAATCCCCGTATTTTTTAATGTTCGGGCAGGAACCCAGACTTCCGGTTGACTTCTTGCTGGGCAGAGTCCAAGAGCCGTTGGCCGGCAGCGTTAATAGGTGGATTCTGGAGCAGCAGGATCGGTTGCAAGTTGCGTTTGAGAGTGCTCGTGAACGTTTGGGTGCTGCAGCCGATCGGCGAAAGGCTCGGCATGACCAGCAGGTAAGGGGAGCACCACTGAAGGAGGGTCAATTGGTATACCTCCGTGATCATAGTGTGAGGGGTAGATGTAAAATCCAAGACCTGTGGAGTTCAGTGGTGTACCAGATCATGAGAGCACCCAAGGAAGGTGGGGCAGTATATACCATTGCTCCTACCATGGATTTGGGAAAAGTAAAGCATGTGCACCGGTCCTTGCTGAAGGCCCAGATCTGTCAGGATCTGCCTACTGGGTTGCCTGATAGTCCGGTGGCTGAGTCTTTGCAGCCTCCGGAAGAGGGGTATGATGATGAGGAGGATTTGTTTGTCTTAGTGCCAGAGACACCACAACTTGGAGGTAGGACGAGGCTACAGGACATTGGTCCTTCGCTTCCTCAGACCTCTGGTGTCCGGCAAGCTGTGGAAACCCCTAGGGTAACAGAGGTTGAGGTGGGCTCACAGCCAGTTGTATTGCCTTCCAACTCATTAGAGGTAGGTGAGGTTACGGTAAGAAGGACTGGGAGGAGGACGGCAGGTCAGCACTCTAATTTGCACCACCTCCCTCGAACAGTGGGGGCAGGTTCAGTGGCCAGTATAGTGAGTAGTACAGCTGGTACCCTGTTCCGGCCTTGGAACTGAGTTCCTAGGTGGGATTTTGTTTGATTCACCGTCGGGACGACGTTGCAGAAACTGGGGATGGAATGTAACAGGATTAGGTGATTGACAGCAGTGTTTGCCTATCAGTGAATAGTACCTCCTATTTAAAGGCCGATTGGCTGTTACCTGGGATGCGTCACGTCCGTTTTCCTCTCTTGTTTTGGCTGTGTTGACGGTGGCTGTGGGTAAGTGTGCTGTGTTTTAATATGGTGACTTAGACATTGTTGGCGTGCATAATCTGAAAACTGTTTATTTAATTAGAGTGCAGTTTCTATATTCTGGTGCTGCTGCCCTTTTTGTGCTGCTTAGTGGGTTTTGATGACTGTTTGCCTCTCAGGTATGCAATGTTAATAGCTCGTTGCGTGGTTAGTATAAAGTGAGTATAGTATATTTAACATTTTTTTTTGGTGTAATTTAGTATACATGACTTCCTGTACCCCATGGTGTTAGCGGTGGGTATGACGGTGACAAGCCCATGCCTATGAAGCATTTTATTCGGCGTGATATCCTGATGGTAAGTATTTTTAAGGCAATTTATATCTGGGTGAGCATAATATTACTCTTTTTAACATCTCCTTTTGTTCGATGTAGGATTCTCCCTCTCGTTCTATGTTGTGATTGTTTGCTGCCGTGATCGTTTATGCCGTGATTGTTTGCTGCCGTGAGCACTTGCTGCTGTCTTCGCGCTGTTAACAGAGCGGCGGTCCATACAGCCGCGCCGACGAAGTCATCAAAGTTTATTAAAGGGGACTGCTGGTTTGATTCTGTTACGTGCCTTTCTAGTGCCCTGCTTCACGTTTTGGTTTATTTTATTATTAGTTATCATGGTTAAATCAGTTAACCTTTTTCTTTTTCTTTAAGTTTGTGGACATTTGTTTGATGGTATTGCTTTGATTTTTCTTTTTTTTTTTTGTGAAACTACAATCTGTCGATATGTGCATGTTTAATCTATGAATGCAATTCAAATCGTGTGGTGATCTACTGTATAGAAGTTGGTGTTTGTAACAATTTCAGGTGATTAACTATCTGATTTTCTGGTTACATTGTTGCTTCTCCTCACTTCTGTTTGTTGATACCACTTATGTGAGGAGTTGCTGCATTGATGATTATATTGCCATTTCTGCCCAGTTTGTTTTTATAGTTATTTATTTTCTTTCTGATTTATTGCAGGAGCTGGGGTCCCACGGGTGGTTTGATCTTCCTCCTTGTGGTGGTGGTTCTCCTTCATCGTGTGCGGTGTACACCTTGAGTGTTTGATAGTGTGATTAGAGTGCACGGGTGTGTGTGCGCGTGGAAGTGTGCTCTTGTGAAACCAAACTCTACATTGATCCCAGCCGTTGGGAACCTCAGCCCCTGCTGGTATTACTCCGTCTTTGTTTTACATATACATACACAAATACATACTACCTCAAGTTGGTTTTGTTTGATATCTTTTTCTTTTTGTAATTTGTGTTCTTGTGTTTGAAGTGGGGTTTCGTGTATTTTTCTGTGATTCATTGTTTTGTATTTTAATTAACTTTTGTATTAATAAACATTTTTGTATTTTTTTATACTCCTGTCTCTGGCCTCATTTTGAGGGAACCGAACCTGTGTGCTATATTCCCCAATTTGGGTGGTTTGAGTATTTTCCCTGGGGTTAATCCTTAGGGTGGCGTAGTCGGACTTCATTATTAGTGAACAAAACCTTGGGCTTGTGTCTCAGAATTACACCGCCCCGCCACACAGAGTAGATTCAGTGTATGATCAGCTCTGTCATTTTATAACATCTTGTCATTTTTTTGCTTTTATTTTATAATGTCGTGTCAAATTGGCTTAAGTAGACCTATTTATTCCAATGTTATTTCTGTCATCAAACTGTCATTTTCTCATGAAGATCCTCCCCTTTTGATAAGATATAAACTAAGCACTGTAAGAGGCACGCTATTTCATTCTCCTCCTGATCAAAGATGGATCTGCAAATCTCAGTTTTTCTTCTCTTCATTCTTTTCACTGCAGGTACAAAGACAAATAGCTTAAATTATTAAGGCATACAAATACAGATCACCAATCTCTCTCACTGTCTCTGTTTTATTACTACAGGACACTCTCTCAAATGTTATGAGTGCAACGATCCGATGGGTTCTTGTGCAGATCAAAAGGTACAAACATGTCCCAGTGGATCTTCTCAGTGCATGAGTACAACATCTGTGACACAAGTTGGTAAGTCCAGTGCGGTTTATTGAAATTTATTGTAAATTTCAGTGATGGAGATGCCTTTAATTTACTGGTGCTGCAACAGAACAGCTACTCGTTTTCCTGGTGGAATTTACAAATTCATTCTTTCAAAGAATGTTCCTGCTATTTAACTTTTGTATTTTATTTCTGTAATTTATTTCTCACTTTGCTATTAATACAGTTTGTAAGAAAAATGCTACATTTCACCTTTTCTCTTCTGCTTTGCAGCTGTGAGATTATATGCTTGTTTTTAATGCACTGTTGCTTTCTGCTTTTATAAATACATTTCCCACCAAAATAATGTAAAGTTGAACTGGTCTTTCCTTTATAATTTATGTTTTTTAGGCATTAGTTCTAAAGTGAGTGCTAAGAGTTGTGCTGTTGCCTGTCAAAATGTGTCCATAAACTTCGATATTTTAAAGATGACTTCTTCCTGCTGTGACACGGACCTGTGTAATGCCAAAGATAATTCAGGTATTGTGCTTCAATGATCATGTGAAAATAACTTCTTTAAAGTCAACACTCATTTTCCGTCCATATGAAATTCAATCAGAAAAAAAGCAGGGTTGTTTTTCTGTCAGGAATTGATTGAATAGAGCATCTAAAGGAGTGTTTCATTAGAGCTTATATTTTGTACAGAAAATAAAAGAACACTTGTTTACTTGTGTAGATCCCAGCACTAACGTCCCCAATGGAAAGAAATGTTTCTCTTGTGATGGGAACAGCTGCTTAAACATAATGAGCTGTTCAGGGACTGAAGACCGCTGTATTGAAGCAACAGGTGAGCATCTGGAAATAGAAAAAGATCATCATTATTTAATTTCTCTTTCACTTTAAGCGTTTGATACAGATCACTTATACCAATGTCCAGCTTAAGACTGAATCAACCTTTGTTTTCTTTCTTTTCATCAGAGGCTTCTGGAGGCCAGTCAGTTGTTTTAAAAGGCTGTGCCTCTAAATCCATCTGTGATTCTGCATCATTGTTTGGTGTTAATGGCATCTCATGTTGTGAGGGGAACCTGTGTAACGGTGATCAGAGTGTCTCCCAGAGCTTCCTGTTCCTCTGCTGTTCTCTGCTCTCCTACTTCCTGCTGCACTGAATCCAGCAGTTCTTCATCCTACAATCAGACATATACAGTATATATAATTCAGGACTGCAATAACAAAAATCTATTTATCTTTCAGAAGAAAAAAAATATGACCATTATTTATTTATTCAAATAACAAAAAGAAAATCATCTATTTAGTTTTTCAAGAATTTGTAAAACAATAATTGTGTTCTCAATATCAGGATTTTCCTGTTCAGTTACAGATCACAAAAGCAACAGGAGAAATAATCAGATATGATGATAACATTTATTACAAATACTTTTGTCTGTCATTTCACCTCATGCACATTATGCAATAAAAAATGTTCTGTGTACTACTCAGTTTTAAGTGTTGATTATTATATCTGACAATGAATAGCAATTTGATAGCTTGTGCTCTATTAATAATTTTAAAGGGAGGGTATAATGCTATTTCATGCATTCTGACTTATTTACACTGTTAAAGGTGCACTAGAACGTCTTTTTAAAAGATGTAATATAAGTCACATTCCCCTGAATGTGTCTGTGAAGTTTCAGCTCAAAATACCCCATAGATTTTTTTAAATTCTTTTTTTAACTGCCTATTTTGGGGCATCATTAACTATGCACCGATATATAGGTTGTGGCCCCTTTAATTCTCGTGCTCCCCCGCCCTGGATCTCGCGCTTACCTTGAACAGCATAAAAAACAGTTCACACAGCTAATATAACCCTCAAAATGGATCCTTACAAGAATGTTTAAAAAATGTTTGTCATGCATGCTGCATGCATACATCGGATCATGTGAGTATAGTATTTATTTGGATGTATTACATTTGATTCTGAATGATTTTGATAGTGCTCCGTGGCTAAAGCTAACATTACACACTGTTGGAGAGATTTATGAAGAATGAAGCTGTTTATGCATTATACAGACTGCAAGTGTTTAAAAATGAAGTGTGAATTCCTTGTATTCATTGTTGATTGGCGTACTCTCGCTCTCGCTCTGGTCGATGTGTGTGCGCGCTCTTCTGGACCATAACACAGGACCATACTCAAAAAAAAAAAAAACTCTCTGAAACGTGGGAAATCTTGAAGGAGCTTATTTGGCACTGAAATACTCTGTCATACGTCCAACTTTGGCCATGTTTAGCAAGAGAATCCAACTCTTTAACATTGTAAATAAGTCAGAATGCATGAAATAGCAAAATAATAATAATAATAATAACTTTTTTATTAGTTTAATTAATTTATTAGTTTTATTAAATGAATGGAGAATATCTTGTGTTTTTCCGTGGCAGCTCGAGCCCTCAGGATCGTTGCTTATGGTTTCATAAACAAGGCCCAGTTTCACACTGGATTTAGAGATCGTTTGAAACTGAAAGATGGAGCGGTCACAGCGGTAATGATCCCGGTCATGAGTCGGAACCACAGGGGGTGAGTAAAACTGCATCAAATGTCGGCAGTCTGTGCGTAAGTGCATATAATGTAAACAACACAAACATAATGAATCAAACATTATTCAGGGATAATGCAATGGTGTATTGTGTGTTTAAAGGTACAATTTGTGTTTTTTTTTTCCGCTAGAGGTCGCTAGAAGCCTATTCAAAACAAAGGCGTAGTTTGATGACGCCAAGTTTTAGAGCGGAAACTTGGGACATGTGGTCTCCATCTCGACGGACGGTGCAAACGAATAGGGATTGGAGTCTGGAAGAACTCATGTTCGTGGATGTGATTATTACCGTTACTGTAGTATGAAGTAGAGCAGGAGCGAGTGTTGCGGGAGCTGAACGAGGAGCTGGAGCGATTGATCAACACACGCCTCACGAGCAGCGGGACTTTTATTATGACACAGTCGCCGGCGCCGCTTCCGCTTTTCCGGTCATGAGTTTACGGGAGCTGTCCTTGTCGACAGAACCAGCGGCAGATGGTAAACAGTAATTATGTTCCATAAATAAGTAACACAATCCACCATAAAACGTGCAAGAAGTAAATAAGGAACTGCTTGAAGCAAGCTAGTGGTTTGCTGGACGCTAGAGACTACTTCCACATTTGACCACGGCACTGTTGTCATGTGGTTTCTACGTCAGTAAAGGCGGTAACAAAGGGTAACTGACGTCATTGACAGGCGACTGCACTGCCCCGTGTCACGGTTAAGAATGGGAATTTTCTCATGATTTACAAGTAGTTGAAAACATTAGAGATATTGTTAGTAATCAGCTGGACAAAATATATAACACTAGCCTAGTGGTTTTTGGATATTTTACTGCAAAAATTTTACATATTGTACCTTTAAATACATTTGTTTAAGTTGACCATTGATAGCTTCGCTATGCAAAAGCTGTGCATGCTCGTCGCTCTTTAGCTTCCGGGAGCTCGGCTGTTTTCTGAAAGACTCAGTACAGCATATCTTTCTTTTATAAATCTGTTAAAACTAAAGACTTTTCAGAGATATGAAGGATGCTATACTACTCTATAGGTACTCAAGATTAACATGTGATTGGCCGAAACTGTGTGTGTTATGTACCCTTTAACCGTCAATATTATAATGTATGAAGTGAGAGTGGCCCCTGAAAGAGTTCAAAGAAACTCTGAATATGTCTGTGACCCTGAAATTTTTACCGTTTTTTGTTTTATTGAGTTACTGAAAAAGCCTGTTTCTGCCACAGTTGAGTAAAAAATTTGATTTTCTAAGAATTATTAGAAACTTTCTCATAATTACTCAGTATGTTATAATATTTGGGGGGAGGGGATCTCATTACATCACTTAACATTTCATTACACTTAGAAGCTTTTGGTATATATATATATATATATATATATATATATATATATATATATATATATATATATATATATATATATATATATACCAAATACACACACACACACACACAAAAGTTCTGTCATGAAACTCTAGATGGCGCAGTCTAATAGCTCCTTGAACTCAACCTGCTTGTAATCACATCGTTATCTATAGGGCACAGCTGATTGGTTCCTGCTGTATCAGTAGCCAATGAGCTTGCATGCTCAACCTTCAAAATACTTTGGTAGCAATGCCTAAGCAATGCAGCACACTTCTGAAACCCTCCACCTTCCCCAGCTCCACCTGTATAGATCTGCTACAGGTAATTCATGTACACTATATTGTACAGCAGCAGCATCTCTTGCTCACAGCAGTGTGTTGTGTATGTATTGGCAGTAACAAGTCTTGTACTTGCTCTGCAGCAGCAGCAGCGTATCAGATCTATTCTGTCAAGACCAAACATAAACATACAACATTGTCATTATATACCCATTACCTTTATGTCATACATTACCATGCCAAACACTCCGAGAGTTGTCATGACAGAACATTGTATTATATTTTAGTATCTATTATCTGGTATTTTTTATGACTTTATGATCAAAAGATGGTGTTATTTTTCATTATTGCTTGGCCCTAAAGTGAGTGTGTGTGTCAGGATACAGACTAGAGAGAGGGTAAGTAGAATTAAAGACAAGCTTTATTGAACACAGCACATATTGAAATGGAGATGGTTTGTATTGACGATGCAGCAGGAGAATAACAGACAGGTGAGTTGCCACACACACACATACGTTTTCAGTCACTGATGAATATATCATAAATATTTTCTTTCTTTGTAGGACAAACACACGGAGCTGGAGGCTGGAGATCGGGGACTTGGAGATAGGAGACTTGGGTGAAGAAACAAACAACAAGTAATGAGACTTCAGGTGAGTAACAATCCATGAGAACATCAGGTGGGTCTTAGATGAGACTAGACAAGGTGTGTGTTTGTGTGGTGAGTTCTTTGAACTGGTGCAGATGGTGATGGGTGACAGCTGGTGGTGATCAGTAATTAGATGGTGATCGTGACTGGGTGATTGCTGAGAGTGAGTAGAAGGAGGGATGATGGGAAATGAGTGTGACAGAGCTGGTGACCGTGACACTGTGTTTTTCTATCCCGGTGGGGACTTCAACCTGAATGCACACTGAGCTCCCATGAGGAAACAAGCTTATAAATCATACAGAATGAGTTTTTTTATACTTATAGTTACCTTATATAGGCACTTAAAGTTAAAGATCATGACATCCTGCTATTTTTTTGTGTTCTCACTAGTTAAAAAGTCTTACAAATCTGCCAAATCATGTTTCTATTTAAATCTAGTGTTATGCACAGGTTTCTGTGTGGGTTATGTTTAGTGATGAGGCTTAGTCTGTTGAAGTGAGAGGTCTGTTTGTCAAGTTGCTTTTAGTCATCCCAGTCTCATCAGCTGAGGTTGAAAGAAGTTTCAGGGCTCTTATGAGACTGAAAACATGGCTCAGAATAACAATGGCACAAGTGAGTCTTAACAGTATTGCTGTGTGCCATGTCCACCAGGACAAACTGGACAACACTGATGTAAAACAAATATGCCATTTATATTATTTGACAAACTTAGACATGTGTTTGGCTTCTTCAAATAGCAAGGAACAAGACAGTAGACACATTCACATTGACTATTGCATTGCACTAATGAACGGAGTAAAGTTGATTCTCTGCCTCCTTGTCATTATTAATCACCTGTAACATTACAGAATAGACTAAAAAACTTAATACATTATCCCATTCGTTTTCTTAATCCTCAGCTTTTGGTGATGTCCTACCAATTTCAAAATCAAACCTACACACTTGGTGTCACAATTGAGCCCCAGTTTGCTGATGTGCAAGGTTCAAACTCATTTTGCTAACTGTCTAGCCTTGTGAACTACACGGTTCCTCAACAAACCTGCCCTTTTCTGAACAGACATAAAAGGAATTGAAACATTATTCTTGTATAGTCTGTTCCTGACACACGATGGATCTGCGAGTCTCTGTCGTTCTTCTTTTCATTGGTGGAGGTACAAAAACAGCAAGTATTGAATGTATTATTTGGTACACTGAGATCACTGAATGTTTCTCTCTGTTTTTAAGGATATTCTCTCAAGTGTTACTCTTGTTCATCTGCTTCGACGGGTTCCTGTAAAGCAACAGTGGAGACATGTAAAGATGGCTTTTCTGAATGTGAAAGCAGTTTATTTGAACAAACAGCTGGTAAGTCCAGTGTGAAATCTGCTGTAATAATTTACTGAAAGTGAAAGTACTGCTGGAGAAAAAGTTTACTTGTGGATGTGTTCACATGACTGCAAATCTTGGAATTGTTTATTATCTTATTATATGGTTGTTTATGTCTTTTTTTTGTTTGTTTGTTTTTTGCAGGTTCCACTAAGGTGCCCTTCACAACAAAAGGGTGTGCAGATCAATGTGAACCAGGGACCAAACAGATAGTAGTTGGAGGGACAGTTTCAACCCGCTGCTGCGACACTGACCTTTGCAATGCAGCAGGTATTGTTCCTCATTTGACTGTGTGCAGTTTGATTTGACCTACAGTAACATAAAATGGTTTATACAAGTCATTCAATAATTCAAACAAACAATAAAAATACACAAGTGAAGGTTCGTAAGATGCACAATATCATGAGTATTCAAAAATAGTGTAAAGTTTGAACAGCATGTAAAGCTTATGAATTAGTCAAGTGCTTTCTGAGAGTTTTTACTGTTTTTAAAAAAAATGTGAGGAAATTGATCAACAATAAACATGCTATTTTAATAACTATTATTAGTAGTAGTATTAATCAATAATAATTTCTTTATCATCTTGATTAGATGGAGTGTTTAAGGGAAGCTTCCTCCTGCTCTTCTCTCCTCTGCTCTTCTACTTCCTGTTTCAGTGAGTCCAGATTCAAGACTTCAGATTCTACAGTGAAGATCAGCACAAGAACTGAATATGAGACAATTGATTTAATTTACTGAATAATATATATATTTTTTGCTCTGCTGTACTTTGGTTTAAGGAACTGAAAGTATGTATTTTATTAAATGAATTTTAAACAAAATACTGCATCAGCACTATATGTATGTATACATTTCTTATGCATAAAAAAAAAGTTATTATAGAATGAAATAAAGAATTTAATGTTTTTTCTTTCAGTTTTAAAAAGAGTGTTCCTACCCATCACAGGAAACTGTCTGCATTTTTTTGAATTTCAAAAACAATATATGTAGAGAGTTTGGTGACTTTAGGTAAAACTACCCCCACCCACACACACTTTTTCAAAAGGTGCCGCTTTATATCCCCTCCTCTACGCCAGTTTCTCAGGCTTTGTCCGTGTCTACTGGCAGATAACTCTAATGTGTGTGTCGAGTTTCATGCGATTTGAAGCATGCAAAGAGTCTCAGAAACACTCAAGAATATTATTAAAGTTTGATGTTGTCATAGCAACATTATTTAAGGTATTAAGAATCGTTTCACAATCCTACATCTGCCGTGTTTTGATATTATACTGATGAAGTTTGAAGCAAATCGGGTAAAAATAAGAGGGTCATTTCAAAGCATTTTGAAAAGTGACACATTTCCTGCTGCCAGTTGGAGGCGCTATAACTTTGGCAATAGTCACATCCATGTGATCGGCCTCCTACAATGAACTCACAGCTGAAGTTTCATGCAAATGCAGAAGTTATAACACACTTCCTGTTTTCCTTTTGTCGCCATGACCACGGCCAAACCGATCAAAAATCCGCTCACAATTTAGCAACCCCAATCCTGTCTTGACTTCATGCTGACCAAGTTTGGTGGCGATTGGATAAATTTCCTTGGAGGAGTATATCAAATCCAGAGCATGCATTTTCCAAACAACCCTAAACATCTGACTTCCCGTTGGGCAGCCCAGTTTCATACATATGTGCTAGTATGTATCCAAGATTTCAGATTCTGGTCAAGGGGGCGCTCTAGAGCCCCCCTGCCATGCTCGTGTCCCAGATTTGGCCTGGCCCTAATGGCTGCGAATTCTGACCTGTGTGCAAATTCAGGAGTTTTTGAGGGGCCCAAAAGCCCCCAAAAAACCTGAATAAAAATATTAAGAAGAGGCTTGTTTGAGATGCGCCTAGCCGAGAGTATTCGGCTGCAAAGAGGGGAGGAGTGAAAAAAGTGCAGGCAAGACAGACAATTCTCCGTTCTCGTAGTGGATCAGACACCTACGAGATCAAAGGCGGATATCGCGGGATTCACACTTGTGTGCTGTGTTGCTGATAAACTGTATGTAATTTAAGTTCTGCTGCTTTTATATGAAAATAAACATAACGAACAAGAACCCAAAGTACGTGTTATTTATTTCCATTCAAAATATGTGCGTATCACTCATTTTAACTTTAATTACAGACATGTTTTATATATATATTTTTTTATAAATGACAACAATCACATAACCCATCGCAGATCGCAGAGTTTGGGAATATTTGCACATTACTTTTTACACATAAAAACATGGTTTTAGAGTTTTAAAATCAAACATTTTAAAAGAGATCAATACAACACAGTTGTTTAAACCAATAAGCTTTAAGCTGTGTCATCAGCAAGTCATTTCCCATCGTGCTTTTGGTCAGCGCAGTCAGTGGAGAGCAACTGCGCTCGACTGCAGAATCCAATGAGACTTTTTTGACACACGTCGGCATGACATCAGAGCAAGGCGGCCCACCCTCGGACACATTTCTAACCGGCATGCATCTTGTGGTGATCAACAGTGAACGGTTCTGTGCAGAATTTACTCATCTCAAACAAGCCTAATAAGAACCAAAAGAATAATCCTAAGGAAAACAATAGTTAACATTCGGCACAGTTATAAAATTGGAATTTGCAGTTGAGAAACATCATAACATAAACTTTGTTAAACTTTTTGTTCTCTGCTTTAACTGCCTTTGGCAAGATTCATATTTCTTATAGGCAAATCCAGGAACCAGTTGAATAAACTGCTTCAACAAGTTAGACATGAGTCTTGTAAGCATGTTTTTACAAGTCAGATACATAACTTTATGTATCTGGATTTAATTTAATACCGAAAAGTAAGACTGATTACTCCTAACTAACTGCTTGCTGGTCATAGTTGGTCATTAAGAACTCTTAACATAATTGCTTTGTTTATGCAACTAACCTCAGTCCAGTCAAGACTTTGTTTATTTTATATTTGTTTCTGTTTGGTGTAAGGTCCACCCAACTAGCCAAACAAGGGTTTACAAAGGGGTGGCTAAAGGTTTCCTGAATGCATTCAGTCTTTTCAGTGCGCAAAGTAATTTAATTCCAGTTTTATCTGACTCCAGTTAATCACAACCTCAAATTTAGGTTAGAGCGTCAATTGATTATTGGACTTTTAATTTATAATTAATCTAGACACTTGAGTATTCTATTTAACTCTTTAATTCTATTCGTTCATTGGGATTTCAGTGTTGCTCAGAGTGTCACGCCAGCAGTGTACGTGGATCCAACAGCCAAAAACTTGTTAGTCTTGGTCACTAGGCAGAAGTAATTGACTAACACTATTGCTTGCTCTTTCTAAAAGCACAATATTTAATTCCCATAGATCTGTATACACCTGTATAAAGCAACATTATCTGTAGTCAGAGTTCATAACCACTACTACAGATATAAGCCAACCAATATTACTTTCTCTGATAATAGTTTTATTTTTGGCATGCCCTGAGCCTTTTACAACATTTCTTTAAATACCCAGACCGAGACAAAACATCTTCCTAATGGTCGCATGAACTAACAATTGTTATTTGCTTTAATCAAGACCCCAGATTTTACACCTTATTGAGGGCAGAAGGCAATTTGCATGAAGACTCTGTGTAGGTAAGTGATGATTTATGACTTGTTATGGTATACAGTGGGATCTTGTATCCTGAAGATTCCCCAGCAGATAAACAAGTCTATACAAGAGTGATGTCTCTCTATATATATAATTAAAAAACAACGTTCAACCGCTTATGAAAGCTTGAGTGTCTGTAACAACTACACTAGGCTATTGGAAAGGGCACACCCTCTACAGTAATATTTTTAAACTCTCTAAATTGTATTACCCTTTAGTCTATTTCTCTGGGAATGAGACCATTGTACCATTTGCAGTGAGACATTTCAAATGATATCAAACATGACTGTAAATTCACTTGCATTGACACAGAACATAATATTTTTATTTAATTATTCCCGCATCTTCGCTCAACAGTGTTTGTATTGTCCGTATATCTCAGGAGAACAAAGTATCTGAGGTTCTTTCACTCTTAAATTGATTATAAATAATAAATGGAACAACTCAACTCTCCTCCAATGGATTATTGTTTCAAAAATATACATTCCATCTGATATTTGCACAAAAAACTCACTCATCCAACAACACAACTTGTAATTTTGTCTCTGTAATTTTGTGCGCATTGTAGATTGAATAACAAGATAACTTAAATGCTGCAAAATATTTACAATATTTAGCATTTAACATGCAAAGATCATGTTTGTTTTCCGCTGAAACACAACCACAGACACACATTGCACACACCCAAACACATTTACAAGTCCATGTTTGCATTGCAAAAGCTTTAAAGCTTGTTTGAGTTTGGAAGCTTTCTTATTTAAAATGAAAAAAGGAAGAAAAAAACAGCTTAGATGATGAGTTTTTCAACTGGTTCTACTGTGTGACTGACTAGCATTCAGGGCACAACAGGGATGAAAACACTCAGGGATCAAAAGATTTTTTCTCTTGCAAAACAAGTAAAAAAGAAACAATTACTCATTCCTCATTTCATGTCTGTTTGTCGTGATGCAAAATCCCATGCAATGACAAATGATTGACTGAGGTCATTTGATTAAACATGTAATATTTTTAAAACACACAATTTTTCAAACTAGTCTGGTTTTATCAAAACACTTAACACAATTCACAAAACCACACACCCAAACTGCAAAATACCTCATATATCCTGCAAAATGAAGCACTGCAACCGAAACTACACAGAGCATTATCAAAATCAAACTTTTGCATGAAATGGCACACACTTCATTCATATTACCAGATTTTTGCCTAACCACCTACACACTGTTGGGCATAATGAAAAGCACCCCCATCTTTAGTATGCTTTGCCAGAATACTAAAATATGTATCAGATTGTTCACATGCACAGAAATATTTGCAGATACACACACATGCTGTTGCAACATTTTTATTTTTTTTCCTTCACTACAGTAAACAAGTCAGTACAACATAAGCACAGCAGATATATTTACATGGGACTGAACAAAAATATTCTTACAAAAAAAGTAAACTGAAAAAGAAAATTTCTGAAAAAAATATATTACAGTAAAAAAAACAAAAAACAAAAAAAGGCAAGAAAAATAATTAGGCAGCATCTTGCCGCACAGCCGGGTCTGGCCACAACGCCTCGTCAACATCACAGGCAATATCTTCCCTTGCCAGACATCGAGGGAAGAAGCGCCTTGAGTGCCTTATCCATCCCTGAATTGCACCCACATCAATCTCATCACATGCCTCTTCCATGGCCTGCACAAGAGGCATGCGCACAAAGGGCTGCCGGTCGTATACCTTCCACCGCCATGCCGAAAAGAATTCTTCTATGGGGTTCAGAAATGGTGAGTATGGTGGGAGGTATTGCACGAGAAATGTTGGGTGGTCAGCAAACCAGTTTTGGACTGGGGCTGCACGATGAAAGCTCACGTTGTCCCATACTACAACGTACCGGTTTCTTTGATGGTCTGCATCATTCATACGCTCTGGTGGTATGAGAATGTTGTGAAGTCTGTCCAGAAATGTGAGAATATGGGCTGTGTTGTATGGTCCAAGTTTGGCATGACGGTGGAGGACACCATGCATATTGGAGATGGCAGCGCACATTGTGATGTTCCCACCACGTTGGCCAGGAACATCTATAATGGCTCTGTGGCCAATGAGGTTTCTCCCTCTTCTTCTGGTCTTTGCTAGGTTGAACCCAGCCTCATCTATAAAGATGAACTCATGTGGGATTGCATGAGCATCCATTTCCAGTACTCCCTGAAAACAAAGAACAAAAATCACTCAATATGGTGTTATCCAGTACACTGGGAAACAATGTTGTGTGTAGTGTACTGCAGTCAATATAGTACTTACATCCACATATGCTCGTCTGAACTCTTTGTTTCTTTGAGAGTTTCTCTCAAACGGCACCTTATAAAGTTGTTTCGTTCTGATTTGGTTTCGCTTGAGAATGCGAGCCAATGTGGACAGACTAACTCGTTGAATGTTGTTGAATAAGGTGTTGTCTTGGATGATGTGGCTTTGAATTTCTCGTAATCTGATTTCATTATTTTCCAAAACCAAGTTTACAATGGCAGCTTCCTGTACCCCGGTGAACATTTGGCCCCTTCCTCCACCATGGTGTCGTCTCTCAGTCCTTTAGAAAAAATAAAATAAAAATATATATAGGGCTTGGACAATGCAGCCTAAATATTTTCCCCCACAGTAGAGTACATTGTACAGGAAACTTGTACAGTTCATGAATGGCTGATGTCATACACTAAGTAAACAGGTGTCACCCAACTGATACACTATGACATGGGGTATACTACATGTGTACTACATGAAATTTTGGTTACATACCTGTTCTCCAGTCTAAAGGTCCGGATGACAGAGGCGACAGTAAAACGGCTCAAGTTTGGCTGCACTCTCTGTCCAGCCTCACGCATTGTCAACCCATGGTTGATGACATGATCTACTAAGGTTGCTCTGATTTCATTTGAAAGTGTTTGTCTTCTTTGGCCATGAACTCTTCTACCTGCTCTACCCCTACCTCTCACTCTTCCTCCCCCTCTTATTCTCAACCTCCCTCTTCCTCTTCCTCTTCCTCTTCCTCTCTCTGCAATGTCTTCCATTGTTGTTGTAAAAAAAAAAGGTTCTCACCTGTGGTCTTTTCATAGTGCTTACATCCTGATTGAAGTGTTAACAATTAACCACTGAGGTGTTTGGCCAGGTGGCACATGTAATTGGCCAATTAGCTCATGTAGTGTCATTTTGAATGGCAGTGTTTTGAAATGGCAAACATGTGACTTTATGTCAGATTGTTGTGTCTTATGCAGAGAACTGTATTTAGTGAATTTAAAAAGTGCTATTTTGAAATGCAAAATGTGTGTAAAACAGAAAAGGTGTTTAGACTTTTGGAGACTTGAGAAGAAGTTTTGCTCTCTGTGTGTCAGTTTAAATAATTGTGCTGTGCATGTCATTTTAGTGTGTTAGCAATTGGAAAAAACTGTAATAGAAAAAAGTTGCGTGAACTCAAAATTTCATTGTACCAAGATGAACTTAATATGATTGAGTTGAGCTGCAGCAGATTTCTAATTGCCAGCATGCCAGGGTCTCGGCTGTGTCCCACTTGTCACAAAAATTTTAAGTCCTACTTACCTACTAAAAAATTAAATGTTTTGAGGTAATACGTTTCCTCAAATACTGTCTTTAAGTTATTTCTTTTACTCACTCTGATGTGTTCTAGGACATTGAAGATTTTTGCGTTTCAGAATGTCTCAAGACTGATCATCCATGATTTCCCAAAAATTGAACCTTATGGCTAAACAGGTTTAAACAGGTTGATCTCATTCCTGTTGGCCATATACAACTAACTGTAGATATTGTACTACTTACAGTTTTTTTCAAGTGCTAACATACATTTGTCCAATCTTTAGTCACATTTTCAAAACTCTAAACACATTTTGTGGCCATACCATGAACATAATTCATGTCGTTTTCACACAAAATGCAATCAATTAACACGTTTCTAAAATGCTTACATTTTCTTTTCATTTAAGCTTACCTCATACCAAAATCATGGATCTTTCTCATCTTATTTGCAAATGCTTAAACACAGCAAGTCAGAAATGAAGACCTAATAATGTTCCAATCTTTAAATATGGATAAAACCTCTACTTTTGCAACAACAGCAGCTCAACAGTATTGAAAAAAATATATAAAACAAATACTGAAACAACTGATAAGCATTTTTTATTAGCAGATCACTGAAATACTGAGAAATAGCAGATTGCAGTCTCAGTTGGATAGTCATAGTCAGGTGTTCAATTTCTTTCCATCACACAGGAAAGAATTCAATTTCTACACACAGTAAATAGGACTTTTTGAATTGGATTTCTTCAGTGTGGATGAAGAACAACACAGAGGAGCAGAGAGAAAAAAATATCTGGGTAAGGGAGAGGAATAGATGAGGGCACCATCAACACCACACACCCAACACCAGAAAGAGATTTCAACAGAGGGGCCAACTGAAGTTCTGCATAGGGGACACATTTGACCAGCGGCTGCCCTGAGCATTTCTGTTACTACTTCTTCTAAATGTGTTTTGAAAATGTGACTAAAGATTGGACAAATGTATGTTAGCAATTGAAAAAAACTGTAATTGGCATTAAACTAAGTAAATTATGTAAGCTTAAGTTTCTGTTTCAAGAAATGTCTGTTAAACTTTCATTTTCTCATAAGATCCTCCCCTTTTGATAAGCTATAAAATGGGCACTGAAACAGACGTTATTTCATTCTCCTCCTGATCAAAGATGGATCTGCAAATCTCAGTTTTTCTTCTCTTCATTCTTTTCACTGCAGGTACAAAGACAAAAAATTGTTTGTGAAGTTGCTGAGAATAATAACAGATCACTGATGCATCTCTCTCTCTGTTTTATTACTAAAGGACACTCTCTCAGCTGTTATGAGTGCATGAGTGCGACAGGTTCTTGTGCAGATCAGAAGTTAAAAACATGTCCCATTGAATCTTCTCAGTGCAAGAGTTCAACATCTGTGGCACAAGTTGGTAAGTCCAATATGATTGAAATTTACTGTTATATTTGACTGATTGGAGATGCTGCTGTTATTTACTGGTGCTGCAACAGAACAGCTACAATTTCAAACACTGAATATTCTACATATATTTCTGATATTTAATCTGTTTTCTCTCAGATTATGGTTTTGTATATAAAAATGTTTGAAATGAGAAAAATGCAACATATTTGTCATATTTATAATTACATTTTCCATCAAAATGATGTGCAGTTGAATTGGTCTTTCCTGTATCATTCATGTTTTTAGGTGACTCTATACTGAAGGCTAAGAATTGTGTTCCTGCCTGTCAAAGTGGGTCCCTGAACTTAGGCACTTCAAAGACAACTTATTCTTGCTGTACCACAGACCAGTGTAACCTCCAAGATGCTCCAGGTATTGTCCTTCAATGATCATGTGCAAATAACTATCTTCTTTAAAGTCAACACTCATTTTACTTCCAAATGACATTCAATCAGGAAATAAAACGCAGGGTGTGACTTTCTGTCATGAACACACTGAATAGAGCAGCTAAAGGAGTGTTGTTTCATTAGATATTATATTTTATACAGAAAATTAAATTAAAATAATATTTGTTTTCCTCCTGTAGATCCCTCTAATGTCCCCAATGGAAAGACATGTTACACCTGTGATGTTCAGAGCTGCTCAACCATTTTGAACTGTTTAGGGGATGAAGACCGCTGCGTTACAGTAACAGGTGAGAATCTGAAAAAGAACAAAGATTAAAGTCATGATATTTTAAACTCTCTTAGGTTAAATCATTTGACACAGATCACATATACCAATGTTTTCTTTCTTTTCATCAGCGACTTCTGTAGGTCAGTCAATTTCTGTAAAAGGCTGTGCATCTAAATCCATTTGTGGCACCACAGCATCAGTTCATGGTATTGGGAGCATCTCATGTTGTGAGGGGAATCTGTGTAACGGTGATCAGAGTGTCTCCCAGAGCTTCCTGTTCCTCTGCTGTTCTCTGCTCTCCTACTTCCTGCTGCACTGAATCCAGCAGCTCTTCATCCTACAATAATACATATATCAAATCATCTATCAGAGGAAAATATTAGAATTATTTCTTTATTGATTCAATACATTTTTTGTAAAACAATAATTGTGTTCTCAATATCAGGATTTTCCTGTTCAGTTAAAGATCACAAATGCAACAAGAGAAATAAACAGATATTATGATAACATTTTACAAATACTTTGTAAATGTTTATCATTTTACCTCATGCACATCATGCAATTAAAAGTTTTGTATATAACTCAGTTTTTGTTTGTGTGTTGATTATTATAACTCAAAATAAATAGCAATTTGCTAGTTTGAGCTCTATTAATAATTGTTACAGCTTTTCTTTAAGCCTTTGTCTTTGATAACAGGAGTGAGCAAGTTTTTCATGTGAACAGAGTCCATAGAAACAAACAATGTCTTCCTTTTGTTCCAATGAATAAACATTGCCTTAAATCCACTTCCTGTGTCTCTCATTCCTTCATGTTGATGACACCTAATAATAAATAAAAAAGGTAAAGCTGACTTTTTAATTTCACAATTCTGATTTTTTTAAATCTCAGAATTGCATGTAATAAAGTTGCAATTGTTATTTATAAAGTCAGAATTTCGAGATATAAACTCATAATTGCATTTTTGTTTTATTGAAGTACTGGAAAAGTCTCAGCTTTCTAATTTAGCTAAAATCATATTAAGGAAGCTTCTTTTCACCACAACTGAGTAAAAACTATATGGTTCTTTAAGAATTAAGAGAAACTTTCTTATAAATACTTAAAGTCAGTTTTTTCCCTCGATGGGAAAAAAGTAAACTCAGCATAAAATCAGCCTTACTGTGTCCTCTTCTATAATACTGCATGATACCTTTGACAAGAAATGCTACAAGAAAACATCAGAGTGAGCATGAGAGTTATCCCCAAAATTAAACAAAAAGTAATAAAATGCAAATAATCATTTCAAAGAATTGCATCATCAAACAATCGGTGTGGGATTAGTTTAAAGGATTAGTTCACTTATGAATGAACATTTCTTGATAATTTACTCACCCCCATGTCATCCAGTCGAAAAGAAATGAAAGGGTTAGTTCACCCAACAAATGAAAATTCTGTCTTTAATTACTCACCCTTATGTCGTTTCACACCCTTAAGACCTTTGTTCATCTTTGGAACACAAATTAATATATTTTTGTGCAATTTAACCAAAACTTTCAAGGTCCTGACAGGTAGGTTACTAAAGATTTAAAATAGTCCACATGACTGCAGTGGTTCAACTTTAATTTTATGAAGCGGCGAGAACACTTTTTGTTAGAAAAAACAAAAATAATGATTTTATTCAACAATATCTTCTCTTCTGTGTCATTCTCATACGTTATTTTCGTTCAGTGCTTCCAGGTTCTAGTCAACGCCCCAACACTGTTCACGTGATCAGCACGACGCATGATTGTGATGCTGATGCAGGAGCCAGCCAAAAATGAGTAATTAATGACTGGATTTTCATTTTTGGCTAAATTTTTAACTAACCCTTTCATTTCAAACCCTTTTACTGAAGGTTATATCAGGAAAAGTAACTAAGTTTATTAAAGTCATTTACAATATGTATACATTCATTAATATTATGCCTAACATGACGAAAATGTCTTTGTTAATGTCTAGATTACAAGCGAGATGATAAATATTATGAAGTACAGTGTCTTTCAGCACACCTTCCGATGTTCATCCGTGTTTTCGTGCCGTGGGAGAGATGATCGGTTCACTCACGCTGGCTGAATGATTCAATCAACAGGTTTTCATTCCATCGCATCTTCTCATAATGTAAACAGGTGACAGCTAAAAGATCAAAAATGTAATAATTGCTGCAATGATAAATTGATGTTAACTCCAGACTTACTTTTTTCTTTTTGGAACTGTTGCAAAAACTACATTTAGCATTATTTACCACCAGATGGCAGCAGATCATCTTTTGTAGGGGGAGAGTGGGGATGGTTGCAACACTTTTTGTTTCTCAGAGACTGTTTGTATTGGAAAGCCAACATTGTAATACAATATACCCACATCTGTCAGCTACTCACCCACACTGCTGCAACACGTGTAGTCTACACAATTTATACTTGAATAGACAAAGTCAAATGTTGCTATTGACCTCATGGGGAAGTTAAAATGTGATAGAAATCATTCTTTAACATCATTTTCAAATGTATTTGTTTTACTTGTGCACAGACAGGGTCTTCCCTAAGTTAAATAGTCTGGAGGGAAACATTTTGTAGTAAAAAACAGGTTTTGGTAAATTAAAACAAACTACAAAATATTTTTTAAATCAAAATCAACACACTGAAGTTTAATAACTTCTGTAAAAGCTTACTGAACTGTGTGTAAGTGAATGTTGCATTATATTCTTGCAAGTTATGTGGCAAACAGTGAAAAAAAAGGGGTTAGCCTACATCGCAATATTGGAAATGTTTCCGTTTTAAACCAAGAAGGAGAGCCAATGGATATCACACAAACCAAGTACAAACTTTGCGCAAGAGTTATGGCAGAGAAAACGTCTTAACCTCGGTCAGTATTCACTACAGAAAGCGAAAGTAAAAAGTGAGGGAGCTGTAAGCATCGGACACTGCATTAACGGAGCATATTCTCTCAAAGACGACCAGTTTCAACATAACGTTTATAACGGTATATAACTGTCTTAAAGGGTTAGTTCACCCAAAAATTAGAATAATGTCATCAATTACTCACCCTCATGTCGTTCTACACCATTAAGATCTTTGCTCATCTTCGGAACACAAATTAAGATATTGTTGATGAAATCCGATGGTTCAGTGAGGCCACAAAGCCATTGAAACTCTCAAGGTCTATAAAGGTACTAAAACATATTTGAAACAGTTGAGTGAGTTCAGTGGTTCTATCTTAATATTATAAAGTGACAAGAATACTTTTTGAGCGCCAAAAAACCCCTAAAATAATGACTTTTCAACAATAGCCTATAGTGATGGCCGATTTCAAAACACTGCTTCAGAGCTTTACAAATCAAATCAGTGGTTCGGAGCACCAAAGTCATGTGATTTCAGCAGTGATCAAATGTTTAAGTGACTTTGATTTGTGAGCAAACACAGACACAATCAAGCGCAGATAAAATGAGTTTAATAAAGGAAACTATAAGTATATACAGCTACTAAGAAAAGCATGTATACAGAATAAAGAAAAGTAAAGAAAGAGAGAGAATAACAACCTAATGAAAGCCATCAGAGAATCAAAATCACCTTCTTGAAAAGGGCTCAAACTTAGGCTATGTTCACACTATAGAATCTGATCTAAACTGATTACAGGTCAGAAGTCAGATTGGATACACATATACACATATACATACATACAGTGTATATCAATATATATCCAAGTAATGCATGTGTCTTCTTTCAAACACAGTGTTAATCTGAAGTTAAACCTGCCTCCTGGTAGGTTTAATTTAAGCCTCAATGTAGTCCTGGAGTAGCTCTAGGAAATCATCTTATTAAACTCTGGACTAGACTAAGTCAAGGACTATTTTAAACCATGACAGAGAAATCAGATTTCTGTTAATCTGGTTTAAAGGGCCATTTTATTCTAGGACTAGGCTTAATCTCTGTCCGGGAAACCGCCCCAATGTCTTTTATCTTCAGTTGATTTCATCTAAGGCTGTGACTGAAGTCAGTTGTAGTTCTTGTGTTTCTCTTTTCTTCAGTGATAGCTTTGCTTAATTATCTGATTAACATTAACTCTGTTTCAGTGTTACTTTATCACTATTTAAAGAGGGATCAAATGTCCTCTGAACAGAGTTGATTTAACTCTGGGGATTTTACTGTGCTGTTAGACAGGTAGGAAAGCCACAGGTAAATATGACACTTATTATAATAGGTTTATGTGAAGATTTTTTTAAGTTTACTTAAAAGTTATTTTTTAAAGCCTAATAAAAAATTGATAGCTTTTAGTTATACTGTAATGTTGAGTGTCTATAATTAATGTTTAAATAGAGACATCAGTACTGGTATCAGTGATCCTTCGTTCATAAATGCCATTAAACAAATATTTAAAATATACTGTGTTTAATTTGTTTCTCGTTCTAGGACAAGACTTGTCATCCACGATTTCTGAGAAATTGAAACTTACGGCTCTGTTTAAACCAGTTGATCCCATTCCTGTTTAGACGTTGGCCACATACAACTAACTGTATGCTATTACTTAACTCCTTCCTGGTTTCTCAGTAACTTCCCATCCTCCTCACTGAATCCTAATCCCTAAAGCCTTTCTAATTAAATAGAATTTTCTTTCTTCTGCAGAACACAAGCAGATATTTACTTTCTTCTGTTGAACACTTCTGTGTTCCAGACATACTGGATTTGAATGACATGAGGGTAAATAAAAGATGATAGAATTTTCATTTTTGTGTGCACTATCACTTTATGAATGTTGGTTAGACCTATTCATTTATTTCAATTCCTTATTAAATCTTCCTTGATTTTTAATTGGCATTAAATTAAGTAAATTATGTAAGCTTAAGTTTCTGTTTCAAGAAATGTCTGTTAAACTTTCATTTTATCATAAAGATCCTCCCCTTTTGATAAGATATAAAATGAGCTCTGAAACAGGTGCGTTATTTCATTCTCCTCCTGATCAAAGATGGATCTGCAAATCTCAGTTTTTCTTCTCTTCATTCTTTTCACTGCAGGTACAAAGATAAATGTTTGTGATGTTACTGAGAATGATAACAGATCACTGATGCATCTCTCTCTGTTTTATTTCTACAGGACACTCTCTCAGATGTTATGAGTGTATGGGTCTGACAGGTTCTTGTGCGGGACAAACCATAAAAACATGTCCCAGTGGATCTCTTCAGTGCGAGAGTTCAACAGCAGTGGTACAAGTTGGTAAGTCCAATATGCTTGAAATTTATGCTATTATTTACTGGTGCTGCAACAGAACAACTACTCGTTTTTCTGGCAGAATTTACAATTACAGTCACAGAACATTCTACATATTTGATATTTAATCTGTTTTTTTTCTGATTATTTTGTATAATTTTTGAAATTAGAAATGCGACATTTTGACAGTTGTAAGAAAGTATGTGAACCATTTGCAGAATCTGTGAAACTGTGAAGAGAAATTAACAATAAGATCATACAAAATGTATGTTGTTTTTTATTTAGTACTCTCATGAGTAATATATTTTACATAAAAGATCTTTACATAGTCCACAAGAGGGGGGAAAAGCTGAATTTATTCAAATGAACCCATTCAAAAGTATGTGAACCGGGGTGTTTTTTTTTTTTTTTTTTTTTTTGTGATGGTGAGTCTCTTGTTTGTTCTGAGCAGTTAAACTGAGCTCTGTTCTTCAGAAAAATCCTCCAGGTCCTGCAGATCTCTTCAGTTTAAGCTTTTTTTTTTTTTTTTTTTTTTTGTGCATATTTGAACCCATTCCAAGAGTGAGATCTGTGTTTTTTGAGGGACTCAAACACAACTATTAAAAAAGGTTCAAACATTCACTGATTCTCCTGAAGGAAACAATGCATTAAGAGTTGGGAGGTGAAAACTTTTTGAATTCAAAGATCAAGGTAAATTGTACTTTATATTTTTTCTTCTGAAACATGCAAGTAGCTTCCGTTGCTTCCCATGGCAGTTCTAAATAAAAAGGAATGATATTTCAATAAAAGAAGAATTTGGACAACTTCATCCTGTTCAAAAGTTTTCTCCTTTTTTCTGAAGAACAGAGCTCAGTTTAACTGCTCAGAACAAACAAGAGACTCATGAACAACCAACACAAAACATAAAAACAGTCGTGGATCATCATCAGGTAACCACACACAGTATTGAGAATCAATGGTTCACATACTTATGAATGGGGCCATTTGAATAAATTCAGCTTACCCCACCCTTGTAGACTATATGTAAACATCTTACTCAGGACAGTACTAAAAAAAAAAAAAAAAAAAAAAAAAAAAAATGTATGTACTCATTTTTTCACATTTTCAGATTCTGCAAGTGGTTCACACACTTTTTCTTGCAACTGTGGTAATTATTTATTTGTATTATTTTTTTGGTCTTTTATAGGTGACATCACTTCAAAAGTGAAGGCTAAAGATTGTGCTTCTGCCTGTCAAAGTGGGTCCATGAACTTAGGCATTGTAAAGGCGATTACTTCCTGTTGTAACACAGACCAGTGTAACGTCCAAGATGCTCCAGGTATTGTCCTTCAATGATCATGTGCAAATAACTTCTTTAAAGTCAGCACTCCCTTTGTTTCCAAATGACATTCAATCAGGAAATAAAACGCAGGGTGCGACTTTTCTGTCATGAACTGATTGAATGGAGCAGCTAAAGGAGTGTTTCATTAGATGCTATATTTTATACAGAAAATTGTTTTCTTCCTGTAGATCCCTCTAAAAATGGAAAGACATGTTACACCTGTGATGGACAGACCTGCACAACCATTTTGAGTTGTTCAGGGACTGAAGACCGCTGCATTAAAGCAAAAGGTGAGAATCTGGAAAAAAACTAGGATTAAAGTCATCTTTTAAACTCTCTTAGGTTTAAACATTTGACACAGATCAGATAAACCAACGTCCAGCTTAAACTGAATCAACCTGTTTTCTTTCTTTTCATCAGTGAATTTTGGAGGCCAGTCAGCTGTTGCAAAAGGCTGTGCATCTAAATCAGTTTGTGATGCCACAACATCAGTTGCTGGTATTGAGAGCGTCTCATGTTGTGAGGGGAATCTGTGTAACGGTGCTCAGAGTGTCTCCCAGAGCTTCCTGTTCCTCTGCTGTTCTCTGCTCTCCTACTTCCTGCTGCACTGAATCCAGCAGCTCTTCATCCTACAATCAGACATGTATCAAATCCTCTATCAGAAAATATTAGAACTATTTTGATTTTAAAAAGTGTATGTATTTTTCATGAGTTTGTAAACAATTGTGCTTTCAATATCAGGATTTTCCTGTTCAGTTAAAGATAACATTTTACAAATACTTTGTAAATGTTTGTCATTTTACCTCATGCACATCATGCAATTGAAATTTTTGTATACGACTCTTTGTTTTATCTGACAAACAGCAATTTTATTGTGCTGTTAATAATTGTTACAGCTTTTCTTTAAGCCTTTGTTTTTGATAACAGGAGTGAGCAAGTTCTTCATGTGTACAGAGTCTAGAAGCAAACAATGTCTTTCTTTATTTTGTTCCAATGAATAAACATTGTCTGAAATCCACTTCCTGTGTCTCTCATTCCTTCATGTTGATGACGCCTAATAAAACAAATAAAAGGTAATTGTAACTTATAAATATCACAATTCTGATTATCTCAGAATTGCATAAAGTTGCAATTGCAAGAAGTCAGAATTGCATGATATACTGTAAACTTGAAAAACTACTGTAAAAGATGCAATTGTCTTTTTAAATGTTTTGTTCTGTGGGAAACGATTATCCATAATCTACCTTCTTGCACACTGCTCTGTAGTGCGGTGAAAAACTGCTTCCCAATTACCAACAAGCATTCTTATGTAGTTCCAAATATGGAAGTAAATTAATGCCAAATGTTTTTGAAATAAAAAGCTTGTTGAATTGCACTAATTGAAAAAATGCATTACATTAGCTGTGCTTGCATTTAGATGCATTGTATTTTTAAGGCTTGCATTTTTATGGGCTGAAATTCAACATGGTCGTATATTTAAGCTGTGAATATTCCAATTTCACAAATTCAGATGTTCAAATTCAGCAGAAAATTCAACATTTCACATCCGGGAACTGCAGGAAAAGCAGTAGAGTGCCGATGCATGATCTCCATCTGCTGTTTGCGAAGTCCAGAGTACAGCTAGTAGCTAAGTCATTATTCATTCATAAAAACGGATTTACAGAAATGGAGCAAATGGTAAGTGAATGTGTGATGATTATCAGGGCCAGTATGAATGCAGAAAAGCTTATAAAGACACAAAAGCTGCATTTATGTTTAATTCAGTGTCTTTACGGTTACTTTCCCTGCAGACGACATAAGCCGCTTTCTCTCCAGTGAACGAGATTATAACATTATTCCCTGAAGCTGGTGTTACAGATCAAGTGTTAAATCTGAGGTAGACATTTATTTCTCTCTGTTGTTTAGTTTCCTTAACATTATATTGCACACTGTATTGTAATAGGGTTTCCCTCATACGTCATAAGATTCCCCTGCCATCAGGACATATAAAACTCTTAACACAGCTTAATGGACTCGTACAGTGATATGAAAGACCAAACTCTGTACCTATTCTGTGACCTCAAACAACTTCCCTGTGCAAAGGATCATGGGGGCCTGAAGTGTCCATCAGTTGGACCCTTCGAAATCGTTCATTCAGAAGGGCCCCACTGAGCAAATTACGTCCAGAAGACGTCTTTTTGAGGTCTTGTCTCAGGTTGAAAAGACGTCCACTGAGGGGCCAGAATGAAAGTTTTTATGACGTCTTTTTTTTGACGTCTTCTGGACATCCGAAATAGACGAACACGCAGAATCACCAAAGGAGTAAAATCATAATTTTTAAGCCACCATCGTGGAGATGAGTGTTTGCTTTAGTTGGGCTCTTGACCCTTGCTTTATTAATATGTGTATTTGTTTGGGCTGTTGTCTGAGTCATAACAGCCAGACAAGTAAAGAGAAATGATCAGGTGTTAGTTATGTTTTCACATAATCATTACTTGATTTGAATCACTGAACTCATTTAGAGCCCAATCTCTGAGTTAGATTTACGTTATTGATTACAGCAGCACTGTGATTCAGAAGATCAGCTTTATCAATATAATATAAAGAATTTCACATGATAAAAAAAATTCTCTTAGGCACACACAGACATCAAGAATCAGCCTGTGAATCTCAATGACGGTGAGAAGCAACATATTCTGATCAACAGATCAACTCTGAACATTAGAAAACAAGCTACTAAAAAGTCACATAAACAGAACAAAATAAAATATGAGAATAAGGGAAATTACTAAGACAATTAAGATCATAATTTATTCATGCAGCAATGCATGATGGGAGCCGTGGATGAATTTTGATTGGTGGCTCCCAGAATGCACTGCAACATGCTTTGTGATGGTCACCACTGTTGAGATTCACAGGATGATTCTTGATGTCTGTGTGTGCCTTTAATGAATGCTTTATTTTTTTTGTCCAACACACCTTTTCTGAAATCATCTTCTGCTGTAGAATCACAATGATGCTGTAATCAATAATGTAAATCTAACTCAGAGATTGGGCTCTAAATGAGAGATTCAGGTTAAATAATGGTCATTTCTCTTTACTTGTCAGGCTGTTATGACTCAGTTACAGCAGCCCAAACAAACTCTAATATTAACAAGCAAACACTCATCTCCACGATGGTGGCTTAAAAATTGTGATTTTTCTCCTTTGGTGATTCTGCGTGTTCGTCTATATCGGATGTCCAGAAGACGTCAAAAAAAGACGTCATAAAAACTTTCATTCTGGCCCCTCAGTGGACGTCTTTTCAACCTGAGACAAGACCTAAAAAAGACGCCTTCTGGACGTAATTTGCTCAGTGGGGCCCTTTTAAGTGGCCAGTTTTGAGCACTTCGGTTTGGAACGACCCTTCAATATGGCGGCCATGAATATTTTCACTCCAAAGTGTAAAAATTGATTTTACCTTGGCATAGTTAAATAACAAGAGTTCAGTACATGGAAATGACATACAGTGAGTCTCAAACACCATTGTTTCCTCCTTCTTAAGTAAATCTCATTTGTTTAAAAGACCTCTGAAGAACAGGCGAATCTCAATGTAACACCGACTGTTACGCAACAGTCGGGATCATTAATATACACGCCCCCAATATTTGCATATGCCAGCTCATCAGGGCCGGCGATTGCTTTAGGCGAACTAAGCGGTTGCCTAGGGCGACAAATATGTTGGGGGCGCGGGCGCGGGCGCCCTCTAGGGTCGCCGTTACGTTACGTTAGGCAAGTGCGCAGTTGATGAAGAAAATGAAGCGGTCTAATAAACCCTCCGGTGCAAAGGGACAAAAACGGAGAAAGGAAGAAGATAAAAGGAAAACCCAGTATAGAGGTAAATCTTCTCATCTCAGCCATTCGGCCGTGTGTCCACCAAAGCGTTTTTAGCCAGCTGAAAACGCTAGGTGCTCTGCTTAAAACGCCCGTCTGTGAGCGCTTCAGCTGCGCAGCGTTTTTTTCCGTTGAGACGCTTTGTTGCTATGATACGGAATATCCGCGGCACTGTTACTTATAACTGATTTTGCAGGTAGCCTAATTTGTTTCAGACTTCAAATGTTGACACAATGTGAAATTACTTTGCTATGTATTTTCGGAGAGCAGCAATATTAATTTCTCATCCATTTTGTTCCGTTCTCTGTTTGTTGATGTCGCTGTACAGCAAGAATGTTGTGACAGTTGGTCGGTGTTGTATTTGTCCCACCCCTCCTCCACTCTGATTGGACGGCTGGCTAAAGAGTGACAGTGATGAGTGCAGCGTTTTACTCAAAGTTGAATATTCTTCAACTCGAGGCGACCAGTAAAAAACGTTGAGCTCTCAGCGCCTCGTTACGCTCTCTGCGTTTAAAAAACGCGGCGTTCCCATTGAAAACAATTGAAAAAGTACGCTAGCAGCTGGAAAAAATGCTCTGGTGGACACACGTGTGTTAAATGAAATAAATTTGCTTAGTATTGTGCATCATCACCTTGAACGTTTCATTGCTGTCACTAAGCTATCACTAGCTAGCTAGTTACTTTGCTAGTTTGCTACGTATTACTAGCAAACGTAACTTCACTGATAACCTACATGGATGTAAATGTCAAAAGACCAGTATTTCGGATAACGTATGCATGCTAGTTATGAAAAGTACAGTTGCTCTCTACTCTACGTTCATTATAACTAGCAGGCTCATACACATAGTGTAACCATTATGCTGATAGTGGTGTTACTTAGGTAAAGTAGAGCCGGCCCTGCAGCTCATGTTCAAGCATTAGACAAGGGCAGGATGTTTGGATGTGCACAGCTGAATCATCAGACTAGGTAAGCAAGCAAGGACAATAGCGAAAAATGGCAGATGGAGCAATAATAACTGACATGATCCATGATATCATGATATTTTTAGTGATATTTGTAAATTGTCTTTCTAAATGTTTCATTAACATGTTGCTAATGTACTGTTAAATGTGGTTAAAGTTACCATCGTTTCTTACTGTATTCACAGAGACAAGAGCCGTCGCTATTTTCATTTTTAAACACTTGCAGTCTGTATAATTCATAAACACAACTTCATTCTTTATAAATCTCTCCAACAGTGTAGCATTAGCCGTGGAGCCCTGCTTCAAAATAGCCTCAAGATTGATTGCTGTGCTGCTGCAATCAATCAATCATGTCAATTTATTTCAGAGATTGAGCTCTAAATGAGTTCAGTGATTCAGATCAAATAATGATTACGTGAAAACATAACCAACACCACCTGATCATCTTTTCTCTTTGCTTGTCTAGCTGTTACAACAGCCCAAACAAAATCTAATAATAAAAAGTCAAGGGTCAAGAGCCAAACTAAAGCAAACCCTCATCTCCACGATGGTGGCTTAAAAATTGTGATTTTCTCCTTTGGTGATTCTGCTTGTTATCATCAGGTGTCTTCAATAATGCTCAATCATCACTCAATTAATCACTTAATTATCTCATTAACTCTGACACATGCTTCAATGGTACTTTAACTCAGTAGTGCGCAAACACGTGAACACTAAGCAGTGTTATATAGCCTGGGCATACTATTAGATAAATCTTACCTATTTCATTTACATATGACTTACGAATATGAATCACATTAAGTTTATTATTTTGTTTATGTAAAAACTATGTAATCCAAATGGATGGAAATTTTATATGTAATTCAATTACATAAAACTTATGTTTAGCCTGAAATATTTTTTTGAGTGCAGTTTCGTATGTATAATACCCCATATTGTGCGTATCATATGCACGCGAAAAACTAATTTTGGCGTATATATTTTACGAGATTACAAACTCGTACTATTGATACGAATTTTCTTGTGATCGGGCTCTATTAAGTCATGATATGCAGTTTTAAGATTTTTTCTGGCGAGAATGTGCTGGTTTTAAGCTCAAATTTGTGGTTAATTGATAAAGATAGCGCCTTTCTGACAATATGATCTGACGTTGTCGGATTTTTGAGATCCAGGTGATCACCGGACTCTCAGCGTTCATGTACCCAGCCGAGAGCAGCCTTACCTCGGCTAATCCTGGCTGAGGGCAACGTGACGTTTCATAAATTTATATATGGCTATTTAACTTTTGTATCATACTAAAGCGCTGATTTTGTACGCTTGACTGAATTGTTTGCTTTATTTCTTATTGTATATTTTTATACCTTTTATAATGGCTATTATTGAACATTAAAACTGTCATTTAACAAAAAGAGAAGGTTGTGTTTTATGTTAAAGCCTATTTCATTTAATTTCAGTGAAGATAATCAGAGTATGAACAAATAGTATTACATTTAATATGTTTGAAATGTAAACGAAAAGAGGCAGGGTTGTTTAATATTTCGTTTTGTTATAAATATAAGCAGACATTGCAGATAATTAATCACTCGTTGCCTGAGGCTATTAATATGTTTTTGTTTGTTTCTTTAAATAAAACGAAAAGAGGCAGAGTGGTTTAATAACAAATTTTGTTTTATTCTTGGCTAAAATATACATACAGAGATAACCGGAGAAGCCAGTTATTTGCGTGCTGTAACATTACCGTTATATTATCTTACCAGCTATTTATTAATTATAGAAAGAAATAGTGCATATACGTCATATAGTTACATTACATGTATTGCAAAATACGTAATGTTTTGAGGACCAAGTTTGTAGTCAAAGTATGGGCAGGCCATAGTCAATGTAAATCATATTGTTGGTGTTTTGTCCGTATCAGTGAATGTGTTATAACTGTTTATCCGCCGTCATCGGTCCTGCTTGCTTACTAGCCTGCGCGTTCACAGCAGGCTCTGTTGTGTTGGGGGAGGAGGAGCTGTGGAGGGAGGGCTGTAGCGCAGCAGAGAGCAAGGGGGAGTGACCTGTGAGTTGTGCTTGTTCAAATTTTCAGGCTAAGCCAACGTTTTCTAAAAACTCCCTACTGCAGCTTTAAGGCAAGCGTGAGCTCCGTGGGCATGGAGCACCAGATTTAAAGGGCCACACACCCTGAATCGGCTCATTTATAATGATGCCCCAAAATAGGCAGTTAAAAAAATGAATTAAAAAAAATCTCTGGGGTATTTTGAGCTGAAACTTCACAGACACATTCAGGGGACACCTTAGACTTATATTACATCTTTTAAAAAAAAAGTTCTAGGGCACCTTTAATACATTTTAAAACTACATTTAGCATTATTTACCACCAGATGGCAGCAGATCATCTTTTGTAGGGGGAGAGTGGGGATGGTTGCAACACTTTTTGTTTCTCAGAGACTGTTTGTATTGGAAAGCCAATATTTTAATACAATATACCCACATCTGTCAGCTACTCACCCACACTGCTGCAACACGTGTAGTCTACACAATTTATACTTGAATAGACAAAGTCAAATGTTGCTTCTAACCCCAGGGGAAGTTAAAATGTGATAAAAATCATTCTTAAACATCATTTTCAAATGTATTTGTTTTACAGACAGGGTCTTCCCTAAGTTAAATCGTCTGGGGGGGAAACATTTAAGTAGTAACAACCAGGTTTTGGTAAATTAATACAAACTACAAAATATTTTTTAAATCAAAATCAACACACTGAAGTTTAATAACTTCTGTAAAAGCTTACTGAACTGTGTGTAAGTGAATGTTGCATTATATTCTTGCAAGTTATGTGGCAAACAGTGAAAAAAAAGGGGTTAGCCTACATCGCAATATTGGAAATCTTTCCGTTTTAAACCAAGAAGGAGAGCCAATGGATATCACACAAGCCAAGTACAAACTTTGCGCAAGAGTTATGCCAGAGAAAAAGTCTTAACCTCGGTCAGTATTCACTACAGCAAGTTAAAGTAAAAAGTGAGGGAGCTGTAAGCATCGGACACTGCATTAACGGAGCATATTCTCTCAAAGACGACCAGTTTCAACATAACATGTTTATAACGGTATATAACTGTCTTAAAGGGTTAGTTCACCCAAAAATGAAAATAATGTAATTTATTATTCACCCTCATGTCGTTCTACACCATTAAGATCTTCGTTCATCTTCAGAACAAAATTAAGATATTGTTGATGAAATCAACTCAGTGAAGCCTCTATTGAGAGCAAGCCATTGAAACTCTCAAGGTCCATAAAGGTACTAAAACATATCTGAAGCAGTTCATGTGAGTTCAGTGGTTCTATCTTAATATTATAAAGTGACAAGAATACTTTTGTGTGAAATTGGCCCACCACTAAGTGTTGAAAGGTCTTTTTTTTTTTTTTTTGGCGCACAAAAAGTATTCTTGTCGCTTTATAATATTAAGATTGAATCACTATACTCACATGAACTGTTTCAAATATGTTTTTAGTACCTTTATGGACCTTGAGAGTTTGAATGGCTTTGCTCTCTCTCTCTTAATGAGCCGTCGGATTTCATCAAAAATATCTTAATTTGTGTTCTGAAGATGAACGGGTGTAGAACGACATGAGGGTGAGTAAACAATTACATTATTATAATTTTTTGGGTGAAAGTAACCCTTTGATTTATTCCATTATTTCTCTTGTGGTCCTAGTAAAACAAATGAGAAGAATTGTTCATGTTAAAGTTGTTCTTTAAAGTCGGTGCTTGAAGTACGTTAGCCTAAAGCTGATCTCAATTTTTTTATGACTGCAGTGTTAGTGTGGTGAAACTGAGCATGTGTAAAATGAATATCTCTCTTGCTCATTCAGAGATAATGGAGAAATAAGCCATGTTGTAACTGTCCCACTCTCTCCTACACCGGAAAACCCATTTAACCCTGAGTTATTTCTTGTTACAGTAAGCGATTTCTCAAACGATAACCTCAATGTTAGAAATGTGTGTGTGTGTGTGTGTGTGAGAGAGAGAGAGAGAGGGACAACATTAGCAATATGTGAACACAGAGCAGCATGGAGAACATGAAACAGGAAACAGTCAATGACTCAACCATCAGACTGAGCAGAGAAGCATCATTGCTGACTGACCATGTTGGGACTTAAGAACTGCCTTAAGGACTTTACATGGTTTCCCAACAAGCCTTAACAGACATAAAAGGAATGGAAGTATTGTGATTTCATTCTGTTCCTGACACACAATGGATCTGCGAGTCTCTGTCATTCTTCTTTTAATTTTTCTCACTGGAGGTACAAAAAACAGCAAGTATTGAATGTATTATTTGGTACACTGAGGTCACTGAATGTCTCTCTCTGTCTTTAAGGAAATTCTCTCAAGTGTTACTCGTGCTTACCTGATTCGACGGGTTCCTGTAAAGCAAAAGTGGAGACATGTCCAGTTGGATTTTCTAAATGTGCGAGGAGTGTACTGGAACAAACAGTTGGTAAGTTCAGTTTGAAGTGGAAATCTGCTGTAATAATTACTGAAAGTGAAAGTACCGCTGGAGAGAAAGTTTACTTGTGGATCTCTTCACAACTGCAAATCTTGGTATAGTTTTATCTTATTATATGGCTGTTTATGTCTTTTTTGCAGGTTCATCTAAGGTGTTTTTCACATCTAAAGTGTGTGCAGATAAGTGTGTACCAGGGACCCATCAGATAGATGAAGGGATGTTGTCTCTCCACTGCTGTGACACTGACCTTTGCAATGCAGCAGGTATTACAGTAACATAAAACGAGGAAATGATTTATACAAGTCATTCAATAATTCAAACAAACAACAATAATAATAATATACAAGTGATGGTTTATAAGATGCACAATATCAAGAGCAGAAAAAATAATGTAAAGCTTATGAATTAGTCAAGTGCTTTCTTAGAGTTTTTACTGTTTTTAAAAAAAAAATGTGATGAAATTGATAAACATCAACCAACAATAAATTTTAATAACTATTATTATTAGTGGTAATAGAATTAATCAATAATAATTTCTTCATCATCTTGATTAGATGGAGTGTTTAAGGGAAGCTTCCTCCTGCTCTTCTCTCCTCTGCTCTTCTACTTCCTGTTTCAGTGAGTCCAGATTCAAGACTTCAGATTCTACAGTGAAGATCAGCACAAAAACTGAATATGAGACACAACTGATTTAATTTACTGAATAAAGCTTGTTTGTTGCTCTGCTGTTCTTTGGTTTAAGGAGTTGAATTATAAAGTATGTATTTTATTAAATACATAAATATTAAACAAAATACTGCATCAGATTTATACATTTCCCATACAAATAAAAGTTATTATAGAATGTAATAAAGAATTAAGGAACAAGAGTGTGCTGAACTGCTGTAATAAAATATTTACATACCTGTTTGTATTACACATCTTTCTCAGTTATTTCTGTGACTGGAAATTTGTTGTTCAACTAGTAAAGTTTAAAAAGGTTGAAATGTATGACTATAATACAAAACTGGTCACATTTACATTTAAAGGGATAGTTCACCCAAAAATGAAAATTTGATGTTTATCTGCTTACCCCCAGCGCATCCAAGATGTAGGTGAAATTTTTTCTTCAGTCGAACACAAATGATGATTTTTAGCTGCAACCGTTGCCATCTGTCAGTCAAATAATAGCAGTAAATGGGAAATTCATCTATAAGAGTAAATAAAGCTTGCTTAGACAAATCCAAATTAAACCCTGCGGCTCGTGACGACACATTAATGTCCTAAGACACGAAACAATCGGTTTGTGTGATAAACCGAACAGTATTTATATAATTTTGTACCTCTAAAACACCACTATGTCCAACTCCGTTCATGACTCCTTTAGTGATGTCTGATCGCGCTCTGACAGCGGCAGTGATGTCTGACACTCATTGAAGTATATGCGCAAGACATCACTGCCGTTGTCAGAGCGCGATCAGACAAAAAAAATTTAATTTATTTTAATTTAATAGTAAAAAATTATATAAATACTGTTCGGTTTCTCACACAAACCGATCGTTTCGTGTCTTAGGACATCAATGTGTCGTCACGAGCCGCAGGGATTAATTTGGATTTGTCTAAGCAAGCTTTATTTATTCTTATAGATGAAGTTCCCATCTACTGCAATTATTTGACTGACAGACGGCAGCGGTTGCAGCTAAAAATCATCATTTGTGATCGACTGAAGAAATAAATTCACCTACATCTTGGATGCCCTGGGGGTAAGCAGATAAACATCAAATTTTCATTTTTGAGTGAACTATCCCTTTAAGATATTTAGATTTTATCCAGAAAGACTTCAAAATTGTCCATGTGATCTGAAATGATGCAATATTATGAACTGAAATAACCCAAAAATAATCATTAGTTTAGCAGTCCAGTATTTACTAATGAAATTTGTAGTATTATTTAGTTTGTCCGCGATGGACTGGCCATCTGACTCAAGCCCACAAGAGGGAGCTGCTGGGGCAGGTACACATCACACAGTGTTTGACCAGAGCCTTAAAGGTATAGTTCACTCAAAAATTTGAATTCTGTCATCATTTATTCACCCTAAAGTTGTTCCAAACCTAAATGTTGGTAACCAGACAGCTGATGGTAGCCATTGACTTTTTTAGGTCAGCCAAGGCCTGTGGGCCTGGGCCTGTCCTGCACCCCAGCCATGTGCTTAACTTTCCCACTAAGATTCAAACCATGCAAGTTTGTCATTCGTTCTTCATTCAACACAGAAGATATCGATTGCAACTTCAGTACCATCTGACTGAACCCTCAGGCCTCTCTACTGCAACAGTACGCTCTTCAAAAAGGCAGAGGCCTAATGCAAGTATCATACGAATTTTAATTTTGATGGCTGCAACACACTCCAAAAAAGTCGGGACAGAACCATGTTTATCACTGTCACATCACCTTTTAATTACAATTTTTAATAATTTGGGAAATGAGGATACTAGGATACTTTTACTCAATCTCGCCTGATACATAACATCTGCACAACAGTCTGTCGTCGTCGTTGTCTGATTCTCCTTATGATGGGCCATTCATTTTCAATAAGAGTCAGATCTGGACTGTAGGCAGGCACTCAGGCACATCCACTCTTTGGTGTAGAGTGTCTAGAAACCACTCTGATGTATCACGTGCAGAATGAGGAAAGATGTTATCTTGATGGCAGTTTATGTCTCTGTACAATCCAAATATATGCCTCCATGTCAATGATACCTTCACAAAAATGCAAATCACCCTTCCTGTTTACACTGATGCATCTCCATACTATGACATGTTTTCTTTTGCACCTGTCACTAATGAACGTTTGGATGGACCCTTTCATCCCTTTTGACTGAGAATTCAATGTCCGTTTTTTTCCAAAAACAAGCTGAAACATTGACTCATCTGACCACAGCGCACATTTCCACTCTTTTAAAGCATCTGAGATTAGCTCAGGCCCAGAGAACTCAGCAGCATCTCTGCATAGAATCAATGCATAGATTTCTCCTTTTGTAACAGAGATTCAAGTTGCATTTCTTGATGCAGTGTCAGACTGTTAAGTGACAACTGTTTTCCAAAGTGCTCCCAAGTCCATGTGGCTTTATTTAACACAGTTGCATGATGGTTTCTAATGCAATTACTCAACCATTTCTTTGAAAAGAATGGTATACATTTATTCGCAGAACACTGATTCATTCAGTAATGAAACAAGTATTTATTAACAAGTCATTGAATTCATTCAAAAAAATATATATATTTTTTTTTTTTTGAATAATGCATTCAAATTTTCTAGCAATTTTTCAAGTTTTCTAGCAATTAATATTTTGTCAGAACCTCTAATAAATTACGTTATTTTGTTTAGTTGTATATTCAGAATTGGGATCTCTATTTGAAAACAAACAAACAAAAAATTGTGATTCTCATTTTATCCAGAATCATGCAGCTTTGATGTACTGTATTTTTCTATTACATTTATATTTGCATAATAAATCATCTGCTTGCTACAGCCATGGTAGGGCTTTGACTAAATACTGATACCTAGTGGTCAAAACCAATAGCAAAAGTAATAGGTCAATATTATTAAATTGCAGACAAATTATTTGGATGGCTAAGTTGGCTTGCCTGTTTGGTGGGGAATGGGTGCAGTAGGGGCCCCAACCTCATATTCATTCATAGGGCCCAAAATTGCTAGTGGCGCCCCTGCGGGTGCATCACAGTTTGCAGTATGTGTGTTCACTTGCTCCTGATCTTGAATGGATTAAATGCGGAGGACAAATTTGGAGAATGGGTTCCCATACTTGGCCTACACATGTCACTTTCACTTTTACTTTCTAATGCATATGAATATTAGGCTATGATTGTACTAAAATGTATAAATACAAAAACAAACAAACTTTTTTAACTGCACAATTATATAATATTAAGAGATATAAAATGTGTCACCTTATGCTAATTTTCTTTGTCGTGGCAAGTCCATGTTGCACCACTGTATGCACCTGCACCAGCATCTCCCTCTTGTGGCCTTGAGTTGTACTTACATATTTATCCTCTTCACCTATAAAGGGCGTACAAGCATAAATTAAGCAAATAATTTACAAAAACAACAAAATATGCTATTTATACAGAAATATAAATGCGGTTTTTTTCAATGATTGTTATTGAAATGCTTTATATTGACTTTAATGAATGACTGGCATACTTCTTTATGTTATTATTTGTCTTTCCTGATGCACAAAAACAAAAACAAAAAAATTAAAATCTCTTTCCCATACAGGGAAGTATGGGAAACCCTACCCTACCCAATAAATACTTTTAATATTTTTAAACACTCGTTAGGAAGTTTATTTCCACTTTTAGAATATTATTTTCATTTTTATTAAAAATAAATGCCTTTCTGATGTGACATGTAATGGGCAAATAGAGAAGAGCGAGCTTGGCAAAAGGCGGATTTGAACAGAGGTGGAAAGTCCAGGGGTCAGGAAGTAAAAGTCCTGCCATATTTTTTATTCCACCCACTGAAGCGGTGTTAAAGTTAATGAGATAAATAAGTGATTAATTGAGTGATGATTGAGCATTACTGAAGACACCTGATGATAACAAGCAGAATCATGATGGTGAACTGCTTGTTATCATCAGGTGTCTTCAATAATGCTCAATCATCACTCAATTAATCACACAAAGCAACAGATGTAGAAATATCAGTGAGTTGTGAGAGCACACACCTTCTGGGAAAGGACACACCCTGCACAGTAAAATAAAGGTTCTTAGCATCTGATTCCATGAAGAACATTTAATATTCATGGAAACATTCTATTGCACAAAAGATTCTTTATAGTGGAAAAGGGTTCTTTAGATTATTAAATCTAAATCTTCCATTTAAGAAGAAAATTGTTATTTTAAGAACTGTTCACTGAAAGGTTATTTGGGAAACACATAATGGTTCTTTTTTATTTTTAAGAGTGTAAGCAAAGTATTGTTAAACTCTCTATTACCCTTTGGTCTATTTTTTGGGAATGAGACCATTGTAACAGTCGCAGTGAGACATTTCAAATGATACCAAACATGACTGTTAAAGGTGCCCTAGAACTTCTTTTTAATGTAATATAAGTCTAAGGTGTCTCCTGAATGTGTCTGAAGTTTCAGCTCAAAATAATTAATTTTTTTTAAATTAATTTTTACTGCCTATTTTGGGGCATAATTAGAAACGAGCCGATTTCAGGTTGCGGCCCCTTTAAATCGCGCGGTCTCCGCCCCCTCCCGAGCTCTCGACTCTATCACAGGAAAGCAACAAGAGAAATAATCAGATATTATAATTACATTTTAAAAATACTTTGTAAATTTGCATCATTTTACCTCATGCACATCATGCAATTGAAATTTTTGTATACAATTCAGTTTTTGTTTGTGTGTTGATTATATCTGACAATGAATATCAATTTGATAGTATGAGCTCTATTAATAATTGTTATGGTTTTTCTTTAAGCCAATGGTCTCAAACTCAATTCCTGGAGGGCCACATTTTTGGTCCAACCCTAATCAAACACACCTGATCCAACTAATCAAGGTCTTCAGGATTACTAGAAACTTCCAAGGAGGTGTGAGTTGGACCTGGTTGGAGCTAAACTGTGCAGAGCTGTGGCCCTCCAGGAATTGAGTTTGAGACCACTGCTTTAAGCCTTTGTCTTTTTATAACAGGAGTGAGCAAGTTTTCATGTGTACAGAGCAGAGGTGGAAAGTCCAGGGGTCAGAAAGTAAAAGTCCTGCCATATGTTTGTTTTGTTTTATGTTAAAGTTAAAGAGATAAATAAGTGTTTAATTGAGTGATGATTGAGCATTATTGAAGTCACCTGATGATAACAAGCAGAATCACCAAAGGAGAAAATCACAATTTTTAAGACACCATCACAGAGATCAGGGTTTGCTTTAGTTGAGCTCTTGACCCTTGACTTTTTAATATTAGATTTTATTTGGGCTGCTGTAACTGAGTTATAACAGCCAGACAAGCAAAGAGAAAAGATGACCAGGTGGTGTTGGTTATGATTTCACATAATCATTATTTGATCTGAATCACTGAACTCATTTAGAGCCCAATCTCTGAGTTAGATTTACATTATTGATTACAGCAGCACTGTGATTAAATAGAAGATCAGCTTTATCAACATAATCTGAAGGATTTCTTAAAAGTTGTTCTGATAAAAAAAAAAAAAAACTTTCTTTTAGGCACACACAGACATCAAGAATCAGCCTGTGAATCTCAACGACGGTGACAAGCAACATATTCTGATCAACAGATCAACTCTGAACATTAGAAAACAAGCTACTAAAAAGTCCCATAAAAACAGCAAAAAATAAAATAGCGAGAATAAAGAAAATGACTAAAACAATTAAGCTCATAATTTATTCATGCAGCAATGCATGATGGGAGCCGTGGATGAATTTTGATTGGTGGCTCCCAGAATGCATTGCAAAATTCTTTATTATTCTCACCTCTGCTGAGATTCACAGGCTGATTCTTGATCTCTGTGTGTCTACATGAGAGCCTTTTTTATTATTATTTAGAAGAACTTTTGATAAAACCTTTGGATTATTTAGAAAAAAAAACTGGATCTTGTGCTGTAGAATCACAGTTCTGCTGTAATCAATAATGTAAATCTAACTCAGAGATTGGGCTCTAAATGAGTTCAGTGATTCAGATCAAATAACGATTATGTGAAAACATAACCAACACCTGATCATCTTTTCTCTTTGTTTGTCTGGATGTTATAACTCAGTTACAGCAGCCCAAACAAAATCTAACATTAAAAAGTCAAGGGTCAAGAGCCTAACTAAAGCAAACCCTGATCTCTGTGATGGTGTCTTAAAAATAGTGATTTTCTCCTTTGGTGATTCTGCTTGTTATCATCAGGTGTCTTCAATAATGCTTAATCATCACTCAATTAATCACTTATTTATCTCATTAACTTTAACACCGTGTTGAAGCGTTGAGGCCACAGTGGCACCTTGTGGTGTGGCCAAAATACAAGTGTAATCGGTTGTCACTGATGAATGACTTGGATGGGTAGTCTGGCCAAAATCTTAGATAGATGTATCTAGCTGTTCACTCTTTGATGGTTTCCGTAGCAAATGGGCTATGCGCCTTTGAGCTGGGGCTAGATTTTTCTTTTTGTCCTGATATTTCTTTGACTTTTCGTGATTTTTTTAAAACAGTCATCTCAGCCACCATGTTCACGTTACAACACCGGCAGAAGGCTTTGGTGTCATGGCCTGAAACAGTTTTTAACCATCCTGCAAAACTGGGGTCCTTTTCCCATTCAGTTCTGTATGTTTGCTCTCGGTGCTTACTTTTAAGCTGCTCCATAGACTCTGCCTTCCTCTTCGCCTCTCCCCTGTCATCAACTTCCTTTTCAGCACTCTTTTTCTATACTTTTATACTTCTAAACTACCAAACTCAGCTTGGAAACAACTGGCGCCGCGGTATGAATGTTAATTTGTGCTCGTGAGAGTCATTCTCCACGATGATTGGCTGAGAAGATTTAACGTTATATGAGATGGAAGGCATGCGTTCATGTTCATGTGCAAAAGGGGGTGGTAATACACCAATAAGCTGGATGCCAACCGCCGTAGAACAACAAGAAGAAGCAGCGTCACTGTGGATATACACAGACCCGGAAGAGAAGACAATGCTGAATAAAGTCGTAGTTTTTGTTATTTTTGGACCAAAATGTATTTTCGATGCTTCAAAAACATCTAACTAACCCACTGATGTCACATGGACTACTTTGATGATGTTTTTATTACCTTTCTGGACATGGACAGTATACTGTACCTACATTTTCAAAGGAGGGACAGAAAGCTCTCGGACTGAATCTAAAATATCTTAAACTGTGTTCCGAAGATGAACGGAGGTCTTACGGGTTTGGAACGACATGAGGGTGAGTCATTACAGTTTTTTCCAATTGCTAACACACTAAAATGACATGCACAGCACAATTATTTAAACTGACACACAGAGAGCAAAACTTCTTCTCAAGTCTCCAAAAGTCTAAACACCTTTTCTGTTTTACACACATTTTGCATTTCAAAATAGCACTTTTTAAATTCACTAAATACAGTTCTCTGCATAAGACACAACAATCTGACATAAAGTCACATGTTTGCCATTTCAAAACACTGCCATTCAAAATGACACTACATGAGCTAATTGGCCAATTACATGTGCCACCTGGCCAAACACCTCAGTGGTTAATTGTTAACACTTCAATCAGGATGTAAGCACTATGAAAAGACCACAGGTGAGAACCTTTTTTTTTTACAACAACAATGGAAGACATTGCAGAGAGAGGAAGAGGAAGAGGAAGAGGAAGAGGAAGAGGGAGGTTGAGAATAAGAGGGGGAGGAAGAGTGAGAGGTAGGGGTAGAGCAGGTAGAGGAGTTCATGGCCAAAGAAGACAAACCCTTTCAAATGAAATCAGAGCAACCTTAGTAGATCATGTCATCAACCATGGGTTGACAATGCGTGAGTTTGGACAGAGAGTGCAGCCAAACTTGAGCCGTTTTACTGTCGCCTCTGTCATCCGGACCTTTAGACTGGAGAACAGGTATGTAACCAAAATTTCATGTAGTACACATGTAGTATACCCCATGTCATAGTGTATCAGTTGGATGACACCTGTTTACTTAGTGTATGACATCGGCCATTCATGAACTGTACAAGTTTCCTGTACAATGTACTCTACTGTGGGGGAAAATATTTAGGCTGCATTGTCCAAGCCCTATATATATTTTTATTTTATTTTTTCTAAAGGACTGAGAGACGACACCATGGTGGAGGAAGGGGCCAAATGTTCACCGGGGTACAGGAAGCTGCCATTGTAAACTTGGTTTTGGAAAATAATGAAATCAGATTACGAGAAATTCAAAGCCACATCATCCAAGACAACACCTTATTCAACAACATTCAACGAGTTAGTCTGTCCACATTGGCTCGCATTCTCAAGCGAAACCAAATCAGAATGAAACAACTTTATAAGGTGCCGTTTGAGAGAAACTCTCAAAGAAACCAAGAGTTCAGACGAGCATATGTGGATGTAAGTACTATATTGACTGCAGTACACTACACACAACATTGTTTCCCAGTGTACTGGATAACACCATATTGAGTGATTTTTGTTCTTTGTTTTCAGGGAGTACTGGAAATGGATGCTCATGCAATCCCACATGAGTTCATCTTTATAGATGAGGCTGGGTTCAACCTAGCAAAGACCAGAAGAAGAGGGAGAAACCTCATTGGCCACAGAGCCATTATAGATGTTCCTGGCCAACGTGGTGGGAACATCACAATGTGCGCTGCCATCTCCAATATGCATGGTGTCCTCCACCGTCATGCCAAACTTGGACCATACAACACAGCCCATATTCTCACATTTCTGGACAGACTTCACAACATTCTCATACCACCAGAGCGTATGAATGATGCAGACCATCAAAGAAACCGGTACGTTGTAGTATGGGACAACGTGAGCTTTCATCGTGCAGCCCCAGTCCAAAACTGGTTTGCTGACCACCCAACATTTCTCGTGCAATACCTCCCACCATACTCACCATTTCTGAACCCCATAGAAGAATTCTTTTCGGCATGGCGGTGGAAGGTATACGACCGGCAGCCCTTTGTGCGCATGCCTCTTGTGCAGGCCATGGAAGAGGCATGTGATGAGATTGATGTGGGTGCAATTCAGGGATGGATAAGGCACTCAAGGCGCTTCTTCCCTCGATGTCTGGCAAGGGAAGATATTGCCTGTGATGTTGACGAGGCGTTGTGGCCAGACCCGGCTGTGCGGCAAGATGCTGCCTAATTATTTTTCTTGCCTTTTTTTTTTGTTTTGTTTTTTTTACTGTAATATATTTTTTTTCAGAAATTTTCTTTTTCAGTTTACTTTTTTGTAAGAATATTTTTGTTCAGTCCAATGTAAATATATCTGCTGTGCTTATGTTGTACTGACTTGTTTACTGTAGTGAAGGAAAAAAAATAAAAATGTTGCAACAGCATGTGTGTGTATCTGCAAATATTTCTGTGCATGTGAACAATCTGATACATATTTTAGTATTATGGCAAAGCATACTAAAGATGGGGGTGCTTTTCATTATGCCCAACGGTGTGTAGGTGGTTAGGCAAAAATCTGGTAATATGAATGAAGTGTGTGCCATTTCATGCAAAAGTTTGATTTTGATGATGCTCTGTGTAGTTTCGGTTGCAGTGCTTCATTTTGCAGGATATATGAGGTATTTTGCAGTTTGGGTGTGTGGTTTTGTGAATTGTGTTAAGTGTTTTGATAAAACCAGACTAGTTTGAAAAATTGTGTGTTAGCAATTGGAAAAAACTGTAATGACATCATTTGGGGTGAACTAACCCTTTAAGTTACAACATTCACTTACACACAGTTCAGTACTTTTACAGAAGTTCACAGAAGTTATTAGACTTAAGTGTGTTGATTTTGATTTAAAAAATGTTTTGTAGTTCGTATTAATTTACTAAAACCTGGTTGTTACTACTTAAATCCCGTCACCTGTTTACTTTGCGAGAAGATGCAATGGAATGAAAACCTGTTGACTGAATCATTCAGCCAGCGTGAGTGAACCGATCATCTCTACTACGGCATGAAAACACGGATGAACATCGGAAGGTATGCTGATAGACTCTGTACTTCATAATATTTATCATCTCGCTTGTAATCTAGACATTAACAAAGACATTTTTGTCATGTTAAGCATAATACAGTAGGACACAGTAAGCAAGGCTGATTTTAGGCTGAGTTTACTTTTTTCCCGTCGAGGGAAGGGGGTGAGAGGGCCAAGTTTCGAGAGTCATGGTTTGCAACTGACATTAAGTAATTATAAGAAAGTTTCCCTTAATTCTTAAAGAACCATAGTTTTTACTCAGTTGTGGTGAAAACAAGCTTCTATAATATGATTTTAACTAAATTAGAAAGCCGAGACTTTTCCAGTAACTCAATAAAACAAAAATGTGTTTCTGGGTCAAAATGACTCAAAATGAGCAAGTTCATTATTGTGTAATTCTTTCAATATTTCGACAGACATATTCAGTGTTTCTTTTAACCCTTTCAGGGAGTTTAACATGTGGGTTCATGTGACCATCTCACTTGGTACATTACAATATTAAAAGTTAAAAAAAATATGTTATAGGAGCCATTTGTTGTATTGTAAATTTTTTGTTGTCCACTGAGGTGCGCTGTGACTCAGTATATTTTAGAAAACCTGGGTGACAAGTGTGCTTGTGCTAGGTTGTTTTCAGTCACGTGGTTCTCGAGACGTGCGAAATTCCGGTGGAGGGCAAGCAGTGAAAATTAGAATGGAAGAGATGGGAAAAAGTCCGTTCTGTGCTGATTTAGACAGAAAATCACAACATATGTTGGACGTGATACTTATGTGATACTTATGTCAAAGACTTGACTGCCATCGAGGAGGTAGATATAGAGGATGTTAAGCTGCCGTAACGCCGTGTTCAGTTCTAGTCTGGGTTTGTTTATATCGCGCTGCCTTTCTGCAAGTGATGTTAAGGGCAGTATTTTAATTTTCTGTCATGATTGTGAAAAATGTCGCCATTGTTGGTCATTTATGCTGAATCGAGAACTGTAATAGGAACTCACGATATCGTTCGGGGGAAAAAAAACTGCTAGTACAATTTTTTGCCTTGGTTGAGAAGGTGAGACGACTAGCAAATGTAATAATGTCACTAAATAAACCCACTATCTTTCACTCAAAATAAACACATACTGTACTTAGCTGAGTTTTGTATTTGGTTTTTGTGTAATATTTAATTAACATTGTTTGTGAGTATGACTCACTCGCTTTATAACTTGCACACAGCCACTTCAAAACTGTTGATGAGCTTCTATAGGTTTGATTTCGGTTGTCATTTGTTGAAATAAATACAAAAATATGGGAAAGTGAATATTTACAAAAACAACATTAAAACTAGTTACATTTACACGCTTCCAACAAAGAAATGCATCGACTTCTGTCAGCTTGTTAAACATTTATTTTATTTGGACATTTTCTACAATACGACGGCTGAAGCAGCAGCGCGTGACTGTTTTCATGGTAACCAGATCAACATGAACGGAATTCTACAAAAATTATCATTCAATAGGATAAAATATCTTCTCCTCCCTGCAAACGATAGCATGAAGAATGTGAATATTTAACCAATTCAAAAACAAAAGGTAAGGTATCCATATTCATTTCAGTATCAGCAGACGCAAAACGCTATAAAAGGCGACAACTTTTAAAGTTAAAAAAACTAAATAAGTTATAAAAAACGGTATAAGATATGTAAATGATAAAAAAACCTTCTGGGTTCCCGATTTTAACGATTTGAGCAACCATAAACAATGCAAAACATACGAATATTGAGTTTTTGATAGGATTCCTATATAGAAACATCACTCCCTGCCCTCCGGACACATTCGCGCTGCTGCTGTGACGTCACGTGAAACCAACCTATTGGGAAGCAAAAACTGGGGTAGCTTGCAAGAAGGTGGATTATTATGGATAATTGTTTCCCACAGGAAAAAAAAAAATTAAAAAGACAATTGCGTCTTTTTTTCTGAGAAAAAAAAAAGTCAGAATTGCAAGATATAAACTCACAATTCTGACTTTTTATTGCAAGTTTAAAATATATCATGCAATTCTGACTTTTTTTCGTAATTGCAACTTTATTACATGCAATTCTGAGATAAAACAGAATTGTAACATTTAAAAGTTGCAATTCCCTTTTTTATTTTTTATAATGTGTCATCAACATCAAGGAATGAGGCAGGAAGTGGATTTGAGACATTGTTTATTCATTGGAACAAAATAAAGAAAGACATTGTTTGCTTCTAGACTCTGTACACATGAAATCTTGCTCACTCCTGTTATCAAAGACAAAGGCTTAAAGAAAGCCTAATATTTTCTTCTGATAGATGATTTGATATGTCTCATTGTAGGATGAAGAGCTGCTGGATTCAGTGCAGCAGGAAGTAGGAGAGCAGAGAACAGCAGAGGAACAGAAAGCTCTGGGTGACACTCTGAGCACCGTTATATGTGGAGCTCTGGGTGACACTCTGAGCACCGTTATATGTGGAGCTCTGGGAGACACTCTGAGCACCGTTACACAGGTTCCCCTCACAACATGAGATGCTCGCATTAGCAGCAACTGATGTTCTGGCATCGCAAATAGATTTAGATGCACAGCCTTTTAAAACAGTTGACTGGCCTTTAAAATCCAAAAAAAAAAGGTTGATAAGCTGGACGTTGGTATGTGATCTGTGTCAAATGTTTAAACCTAAGAGAGTTTAAAAGATATCATGACTTTAATCTTTGTTCTTTTTCAGATTCTCACCTGTTGCTTTAATGCAGCGGTCTTCAGTTCCTGAACAGCCCAATATAGTTGTGCAGCTCTGTCCTTCACAGGTGTAACATGTCTTTCCATTTTTAGAGGGATCTACAGGAGGAAAACAATTTTCTGTATAAAATATAATATCTAATGAAACACTCATTTAGCTGCTCCATTCAATAAGATCATGACAGAAAGCCACACCTTGTTTTATTTCCTGATTGAATGTCATTTGGAAGTAAAATGAGTGTTGACTTTAAAGAAGATAGTTATTTGCACGATTATTGAAGTACAATACCTGGAGCATCTTGGAGGTTACACTGGTCTGTGTTACAACAGGAAGTAGTCGCCTTTACAGTGCCTAAGTTCAGGGACCCACTTTGACAGGCAGGAGCACAATCTTTAACCTTCACTTTAGTACTAATGCCACCTAAAAACATGAATGATACAGGAAAGACCAATTAAACTGCACATTATTTTGATGAAAAATATAATTATGTCAAAATGTATATACAAATTCATAATCTGAGAGAAAACAGATTAAATATCAGAAATGTAGAATATTCTGTGATTTTTAATTGCAATTTCTGCCTGAAAAACGAGTAGCTGTTCTGTTGCAGCACCAGTAAATAATAGCAACATCTTCAATCAGTCAAACAGTAAATTTCAATCATATTGGACTTACCAACTTGTGCCACAGATGTTGAACTCAAGCACTGAGAAGATTCACTGGGACATGTTTTTAACTTCTGATCTGCACAAGAACCTGTCGCACTCATGCACTCATAACAGCTGAGAGAGTGTCCTTTAGTAATAAAACAGAGAGAGAGATGCATCAGTGATGTTATTATTCTCAGTAATATCACAAACACTATTTGTCTTTGTACCTGCAGTGAAAAGAAGGAAGAGAAGAAAAACTGAGATTTGCAGATCCATCTTTCATTAGGAGGTGAATGTAATAACACACCTGTTTCTGTGCACATTATATAGATTCTCACAAGGGGAGGGTCTTCATGAGAAAAAGAAAGTTTAACACAAATTACACAGGAAGGGAACTGAACATGTTTAAACAAAGCCATAAGTTTCATTTTCTTAGAAATCATGGATGATTGTCTTGAGACATTCTGAAACACAAAAATCTTGTGGAGAACAAGAAACAACTTAAACACAGTATATTTTAAGTATTTGTTTAATGGCATTTTTTTATGAATAAAGGCCAGTCTCACTGATACCAATACTGCTACTGATGTCTCTATGAAACTGATTTTTTTTTTTTTAAACATTAATTATAGACAGTTTGCATATATTAGCTATTGCTTTTGAAAAGGCTTAGTAAGTTGATTTTTATTGGTTGGTTGGGAATTATTGACAGCCATAACTTAGTCCCACCCCCAAAGTTTGACGCAACTTGTTATGTTCCGATCTATCGCTGTGGAGGGCTCGTGTGTAACTTTGAAAGTAAGTTTAATTTGCATATATAAGGTCTTAAATCTTGTTTATATTGATATTGTTGTATTCTGTTTAAACGTTTTGATATTGAATGTGTCTTTCTGTCGAAGCTAAGGCTAGCGCTATATCAGTGTTACAGTGTTATCTTTGCACGTGTGTTCTGATGCACGCTGAATAAGTGAAATAATGAAAACGGATCATATTTTGTATATTCGTACTTTATTGTTTACACTGTACAAATGTTATTTAAGCCACATTTATGTAGATTGTGAAGATTATGCTGGATTGAGAAGTGGTTACATAAGACGATGGTCACATGCATATTAATAGTTGATTGTGTTTATATTTATTTAGTCACGTGTTCTCACGTTTATTCAGTTAATTTAAATGTTTATCATTATTACTGTAAACTGATTATTTATATTTCTGTTTTTATTATAGAAACCACACACACATACCTAATATCACATAAAACTGTTGTATTGAGTATGTCAGATGGCTTGAAACTTCCATTAAACGACAGCGATTGGACTTTGGACTTTTGTGCATTCTTACCGATGCCCCATGATGATCCCAATTCAGTTAGAACCAGTAAATACAGTCCAGAAACCTACTTAACATTGGTCCTTCAAGCTGGAGCACGGTGATTGTCAAGGAAGAAGATGTCCAGATCCCATTCAGAGCCACAGCATGAGCCTGATGTCTACAGTAAGCGGCGACCACGCCCCTATGTCACTTCAAAGATTATGAGGTGGAATTCAGAGGCTTCCAGCATACATATCCACCTACTTCCAGGGTGCAACCAGAGCCTTACCACGACGAGTCAGAAATGGAGGGTGCTGCCAGGATGACACCCTCACCAGGTGGAATGTTTCTAATCGAGATGATGTTACAGAGGATACTGGAGAACAGTATAGAGATAAAGAGGCATAAAGATTGATTTGGCAGCTATGAGAAGAGAACAGACGCAGAGCCAGCAGATGAGGAGCCAGACAATGAAACTGAGTTGTCAAGTGAACTTTCGGAAATTAGGCTGCAGTCCACACCAAAGAACAGACATGTGCAATATTAACCGAGATCGCCATATACATCACAACCCCAGCACAACATAAGTGTACACACTGCTTGTAGCCCAAGCTGTTCGCACGACCAGAGACACATGCCACCACAGCCACATATATGCCACCCTTCCCCTTCAACTGATTTCAGATTCAGAGAACAAACTGATTACCACCCAAGGCCTCATTTTCAGCCAAGAGACTTTGTTCACCGCTCTCATTCTCCTCCCACCAGAGATCATTTATTGAGATCCTACCCCTTCAATACCAGTAGTAATTCACAGTAGAGGATCCACGGCACTTTGCTAGATTCAAGATATCTCTTGACAGTTTGCTGCCGTACGATGCAACAGAAAAGTTTAAATATCAAATTCTGCTTAAGCATCTGAAATTCGAAGAGGCCCTTCTAACTGTGGACTCTTACAGCAACTCCCGCTATCCATACACCCAAAGAATGCAATCACTTACTGAACCTTACGGACAGCCTCATCAGTTGGCATTACAGAAAATTGCTGACTTAATGGAAGGGCCAAATATTCACAGTAGGGGCACACAGGCCTTTCAGGGGTTTGCCCTCAGAGTCCGGGTATTAATGGGTATGCTTGACCATCTGGTTGAGGGCAAGACTCATGTCCAAACTCCCTCATGATCTCAAAGCTAACTTTAAGAAGTATGTTCACCCCCTCAGAAATCCCATTCCAAACCTACTCGACTTTTCACATTGGCTGGAGTTCGAGCTGCAGGTGCAACCCACTGACTGTAAACTCAGTACAAGTAAAACAAGGGGACGTGTTGGTCAACAGAAAGAGGCTCAGCGACAACGTAAGCCCACTTTTCAGACAGCAGCCATTTTGCATGGTGTAGATCAGTCTACAAACACTCCAGCTGTTAAAACCTCAGAATTTCAAAACCCTGGCAAGATTGTGTACTGTCATTACTGTGAAAATAACCACCACTATCTTAACCAGTGCACTAACTTTACACAGCTAACCAGTGAGCTCAAAACTAACTGGATTAAGTCAAATAAGAGATGTTGGAGGTGCAGAAGGAAACATAAGGCAGCTCAGTGTAGACTCAAAGCCACAAAACTTGCAAGGGCAAACATCTAACTGTCTTGCATTACATCAAATCAACAGAGATGAAGGACTCTCATGACTCTCATTGCCAGAAAGCGCTGGAGACATAGCCAGGTCCTTGCCGACCATTTTTGGGCCCACTACATCAAGAGATACTTACCTGAACTGCAAACTCGCAAAAAAAAAAACCTCACAAAGTGGATGATTGAGGCTGGCAAAGACCTAAAGACTGGGACAGTAGTGATGATAGTGGATCACCAATTGCCTCGAGCCCTCTGGCCAGTTGGTAAGGTTTCAGCCATAGTACCAGGGTCTTATGGGAATGTCCGAACTGCTGAAGTGCAAGTGCAGGGTCGGAAATACATCCGACCAGTGAGTAGACCTATCTGTTTGCCACCACTACCTGATGATGACAAAGACTCATAAGCATTTTCTAAAGTAGAATTTACTGCGTAAATTGGGGCTGCTGTTGAAAAGGCTTAGTAAGTTGATTATTGGTTGGGAATTATTGACAGCCATAACTTAGTCCCACCCCCAAAGTTTGATGCAACTTGTTATGTTCCGCTCTATCGCTGTGGAGGGCTCATGTGTATTCAAGCCATAGATGATTGTGCGTAACTTTGATAGTAAGTTTAATTTGCATATATAAGGTCTTAAATATTCTGTTTTAAACGTTTTGATATTGAATGTGTCTTTCTGTCGAGGCTAGCGCTATATCAGTGTTACTGTCTTTGCACGTGTGTTCCGATGCGTGCTGCATAAGTGAAATAATGAAATGGATCATATTTTGTATATTCGTACTTTATTGTTTACACTGTACAAATGTTATTTAAGCCACATTTATGTGGATTGTGAAGATTATGCTGGATTGAGAAGTGGTTATATAAGACAATGGTCACATGCATATTAATAGTTGATTGTGTTTATATTTATTTAGTCACGTTCTCATGTTTATTCAGTTGATTTAAATGTTTATCATTATTACTGTAAACTGATTATTTATATTTCTGTTTTTATTATAGAAACCACACACACATACCTACTATCACATAAACCTGTTAATGCTCTGCATTGAGTATGTCAGATGGCTTAAAACTTCCATTAAATTACAGCGATTGGACTTTGGACTTTTGTACAGTCTTACCGATGCCCCATGATGATCCCAATTCAGTTAGAACCAGTAAATTGTCAAGGAAGTCATTATTTTGTGTTTTTTGGGCGCTCCAAAAATATTCTTGAGAGAAGAAATGTCATTGCTCCCTATGAAGGCCTCACGGAGCCATCGGATTTCAACTAAGATATCTTAATTTGTGTTCCGAAGATGAACGAAGGTCTTATGGGTGTGGAACGGCATGAGGGTAAGTAATAAATGACAGAATTTTCATTTTTGGGTGAACTAACCCTTTAAGAAAGGGTCAAGAGCTTTTATTGTCATTTCAACCATATATAGCTGACGCAGTACACAGTGAAATGAAACAACATTCCTCCAGAACCCTGATGCTACATAAAACAACGTAAAACAACAATCACAGAAACAGAAAAACACGGGGCCAAGGACTAGTAAGTGTCCTTGCCACATAAAGTGCATGTGTGAAACCTGGTGCAAAACAGTACAAAGACAACACAAGACAGTGCAAGACAACACAGGACAGTTCAGGACAATACACAAAACTCTGCCAGTCAACCTGTTGTAACGAAATAAAGTGAACAGTAGCAAAAATGTAAACAAAATAAATAACAAAAAAGCAAATAGCAACAGTCCAGGAAGATGTGCAAAAACGGCATGTAAACAGTTTATGGTAATGAAGTGATGTAGTGTGAGTGGTACTGAATCACGAGTGTGTGAAGTGAGTACGAGTGTGTGTTGAGTCGGGGTTGTACACAGTCACACAGTTGTGTGTGTATGTGTGTTCAGTTCAGTTCTTTGTTGAGAAGCCTGATAGCTTGAGGGAAGAAACTGTTACACAGCCTGGATGTGATGGCCCGAATGCTTCGGAACCGCTTCCCTGATGGTAGGAGAGTGAAAAGTGTGTGTGACGGTTGTGTGGGGTTGTCCACAATGCTGTTGGCTTTGCGGATGCAGCGTGTGGTGTAAATGTCCATAATAGAGGGGAGAGAGACTCCGATGATCTTCTCAGCTGTCCTCACTAGCTTCTGTAGGGTCTTGCGATCTGAGACGGTGCAGTTACCAAACCAGGCAGTGATGCAGCTGCTTAAGATGCTCTCAATGGTCCCTCTATAAAACGTGATCAGGATGGGCGAGGGAGATGGGCTTTCCTCAGCCTTCTCAGGAAGTAGAGACTTGCTGATGAGACCCACCACGGTCGTATCATCGGAGAACTTAATGATGTGATTTGAGCTGTACATTGCTACACAGTCATAAGTCAGCAGAGTGAACAGCAGTGGACTGAGCACACAGCCCTGAGGTGCCCCAGTGCTCAGTATGGTGGTGCTGGAGATGCTGTTTCCAATCCGGACTGACTGAGGTCTCCCAGTCAGGAAGTCCAGGATCCAGTTACAGAGGGAGGTGTTCAGGCCCAGTAGGCTCAGCTTCTCAATCAGGTGCTGAGGGATGATCGTATTGAATGCTGAACTAAAGTCTATGAACAGCATCCGTACATAAGCGCCCTTGTTGTCTAAGTGGATGAGGGCCAGATGAAGAGTCGTGGAGATGGCATCGTCCATGGAGCGGTTTGGACGATATGCAATCTGCATGGGGTCCAGTGCGGGTGGAAGCTGTGTCTTGACGTGCCTCATGACGAGCCTCTCGAAGCACTTCATCACAATGGGTGTTAGCGCGACGGGACGAAAGTCATTGAGGCAGGAGACAGTAGACTTCTTCGGCACGGGAAAGATGGTCATCGTCTTGAGGCACGTGGGAACAATGGCACTGCTCAGGGAGATGTTGAAGATGTCGGAGAGGACATCTGCTAGTAATGTTGTCTGCCAGTAATGTTGTCTGGTCCAGCAGACTTCCGTGGATTAACTCTGCATAGAGTTTTCCTCACTTCAGCTGTGGTTAGACAGAGCACCTGGTCACCAGGTGGAGGGATGGTCTTCCTCGCCACTATGTTGTTCTGCATCTCAAACCTGGCATAGAAGTCGTTTAGCGTGTGCACGCTTCGCCTCTCCGATGGCACGGGACAGTTTGGCCCTTGCTGTCTTTAAGGCCGTCTTGTCCCCTGCTCTGAAGGTGGAGTCTCTTGTTTTTAGCAGCGCACACACCTTGGCGGTCATCCACGGCTTCTGGTTGGTGCGTGTAATGATGGTCTTGGAGATGGTCACGTCATCCATGCACTTGCCGATGTAGCAGGTCACTGTTGACGTGACGTGTCTCCTCCAAGTTGATGAAATCGACGTTGGTTGCAGCTTCCCTGAACATGTCCCAGTCAGTGCATTCAAAGCAGTCCTGGAGAGCAGACATGGATCCTGCTGGCCAGGTTCTCACCTGCTTTCGAGCTGGTCTTGAACGCCTGCTGAGCGGTCTGTATGTTGGGATCAGCATAACAGAGATGTGGTCTGAGTACCCGAGGTGGGGGCGGGGCTTCGCCCGGTAAGCGCCCCGTATGTTTGTGTAAACAACATCCAGCGTGTTTTCTCCTCTGGTTGCAAAGTCCACATTCTGATGAAATTTAGGAAGCACAGTCCTGAGATTTGCATGGTTAAAATCTCCGGCGTGTGTTTTGTAGTTTGCTAATGGTCCCGTAGAGTACGCTGAGTGCTTCCTTAGCATTAGCGCTAGGTGGTATGTACACTCCGAGCACAATAGCGGTGGTGAATTCCCAGGGTAAATAAAAAGGTCTACATCTCACGACCATAGACTCCAACAGTGATGAGCAGTAGGTGGAAACAAGCACAGAGTTCTTACACCATTCTGTGTTGATATAAACACATAGACCGCCAGCGCGAGTCTTACCGCACAGAGCTGCACTTCTGTCAGCACGAAACGCGGCCAGCCCGGAACTCTGTCGTTCAGCCACATCTCAGTGAATACAAAGACGCAGCAGTGTCTGTACTCACGCTGAGTAGCTTGTTGGAGTCTGATATAGTCCAATATATTGTCCAGGGAGCAAACATTTGCCAGCAGGAGAGATGGTAGAGCAGGCCGGCTAGGGTTAGCTTTTACCCTAGCACTAGCCCCCGCTCGCTTCCCGCGCTTCCGCTTCCTCACGCAGCACTTTCGATTCCTCCTTCTCCGTCCATCTGCCGCAAGCGATGCCGAGGTCTGGAGGCCTGGTTCTCGAAGCACGCCGAGGTCGCATAGCTTCTGCCGCAGATCATCGTTTATTGTGTTGTTGGGGTTGTTTCAATAAATCAACTCTGCTCAGAGTATATATGGTCCCTCTCTAAATAGTGGTAAAGTAACACTGAAACAGAGTTAAAGTTAATCAGATAATTAAGCAATTACTTAAAGGGGACCTATTATGCAAAATTCACTTTTGCCTGGTGTTTGGCCATAAATGTGTGTTGGCAGTGTGTGTACACAACCACCCTATTGTGATAAAAATCCTTTTTTTATTCCCCATAAATCATAGGCAGTGTCTCAGAACAAGCCGTTTCCAGATCCCTGGTAGTGTGACGTCACAAAAGCCACAGGCCCCGCCCACAGTGTTGACTGACACTTAAGTTGGAACTTAGAACCACCCTGAGCGCATTCAGCGAGTCCGCCATTGCTGCACTGACGAGAACATCTCCCAAGCGTTTTAGGTGTTCTGTAGCTGGATTGATTAATCCACGCTCTCTTCATTTACTACCTAAATCTGAGCTGCTGAAAACAAGGTGAATTAACTTGGTTTTCCAGAAAAATGCTCCCTCAGTTCTGCCGAAATTTGTTTATGTCTGCGCGAATCATTTCACACCGGACTGCTTAGTGAACGAATATCAATACAAAGGGACAATACAAAACAGAGACTGTGCTAAAAATGTGCTACTCAAGGATATACAAGAAAAACTTTTCGTGATCCAGCTTACAGTCTCCAGATTGATACTGGATATAGCAGTAATGAAGGTGAGGGCACTTTATTACAGTTCATCAGAGTTGATTTACAGGTATAAAGTTTATTAAGCACCACCAGAAAGGCATAAGGTCTTTATATATTTGTTTACTGATAGTTGTAACAAGTGTTTCTGTGTTATTTGCAATGTTGGTGATAATATTTTAAAGCACATGTGCAGTGTTTTATTAAGCACTTACAGTGATTTTCTAGAGTGAAAACGGACGCTTCATCTTTTCTGTGAAGTGCAATAAACGTCATTAAACTCATCTGTATAGTTTTGGCCATCATTCGGACGGTACAACAGGCCTGTACTAATATAGTGGATTAAAAACATGAAGACAATATAAGTTATAACCGTAATTTAACTAAACTATACCTGTTTTATCTCCATGCAGCATATATTCGCAGTTTCTGACATTATTGTGCGTCCTGACTGACTACTGTCACCGGAGAATCAGTTCGTGAAGCTCCGCCCTTTTAGCCCAATCGCAGCAGCTCATTTGCATTTAAACGACTCGTTTTTGCTCAACCACTAAAAGCAGCAATTTTAACATGCTATAGAAAATTATCTGTTGGGTATTTTGAGTTAAAATACACTCAGGGGACATCAGAGACTAATTTTACATCTTGTTAAATAGGGCATAATAGGTCCCCTTTAAGTGATGGCACAATATGTAAGAATTTTGCAGTAAAATATCCAAAAACCACTAGGCCAGTGTTATATATTTTGTTCACTTGAATACTTACAATATTCCAAATGTTTCCAACTATTTGTAAATCATGAGAAAATTGCAATTTTAACCAAGGTGAGGACGTGTGAGGAGTCGCCTGTTAATGGCGTCATACCCGCGTTACCCTCGGTTTTATTTTGTAGAAACCATGGAAACACCAAAGACGCTTTAATATATACATGTTTTAATAGACAAGGGAACCACAGTTTGGATACATTTATAGACAAAAAACTAACTGTTGTTATACAGCTCAACACGTTCATTCTTATGGTTTAAATCAATTTTCTTGATTTTCTGCGAGTACCATGCTTTACCATGCCTCAGTGAAAAACAATATTTTGTGAAATAGCTAACATAACATAATCAGATGCAGCTTTATTTTATTAGTAATTCAGCATCTTCTCCATCATAAAATATATTTTAAAATTAATCAACAAACATGCCATTTATCAACACAAGCCATCCAGTATGTAATATGATATTGTAAAATCGCTCTATCTTACTGCAGTGTGCAACAAGTGTCTCACAGCAGCCACAGAGCGAACGCACAGTTCATGGTAACGTTATGACATAATTTTTAACACACTCAAATGTATCCAATAAACAGAGCTGTGTTACCTCATACTCATGACCGGAAAAGCAGAAGCGGCGCCGGCGACTGTGACATAATAAAAGATCCGCTGCTCGTGAGGCATGTGTTGATCAATCGCTCCAGCTCCTCGTTCAGCTCCCACAACACTCGGTCCTGCTCTGCTTCATACTACAGTAACATTAATAATCGCATCCATGAACATGATTTCTGTTTGTGAGGTGAAGAGCACTTGTCCCAAAATTCTGCGTTTAAACTTGGCGTCATCAAGCTACGCCTTTGTTTTGAATAGGTCTCTAGTGACCTCTAGCGGACAGCAATTTTTACATATTGTACCTTTAACAAACAGAATCGCTGAAGAAAAGAGAAACACAAGAACTACAACTGACTTCAGTCACAGCCTTAGATGAAATCAACTGAAGATAAAAGACATTAAATCTCACAAGATCTGATTAAAAGATCTGATTCACTTATTACAAACTAGATTTACTTTATTTCTAGCAGATGTCTAAAGAAGTTCTTATTGAGAATTAACAGCGGTTTACCCCGCTAGAAATTTTACGTTCCCAGAAAATTCTCAGAACGTCCCCACTGGTGTTGAGTAACGTTCCCAGTATGTTCACAGACGGTCACAATGTGGAGTTCTTATAAGGTTTGGGGAACGTTATTTCGTGGACCTTCAGGCAGTGGCGGCTCCAGACAATTTTGATTGGGGGGGCAATGGGGGGTCCTGGTCATTTCAAGGGGGGTCTCATGAAAACCAACAAAAAATACAGTGGACACGGCTAATAACTGCATATAACTGCTACTAAACAACAAAAACAACACAGCATATCAACTTCTTTGTTTTGTTTTTAATTAATTAATCAATTGCAGTTTGCAAACAATATGCTTAAACTTTAATTGCCATAGCCACACCCATGAAACCACCTTTTGATTGCCCTACTTCTGTCCAGTTTCCCCCTGTCCTCTTCTCTGCTCCTCTTACTCTCCAGTCTCCTCCTGTCTTTTTATCTACTCCTCTTACTCTCCAGTCTCCTCCTGTCTTTTTATCTACTCCTCTTACTCTCCAGTCTCCTCCTGGCATCTTCTCTCCTCTCTTCAGTCTCCAAAGGTGTGATTTACTGCAACATATGAGTTTATAGTACACATGAATAGGTTAGTATTTATGCTAAATACAGCAGTACAATAGCAAGAGGTTCACCTAACTCACTTCACTCACCAATATTGACAGCTCTTTTGTCCAGTCTCCTGTCTTCTTCTCTGCTCCTCTTAAGTCTCCAGTCTCTTCCTGCCATCTTCTCTGCTCCTCTTTTGTCCAGTCTCCTCCTGTCTTTTCTACATTCTCCACAGGTGTGATTTCCTGCAACAATTGTGTTTATAGCACATTAAATACAGTACAATTTAAACCTGTTAAAATATAATGTAAGGAGTGTACTCACCACTTAAAGGAGAACAATTCACCTGTTGTTATGATTGGCTGCAAAGCGATCAATAACAACATCTACATCCATCTCTTTTGTTCTTCTTGAGCTGATTGCCAGCACAGCAAGATTGCTGGTTCGGACATCACCACTTTTGTTTCTGAGGTAGGTTTTTAAATGCCGTAAGCAGGAAAAGCACCTCTCACAAGCAGCTGTTGATACAGGCAGTGTCATGGAGATGCACACAAGTTTGTATAAATCAATGAAAGCCTCCTTGTATGGCCTCAATAGAATCAGCAAGTCATGGGTGCTGTTGAGAGAGACTCCATTTTGTTTTTTTCTGTCAATGAGGCGTTTCAGTTGATGTAGTTCTGCTGAAAGGTTGTCTTCTAATATGCCATATTGCCTAGCCATGGGTTGAAGGGCATCTTGGTGCAGGAAGGTCTTGTGTTTGGGATTAATAGCTGCAACTCCTTTCATAACGTGACAACTGTCAGCAGAGAAGCGCCTATTCAATTCACTGATTAAACTGTCAAGTACTGGGAAAAAACAGTGGATTTTGTAGTCTTCTGGTGTTTGCAGTATCTTTTTCCTTGTGTGGCTATTGCTGACATGAAACTGCTGCAGGTGGGAGGGCTGTATTATTTTTCTTTTTGCCTCTTGGCGCTGCATGTCAATGCCCTCTCTCTCACACATGTCATTTGCGCCCTGCCACAAATGGGTCCAAGTTTCACCATTGCGTTCTTCTTTGAGTGTGTCAACCAGTGCAAAGACCAGATCAATGGCGGATGCCAAATCTAAATCTGTGGCCTGTAGTTGGTCAGATAAAGTTTTTGTGAGCCAAAATATGTTCTCCAGCATGTAGATTTGCAAAACAAACTGTGCATCAATCAAGCAATTTAGTGATCTAGCCTCAATAGCTCTATGGCTATTTGTTTGATTGCTGACTTCCTCAAGTGTGGCTAAGATGCTAGGGAGGGTTTGCTTTATTGCCCAAAGACTATAGTACTGACATGCCCATTTGGTATCTGACAGATGTTTTAATTCCACAGCTCTTTTAGTGGGCTCAAGTTCTGTTTGTTTCTCCATGAACACTTTGTGAGTTACTGAACCAGAAAAAAAGTTGTAAAGTAGCTGAACTGTGGCAAAGCAGTCAGCAACTGGTTTTACATTATGGACACAGTCAACTAAAACCAAGTTTAATCTGTGTGCATGGCAGTGGATGTACACTGCATGTGGGACTTCTCTGCGAAATTTTTCCTGAACACTGTTTTTTCCTGAACACTGTTGTTGCAGCCAGACATTACAGATGCCCCGTCGTAACATTTTCCAACGCATGCATTTTTGTCTATATTGAATTTAGCCAATGCCCCTTTCACTGTCACAAGTAAAGACTCTGCATCCAAACCATCAGCTGGAACAAAATCAAGAAACTCTTCATAAATGTCATCATTGTGTACAGTATGTAGCGCAGAACAATAGATATCTGTTCTTTTTTGCTCACATCTTTTGTTTCATCCACCATTAAAGTAAAGTGCTCTCCTAGCTTAACTTCGTTACTAAACTGTTCTCTCAAAATGCAGGCCATTATATCAATTAACTCGTTCTGAATGTCATGATGGACATATTTTGCATTACCTGGCCCACTAGATAATTTTTTGGATACAGTGCTATCAAACTTCCCCAGCAGATGTAACATTTCAAGGAAACTACCTCTGTTAGTGGACTGTTCATTCTCTCGGTGGCCTCTCTGACCAATGGTTTGACAAGCTGTAAAACGCAGTGACTCAACAACTGCTCGCATGTAGATCCTGTTTTCTTTAACAATTTTCTTATGTCCATCGTCATGGAGGTGCGTCAAAATCCTTGATCCGTTTTTCTCTCTCTCAAATTCACACCACCCTTCCATTGCCACTTTGTGAGAAGCGCTGGCGTTATGTTGATCCAGTTTCTCTCCTCCTTTTCTCCAGTTTTTAAACCCTTCCTGGGTAAAGCACTTTTCTGAGTGACCACCAGATCCATGCACACTGTGAAAAAAATGACGACAGGCAAAACAAAAAGCAGCGTCTTTTGACACAGAATATTCAAGCCACTGGTACTGTGTGAACCACGAGTAACTAAAACCCCTGGATGCTAGCTGCCCCTGCGATCCAAAAGAACGACGTGGGTATGATTTTTAGTTGAGGCTGTCTTGGTTTCTCGGCTGGGCCATGGCTTAAATCCCCCATTAAATCCACTCCGCCGTCAGGATTCCCACCATCCGTGCTCGCTGTAGCGCTCGATGAGGCGCCATTTCTTTCCATCTGCTCACCTGTCTCCTCCGCCTCGGAGGCTGCGAGTTGCTCAGGTCACACCTCTGTTTCTAGGATCAAGCAGGGCTCTCCCTCCACTGCAACAGGTATATTTTCACTCCTATTGCTATAATTTCCGTCTGCTCTTGATTTTTTTTGTGGTATGACAAAGCGATCCATTTTTAGCTTCAACAAGCAATAGCTTTAGCGTAGCAGCTCTTGCGGGCTCGCGGCAGCGCCTTGAATGCAATGACGCAAGGCGCAGCGACGTTCATTGGGCATCGCAGTGATTCTTATGTTTATATTTTTTATATTTGGGGGGGGGGTGGGGATTTATGTTTATATGTTTTATATATATATATATATATATATATATATATATTTATATATATAATATTATTTATTTATTTTTTTTTACTCTATTCATTTGTAAGTGTGAACTCATTAAAAAAACACTGCCACAGGTAACCCAGCGGGCAACTGATGTCAAATAGACATCAAATTGACGTCAAATAGTCATCAAAGAATTGGTCAAAAATGCAAATCAAATTGATGTCAAAACTTGACATTAAATTGACGTCAAGTTTTGACATTCATTTGATTTGATTTTGATTTTTTTAAAAACATTTTTTAACACATTGGTGTCCTACTCTAGACCACAAGAATAATGAAAAAACAGTATTAAATGCAAGACATGTTTTATTAAATCCACTGGTTTATATCAGAATTTTATATATAAATTTTAATCTGATATAAATCATAATAATGTTGCGTTTTGTCGAATCGCATCGGGAAAGAGATACAAACGTTAGGGCATTTTTATTAGTACGAACAAAAATTGTAAAACTAACAGTACTCGTGACATTTCAAAATAGACATTTTTTTTAAAAAGACAATAGTTACCAGCGTAATGGATCTAACTCTGTTAATTACGTTACCTCAGAATCCTTCACAGTAACAAATGGCGGGAAATTTCAATTCACCAAAAAGAACAAAATACTCATTGCAACGTCAAATATTTAATCAAAACACAATCTTGTAAGTTTTCAAAGTTACCCAATTATTTAATGAGATGTTTATTACTCTCACCTGATAAAAGTGCCAACCTTGTCGAGCTGCTTCGACTTGACGTCTTCACCGCACAGCGCGCACTGCCACTAGCCTCTATGTTGTACGCAAGACGTGATGACGTGCATTTCAACGGTCATTAACGTCGTAAATCCTCCAAATATTTTTTCTTTTCTTTTTTTTTCGTGTATACATATATAACATTATGTCATACTAGGTTTGCATCAAATTGCACACAAAAATAAATGTATTAATTGTAGTACATTCTTCAGCTGCAAAACAACCCGAGAATGTGAAAAAGGCGCCATCTACAGGTGGTATTAGGAATAGAGAATATGAATGGGCATTGTAGAACCTACATTTTTCAGAATAAAAAAGAAAATAGAATTTCTGAAAAATAAATATGATTTTTTAAAGAACCCTAGCATTGCATCTATCAGCTGAAGACAAGAAAATCGAAATAATTTTAAAATATGTAGCCTGTTCACTATGAAAAATTTAATGAAAAATGTAAATTTTCCATAAATGAACATGTAGTTGTAATACTGTACACTCTCAGAAAAAAAGTACAAAATTGTACCTTTAGGAGTACAATGGTACAAAAGTACAAATTTGTACCCTTGTGATTTGTACCTTAAGAGACCAGTTTTGTACCTTTGGTGACAATTTTATACCTTTATTTAAAAGTACAAAAATGTACCCTTCAAAAATGGTACAAAATTGGCTTTGACAGCGTACAATCGTTGACTATAATGAGATATATATATTTTACACACATGCTGAATTAAAATCAGAATTTATTAAAACCATTTCATTTTAAATACATTTAAAAACATTCCATATGAGTCCATCTTGCAGGGTGTTAAAAAGTAACACTGAAGCATATATTAAAATATAGTGTTTTTTGTGAAAATGAAAATTTATCAAAAATGTTCCTCTTTATTCAAAATTTAAACCCAGATAGCAACTTTGTGTTGGCCCAAATCCAGCCCACATCTGGCACATGCGGAATGATGGTCTGGCCCACATGTGGCAGGAATGATTACAGGTATGTTTAATAATAATTACAGATTAATGATAACAGGATTGTTAATGCTGAGATGACTCTATAAATAATATATATTTTCCTTAGTTGTCAGTTATAATCATGAAAATTAAAAGAAATAAACATTTGAAATATATCAGTCTGTGTGTAACGAATGAATATGGAATTAGTAAAATAAATCAACTTTTTGATGATATTCTAATTATATGACCTGCACCTGTACATAAATATTAAACAAAATACTGCATCAGCGCTAACATATTTATACATTTCCCATACATAAAATAAAAGTTATTATAGAATGTAATAAAGATTTAAGGAACAAGAGTGTGCTAAGCTGCTGTAATAAAATATTTACATACCTGTTTGTATTACACATCTTTCTCAGTTATTTCTGTGACTGGAAATTTGTTGTTCAACTAGTAAAGTTTAAAAAGGTTGAAATGCAAGGAAATAATGACTATAATCCACAACTGCTCACATTTACATTTAAGATATTTAGATTTTATCCAGAAAGACTGCAAAATTGTCCATGTGATCTGAAATTATGCAATATTATGAACAGAAATAACCCAAAAATCCCAGTCCAGTATTTACTAATGAAATTTGTAGTATTATTTAGTTTATCCGTGATGGACTGTCCATCTGTCCAGGGTTTTGGTATAGGCTCCACCAGGGGCGATTCTAGGATTTTGATTTTAGGGGGGCTCAGCCCCCAATAAGAGTGATTAAAAAATATTATTTGACTATATGGTTAATCTGTTCTATATTTATTTCTATTTATTAAAAATAACATCATGAATTATCAATTTGCCACTTCTATAAATCAAGTACAAATCTAGTATAAATAGTATAAATCAAGAAAATCAAAAATCCCTTACTCTAATTTATGTATCATGACACTCCTCCTGATTCATTATTACTTAATACAAAACTATATTTAATAATACAAAACAAAATAACTCCACATTCTCTCTCTGGGCCATCTAGTGCTTTCAGACAATGATGTGTGTCATTTCTGTGCATGGCTGCATAATGTAATGTCAAAATACATTATAATATGTCTGTAATTGTAAAAAGTAAATTAAAATAAATCATGATCGTTTTCTGAATCTAAAGTATGTTTTCATGGGTGTTAATCACTTCATTTTTGTAGGAATAAAAAACAACTATCACACAAGGGCTGAAGGTGAACGCAGCGAAACGTATTGGTATTGGATGAGAAACCGAGCCGTCCCGTGTGCTCCCAATGCTCCAGTAACATTACATTATGTAAACTGCAATGCATTTATGACAAAGAACTGCACCGATGCAGATGTAATATCATAGCATTAGCAATCTATCAATAAATGCACGCACACACGACACACACCTTGTGCTCTCTGATGTTCGCTCTGCTCGGCGCCCCTGCAGATTGAAAAATGCGCTAAATCCAAGCAGACTCGGATAAGGGGAGGAGCCGAAACTTGACGCAGCTTGCCGCAGTTTCAAATGAGCCTAGTGACGCCCCTGGGCTCCACAATCCCACAAACCTACCTTATGTTGGTAAATTCTTTGAACATTTGTGTTTGTGCTCCATCTTTGCCTGAAGAGGGCGACAAAAGATATGTATGTTTAACTCAAGCCCACAAGAGGGAGCTGCTGGGGCAGGTACACACCACACAGTGTTTGACCAGAGCCTTAAAGGGATAGTTCACCCAAAAATGTAAATTCTGTCATCATTTATTCACCCTCAAGTTGTTCCAAACATAAATGTTAGTAACCAGCTGATGGTTGCAATTGACTTGCATAGTATTTTTTTTCCCCCTACTATGGAAGTCAAAACATCATAGTTTGTGGTTCAGCTGCAGGTTAGGAAGCAGGCTAGAACAGACTGTGGATGAAATATCCAAGGCTGTTTTTTAAATATCAAATAATGTTTATAATATTTTATTTATGTAATTTCTGGATTTTAAATGACTGTTGTTGTTCGCTGCTAAGGCTGATGAGATGTGTTATCTTACCTGTGAATCATTCATCCTTATTTTTAGTAATTTTTTTAAATTAATTAATATATTTTTAATTTTGTAATGTTTTGTTTAACAGGCAGTGATTTCAATAAAATCTGAGAGTAGGCTATTTGAAAATAACAATCAAATCACTGGTGTTTTTTTAATACTTGTTCTTGTATTTTTGTTATTCATGTTGAAATATTAAATATTGAGTGTCTATTTTGTATGTTTTCCAAGTCTTTTAGTATCGTTTGTAATCATAAGATAGCCTACAAAAATCCAGCACTTTACTTCAAGACAAACAACAAAACACAGAACAGTTTTCAGGTGAAGGAAAATCTTGCAAATGACAAGGTAAGTAATATAATTAAAGTCTTCTTTCTTATTTCTTTTTAGTATTAATTAGAAATAAGTTAGTGTAGTGTATCCACTTGAGTTTGATCGTTTTTGAGTCACAGTTTTCCTAAACCTGTAAGACAGCAAAAGTAAAAGCTCAGAACGACATTCCAGAATATTATGTTTATAGATTATAATTACTGAATTTGTGTTCATCTTTAAAGTTGTTTAAAAAATGTGAAAATAAATATTACAGTAAATATTATAATAATATAGTGAAATAAAATTGTGTATAATTTGCACATAGTCCTTAATCTCCAGGAGAAAGTGAGTGAATAGTTTTAATACATTTTTATTAAGCTTGTAAACAGTAGATGACGTTAATAACATACACCTTTTATACAATAGCTACACAATATGTATCAAGAATATATTCAATGTCATCAGAACACAGGAAAGTAAAAGAGAAAGTTAACAACGATTGATAAGAAACATAACAAAGAAAAGAAAAGCTATAAAAAAAACAAGAGATTATTTTTTTTGTGGTGGTGACGTTGGTGTCACGCGTCTGTGGTGGCAACGTACGCCTTCTCTCACGTAAAAGTACACGACTGTCTCCTTCAGTAGGTTATCCACGGCTTGGAATATACTGTGAGTTAACAACGCTCAAAGTCGACACTCAGAGGCTGTGTTCTAAATCACACTCTATACTCTCATTCACTATTCCCTACATTAGTTCACTAATATAGTCCACTTGAGAGAGGATTATGCTAGTTGCCTTTTTGTTTCCATGTGTTTGTCACTTGTGTCTCCAGTTCAGTTTTTATACTCTAAAAAATGCTGGGTTTTCAACCAAATTTGGGTTAAACATGGACAAACCCAACAGTTGGTTTAAAATTTTAATTAAAAATTAAACCTAATGACTGGGTTTGTCCATATTTGACCAAAATTTGGGTCATTGTCCTGAGACTTATGCACTTTTGTCTGCGCATAGGCATTAAGCTGGTCCAGCCTTAAAAAATGAATGTCAGATTTCAAATATGAAAAATAATCATAAACTTGGTGAACAGCTTTGGAGAATTTTATGTTCAAAGAGATAGGACCTGCTCTAGCACGACTGAATTAGCTGCCCCAGAGGCGTTCCAAAGATTGTTGCCAAGGACTTACCATAATGGGACTTTAGTCCCTTTCTGGATTCCATCAAGTTTTCCTTTAAACCTTTTTTTCTGTGCTTCGTTTGTGTTAGCCCAATTTTTTGTTCTTTAATTTGTTTGGAAAATGCATGGATGGATATTTTTATTATTTCCTGAAAAGATCAAAGTTTTTCTAATTTAAGATGCATACCTGACATCAGAAGAAAAAAAAAAAAAAAAAAATATATATATATATATATATATATATATATATATATATATATAATGTATTTTTTATTTTTCTAATGTCAGGTATGCATCTTTTGTTATTTCAGAGCAGTTGTTTTGTATTGATCATTTTTGAACTGATTGTGTAATTGGCATGATACTTTGATCTTTTTAAAACTTGGAAAAAAAACTTTATCTTTTTAGTGCTTGTGAATGTGATCAAAATGATGAAACTCACTCTGATGTGTTCTAGGATCATTAAAGAATTTGTCTTTTATAGTGTCCAAAGTCTGATCGTTAATGATTTCAGAGAAAATAAAACTGTTTAAACAGGATGAATCATGAGCATCCAGTGTGTAGGTGTTGGTCATGTATACTGAATTGCACCTATTGTAGTATTTCAGGGCAGTGGCTCCCAACCTTTTTTACACAAAGGCCCCCCTCCTCTCCAAATCAATACTGCTTTTTTTTTTTACTTCACAAAAACATTTGTATTGTAATGTTATTACTTTTCAACCCCATGTTATTTCTTTAAAGAAGAAACTCAGGAAAACCTTCAGTTATTTTTTGCAAACATACTTTAGAGACATTATTTACAACTTCTTTCTCAGTTGTAGCTGCCTTCATAAACATTAAAAATGTTTACCCCACAACTATTTACAGAAACTATTACACCTGCCTGAACTCAAGTGTTACTGAGAATCATACTGCCCAAAATGGACGACCAGGCAAAAATTATCATCCTGGCTCACGAGAGCACAAACTTTTTTACCTTTTCTGTTAACTTTTGTCATCTCACCATCAACTGCCCCTGAAATATTTGCATATGCCAGCCCATCTTCCCAACATTATGAAAGGGATTTACACATCTGGATCTGTGCACAACTGAATCATCAGACTAGGTAAGCAAGCAAGAACAATAGCGAAAAATGGCAGATGGAACGATAATAACTGACATGATCCATGATATCATGATATTTTTAGTGATATTTGTAAATTGTCTTTCTAAATGTTTCGTTAGCATGTTGCTAATGTACTGTTAAATGTGGTTAAAGTTACCATTGTTTCTTACTGTATTCACGGAGACAAGAGCCGTCGCTATTTTCATTTTTTAAACACTTGCAGTCTGTATAATTCATAAACACATCTTCTTTCTTTATAAATCTCTCCAACAGTGTAGCGTTAGCCATTAGCTACGGAGCATAGCCTCAAATTCATTCAGAATCAAATGTAAAAATCCAAATAAATACTGTACTTACGCGATTAGACATGCTGCATGACGAACACTTTGTAAAGATCCATTTTGAGGGTTATATTAGCTGTTTGAACTTTTTTCATGTTGTTTAAGGCAAGCGCCTGCTCCGTGGGAGGGGAGCGTCAGCATTTAAAGGGCCACACACCCTGAATCGGCTCATTTATAATGATGCCCCAAAATAGGCAGTTAAAAAAATTAATTAAAAAAAATCTATGGGATATTTTGAGCTGAAACTTCATACACATTCAAGGGAAAACCTTAGACTTATATTACATCTTTTAAAAAAAAGTTCTAGGGCACCTTTAACATCATCATGTCCAGTCTCCTGTCACTTCCACCGCCACAGAGCTCAGCAGAGCAGCAGAGTTCAGTTTCAGCCCACTGTCAATGTATGTTAAAGAATGCGTCAAAAACTTGGGTGTTTATATATAGCTCCCTGAAGTTGAACACACAGATAAATCATGTGGTAAAGTCATTTTTTTTTCTTTTGAGAAATTTGGCCAAGATCAATCATGTCTGACTTTTAAGAGCCTTGAATTTGCAATCCATGCTCTCATATCATCAAGACTTGATTACTGTAATTCGTTCTACAAGGGTAGTCAAGCATCTGTCCTACGGCTGCAAAAGGTTCAAAATGCTGCCGCAAGATTGTTAATCACCCCATATTTCAGTGGCCCAGCTTTGCATTCACAAAACTAGGTAGGATGAGTTGTCTTTCCATTCTTCTTTGTATGCCCTATTTTTGCTGTCAACTTTCCTCTTTAGACTTTTTGATAGTGCTATTTTCTCTCACCAGCTAGCTTAAATGTTAACATCACTCTGCACACGATGTAATAGCGTACCCCAGCACACAAACAATTTAAAAAAAAATGCAGTTTAGTATGTGAGGATGCCAAGGAATAATTCTAAATATGTAAAAATAGGCTACATCAAATAATTATTACAATAAGTTAGGCTCCATTTTGTAACAAGCAAATTAAAATGATACACATTTATTATTCACAATATGGAAAGAGGAAATAAAACAGAGTTTGTTATGAGCATGACTCAAACATGCCATTATTGATCTTATTCAAGTCTTCTTTTATGTTTTGAGTCATTTTTATCCATTCCGCATCTCCTACATATGTGTGTTTTAGCAAAACTGTCTGTGTTGCAAGCTGGTGAATGAAGATACTTGACTGGTTAAGTGTCACTACTCTGCTTTATTAATTTATCCAATGTAAAACCCGGACACCACCACACAAATGTGGCTTTTTGTTAATAACTGTCCTACTACAGGATTTAAACAGCTCAACACCAGTTACAAAATACACTGTATAGTCAGGAACACACCAAACCGACACTGACGAACTAGTGGTGACGAAAGCAGACTGTGGGGTTGGCTCACGTCAGCAGCGTCTGGGTTCAAAGTTTCCCTGACACACCAAACCAATGCTCGATAGCCGATGGCCAAGCACCACATCGTTCTGCGCCTGCGCAAGATGAAATGCCTTTCCGTGCCAGCAGGTGGCAGTAGCTGAATGGCCAATCAGAATGATCAGATGGCCCAATGGACCGAGCTCCAACGTTGATTCAACATGTTGAATCGCCCGACGGTGCGGAACACACTGAGAAAACTTACTCGGCCGATGAAAAAAAACTGCCTGATGGCTAACCGTCGGCTTCATGTGTTCCTGCCTTAGTCTGCCACAGGCAATTCTAGTTGCATTTTATTTCATCAATTAATTTCTTAAATTATACTTTGACTATGTTCTGGTCCGCCATGTAGTGGCGAAAATATTTTTGGCCCAATGCCAAACTTACTTGCCGACCCCTGCCATATTTGGTATCATTTGAAATCTTAGAATCAAAACTTTACAGAGAATACTTTTAACTTTTGTTTTTATGATAAAAAAAGCAGTAAAATTGAGTTTACATATGCATTGGTCCCAGACACAAATTTCCACATGATGAATGATACGCATGATACACAAAACATTTAAGTCATATATCACAAGAAATCTCTCATTCCAAGGAATTTGCCCATGTAGATTAATTGTGTGACATCCATAGATCGAATGATCTTCCAAAGGATCATTATATTCTTCCCTTCAGGTGCATTTGAATAACTCTTGCATACAATATGATAGAGACAAAATAATTTTTTCCCATTATTTGCTGAAATCTAGACTAGAGGAAACAAATAGATCTATGTGCAGGCTAGAGCACTCAGGGCCTGAGTTATACACTTTCAAACAAGAATTTAAAAAATATTTTTTTTATTCTTTTATTTTTAAATCACTTTCAGCAGTGTTTTATGTAACTTCAAAGGGTTTCCTGTAAAATGAGCACTGTATGTGGGTATGGGAAGCTTTTCCATTTGGGTAGGCCAATTCCATAGCCTGACGTGGTCATACTCAATTCTAGTCAGAATATGAGTCTGATACTGCTCCATTGGGCTTTGATTATGGGGGCGTATTTCAACCGATCCAGGAAATACCTCAATTGGATAGACCTACAACCAATCAGAGCTACAGAGTAAGTGACGTATGTTGAGCGACGCAGTTGTCAACAGAACTCTTCTTAGCGACCATCGGGCCAGCTGATAAATCAAACTTTTGCCGAATCCCGTAGGAAGGACGGCAAAGACATCTTTCCCATCGACAAATGCCTTGATCGCAGTCCTCTGTTCCTCTTTTAAAATTAATGCGCTGTCGATATCTTCTATAACGGACGCGATGGCGGAATCTACACATCTCAGTTCTTCAACAGCCATCATTGTTGTAAACCAATTGACCTTTTGCAAAGACTCGTCCCCCTTAGTTACTGTTGCTTTGTCCGACAAGCCATGGCGCTGTCACGCCACACAGAGTGGAAAATACATCGCGGAGCAAAGAGGAAACTGACAACACATCGACAGACGAGACAGAGCAGGTTACTTATGATATTAAACAAAGTCCCAGCTTTCAAACTGTGTAGTTATTAAAAAAATTAAAACAATAAAAACCGTTTTGTGGCTCTTTAATGTGTTGTGACCATGATCGTGACAGATTGCTGTAGCGCCTCAGCTCAAGAGGCTCGTGAACCGATCATCTCTTCCTACTAGTCCATTTATAGCATCAAATAAACATGAATGAACATGAGAATGAATGTTGTTTCAAACGCGGAAATATGCACATTTTTTCAAGTTTAACTCCACCGATGTTAATCTTCTAACTCCTGACTGCTTTGTTGGACAAAATGGCGGATGCGGCGTTCTGATTGGTTAGATCGCTTGTCAATCAAACTCCCCAAGCGCTCTTTGATGACGTGAGTTACGTAAACGCAGATAGCCTGTCCATCATCGATTAAAGCCAGCCCTGGCAATTTGATTGGCTCGGCCTTCTGGGAGCCGAGCATAATTACTCCACAATGGATCGAGTCCAGACCGAACTTCCCGTCCAAAAAATGTTGTGGGCGGGGTTCGGGCTGGCACCCAGGCTACCAATTCCAGGTTGGAATCCCCAAAATGGTCCCGGAGTTTAAGAGATTAAAAACCGTAAACACATCACTCCATCCTTGGTCTCTCTAAATTGGCTTCCTGGTATAGGATTGATTTTTTTCAGCATCTTTTATTAGTGTATAAATCTTTGCATGGCCTTGCACTGGCTTATTTATCAGATTTGCTAATTGAGTATCAGTCTGGAAGAACATTGAGATCAACAACTCAAAATTAACTTAAAATTCTGAGCACCAAGTTAAGTCAGAAAGGGAATTGTGCATTTTCGGTAGTAGCACCAAGATTTGGAATAGTTTACTCTTGCATGTTAGGGATCCTGAATCTGTACATGTTTTTAAAATACAACTTAAGACACAGTTGTTTGCCATGGTGTATTTGTCTTGTTGATAATAATAATAATAATAAGAAGAAGAATTACTGTATTATTATTGTGTTATGTTTTGACACTGAGATGATGTAAAGCTCATTGGTCAACATGTGTTGTTTTAATAGTGCTATATAAATAAAATTGACATCGGCAATGAAAGATGACAGAATTTCCATTTTTGGGTCAACTAGGAAGTTGGTTTAAGTAGACCTATACATTTCTTGCAATTCTTTATTAAACCTTGATGCCTTCCTTTTCAGTTTCTGTTACAATAACTGCCTTCTGTTAAACTTTCATTTTATCATAAAGATCCTCCCCTTTTGATAAGATATAAAATGGACACAGAAACAGGTGCGTTATTACATTCTCCTCCTGATCAAAGATGGATGTGCAAATCTCAGTTTTTCTTCTCTTCGTTCTTTTCACTGCAGGTACAAAGACAAATAGTTTTAGTGATGTTTTTGATTACTAATACAGATCATTAGATGTTCTTGCTTACTGTCTCTCTTTTATTACTACAGGACACTCTCTCCGCTGTTATGAGTGTATGAGTCAGACGGGTTCTTGTGCGGGACAAAACGAACAAACATGTCCCAGTGGATATTCTCAGTGCGAGAGTTCAACAGGGATAACAAAAGTTGGTAAGTCCTATATGACTTAAATTTACTGTTATATCTGACTAATGGAGATGCTGCTATAATTCGCTCGAACTGCAACAAAACAAAATATTCTACATAGATTTTTTTTTTATTTGTTTTCCCACAGATTGTTATGATTTGTATTTAAAAACAAATAAAACAGTGCTAAATGCTGACATTTATAAATCAGTTTTCCACTTTAATTGATCTTTTCTGTTTCATTCATATGTTAGGTGACATTACTTCTAAAGTGCAGGTTAAAGGATGTGTTCCTGTCTGTCAAAGTGGGTCCATAAACTTTGGCCTTGTCAGGACAGCTACATCCTGCTGTAACACAAACCTGTGTAACCGCCAAGATGCTCCAGGTATTGTCCTTCAACGACTGTGCAAATAACTATTCTGTAAAGTCAACACTCATCTTTCTTCAAAGGACATTTAATCAGAAAATAAAAGGGTGTGACTTGTCGTGAACTGATTGAATTGAGCAGTAACTAAGTTGTTTCTGCTCAAGGAGTGTTGTATTAGATATGAGAATATAAAAGAATATGTGATTTCCTCCTGTAGAACCCTCTAATGTCCTGAATGGAAAGAAATGCTACTATTGTGATGGACAGACATGCTCAAACACATTGAGCTGTTACGGGGATGAAGACCGCTGCTTGACAGAAACGGGTGAGAATCTGAAAAAGGAAGAAGATTAAAGTCGTGATCTTTTAAACTCTCTTAGGTTTAAACAAATGACACAGATCACCAATGCCCAGCTTATGTAACTGTTGTAGGCCAGTAAAAGTAGTGCATGTAAACCCCGCTGATCTCAAGAGGCGCTCTAGCGACTGTCGCTACAGACTACGTTTTTTAGCCTCCTCGTTAGCACCAGACCACAGTTCAAATCCTGCTGGGAGTGGGTCGAGTAGAAATGGTTACTCATAGACTGAATCAACCTTTTTTTCTTTTCTTTCTTTTCATCAGAGACTTCTGGAAGCGTGACAGCGACGGTAAAAGGCTGTATCTCTAAATCCTTTTGTGATGCCACAACAGCGGTTAGAAATGTTGTGAGCATCTCATGTTGTAGTGGGAACCTGTGTAACGGTGCTCAGAGTGTCTCCCAGAGCTTCCTGTTCCTCTGCTGTTCTCTGCTCTCCTACTTCCTGCTGCACTGAATCCAGCAGCTCTTCATCCTACAATGAGACATATCAAATCATCTATCAGAAGAAGATATTAGAATTATTTCTTTATTGATTCAATAAATAAATCATCTGTTTATTTTTTGTATTAAATTTGTAAAACAATAATTGCGTTCTCAATATCAGGATTTTTAAAGATCACAAAAGCAACAAGAGAAATAATCAGATATGATAACATTTTACAAATACTTTGTAAATGTTAATCATTTTACCTCATGCACATCATGCAATTAAAATTCTGTTGATTATTATATCTGACAATAAATAGCAATTTGCTAGTTGGAGCTCTATTAATAATTGTTACGGCTTTTCTTTAAGCCTTTGTCTTTGATAACAGGAGTGAGCAAGATTTCATGTGTACAGAGTCCACAGAAGCAAACAATGTCTTTCTTTATTTTGTTCCAATGAATAAACATTGTCTCAAACCCACTTTCTGTGTCTCTCATTCCTTGATGCTGATGATACATAATAAAAAATAAAAGGTAATTACTACTTTTTAATCTCACAATTCAGATTTTTATCTCAGAATTAGCCTTTCACCGAGCCCCGCCCCCCTTAGTTACTGTTGCTTTGTCTGACAAGCCGTGGCTCTGTCACTCCACACGCAGTGAAAAATACATCGCGGAACAAAGAGGATACTGACCACACATCGACAGACAAGGCAGAGCAGGTTACTTATGATATGAAACAACCGAACAGAGAGTGAATTCCCGTCCCAGGAGATAATAGCGGAGGGTGAGGATGGCCCACCTAATAGCCAAACACTCTTTCTCAACGGTGCTGTACTTAGGTTCCCTCCTTGAGAGCTTACGGCTAATGTACAGCACCAGCCGTTCCTCTCCCTCTATCTCCTGGGACAGGACAGCACCCAGCCCTCTGTCCGACGCGTCAGTCTGCATCAAAAAAGGGAGAGAAAAATTAGGAGAGTGATGCAATGGCCCGCCACATAGAGCAGCCCTCACCTGGGTGAAGGCCTGCTGTCACAGCTCCGTCCACTGGATCGTATCTGGTGCATCCTTTTTAGTTAGATCAGTCAACGAGCTGGTGAGGGCCGAATAATTAGGAACAAACCTCCTATAATATCCCGCCAGCCCGAGGAACTGTTTAACCTCCTTTTTGGTCTTGTGGCGTGGACAGGTCGCAATCGCTGCCGTCTTATCAATTTGGGGACGCACCTGTCCATGCCCCAAGTGGAAGCCCAGATACCTTACTTCCACACGCCCAATCGCACACTTCTTCGGGTTGGCTGTGAGCCCGGCTCCCCTCAGCGATCTCAGGACGGCCCTCAAATGCTGCATATGCCGCTGCCAGTCATTACTGAAGATAATAATATTGTCCAGATAGGCAGCAGCATATGCACCATGGGGCCGCAAAATTTTGTCCATGAGACGCTGAAAGGTAGCCGGTGCCTCGAACAGCCCGAACGGAAGGGTAACGAATTGGTGTAATCCGAACGCCGTCGTGAAAGCTGTCTTTTCTTTGGATAATGGCGACAAGGGGATCTGCCAATACCCTTTCGTTAAGTCCAGTGTCGAATAAAATCGAGCCATACCTAGCCGGTCAAGCAACTTGTCCACCGGAGGCATTGGATACGCGTCGAACTTCGACACCGGTTCACCTTGCGGTAGTCCACACAGAACCGAACTGAGCCGTTCGTCTTGGGAACCAAAACTATCGGGCTCGCCCAGTTACTGCTGGACTCTTCTATTACTCCCTCTAATTCTGCCTGAACTACATTTTTCTTGTGTTCAGGCAATCTATACGGCCGGCAGCGAACCAACACACCCGGCTCTGTCTCGATGTGGTGCTGAATGAGGTTTGTACGGCCCGGTTGGGGAGAAAACACGTCTGCAAATTCTGCTTGTAACTTGGATAAATCAGTGAGCTGTGAGGGCGAGAGGTGATCTCCCCCCGGCGCCAGAGCGAGGGACTGTTTTTTGATATTCGCCTCTGGCCCGAGATCATCCTCCCTCGCTAATCACCGTCGCCAGCATCACTGATTCCGCCTCATTCCATTTTTTAAGGAGATTGAGGTGGTAAATCTGACGTGCTCCTCTCCTATCGGAACGCACAACCTCATAATCGAGCTCACCGACTTGCCGTGTAACCACAAATGGTCCTTTGCAAGTAATTTGGAGCTTGAAGTGGGAAGCAATACAAGTACTTTATCTCCCGGTGAAAATTTGCGTAAGTTAGCTCATCTGTCATACAGCTGGCTCTGTCTGTGCTGGGCTTGTAACAAATTCTCCATAGACAGCCGCCCCAACGTGTGGAGATTTGTTCTCAAGTCCAGCACATACTGAATTTAATTTTTGGCCTGAGATGGTCCGTCCTCCCAAGTCTCCCTTAGGACGACTAATACCCCACGGGGCTGGCGTCTAAAGAGAAGCTCAAAGGGGGAAAACCCCGTGGAGGCTTGCGGGACCTCTCGCACTGCAAATAACAGAGGTTCCAACCACTTATCCCAATTTTTGGCGTCCTCTTGAACAAATTTACGAATCATGGATTTAAGCGTGCGATTAAACCGTTCGACCAGCCCGTCCGTTTGTGGGTGAAAGACGCTGGTACGCACGGATTTAATGCCCAACAATTCGTAAAGTTCGCGTAACGTGCATGACATAAACGCCGTGCCTTGATCAGTGAGGATTTCTTTCGGAATCCCCACTCGGGAGATTAAACTAAACAGTGCATCCGCAACCCTCTTAGCGGAAATGTTGCGGAGTGGCACTGCTTCAGGATATCGCGTTGCATAATCCACAATGACTAATGCAAAGCGATGCACTCTTGCTGATCGCTCTAATGGCCCGATGAGGTCCATACCAATTCTTTCAAAGGGGACCTGCATTAATGGGAGGGGGCGCAACGGCGCTTTTGGGATGGCCTTTGGGTTAACCAACTGACATTCCCGACAAGATGCGCACCACCTGCGCACATTCTCGTGAATGCCCGGCCAAAAGAATCGGGTCATGAGATGATTTAGTGTTGCCGTTTGTCCTAGATGCCCAGCCATCGGATTAGAATGAGCCACGTGGAAAAGCATTTCCCTGCGGCTCTTTGGAACTAATAATTGGGTCGTATCTTCTTTTGTCTGAGTGTCTTGGGTCACTCGATACAACCTATCTTTTATGATCGCAAAATACGGATAAGAAAGTGGATGCCCAGGCTGGAGAGGCTGACCATCGATAGTGCTGAGCTTTTCAAACGCGTTTTTTAGCATCTCATCGTGAGACTGCTCCAGGGGAAAGTCATCGCGATCTGAAAGAATAAGTCTTCCAATTTCGCTCTGTTCCCTGATCAGTCTCTCCCGCCTGTACTGGCACCTCCTTATCCCGCGATTTTTTCCCCCAAGAGGCATCCGAGCATAAACACCCCAATAATTTGTTAAATGCAGGACAATTCGTACCCAAAATTATCGGATGCCGGAGGTGCGGATTAACTGCCACCTCCACGCTATGCTTTTGACCCCTAAATTGAATAATGACGGGCACTAACGGATATTTCACCACATCCCCGTGCACACACCTCACCTTAACCAAGCGGCCTGCATCCAATGCCCCGGACTAAATCAGGCTTTGATGCACCGAGGTTTGGTTACATCCTGAGTCCACCAAAGCCTGATAGGTACCCCCCTTGACACTCACAGGTATTTGGTACTCGCCAGCTTGACCGGGGGCAGCCTGCGGATCGTCCGGGACCCGGATCAACGTCCCAACCTCCATCACTGGACACCTGTCCACAAAGTGCTCCGGGTCCCCGCAATGCCAACAGGCCGGCCCAGACCTGCCCGCCGCTCTTGTGGCAGGGAGCGGGTTAGATGGTTGACGCGGAGAGAGGGGAGAAGCAGGAGCGGAGTCCGGCCCGGCAGCAGGGAGTCCCGCCCTCCAACACATGGCGGGCCGGGCGGACGAGACCTGGGTAGAGGGACAGGTTTAGAGAGAGAGGGGGAATTAAAAGAAGGAGAGAGAGAGGCAGATGGTAGGGGTTCGCCGACCCCTTGGCACCCCACCATGTGGTCCTCCTCCAGTTCGATGGCTGAGTCCAGTGACGTGCGACGGTGGCACTGGACCCACTCGGCGGTTTTCTTGGGGAGCTGAGTGATAAACTGCTCCAGTACCACGCGATCGACAACCAGGTCCACGTCGCTTCCCTCAGCCAGTAGCCATTTGCGGCACGAGTCTCGGAGCTGTTGGGCCAACACGAAGGGCCGGCCGGACTCGCCCAGGTCCAGGGAGCGGAAGCGTTGACAATGCTGCTCTGGGGTCCGGCCGACCCGCTGGAAGATGACCCGCCGAAGATCGTCAAAGACCAGGAGGTTCTCTACTGGCAGCTGCTGCGCCGCCACCTGCGACTCCCCTGAGAAGAGCGGGACCAACCTCATGGACCATTGGTCCCGCGGCTAGCCACTTGCCTCGGCTGACCGCTCAAACAAGTCGAGGAATGCCTCGGGGTCGTCACATGGCCCCATTTTGTTCAGCGGCAGGTGGGTAGGCGCAGCTGGCTGCCCGGTGGTCTCCTGACGAACCTCCCGGTCAATCCAGCTCCGGAACCTCCGGAAGCGGCGTTCTTGGTCCTCCTGCTGGGCCTGCAAGATGGCTTGGAAGCGGCGTTCTTGGTCGGTGCGCAGGTCCAGCAGGGCCTGATGTTGCTCCTGATGCAAGACCGTGAGGGAGGCGATGACTTATGAAGATTGCATGGCAGCGGCCATCCAGCTTCCTTCCCGGGTTTCGGCACCAGTGTAGTATGGACAGTGTTCTTTAGTGTAGGAAGGAAGGGGACAGGGTCGGCGTTGAACTGCTGACTGAGCTTTATTTCACAATTCAGAAATGTCAAACAAAAACTGTGCAAGGCACAACAGCAAAACGAAAATAATCCACAAAGGGCTTCACTCCAGTCACGGCATATACAATCCACAATGGGCTTAACTCCTGGTCATGGCATATACAATCCACAATGGGCTTCACTCCAGTTTGTCGTGCACCAGCGGCTCAGTCAGCAGTTCCCCTCTCTCTCACCGACTCCTGCTTATCACAGCGTTTTAACCTGTCTCCGCGCCAATTAGTGAACCGAGAAACAGGTGTTCGTGATTTACATTTAACTCGCTCACTCACCAAAGATCTCCCGATGCTCTCTCCCGCCGCAGACCTCGCTGAACCACGCCCCCCTCGCCACAAAAGCTTTATTTATTTATTTATTTTTGTAGAATGTGTCCTGTTTAATTTTATATTTTTCTGAGCAAAAAAGAATGACTATTTTATTTTATTTATTAATTTTTATCATAACACCCACTAAAATGTCATTCAGTGTAACAATATTTATGTATCAGAAAATCGTATTGGGCATATTTAAAACAGGAATCATTTGATGACATATTAAAAGCCTCTATTTAAGGATCACAGTGCATCTCTCAAACACTAATTAATTGTTATTTTTAAATCTTTATACTTTGCTAATATCCTTCAATATAGAATCATGAAACAACTATAAAAGAATTCCCCATATGCCATATTAAATCACATTATATAGACTTTTTGAGAGCACAACCATCTCAACCATCAGACATAAAACCTGACAGACTTGACAAAATTGATTTTTTTTCCACTTTAACCACCTGTTGTACAGTGGAGCAATTTTGTTTTCTCTCTCTGTTGTAGCTTCCTTCATAAACATATTAAAAATGCTAAGATTGTCGGTGCCGATAGTCTAGTAGTTAGTGCGCTGACATGTGGCGCAAATGTGTTCACGGCGACCTGAGGTAAATTCCTGATCCTGCCTCCCTCTCTCTGCCCAATGTTTTACTGTCTGCCCTCTACTGTCCTCTCCAAATAAAGGCACAAAAAAAAACATAAATATAACTTAAAATGATTTATCCCACAACTATTTACAGAAACTATTACACCTGCCTGAACACGTTTCACAGAGAATCGGACCACCCAAAATGGACGACCAGGCAAAATTTGTCATCCTCGCTCAAGAGAGCACAAACGTTTTTACCTTTCTGTTAACTTTTGTCAATGACGAGACCCCTTAAGCCTATTTTCTGGATCAGGGCCATTAGGCCATTACAATCATCCTGGAGGGAGACTATCATTAGGCGTTTGGAGAGCATCGCATCCCGATCCAGAGAGCAGCCAGACCCAGAGCAAGCCATCCGACCACGGAGATCACGTGAGCCCCCCATGACGAGCGAGCCAGAGCCCAAGGAAAAGGAAACAGAACTTGCCATCGCCCCGGATGCAGTGCCCCAAGGTGGTTCTGACCAGTGGTGTGAGCCTGTGACCCCATGGTTGAGGGAACAGAAGCAGAGGACTGGTTGATCGACTTCAATAGGGACCCTATCCCACCCGGGGACACCCTGTCAGGATGTTGAGCCACAGGTCGAACAACCACCAGCAGCACCTGTCAAGGAGGATCCGGCAGCTCCTCGGATCCCTTCGTTCCATCTCGGCTCCGCCCTGACTCCTCCGAAGACCCTCATCCAAGTGACTCCACCAGGTTCCCTCATCCCGCAGGCTCCTTCTCTTTAACAGGTTGTTGGAAGACTGAAAACGAGACGCTGGAGAGGAAACACATCAGACATCAGAGGGGTAAGGAGTCCAGAAAAGTCTAAAGAAGACCAGACACCAATGTGAGGGAAGTGCGAGTCTTTATTGTGCTGGTGGAATGAGGTTCAGGTGATGTCAATTAGAATTCGGGTGATTGGGAACGAGTGGGTGGAGCGTGGAGATCCGGTGACGATGCGTGCTGTGTGTTGGTGGTGGGAACTGACTCCGTGACACTTTGCAGCTATGAACAATTTTTGTTTGCCAACATAAATGACATTGGGTGAGTTTTTTAGGTGGTAATCTATTATTCTGACAATCCTGAATACCTTCTCTTTCCCTTGCTAAAGGCCTGCTCACACAAAATATGAAAACTATAATGATAAAGATATAGTTAAAAAAATCATTCTAATATAAAAGAATAGTAGAGTCCACAACACAACTATAATGATAATGGTGCAGAGAAACAATATTGTGGAATCACTTTCAGGGGTGCGTTTCCCAAACAATGATTTAATGATTTCGCTGCTGAACTAGTACTATGCATCATTGAACAAATCAACTAGCTTGTTACGACTGTTTCCCGAAACCGTATTGTCGCAAACTTGTTGTTCAACCACGTTGGTGAATGACGTCACGCAGGTGGTGAGTAATCCACAAGTTTCCTACGCCCCATGAGGCCTTGCGTCAAACGTGGGAGCGTCTTCCGGTTCGAAGTAAACAAGCTGGACGTGACACTCATTCATTCAACAGTTGACAGTCATTCAAGATTTAACGATCCAAACTTGCGAACGTTTGTTTTTTACTTAAAGATTTAAGATTCCGGCATCAATATTTGAACAATGTTTTACAATAAAAAAATGTTACAGTAATAGTAATGTATTAATTTATGTCAGGAGTTCAGATCAATCATGGTAAATCTAACTGATATTTATAATGACATAAAAAGAAAACACAGACCTATTCAGTTGCTGCTTCCATTTATTTGCGATCACAAGAATGCAAAAAACAATTCCATTAAGGCTTTTAAATCTAAAGGCTTACACATTTAGAAATATATTGATAACATACCCTATGTTTACGTCACTTTTCTGAGACTTTCTATTGATTTTCCTCTAAATTATGCGATGAATGATATCCGAGGATGTTTGCGCGATCTCTCCGTCTATCTATCCTGATCCTTTCAGCCAGAGCAACAGGGAGCTCATGAGAAGACAACAAGAGTTATGAGTTAAACGAGTTAACCGGAGTGTGAATCTGTGAAATATGCATTTGTCAGGAATCAACAGGCACAGGGAAGAGACAGATAAAACATTAAACCAAATAAATACACGATTATAATCACATAAGAACTCTTCATTCCTCAAGCAGTCTCTGATATTTTCCATAAGTGTATCGCAGTGGTTAACACAAGTAGCCTTTAGCATCGCATACAGTGGAAACGTGACTGGCTCTGGCACGCACGACACGTTATGAGTCAATAACATCATAAGGCTTTGGTGCATCAGTGACGGAAGTACAGACAGCGGGTTGTTCATGTATTGCAGGGTCAGGATGCTCTAGTCATGCAGCAGCACTTTTGTGGAAGGTCAGTAAAGTAAAGAGCAATTAAGGGCACGAAAACTGTTTATTGTATTGTGATATTAATGTAGTAAACTGAGATGTTGTCCCTGAGCGCCGTAACGACATCTCTCATAAAGATTTGCAACTTTACAAAGTAAACAATGATCCAAAAAACACTTAGCCTCTTCGCTAATTATAACACAAAATACCATTGGTATGCTACTTCCGCCGCCTCACCGGAAGTTGTACCCACGTTCTCTTTTACAGTAGCGCCCCGTGGAAACAGGTGGATAACTTCTTTCAATGAATCCATTTGAGATCGAATTAATGCTAGAATTTCTGCTATAAATTACAGACATGACATGAGAGGACTAATTCTCATTTTCCTCAGTTATTTTGCTTATTTCCAGATTCAATCAAATGCTTGTTCTGACGTGCTCGCAGATGTGCACGCTTCAAAAACGGTGCTTTAAATCTCTTGACAAACTAAAATATATAAATTACATTTGTATATATTCAAATAAAAGATATACATTGTACTTACTGTCAGCTTGCTTATTTTGCTCAAGATAATGATTTATTAAGTCCACGTCATAAAAACAGGAAACTATGCTTCTCGAGAGCTGTCGTTCCAACCACACAAGTTTGAGATGCAGTTTGCGAACGTTTGTTTGAACTATGTAAGTAACGACGGAACTTGCAATGTTAGTTGGCTAATGATGCTTTTGGGAAACACACCCCTGAGCGAATTTTTTTCCCAGCTAATGATAAAAATTATAAAAACATTGGCTTATTGTTTTTGTTATTGTATTATATTTATTATTATTATTATTATTATTCTGTTTTCATACTGAAATGATGTAAAGCTCATTTACAAACATGTGTTGTGTTAATAGTGCTATATAAATAAAATTGACTTTAAAAGATGATAGAATTTCCAATTTTGGGTCAACTATGACTTTAAGGAAGTTGGTTTTAGTAAACCTATACATTTCTTGCAATTCCTTTTTAAGCTAAAGTTTTTCTTTTTCAAGGAACGTCTACTTGTGTTGAACTTTCATTTTCTCATGAAGATCCTCCCCTTTTGATAAGCTATAAAATGGGCACTGAAACGGTACAAATATTGTGATGGACTGACATGCTCAAACACATTGAGCTGTTCAGGGGATGAAGACCACTGCATTACAGTAACAGGTGAGAATCTGGGAAAGGAAGATGATTAAAGTCATTATCTTTTAAACTCTCTATGGTTTAAATATTAGATACAGATCACATAAACCAATGTCCAGATTATGTAACTGTTGTAAGCCAGTAAAATCTGAGCATGTAAACTCCCCTGATCTCAAGAGGCACTCTAGCAACCTGTCGACCGCAGCCTTTAGCCTCCTCATTAGCACACCCGCCTTCCACGTCAGAGACCACAGTTCAAATCCTGCTGGGAGAGGATAAGGTAGGACTGGTTACTCAGACTGAATCAACCTTTGTTTTCCTTTTTTTTCTTTTCATCAGAGACTTCTGGAAATCATACGATGGTGGTAAAAGGCTGTGTTTCTAAATCCATTTGTGATGCCACAACATTGGTTAGAACATCGGTGGTGAGGGTCTCATGTTGTGAGGGGAACATGTGTAACGGTGCTCAGAGTGTCTCCCAGAGCTTCCTGTTCCTCTGCTGTTCTCTGCTCTCCTACTTCCTGCTGCACTGAATCCAGCAGCTCTTCATCCTACAATCAGACACACTGTACAGAACATAGAGCTTGTATTTTCCCTGTATCTTTGGTGTTCTGATGTGATCTTTTGCAGTGAAATTCTGACACTGTATGAAATAAAATACTACATCAGCTTGTTCCTGGGGTCATATTTAATGAAACTTGTCATGCTGTAAAGATAAAACAAGAATAAACTATTTTATTTCTTAAAAAGAGATTAAAGGGATAGATTAACTCATCATGGTGTTGTTCTAATGCCATATGTGCTACTTTCTTTTTGGACTTTTTTTTTTTTTTGCAATTTTAAAAAATGTTCCACTTTTGCTCGTCCAGCTTTTTAAAAAGATTCAGAACTATCAAAGAATGATCCCATGTACTCATATCATATATTCCAAGTGTGCTGGGATGATAGGGTAAAGCAGTAAAGAAGGAGAGATTCGATCATTGTTCTCTCAATATGTCAAACCCTTTTGCTCATGTTGACCTCTGAAACATTTAATTAACAGGTTTTCTGTTGCTTAAAGAAGAGCTTTAATAAAAGTATATAAGAGCGATATCTAAAAGGAGAAGACTGTTAATAATACGATTCTCAGACAAAAAACAAACAAAGCCCTGTAAAAGACCATGTGAGCAGACATTTTTGATTTTCTCCCTAAAGTAAATCTGTTCATCATATAAAGCAATCATGTCTCTTCAGAAAATTTGGACTAAACCATTCAATTCATATAGATTAGTTTTACGATCTCTGAAGCTTTGAAGTGGTAGCATGGCTGTCAACGGAGGGACAGAAAGCTCTCGGATTTCATCAAAAAGATTTTCATGAATGTCTTACTTTTTTTTTGCAGAATTGTGTTGTATTAATATATTGTCATTGTATTAATATTTATTTATTATTTCTTTTAATTTTTGTATTAATTCGTGTTTACGTCGTTCAAATAGAGCGCTTAACCAGCTCCAGATAAACTGGTAGCCAGGCAACAGACAAGTGTTCTGGGCCGAGAACGGTTAGTAATCATGCTGTGCAGTTCCAGGCTCAAGTGGAAACACAACTGGAACCGTTCCTTACCAATGATCTTGTGCCATTCTGCTGACCCCAGCCGAACCATCAGCAGTAGGTTGTGGGACTGAAATCTTGGAAGAATAACTGCATAGAATTGTTATATAATTTGCAACAGTTCTGTTGCAAACTGATTCTCTGGGGCCAGAGAGATGACTCATCGCCTCTCTCAAGTCTTTCTCGGACCATGGTCGAAACCCCAGCATGGCTCCTTCCAGTCCTGAAACCTCCACTACTGGTGCTGTAACAGTTGGCTTTTTTTCTGATTAATCATATTCGTCGCTGTATTCTTCACTGTTGCAGTTGTCTGACAGAACAAGACTTGCTTCTCTCCACTTTTTCCTGGTTGCTGTGGCTTTTGTGTAGTTATTTTATGGTGGAATTGGGACACATGAGTCTTGAGCTTGGGGGTGGTGGATAGTCTTGGTTTGATCGTCCCGTAGCCTTGCTGTAGTCTGGCGTTGCTTCTAGCTGCAGTGGAAAAACAAACAAGGTGTCTTTAAAAGGTCAAATCAAACACAGAGATGCTCTGCGAAATATATATTGGAAAAAAAAATGACAAAGTTAAAATTTTCCACTTCAAAAACTACAATTAATATCTATATAAAGATAAATAAATAAAGAGAATATATTTTACCCAATAGGCTCCAGAATCCATGTAATCACACATCAGACAAGCAGCTTGGAAAATGCATGGATATTTATCCCAGGTGAAAAAAAGTACATTTCAATAATGTAAAGTGCTCTATTTACGTGCACTTAGGACTAAGACTATCTTAAGAAGTACTAAATAAGAATTTTTAGTATATAAAGTACAAAATTAGTGCACGAGTATAGAGCACTTTAAGTACATTATAGAAATGTTTTTTTTTCACCTGGGATAATGAAGTATATTTAAGTAAAAAGCTGACAGAACTAGTCTTGACCTGGTTTCTCAATAATTTTACATACTCACAAACGAACAGGTAATAACTAAATCTATGTGTAACTTAAAGTATGTGTGATTTTCTTTCTTCTGCAGAACACAATAATATATTTTAAAGAATGTTTGGGTCCAAACAACACTGAACCCCTCATTTTATGGACACACACACACATTTCATTTTCAAAATAATGTATGAAATGTTATAATGAAAGAAAAATGTATGATAATTACTTAATTACGTTAAGAAGGAAAAATCTAGTTTCCTCTCATAGTTTCTCTCTTTGTTCCCTTACTCTTTTTTTTTTGCGCTGTTCTTTCCTTTTATCATTATCATTATATTCAAAATGCATATGACAGTACAAAAAAAACAAAAAAAACAAAAAAAACAGACTTATTGCATACATCATAAACTGAATGACTCAAAGGGACAAATAAAAGTTCTACTTCCGATTAAGATCAAGCAACATCCTGAAATATTTTTTTACTTACTTGCATATAGAATGGAAAATAATCAAAACTTGTCATCACCACCATATCAAGTGAGCTGTGATGTTCATACTGTAAATATGCACACAAAAATGTGCACGAGTCTGATGGATTTTTTGTGTAGAGAACTTAAATTTTAAAAAAATGAAGGTTACACTTTATTACAAAATTTCACTTTAGATATTCCACTAACTTTATGAAACTTTGCAACTTCATGTCAACTGACTCATTAATTTGCAATGTCAACTAGCTCTCACTGGAGCATTAGTAGACTGTTAGGTTAGAGTTAGTAGAATAATATGACGTGTTCTTGCTGATTTACTTAAGGTCAGTAGAATGTCTGTTGGGGAGCATCTAAATGTGTTAGCAGGCATTAAGCAGACAATACTAATGACTGCTAGTTGACGAGGAGTTGTAAAGTTAGAAGAATGTCTAAAGTGGACTATTGAAATAAAGTGTTCCTTTTATGTTTGTTCTACCTCTACAGGTAAAGGAGAGTAAAGGTGATAAATATGTAAGTGCAACTCAAGGCCAGAAGAGGGCGCTGCAAGTGCAGGTGAGTACAGTCAAGCACATCAAGCACACAGTCAGAGATTTAGACTCTAAACTACATCAGGCCATCACATGATGATTATATCGTCATCAAATTATATCGTGACCAGCTCATATTTTCTCTGACCATAACAATGACTCAGTTAAAACAGCCCAAACAAATTTAATATAATAAGTTAAGGGTCAAGAGCCCAACTAAAGCAAACACTCATCTCCACGATCGTGGCTTAAAAATTGTGATTTTTCTCCTTTGGTGATTCTGCTTGTTCGTCTAAATCGGATGTCCATAAGACGTCAAAAAAAGACGTCATAAAAACTTTCATTCTGGCCCCTCAGTAGACGTCTTTTCAACCTGAGACAAGACCTCAAAAAGACGCCTTCTGGACGTAATTTGCTCAGTGGGAAACGTGTTATACAAACACAAAGTTGAACTTTAACATCTCATTATAGTAAACGATTGTACGTTGTCAAAGCCAATTTTGTCCCCTTTTTGTACTGTTAAATAAAGGTAAAAAATTGTCACCAAAGGTACAAATCACAAGGGTACAAATTTGTACCATTGTACCCCTAAAGGTACAATTTTGTAGCTACTTTTTTTTTCTAACAGTGTAGGTAATCTGTCACCAAGCAACCAAAGACGCGCAAACTGCTTCTGAGGTAAACCTAAAATCAAAATCGAGAAACAACGGTGCGCTTTTAGACCCAATCCCATTTCTACCCCTTACCCATTCGCCCTACTCCGTTTTGCGCGTTCACATGAAGGTGTAGGAGTGTCTAAAATTCTCTTTTGGCTGGAGTGGTAGGCTAGGGGAAGGACCAGATAGCCCTTCAAACGAGGATTTTTCGGGACCACACTTCGAACCAAGGGGTATGAGAAATTTCTCTGCATACACCGACTACCGTGCTGCTAGAATGCGTCTAGTGATCATGGTAGTGATATTTCCTCTCAGGTTCTATCACTTATATGTTGTCTGGGTGCCAGTTTCTCCGTAGCTTGCTAAACGCGCTATTTGAATTATGTGAACACAAATGAGTAATACAGTTAAAAGAAATATCTGTCATCCTTCATAGCGTAGTCGCTATTTGCATCTCGTATCGTCTGTAAATAAACTCTTGAGTCCTGGCATAAAGTTGGTCTGACGTTTGATGTTCGCAAATTTAGGGACCGTCTCTAAAGTTACATCCGAAATTGGTATGCATGATTCTAACTTTAATAACATTTGAAGGGAATAATTTACAGTCATAAAACAAACTGTAAAGTGTTCATCTACACACCTTTTATATTTTTTAATATTTATTAAAATAAACTGTCAAATCATGTGTAAAGATGGCTATTTTTCACTACTGTATATAAGCTCATACATAAATATGGGGGGCGGAGGAGGAGGGAGGGTCTAGCTAGCTTTTTCTTTTTCTTTTTTTTTTTTGGGTCTAGCTAGCCTCTGTTTTGTTTGACAACACTTCGTTACCCCACCCAGGTTCGCTTAGAGCACATTTAAAGGACAACATCCTTACACACAAATGATCTAATAACATTTAAGGAAGAGAAAAATATTTTTGCTGCATATGATCCTTGCAAATAATAATAATACTCTTAAAAATGTCTATGCTTTATGTTAGCCCACTTTTCAGTTCTTTAATGTGTTTATTTATTTTGATGTTATCTTTGCTATTATTTTTGCTTTTGTACTCCGTGCTTTCTTATGTTAAAAATCTACAAAGATGAATAAAGAGAAATAAATAAAGAGAAATAAATTGTACCTAACAGGCCCTAACAGCTTGGAAAAGGCATGGATTATATTTTTCTTATTTTGGGCCAGACAAAAAAAAAAAAAATCATATTCAAATCATATTAGCCTACTGTTGTGTGGGTGTTTACACTCACCACGAGATACTCCACTTTCGTAATAAATACTTATTTTATTTAACCAGGGTTCTTTTTTTTTTTTTTTTTTTTTTTAAAAAAACCTTTTAGACATTTTTAATTACACCAAAAGAGACAAAGTAAACTACCAAAGCTTCAAGTAAACTACCAAAGCTTCAAATAAACAAAGAAAACTATTCAAAATAAATCAAACTAGAAATATAACCACATTAATCAACAAAATGGGACAAATTAAATCAAAACCGAGGCAATCTGTTACAGAAAAGACAAAAATATACAAAAAAAAATAAAAATCAATCACACATCACATAATTCCCAACGAATAATAATAATAATAATAATAAAAAAAAAAAATCCAACTAATTTCATACCTGTAACAAAAAAAAACAAAAAAACACTTATACTCTCTCCAATCTGGTTACTGGGATTCTCAGGGGTGCTCCCAATCTACAAATACATATTTAAAATAACTTTCCATTTCTTCTCAAAACCCCACAACCAATCTCACACTTCATTTTTGTTTGTTCCATGGATGGCTCAGCTAAACAGGCCAGACTATTAGCCCAAGTACTATTATTCCTTTTAATTATACTAATGTCTAATACAACGTCTACAAATGTATAAAACTAAACAGAGATCAGGTAAAACCCACAGACTGGGCCACTGGGGGCGATATCATTGAATCCGCATGATTCATGTGTTCACAGAAATCGCAAAACTTTCAAAACTTTTTAAAACAGTTATTTTTTATAACTCATCCGTTTAAATAATATTAAGCCTTAAAATTCTGCATAATTAAGGGCGTGGTTACTTGAGTGACGGCGCTGCTGTCTGTGAGCCGTCATGTTACCTCAGCTAATTTCAGCCGCTGAATTTGGCATTTCAGCCGTATTTGTGCTTTTTTTCTCGATTATTTTATAGAATATAAGAATATGGCTTGCTGCATTGATATTCGAGACTGATGTGCATCTGTTTACATGTGCTCGCATGCGGAAGATAAACAGAACACGCGTTGTTGGATCGTCTTGAGATTTACTACAATGACAATAGCAGCTGTAAAACTCCGACAGCACTGCTTGGATATTATAACTAAAACTGCTGCACACGCGCCTTTACTGTAACGGTTGTATCAATTTGCGGGTTCCAAACGGACCCGTCGCAGAGGTAAGGTTTTAATCGCGGATGCGGAGCGGATGCAGCGCGGCGCCAAGGCGGGGTCCGCCATCCGCCTTCGTAACAGATCTGTCCACTTGCGCCGATACGGGTCCGTTCGCGGCACAGGTGGAAAGTCCTGGGGTCAGAAAGTAAAAGTCCTGCCATATTTTTTTTACACCCACTGAAGCGGTGTTAAGTTAATGAGATAATTGATTAATTGAGTGATGATTGAGCATTATTGAAGACACCTGATGATAACAAGCAGAATCACCAAAGGAGAAAATCACAATTTTTAAGACACCATCACAGAGATCAGGGTTTGCTTTAGTTGAGCTCTTGACACTTGACTTTTTAATACTGGATCCTCAATTAATCACTTATTGGTGTGCGATGCCGCTAGATTTGGTATCGATCCGATACCAAGTAAATACAGGGCCAGTATCGCCGATACCAATACCGATACTTTTTAATAATTAAGGTGGATGCGTCTTCAACCTAAATCTAAATGAATTTTCATGACTTTTAATTTGTTTTTGTGATTTGCATTTTGGGTTATTAATCAGAACTACTAAAGCTTTTGTTCAGAAACAACTTTTGGTTACTTCTGTTTTATTTAAATAAACAAAGTTACAAAATGATTACTTCACAAATATAAAAAATGTAAAAACAAATTCTCTTTTCAAGTAGCATGTTAACAAAAAATGTTTCTCCTCTTTAGTGCACTTATTTTCATGATTTTTTTCTTAAATAAACAAAGTCACAAAGTTTTACTTCACAATAAATATAAAAAATGTAAAACAAATTATCCTTGTAATACGATATAATGAGTACAAAATAACGTTTCTCCTCTTTAGTGCACTTCTTTTCAGGATTTAAAAAACATAAAATAATCATAAATAAAAACCAATTACTGTAAATACAAAATATATAATGTAAAAATTAAACAACACCCAAAGCCTTCAGTTCAAAGAAATACTCCCAGAATGCCCTGTGGTCCCTGTTCCCCTGTGCAGAAAAGAGGTTTTGGTTAGAGGTTTTTGTTCAGGAACAGAATCATGTTCACATTTTTTGCCTTTATTGCAGATCGCCTGTGACTAATTAACTGTCCTGCCTTTGAAAAAATCCTCAGCTGGCACTGATGTTGCAACCACTCCCATGTTTTTCTTCGCAAGTTTGCTAAGAGAGGGGAATGTTTGTGCGTTGTAACTGCTGTTAGAAATGCGTGCCTGACTGCTGGTGGTAGCGCTAGTGGTGAGTCACGTGACGGTACAACACAGGAGGGGGGGGGGGGGGGGGGGTTGGGGGGAGAGCAGTGTCGAGCACGAGCAGCACTCTTGAGAGCTTGCTCTGCTCTGTGACAGCAGCAGCATTTTGACAAACACGGCCAGGCCGCATAACGAGAGAAACTGAAACTTAAGGATTGATATTTTCGCGTTGGTATCGATATTATCGATATAAGTATCTGCCCACCTCTAACTTATTTATCTCATTAACTTAACAGTAGGGGTGACCCCGAATAGTCGACGATTCGAATCTTCGATAGGAGGAGCCTGATTCGACTACCAATCTCACAGTCGAATCGTCGCAGAGGTGTTATGAGAGAGATATGGGGGCGCTCAATATCTGATTTTACATAGACATACCGGTTCTTTCCCAATAGGTTAATATACAGCCTATTATGTTAATACCATGAATAAAAATGTGAAAAGAAAGAAGCTTTTAATAAATATTTTTAATGTGCGTGAATAAATCCAACCACCCCTGTGACCGATTTAAGTTTCACTTCCATGATCCATGACCGGCAGATGAGCATCTTTACGGCAGGGATTAAATCTTCAACAACGTCTGGGATAAAGTGTACAATTGGGTGCACTTTGAAATGTTAAAAGATTATCAAAAAAACGTATGATGCAAGTTGTGCTAACAACTCATGTCCTATACTACTCAACGACAAACATTGCGCCGCGCTTCTGCCGGCCAACGAGCTGACTATAGCGCGCTATTTGAAAAGACTCAAACGGACACAGGCAGATCGCGTGAAAGACTGGATTTTTTTCTCTCAATCAGGTAGGGTAGCTACAAATGATTTCAAACTATTTTAGACGGATGTAATTAGATTTTTTAATGACTGCCTCTGTCTCTGCCTTTGTCTATTGTCTCTGCAGTTAAAAAGACAAAGTTGACAATTCTGGCTATACTTTCGTTATTTTAATAATTTCTTTAATTTTAATTTATTTATTGATCACTCTGGGTTATCTAATTTAATTATTTGTGGCTTGTGTTTTGAATATATGTTCCCCTGCACTTCAGGCATTTTGCAGTTTGACTCGATCATATTTCTGTTCTAATTATATTCTGTAAATTAATGTTTTTATAAAAAAAAAAATTATAATTTTTTTATTAAATGAATTTAATTTTTTGGTGCATCAATGTTGCGCTGTAGAGTTAATGCTTGCTTGCACACAGTTTAGCCGATGTAATTTGATTTGCCGACATATGAAATGTATATCTGCAGTGTGGCTTTTCTGCAGTTATTTTTATATATATTTTAAGGTTTATTGATCCAAAATGTTTTTATTCGTTTTCTTCTATAGCTTTGAGAGTGTTCTGTACATCGTGGCTGTGATGTTTATCCAGATTGCCTTTAATTTGTTTAAAAAAGATAAAATCATTGTCAGTTTCGTCTATCACTTGACAGGCAGTTCGGTCGGTTTATTAGAAAGACGTTTCTCTGTGCTATGTGTGAAAGAAAATAAAAGTTGTCTTAAGCCGCGCCCGCGGGTAGGCTTTAGGCCGCAGGCCTACTTCATTTTCCGTGTCCCGCTCCATCTCCTGCACAGTTCAGCGCGCGGCCCTTTCAAAGTCCGTGCGCACTCTCTAGTGGACTGCTGTTTTTCAAGTTCAAATCCCCCCCCACCCCCACCCCCACAACCCCCCACAACCCCAACCCCAACATATATGATTCGACTATCAGTCGAATATAGGCAATCGGATTCGAATCGGATTCGACTATGTAAATCCGTAGTCGAGGACACCCTTACTTAACAGTGCTTCAGTGGGTGGAAAAAAAAATGGCAGGACTTTTACTTTCTGACCCCTGGACTTTCCACCTCTGCGCGATACCTCCGCGGCTGATCCGCCACAGAGTCCTTTTGCTGTGTGGGTTAGCACATCATATGGACTATAAAGGACTCGCGCACACACACCACCTCATCGCAAGTCTTGTTACCCCGGCTGCAATTCTAAGCGTTATTATCCTGTCTGCCTGTCTGTTACCGTTCCTGCCTGTTACCTGTTTGCGATCCTCTGCTGCCTACCCCTGACCTGTGCTTTGTATACCGACCTGTGAGTGATATCTGCCTGTCCTGATCTTTGCCTGTATCCTGACTACGACTCTGCCTGTCCCTTGCTGTTCCTGTTTGTTCCTGTCTTGACCCTGCCTGTACGACCACGGTCACTTTTAATAAAAGCTTTGCATTTGGATCCCTGCCTGAGTCCAGCTTCGTTACACATGTGCTCATTTGTTTGAGAGAACATTTGAAATATATATACATTTACATCATAAACGTTGCTCAGATTGCATAGTTTCTTGAAGAACGATGATGGAGAGCAAATCATTCCGAAGAAATGTGATACAAACAATGGATAATATATCAATATTTCATGGATTTAACACTTTCTTGTACAAAAAGTACGGACAAGGTATGAAGTTTGATTTTTCGTGTTGTTATTTGCACACCCAACACAAATTAATTACTGATGTTGGAGCATCTATATCTTAAAAAAAACTTTAGAACTTTCTAATGATATAACTTATCTTTATTAATATTTTAGATAGTATCTAAGATAGATAGCTCATTTGCCTGCTAACATGGTCACGTCGAGCCAGGCGGGCTTGGTTTCAGCAACCAGTCACATCATGGGCTCCAACCACGTCCCATTTTGCCCATTTTCCGTTATCCGGGAGTGACGTGTGGTGCCTCATTTTCACTTCAAAAATGCTCTTCAGAAATCTACGGGTGATGTCACGGACACTACGTCCATATGGACGCAACGAAGCCTCGTTTACTGAAACCACTGATTTAAAACAAAAGATTCATAAAGGCTTCGAAGCTTCATGAAGCAGTGTTTTGAAATCACCCATCACTAGTTTAAACAGGATGCATCATGACTCACAGTGTGTAGTTGTACCATATACTACTGAATTGCACTTATTTTAATTCTTTAACGTTGCAACAATAAAGTATATTTCAGTGAAAAGCTCAAAGAACTAGTCCTGACCTAGTTTCTTAAAAACATGGGCGGGGGTGGGGGTGGGGGTGGGGGTGGGGGTGGGGGGTACTCTGTGTTCAGGCCAAATACCGAGCTCGGAGCCCTCTCCACGGACAGCACGCCAAATACGTATACCATTTATTTTATCTGACTTATTTGTACGTGTGAATTCGTGAAACACAAGAATATATTTTAAAGAATGTTTGGATCATTAAACAACATTAAACCCCATTGGCTTTCATTTTATGGACAAGCACACACATTTTTCAAAATATCTACTTTGCTGCAGAAGAAAGACATTCATACATTTTGAATGACATGATGATGACAGAATCGTCATTTTTGGGTCAATTATCCTTATAAGAAGGTTGGTTTAAGTAAACCTAGTACACATTGTAGTTTCCATATTAAACCATAATTTATCATTAACTGGCAAGTAAATTAAGTAAGCTTAAATTTCTGTTTCATTTTCTTTCATTTTCTCATGAAGATCCTCCCCTTTTGAGAATCTGTAAAATGGGCACTGAAACAGACGTTATTAAATTCACCTCCTGTTCAAAGATGGATGTGCAAATCTCAGTTTTTCTTCTCTTCATTCTTTTCACTGCAGGTACAAAGACAAATAATGTTTGTGATGTTTTTGATTACTAATACAGATCATTAGATGTTCTCTCTTTCACTGTCTCTTTTTTTTTTTTTTACTACAGGACACTCTCTCAGATGTTATGAGTGTAAGGGTCTGGAAAGTTCTTGTGGGCGAAAAATGGTAAAAACATGTCCCAGTGGATCTTCTCAGTGCGAGAGTGCAACAGCTGTGACACGAATCGGTGAGTCCAATATGATTGAAATTTACTGTTATATTTGACTGATGGAGATGCTGCTATAATTTACTTGTTTTTATGGCAGAATTTACCATTTTAATCACAAAATACATAGATTTCTGATATTTAATTTGTTTTATATTATGATTATTATTTATATTTAATTCTTTTTTTTAAAGCTGCAGTCCGCAACTTTTTTTGGTGTTAAAAATGTACAAAAATGATATAATGATAATATACAACATGAATCCATTTTCCAAACCTTGTTTTTGTCTTATCCTGAATCATTATGGTACACTTATAATAAGTGTTTATATTCGGACTATTTCAGACCCGACTGGTAGGATCTGCCGCAGAGTATCACAGAAACTGCGTGACTCGCCATAGACTTACATGGAGAAAAGTAGCTCTGGCTAGAATGTTCTGCCACAAGACGCATGCAGTTCTGTTTATTAACCGCTAGAGGGCCAAAAATCGTGGACAGCAGCTTTAAATAAAAGCTACATTTGGACATATTAATAAATCAGTTTTCCAGTTTAACTGGTCTTTCCTGTATCATTTGTATTCTTTAGGTGACATTACTTCTAAAGGTACATTTAAAAAATGTGGTGCTGACTGTCTAAATGGGTCTATGAGTTTTGGCATGAGTTTTGGCATGGGTCTTGGCAATTCAAAGGTGACTACTTCCTGCTGTAGCTCGGACTTGTGTAATGCCCGAAATGCTCCAGGTATTGTGCTTCAATAATCATGTGCAAATGATTTCTATTAAGTCAACACTCATTTTACTTCCAAATGACATTCAATCAGAAATTAAAGGATTAGTTCACTTTCAAATTAATATGTCCTTATAATTTACTTACCCCCATGTCATCCAAGATTTTCATGTCTTTCTTTCTTCAGTCGAAAAGAAATAAAGTTTTTGATGAAAACATTCAGGATTTTTCTCCTTATAGTGGACTTCAATGGAGCCCAAACAGTTGAAGGTCAAAATTACAGTTTTATCCCAGACGAGGAATAAGGGTCTTATCTAGTGACACTATTGCTCATTTTCTAAAAAAAAAAAAAAAAAAAGTTTTAACAATAAATGCTCATCTTGAACTAGCTCTCTTCTTCTTCTTCTTCTTCTTCTTCTTCTTCTTCTTCTTCTTCTCTATTTGAATTCCGGCAGTGTAGACACTGCTAAGTGTATTACTGCCCTCCATAGGTCAAAGTTTGAACTAATTGTTATATACTTGCACTAGCATATTGTATATGAGAATTTAGTTCAAACTTTGACCTGTAATACACTTAACAGTGTCTACACTGCTGGAATTCAAATAGAGAAGAAGAAGAGAGCTAGTTCAAGATGAGCATTTATGGTTAAAACGTATTAAAAAAAATAATTTTTAGAAAATGAGCGATGGTTTCTCTAGATAAGATCCTTATTTCTGGTCTGGGATGGCTGTAAACTCTAATTTTGACCTTCAACCGTTTGAGCTCCATTAAAGTCCACTATATGGAGAAAAATCCTGGAATGTTTTCATCAAAAACCTTAATTTCTTTTCGACTGAAGAAAGAAAGACATGAGGGTGAGTAAATTATCAGGAAATTTTAATTTGAAAGTGAACTAATCCTTTAAAAAGGTGCGTCTTGTCTGTCATGAACTGATTGAATGGAGCCGCTGTTGTTTCATTAGATCTTTTGTACAGAAAATAAAATAAAAGAATACTTGTTTCCCTCTGTAGTGTCTGTTCTGAATGGAAAGAAATGTTTCTCTTGTGATGGACAGAGCTGCTCAGTCACAGTGAGCTGTTCAGGAACTGAAGACAATTGCTTTAAAGCAATAGGTGAGAATCTGGAAAAAAAAGAAGATTAAAGTCATGGGGCCCTATTTTACTTATCTAAGCGCATGGTTTGAAGCGTATGGTGCTGGTCATAATCCTCTTTTGCTAGTTTTACAACAGGAAAAATTGTCAGCGCATGACAAGGGTTGTGTCTAGTCTCTTAATCAGTCATGGGTGTGTTTTGGGCGTAGCGTGCAAACCAATCAGAGCCAGTTCTTTAAAAGCCAGTTGCACTTGCATCATCACGGATTCACTATTTACATGGCAGAATTTGCAAGTGAAAAGACTGAACACTTCTCCAGAGAGGAATCTTTTAATTGTTAATATTCAAAAATGTTTGTGTGTGTGTAACAAGCAGAGTGTACGCGCATTGTGCACCCGCACAAAGGCACATATTACAAAAAATCCCTTTCAAGGACAGTCTGCTCACTCTGCGGCTGTATTTGCAACACCTCCGGGCAGCTATTTCAGGCATCCAAGACCAAGTCCTATCTATTTGAATGGGGGAATCCTAAAATCTCAAAAACTGCTTGGCGAACTACCAATTAAATAACATATTTCAAATCAACATCAAAATCTGGCATGAACTGTGCCATAAATGTTGTTTCTTATGCACAAACAGCATTAAAAAGTTTTTTTTTCAGGCTAGTCGATCTGATGTGCATGTGCAGTCCTAAGTCTCTGGTTTCTATGGAAACCGGAGCTTCTAACGATCGCTGCAGTGACGCTATGACTTTATCAATCAGTGATTGGCTCTTTTACTTAGAAGGCGGGACTATTCCACCATATTGTTTATTGCAGTTTCTCCGATTCATAACTAATAGGATTAAAACGTCTTTCTATATAAATAGTTTTTATTTGATATTACTAACGCGTTCTTTAAGTAAAAAAAAAAAAAACTACTGCGGCATTGACTTCAGAGCAGGTTTTTGTTGGTCAATGGTGGAGTCCTTTTCAGTTGCCTCAAAATAGCAACACGCTAACAATGCTCCTGAACACTCATTTTCAGACCAACATGCCCATGGGCGAACAGATGGGCGCTAGTGTATTTGCTATTTAAACAATGTGGGTACTGGATGTGAAAATGATAACTGTGTTGGGCTGGAACTAGCAAAAAACACTTGCGTCGCACCTGGCGTCGCATTGCACCAACTGTATGATAGGGCCCATGATCTTTTAAACTCTCTTAGGTTTAAACATTTGACACAGATCACATATACCAATGTCCAGCTTAGACTGAATCAACCTCTGTTTTCTTTCTTTTCATCAGAGACTTTTGGAGGCCAGGCAATTGTTATTAAAGGCTGTGTCACTAAATCAATTTGTGATGCCACAACATCAGTCAGTGATTTTACGTTTATCTCATGTTGTGAGGGGAACATGTGTAACGGTGCTCAGAGTGTCTCCCAGAGCTTCCTGTTCCTCTGCTGTTCTCTGCTCTCCTACTTCCTGCTGCACTGAATCCAGCAGCTCTTCATCCTACAATGAGACACACTGTACTGAATATAGAGCTTGTATTTTATCTGTAAAAACTGAAATTCTCATGTGAAAATGTATTAAATAAAAATACAAAATTTTAAAAAACATCACATTGTCCTTGTGGTCATATTTAATAAATCTTTTCATGCTTTAAAGAAGTTCAGAAGTTCAAATAATATCTTTCAAAAGTGAATTGATAAACATTATGTTCAGAAGAAAAATGTATAATTATGTATGTTCCCTTACTTATTTTGCATTTTTCTTTCGTTTTATCATTGTTTTCCTTAGGTAAATTTCCCCCCTGACATTTCAGGCACTTTTGGATCTGTGAACATGCTCAAAAAAACTCTTACTTTTACCCGATTTGCTTCAGTCTTCATCAGAATAATGTCAAGACATGGCAGATGTAGACCTGTGAAAGGATTCATGATATGTTGAATACTGTTGCCATGGCAACATGTCAAACTTTTATTATATTCTTGTGGGTTTGTAATATGTGTGGGTTTTCTGCCAAAAAGCTGTCTCTCTTTTTTTTTTTTTTTTTAGTTTCATCAGAAGCCGATCCCTTTTAAAGATCCAGTCTTGTCTGACAACTGAATATGTTGGAGTTTGTTTTTGGATGATTTTTCTTGAAACCCTCCCACACAACTTGTGGGGAAGGTGCTGTCTGGTAATTTTTTAGGCTTTCTGAGACTTAATACTCAACTAATCTCTGCAATTCTCCAGCTGTGATCCTTAGAGAGTCTTTGTCCACTCAAACTCTCCTCATTTCTGTGCATTTGTACGATATAGACACACATCCTCTTACAGGCAGAATTGTAACATCTTTAGTTGACTGTTATGCTAAAAAATGTAAATATGAATGGGAATATACTTCAGAGATATTTTACTCATAAAAATTTCTAGGGGTGACAGTAATTGTGGCCAACATGAGTTGGAGAAAAAAATGTATTAAATAATGTGATTTCCCCTTCTTTCAATGGTTTTACTTCGATGAAAGGTTAGTTTTTTGAGATTTTTTTTAAAGGTGCCCTAGAACGTTCTTTCACAAGATGTAATATAAGTCTAAGGTGTCCCCTGAATGTGTCTGTGAAGTTTCAGCTCAAAATACCCCATAGATTTTTATAGTTTTTATTTTTTTAACTTCATATTTTGAGGCATCATTAACTATGCACCGATTTAGTGTGTGGCCCCTTTAAATCCTCACACTCCCAGCCCTCCCCGAGCTCTAGACTATAATACAGTGCATAAACAAAGTTCACACACAATATAACCCTAAAATTTTTACAAGATGTTCGTCATGCATACTGCATGCATGCATCAGATCATGTGAGTATAGTATTTATTTGGATGTTTACATTTGATTCAGAATGAGTTTGAGGCTGTGCTCCATGGCTAACGGCTAAAGCTAACATTACACTGTTGGAGAGATTTATAAAGAATGAAGTTGTGTTTATGAATTATACAGACTGCAAGTGTTTAAAAAATGAAAATAGTGACGGCTCTTGTCTCCGTGAATACAGTAAGAAACGATGGTAACTTTAACCACATTTAACAGTACATTAGCAACATGGCAAAGAAACATTTAGAAAGACATGAAACATTTTGAAGTCAGAGGGCGCTCTCTGTGCATTTTTAGTCCACAAATTCATCTAAAAGAAGAAGAGGCTATTCCATGAATGGAGTTTCCAATTCATACTGCAGCCGGAGGGCGCTAAAGAAACAAAAACTCATCTAAAATTCATCTATAGAAGAAAAGAAAACAGGAACTAACTGCATGTCTTCTAGAGCTCCCTAACCATGACTTTTACATCCAGATAAACACTTTTCAAAACAATAAATACACGATTGAGACGATGAATGCATGTATTGCCTCTGAATTTGCGTCTGAATAGCGCTCCCTCCGTGGGCGTGGCCGCATTAGCGGATAATGAGCTGAATCACGGACTTCTGACATGGCTCTCTTTTCATACAGATTACATAAACATAGAAGGTTTGTTTTCGATTTGACTTACACGATTTAAAACCTGACATCTTAAAGTTTTTTTAGACATAAGTGTAATTTTTCTGTGATTAGTATTCACTAAGTTACAGTTAGTTTTCTGAGAACTATCAGATTGGACTTCATTCAGAGGAGAAATCACGCATCATGTTAGTTTTTTATTTTTATTTTACAAAAAACACAACATTTTGTTTTTACTCTGAGTGTATACAAATAAAAGAAGATATTCTATAGTTTCAATTGATATATTACTTATGTCTCTATGACAAAAAATGACGGAGTATTTTAAGTCTGTTTTGCTGCAATATGAAAAAAAAACCCTGCAAAACGCGCCGGCGTAACTGTCAGTCAGTCAGTGTTATGTTGAGATTCGCCTGTTCTTCTGAGGTCTTTTAAACAAATTAGATTTATATAAGAAGGAGGAAACAATGGTGTTTGAGACCTACTGTATGTCATTTCCATGTACTGAACTCTTGTTATTCAACTATGCAGAGGTAAATTCAATTTTCAATTCTAGGGCACCTTTAATGAAAGATCAAAAGGATAAACAATGTACGGTTCTACTCCCGTATTATGGAGCCCTGGACATGACATGCAGGAAAAGAAAATAGTAGGCTAAATCGTGCGCACGATTTACTAATTAGTTCCCTCAATTTACTACAACTTGTGCATGATTTACTATTTCATGCCCTCGATTAATAAATTATGCGCATGATATATAAAACAAGGGAACGAATTAGTAAATTGTGTGCACAATTAAATGTTTTTTCTTGCATGTGCGCCCTAGTGAAAAATATACTAAAATGTATTTGAAATATATTTATTTTATGCTAAGCATACTACAAATGCATTTACATATTTATGTACTTAATAGAAATATATAAATTGGTATTAAAGTCTACTAAATTGGAACAAGTATTTTTGTGTTGAGGTCCAACTAAAGATATACTTTTTTATTGTGCTAAAGGAACTATTGCAATGCTACTTTAGGGACACTTTAAATATCCTGCATTCAAATTATTCAGTGATCATACAATCCTTACTAATAGTGATATTAAACACATTTTAGGCTTAATATTAAAGCGGAACTCATTAAGATTTGCGAAGCTCCCCCTACTGGTTCCTTCAGTGAATCACACTGAGGTGATTCCACCAGCGCAGTAGTTTTGCAAATACAGTACAAGAAATCTCGATGGAGGTGGGTAATTTTCGAAATTGTCTTATAAAGTCTTAATATACACATTGTTTTTGAATTACTGTAAAGCATTTTGTCACTCTCGCGTGAATGTGAACATGAGGCGAGATTGTGTCGGGTCGGTGCAGCTGAACTTGCAAGTGCTGTTTTTTTGGCGTAGACGTGCCAGAGGGGGTTAGTGCTCGCCTCAAACACACCACTACAAGTCAATTAACCATCGTAAGGACTTAGAGAACTATTTATGAAGGTAAAAAAAGTTACTTAGTTCTGCTTTAAGAAATATACATTGTGCATTGTTCAATAAAGAAGAACTGCAAATAAAGTTTAATTAGAATATTTATGTCAGTAAGTATATATAATATAGTTTGTAGTTAGTATGAAATGAATGTAGGCCTATTTTAAATACATTTTGGTAGGTTTTTTTCACTAGGGCAAATTCTACATCCATTGCCTCTGGCATGTTTTTTTCTCACCGTCATGCAACTAACTCGGAAACTCCTTAAGAAAATTCATAATTACTAAAACTCATAATTATGAGTTTTATCTCATAAATACACTCTTTCTGACATGACTTGAAAACACTAACTGCTGAAGCTAAACCTTGACCCCTATTGGCCTACCCCAATGTCCTACCATTGGTTGAACCAGAAGTTGACATACAGACCACATTGATTGATATGTTTACCATAAAGCCATACGCCATAAAGCCATGCCATCACACTCAACAACAATCGGTTTAGCTGTACTATTGCTTAACAACAGAACTCTCTGGATTGCACACTATTGAGAATCTGTATTGTAGATTCTGGCACATTTGTCAGAAGGAACCCAGACAGCAACATAGTGTGGCCCAGATCCGGCCCACATTTGGTACATGTGGTTTACACGGACCAGATCTGGGCCGGATTTGGCCGGACATTATGTTGTCAGGGAAACATAGAAACTCATTATAGCTAAAGACACAAGTCTCACCATGTATTTTAAATCTGCAAATTATTAAATTATTTTAGGATGATGCTATGTAATTTTTTAGATGAGGCTTTCTTTTTGTGTAAACCAAAGAAAACGTGAGGTATGAACTGAAACATCTACCCACTGAGCAAATTACGTCCAGAAGACGTCTTTTTGAGGTCTTGTCACAGGTTGAAAAGACGTCCACTGAGGGGCCAGAATGAAAGTTTTTATGACGTCTTTTTTTGACGTCTTCTGGACATCCGATATAGATGAACACGCAGAAATCACCAAAGGAGAAAAATCACAATTTTTAAGCCACCGTCGTGGAGATGAGTGTTTGCTTTAGTTGAGCTCTTGACCCTTGCCTCATTAATATTAGATTTTGTTTGGGCTGTTTTAACTGAGTCAAAACAGCCAGACAAGTAAAGAGAAATGATCAGGTGTTGGTTATGGTCTCACATAACCATTATTTGACTTGAATCACTGAACTCATGAAGAGCCCAATCTCTAAGTTAGATTTACATTATTGATTACAGCAGAACTGTGATTCTATAGCACAAGATCAGCTTTTACAATATGTTACGTCTGCCCGGTCTTACATCTGCCTGGTATTCTCCCCGGTCTTCTAATGCGTCTAGAAACGCTCCAAAACGGTCCGATCAAAAGAGAGTATGTTTCTATTGTCTTGACCCTGGCCACTTAATTTCAAATTGCAAAGCGTGGCAGCAGAAAGCGAAGTCAAAAGGAGTAGCGCTTACGTCGGTTTCTGAGTGCGTGAATTCAAAATCCGATGATTCACCTTTTAAATCGTTCCTGCAGATGGGAACAATAGCACTTGTTGATGATGCTAATCCTAAGCCGGTCGTAATGTTACGAGACACGGGGTCTGCTCAATCATTGATTCTAGAGGGTACGCTGCCGTTCTCGTCAAAGTCTTATACGGGTACTAACGTGCTCATCCGTGGTGTGGGAATGGGCTGTACTTCAGTGCCGTTGCACACGATTTATCTGGAGTCTGAACTGATTTCTGGTCCTGTCAGCGTTGGTGTTTATTCACAATTGCCAGTGGAAGGTGTGAGTCTGATCTTAGGGAATGATCTGGCTGGAACCAAAGTTTTCCCGTATCCGATTGTCTCAGCAGAGCCTGCTGCTGACGACCAAAATGACCCCCTTGTAAATCTATCCTCTGTTTTTCCGTCATGCGCTGTGACGCGCGCGCAAGAAAAGAAATTCAGAGATGTAGTTGATCTTTCTAGCTCATTCCTGGTTTCGTCGCCGGAGAACACAGAATGTAAATTGCTTGTTCAGCCGCAACCACACTCAAATGACGCTGAAAATGAAACTTCCTTGAAAGTAGGCCGAGAACAGTTAATTGTTGCGCAAAAACTTGATGTAACATTGAATAAGTGTATTAATGCTGCAGTTGACAAGGCACAGGTTTTAAAATCGACGGTAGGTTATTTTTGGGACGAGGGTGTGCTGATGCGCTGGTGGAAACCGTTAGATTCTGAACTTGATGGGGTTTATCAGATCGTTCTTCCTTCCGGTTATAGAACCCAAATAATGAAGCTGGCCCACGAGCATATTTGTTCGGGACATCTTGGTGTTACGAAAACTTATGACCGTATCGCTAGACACTTTTTCTGGCCCAACATGAAGTCCTCCGTGTCTGCATTTATTCGATCTTGTCACATCTGCCAACTTGCTGGTAAACCTAATCAGGTGATTCCCCAAGCGCCACTGCAACCCATTCCAGTGATGGGAGAGCCTTTTGAAAGACTCATACTCGATTGTGTAGGTCCCTTGCCTAAGGCAAAATCGGGTCATCAATATATTCTCACTATAATGTGTGCAGCTACACGCTACCCAGAAGCCGTGCCCTTGCGTTCTATCACGACGAAGGTGATCGTTAAAGAACTAGTAAAGTTCTGTTCCATGTTCGGTCTGCCAAAAACGATTCAAACGGATCGGGGTACAAATTTCACATCGCATCTGTTCGAACAGCTTGTTAAAGAACTACGAGTTGAACATCAGTTATCAAGCGCCTCACATCCCGAGTCCCAGGGAGCACTCGAGCGTTTTCATCAGACGCTGAAGTCAATGTTGCGCACTTACTGCGTCGAAACTGGTAAAGACTGGGTAGATGGCTTACCCCTGTTAATGTTGGCCATAAGGAGTACAGTACAGGAGTCGTTGGGGTTCAGCCCTGCTGAACTTGTGTTTGGGCATACCGTCCGAGGTCCTTTGAAGCTACTTAGTGAACAGTTCCTTTCTAAAGATCCTCTCCGCATGCCAGTATTTGAGTATGTGAGTACGTTGCGTGAGCATCTCCATAAAGCTTGGGAGATCGCTAAACAGCATCTGTCCGATTCCCAGTCTAAAATGAAAACTAGGTATGATAAAAAGAGTGTCGTTCGCAGTTTTCAACCTGGGGACTCTGTACTCGTGTTACTGCCTGTACCAAACTCTCCTCTGCAAGCTCGCTTCTCTGGTCCATATAGAATAGAAAAGAAACTTAGTGAGACCAATCACACAGTTTTAACTCCTGATCGGCGGCGCAAAAGCAGAGTTTGCCATGTGAATATGCTCAAAGCATACTTTGCCAGAGATGAGTGTAACAGAAATTCTGTGATCAAAGATGTGTCTGTTGTAACTTCTGTCAATCTGCCCTCTAGTGATGTGTCTGAAGATGATGTGATCGACAAAGATGTTCAAATAACTTGCGGAAGGCTTTTAAATTCTGCCATTCTGTCCACCCTGTCGTCTCATCTCTCATACTTGTCTGAGGAGCAACGCGATGATATCACTGCTCTGATCAGGAAATACCCAGCATTATTCAACGATGTTCCCTCACAAACTAATGTGCTGGTACACGACATCGATGTAGGTCAAAGCACGCCCGTTAAACAGCACGCTTATCGAGTTAACCCATACAAACGCCAAGTTATGAAAGATGAAGTTGAATATCTGGTGCGTAACGGTTTTGCTGTAGACAGTCAAAGCCCATGGAGTTCGCCCTGTATACTTGTGCCCAAGTCTGACGGCTCGCTCCGATTCTGTACTGATTTTCGCAAGGTAAATAGTTTGACTAAACCTGACTCCTTTCCGCTTCCTAGGATAGAAGATTGTGTTGACCGAGTGGGTTCTTCACGTTATGTTACCAAACTAGATCTTCTGAAAGGATATTGGCAGGTGCCGTTGACACCGCGCGCATCTGAGATCTCTGCCTTTGTGACACCTGATGCGTTTGTGCAATATTTGGTAATGGCCTTCGGGATGCGTAACGCACCTGCCACATTCCAAAGATTGATGCGAACAGTATTGTCTGGAGTACAGAATTGTGAAGTGTATCTTGATGACGTGGTGGTGTACTCCATGTCGTGGGAGGACCACTTACATACCCTTGAGCTTGTCCTTCAACGTTTGGCTGATGCGTCTTTAACGCTGAACCTAAGTAAATGTGAATTCGCCAAGGCTGTTGTTACGTACCTTGGAAAATTGGTTGGGCGGGGGCAAGTTAAGCCGATAAATGCAAAAATCGAAGCCATTGTCGAATTTCCTGCGCCTACCAATAAACGTGAATTACGACGTTTTTTGGGAATGGCCGGATATTACAGAGGGTTCTGTAAGAACTTTGCCATGGTGGTCACCCCGCTTACTGATCTTTTAAGAACGGAACGAAAATTTACATGGAGTGATGAATGTGAATCCGCTTTTTGTTCTGCAAAAGATTTGCTGTGTAACGCTCCAATCCTGTCTGCCCCAAACTTTGTTTTGCCATTCAGCGTACAGGTTGACGCAAGTGCTCGTGGTGCCGGTGCGATCCTGCTGCAAACTGATGATGCTGGTATTGAACATCCCGTCAGTTACTTCTCGAAGAAGTTCACCAGATGTCAGCAGAAATATAGTACCATCGAAAAAGAAGCATTGGCACTACTATTAGCTCTTCAACACTTTGAAGTCTACCTTAACTCTGGTGATCGAGTAATGGTGTACACCGATCATAATCCCCTTATCTTTCTGTCTCGTATGTCAAACTCCAATCAGCAATTAATGAGGTGGGCGCTGACCTTGCAAGAAATTAACGTAGACATACGGTACAAAAAGGGTGCAGAAAACATCGTAGCCGATGCGTTATCCAGGGCGTATGCTGGTGATGACTAAACTGTTGTTGTATCTTAACTAAAGTTGTTACAAATTAGTTTTTGTAACTAAGGGTGGGGGTGTTACGTCTGTATAAGTGTATACATTAGCCTATGGTAATGTAGAATGTGATCTTGTAACTGTGCACGCTGTTGCTTTGTCTTTCTCTCTTTCTCTCTCTCCTCTCTCTCTCGCTCTCTGGTAGCGCTGCTTGATCGGGACCAGGTGTTGCGAGTCAGGTGGAAGGGCGGGAGCGCTTAAAGGCAGCAAACAAGGACGGTGGAGTGAGCCGTGTTGCCGCGTCGTGAAGCTTCACGCGTGTTTTTTTTTTATCCTGTTTCCTGCCCCAGACAACTAAAAGGGTTATTGTGCTGCTGTGTGACCAGCGTTATTGTCAATTTAGTAAGCATTATCTCCTAAAATTGCTGTGTGACGGAGATCACTTACTTAATTTATCACTTAAGAGTTGAGACCTTCTGCTGTTTTTCCTTTGTGTAATCCGTTCTGAAAAAGCGTAGTTTTGTTATTCATTATTTGGTTACGTTTGGGTCGGGGAGTGCCACTTTTACTTTGTGCAATCTAGTTTTCTCCTGTTTACGTTTAGTTAGGGAGCCAGGGTAAATTCTTTGTATTTTATTTGTTGTTTTCTTTGTACAGGTAAGTTAGTATTTTCGAAACCCTTAGTGAGCTCTCCTTTTGTTTGTTGTTTTGGCCTGTAACCCCTCCCGATGAAAAACTGAGAACATTATTGTTTCATACAAAATGAACATAATAAAAAGAACTGTGATTTGAGAAATTTGTGGTTATTGTGAGCTGGGACAGGAGACCAGGAACCGTTGCCCGCTTGAGGTTTTTTTTTTACTTTTGTCTCCGGTCCGACCGAGCCCTAGACGGCCGGATCGTGACAAATATGATTCAAATGATTTCAGAAAAGGTGTGTTCAACAAAAAAAAGTATTTATTTTAGGCACACACAGACATCAAGAATCAGCCCGTGAATCTCAACAGTGGTGACCATCACAAAGCATGTTGCAGTGCATTCTGGGAGCCACCAATCAAAATTCATCCATGGCTCCCATCATGCATTGCTGCATGAATAAATTATGAACTGAATTGTCTTAGTAATTTCCTTTATTCTCATATTTTATTTTGTTCTGTTAATGTGACTTTTTAGTAGCTTGTTTTCTAATGTTCAGAGTTTATCAATTTATCAGAATATGTTGCTTGCCACCGTCATTGAGATTCACAGGCTGATTATTGATGTCTGTGTGTGCCTAAGAAAAAAAAATGATCATGTGAAATCTTTTATATTATATTGATAAAGCTGATCTTCTGCTAGAGAATCATAGGTCTGCTGTAATCAATAATGTAAATCTAACTCAGAGATTGGGCTCTTCATGAGTTCAGGTCAAAAAATGATTATGTGAGACCATAACCTACACCTGATCATTTCTCTTTACTTGTCTGGCTGTTATGACTCAGTTAAAACAGCCCAAACAAACTCTAATATTAACAAGTTAAGGGTCAAGAGCCCAACTAAAGCAAACACTCATCTCCACGATGGTGGCTTAAAAATTGTGATTTTTCTCCTTTGGTGATTCTGCGTGTTCGTCTATATCGGATGTCCAGAAGACGTTAAAAAAGACGTCATAAAAACTTTCATTCTGGCCCCTCAGTGGACGTCTTTTCAACCTGAGACAAGACCTCAAAAAGACGTCTTCTGGACGTAATTTGCTCAGTGGGTAGTTTGTTTCTGCTAGCAGGTGCTGTGAAGGCAGAATTTTCAAACTTTTGCCTACAGCTCAAATTTAACAATGAGCAATTTGCAAATAAAATGATTTCATTTGTTAAATATTTAAGCACTTAAGTAATTTATTTTTGTTGAATACTATGTTGACCTGTTATGATTAAATGTAGCTACAATTAAATTAACTGTATTTTTATACTAACTGTATAATCATTGATATAGTGATCACTCCGATTTAGACCTAGGCTACCATTGTAGCCTATTTAAAAAGTTCACAGGCTGAATTGTTTTATGTATTTTCCTGTCGTCAAAATCAGGCACATGTAAATGTCTGCTTGTCAGTAACCATGGATTATGTTTCTGCTATTAAATCCAGACTTGCAGCAGGTTGTTCTGCCACTCAGTCCAGCTGAAGGAGCGCGTTCCGGTGGGAAAATGATTATTCTCTAGTATTCTTCTGCAGCCTTGTACTTTTGTCTTTTTTTTCTTTCTGCTTTTCCCCCTTGTTTTCTCTCCTCCTCTTCCCGTCCTTCCTTGCAATCTGAGACTTCTCTTCTCGCATGGTTTCCTGGCAGCCAGGGGTTTGTCTCCGTACTAAGACGTAGGTTATGATGCATCGCTGAAGAAATTCACTAGCTAATCACGACTGTTTATGAGTCAGTTTGAGATTGAATTAATGCTAGGTGTTTTGACGGACATGGCATCTGGGGACTAATTTCGTTTTTCTCGGGTATTTTACTTTATTTCCAGATTAAAGCATTGGCTCGTTCTTAGAGCACGTATACGCAGATACACACACTTCAAAAACGGTGCCTTACATCTCTTGACAAACTGAAAGACGTAAATTACATTTGTGTTTTCGAAGTCAGCATGCTTATTTTGTTCAATATAAGGATTTATTAAGTCCACATGTCATGCACACAAGAAACAGCATGCTTCTGACCACAGCTCGAGAGCTGTCCTTCCAACCACACAACTTTGCGATGCTGTTTGCGAATGTTTAGCCTATTAGAACTATGGTTTCATGAATCACCGACTCGTTGAACTGTGCTGATAACGACGGAACTTGCGACCATATTTGGCTAATGATGCTTTCGGGAAACACACCCCAGACTCATCTGGCACTCTTAAAACTTGTTTTCCCACCCTGTTCCTGGAAGCACACCAACAGTCGGTACCAACATGGTTGGGAAACACTGGCTTAATGTAGCAAAAATAAAGTCAAATTGTAAACACATGTCCCAGTGGATCTCAGTGCATGAGTTCAACAACAGTTACACAAATCGGTAAGTCCAATATGATTTAAATTTACTGGTGTTTTTATGACTAAATCTTAAATCTTCTGCATAGATTTCTGATATTTAATTTGTTTTCTCTTCCCACTGAGCAAATTACGTCCAGAAGGCGTCTTTTTGAGGTCTTGTCTCAGGTTGAAAAGACGTCCTCTGAGGGGCCAGAATGAAGTTTTTATGACGTCTTTTTTTGACGTCTTCTGGACATCCGATATAGACGAACACGCAGAATCACCAAAGGAGAAAATCACAATTTTTAAGCCACCTTCGTGGAGATGAGTGTTTGCTTTAGTTGAGCTCTTGACCCTTGCCTGATATTAATATTAGAGTTTGTTTGGGCTGTTGATTGAGTCATAACAGCCAGACAAGTAAAGAGAAATGATCAGGTGTTGGTTATGTTTTCACATAATCATTATTTGACTTGAATCACTGAACTCATTTAGAGCCCAATCTCTGAGTTAGATTTACATTATTGATTACAGCAGCACTGTGATTCTACAGCAGAAGATCGGAGTGCGTATCAAACTGCCAAAGTCATTAGCAATATGTGAACACAGAGCAGCTTGTAGAACATGGAACAGGAAACAGTCAATGACTCAACCATCAGACTGAGCAGAGAAGCATCATTGCTGACTGACCATGTTGGGACTTAAGAACTGCCTTAAGGACTTTACATGGTTTCCCAACAAGCCTTAACAGACATAAAAGGAATGGAAGTATTGTGATTTCATTCTGTTCCTGACACACAATGGATCTGCGAGTCTCTGTCATTCTTCTTTTCTTTTTTCTCACTGCAGGTACAAAAAACAGCAAGTATTGAATGTATTATTTGGTACACTGAGATCACTGAATGTCTCTCTCTGTTTTTAAGGAAATTCTCTCAAGTGTTACTCGTGCTTACCTGATTCGACGGGTTCCTGTAAAGCAAAAGTGGAGACATGTCCAGTTGGATTTTCTAAATGTGCGAGGAGTGTACTGGAACAAACAGTTGGTAAGTTCAGTTTGAAGTGGAAAGTGAAAGTACCGCTGGAGAGAAAGTTTACTTGTGGATCTCTTCACATAACTGCAAATCTTGGTATAGTTTTATCTTATTATATGGCTGTTTATGTCTTTTTTGCAGGTTCATCTAAGGTATTCTTCACATCTAAAGTGTGTGCAGATAAGTGTGTACCAGGGACCCATCAGATAGATGAAGGGATGTTGTCTCTCCACTGCTGTGACACTGACCTTTGCAATGCAGCAGGTATTACAGTAACATAAAACGAGGAAATGATTTATACAAGTCATTCAATAATTCAAACAAACAATAATAATAATATACAAGTGATGGTTTATAAGATGCACAATATCAAGAGCAGAATAGTGTAAAGTATATGAATTAGTCAAGTGCTTTCTGAGAGGTTTTATTGTTTTTAAAAAAATTTGATGAAATTGATCAACAACAAACATGCCATTTTAATAACTATTATTATTAGTAGTATTAATCAATAATAATTTCTTCATCATCTTGATTAGATGGAGTATTTAAGGGAAGCTTCCTCCTGCTCTTCTCTCCTCTGCTCTTCTACTTCCTGTTTCAGTGAGTCCAGATTCAAGACTTCAGATTCTACAGTGAAGATCAGCACAAAAACTGAATATGAGACACAACTGATTTAATTTACTGAATAAAGCTTGTTTGTTGCTCTGCTGTACTTTGGTTTAAGGAGTTGAATTATGAAGTATGTATTTTATTAAATACATAAATATTAAACAAAATACTGCATCAGATTTATACATTTCCCATACATAAAATAAAAGTTATTATAGAATGTAATAAAGAATTAAGGAACAAGAGTGTGCTAAGCTGCTGTAATAAAATATTTACACACCTGTTTGTATTAGACATCTTTCTCAGTTAATTCTGTGACTGGAAATTTGTTGTTCAACTAGTAAAGTTTAAAAAGGTTGAAATGCATGACTATAATACAAAACTGCTCACATTGACATTAAAGATATTTAGATTTTATCCAGAAAGACTGCAAAATTGTCCATGTGATCTGAAATGATGCAATATCATGAACTGAAATAACCCAAAAATAATCAAAAGTTTAGCAGTCCAGTATTTACTAATGAAATTTGTAGTATTATTTAGTTTATCCGTGATGGACTGGCCATCTGTCCAGGGTTTTGGGATAGGCTCCACAATCCCACAAACCTACTTTTTGTAGTAAACTCTTCACTGTAGTGAACATTTATGTTTGTGCTCCATCTTTGCCTGAAGAGGGCGACAAAATATATGTATGTTTAACTCAAGCCCACAAGAGGGAGCTGCTGGGGCAGGTACACACCACACAGTGTTTGACCAGAGCCTTAAAGGTATAGTTCACTCAAAAATTTGAATTCTGTCATCATTTATTCACCCTAAAGTTGTTCCAAACCTAAATGTTGGTAACCAGACAGGTGATGGTAGTGTAAGAATTGAAATGGGAAGGTTTAAATAAAGTTAGATTGTACACGAGATATCGCGAGCGTAATTAAATAAAGTTAGATTGTACGCGAGGATAAGGGGAGAACGGGAAGAGAGCGCGGGAGAGATGGTTCGGGAAGAACGCACATTGTAATCGGGTGGGACGATTCAGAGTCACAGTTAAAGAAATGTTGAAATAAACTGAGTTCTGAGCACAGAAGTCTTGGTCTGACTCCTCTATCCGGTGGCCACAACAGATACAGAAAATAGCCATGAACCCACGCATAATACTCGGTAAGCACGGATTCCTTAAGACACAAATCCGAGTGTTACAGTAGCAACTGACTTTTTTTAGGTCAGCCAAGGCCTGTGGGCCTGGGCCTGTCCTGCAGCCCAGCCATGTGCTTAACTTACCCACTAAGATTCAAACCATGCAAGTTTGTCATCAGTTCTTCATTCAACACAGAATCTGACTGAACCCTCAGTAGGGGCCACAACCTCATATTCTTTCATAGGGCCCAAAATTGCTAGCGGCGCCCCTGCGGGTGTATCATAGTTTGCAGTATGCGTGTGTTCACTTGCTCCTGATGTGTGTGCACTAACTTGAATGGATTAAATGCAGAGGACAAATTCAGAGAATGGGTTTCCATACTTGGCCTACACATGTCACTTTCACTTCAATTTTTCACTTTTACTTTCTAATGCATATGAATAGTAGGATATGATGGTGCTAAAATGTATAAATACAAAAACTAACAAACTTTTTTTTACTGCACATTTATATAATATTAAGAGATATAAAATCTGTCATCTTATGCTAATTTTAATTGTCGTGGCAAGACAAAAGGAAAGTCCATGTTGTGCAAACGCTGCATGCACCTACACCAGCTCTTGTGGCCTTGAGTTGCACTGACATATTTACCCTCTTCACCTTCACCTATTTCCCGCATCTTCGCTCTGCATGTGGGATATGGCAACCCGATCTCACGGCAATTCGTACGTATTTTACGAGGTGGCTAAATCGTATGAATTCATACGACCTCACTCGTACTAATTCATACGTTTTTTGCTAAATCGTATGTATTTTACGAGTTGACAAATTCGTATGAATTCATACTAATGACCTACCCCAAACCCCGCCCCTAAACCTAACCGTCACTGGGGTTTAGACAAATCGTACGAATTCGCACGAGTGAGGTCGTATGAATTTATACGAAATAGCCACCTCGTAGAATAAGTACGAATTGGTCGTGAAATAGCGTTGATATGGAGACAGATTCCTGTATGTGTTTGTATTGTCAGGATCTCTGGAGAACTAAGTTCCGCAGCCTCACATTGGTTAAATAAAACTGAACAACTCAACTCTCCTCCAGTGGATTATTGTCACATGCGTAATATAAATGACACGTTTTTGTTTCAAAACTATTTAATTTCATGCCTGTCAGGATTATGCTACTTGCCTTTTTGCTTCCATGTGTTTGTCATTTGTGTCTCCAGTTCAGTTTTTATTAATTCCAAGTTAGTTCCCTTAAGTTAATAATTACATTTATCACCTGTCAATCATTATGTCTCTCTGTGTGAGCCCTTCGTTTCCTGCTTCCTCAGTTCATTGTGTTGGGTACTGCATTTTAATATTAGGTGCTTATGGTAATCCTGTGTGTTTCCTTTTGAGTTAATTATTAAATACATAATCATAAACTTGGTGAACAGCTTTGGAGAATTTTATGTTCAAAGATCTGACTGAATTAGCTGCCCCAGAGGCATTTCAAAGTTTGTTGCCAAGGACTTGCCCTAATGGGACTTTAGTCCCTTTCTGGATTCCATCACATTTTCCTTTAAACCTTTTTTTCTGTGCTTTGTTTGTGTTAGACCACTTTTTTGTTCTTTAATTTGTTTGGAAAATGCATGGATGGATTTAAAAAAATAAATAAATAAATAAATAAATAAATAAATAAATAAATAAATAAATAAATAAATAAATATATAAGATCAATGTTTTTCTAATTTAAGATGCATACCTGACATCAGAAGAAAAATTATATATATATAATGTATTTTTCTAATGTCAGGTATGTATCTTTTGTTATTTCAGAGCAGTTGTTGTTTTGTATTGATCATTTTTGAACTGATTGTGTAATTGGCATGATACTTTGATCTTTTTAAAACTTGGAAAAAAACTTTTATCTTTTTAGTGCTTGTGAATATAATCAAAATGATGAAACTCACTCTGATGTGTTCTAGGATCATTAAAGAATTTGACTTTTATAGTGTCCAAAGACATTCTTTACAACTTAAAAGTACTTACTCTGCTCAGTAATATAGAATTGATAAAATTGATTTTTTTTGTGTGTGTTGTGTACAGTGGAGCATTTTTTTTCTTCTTTCTCAGTTGTAGCTGCCTTCATAAACATTAAAAATGTTTACCCCACAACTATTTACAGAAACTATTACACCTGCCTGAACACAAGTGTTACAGAGAATCGTACTGCCCAAAATGGACGACCAGGCAAAAATTATCATCCTGGCTCACGAGAGCACAAACTTTTTTACCTTTTCTGTTAACTTTTGTCATCTCGCCATCAACTGCCCCCTCAACGACGAGACCCTTAAGTCACTTTTCTGGATCGGGGCCAACTACAATCATCCTGGAGGGAGACTATCGTTAGGTGTTTGGAGAGCGTTGTGTCCCGATCCAGAGAGCAGCCAGAGCAAGCTTCTACACCGGTGACCACGGAGATCATGTGAGCCCCCTGCAGACCGAGCAGCACCACCCACAACGAATGAGCCAGAGCCCAGGGAAAAGGGAGCAGAGCTTACCATGGCCCCAGATGCAGCGCCCCAACGTGGTTCTGACCAGTGGTGTGAGCCTGTGACACCAGTGGACGAGGGAACAGAAGCAGAGGACTGGCTGATCGACTTCGTCAGGGACTTGTCAACTCCCACCCGATATCTGAATCTTCATCGTTGTTTAATATCATCATGTCCAGTCTCCTGTCACTTCCACCGCCACAGAGCTCAGTCCTCCATCGCTTCTGGATGTTTGCAGCCCTGCACTGTCTCTGGGGACGCCCTGTCAGGACATCGATCCGCAGGTTGAGCAAACACCAGCAGAGGAGCCAGGGGCACAGCAGAGTTCAGTTTCAGCCCACTGTCAATGTATGTTAAAGAATGCGTCAAAAACTTGGGTGTTTATAGCTCCCTGAAGTTGAACACACAGATAAATCATGTGGTCAAGTTTTTTTTTTCATTTGAGAAATTTGGCCAAGATGAAATCATGTCTGACTTAAGAGCCTTGAATTTGCAATCCATGCTCTCATATCATCAAGACTTGATTACTGTAATTCGTTCTACAAGGATAGTCAAGCATCTGTCCTACGAAATTAAAATGATACACAGTTTATGAGTTTATGAGCGTAACTCAAACATGCCATTAATGACCTTATTCAAGTCTTCTTTTATTTTTTGAGTCATTTTTATCCATTCCGCATCTCCTACATATGTGTGTTTTAGCAAAACTGTCTGTGTTGCAAGCTGGTGAATGAAGATACTTGACAGGTTAAGTGTCACTACTCTGCTTTATTAATTTATCCAATGTAAAACCCGGACACCACCACACAAATGTGGATTTTTGTTAATAACTGCCCTACAGGATTTAAACAGCTCAACACCAGTTACAAAATACACTGTAAAGGCAGGAACACGCCAAGCCGACACTGACGAACTAGTGGTGACGAAAGCAGACTGTGGGGTTGGCTCACGTCAGCAGCGTCTGGGTTCAAAGTTTCCCTGACACACCAAACCGATGCTCGATAGCCGATGGCCAAGCACCACGTCGTTCTGCGCCTGGGCAAGATGAAATGCCTTTCCGTGCCAGCAGGTGGCAGTAGCTGAATGGCCAGTCAGAATGATCAGATGGCCCAATGGACCGAGCTCCAACGTTGATTCAACATGTCGAATCGCCCGAAAAAAGCAGACAAGGAATATTTTTGGCCCAAAGACAAACTTACCTGTCGACCCCTGCCATATTTGGTATCATTTGAAATCTTAGAATCAAAACTTTACAGAGAATACTTTTAACTTTTGTTTTTATGATAAAAAAAGCAGTAAAATTGAGTTTACATATGCATTGGTCCCAGACACAAATTTCCGCATGATGAATGATGAATGATACGCATGATACACAAAACATTCAAGTCATATATCACAAGAAATCTCTCATTCCAAGGAATTTGCCCATGTAGATTAATTGTGTGACATCCATAGATCGAATGATCTTCCAAAGGATCATTATATTCTTCCCTTCAGGTGCATTTGAATAACTCTTGCATACAATATGATAGAGACAAAATAATTTTTTCCCATTATTTGCTGAAATCTAGACTAGAGGAAACAAATAGATCTATGTGCAGGTGCTAGAGCACTCAAGGCCTTATTCTTTCAAATAAGAATTTAAAAAATATATATATATTTTTTTATTCTTTTATTTTTAAATCACTTTCAGCAGTGTTTTATGTAACTTCAAAGGGTTTCCTGTAAAATGACAGCACAATTTTGTATTTAGAGCACTGTATGTGGGTATGGGAAGCTTTTCAATTTGGGTAGGCCAATTCCAGGTGGGAATCCCCAAAATGGTCCCGGAGTTTAAGAGATTAAAAACCGTAAACACATCACTCCATCCTTGGTCTCTCTACATTGGCTTCCTGTACAGTATAGGATTGATTTTAAGCATCTTTTATTAGTGTATAAATCTTTGCATGGCCTTGCACTGGCTTATTTATCTGATTTGCTAATTGAGTATCAGTCTGGAAGAACATTGAGATCAACAACTCAAAATTTACTTAAAATTCCAAGTTAAGCCAGAAAGGGAATTGTGCATTTTCGGTAGTAGCACCAAGATTTGGAATAGTTTACTCTTGCATGTTAGGGATCCTGAATCTGTACATGTTTTTAAAATACAACTTAAGACAGTTGTTTGCCATGGTGTATTTGTCTTGTTGATAATAATAATAATAATAAGAAGAAGAATTACTGTATTATTCTTGTATTATGTTTTGACACTGAGATGATGTAAAGCTCATTGGTCAACATGTGTTGTTTTAATAGTGCTATATAAATAAAATTGACATCAACAATGAAAGATGACAGAATTTCCATTTTTGGGTCAACTACACTTTAAGGAAGTTGGTTTAAGTAAACCTATACATTTCTTGCAATTCTTTTTTAAACCTTGATGCCTTCCTTTTAATTTTCTGTTACAAGAACTGCCTTCTGTTAGACTTTCATTTTATCATAAAGATCCTCCCCTTTTGATAAGCTATAAAATGGGCACTGAAACAGGTGCGTTATTACATTCTCCTCCTGATCAAAGATGGATCTGCAAATCTCAGTTTTTCTTCTCTTCGTTCTTTTCACTGCAGGTACAAAGACAAATAGTGTTAGTGATGTTTTTGATTACTAATACAGATCATTAGATGTTCTCTCTCTCACTGTTTCTGTTTTATTACTACAGGACACTCTCTCCGCTGTTATGAGTGTATGAGTCAGACGGGTTCTTGTGCGGGACAAACAGAACGAACATGTCCCAGTGGATCTACTCACTGCGAGAGTTCAACAGGGATAACAAAAGTTGGTAAGTCCAATATGACTTAAATTTACTGTTATATTTGACTAATGGAGATGCTGCTATAATTCGCTCGAACTGCAACAGAACAAAATATTCATTTTTCTGATGGAATTTACAATTTCAATCACAAAATATTCTACATAGATTTTTTTTATTTGTTTTCCCTCAGATTGTTATGATTTGTATTTAAAAACAAATAAAAAAAAGTGCTAAATGTTGACATTTATAAATCAGTTGTCCACTTTAATTGATGTTTTCTGTTTCATTCATATGTTAGGTGACATTACTTCTAAAGTGCAGGCTAAAGGATGTGTTCCTGTCTGTCAAAATGGGTCCATAAACTTTGGCCTTGTCAGGACAGCTACATCCTGCTGTAACAGAGACCTGTGTAACCGACAAGATGCTCCAGGTATTGTCTTTCAACGACTGTGCAAATAACTATTCTGTAAAGTCAACACTCATCTTACTTCAAAGGACATTTAATCAGAAAATAAAAGGGTGTGACTCGCCGTGAACTGATTGAATTGAGCAGTAACTAAGTTGTTTCTGCTCAAGGAGTGTTGTATTAGATATGAGAATATAAAAGAATACGTGATTTCCTCCTGTAGAACCCTCTAATGTCCCGAATGGAAAGAAATGCTACACTTGTGATGGTCAGAGCTGCTCAGCCATATTGAGCTGTTCAGGAGACGAAGACCGCTGCGTTACAGCAACAGGTGAGAATCTGAAAAAGGAAGAAGATTAAAGTCGTGATCTTTTAAACTCTCTTAGGTTTAAACAAATGACACAGATCATATACCAATGCCGAGCTTATGTAACTGTTGTAGGCCAGTAAATGTAGTGCGTGTAAACCCCGCTGATCTCAAGAGGCACTCTAGCGACTGTCGCTACAGACTACAGTCTTTAGCCTCCTCGTTAGCACGCCCGCCTCCCACGCCGGAGACCACAGTTCAAATCCTGCTAGGAGTGGGTCGAGTACAAATGGTTGCTCATAGACTTAATCAACCTTTTTTTTCTTTTCTTTCTTTTCATCAGATACTTCTGGAAGCCTGACAGCGATGGTAAAAGGCTGTATCTCTAAATCCTTTTGTGATGCCACAACAGCGGTTAGAAATGTTGTGAGCGTCTCATGTTGTAGTGGGAACCTGTGTAACGGTTCTCAGAGTGTCTCCCAGAGCTTCCTGTTCCTCTGCTGTTCTCTGCTCTCCTACTTCCTGCTGCACTGAATCCAGCAGCTCTTCATCCTACAATGAGACATATCAAATCATCTATCAGAAGAAGATATTAGAATTATTTCTTTATTGATTCAATAAATAAATCATCTGTTTATTTTTTGTATTAAATTTGTAAAACAATAATTGCGTTCTCAATATCAGGATTTTTAAAGATCACAAAAGCAACAAGAGAAATAATCAGATATGATAACATTTTACAAATACTTTGTAAATGTTAATCATTTTACCTCATGCACATCATGCAATTAAAATTCTGTTGATTATTATATCTGACAATAAATAGCAATTTGATAGTTTGAGCTCTATTAATAATTGTTACGGCTTTTCTTTAAGCCTTTGTCTTTGATAACAGGAGTGAGCAAGATTTCATGTGTACAGAGTCCACAGAAGCAAACAATGTCTTTCTTTATTTTGTTCCAATGAATAAACATTGTCTCAAACCCACTTTCTGTGTCTCTCATTCCTTGATGCTAATGATACATAATAAAAAATAAAAAAGTTAATTACTACTTTTTAATCTCACAATTCAGATTTTTTTTTAAATCTCAGAATTGCATGTAATAAAGTTGCAGTTGTGAGTTATAAAGTCAGAATTGCGAGATATAAACTAAATATAAAATATTAAAAGTTTATATCTCGCAATTCTGACGTTTTCTCAGAAAAAATACGCAATTGTCTTTTTAAATGTTTTATTCTGTGGGAAACAATCATCCATAATAAACCTTTAATATTGTAATGTACCAAGTGAGAGGTTTCCCCGAACCCACATGTTAAACTCCCTGCAAGAGTTAAAAGAAACATTGAATATGTCTGTCGAAATATTGAAAGAATTTCATAATAATGAACTTGCTCATTTTGAGTCACTTTGTATAGAATGCCAAGTCTGCCGAAATTAAAAATAAATAAATAATATATATATATATATATATATATATATATATATATATATATATATATATATATATATATACATAGAAAAGCAAAACAAAAAATTATTTATACATCTATTTCGTTATTTATGTATATTTATTTTTTTCCACATTTATTTATTTTTTCTTTTATTCATTTTAATTTTTTATTTATTTATACATTTCTTTATTGTTAATTTCCACATTTATTCATTTCTACATTTTTACCTTTATGTGTTTTTACATTTCTTTGCAATAGGCTGCAGCCTGAGGGGCGAGTGGAGCTCCACTCAAGGGCGTAAATATGTCACCTCCACTAGTGGAGCTAGCTACAGCTATTGCGCACGTCAATACTGTCATTTAATTACTATATTTGCATTATTGTAAGGGTAGGTTTAGGGTTGGGGTAGATATAGACATTAGTAAAAACACAAATCAATATTGACGTGTAGCGTAATGAGGAAAGCGGGCAGAACACAGAAAGGAAGCAGCACACATACAGTTGCAAGAGAAAGTATGTGAATCACTTGCAGGATCTGTGAAAATGTAAATAAATAATAATTTATTTAGTACTGTCCTGAGTGAGATATTTTACATAAAAGATGTTTGCATTTAGTTCACAAGACAAAAAAAATGCTGAATTTAGTAAAATGGCCCCATTCAAAAGTATGTGAACTATTGGTTCTCAATACTGTGTGTAACAAACCAGGTTTTGGTAAATTAATACGAGCTACAACATATTTTTTAAATCAAAATTAACACAACACACTGAAGTTTAATAACTTCTGTGAATTTCTATAAAAGCTCACTGAACTGTGTGTAAGTGAATGTTGAGGAACACTCCACTTTTTTTGAAAATAGGCTCATTTTCCATCTCCCCTAGAGTTAAACAGTTGAGTTTTACCGTTTTTGAATCCATTCAGCCAATCTCTGGGTCACTTTTAGCATAGCTTAGCAAAGTTCATTGAATCTGATTAGACCGTTAGCATCTCGCTCAAAAATGACCAAAGAGTTTCAGTATTTTTCCTATTTAAAACTTGACTCTTCTGTAGTTAAATCGTGTACTAAGACAGACGGAAAATGAAAAGTTGTGATTTTCTAGGCCGATATGGCTAGAAACTATACTCTCATTCCGGCGTAATAATCAAGGAACTTTGCTGCCGTTCCATGAGTGCAGCAGGCGCAATGATATTTTTGGTAAATTAATACGAGCTACAACATATTTTTTAAATCAAAATTAACACAACACACTGAAGTTTAATGAAGGTGTAGGTCAGGACATACGGCATAAGCTTTTTGAAGACTACGGAAAGCAGAAGCCCGTGCAAGGCTATAATTTGTGTTTATAAAGTAAATACAGTTGTATATTTTTGAAAATGACAGATCGTTTTGCTAGATAAGACCCTTATTCCTCGTCTGGTATCGTTTAAAGCCCTTTGAAGCTGCACTGAAACTGTCATTTGGACCTTCATCCATCTGTAGGTTTATTGAAGTCCTCTATAAGGAGAATAATCCTGGAATGTTTTCATCAAAAACCTTAATTTCTTTTTGACTGAAGAAAGAAAGACATGAACATCTTGGATGACATGGGGGTGAGTAAATTATCAGGAAAATTTTATTTAAAGGTGCCCTAGAACCCTTTTTCACAAGATGTAACATAAGTGTAAGGTGTCCCCTGAATGTGTCTGTGAAGTTTCAGCTTAAAATACCCCATAGATTTTTTTTATTCATTTTTTAACTGCCTATTTTGGGGCATCATTAAATATGCACCAATTCAGCATGCATCCCCTTTAAATGCTTGTGCTCTGATTAATTTTTTTAATCTATTGACAGCCCTAATATATTTATAATGTATTTTTCTAATGTCAGGTATGCATCTTTTACTTGTTATTTCAGAGCAGTTTTTGTTTTGTATTGATCATTTTTGAACTGATTGTAATTATCGTTTTAGTAATTATCCTTTTATCGTTTTAGTGACATGCTTGTGCATGTAATCAAAATGATTAAACTCACTCTGATGTGTTCAAGGGTCATTAAAGATTTTTTCTTTTACAATGTCTAAAGTCTGATCGTTAATGATTTCAGAAAAAAAGAAACTGTTTAAACAGAATGAATCGTGTCGATCCACTGTGTATGTGTGTGCTTCCTACAGGTTTGAAATATTAAAAATATTTTTTATTTATTGAAATTAATTTTGACAGATTATGCTGTGTTTTGGGGGATATGAAGTATTTTTTTATCCATTTACCGCAAAATTTCTCAACTACACCATGTGCATGCTTATGAAATATTACATTTTTATGAGAATTTTTTTTTTTTTAATGATGATCCAAATTAATTAAGAGTTTCTGGATATTGATCTAGGTGTTAGAGGCAGAATTCTGTAATCTGCTGGTTAGACAAATCTGTAGGAAATACATTTTTAGTGTAATTACCATATATATCCAGCAGAGGACCCATAGAGATCCATTAATTTTTCTGGATGTGGCAATGTGGAAGGAACATGATCACGCGTGCGCATCCACCGCGTCTCTGAAGGTCTTTGCAGCACTTGTGGAATTGTCAGTGGGAGTAAACATTCTCGCGCACACTGAACGAGCAGGTACAAAACGCATAGAGTGAGGGGCGACTTTCCAATAGCCTACCTAGTTAGGGGCCGTTCACGTCGCATCTTTTGTGCGCTCAATTTCATTATTTTATATGTAGATGCGGGACGAATGCACTCAAATAGAGATCGAAAACTCTGCCAAGATGGACTAACAGCTGATCATACCTGTACAGGGTGGGTTTTTTTTATTTCTCATCTCCATAAGTAGTAGTATAATCCAGTAGTAAAGCTAATGCAAGGTCTGGAAATACATTTATCCTTTGCTGAAACGTATTCGTCTTCATGGAGAACGCGGCTCATGATCGCTTGCGACGAGCGCTTTTGAAAAGAGGAGAAAGTACCGTGGCTGACATTGTCCACGCGTTTTTAGACGCAACATGTGAACAGTATCTAAATTGAATGCAGATGGTTTCATTATATCTCGGGTGGATAAAAAAGTAAAAGTGGATAAGAACAATAAAAGCAAAAATGTGTCACCAAATATACTTGGGCGGCTGTTAACATACTTGGGCGTCCTGCCCAGGTAAAGTCTATGTGTGGGAAGCACTGCATGTATGCTGAATTGCAGCTACTGTAATACTTTGATTAATACTTAATCAAAGTATTACTACTGTAATACTTGATTCCCCATATGCCATATTAAATCATATAGACTTTTTGAGAGCACAACCATCTCAACCATCAGACATAATAACTGACATAGTTGACAAAAATTGAATTTTTTTCCACTTTAACCACCTGTTGTACAGTGGAGCAATTTTGTTTTCTCTCTCTGTTGTAGCTTCCTTCATAAACATATCAAAAATGCTAAGATTGTCGGTGCCGATAGTCTAGTGGTTAGTGCGCTGACATGTGGCCCAAATGTGTTCACGGCGACCTGAGGTAAATTCCTGATCCTGCCCCCCTCTCTCTACCCAATATTTACTGTCTGCCCTCTACTGTCCTCTCCAAATAAAGGCACAAAAAAACCATAAATATAACTTAATGATTTATCCCACAACTATTTACAGAAACTATTACACCTGCCTGAACACAAGTTTCACAGAGAATCGGACCACCCAAAATGGACGACCAGGCAAAATTTGTCGTCCTGGCTCGAGAGAGCACAAATGTTTTTACCTTTGTGTTAACTTTTGTCAATGACGAGACCCTGAAGCCTATTTTCTGGATCAGGGCCAACTACAATCATCCTGGAGGGAGACCATCATTAGGCATTTGGAGAGCATCGCATCCCGATCCAGAGAGCAGCCAGACCCAGAGCAAACCATCCGACCACGGAGATCACGTGAGCCCCCCATGACGAGCGAGCCAGAGCCCAAGGAAAAGGAAACAGAACTTGCCATCGCCCCCGATGCAGTGCCCCAAGGTGGTTCTGACCAGTGGTGTGAGCCTGTGACCCTGTGGTTGAGGGAATGGAAGCAGAGGACTGGTTGATCGACTTCAATAGGGACCCTATCCCACCCGGGGACACCCTGTCAGGATGTTGAGCCACAGGTCGAGCAACCAACAGCAGCACCTGTCAAGGAGGATCCGGTGGCTCCTCGAATCCCTTCGTTCCATCTCGGCTCCGCCCTGACTCCTCCGAAGACCCTCATCCAAGTGACTCCACCAGGTTCCCTCATCCCGCCGGCTCCCCCTTGGTCTGTCGTCACTCTGCCTACGCCACGGAAACTGAGCCGTCCACTGTGCTTTGTCTCTCCCCTACGGCTACAGCGGGCTCCTTACTCCCTCTGGGGTCATCTCTATCCTTGGTCTCATCAGTGTCATCCCTGTCCTTGGGTACTCTGGCTCCGCCTCTGACTCCTGCACGTCACGCAGGTGGTGATAATGAATCCGTTTGAGATCGAATTAATGCTAGAATTTCTGCTATAGGCTAAATTACAGCCATGGCATTAGAGGACTAATTCTACGCACATGCACACTTTTCAAAAACGGTGCTCTTGACAAACTAAAATATATAAATTACATTTATATATATTCTAAATAAAAGATATATACTGTACTTACTGTCAGCTTGCTTATTTTGCTCAAGATAATGATTTATTAAGTCCACATGTCATAAAAACAGGAAACTATGCTTCTCGAGAGCTGTCGTTCCAACCACACAAGTTTGAGATGCAGTTTGCGAATGTTTGTTTGAACTATGGTTTCGGGAAACACCAAATCGTTGAACTAAGTAACGACGGAACTTGCAATGTTAGTTGGCTAACGATGCTTTTGGGAAACACACCCCTGAGCGATTTTTTCCCCCAGATAATAATAAAAATGATAAAAACATTGGCTTATTGTTTTTATTATTGTATTATTGTACTGTTTCCAGTGTACTTTAGTGTAGTTTAATTTTTGAGCCACTAGGTGGTGCTATTCTATGTTTTTGATAGTAACCTCTGACCTTAATAGCAGCCATCTTGTTTTACTCAGTTGATGCTGATAGTCACACGGTTAAAGCAGCTATTTTCAATCCTTTCATCATCTTTGCAATCGTTTAAAGAAGCTTTGTCTGTAAGTATTACAAGTGCTTACAAGAACGTTATCATCATCTTATATTGTTATTGGTGATGTTATTGAGGACAAATTTCATATTTAGAGAGATTATTTTCAGTACAGTGTTACATGCATCTGCTTTATTAATGTGTATAGTATATGCAGTTATCCCTTATTTGAACTGTTAAATTTCTTTAATGCACGTTCTTTAGAAACTTATTTTTTCATTTTTTATGTATTTCAGTTTTACTCTGTTCCACATATTTGAAGTGGTGGTCATAATAAATCCATGCTTTAATTCAACGTCCCTGTGGAAGGAGTTATCTATCTGCCTAGTTAAGAAGGGGAACTCTTTTACGAGGGCAGAATAGTAAAAAGACAATTAACATTGATTGCTGCATCAGTGAATAGGATTTCAAGTTCTGCTTTCACTTCAGAATGTCTTCGAAAGAGAAACATAGTCTGAAAACCAGATCAGTGTGTTCGCGATCATCAAGACGCTCAAGCAAGTCAGCAGCAAGTGTAGCCGCATTGGAGGCTCGCGCAAAGGCAGAAGCAGCACTGACTAGAGCCACGTACGCGCAAAAGGAGATAGAGGTGAGAGTGAAACAAGCTCAAGTACAAGCACAGCTTAAAGTAGAGGAGACTCGTTTGGAGGCTACACTGAATGCACTCCACCAACAAAGAGAAGCAGAAGCTGCTGCAGCTGAAGCATCAGTGTTTGAGGCAGCTGCAGAAATAGGGGACACTGAACGGCTGTCTGAAGGCAAAGAGTGTCATTCTTCAAATGATTCATTGAAAAGGACTGAGAAATATGTAGAAGATCAGCATAAATATAAAGAGGTACAGATACCAATGCTTGCAGAAACCAATGAAGACAAGCCATTAGCTCCATACTGTGTTGATCTGCCACAGCCTGAACCTTTCGTGCAGAGTAGCCCTTTTCAGGACTTGCCAGAGAGACAGCCTCCAACTCGTGACCTTGCACACACTGTAACACCCCTCAGCTCCCACACCATGCAGATTCATGCTGAATCCTACAAACATGCAGGTGGGAACACATCACAGTTTAATTCTGCATTACATGATGCATCGTCTCCTAGACACAACATTAAATTGACAAGCTGCTCACCCTCTCATCACAAGGAGTCTCATACTGCTCGCTCAGATGTGTTTGAGCTTGCAAAGTTCCTGGCTCGCCGTGATCTTCTGACAGGTGGACTTTCAAGATTTAATGATAAGCCGGAGAACTATTGGGCCTGGAAGTCCAGCTTTTGCAATGCTATTGAGGGACTTGATCTTAAGCCTAGTGAAGAACTAGACTTACTTATACAATGGCTTGGCCCAGATTCTACTGAACAAGCAAGGCGCATCAGATCAGTCCACATCAATCATCCAGACATTGGCCTCGGCATGGTCTGGTCACGGCTGGAGGAATGCTATGGCTCTGCCGAAGCCATTGAGGCAGCTCTCTTTAACAAACTTGAACGTTTCCCAAAGCTGTCTAACAAAGACCCTCTACGTCTCAGAGAGCTAGGAGACCTACTTCTTGAGTTGCGGGCAGCCAAAACTGAAGGCTATCTACCTGGCTTGACCTTCCTGGATACTGCACGAGGCATCAGCTCCATTCTAGAGAAACTCCCATACAGTCTACAAGAGAAATGGATGTTGCAGGGAACTCGTTACAAGCATGAGTATGGTGTCAGCTTCCCCCCCTTTTCATTCTTTTGCGATTTCATTTGTTGTGAGGCCCGCATGAGAAATGATCACAGCTTTAACATGAGTATGCATAATGCTACATCATTTAAAGGAGATAGATTTTCAACAAAGGCAATCAGAACTACCATCACCGTTCACAAAACAGAAATAGACAATGCCACACAAAGGGATGAATCTAACAAGGCAAGTGACAACCTCAATAGACAATGTCCAATCCATAAAAAGCCACATCCCCTTAGAAAGTGTAGAGGTTTCAGGGAAAAGACTTTGCAGGAACGCAAAGCTTACCTCAGAGAGAACTCGATATGTTTTAGATGCTGCTCCTCAACTACACACCAGGCAAAAGACTGTAAGGCAATAATCCAGTGCTCTGAATGCGACAGCAACAAGCATATAGCCGCACTTCACAATGGCCCAGCCCCCTGGTCAAAAAAGGAGGATACCAATCCCTCTACAAACTATGGCGGGGAGCAAGAAGAGCCCCCTTCCCCAGTCGCCACATCCACCTGCACACAAGTATGTGGAGATCATAGCAGCGGAAAATCCTGCTCAAAGATCTGCCTGGTAAATGTGTATCCAAAAGGTGAGCCTCAGAACAAACAAAAGGTTTATGCAATCATAGATGATCAGAGTAATAGATCTCTGGCAAGATCTGCCTTCTTCGAGATGTTTAATGTTGCAGACAATACAGCACCTTACACACTTAGGACGTGTGCAGGCATCACAGAAGCTGAAGGGCGTAGAGCTGAAGGTTTTATGGTGGAGTCTTTTGATGAACAGACACGCCTTGCTCTTCCATCACTTATTGAATGCAACCTCATCCCAAACAACAGAGCAGAGATTCCTACTCCAGAGGCTGCAAAATACCACAACCACTTAAAATCAGTAGCCTCCAAGATTCCATGTCTAGATCCAAAGGCCAAAATTTTGCTTCTTCTCGGAAGAGACCTCATTCAGGCACACAAGGTGCTGGAGCAATGCAACGGACCACAATATGCTCCCTTTGCACAGAGGTTGGCCCTTGGGTGGGTGATAGTTGGAGATGTATGCCTTAACGGAGCTCACAAGCCTTCATCAGTTGATGTTTTCAAAACTCATATTTTAGGAAATGGGCGCCCCAGCTACATGAGTCCATGTCCAAACAGTATGCATGTAAAGGACTTTTTCAATCTTCACAATGAGCCACAGAAATCCTCCACTCTGAACCCTAAACAGAGCAGTTTGCTGATGCATAATGAATGTCCGATAGGAGAGTCAGTTTTCTGCCACACAAAGTATGACGATAAACCAGCTCCCTCTATGGATGATCTTGCCTTCCTGAAGATTATGGAAAGAGAATTCCATCAGGATGAGTCAAATAGCTGGGTTGCCCCACTTCCGTTCCGTAGCCCACGGCAACGCCTTCCAAATAACAAGGTTCAAGCCAACAACCGGCTCACGTTACTGACTCGCAAACTAAAAACACACCCCGAAGTAAAGGAACACTTTGTGGATTTTATGCGTAAGATATTTGAGAATAAGCATGCAGAGTTGGCACCACAATTGCAGAATAATGAAGAGTGCTGGTATCTGCCAATGTTCGGGGTGTACCATCCAAAGAAGCCCGGCCAGATAAGGGTGGTATTCGATTCTAGTGCTCGACATCAAGGTGTATCATTAAATGATGTTCTCCTTACTGGCCCTAACGCAAACAATAGCCTCTTGGGGGTTCTGCTGCGGTTCAGGAAGGAACGTGTGGCAGTGATGGCAGATATCCAGCAAATGTTCCATTCCTTTGTGGTCGCAAAAGAGCATCGGAACTTTCTGCGCTTCCTTTGGTATGACAACAATGACTTAGACAACAAGGTGCTGGAGTACCAGATGCGAGTGCATGTATTTGGTAATAGTCCGTCTCCAGCAGTTGCCATATATGGGCTCAGGAGGGCTGCCCTCGCAGGTGAAAAGGACTATGGATCCGAGGCAAGGCACTTTGTGGAAAGGAATTTTTATGTGGATGATGGCCTTATCTCTCTCTCCACAGAAGAGGAAGCCATCAAGCTGCTCAAGGCCACTCAGGAAATGCTGGCTCTGTCTAATCTACATCTTCACAAGATTGCCTCCAATAAAGTGGAAGTTATGAAATCATTTCCTGCAGAAGATCTTGCAAAGGAGTTAAGGAATCTAGATCTGAGCACTGGCCTCCCACCAGTTCAGAGAAGTTTGGGGGTGAGTTGGGACATGTCTGAAGACATGTTCATCTTCCAGGTTGCAGACCAGTTGAGACCTTACACCAGACGTGGGGTTCTGTCAACGATCAACAGTTTGTTTGACCCACTTGGCTTTGCTGCACCTGTCGTAATTCAGGGCAGACTCCTGCTCAGAGCGCTAACCACAGAGTCTTGTGACTGGGACACACCTCTACCAGACGAGAAATTTAAGGAATGGAAGGTTTGGAGAGAGTCATTAAAAGAGCTTGAGCATGTCAAGATTCCCCGCACGTATGCTACAATCTCTCTCTGTCAAGCACAAAGAAAAGAGATGTGCGTCTTCTGTGATGCATCCACAAATGCTATTGCAGCTGTCGCTTACAGCAGGGTTACCAATGCAAGTGGTAATGTAGAAGTTGGTTTTATGTTTGGCAAGGCTAAACTAGCCCCCCGCCCTGAGATCTCTGTCCCCAGACTTGAGCTGTGCGCAGCTGTTCTGGCTGTAGAAATAGCTGAAACAATTGAAGATGAGATCGACACCAAACTGGATGCTGTGACTTTTTATTCTGACAGTAAGGTTGTCCTAGGCTACATCTGTAATGAATCCAGGAAGTTTTATGTGTATGTTAACAACAGGGTGCAAAGGATACGGCAATCTACATGCCCTGAGCAGTGGAAATACGTACCTACCGATCAAAACCCTGCCGACCAAGCCACAAGATCAGTTTTGGCAGCTGACCTTCCCCATAGTATGTGGTTGACTGGTCCAAAATTCTTGTTTACGACGACATCACCTGAAACTGACACTAGTCTCTTCAGCATGATAGACCCAGAAGAAGACATTGAAGTACGTCCCCAAGTCACTTCTTGTGCTACACATACTTCAAGTAAGGAGTTGGACACCAAACGATTTGAAAGATTCTCAAGCTGGCGATCGCTAACTCGTGCAATAGCAAGACTTGTGCACATAACCCATTCCTTTAAGCAGGATAGCGGCAAGAGCACTTGCAGGGGGTGGCATATATGCGTTAAGCCCTGCTCAGTCCAAGATCTGGAAAAGGCCAAGTCCATTCTTATCCACAGTGTACAAGCAGAAGCCTTCTCAGAGGAGCTGAAATGCCTTCAAGTAGGCACTGTGATTTCCAAACAAAGTCCTCTCTTCAATCTATCCCCCTACATTGATAAATCTGGCTTACTCAGGGTTGGTGGACGCCTTTCACAAGCAAACCTTGGGAGGGACGAACAGTGTCCTCTTATTCTCCCTGGTCATTGTCACATCACATCTCTACTCATTCAACATTATCACAAACAAGTTGCACATCAGGGGCGCATCTTCACTGAGGGTGCATTGAGAGAGGCTGGTTTTTGGATTATAGGTGGTAAGAGACGCATCAGTAGTGTGATCTTTCAATGTTTTCAGTGTCGCAGACTGCGGGGAAAGATTTTGACTCAGAAGATGTCTGACCTACCTCCTGAAAGGCTCAGTATGGACCCTCCATTCTCCTATGTAGGGTTAGATGTTTTCGGGCCTTGGATGGTCACCTCACGTCGAACCAGAGGAGGACAAGCAAACTCAAAACGCTGGGCAGTGCTGTTCACATGTATGAGCACTAGGGCCATACATATTGAAGTCATAGAGTCAATGGATAGCTCCAGCTTTATAAATGCTCTCCGCAGATTCTTTGCTGTTCAAGGTCCAGCAAAACAGTTGCGGTCGGACTGTGGCACCAACTTTGTTGGAGCATGCAAGGAGTTGAAGATGGAGTCAGTCACAGAAGACAGAAGGGTACAAGAGTATCTGAGTGACAGTGGATGCTCTTGGGTGTTCAACCCTCCTCACTCATCTCACATGGGTGGGAGTTGGGAACGTATGATCGGGGTTTCAAGACGGATCCTTGAATCTATGCTACAAAAACTTGGACCTTCAAAATTATCCCATGAGGTTTTGACCACCTTCATGGCTGAGGTCACAGCTATAGTCAATGCTCGTCCCCTGGTACCTGTTTCTACAGATCCAGACGCTCCTTTCATTCTGACTCCAGCAACTTTACTCACTCAAAAGACTTCCGCAGTTCCTCCTCCACCAGGAGAATTTGGTGAAAGGGACCTCTTCATTCGTCAGTGGAGGCAAGTCCAAAGCTTGGCCAATACATTCTGGAATCGCTGGAGAAAGGAATATCTCGCAACCTTGCAAAACCGTAGAAAATGGCAGAATGAGAGCTCCAATCTCCAAGTAGGAGATGTTGTGCTACTGAAAAACATTCAAGCGAAAAGGAACGACTGGCCAATGGGAATCGTGTTAGAGACATTTCCCGGGAGAGATGGGAAAGTAAGGAAAGTTGAGGTCAAAGTGGTCAAAGATGGATCGTCTAAGGTGTTCCTGCGACCTATATCGGACGTCGTTTTACTGCTGTCTGCTGGGACTGAATAGATAAATGTTATTATGCTTAATGATGGCATCTTACCAGATACCAGACGGGGAGTGTACTGTTTCCAGTGTACTTTAGTGTAGTTTAATTTTTGAGCCACTAGGTGGTGCTATTCTATGTTTTTGATAGTAACCTCTGACCTTAATAGCAGCCATCTTGTTTTACTCAGTTGATGCTGATAGTCACACGGTTAAAGCAGCTATTTTCAATCCTTTCATCATCTTTGCAATCGTTTAAAGAAGCTTTGTCTGTAAGTATTACAAGTGCTTACAAGAACGTTATCATCATCTTATATTGTTATTGGTGATGTTATTGAGGACAAATTTCATATTTAGAGAGATTATTTTCAGTACAGTGTTACATGCATCTGCTTTATTAATGTGTATAGTATATGCAGTTATCCCTTATTTGAACTGTTAAATTTCTTTAATGCACGTTCTTTAGAAACTTATTTTTTCATTTTTTATGTATTTCAGTTTTACTCTGTTCCACATATTTGAAGTGGTGGTCATAATAAATCCATGCTTTAATTCAACGTCCCTGTGGAAGGAGTTATCTATCTGCCTAGTTAAGAAGGGGAACTCTTTTACGAGGGCAGAATAATTATTATTATTATTATTATTCTGTTTTCATACTGAAATTATGTAAAGCTCATTTGCAAACATGTGTTGTGTTAATAGTGCTATATAAATAAAATTGACTTTAAAAGATGATAGAATTTCCAATTTTAGGTCAACTATGACTTTAAGGAAGATGGTTTTAGTAAACCTATACATTTCTTGCAATTCCTTTTTAAGCTAAAGTTTTTCTTTTTCAAGGAACGTCTACTTGTGTTGAACTTTCATTTTCTCATGAAGATCCTCCCCTTTTGATAAGCTATAAAATGGGCGCTGAAATGGTACAAATAAACAAAAAGACAAATATTGTTTGTAATGTTTTCTTTTTTTTTTTCATTGGATCTCCCTCTCACTGTCTCTGTTTTATTACTAAAGGACACTCTCTCAAATGTTATGAGTGCAAGGGTGAGAACAATTCTTGTGCAGATCAAACGGAACTAACATGTCCCAGTGGATCTACTCACTGCGAGAGTATAACAGCAGAGGTGGAGATTCCAGGGATCAGAAAGTAAAAGTCCTGCCATATTTTTATTCCGCCCACTGAAGCATTAATGAGATAAATAAGTGATTAATTGAGTGATGATTGAGCATTATTGAAGACACCTGATGATAACAAGCAGAATCACCAAAGGAGAAAATCACAATTTTTAAGTTACCATCATCGAGGTCAGGGTTTGTTTTAGTTGAGCTCTTGATCCTTGACTTTTTAATATTAGATTTTGTTTGGGCAATTTTAACTGCATTAAAACCAAACAGACAAGCAAAGTTAAAAGATGATCAGGTGTTGTTGGTTATGTTTTCTCAAAATCATTATTTGATCTGAATCACTGAACTCATTTAAAGCCCAATCTCTGAGTTAGATTTACATTATTGATTACAACAGCACTGTGATTCTACAGCTAAAGATCAGCTTTTACAATACATTTTTTGTTTTTTTGTTTTAAGAGTTCGGATTTAAAAAAAAAAAAAAGCAGAACTCATTTAAACACACAGACATCAAGAATCAGCCTGTGAATCTCAACAGTGGTGAGAATAATTAAGCATGTTGCAGTGCATTCTGGGAGCCACCAATCAAAATTCATCCATGCCTCCCATCATGCATTGCTGCATGAATAAATTATGATCTTAATTGTTTTAGTAATTTCATTTATTCTCACTATTAAAATTTTGCTGTTTTTATGGGACTTTTTAGTAGCTTGTTTTCTAATGTTCAGAGTTGATCTGTTGATCAGAATATGTTGCTTGTCACCGTCATTGAGATTCACAGGCTGATACTTGATGTTTGTGTGTGCCTAAAATATATATATATATATTTTTTGTGATAAAAAAAAATAAAATTCTGTATTGTATAAGCTGATCTTCAGCTGAATCACAGTGCTGCTATAATCAATAATGCAAATCTAATTCATAGATTGAGCTCTAAATGAGTTCAGTGATTCAGATCAAATAATGATTATGTGAAAACATAACCAACACCTGATCATCTTTTAACTTTGCTTGTCTGGTTGGCTTTAAAGCAGTTATAACTGCCCAAAACAAAATCTAATACTAAAAAGGCAAGGGTCAAGAGCTCAACTAAAACAAACCCTGACCTCGATGATGGTAACTTAAAAATTGTGATTTTCTCCTTTGGTGATTCTGCTTGTTATCATCAGGTGTCTTCAATAATGATCAATCATCACTCAATTAATCACTTAGTTATCTCATTAATGCTTCAGTGGGCGGAATAAAAATATGGCAGGACTTTTACTTTCTGACCCCTGGAATCTCCACCTCTGTATAACAGGGATAACAAAAGTTGGTAAGTCCAATATTACTTAAATTTACTGTTATATTTGACTAATAAAGATGTTGCTATAATTCGCTGGAGCTGCATTTCTGATGGATTTACAATTTCAATCACAAAATCTTCTGCATTGATTTTTTAAGTTGCTTTCCCTCAGATTGTTATGATTTGTATTTAAAAAAATTGAAATAAAAGTGCTAAATGTTGACATTTATAAATCAGTTTTCCATTTTAATTGGTCTTTCCTGTATCATTCATATTTTAGGTGACATTACTTATAAAGGGAAGAGTAAAAATTGTGTTTCTATCTGTCAAAGTGGGTCCAGAAACTTGGGCATTGAGACGATAAATATATCCTGCTGTAACACAGACCTTTGTAACCTCCAAGACGCAGGTATTTTGCCTATAATGACAATGCACAAATATTTTGTAAAGTCAACACACATTTTACTTTCAAAGGAAATACAATCAGAAAATAAAACAACTTTGACTAAAACGGTTTTGACTTGTCTGTCATGAACTGATTGAATGGAGCAGCTAAAGGACTGTTGTTTCATTAGATATTTTGTACAGAAAATAAAAGAATACTTGATTTCCTGCTGTAGAACTCTCTACTGTCACCAATGGAAAGAAATGTTACTATTGTGATGGACAGACATGCTCAAACACAGTGAGCTGTTCAGGGGATGAAGACCACTGCATTACAGTAACAGGTGAGAATCTGGGAAAGGAAGATGATTAAAGTCATTATCTTTTAAACTCTCTACGGTTTAAATATTAGATACAGATCACATAAACCAATGTCCAGATTATGTAACTGTTGTAGGCCAGTAAAAGCTGTGTGTGTAAACTCCCCTGATCTCAAGAGGCACTCTAGCAACATGTTGACTGCGGCCTTTAGCCTCCTCATTAGCACACCCACCTTCTACGTCAGAGACCACAGTTCAAATCCTGCTGGGAGAGGATAAGGTAGGACTGGTTACTCAGACTGAATCAACCTTTGTTTTTCTTTTCCTGGGGTCATATTTAAGAAAAAAACTGGTCATGCTGCAAAGATAAAACAATAATAAACTATTTTATTTCTTAAAAAGAGATTAAAGGGATAGTTCATAAAATGAAAATTAACTCATCATTTACTTCCCCTGGTGGTGTTCTAATGTCATATGTGCTTCTTTCTTTTTGGACTTTTTTTTTTTTTTTTTGCAATTTTAAAAAATGTTCCACTTTTGCTCGTCCATATGATGGCAGTGAATAGTGACCATCATCAAGTTTTTTAAAAAGATTCAGAACTATCAAAGAATGATCCCATGTAACTCATATCATATATTCCAAGTGTGCTGGGATGATAGGGTAAAGCAGTAAAGAAGGAGAGATTCGATCATGGTTCACTCAATCTGTCAAACCACCAAACTCCAGACAGGTTTAGTTTGTAGCATTGATCAGCGGTTTGCAGAAGCAGCAATGGCAACGAGCGATTTTTGCAGGTTGTGCAAAAAACATGAAAGTGAGTGGTATTTACACCCAGTCAAGCGATTTGTTTGCTAAACTAAAGAAGTCATTTAGCATTGTTGAGAGGTTAAAAGGAATTGGATTGACTGTCGTGCGAGAGACATCATCGTGTTATACCCGCCCAGAGCCATAGAAAGAGCTCTGTACCCGCCAATAGCGAGCAAGGTGGATAAGCCAGTCTGTGATTGGTTCCCGCAAAAGTGTAACAGATGCAGCAGAAATGAATGCACGGGTTTCCAGTAATACGAATTTGTGAAAATCCTAAATTAAGTTATCATATCTTAAGTTAAGACCTAAGATAGAGATGTTCTGTAATACGCCATGGAGAGGAAGTGGCAGCACCAGCAGATTGTTTTGGTGAAGGCTAGACGAGAGCACAATGACTCAGAGATCTAATGCTTTAAGCAGGTGTTTCCCAACCCTGTTCCTGGAGGCACACTGACTGTGCACATTTTGGATGTCTCCCTTATATTTCTGGTCTTGGAGTCTCTGCTAATGAGCTTAAGAGTTGGATCAGATGTGTTTGACTAGTCAAAGTTTGAAACTGTGTACTGTTGGTGTGCCTCCAGGAATAGGTTTAAGCTCAAGGGTGCCGAGCCGGTCCGGCAAAGGGAACCAGCACGCCGGTAAAGGCTAGAACACACCAAGCCGATGCCAATGAACTAGTGGCAACGAAAGCACTAACTTTATCAGTTAGTAAAGACAGTTTCAAGTAATATCGCAAAAATGTATAAAACAAAACATCCTCTGTAGCACCTTTAATTGCAATTTATTAGATTGTATTTTTGTTTACATGGTTAAAATGTTTACTTATAGTGGTAACCATGGAAATCTACAAATACTGTAGGCATAGCTGAACTATGGTCATTGTAGTAATGGTTCATTTTCATAAGGGACTGCCAGTGAGAGGCTGTTGCATCCATAAAATAAAACATTTGTATTCTGAAAATGTAGTTACAGAACAGAACACCAATACAAACTTTTAATGTTCAATTTCAATAAATGTAATTGCAAAAACTATGTAGACTACTATTTCATGTTGTTTGCTGTGAAATAACTCAAACATATTATGTTCTTTTGTCTTCTGTTAAGCATTGTTCAGGGCTGCGTTTCCCAAAAGCATCAATGGTTTCTTACGATACTAAATGCATGCAGTCCTAACATAGGTTATTTGTTTAATTCAATGCATATTGAATGCATTAAATTTATTGTTAATTAAACAAAATGACTGGTTAAAAAAAACACCTTAATATCGATATTTTTATTTGAGTATCGATACTTTTGATACTCAACGTCAGTATCGAGAGCTAGTTCAAGATGAGCATTTCTGGTTAAAATGTATAAAATTTGATTTTTTTTTAGAAAATGAGTAATTGTTTCTCTTCATAAGACTATTATTTATCATCTGGGATTGTGTAGAACAATTTGAATCTGCAGTGAAACTAATTTTGACCTTCAACTGTTTGGTGCCCATTGAAGTCTATTATATGGAGAAAAAAAAATCCTGAAATGTTTTCATCAAAAACTTTAATTTCTTTTCGACTGAAGAAAGAAAGACATCTTGGATGATATGGGGGTGAGTAAATTATCAGGAAAAGTTTATTTAAAAGTGGACTAATCAAGTCTCAGGTTTCAGGGTATAGGGCTGGAAGGGGAACGCAACGCAACAGGACTGAACAAGACATCACTCGAGATCACAAAGGAACACAGCAAGGTCATATATGGTGTTGTTGGTGATAATAAAATCAATTTTAATTTACATATAATTGCTGTCAGGCGGAAAACATTTTTTTTAAACACTGTGTTGTCGAAGTTGGTATTGTGTCTTTAGTTCAGACACTTGTATGTCATTATAATATGAAGATCAAGTGGAGTCACAAGGTTTTTGACCAGCGAATGACAGAGATATGTTTTGTCTGTCACTGAACAGCTGCATCTGAGACAGTCATTCAACAAAATCTCATGAAAAGATGAAGCTCTATGCACAGGATATTTAAAACAGTAACACTTTACAGTGTTCATTAACATTAGTTCACACAAACCAATAATGAACTGCACTTCTACAGCACTGGTAATTTAAAGTTCACCTTTTACTAATACATTATTGTAGATGTTAACATTAGTTAATGCACTGTGAAGAGAAAATGTACCACTAGCTTGTAAAAATAGTAGTAAGGCAATAATAAAACTGTGTTAAACACTACACATTGACTTAAATGCATCATTTTACACCAACTAAGCCATGATGCATGATGAAAGATGCGCCAGTGATTCAACTTGCTTTAATATTTTTTAAATATACAATATTTTGTATTTAAAATACTATGATATAAAAGTAGCAATAAATTGTCTGGATTTGATTGAGGAACTTGTGGATTTCTTAAAATATGGGGAAATACAAAGCAGGAGCGAAGCCCAAATTTGTTTGCTGTAGTTTAAACAAACACAAATATTGGTGTAGAACACAAGGAGAAAAAGTCCATGCTGCAGCACCTGCACTCGCAGCGCCCTCTTCTGGCCTTGAGTTGCTCTTACATATTTATCACCTCTACCCTCCTTTACCTGTAGAGGGAGCACAAACATAAAGGGAAGGAACACTTTATTTCAATAGTCCACTTTAGACATTCTACTGACTTTACAACTCCTTGTCAACTAGCAGTCATTAGTACTGTTTGCTTAATGTCTGCTAACACATTCAGATGCTCCCCAACAGACATTCTACTGACTATAAGTAAATCAGCAAGAACATGTCATATTATTCTACTAAAAAATTGTAAATTGAAATTTTGTAATAAAGTGTAACCTTTATATTTATTTATAAATGTATGTTCTTCTAAACAAATAATCCATCAGACTCGTGCACATTTTTGTGTGCATTTTTATAGTATGAACATCACAGCTCACTTGACATGGCGGTGATGACAAGTTTTGATTATTTTCTATTTGTAAGTAAGTAAAAAAATATTTCAGGTTGTTGCTTGATCTTAATCAGAAGTAGAACTTTTATTTGTCCTTTTGAGTCATTCAGTTTCTCTCTGCGCAGGAGCCAACACACCTGCAATAAGATGTATGCAATAAGTTTTTTTTTTTTTTTTTTTTGTACTGTCATATGCATTGTGAACATAATGATAATGATAAAAGGAAAGAACAGTGCAAAAAAAAAAGTAAGGGAACAAAGAGAGAAACTATGGGAGGAAACTAGATTTTTCCTTCTTTACGTAATTAAATAATTATCATACATTTTTCTTGCATTATTACATTTCATACATTATTTTGAAAATGAAATGTGTGTGTGTGTGTCCATAAAATGAAAGCCACTGGGGTTCAGTGTTGTTTGGACCCAAACATTCGTTAAAATATATTGTGTTCTGCAGAAGAAAGAAAACCACACATACTTTAATTTACACATAGATTTAGTTATTACCTGTTAATTTGTGAGTATGTAAAGTTATTGAGAAACCATAGTTCTGTCAGCTTTTTACTTAAATATACTTTATTATACCAGGTGAAAAAAAAAAAAACAACATTTCTATAATGTACTTAAAGTGCTCTATATTTGTGCAATAATTTTGTACTTAATATACTAAAAATTATTATTTAGTACTTCTTAAGATAGTCTTAGTCTTAAGTGCACGTAAATAGAGCACTTTAAGTACATTATTGAAATGTACTTTTTTTCACCTGGGATAAATATCCATGCATTTTCCAAGCTGCTTGTCTGATGAGTGATTACATGGATTCTGGAGCCTATTGGGTAAAATATATTCTGTTTATTTATGTCTCTTTATATATATTAATTGTAGTTTTTGAAGTGGAAAATTTTAACGTTGTCATTTTTTTTTTTCAATATATATTTCACAGAGCATGTATGACTCTGTATGTTTGATTTGACCTTCTTGTAAGAATAAAAACCTTTTAAAGACACCTTGTTTGTTTTTCCAAATTATAATTAAGTTTAATTTTATCCATGACAAATTGGCGACAAGGATGGAATCTCCTGAGTGGTAATTTTCTGCCAGGATGTTATCTATTAAGTTGTAACCCTTTGTAACCCTAAAACACAAAATGCAATGTATAATTCAAGTAAAACACCTGTGAAAAATCGGATAATACGGATAATTCCTTCATATTAACACAGTAAACTGTGCTCTATTTTTACAGACTTTCTTAGAGTGTATAGCACACTAAAACCCAATACACTGCCTAAAACCGTAATTGTTGAAAATGTGTAGTTTTACTAGTTAATAAGAAAATACATAAATGTAATTGTTTAGAAATGTGTAACTGTTCAATAATTCAATGTTGAATTTAAAAATAAAAATATCTGATCATAAAGATGTTTATATTACTTTCACAAATAAAATATGTTTATATTATTTTTTTATAAACAAATCTAAATTAACATATTTCAAATCATATTTTTTTATATGCATTCTATGCTATAGAGTACCTCAGGGGTGACGTGTTTTTGTAGGCCAACCCGGAAGTTAGCGGCGCACGGATTCCCTCGATCTAAAGCCTATGCAGACTTTTGGAAAATCACAAAAAATAAGCTGTTTAACAAAGGGTTATGACACTTACACGTTTAGTCTATCAAGATAATCTTTACAAGTTAACACAACATTTATACATTTTGACACCTAAATAAAGTCGTCAGATATAAAAGGCTAACAGTAGGCTATAAACGGACTACAGCACACCATGGTCGCGGATCAACGTCACCACCACCAAGCTTCCTCAAACTTTATTTAAAAAACAAGTTGATTTATAAACATGCTCGCTGGTTATGATCTGTGCTGTGTATGAATACTTATCCACTTTTTCATGAGAAATGCTGTCCAAATGTCCTGTTTGTCATGATGACGTCTAAAGTCCTTTTAGCAACTTGTTAACAACCGCCGTTTTTAAGACACAAGTAAAAACCCATAGACTTTAGGTCGATGGAACCAGAAGTCCTAAAATGCTAACTCGCTTCTGGGTTTTGCATACAAAAACATCACTTAACACATTCAACACAACGTCATTTAGCAACTTTTAGCAACAAATCCACCCACCTTTAGCACCTTCCCCTGAAAATTAGTTGGCACAACTGGAACACACCCACTGCATAACTAACTCTCCTGCTCACAGCAATAGCCGTTTTTCCATCGCCGGGCCGAACGTTTCTTTGGTAAGGAACGGTTCCAGTTGTGTTTCCACTTGAGCCTGGAACTGCACAGCATGATTACTAACTGTTCTCGGCCCAGAACACTTGTCTGTTGCCTGGCTACCAGTTTATCTGTAGCTGGTTAAGCGCTCTATTTGAACGACGTAAACACGAATTAATAATAAAATTAAAAGAAATAATAAATCAATATTAATACAATGACAATATATTAATACAATACAATTCTGCAAAAAAAAGTAAGACATTCATGAAAATCTTTTTGATGAAATCCGAGAGCTTTCTGTCATTGACAGCCATGCTACCACTTCAAAGCTTCAGAGATCGTAAAACTAATCTATATGAATTTAATAGTTTAGTCCAAATTTTCTGAAGAGTGTAGTGCAAATAAACATATTTATGATATTAATAAAGTTAAAGAAGATAAAAATGCAGATATTAAATGGCATATATATGAGAGATGGTAGTCAGAAACGGTAGTGCAAATAAACATTTATGAAATAGACATTCTCAACTATATTTCTTGAATGTAAAAGAAAAAAAACAGCAAAAGAAATAATACACATCTATTGGTATGGCCAAGAACTGGCAGAGCACCCATAGCGTGCGTCTCAATCAGCTCCCTAGTTCACTATTCAGGGCACTAATCAGGGAGTCGGCCACATTCATTTAAATGGTATACTGATACACGACCTAGGAAGCTAAGGAGCTGTTTGAGACGCAGGGATAGTTTGTAGGGGTCTTTCTCGTCTACTTACTTTCTCTTCGTCGTCTTGTGTGCTCGTCGTGTTTTGTGCTTGAGCGCCACCAAGTCGTGTTTTACTGTAACTTCAGCAGCTCCAGGCACGTGAAAAAAAGCACCAATCTCATTGGTCGGCCAGTTTTTAACGCGGAGCGTCAAACCAAAAAAACAAACCCGAGGCGTTTTTTTAAAAAATGCCGCTTTTATGCCTCGCGTTTTTTGCATCGGTGTGCACACTCACATTGGCGCCCGTTGTTTAGTCACAAGGCGTTAAACGTCGGTGAAAATCGCGCGCAAAATTTGTCCCGGTGCGAACAGGCCTTTATTCAGCAAGTTCTCACCTTCACTCACTCAAGAAAATACAGAAATTATCATCAAAGCGCAGCACATCCTCTGGGTCCTCCAAAAGTCTCTCCACCATCAACCGTCACTGCTCTTTATCTTATATAATTAATAAATGTAAATGTAAACTTCAAAAAGGTTTGAAGTTAGGACACCAGTGGGGTTTTCCTAAAGTTAACCTCCTGAGACCTGAGAGATTGCCTGGTGTGCATTTTATAATTGTTCTTGCTATTTGGGATATGTAGGACCTAATAAGTATAATACCTAAAATTTGTTTTTGTACAGGAAGTAGTTTTTGCAGAAAAAGATGTCCTCATGTGAGGACAGTGGGTCTATCATAACTTTTTGAAATATTATTTGCTGTTGGAGCCAGAAGGTCCTAATTAGTCAAAATTCAAAATTTCAGCTTAATACAATAAGTAGTTCTTTCAAAAATGAATGTCCTCATATGAGTACAGTGGGTCTATCTTACTGTATGACACACATAGACTCCATTGGTACAAAAAGTTAATTTGACACATTTTCACAGTTTATTTGAAAATGTAAACATCAGAGTGTAAAGCCTACATAAAATGTAAACAGCCTGAAACGTATGGAGTCAAATTAATGCCTTAAAGTTTTGCACAAAAATAAAGTTTTGCAAAACACAAAAAAGAATTGAGCAATAAAAAAATGTTTTGCAAACAAAAATAAAGAATTGCAAAGGAAAAATAAAGTATTGAGCAGAAAAAAATAAGTTTTGCAAACAAAAATAATAAATTGCAAAATAAAATAAAGTAGTGCAAAAATAAAAATATAATCAATTACAAAAATCAATGACAGCTGTAATCCTATTTTATCTTTGCCACATATTTTTCATGCTCAAACCTACTAAATCATTTGCAACGCTCATTTTATTCTGCGTTTCAGTCAAGCGTGCGCTCACGATACCGGTTTTCTTTTGCGCTGCAGTGTTCTGCGCGGATCTCTTTATGGCACTGGTTTGACGTGGGGGTGGAGTCAAGAAACGGAGGCACGCCCCCGCGAAACACGTCATCGGCAGGAGACGCAGATCGCAACAGAACAGATCAAGCATAGAGACAGAGCGCATTTATTATAATCTGAAAACCATGCCCACCGGGGGAAAAATCAATCCAACCGTCTCCATTGACTTTGTAATGCATGAGGCTGCCTCCTTGTCTTTTCTGACTCATTACAAAAAACAGAACAATGCCTAAAAGCTGCTGTGTGACAAGGTGTACAGCTAACAAGCTAAAAAACCCAGAAATAAGTTTTTATAAGCTGTCGACCCCAGAAACCGAATGTTTAAGGACACAAAAGTGGATACAGGCAGTGAGACAGAGCGCAACGGGTCATATTACTATAAGAAATGCGTTGGAGGGGGTCGTAATCGGCGACAACATATGCTAAACAAACCAACAAAAACAAACCATTCATTATTTTTCACCATGTCAAAGAATTATTTCACCTGTCGCCGATTACGTTCCCCTCCAATGCATTTCGCGGGGGCGTGCCCCCGTTTCTTGACTCCACCCCCACGTCAAACCAGTGCCATAAAGAGATCCGCACAGAACAGTGCAGCGCAAAAGAAAACCGGTATCGTGAGCGCACGCTTGACTGAAACGCAGAATAAAATGAGCGTTGCAAATGATTTAGTAGGTTTGAGCATGAAAAATATGTGGCAAAGATAAAATAGGATTACAGCTGTCATTGATTTTTGTAATTGATTATATTTTTATTTTTGCACTACTTTATTTTATTTTGCAATTTATTATTTTTGTTTGCAAAACTTATTTTTTTCTGCTCAATACTTTATTTTTCCTTTGCAATTCTTTATTTTTGTTTGCAAAACATTTTTTTATTGCTCAATTCTTTTTTGTGTTTTGCAAAACTTTATTTTTGTGCACAACTTTAAGGCATTAATTTGACTCCATAGAAACGTGGCTAAAATGTAAACAGCCTGAAACATGGCTAACATGGCTAATAAAACAGCTAAAGTGCAAACTGTAACAGTAACAAACAGTTGAATTCAGCAGAGCAGCATCTGAACTGTGGCTTTTTTTCTAACTAGCTGCCTCTATCTTTCCAGCCTGTCTGGAATAGCCCCTATTGGCCGGTGTGAAATGCTGCAAAGCAGTTTCGTTCACTTTGCAAGCACAGATGCACATTGCATGTCATGCATCGCACACGGGATTTCCCAGTGCAGCCTTGTGCTCTGCAACGCATGGGGTTTTTCAAGGCCACCATCTCCGGGAGATGAGCAGCACTGGAACGGACTGAGATATGGGGGATTGGAGCGACCCGAGATTTTTTGCCTGGTGGTGGAAGGTGTCCGTTCTCATTCTCTTCTTCTGTGACACGAGCACCTTCATGAAGAACATCACGCTTGCTGAGGAATACCTGAGCCACTACCATGCGAAACTCAAGAAACTTCATGATAGATTTCCTTGGGGTGCCATTTTCCTGGTTATCTCTGCGATACAGCAGCCAGCTGTTGGCAAGGGCAAGATCCGTGAAATGCATCAGCATGCGAATTGTCCACTTCTTTGTCCGCACAGACATTCGGTAGTAGCTCATCATTCTATCTGACATGTCTACACCTCCCATCTTTGAGTTGTACTCACGCACGATGCTTGGTCTTGTCACGGTCACATACTTTTTTCCCTTCTTGGACCACCGCTGGCAAGTATCTTCTGGCTGCTCTGAGTGAACAGTGGAGAGCATCACAACTGGCTTGTTGTCGTACCACTTGACCACGCATAGTTTCCCATCTGCCCTGGTTACTGTGGAGACGGCACCTCTCCCTTGGTGTTTCAGGGTTTTGTCATCGGGTAACTTGTTCATTGCTTGTTTGACTCGGCCCTTCATCACTGTACCAGTAAGATAAATATCATCCTTCAGCATGTGGTCAACTGCTTGTATGGTGGTAAAGAAGCGATCACAATACACTTGTGTGCCAGCAGTGAGGGTTTCGGAAAGACGTTTGATGACTAGTGTTCCTAGACCCAATCCATCTGAGTCCTGAACCTTCGAAGCCAGGGTTTTTGAACCTTGATAGACTTCAAAGTCTAGCACGAGTCCATCCACAGATGCCAGCACAAAGTTCTTCATTCCCACTGGATTTGGCTTTAGTGGCACGTATTGTCGGAATGGACAGGCCCCTGTAAACGGGATCATCTGCTCGTCTATTGAGACGCATTCTGGACGAACCTGAAGGCGGCAGCCGGTAAGTATACGGTCCATAAAAGGCCTCACCTTCCAGAATTTGTCGGTTTCCCTCTTATCTTCTGATACATCATAGTCAATAACTACTTTCAGATGGCTCCTAAGTTTGAAGAAGCGATCACGTGACATTGTGTTACTAATGGCGGGGATCTGTAGGGCATTGGACCAAAACATCCTTATCTGTGGATAAGGCACGCAAGACATCAAGATTGCTGCTCCAAAAAAGTGATAAATCTCATCTACCGAAGTTGAGAGAGATCTCCCACTGTTACCCAGTGACATGGCATTTGTGCAGTCAGCAATGAGTTTCATCAGGTCTGAGTCAATGTACTGCTCCACATAATCCAGTGGCTGCCAACCTGTTCGCTCATCTTTCAGTCCATCATCTCCATCCTGAAACTGGACCAAATTTGGTCTAAATGGAGCAGACCTCCAGCGTTCTCCACGTCCAGCATTCCTTGGTTCTGGTCTGGGCTCTCCATGTCTCTGATCTTCCTCATCCAGCTCATCATTCTCAATATGCTGTTGTTTACGTCCACGTCTGTGCACTTGTGCATGATTTGGCTGACTTTCATTCTCAGAGTCAGTATCTTCAGCTGCATCAGGCGGTGTGTACTCTTCACCGGAATCATCTCCTGATGAATCAGGTGGCGAAAAATCAGGATGCTCATCCATGAGGTCAACATCTTGTAAAATGACTTCGTCCACAGCATGATCATTATCTTCCCCATCTGAGAGGTCCTCCTCTCAGATGGGGAAGATAAACAAAGTTGTTTGCAATTGCCATGAGCAATTGTTCTGCTCTTGACAATGAAAGTTTTGCTGTAATAACGTAAAAAAAATTAGAGATCCAGCTGGGGTTTGAGTAGGCCTATCTGCCGATATCCGATATTTACTAGAATGATTTGCCAGGATTCTAGCATGATTCACCCTGATAAACCATATTGTAGTATTATTTACTATGATTTACCATGATTTACTCTGGTCACACACACACACACACACACCCACACACATACACACACACAAAGTAAAATGTTGTTTTTTCAATGCTAATGCGTCTAAATCCATCTAAATATTCCCATGTTTAGCTAACCACATGGTAGAAAAAATAACGTTATATAGTCCCAATGTCCTCAAACGAGTGCTTCACATTTATTGATGTCCTAGAGTGCTACTATTACTAAAATATGTCAAATTTTAATCCCCATATGATGATAGAGACAGTATTGTACATAAATACATTTGTTTCATTCATATAATTTGAATAGATTTTTACCTGGGTCATTTTTCTTTATGGAACTGGAGTAGAAGTTTTTTGCTGATATTCCAGCCATTGTGTTCTCACTGACAGTGGTGTAATGTTGTGATATCACCACAAGGTGGTGTGGGCAGTGTCCCTAAATGTGGCCAACAGGTCTAAGATTTACAAAATTGACTATCATTGTGTCAAGAGGCAAAAATGTAATGTCCTCATATGAGGTCGCAGGGTCTCAGTAGGTTAAGACAGCTTTTAGGATTTTTTTGTCGATGCTTCTGTAACACCCGTTTCCTATCCATAGTTAAGATAAGATTATGCTCTTATAAGAAATGTCATTCTGTAATAGCTTTTGTCCTAAATGAGGTCCTAACTGAAATTGCTATGGTTACCAAACAGATAAGATAGGATTCTTAAGTTAAAGGGTTAGTTCACCCAAAAAGGAAAATTCTGTCATTTATTACTTGCCCTCATGCCGTTCTACACCCGTAAGGCCTTCGTTAATCTTCGGTACACAAATTGAGATATTTTAGTTGAAATCCGATGGCTCAGTGAGGCCTCCATAGGGAGCGATGACATTTCCTCTCTCAAGATCCATTAATGTACTAAAAACATATTTAAATCAGTTCATGTGAGTACAGTGGTTCAATATTAAAATTATGGAGCCACGAGAATATTTTTGGAGTGCTTCAGGAAGCATCGGAGCACAAATGAATCGAATCATGATTCAGATCGCCTGTCCAACTGCCAATGGCTGAAATCACGTGACTTTGGCGCTCCGAACAGCAGATTCGATACACTGATTCATTTGTGCTCCGATGCTTCCTGAAGCAGTGTTTTGAAATCGGCCATCACTAAATAAGTCCTTATTTTGTTTTTTTGGCACTCCAAAAATATTCTCGTCGCTTTATAATATTAAGATTGAGCCACTGTACTTACATGAACTGATTTAGAAGTGTTTTTAGTACCTTTATGGATCTTGAGAGAGGAAATGTCTTCGCTCCCTATGAAGGCCTCACGGAGCCATCGGATTTCAACTAAAATATCTCAATTTGTGTTCCGAAGAACGGCATGAGGATACCCACACAGCAGGAGACTCCTAGGCGGATCCGCATTCAAGTCGCCAAACCCGCGTGACTGTCCCATTCGTTTTGGCGCCACACAGAGGATCACCTCCGCCGGACGGCGCCGTAAATTTTACTGTCAATCAGCGGATCCTGAGCAGACCCATGTCGGATCCGCAGACGCGCCTTTACTGTAATGGTTGTATCATTTTGGGGGTACCAAACGGAGAGGTAAGGTTTTAATCGCGGATGCGGAGCGGACACAGCGCGGAGCCAAGGCGGGTCTGTGATCCACCTTAATTGCAGATGCGTCACTGCGCGCAAGTGGACGCCGATACGGGTCCATTCACGGATACGTTCCGGAAGCCGCGATACCTCTGCGGCCGATCCGCCACGGAGTCCTTTTGCTGTGTGGGTAAGTAATAAATGACAGAATGTTTGGGTGAACTAACCCTTTAAGATCTTTCTGTAATTCCCAGCCTGTTGTCACCTGGGGCTGGTTAAAAATGAATGCTTAGGTGGTTATTTTCAAGTATTTCTCATAATATGTTGATATATTAAAAATTTAAGAGTGTGCTCCACACCCATATTTTTAGCTTGTATAAAATTAAACTACAAATTTAATTTCATCAACATACTGCCTCAGAGCAGCTCTAACAGTAGGACTCAATGAAAATGTTTCATTGTTTTGTCACTATATGTTTACATATCACTATTGCACAAGTGTGATAAAGGTCCCTCTAGCTGCCTTGTATTTTATTTTTAACCTTAATCTTAAAGGACAACATCTTTTCACACAAATGATCTAATAACATTTAAGGAAGAGAAAAATATTTTTGCTGCATATGATCTTTGCAAATAATAATACTCTTCAAAATTTCTATACTTTGTTTATGTTAGCCCACTTTTCAGTTCTTTAATGTGTTTATTTATTTTGATGTTATCTTTGCTATTATTCTTGCTTTTGTACTCCTTGCTTTCTTATGTTAAAAATCTACAATCTACAAGAGAAATAAATAAAGAGAAATATATTGTACCTAACAGGCTCCAGCATATGTAATCAAGCAGCTTGGAAAAGGCATTGATTATATTTTTCTTTTTTTGGGCCACACAAAATAAAAATAAAAATCATATTCAAATCATATTCTTCACGCTAATTTTTAGTAAAATGTTAGTCATGTGCTTGAGATTGTGATGAAAATGAAACTCCTCCTGATGTTTTCAAAGGCTCGTGGTTCATAATTTCAGAAAAAACGAAAGTTATGGTTAAACTAGTGATGCGAGAAACGAAGCTTTCCAAAGCTTCGAAACAATTTAAGCAATTGATTCGCAAAACGATTCACTGTTTCGAAGCGTTCGACACGCCACTCGCTGGTGTCCCCTGCTGGTCAGAACAATGTAAATGCAGCAAAAACTCAGACCAAACATGCATACAAAGATTAGATTAGACATCACGTGTCTGTATAATATGTGTTCTTTTATCAGTTTTCAGGGCTTGTTTTGTTTGTTTCATGGATGGCTCAGCTAAACAGGCCAGACTATTAGCCTAAGTACTATTATTCCTTTTAATTTTACTAATGTCTAATACTAAAACGTCTACAAATGTATAAAACTAATCAGAGATCAGGTAAAACCCACAGACATTGGTTCGCCACTGGGGGCGATATCATTGAATCCGCATGATTTAATGGGTTCACAGAAATCGCCCCCGAGGGGTGAACCATTGAAATTTCAAAATGTTTTAAAACAGTTATGACGCAACGAAGCCTCGTTTACTGAACTCACTTAGGCAGTTTGATTCATGCTCCGAATCACTGATTCGAAACAAAAGATTTGTTTCGAAATCACCCATCACTTGTTTAAACAGGATGTATCATGACTCACAGTGTGTACTTATTTAAATTCTTTAACGTTGGAACAATATGCACCATATGAAGTATGTGTGATTTTTTTTTTTCTTCTTCTGCAGAACACAAGAATATATTTTAAAGAATGTTTGGATCCAAACAAAATTGAACCCCACTGACTTTCATTTTTCAAAATATCTACTTTACTGCAGAAGAAAGATAATCATAGAGGTTTTGAATGACCTGGTTGGTTTTAAGTAAACCTAGTACACATTGTAGTAGTTTCCATATGAAACCATCATTTATCATTAACTGGCAAGTAAATTAAGAAAGTTTAAGTTTCTGTTTCATTTTCTTTCATTTTCTCATGAAGACACTCCTCTTTTTATAAGCTATATAATGGGCACTGAAACAAACGCATTATTTCATTCTCCTCCTGATCAAAGATGGATCTGCAAATCTCAGTTTTTCTTCTCTTCATTCTTTTCACTGCAGGTACAAAGACAAATAGTGTTTTTGATGTTTTTAATTATTAATACAGATCATTACATGTTCTCTCTCACTGTCTCTTTTTTATTTCTACAGGACACTCTCTGAGATGTTATGAGTGTATGGGTCTGACAGGTTCTTGTGATCAAACGGTACAAACATGTCCCAGTGGATCTTCTCAGTGCATGAGTACAACATCTGTGACACAAATCGGTGAGTCCAATATGATTGAGATTTACTGTTATATTTGACTGATGGAGATGCTGCTATAATTAACTTGTTTTTATGGCAGAATTTACCGTTTTAATCACAGAATATTCTACATAGATTTCTGATATTTAATTTGTTTTTTTATTATGATTATTATTTATATTTTAAAAAATAGTTTGAAATAAAAGCTACATTTGGATATATTTATAAATCAGTTTTCCAGTTTAACTGGTCTTTCCTGTATCATTTATATTCTTTAGGTGACATTACTTCTAAAGGGACAATTAAAAATTGTGCTGCTGCCTGTGTAAGTGGGTCCATGAATATTGGCATTTCAAAGACGTCTACTTCCTGCTGTAGCTCAGACTTGTGTAACGCCCAAGATGCTCCAGGTATTGTGCTTCAATGATCATGTGCAAATGACTTCTGTTAAGTCAACACTCATTTTACTTCCAAATGACATTCAATCAGAAATTAAAGGATTAGTTTGCTTTCAAATTAAAATTTCCTGATAATTTACTCACCCCCATGTCATCCAAGATGTCCATGTCTTTCTTTCTTCATTCGAAAAGAAATTAAGGTTTTTGATGAAAACATTCCAGGATTTTTCTCCATATAGTGGACTTCAATGGAGCCCAAACGGTTAAAGGTCAAATTTACAGTTTCATTGCAGATTCAAAATGTTCTACGCGATCCCAGATGAGTAATAAGGGTCTTATCTAGAGAAACTGTTGCTCATTTTCTTTAAAAAAAAAAAAAAAAAATGATATAAGTTTTAACAATAAATGCTCATCTTGAACTAGCTCTCTTCTTCTCTATTTGAATTCCAGCAGTGTAGACGCTGCTAAGTGTATTACTGCCCTCCACAGGTCAAAGTTTGAACTAATTGTTATATACTTGCACTAGCATATTGCATATAAAAATTAGTTCAAACTTTGACCTGTGGAGGGCAGTAATACACTTAGCAGTGTCTACACTGCTGGAATTCAAATAGAGAAGAAGAGACCTAGTTCAAGATGAGCATTTATGGTTAAAACATATACAAATTTTTTTTTTTTTTTTAGAAAATGAGCAATGGTTTCTCTAGATAAGATCCTTATTTCTGGTCTGGGATTGCTGTGAACTGTAATTTTGACCTTCAACCATTTGGGATCCATTGAACTCCACTATATGGAGAAAAATCCTAGAATGTTTTCATCAAAAACCTTAATTTCTTTTTGACTGAGTAAAGAAAGACATGAACATCTTGGATGGCATGAGGGTGAGTAAATTATCAGGAAATTTTAATTTGAAATTGAACTAATCCTTTAAAAAGGTGTGTCTTTGTCTGTCATGAACTGATTGAATGGAGCCGCTATTGTTTCATTAGATCTTTTGTACAGAAAATAAAATAAAAGAATACTTGTTTCCCTCTTTAGAGCCTGTTCTGAATGGAAAGAAATGTTTCTATTGTGATGGACAGAGCTGCTCAGCCATATTGAGCTGTTCAGGAACTGAAGACCGCTGCGTTAAAGCAACAGGTGAGAATCTGAAAAAAGAAGATTAAAGTCATGGGGCCCTGTTTTAATGATCTAAGTTCATGGTCTGAAGCGTATGGTGCTGGTCATAATCCTCTTTTGCTAGTTTTACAACAGAAAAAATTTTCAGCGAATGACAATGGTTGTGTCTAGTCTCTTAATCAGTCATGGGTGTGTTTTGGGTGTAACGTGCAATAAACCTGACATGAACTGTGCCATAAATGTTGTTTCTTATGCACAAACAGCATTAAAAAAGTTTTCTATTCCACCATATTGTGCATTGCAGTTTCCCCTATTCATAACTAATAGGAGTGAAGCGTCTTTCTATATAAATAGTCTTTATTTGATATTACTAACTTTGTTGGTCAATGGTGGAGTCCTTTTCAGTTGCCTCAAAATAGCAACGCGCCAACAATGCGCCTGAACACTCATTTTCAGACCAGCACGCCCATAGACGAACAGATGGGTGCTAGTGTATTTGCTATTTAAACAACGTGGACGCTGGATGTGAATATGATAACTGCGTTGGGCTGGAACTAGCAAAAAACACTTGCGTCGCACCTGCCGTCGCATTGCGCCAAGTGTATGATAGGGCCCATGATCTTTTAAACTGTCTTAGGTTTAAACATTTGACACAGATCACATATACCAATGTCCAGCTTAGACTGAATCAACCTTTGTTTTCTTTCTTTTCATCAGCGACTTTTGGAGGCCAGTCAGCTGTTGTTAAAGGCTGTGTCTCTAAATCAGTTTGTGATGCCGCAACGTCAGTTAGTGATTATGCGAGCATCTCATGTTGTGAGGGGAACCTGTGTAACGGTGCTCAGAGTGTCTCCCAGAGCTTCCTGTTCCTCTGCTGTTCTCTGCTCTCCTACTTCCTGCTGCACTGAATCCAGCAGCTCTTCATCCTACAATCAGACACACTGTACTGAATATAGAGCTTGTATTTTCTCTGTACAATCTGAAATTCTGATGTTAAAATTTATTAAATAAAAATACAAAATATTAAAAAACATCACATTGTCCTTGAGGTCATATTTAATAAATCTTTTCATGCTGTAAAGAAGTTCAGAAGTTCAAATAATATCTTTTTTTTCTTTTTTTTTTTTTTTACAAAAGTGAATTAATAAACTTAGAAGAATGTATGATTATGTATGTTCCCTTACTTATTTTGCACTTTTCTTTCCTTTTGTCATTGTTTTCCTTAGGTAAATTTCCCCCCCCCGATATTTCAGGCACTTTTGGGTCCGTGAACATGCTCAAAAACTCTTGAAACTTTGCACACACGTAGAAATCGTCGGCCACCAGGGCCACAAGCACACCCTTTTATATGGTTGTATTTGAGGGGCTTTGTAGCGCACCCCTTTTCACCTACAGAACCAAGCTTCATACAGTTATAGAGTCATAAGCCAGCCCAACATGAAGTCAGCTATTCAGGGTTATTTAAAAAGGGAAACAGAAAGTCTGTTATAACTTCTGCATACATTAACTGATTTGGATGAAACTTCAGCTGTGTGTTTATTGTACACTCTCAAAAATGCTGGGTTCTTTCAACCCAAGTTTGGGTCAAAAATGGACAAACCCAACCATTGGGTTAAATTTTTAAATGCATTTTTTTAACCCAACGGTTGGGTTTGTCCATATTTGACCCAAATTTGGGTTGAAACAACCCAGCATTTTTTAGAGTGTAGGAGCCTGATCACATGGACATGACTATTGTGAGTCAAAGTCAAAGTACCACCACCTGGCAGCAGGAAGTGTATCACTTTCAAAATGCATTGAAATACCTCTCTTATTTTTACCTGATTTGCTTCAGTCTTCATCAGAATAATGTCAAGACATGGCAGATGTAGACCTGTGAAAGGATTCATGATATGTTGAATACTGTTGCCATGGCAATATTTCAAACTTTTATTATATTCTTGTGGGTTTGTAATATGTGTGGGTTTTCTGCCAAAAAGCTGTCTCTCTTTTTTTTTTTTTTTTTTTTAGTTTCATCAGAAGCCGGTCCCTTTTAAAGTTTCAGTCTTGTCTGACAACTGAATATGTTGGAGTTTGTTTTTGGATGATTTTTCTTGAAACCCTCCCAAACAACTTGTGGGGATGTAGGTGCTGTCTGGTCATTTTTTAGGCTTTCTAAGACTTAATACTCAACTAATCTCTGCAATTCTCCATCTGTGATACTTAGAGAGTCTTTGTCCACTCAAACTCTCCTCATTTCTGTGCATTTGTATTATATAGACACAAATCCTCTTACAGGCAGATTTGTAAAATCTTTAGTTGATTGGAATGCTAAAAAATGTAAATATGAATGGGAATATACTTCAGAGATATTTTACTCATAAGAATTTCTAGGGGTGACAATAATTGTTGCCAACATGGGTTGGAGAAAAACATTTATTTAATAATGTGATTTCACCCACTTTCAATGGTTTTACTTCGATGAAAGGTTAGATTTTTGAGATTTTTTTAAAGGTGCCCTAGAACGTTTTTTCACAAGATGTAATATAAGTCTAAGGTGTCCCCTGAATGTGTCTGTGAAGTTTCAGCTCAAAATACCCCATAGATTTTTTTTATTCATTTTTTTTAACTGCCTATTTTGAGGCATCATTAACTATGCACAGATTAAGCGTGCGGCCCCTTTAAATCCTCGCGCTCCCTAAATGAAAATAGCGACGGCTCTCTTGTCTCCGTGAATACAGTAAGAAACAATGGTAACTTTAACCACATTTAACAGTACATTAGCAACATGCTAACAAAACATTTAGAAAGACATGATCCATGATAACATGATATTTTTAGTGATATTTGTAAATACAAATACAAATATCACTAAAAATATCATGTTATCATGGATCATGTTAGTTATTATTGCTCCATCTGCCATTTTTCGCTATTGTTCTTGCTTGCTTATACCTAGTCTGATGATTCAGCTGTGCACAGATCCAGACGTTAATACTGGCTGCCCTTGTCTAATGCCTTGAACATGGGCTGGCATATGCAAATATTGTGGCATACATATTAATGATCCCGACTGTTGCATAACAGTCAGTGCTATGTTGAGATTCGCCTGTTCTTCGGAGGTCTTTTAAACAAATGAGATTTATATAAGAAGGAGGAAACAATGGTGTTTGAGACTCACTGTATGTCATTTCCATGTACTGAATTATTCAACTATGCCAAGGTAAATTCAATTTTCAATTCTAGGGCACCTTTAATGAAAGATCAGAAGGATAAACAATGTAGATTTATTTTCATAGCCGCCTTTGATCATATTTACCAAGGGTGCCAATATTTGTGGATGGCACTGTATGAATTAATCATGAACCAATGGAGAGCTATCCGTAACTATTTTTCAAATCTGTTAAACTTATGTTCAAAACAATAACATAATAATAAATAAATAAAAAAAAACCTGAAGACAACAATTTGATACATTTCAGTAATACCTAATTGAAATACAAAACCTTTGTTACTGTTATGGAAGAATGACTTGGTTTGAGACATGTTTTTGTTAGTTTTAGTGTATTGAAGGTGACATTTGCTGCTGTGCTGAATTGTTTTGTATTTTCCCGGCGTCGAAATCAGGCACATATAAATGTCTGCTTGTCAATATCCATGGATTAGGTTTCTTTGACATGTTATAAAGAAACACTTTTGAGCCCAACCTGTAATCGTTTGTTTTACTCGCGTTTTCGCAGTTTCCGCTATTAAATCCAGTCATGCAGCAGGTTCTTCTGCCACTCAGTCCAGCTGATTTTTCTCTAGCAGCCTTGTACTTTGGCTCGTTCTTAGAGCACGTATACGCAGATACACACACTTCAAAAACGGTGCCTTACATCTCTTGACAAACTGAAAGACGTAAATTACATTTGTGTTTTCGAAGTCAGCATGCTTATTTTGTTCAATATAAGGATTTTTTAAGTCCACATGTCATGCAAACAAGAAACAGTATGCTTCTGACCACAGCTCGAGAGCTTTCCTTCCAACCAACTTTGCGATGCTGTTTGCCAATGTTTATTTGAACTATGGTTTCATGAATCACCGACTCGTTGAACTGTGCTGATTACGACGGAACTTGCAACAAATGATGCTTTCGGGAAACACACCCCAGACTCATCTGGCACTCTTAAAACTTGTTTTCCCACCCTGTTCCTGGAAGCACACCAACAGTCGGTACCAACATGGTTGGGAAACACTGGCTTAATGTAGCAAAAATAAAGTATATTTAAGTGAAAACTCACAGAAAAGTCTTGGTTTCTCAATAACTTTACATATCACAGATACTCTATATGTAAACTGATGTGTGATTTTCTTTCTTCTACAGAACATTTTTTAGAGAATGTTTGGGTCCAAACAACATTGAATCCCATTGGCTTTCATTTTATGGACGCACATGCACGCATATGTTTTTACATTAAGATCCTCCCCTTTTTATAAGGTATAAATGGACACTGAAACAGACACATTATTTCATTCTCCTCCTGATCAAAGACGGATCTGCAAATCTCAGTTTTTCTTCTCTTCATTCTTTTTACTGCAGGTATACCTTAAAGATATATCTTTGTATACAAAGACAAATAGTGTTTGTGATGTTACTGAGAATAATAACAGATCACTGATGCCTTTTTCTCTGTTTCATTACTAAAGCACACTCTCTCAGCTGTTATGCATGCATGAATCTGATGGGTTCTTGTGCGGGACAAACGGTAAACACATGTCCCAGTGGATCTACTCAGTGCATGAGTTCAACAACAGTTACACAAATCGGTAAGTCCAGTTTTTTTTTTTTTTTTTTTTGACTAAATCTTAAATCTTCTGCATAGACTTCTGATATTTGTTTTCTCTTAAATTGTATAATGTTTTGTATTTAATTGGTCTTTCCTGTATCATTCATGTTTTTTTGGTGACATTAGTTCAAAAATTAAGATCAAAGCTTGTGTTCCTGCATGTCAAAATGGGTCCATGAACTTAGGCACTTCAAAGACAACTTATTCTTGCTGTACCACAGACCAGTGTAACCTCCAAGATGCTCCAGGTATTGTCCTTCAATGATCATGTGCAAATATCTTCTTTAAAGTCAACACTCATTTTACTTCCAAAGGACATTCAATCAGGAAATAAAACAGGGTGTGGCTTTCTGTCATGAACAGATTGAATGGAGCAGCTAAAGGAGTGTTGTTTCATTAGATATTTTACAGAAAGTACAGAAAATAAAACAATACTTTTAATACTTTTCTTCCTGTAGATCCTCCCAGCACTACTGTCCCCAATGGAAAGAAATGTTTTTATTGTGATGATCAGAGCTGCTCAAACACTGTGAGCTGTTCAGGGACTGAAGACCGCTGCGTTGAATCTACAGGTAAAAAAACAAACTGGAAAAAGATGAAGATTGATGTTATTTTTTTATATCAATCATTAATTTTACACATTTGATTCTTTTCATCAGCGGATATTGATGGCCAGACATTTTTTAAAAAAGGCTGCATTTCTAAATCCGTGAGGGGAACCTGTGTAACAGTGATCAGAATGTCACCCAGAGATCCACATATAACGGTGCTCAGAGTGTCTCCCAGAGCTTCCTGTTCCTCTGCTGTTCTCTGCTCTCCTACTTCCTGCTGCACTGAATCCAGCAGCTCTTCATCCTACAATGAGACACACTGTACTGAATATAGAGCTTGTATTTTATCTGGACTATCCTTACTTTTCAGTTAATAAAAAAAAAATCTATATATTTTTATTTATCTGAAAAGGGACCATGTATAATTTTAAACATAAATGTTTCCATTCTATGCATTGTACCAGATTTAGCCCAAAGCTAATTTTCATCCACAGTGCCCCGGTAGAATATCACAAACAGCTCCAAAAAACACACACACACACACACACACACATACACACATTCTGCTGTATTAGAGGCAAAAATAAATACATAAAACAAATTAGTAAGAAGTTAATTAAACTGCAACCATGTCAATGTTTACAGAGTTGGATAGATTTTTTTTAAAAAGATTTAAGCTTCAATTTAAAAAGACCAATAGATGTACATCCTTTTATATCAGTGGTTCTCAAACTTTTATCCCAGTGGGCCGCACAATGGTCCAAATGAAAGTCTCACGGTCCGCATATAATTTACATATGACGTCACCAATACAAACCAATCAGATTAAATGTTATCGTATTAGCAAATACCTAGATGTTGCACACAATAAATAACAAATAAAAACTAACTTACTGACATTAGCTTTACAATAATTATCAGTATTGCTCAATGAACACACAAACTGTATAAATCACTTTAAGTTGCTATTTAATTCTGTATGACTTTATGACTTTCTTCAACAGCATCGCAATAGTCACCAAACAATCACATTAACGCCTTAATAGGCAAATGTTACTCAGCTCTTTTTACAAACAACATTGAGCGCATTGTAATTACAATCTCTGACGATATCAAGCATTCTGTCATGTCGCAATCCCTCGCGCAGCATCGGATCCGCGAGCGCGCGCAGAGTTGGACTCATTCCAGCCGCGGGTGCGCTGATGCGGTTATTTTTACTGATTTAAAATACATCAAACAAACACATCGATTTCACAGTTCAGTCTTTTGAAATTGTAGGTTTTGCTTGTCAAGTAGCTTAGTTTACTACAGAGCAAACAGGAGGCCGTCCATCTCGCTCAACTGATTCTTCGATTCTTCTTACCTTCGATGCTGACTCTTCTTGTTTGCATGTGTTCCTTCATTGTATGTTCCTCATTTTGTTTTTCTCCTCTAATAACAAATTTGACAATTTTTGACCAGGCTTAAATTTACAAAATTAATGGCTACTGTTTGAATTCTTCCTAAGCGCGCACTTGTGTTTGTTTCGTTAACTGAGTGATTGCGTCATTAGCCTACATTGCCTGATGTCTGAAAATAATAAATGCTCACCAAAATTATTTTAAATGACAAATAAAGCATTATAGCTCATTTATATTTATTTAAGTCACTTTAATTTAAATTTTAAAACAAAAATAAATTGTATGCTATATATATATATATATATATATATATATATATATATTTTTTTTTTTAATTGTGATCGGCATATCGCGAGCCGCATTTACATTCGTGACGGGCCGCAGGTTGAGAACCACTGCACCACACCCATTCAAACGCTTGCTGCAGTGAAGTGTCGCGTTGCGCGACTCGCGCCCAATTACACTCACTGGATGTCATGGCAACTGAATCATCGAGGAAAACTTTAAATATCTCGCCTTCGCTTTAATTTCTGACCATCTCCAAAAAGACATAAAACACTAAACAAATGATTCTGGCATGCGTTTATCAAAGTAGGAAATCCAGACTTTTAATCCCTTAACACAATTACTGCTGTTGAAATACGAAATTGAGGCGGGTCCGGATTGAATTCCCTCCGGGTCCGGATCCGGACCAGAGTCCGGACTTTGAGAAGTGCTGTTTTATATCCTAAGGTATTTCAAAAGTAGTAGCTTTCACTGAGAAAGACGATAGTCCAAAAGCAAAATGATGAAAAGAAAGGACACAATCACCTCACAAGATCTCACAGTTTTAAGAACAATAAAAAAAGAAAAGAAAAATAGTATAAAAGGAGCCAAAATGGTCAAAACTCAAAAACGTATGTTTCTTTAAGATCCTACATAGATGATGGATTTTTTTTTCTAAAACATTTAAAGTATGTTTATATTGGGATTTCAAGGGTTAGTTCACCCAAAAATGAAAATTATGTATTAATTACTCACCCTCATTCCACACCCGTAAGACCTTTTAAGATATTTTTGTTAAAATCCAAAGGTTCCGTTAACGCCTGCTTCGCCGGCACTCCCTTTTTCAATGCCCAGAAAACTACTAAAAACATATTGAAAACAGTTCATGTGACTACAGTGTTTCTACCTTAATATTATAAAGTGATATGAATACTTTTTGTGCACCAAAATTAACAAAATAGTGAATTTATCCAACAATATCTAGTGATAGGAGATCTCAAAACACTGCTTCATGAAGCTTCAAAGCTTTACGAATCTTTAGTTTCGAATCAGTGGTTCGGAACGCATATCAAACTGCCAAAGTCACGTGAACTATTGAAGTTTCAAAACACTTATGATGTAACGAAGCCTTGTTTACTGAAATCATGTGACTTTGGCTCTATGAACCACTGATTCAAAACAAATGATTCGTAAAGCTTTGAAGCTTCATGAAGCAGTGTTTTGAAATCAATCATCATATTGACTCTTTTTTTTTTTGCCACACAAAAAGTATTCTCGTCGCTTTATAATATTAAGGGCTTTAGCATATCATTAACTGACCGCGCAGAGGAGTTTCAATGCGTATGATGGGCATGGGGTGCACATAACTTTTTTGAAGCCTGATCACACGAAAATGCGTATCAATAATACGAGTGTGTAAAAATGAGTTTTGGCGTGCATATAATATGCACTTTATGCCAAAGTGTCAAAAAATGTAATTGAAAATTAGAGCTAAATTTACTAACAAAAGTGGCTCAGAGTTTATTTCTCTGGATATAATTAATCTGTCTCCATGTTTTAACACGATCACTAAATAACCAAATTCATATGATCAGAATTTCTCTTGCATTTTTTGATTTAACAAGCATGTTAAAGCAACCAGAGAAAATCTAATGATAAAATATGAAGAATCAAGAGCCCATCTAAAGCACCTCCATAATGGTGACTTCAAACTTTATTATTTTCTATAAAAAGCGGCATTTAATAGACAGAGCCGTAGTTCACTGATAAGCCACGCAATATCGCGTTCAATATCGACGGCGATTCATATCGATATTGAACGCGATATTGCGTGGCTTATCAGTGAACTACGGCTCTGTCTATTAAATGCCGCTTCATTTGAAAGCAGGTGATGGCGATTTAGCGGCAATTGGGGAACCGGCTTTACTGACGAAATGCGCGTGACAAAAGCATTCGATATATCGCCCAGCCCTATAAAACACCCACATAGAAGGTGACATTATCGTGACCTTGTGCAACGTCGCCTAAAAGTTCTCTAAAAGTGACAAAATTCTAAACATTTACAGAACATTCAGGATGTTTCTGAAACATCCTCTTTTGGTAATAAAAGTGCTGCAGTTCCTTATATGACTTTAGGGAGATGTTCCAATTTGGTTATTTTATGGCCACATAAGAACGCTACAAATAGGACATTTGGGACATTAACTGAACGTTCCCACATGGTCCTCTGTTGGTCATTTAATAACGTTTAGGGGGACATTCTATTTTGGTTATTTTATAGTCAAAAACAAATGTTACAAAGAGGACATTTGGGAAGTTAACAGAACGTCCTATAGTAATAGTCCCCTAAACATTCCCAGAACGTCCTGAATGTTTCCTGAAGATCCACCAATTGTTTTGACTCAGTTAAAACAGCCAGAAAAAAAAAAAACATTATTAAGAAGTCAAGGGTCAAGAGCCCAACTAAAGCAAACACTCATCTCCACGATGGTGGCTTAAAGATTGTGATTTTTCTCCTTTGGTGATTCTGCTTGTTCGTCTATATCGGATGTCCAGAAGACGTCAAAAAAAGACGTCATAAAAACTTTCATTCAGTGGACGTCTTTTTTTTAACCTGAGACAAGACCTCAAAAAGACGTCTTCTGGACGTAATTTGCTCAGTGGGAAATAACGTTCCCCAAACCTTAAAAGAACTCCACATCGTGATCGTCTCGGAACGTTCTGGGAACGTTACTAGACAACATCCTTAACACCAGTAGGGACGTTCTGAGAATGTTCTGGGAATGTAAAATTTCTAGCGGGCTAAACTATTTTTAACACTAGTCTAATTACTGGGGTTGTAATTAGATTATGGGCCCAGTCTTGTTTCTTCTCATTTTAATAACTCTAGGCCAGTGAATCTCAACCTTTTATGAGTAATAGACAATATTTGGAACCATTTTCAAGGACCCCAGAATAAAATTGGCACATTGGTATCATTAATGTCTTTGTGACAACCAAGTATATTTTACTACTACGTAGTAGTGTTGACTTGTCCAATATTTAGTCATTTTGTCAGTTATATTATACATATATTATATTCTTCTTTTATTGGAACATGTCAAATGACAAAATACACAAAAATGTATATTCAGATATCTTATAAGGACCCCCTGGCATTATGTCAAGGACCACTAGGGGAAAATTGTGTTGACCCAGCTGCAGTCCCAATTGATGTCAGTTAATATTCTTGAAAAATTCCATTCGGGTTTTAAGCCTCAACACAGCACGGAAACTGCACTTTTAAAAGTTGTAAATTATATTTTACTAAAAACAGATAAAGGGAATGCTGTAGCTCTGGTGCTTCTAGACTTAAAGGGATAGTTCACCCAAAAATGAAAATGTGATGTTTATCTGCTTACCCCCAGGGCATCCAAGATGTAGGTGACTTTGTTTCTTCAGTAGAACACAAATGATGATTTTTAACTCCAACCATTGCCGTCTGTCAGTCAAATAATGTGAGTCAATGGGAACTCTATAAGAGTAAAAAAAAACATGCACAGACAAATCCAAATTAAACCCTGCGGCTCATGACAACACATTGAAGTCCTAAGACACGAAACGATCGGTTTGTGTGAGAAACCGAACAGTATTTATATAATTTTTTACCTCTAAAACACCACTATATCCAAATGCCATGAGCATCCATTGTGTGAGGTCTGAATGCACTCTGATGCCAGAAGTGATCTCTCGCACTCATTGACATATACACGCGAGAGATCACTTCCGTCATCAGAGCGCATTTTCAGACCTCACCAACCGGCTGTATTATCTTATCCAAATAATATCAAACATGTTGTGATCTGAAGATAAAACAACATCTGGGACTGTTTATTTACACATACACAGAAGCAACTTAATAAGAAGCATCATGTTCTTTACTCACACAACCACAGACACACATTGTACTCACACACACACACCCATCCAGACCACATTCATATGTCAGATGTGACACACGCAGCATGCGGATGCTTCTCTTCTGTGATTCCTTTACCTGGATATTTGTATAAAATTGTTCTGTTAAATATAACTGCCTTCTTATCTAAAACCGAATCCAGAAACAGAACCATTATTTTCAAGTAGAATTAAAGTCTTCCCATGGGCTGATTATGTACAGGCACAACAGGGCTAAATTTCCTCAAGGGTTAAAGGCTTTTTGTTTGCTTTTTTCCGCAACAAAACACTATAGCAACAAACCACCACAACACTTCCTTAAATGCCAATGTAGTGACATAAATAGTCAATTTGTCACTTGAGGTGTTGTAGTGTGGTTTCTGATGCATAAGATCCAAACAAGATAATTCATCCTCCAAATACTGAGCTCCACTACGAGCACCACCACGAGTACCACCCCGAGCACCACCATGAGCTCCACTACGAGCACCACCACGAGTACCACCATGAGCTCCACCACGAGTACCACCCCGAGCACCACCATGAGCTCCACCCCGAGCACCACCATGAGCTCCACCACGAGTACCACCACGAGTACCACCCCGAGCACCACCATGAGCTCCACTACGAGCACCACCATGAGCTCCACCACGAGTACCACCACGAGTACCACCCCGAGCACCACCATGAGCTCCACTACGAGCACCACCACGAGTACCACCCCGAGCACCACCATGAGCTCCACTACGAGCACCACCATGAGCTCCACCACGAGTACCACCACGAGTACCACCCCGAGCACCACCATGAGCTCCACCACGAGCACCACCATGAGCTCCACTACGAGCACCACCACGAGTACCATCCCGAGCACCACCATGAGCACCACCATGAGCTCCACCATGAGCTCCACCACGAGTACCACCCCGAGCACCACCATGAGCTCCACTACGAGTACCACCACAAGTACCACCCCGAGCACCACCATGAGCTCCACTACGAGCACCACCAAGAGATCCACCCCGAGCACCACCATGAGCACCACCATGAGCTCCACCATGAGCTCCACCACGAGTACCACCCCGCGCACCACCATGAGCTCCATCATGAGCTCCACCATGAGCTCCACCCCGAGCGCCACCATGAGCTCCACTACGAGCACCACCACGAGTACCACCATGAGCTCCACCACGAGTACCACCCCGAGCACCACCATGAGCTCCACCCCGAGCACCACCATGAGCTCCACCACGAGTACCACCACGAGTACCACCCCGAGCACCACCATGAGCTCCACTACGAGCACCACCATGAGCTCCACCACGAGTACCACCACGAGTACCACCCCGAGCACCACCATGAGCTCCACTACGAGCACCACCACGAGTACCACCCCGAGCACCACCATGAGCTCCACCACGAGCACCACCATGAGCTCCACCACGAGTACCACCACGAGTACCACCCCGAGCACCACCATGAGCTCCACCACGAGCACCACCATGAGCTCCACTACGAGCACCACCACGAGTACCATCCCGAGCACCACCATGAGCACCACCATGAGCTCCACCATGAGCTCCACCACGAGTACCACCCCGAGCACCACCATGAGCTCCACTACGAGCACCACCACGAGTACCACCCCGAGCACCACCATGAGCTCCACTACGAGCACCACCATGAGCTCCACCACGAGTACCACCACGAGTACCACCCCGAGCACCACCATGAGCTCCACCACGAGCACCACCATGAGCTCCACTACGAGCACCACCACGAGTACCATCCCGAGCACCACCATGAGATCCACCTTGAGCTCCACCATGAGCTCCACCACGAGTACCACCCCGAGCACCACCATGAGCTCCACTACGAGCACCACCACGAGTACCACCATGAGCTCCACCACGAGTACCACCCCGAGCACCACCATGAGCTCCACCCCGAGCACCACCATGAGCTCCACCACGAGTACCACCACGAGTACCACCCCGAGCACCACCATGAGCTCCACTACGAGTACCACCACGAGTACCACCCCGCGCACCACCATGAGCTCCATCATGAGCTCCACCATGAGCTCCACCCCGAGCGCCACCATGAGCTCCACCCCGAGCACCACCATGAGCTCCACTACGAGCACCACCACGAGTACCACCATGAGCTCCACCACGAGTACCACCCCGAGCACCACCATGAGCTCCACCACGAGTACCACCACGAGTACCACCCCGAGCACCACCATGAGCTCCACCACGAGCACCACCATGAGCTCCACTACGAGCACCACCACGAGTACCATCCCGAGCACCACCATGAGCACCACCATGAGCTCCACCATGAGCTCCACCACGAGTACCACCCCGAGCACCACCATGAGCTCCACTACGAGCACCACCACGAGTACCACCATGAGCTCCACCACGAGTACCACCCCGAGCACCACCATGAGCTCCACCCCGAGCACCACCATGAGCTCCACCACGAGTACCACCACGAGTACCACCCCGAGCACCACCATGAGCTCCACTACGAGTACCACCACGAGTACCACCCCGAGCACCACCATGAGCTCCACTACGAGCACCACCACGAGTACCACCCCGAGCACCACCATGAGCACCACCATGAGCTCCACCATGAGCTCCACCACGAGTACCACCCCGCGCACCACCATGAGCTCCATCATGAGCTCCACCATGAGCTCCACCCCGAGCGCCACCATGAGCTCCACCCCGAGCACCACCATGAGCTCCACCACGAGTACCACCCCGAGCTCCACCATGAGCTCCACCCCGAGCACCACCATGAGCTCCACCACGAGTTCCACCACAAAGGTCATCACGAGCGTCGCCCAGAACTCCACATTTAACAGTGCCAAAAGTGTCTCCCAGAGCTTCCTGTTCCTCTGCTGTTCTCTGCTCTCCTTCTTCTTGCTGCACTGAATCCAGCAGCTCTTCTGATTCTGCAGCTGCATCAAAGACACAATGAGATGCACTTTACAAACATATATAACTCGTATTTTCTCTGTACTATCTCAAGTTCTGATGTGCTTAATCGAAAACCATACTGGAAGTTGTATGAAAAAAAATACATCACCTTGTTTCTGGATTAATATTTAAATCTTGTCATGCTGTAAAATAAATATACTGCTTTAATAAAAATATTTTGGTGTCAATCCATCTTAAATGGTCTGATTTTTTATTTTCATACTTTTTTTCAGTGACGATTATATATATATATTAGTATAGCAAAACAAGTGTTTTTTTTTTTTTCTATTTATGTTTTTGCTTGGTTTAATCTCAGTGGCCGTCTTTGTGTCATGGTCCAAAAATTATTGTTAATTATTGGAAACTTGTATATCTCAGATGAGGATGGTACAAAAACTGATCTCTATAATACATTTCCTTAGACTTATAATTGCAAGAGGGGTCTTTAACGAGCTGTAGAGGGCGCACATCAAATCTTTCTTCATCACACCCCTATATGTGGCCTCCAGAAGCTTGTGTTCTGCAAGTGAACAGCGCCTTGTGGTGCCATGCCAAAGAGACACAAAATCACTTTCACGGACCTTTACCTGCCTAACTCTACCTGAGTCTTTAGCCATTTATAAGAAACGGCTGAAAACGCATCTTTTTCCGTCAACACTTAATATTACTAACACTTTCTATTCAAGAATGGGACTAGTCACAGCACTTGCACATTGTTGCTCTTTTGTTGCTTTAACTGCTACTTTCGTTCTCCTCATTTGTAAGTCACTTTGGACAAAAGTGTCTGCTAAATGATTAATAACAATCTAATCTTTTGATCTGTATCCATCAAGATCAAAATAAAAAGATAACAATATGAGATGTCTTTCATTTGTAAAGTATGCAACTTTATTATTCAAGAATACATTTCAATATATATTTAAAAATAAAAAAATGCACATGATTATACCTTAAAAAGCGCCATTGTTAACTGAAAAGCTATGAAACATGAGTAGAGTGAAATTGTAAAAAGTACATAAAGCCATTCTAATCTAAAATGATGCAGTGAAGGGACCAGAATACCATTTATGTTCTTTTTAAAAATTGTTTTGGGGCTATTTTCTCAAGCAAAGTGGTTCATTTTCAAAACTGTTAATCTCACACCAGATCATAAAAAATGCTCTTTTTTTTCTACGTAGTGCCGTGATACTGAACTTTGAAAAGGCCAGTAACATTTATTTGACCTTTTTTTTTTTTTTTTTTTACATTTAGCAGTTTGGTTTTATCCACAGCAACTAAATATCAAGTCAATTGATCAAGAGAGCTTTTTTATTGTTTTTTAAAACAAAACACCATCAAAACTCTAAACAGGTGTTTTATTCTTTAATTCTAAATTTCACACAAATTTCACAAGGATCAGTGATTAAACTCCCTCTACATCTGAAAAATGCCACCCAATATATTTTCGATACGAAAGAATTTTCCATATTGATTTTTCACATGTATTTTACCCACATTTTGAAATACACATCGCATTGCGTTATGTTTTATGCTTGAAGGAAATGTCTGTAAAGTTAACAGAAAACGTACTGTTCATTTTCTGACAAAACATCATGTGTCTGACAAAATGGAAGTTGTATTTTTTTTTTTTTTTACAGTGTAATGATCCTAAAAGGTGATATTAATAAAATAATCAGACAAAACCTAGAAGAAATCAAAAATACAATAACTATGCTTTTTTGCTGTATTATATGTAAAAAAAATAAATAAAAAAAAACATCTAAATGTAATGAGGTTTTGCTGCAACTTGGTTTTAATATATATGTTAATATAAAAATATTCAAAATATCCAGAAACTGTGTAAAAAGCAATTGGAAATGGAACATGTAGTTACAGTATACTGGACTAAAATACTTTCTCGTTTCAGAAGAGCTCTGATGCCAATTATGCACAAAAATCACCAATGACCATAAATCACCACTGTTTATTTACACTTTCAATATTAGACTTACACAGAAGTGACTTAAAAGAAGCATCATGTTCTTTTCCTACTCAGACAACCACAGACACACACTGTTGTTGCATTTAGTGCAGTGTGGTGATTATATATATAGGTCGTCTTCTTGTGTCAAGGATCAGTTACTCATAAAATCCAACAGGGCACTGAATGTGTTGGTGTGCATGATCTATTCTGGCAGACAGACGTGATGCATCAGAAGGTCTTTGATTATATTCATGTGGCGGAGCGACAGGAGTTTCAGAGTCAGCTCCACTGGGTGATGAACCCTGGCCAGCAAGACAATGGTGTGTGTATAATTACCATTAACCCTATATAATACACTGCATATAACTTTAGAAGACCTGGAATATTGCACAAAACTATTTTTTTTATAACTTTTTAAACTATTTTTATAAATATTTTTATGGTGCTTTTGCATCTATTTTGAAGCTTATAAGCTCCAGCTGTCTCATTATAATTGCATGGAAAAGACTATAGTAAATTTCACTGCATGCATCTGTCAATACTGACTCGAGTCATGTGTTTCTGAGCTATGTCTTGTGTATGTGTGTGTTCTAATAGATGAGGATGTTGTGATGGGTCATATGTATAGCTCTGAAGAGCCTGACGGTGTTCCTCCTGAACTGTCTCCGTTCCTTACGCGGTGCTTCATCGCTCGAGTACGCTGCCTGCTGGACAGCACCTCCGGCTTTCTGGTCAGTCATGAAATCACTCAAAATATTCAACCTCAGTGGTTTTATATGGAGTTAATATTGTGCCATAATTAAACAAACAAATCCAGCATTTTTCAAACAAACACGATCTGCTTTGCAAAGGAAGCTCGACTCGACTATTGAACAACATTTGACAACATTTATTATATTTATTATATATTTTTATAGAAATATGGCCTAAATGTCCCTCTAGCCATCAAAACAAACTTCTTTTGCCACTTTCTTCTACACAAATCATATCGTGCTATCAACATTTAATAAAAATGAAATATATATTTTTCCATCTTTAGACATTTTACATTTGCTTCATGCCTCATGCATTCTGGGAGCCACGAATGAGTTTTGTATGAGACACATTTTAAAATGTTTAGTGTACAATGTATTTTTCAGATTTATTGTTTTGATCTCATTTATTCAACTGTTTTGTTATTTTAAAAAAGATCCAGCTCAAAGTTAATAACATTTTTTTCATATAAAGCTCAGTCGTTAAACCAGTGAAAAAATGATGATAATTATATTCTGAAGTAAGATAATTATAACTGAAGTAAGCGCTGACCTCAATCATGGTGACATCAAACCAAACTTATTTTCAACAAATCATCAACATCTAAACCTCTGGTAATTCTCAATAACAACTTTTGTAGATGTATGTCAGAAATAAAGTCAATCTGGTTAGTAATAAGTGAAGCTGGTAATGCTGTTTGTGGAGATGTTTAATCAGATCTTCAGAGATTTAATGTCTTTTATCTTCAGTTGATTTCATCGACCGATATCACCTAATTATCTCATTAACTCCAGCATGTTTCTGTGTTACATTTAACAGCCTGTAGTGTTCGTTTCATCTAGGCTAACCCATGTGGGGCCTCCATGGAAACCGTGGACAAAACTGGCTGGGCCCCAGTTATGCCGAGTTCAGACTGCACGATTTTAGCCGTGATTTTGGCTCGCCGACAAATGCCTGAAATCACAGGCAAATCGGTGCTTGTTCACGTGAGTGACAGTGAGCAAAGACACGATCTGAGAGAATCGCCGATGAGTCGCCGACGCCCGTGAGATATTTGGCATGATAAATATCTGAACCTGTCTGCGATTCAAAATCCTGCTATGTGAAAATTGTACATGCATATTATATTTTAAGTTGATAATCATTGAGTTTATAAGACTGGTTTATTCTTTCTATATACCTTGGACATATAGAACCGCGTTTGTGCATCAAATGTGCACTGTGGTTGCGAATCTTTTGAACCGGTTCATTGAGCCGAACAGTCCGAAAAGAACTGCTTCATGGAAATGAATCGGACTTTGCATCACTAGATTCCACAAACAAAAGGTTTTTTAATAAAACAAACTCAGATCATTTAAAAGCAAGAAGACAACGTTACAGTGTGCCTACACACACACAAACAGGCACGTGCACACATAGACAACAAAGGGGCTTGAGCGCCTGCCCTTTTTCTTCCTCGAGAGAAAGTGCCCTTTTTTTGGGGTGCTTTTTTTTTTTTTTTTAATAAATGAATATATATTCCTGTTTGCGCACAGCTTCCCTGTCAAACAAATATATTTACTGAATAAAACAAATTAAAAAAATTAAAAATACTATATCAGGTCGGCTTTGTCGAGATGCCCTCACTCCGCGACACGCCATTCATGCCCACACGCACACACGCGCGCCACGGCCCACCTCACCTCGAGTTTGCTGCTGGCTGAAAACTTGTGACAACTATTCCCGCGATAATGCAACTGCTGTCTGGTGATGAGAAACAAAAAAGAAAAAAGCTCTAGATGGATCCATCCCGTGCATTTCTTTCAGGTAGGCTAGCCTATATGTTCACAAACCTGAAAGTTTGGGCTATTTAAGGGTTATTTATACATTTAACGCTGCATTAATAGTTTGACCACCATCAACACATCTGCCTGATACTAATGAAATTTATGTCACATTATAATTTCAATTATTTTATTGTGCTATGCATTGCGTTTTGAACCATGGTAAAGATATCGGTCAATATCAGAAGAGGAGCATCCATGATGAACCACATTATTAGGTGGTTTTCTAAGGATGCATGGTTTATTAAAACTATTTAAAAATCATAATACAGCATTACATAATGCTATTCTTAAATCTAAGCTTACACAGGATAATACGTCAATAAAAGTTTAAGCCCTCGCTCTGTCTTTGCATGTTTGATGTCCACATATTCTTGTTGAAGAAATTACAGTGGCTGTAGCATTTCTATTACAAAGAAGTGGCCGAATATTATTATTTAACTAATAATATATTTTAAATCATGGTGGTTGGCTTTGATTGTGGATTTGATTGTGCTGTGCTGTGCTGTGCTGTGTAACAACAAAAATCAGCAGGCTTTTGGCATTTGTTATAATATATAATGTATTAACAGTTAAGGGAAAAAAGTCTTGATGTGTTTAAATATGCAGATTAGCTTGTTTTGGTTAATTTAGAAGAAATCTACAGATGCAAACAGACGGAGAGGAGTAGGCTAAATGTGTAGGGTTAGGGTTAAAAGTTTTCTCTCCATTAGAGTAAAAGACATGGAAGCAAAAATGGACCACAATCTAAAAATTGTACACTTCATGAAAGAAGTATTGTAATACCATCAAAAAAAATTGGTGCAGTCATTTATTTTAAATATATATAGCTACTTGAAAACAGTTGCTGTTGACTTCTGTTGTGATAAACCTAGTGAATACTAAAGAAGACCATGGTCTCTGTATGAACTTATTATTTTGAAGAAATCTTTGGATTATAAAACAATTGCGTGAGTGTAAGGGAAGTCAAAGTTGTCTTAATATATTTAAGGGTTCATTATTTTTTAAATAAATAATTATGAGAAGTGGCCTTTTTTCCACTTGAGCCCCTGCCCCCCAAAATGTCTGTGCACGTCCCTGCACACAAACAATAAAGGAGGAACAAAAATACACAGTGATTGAACTCAAATGATGAACAGGTGATTACGCATTAATCAGAAACAATAGTAACAAACGAGGAGTGGGAAACCGAAACAAAGAAAAAACAGGTAATAGATAGAAACAAATGAAAACGAAACCAAAACAGGCTGTTTGTGATACTACTAGTACATAGTATACTTAAAAATATAAATGAACTTTACTCAAGTATACTAAATAATATTAACTTGAAGTTATTTTTTCGAAGGGGTATGTGAACAATTCTTCAGTGACAAACAAGTGTTGAGGGATGTGTTGTTGTTGATTTTTATTCACTGTTTTTTTTTGTTTGTTTGTTTTGTTATGTTTTTATTGGTGGGGGGGGGGGGGGGGGGGCTGTGGTTGTGTGGGTGTCACTGAGTAAGAAAAACTTACATGATGCTTCTTTTCTCTTCTGCATATTGTTATAAAGATGCATATATATTTGTGCATTTAATGCTGTATTTGTAGGAGCTCTTCATATATTTGTGGATTGATTTGTGTATGTGAGGATGTAGACTACTGACTTGAGTGCTCTTCTGAAATAAAAAAGGTCCCCACTTTGGTTTTGGGTTTTTTTCTTCTTTTAGTCCAATATACTGTAACTTTATGTTCCATTTCCATCTGCTGTTTACACAGTTTCTGGGTTAAAGGCACATGGAACAACATTTACCATACAACAATCAAGCAAAAAGTTCTACTTTTGCATATTTTATATGATTTTTTATTTATTTATTTATTTTTATTTTTTATTAAAACCAATTTGCAAAGTCCCATCAAGTTTAGATTTTTTTTTTTACATTAATAACACATTTAGAGCCTGTTTTTGCATCTTTCATTTATTTATCTTTGACACTTTACAATAAGGTTCCATTTGTACACATTTGTGAACTACATTAACATGAACAATGAAAAATACTTCTAAAGCATTTATTAATCTCAATCTGAGTCTACATTACAGTTTTTCTCGATTGCTAACACATAGCTTAACTGGTTCAGTTGGCCCAATTTCCCAAACCATTCATTCAGTTCTAGAAACAAAGAGACATTTGTGTTTAGAGTTTTAGAGGCACAATTTTAAGAAATGTGTTTATCTGTTATATTATTTAATGGACCTGATATGCAATGAATTAACAATGAACAGTTGTATTTTTATTAATGTTAACAAATAAAAATACAAAAAAAAAAAGTACATTTTAAGAATTGTTAACAAAGACTATGTAACAAATTCAGATTTTTGCCTTGATATATTTGTTTTTTTATTAATATCAGTCTATAATAATGGATCATTGCTCATCACTCAGCACTGTTATGATGATCTCAGGCACAAAGTTGCAACTTTGAGTTGCAACTTTTATTTTACTGAGATAAAAACCAGCTCTCTCAGATCATTATTTCAAGTCATTCTGAATCGATTGGGCTCAAGGAGGCATTAGAGATGATGTCACTCTCTGAAACAGAGTCTAAGCAGTGTTTGTCACACCTCACAAGCATGTGTGATTTCTCAGGACACATTTAGGTCTCATCAGGTTTGGTCTATATGTGAGGTGTGTGTGTGTGTGTGTGTGTGTGTGGTTGTGAGTGTCACTGAGTAAGAAAATAAATGTGTTAATCTTGCAAGTCTCTCTGGACAAATGTTTTTTTTTTTTCAATTATTAGCAAGCGTTTACCAATACATAACCTGAAAATGTTTTGGGTCAACTATCCCTTTATTAAGGTTGGTTTAAGTAAACCTACACAATGTAGTTTCCATATTAAACAATAATTTATCATTAACTGGCAAGTAAATTATGTAAGATGTTGTTTCGGTTTCATTTCCTTTTTTTTTCTTTTTTTTTTTTTTCTTTTTTCCTCATGAAGATCCTCCCCTTGTGCTAACCTATAAAATGAATGCTAAAACAAGCAAGATATTTCATTCACCTCCTGATCAAAGATGGATCTGCAAATCTCAGTTTTTCTTCTCTTCATTCTTTTCACTGCAGGTACAAACACAAATAATGTTTGTGATGATTTTAAATACAAATACAGGTAAAACTTTACAGTAAAGTTTATTAGTTAAACATTAGTTCATGTATTAACTAACATGAACGAACCATGAGCAATACATTTGTTACTGTATTTACGAATATTCGTTAACGTTAAAGAAAATACGGTTCTTCAGTGTTTGTTCATGTTCACAGTGCATTAACTAATGTTTACAAGATTTTAATAATGTATTAGTAAATGTTGAAATTAACATTAACAAATATTAATAAATGCTCTGTAAGTGCAGTTCATTATTAGTTCATGTTAACTAATATAGCATTTTTTTTTACAGTGTAGTTAACTAATGTTAACTAATGAACCTTATTGTTAAATACAGATCATTGGTTCTCTCTCACTGTCTCTGTTTCATTACTAAAGGACACTCTCTCAGCTGTTATGAGTGCACGGGTTCTTGTGCAAATCAAACGGTAAAAACATGTCCTAGTGGATCTTCTCAGTGCTTGAGTACAACAACAGTGACACAAGTTGGTAAGTCCATTATGATTGAAATTTACTGTTATATTTGACTGATGGAGATGCTGCTACACTCTAAAAAATGCTGGGTTAAAAACAACACAAGTTGGGTTGAAAATGGACAAACCCAGCGATTGGGTTGTTTTAACCCAGCGGTTGGGTTAAATGTTTGCCCAACTTGCTGGGTAGTTTTATTTAAACCAACTATTGTTTAAAAATTGCATATGACTAGCTTAAAATGAACCCAAAATAGTTGGGAAATTAAAAACCAGATGCAATTAGAGGCAACAATAATACATAAAAGGTGAATGTTTATTAATAAACTTTAATATTTTATTAATATAAATTTAATAGTTTAATATTTTATTAATATAAATTTATTAATAAGCAATTTAATAAATGTTTATTGTTTAATAATTATTCATTGAACATTAATAAATGTTCATTTCCAACATACTTTGGCTTCATTTTAATTAAGCAATACAGTAATTTTTAAACAATAGTTGAGTTAAATAAAACTACCCAGCAGGTTGGGCAAACATTTAACCCTACCGCTGGGTTAAAACAACCCAGTTGCTGGGTTTGTCCATTTTCAACCCAACTTGGGTTGTTTTTAACCCAGCATTTTTTAGAGTGTATTATTTACTTGTTTTTCTGGCAGAATTTAAAATTTCAATCACAAAATATTCTACATTTTTGATAATTAATTTGTTTTCTCAGGTTTTGATTTATATATATTTTTTAAATAAAAAAGCTCATTTGGACATATTTATAGATAAATTTTCCAGTTGAACTGGTCTTTCCTGTATCATTCATGTTTTTTTAGGTGACACTAATACTAAAGTGAAGATTAAAGGTTGTGCTTCTGCCTGTCAAAGTGGGTCCCTGAACATAGGCACTGCAAAGACGACTGTTTCCTGCTGTAACACAGACCAGTGTAACCTCCAAGATGCTCCAGGTATTGTCCTTCAATGATCATGTGCAAATAACTATCTTCTTTAAAGTCAACACTTATTTTACTTCCAAAAGACATCCAGTCAGGAAATAAAACGAAGGTGCGTCTTGTCTGTCATAAACCGATGAGCAGCTAAAGGAGTGTTTCATTAGATCTTTTGTAAAGAAAAGAAAATGAAAGAATACTTGTTTCTCCTCTGTAGATCCTGTCCCGAATGGAAAGAAATGTTACTCCTGTGATGGGAAGAGCTGCTCAAACACATTGAACTGTTCAGGGACTGAAGACCGCTGCGTTAAAGCAACAGGTGAGAATCTGAAAAAGGAAGAATATTAAAGTCATTATCTTTTAAACTCTCTTAGGTTAAATCATTTGACACAGATCACATATACCAATGCCCAGCTTAGACTGAATCAACCTTTGTTTTCTTTCTTTTCATCAGTGACTTCTGGAGGCCATGTTGTAAAAGGCTGTGCCTCTAAATCCATCTGTGATCTCGCACACGTTCCTGGTTTTAAGAACGTCTCATGTTGTGAGGGGAATCTGTGTAACGGTGCTCAGAGTGTCTCCCAGAGCTTCCTGTTCCTCTGCTGTTCTCTGCTCTCCTACTTCCTGCTGCACTGAATCCAGCAGCTCTTCATCCTACAATCAGACACACTGTACTGAACATAGAGCTTGTATTTTCTCTGAACTATCTTTGGTGTTGTTACGAATGGGAGGCTCAGGCAGGAGATCCAAGTGCAGCGTTTTATTAAGAATGAGAATGGTCGTACAGGCAGGGTCAATCAGGAACAAACAGGAGCAGCAAAGGACAGGCAGGGTCGTAGTCAGGGTACAGGCGGTAGGTCACAAGGCAGGCAGATATCACTCACAGGTCGGTATACAAAGCAAGGATCAGGACAGGCAGCAACGGATCAAAAACAGGAACAGACAAGGTCGAGAACAGACAGGCAAACAGGGAATAAACGCTCAGAAATTGTACACTGGGGAAACAATACTTCACCGTGAGGTGGTGTGTGTGGAAGTCCTTTATAGTCCAGGTAATGAGCTGCAGCTGGGTGTGGTGATCAGTGATTAGTGTGAAGTGTGTGCAGGTGAGTGACAGAGAGGATGATGGGAGATGTAGTCCAGGAACAGTGACAGGAACAGATGGTGATCATGACAGGTGTTCTGATGTGATTTTTTGCAGTAAAAGTAACATTTTATGAAATAAAATACATCGCCTTATTACTGGGGTCATATTTAATAAAGCTTGTCATGCAGTAAAGAAGTTCAAATAATATTTTATTTATTACAAAAATGAATAAATAAACTTTGTTAAGAAGATGATAATTATTTAATTACATAAAGAGGGAAATTAGGCTGATTCTTTATGTCTGTGTGTGCCTAAAAGAAAGTTTTTTGTTTAGTTTTTTTTAAATCAGAAAAGCTTTTGAAAAATCCTTCAGATTATATTGATAAAGCTGATCTTCTGCTGTAGAATCACAGTGCTGCTGTAATCAATAATGTAAATCTAACTCAGAGATTGGGCTCTAAATGAGTTCAGTGATTCAGATCAAATAATGATTATGTGAAATCATAACCAACACCACCTGATAATCTTTTTCATTTGTTTGTCTGGATGTTATAACTCAGTTAAAACAGCCCAAACAAAATTTATATTAAACAGACAAAGGGTCAAGAGCTCAACTAAAGCAAACGCCAATCTCCATGATGGTGGCTTAAAAATTGTGATTTTCTCCTTTGGTGATTCTGCTTGTTATCATCAGGTGTCTTCAATAATGGTCAATCATCACTGTTAATCACTTAATTAACTCATTAACTTTAACACCGCTTCAATGTTCATTTAACACTTTTATTTTAACACTTTAACACTCTTGAGTATGGTCTCACATATACTCCCAGGAGAGTTAATTTAACACTGCAGTTTTTGCTGTGTAGTATGGAAAATAGTCAAAACTTGTCATCACCATGTCAAGTGAGCTGTGATGTTCACACTATAAATGTGTACAAAAAAAAACCCCACAAGTCTGATGGATTCTTGTGTAGAAGAACACGTTCTGTGTCTCGGAGGTGTCAAGTGAGTTCAACAGTGGTGACAGTGTGATGGACTGAAATTTAGCATTTTAATTTACTAATGTTGATGCTGCAACAGTGGAAATGTAACTTCCTGCATAATTGCTGCTTGTGTTCTGGTCAGAATTTGCAAGTGCAACAACACAATTTGTTTTATATCTGATTGTAATGGGCAATGCTTTACAATAATAATCATGTAATAATACCTGAATTAATAGTCTATACTTACTTCAACATGAACTCATGATTAGTGAAGATATTAACTAATCATGAACCAGTAAGGAGCCATCCTTAACTACTACATATTCTTTTCAAATCTGTTAAACTTCAAAACAATAACATAATTAACAAAAACTGAAGACAACAATTTGCTACATTTCTACAGTAATACCATATCGAAATATACAACCTTTGTGTTATGGAAGAATGGCTTGGTTTGAGACATGTTTTAGTGTAATGTGAAATTTGCTGCTGTTCTAAGCTGAATGTTGTTTAGGATAACTGTGTGAAGAGTTTTGAAAAAGTGACCTAAGAGAAATGTGCCCTAGTGATCAAAATAGTGTTAGCAGACAGTTTACTAATACTCTAATGACTGCTATTTGACATGTAGTTGCAAAGTTAGTAGAAAGTCTGAAGTGGACTATCGGAATAAAATGTTCTCTTTATGTTTGTGCTCCCTCTACAGGTAAACGAGGGTAAAGCTGATAAAGCTGAAGGCCAGAAGAGGGCGCTGCGAGTGCAGGTGAATACAGGCTTTGACTGCAGCATGGACTTTATCTCCTTGTGTTCAACACCCATATTTTCGTTTCTTTAAACTAAAACAAACAAATTTAATCTGATCAGCAGGTCTGGGATTCAATCCTGCTTTGTATTTCCCCATCTTTTAAGAAATCCACAAGTTCCTCAATCAAATCAAGCCAACTTATTAGTCAAAAACAGTGTAAAGCTTGAACAGCAAGAAAAGAAGCTTATGAATGAGTCAAGTGCTTTTAAAGAGTTTTTTTTTCTGTTTTTAAAAATTGTAATGAATTTGATCAACAATAAACATGCCATTTTTTGAATAACTACTATCATTAGTAGTATTAATCAATAATAATTTATTTATTCTTGATGATATGGAGTTTAAGGGAAGCTTCCTCCTGCTCTCCTCTGCTCTTCTACTTCCTGTTTCAGTGAGTCCAGATTCAAAACTTCAGTTTCTACAGCGAAGAATGCTTAGAAATGCTTAGAAATAATGACTATAATCCAAAACTGCTCACAATTACATTCATGACATTTAGATTTTATCCAGAGAGGCTGCAAAATTGTCCATGTTGCAGAAACACAAACACATATACACCGATCAGGCAAAGCATTATGAGCACTGACTGGTGAAGTGAATAACACTGATTATCTGATTAGTGGGTGGATATATTAGGCAGCAAGTGAACATTTTGTCCTCAAAGTTGATGTGTTAGAAGCAGGAAAAATGGGCAAGCATAAGGATTTGAGCGAGTTTGACAAGAGCCACATTGTGATGGCTAGACGACTGGGTCAGAGCATCTCCAAAACTGCAGCTCTTGTGGGGTGTTCCTGGTCTGCAGTGGTCAGTATCTATCAAAAGTGGCCCAAGGAAGGAACAGTGGTGAACCGGCGACAGGGTCATGGGCGGCAGAGGCTCATTGATGCACGTGGGGGGCGAAGTCTGGCCCGTGTGGTCCAATCCAACAGACGAGCTTCTTTAGCTCAAATTGCTCAAGAAGTTAATGCTGGTTCTGATAGAAAGGTGTCAGAATATACAGCGCATCGCAGTTTGTTGCGTATGGAGCTGCATAGCTGCAGATCAGTCAGGGCGCCCATGCTGACCCCTGTCCACTGCCAAAAGTGCCAACAGTGGACACGTGAGCATCAGAACTGGACCACAGAGCAATGGAAGATGGTGGTCTTTTTCTGATGAATCACATTATCCTCTACATCATTACCTGGGGAACACATGGCACCAGGATGCACTATGGGAAGAAGGTGAGCCGGCGGAGGCAGTGTGATGCTTTGGGCAATGTTCTGCTGGGAAACAGAATGTCTGTGTTTGTTTTGGTCTGTGCGAAACCATGTTCTGACAGTTTATCCAATAGTATTTCGACATCACCGGTTGCCACTTGACAGAAAACAGGGCGTATAGCAGCCATGGAAACCAGCAAACAAACTGGGTCAGAGAATAGCAGATTCTACCTGACCTAAAAAGCCTCTGCATCCATCAAAAAATCTCTATGAACGTCATCATATTAAAACACAGATAAATCAACTCATCAGCTTTCATTGTCAATTGCGCTCCCTCTTGTTGCGTGTCCTCAAGCTGGCCACCCGCTTCTTTGAAGGAGGGGGCAGGGCAAACAATATTTTGAATTTGAACTGTAGTACCTATTTCGACCACTGGGTGTCATTCCTACTCATCCTCTTCATTAAAGGTACAATTTGTGATATTTTTTTCTGCTAGAGGTCGCTAGAAGCCTATTCAAAACAAAGGCGTAGTTTGATGACGCCAAGTTTTAGAGCGGAAACTTGGGACATGTGGTCTCCATCTCAAAGGACGGTGCAAAAGAATAGGGATTGGAGTCTGGAAGAACTCATGTTCGTGGATGCGATTATTAACGTTACTGTAGTATGAAGCAGAGCAGGACCGAGTGTTGCGGGAGCTGAACGAGGAGCTGGAGCAATTGATCAACACACGCCTCACGAGCAGCGGGACTTTTATTATGACACAGTCGCCGGCGCCGCTTCCGCTTTTCCGGTCATGAGTTTACGGGAGCTGTCCTTGTCGACAGAACCAGCGGCAGATGGTAAACAGTAACTATGTTCCATTAATAAGTAACACAATCCACCATAAAACATACAAGAAGTAAATAAGGAACTGCTTGAAGCAAGCTAGTGGTTTGCTGGACGCTAGACTCTACTTTCGCATTTGTCCACGGCACTGTTGTCATGTGGTTTCTACGTCAGTAAAGGCGGTAACAAAGGGAACTGACGTCATTGACAGGCGACTGCACTGCCCCGTGTCACTGTTTAGAATGGGAATTTTCTCATGATTTACAAGTAGTTGAAAACATTAGAGATATTGTTTGTAATCAGCTGGACAAAATATATAACACTAGCCTAGTGGTTTTTGGATATTTTACTGCAAAAATTTTACATATTGTACCTTTAAATGGTAATCCCTAAAGCCTTTCTATTTAAATTTAATTTTCTTTCACTGTTATGAGTGTATGAGTCTGACGGGTTCTTATGTGGGGCAAACAGAACAAACATGTCTCAGTGGATATTCTCAGTGCGAGAGTTCAACAGGGATAACAAATGTTGTTAAGTCCAATATGATTTAAATTTACTGTTATATTTGACTAATGGAGATGTAATCAAGATATCACTTCCATCATCAGAACATGTTTTTTGACCTCACTAACTGGATGCGCAAGGCAGTTGGACATAGTGGTGTTTTAGAGGTAAAAAATTATAAAAGTACTGTTGAGTTTCTCGCACAAACCGATCGTTTCGTGTCTAAGGACACTGTGTTGTCACGAGCCGCAAGGTTTAATTTGGATTTGTCTGTCGTGTTTTTTTTAGTCTAAAGGTGATGATACACGGGGCAACTTTTTGAGCAATGTTGCCGGGCAATGTAGCCGAGCAACGTTGCTTGGGCACTTTCTCACTGAGAATGAGCAACAAATTTATATCTGGATACGTTAGATCGGTCGTGGGCAATATTTTGAGATCCTCCAATCAGAATGTTAGCAGCCTATCACGTGACCGGTTCAGAGATTTCAGAAAAAAATCAAACAAGATGGCGGCCTCTCACCGGCAGTGGAGCGGAGAAAAAGAGTGTGAACTTATATCTTTATACGCTAGTAAGTTGTCATGCGTCAACCCAAAACATGGAATTTACCTCATATATTGCTTAAAATACAAACAACTGTAATACAAAGTAATACATGTAAGCTGTAACTAAGCCATTGAATGTTTTCAGTTAAATACTAAAAAGATGGAGTTAGTTTAATGTCTGTAGTAGTGTAGGCTGTAGGGCGTATGGCACGTGAATGTAACTTTTGATGCAATCGACGCGGGTTCGAATCCGCCTTTTGCTGAACTTGCTTTTCTCCCTTTTTCACGATCACAAATCAGATCGGAAAGGCATTTATTTTTAATAAAAATGAAGAAAATATTTGAAAAGTTGAAATAAAGTGTTTATAGTAAGGTATTTATTGGGTTGGCAATAGATTTGCTCCTCTCTGATTAGTTGCTGCCAACTGTCTGTTGCCCTAATTAGTTGCCCTGTGTCTCATCAGGTTGCCCGTTGACAGCAACATTGCCCAGCAATAATGCTCAAAAAGTTGCCACGTGTATCATCACCTTTATAGATGGAGTTCCCATTGACACGCATTATATGACTGACAGACTGCAACGGTTGGAGTTAAATTACTGGAGCATGTTCACACATGTACACACTTCAAAAACGGTGCTTTAAATCTCTTGAAAAACTGAAAGATGTAGCTAAATGACATTTGTGTATGCAAAGTAAAATATAAAGATTGTAGTGAAAGTCAGCTTGCTTATTTTGGTCAAGTTAAAGGTGCTACAGAGGATGTTTTGTTTTATACATTTTTGCAATATTACTTGAAACTGTCTTTACTGATAAAACTGATAAAAGACTATTTATTAGGTGCACTGAAAGGAATAATATTAATATACATCATCTGTGCACGAGGTACGGCCTTAAAAACATCAGCCAATCACGTAAACGATTGGCCCTCAGGCTTGTCAATCACTGCCATGACATACTTGTGAGAGACGTGCGTGCTCCAGTAACTTTCCACAGGCGCCGCATGCAATGTTTTTGTCGAATGCCGGTGGTAAACACTCGTGTTCCAATACTCGTGCACGAATTTTGGGAGGCGTTCCCTCGAAATGAGCTGTGAATGAGGGGGGTTGTTCTTACGCATGCGCTCATTTCAAAAACTCACTAACAGTCTTTGGTTTCTCAGTCATCGAAAACATCCTCTGTAGCACCTTTAAGGATTTATGAAGTCCACATATCATGCAAACAAGAAACTTCTAACCACAGCTCGAGAGCTGTCCTTCCAACCACATAAATTTGTGATGCTGTTTGCGAATGTTTATTAGAACTATGGTTTCGTGAATCACTGACTTGTTGAATTGTGCTGATAACGACGGAACTTGCAACCATATTTGGCTAATGACGCACCCCAGGCTCGTCTGGCACTCATTTCCCCACCCTGTTCCTGGAAGCATACCAACAGTGGGCCTCCAGAAAGAGGGTTGGGAAACACTGGCTTAAAGCATCATATATCTGAATCATTGTGCTCTCGTCTGGACTTCACCAAAACAATCTGCCACAATCGCCACTTCCTTTCCAGTTCTCCAGCATGTTGTCACATGGGGCTGGTTAATAATGAATAAATGCTTAGGTGGTTATTTTCAATATGTCTGTACTGAAGTATTGCTCAAAATATCTTGATAGCAAAAGAGCGCACCCTAGACCCATTTTATGGCGCACATACTCACACACGCATTTTCTCATGAAGACCCTCCCCTTTTGGTAAGATATAAAATGAGCACTGAAACAGATGTTATTCATTCTCCTCCTGGTCAAAGATGGATCTGCAAATCTCAGTATTTCTTCTCTTCATTCTTTTCACTGCAGGTACCAAGACAAATAGTGATTGTAATGTAAATGAAATTATAACAGATTACTGATGCATGTCTGTTTCATTACTACAGGACACTCTCTCAGCTGTTATGAGTGCACGGGTCTGAAAGGTTCTTGTGCGGGACAAACGGTAAAAACATGTCCCAGTGGATCTTCTCAGTGCCAGAGTTTAACAATGGTTATGCAATTCGGTAAGTCCAATATGATTGAAATTTACTGTTATATTTGACTGATGGAGATGCTGCTATAATTTACTTGTTTTTCTGGCGGAATTTGCAATTTCAATCACAATATCTTCTGCATAGATTTCTTATTTTTAATTTGTTTTCTCTTATAGATTATGTTCTGTATTTAAAAATAGTTTGAAGTGAAAAAAGCTACATTTTGACAATTTTCCAGTTTAATTGGTCTTTCCTTTATTATTCGTGTTTTTAGGTAACATTAGTAGGAAAGTGAAGATGAAAGATTGTGCTCCTGCCTGTGATAGTGGGTCCACAAACTTAGGCACTTCAAAGTCAACCACTTCCTGCTGTGACACGGACCTGTGTAACGTCCAAGATGCTCCAGGTATTGTTTTTCAGTGATCATGTGCAACTGACTATCTTCTTTAAAGTCAACACTCATTTTACTTCCAAATGAAATTTAATCAGGAAATAAAACAGAGTTTGGCTTTCTGTCAGGAACAGATCGAATGGAGCTGCTAAAGGAGTGTTTCATTAGATATTTTACAGAAAATACAGAAAGTAGAGAAAATAAAATAGTACTTTTCCTCCTGTAGATCATCCCAGCACTTTGCCAAATGGAAAGAAATGTTTCTCCTGTGATGGACAGAGCTGCTCAACAGTGAGCTGTTCAGGGACTGAAGACCGCTGCGCTACAGCAACAGGTAAAAAAACCTGGAAAAGGATGAAAATTTATGTTATTTTTGTATCTCCATGCATCAACAATTTTAAACATTTGATTTGTTTTCTTTCTTTTCATCAGCGATTTATGGTGACCAGTCATTGCTTCTAAAAGGCTGCATTTCTAAATCCCTCTGTGATGCTGCTGTTACAGCATTTAATAATTTTAACCTCGGGAGCATCTCATGTTGTGAGGGGAATCTGTGTAACGGTGATCAGAGTAACGGTGCTCAGAGTGTCTCCCAGAGCTTCCTGTTCCTCTGCTGTTCTCTGCTCTCCTACTTCCTGCTGCACTGAATCCAGCAGCCCTTCACATCCTACAATGAGACACAAGCTATATATTCAGTACAGTGTATTTTCTCTTAAAGGGACAGTTCACCCAAAAAGTTAAAAAAAAAAACATGTTTATCTGCTTACCCCCAGCGCATCCAAGATGTAGGTGACTTTGTTTCTTCAGTAGAACACAAATGATGATTTTTATGCATGTCAATGGGATTTCCATCTATGAGAGTCAAAAAACCCCAACAGACAAATCCAAATTAAACCATGAGGCTCGTGATGACACATTGATGTCCTAAGACACGAAACTGACAACGACAGTGATGTCTAGCACTTATTCTTCAATGAGTGTCAGACATCGCTGCCGTTGTCAGAGCACGATCAGACCTCACTAAGCGATTACTGAATGCAGTTGGACATAGTGGTGTTTTAGAGGTAAAAAATGATTTAAATGCTGTTCGGTTTCACGCACAAACTGATCATTTCGTGTCTTTAGACATCAGTGTGTCGTCACGAGCTGCAGGGTTTAATTTGGATTTGTCTATGCAAGTTTTATTTACTCTTATAAAAGAAGTTCCCATTGACCCACATTATACGGCTGACAGACGGCAACGGTTGGAGTTAAAAATTTTGTGTTCAGCTGAAGAAACAAGGTCACCAACATCGTGGATGCCCTGGGGGTAAGCAGATAAACATCAAATTTTCATTTTTGGGTGAACCATCCTTTAACTATCCTTATTCAACTGATGAAAAATCTTTCAATATATTTTAGTTTATTTATTTATTTGAAAAGGAACCATGTATAATTTTTTTTTTTTTTTTAACATAAATGTTTCCATTTCATGCATTGTATTGATTTAGCTCATTTTCATCAGTCATCCAGCAAGTCATTGCTTACATAAATAATAAAATAACACAAACAGTTACAAAAAACATACATACACACACATCCTACTGTATCAAGGGCAAAAATAAATAAATAAAACAAATAAAAAAATATTAAGGAGTCAATTAAACTGCAACCATGTCAATGTTTACAGAGTTGGAAAGTTTTTAAAAAAGATTTAAGCTTCAATTTAAAAAGATCAATAGATGTACATCCTTTTACAGTATATCCTAATGTATTCCAAGAGTATAGCAGCTTTCACTGAGAAAGACGATAATCCAAAAGCAGAATGATGAAAAGAAACAGCACAATCACTTATGAATGATAATCTAAATCTCAGCGAAATCAAAATTTGCCAAGTTATGTTTAATAGTCCTCAACATTTCTTTGAAAGTTTGTGTAACAATTTCTATATTTTCACTATTAATAAAAAATATCAACATTGGGAGAATGAACATTTGTTTCAGAGAAGGTCGTTCGTTTTGTTTTCCATTGTTCAGTGCTACATCCTGTGATGTAATTGTGTATGTTTTGGATGTTCACATGTTGTTCACTCCTCCCCCTCTTTCTCTCTCTCTCTGCCAAGCAGTGCTTCAAATCATCTGCAGCTGATTCCAATTAGCGGCAGAGTGGTTTACTTGTTGCACAATGGCTGCGTCCAAAAGCCTAGGTAGCTGACTGCCTCGCTGCCTTATCAAGCAATGACTTGTAAGGCAGCATTTGTGCATTAAGGCACCTCATGAAATGGATTTCGGACTTCTGAGGCAGCATAAGAGTTTAATGATCTATAGGAATATAGCACGAGCTTCGGCGAGAACTAAACAAATATTTAATTACTACAGTAGTAATTTCTCACTAGAAATGACATCAAAAGTGGAAAATGTTGGTCAAAAATGTACATTTACTCACAAACTGGCCAGCAAACGCAACTTTCGGATGCCATCTTTATTTTTCTAGCTCAACTGTCACAGAAAGGAAAGTACAGGATCAAAGGCAGCAAAGGACACATCTATCCTGCCTTCAAAAATCAATCAGATGAAGGTATCTCAGGAAATAGGAAGTGAAGCTGAATTTGAATTCGGACGTGCCTTGATGCCTTCCTACCTTGAAATTTGTTCTCCGAAGGCAGCATTTTCCAGTTTTCGGATGCAGCCAATGTGCCTCAGTTAAAAAGGAGCAGAGAGACACGGCTCAAGAGAAGTCCCTTATCTGCTATCCCAGAGACGTTGTTGTTTTATTTGCTATTGAGCACTTTGCGAAATGTAAACCTAAAGTGTAGGTACAACAACGTTACTGTTGAGATTCTGATTTAGAAAGAAAAAACTTTGTGATGAACTGTATCAAAGGCTTTATGCTGTAGGACATACAGCATAAGCTTTTTGAAGAACCGGAAAGCAGAAGCACTTACAAGACAAACATCTGTGTTTATAAAGCATATACAGTTGTATTTTTTTCAAAAATGATCGATTGTTTGCTAGATATTGTTTGCTATTCCTCGTCTGGTATCGTTTAAAGCAGCTGCACTGAAACTGTAATTTTGACCTTCAACCGTTTGGACACCATTGAAGTTCACTAAAGGAGAATAATCCTGGAATGTTTTCATCAGAAACCTTCATTTCTTTTCGACTGAAGAAAGAAGGATATGAACATCTTGGATGACATGGGGGTGAGTAACCTTCGCGAGTACTGGCAGTATGCTTATGGGTCTATAATTACTAACTTCATCAAGATATTCAGATTTAAAAATATTAGTAACAATGACTTGTTTCCAAGTAAAAGCTACATTCAAATGACAAATTAATGAAATGAGGAATGACAGGGGTTAAACTTTCTTTGTGAGTTTTTACAAACATAGTGTCAAATTGAGGAGCATCTCTACATTTAGATTTTTTTAATCTGTTAATAACTTTGTTGACTGGCATTTCATTAGTCATGGTTAGATTAAAACCTTGACCCACATCATCAATCAGAAGAATATTTATTTCCCTTATTACAATTTTTTTTCCATTAATTCATTTAACAGAATTAATAAAAAAAACTTTTAAAAGTAGTAGCAATGGCAAAATTTGTGTTAAATTAGCTTTCCCTGAACTTTGAGCTTAAAATTTCCAATAAAATTGGGTTCCTACCATGCGTATTTACATTTTCCCAAATGATTGCCTTTTGCCTCGTTCATTAGATGAAGACAGTAACTGAATTTAGCTACTCTTAGCTCTCAAATAACTTTATTTCGCAGACCATTATAACAGAGCCAATTTCTCTTCCAGAGTTAATGCTGAATCCCTATTTTTTACCAGCTTCCATAAATTCTCATTGAACATGGTGAATTATTTTTATACTTGATTTTTTCTGAACTCTAACAGTAAATTTATCTCTTACAGAATGAATCCTATGAAAAATGTCCTTATGACCAGAGGTGGAAAGTCCAGGGGTCAGAAAGTAAAAGTCCTGCCATATTTTTTTTTCCACCCATTGAAGCAGTATTAAAGTTAATGAGATAAATAAGTGTTTAATTGAGTGATGATTGAGCATTATTGAAGACACCTGATGATAACAAGCAGAATCACCAAAGGAGAAAATCACAATTTTTAACCCATTGTTAATTCTCAATAAGAAATTATTTAGACATGTGACAGAAATAAAGTCAATATGGTTAGTAATAAGTATAATAATCATATCTTGAGAGATTTAATGTCTTTTACCTTCAGTTGATTTCAATTAAATGGCTTTGGCTGAAGTCACTTGTAGTTCTTGTGTTTCTCTTTTCTTCAGTGATTCTGCTTGTTAACAGCAGGTGTTCATCATTAATGTTCAATCATCCCTGAATTAATAGCTTAATTATCTCATTAACTTTAACTCTGCTTCAGTGTTATTTTAGCACTATTCGGAGAGGGACCAAATGTTATCTGAGCAGAGTTGATTTAACTCTGTGGATTTTACTGTGTGGCAATCCAAGGACTGAGGAGAGACGGTGGGGGTACGTTTGATGTCACCACAAACTATTACATGAGTTTCAGAAATGAACGCGACAACAGCCAAAGCACGTCGCTTAATTCTGCATGTTTTGCGCGTCTCTGTGTGAATGAACAGCGTAGTTGTACTACACAAACTCAAACATACGTGAGACGCTTACAGTGTTTTCAACACATGCCTTCTCAATAAACAAGGACATGAACTTTATCTCCAGAACTACTCTCTGAGGCACTTCAGAGATTTTTTCACCTTTCATTTGGAAAAAACTTAATGACAAACCACCAAAATAAAAGTTTGCTTTAACTTAGAAGACATTTTAACAGAAATATATTACTAGTAAATGCTCAAAGTAATAATAAAATTACCATTGTTTGTAAGGAATACAACCAAGATATTTTTAATCCATGTTTTAATATTAAACAGATCTGTCGTGCAGCATCTTATTTGACAAAAAATAAAAATGCAATGTTTTGTTGTAAATTAATTAGATCTTCATTTCAGATTGATTAATTGATAATTGATTGTTACAGTTTAATTAATTAATTTCATTAAACAGTATTGTTGATGCCAAATTTGTATTAAATCATAAAACACAGAGAAAATAAAATAGATTTAATGGGGCCCTAAATTAAAAGGTGGCTTAATGCAGTTTAATTGTGAGCAAACAGGCTGTGTTTACATTCATTCTCAAGGTCTAACAAACACGTGGAGAGCATATCCTTCCCCATTAATGGTAAATTAATATCGTGATAAATATCTATATCATATCATATGGAAAAATAATATTATCATAATATTTCTGGTCATATTGCCCAGCCCTAATTTTGAAATTTATCATGAAAAATGCTGAAAATTACAATCAAAGAAAGAGTACAAGAAAAATTAAAAAGTAGTGAATGAAGAGGAATAAATTATAGATAAAATAATGTGCATATGTTACATATAAACAAGTCTAGCTAAAATTATGAAAATAAAATTTAAAACAGAATAAATAAAAAGCTGTCAGCTATGATTAGATGGGACAGGGGGAAATTGGGCTTGTTTTCATTCCTTTTGGGCGGGTTTTGAATGAGCTTTGGGCTGGAAATTTTTCTGGGACCTGGCAACCCTGTTTGGCACTCTCGAGCTTGTTTCCCCACCCTGTTCCTGGAAGCATACCTACAGTGGGCCTCCAAGAAGGGAAACACTTAAAGCATCATATATCTGAGTCATTGTGCTCTCGTCCGGTCTTTACCAAAACAATCTGCTGGTGCCGCCACTTCCTCTCCAGTTCTCCAGCATGTTGTCACCTGGGGCTGGTTAATAATGAATGAATGCTTAGGTGGTTATTTTCAATATGTCTGTACTGAAGTATTGCCCAAAATATCTTGATAGCAAAAGAGTGCACACTAGACCCATTTTATGGTGCACATACTCACACACACATTTTTTCATGAAGACCCTCCCCTTTTGGTAAGATATAAATGGACACTGAAACGGATGTTATTTCATTCACCTCCTGATCTAAGATGGATCTGCAAATCTCAGTATTTCTTCTCTTCATTCTTTTCACTGCAGGTACAAAGATAAAAAGTGTTTGTGATGTTACTGAGAATTATAACAGATCACTGATGCATCTCTCTCTGTTTCATTACTACAGGACACTCTCTTCGCTGTTATGAGTGCAACGGTGTGACGGGTTCTTGTGCAGATCAAACGGTAAAAACATGTCCCAGTGGATCTTCTCATTGTGTGACTTCAACAGCAGTGGTACAAGTTGGTAAGTCAATATGATTGAAATTTACTGTTTTGAATGAATTTACAATTTCAGTCACAGAACATTCTACATATATTTCTGATATTTAATTTGTTTTCTCTCAGATTGTTATGATTTTGTATTTTAAAAAATAGCTTGAAATTGAAAAAAAAATTCTTTTTGCCATATTTATAAATACATTTTCCATCAAAATATTGTGCAGTGTAATTGGTCTTTCCTGTATCATTCATGTTTTTAGGTGACATTAGATCAAAAGCGACGATGAAAGATTGTGCTCCTGCCTGTCAAAGACTGTCCGCGAACTTTGGCGTTTTAAAGACAACTGCTACCTGCTGTGACACAGACCAGTGTAACCTCCAAGATGCAGGTATTGTACTGATCATGAGCAACTGACTATCTTCTTTAAAGTCAACACTCATTTTACTTCCAGAGGACATTCAATCAGGAAATAAATTGCAGGGTGTGGCTTTCTGTTGTGAACTGATTGAATGGAGCAGCTAAAGGAGTGTTGTTTTGACAGAAAATAAAATTAAAAATATATATACTTGTTTTCCCTCTGTATAGATCCCAGCAGTAACATCCCCAATGGAAACAAGTGTTTCTCCTGTGATGGACAGAGCTGCTCAAATATAGTGACCTGTTTAGGGACTGAAGACCGCTGCGTTAAAGCAACAGGTGAGAAACTGGAAAAGGTAGAAGAAGATTAAAGTCATGATCTTTTAAACTCTCTTAGGTTTAATCATTTGACACAGATCACATATACCAATGTCCAGCTTAGACTGAATCAACCTCTGTTTTCTTTCTTTTCATCAGCAACTATTGGAGGCCAGGCAATTGTTGTTAAAGGCTGTGTGTCTAAATCACTTTGTAATGACACAGCATCAGTTGATAATGTTCAGGACATCTCATGTTGTAAGGGGAAATTGTGTAACGGTGCTCAGAGCGTCTCCCAGAGCTTCCTGTTCCTCTGCTGTTCTCTGCTCTCCTACTTCCTGCTGCACTGAATCCAGCAGCTCTTCATCCTACAATCAGACACAAGCTATATATTCAGAACAGTGTATTTTCTCTTAACTATCCTTACTTATTAAATTGATGAAAAATCTCTCAATATATTTTAGTTTATTTATTTATTTGAAAAGGGACCATGTATAATTTTTTTTTAACATAAATGTTTCCATTTCATGCATTGTACTGGATTTAGCTCATTTTCATCAGTCATCCAGCAAGTCATTGCTTACATTAATAATAAAATAACACAAACAGTTACAAAAAACACACACACACACACACACATCCTACTGTATCAGGGGCAAAAATAAAATGAATAAAAAAAATATTATGGAGTCAATTAAACTACAACCATGTCAATGTTTACAGAGTTGGGTAGATTTTAAAAAAGATTTAAGCTTCAATTTAAAAATACCAATAGATGTACATCCTTTTACAGTATATCCTAAAGAAAGCCAAACCATTTAAAATTTTATATATACCATACGCAAATGTGAAAAAAATCTAAAATGGTCAAAAATTTATGTTTTTCTAAGATTCTACAATGATAGTGATTTGTTTTTTATCTAAAATTTTTAAAGTAGGCTATTTTTATATTGGGATTTAAAGATTTAATCAGTTTCACCAGCTTGACCCAACATGACAAACAGTATAAGAAAAGATCGTAGCGTGCATGAAAGACTTAGCCTAAAAGCCAAACAAGATGATACCAGACGAGGAATAAGGGTCTTATCTAGTGAAACGATCGGTCATTTTTGAAAAAAAAAATACAACTGTATATGCTTTATAAACACAAATGATCATCTTGTATGTATGGCTCCGCGTTTTTTCCCGTATAGAATAGGGAAGGCGTAGGACATACAGAGTAAGCTTTTTGAAGAATACGGAAAGTGGAAGCACATACAAGGTGATCATTTGTGTTTATAAAGCATATACAGATTCTTTCTTTTTTTGATTCTTTTCTTTAGTGTCATTGTGTTGACACTTTTTGTTGTACTTTGTGCTACCAGAAAACCCTTATGTTTTGTAAGTTATCTCCTTTTGTATATACTTTTGTTATTGTTTTTCTTTACCTAAGTTTATCTTGTTAATCATTTTGGGAAGGGTTAGTAGAGAGGTGGGTGCCATTTTCAATATATATTATATAAGATATATTATATCTTGTTTTCTCTTGTTTAAGCTAGTTAGGGAGTTAGTGTATTATTGTATTTTGGTTTCTTTTCTTTTGTAGATTAGTTAGTTTCTTCCTAAATAGTTAGAGGGTTTATGTTTGTTATTTTGGCCTTGCCCCCTGTTACTTGGGTAAAGTTGGTTTTATATTCGCACATCCGTATTCAATAGCCTTGTTAATCACACTACATTGGACATTCAGTGGACATTCACAAGTAAATATGCCATTAAAACAATACTTGCCTGTTTTGATCGACTGTGAAAAATGTTGTAAGTTGACAATCGTTGGTTGTCAATATCATGTCGCTGCTTAAAATTCGCAAACATTCATTTATTGCACATTTATTGGAAAGTCTGAATTTATCAGAAGTCTGAATGTGCGAATATAAAACCAACTTTACCCAAGTTCCCCTCTTGAAGCCTTAATCCTCCCACATCTGTACAATAAATGAACTTGTTTTTGATATTGAGTTGCCTTTGGTCTTTGTTAAAGCCCTGGGGTTGGGAATAGAGATCGCTAAGACATGTGACCAACTGGGGGGCAACGTCATCAGAATGCAAAGAATTATGGGTATGTTTGGCCCGTTTACATGGGTTGGCATAGCAGGCTAGTGTTCTGGCATGAAAATAATAAAAAATTAGCGTGAAAAACAGAATATAATCCTACAAAATGCAGCGGGCTAAAGAAAACATTGTCGGACCATACCGCCTAAAACTAAATCCTAATGCAAAGACGAGAAAATAAAGGGAATCAAAGGACTGGATCCTGGATCCTTTTGCTGTGTCCAGCAAAGCGTTTTTAGGGTCCGTTCACACAGAACACGTTTTTCTATTCCAATGCGCTACTTTACCATTGTTTTTCTATGTAAACACGCGCTTGACGGACGTGCATGACCGCTACGCTTGCGTCTCACGCCTTTTGCTGCGCCTCACAAGAGCGCCGCGTTTTTAAGACGCCGTGTCAAGTTAAAAGAATTTCAACTTTTACACGCAGCGCCGCTCATCAATGTCAGTTCCAAAACAGTGGACCAATCAGAAGAACTTGGAGGCGGGGCAAGCGTTGCGAGTTGGCATGACATTAATGTACAATGTAACTGTTTTATATGACGGCAACATGGCGGAGGAGGCGCTCATTATTATCTTATTTTCTTTTTTTCCATGTCAAAACTTGTATCTGTAAATTCTGCAGTTAGCCTGTTTCTATTATTTCTGTCATTGTCGTTATTGCATCACGTCTCAAAGGCGCGTCTCGAGACTCTTGCATTCAATGCTGCGCTTTTTTTAAAACCACTCCTGACCACTGCGTATCGCGTTTTTAGACGCAAAGACGTGTTCTGTGTGAACGGCCCGGGTGTGTCTCATACGTCCTGAAAAGTGAAGCTGCGGGCTCGTTGATCGCCCCCTGGTGGCTGGATGCAGTACAGGTCATAAACCCCGCCATCTCAATGCAGTTGAATGAGACTTCAGTGAAAACTTAAAAATAAATTCTGCTTCAAATAAAACTTTCTGAAAGATGGTTTTGGTCATTTAAGGTAGTTGTTATAACACTGATATATATTCAATTGCTCGTTTTTGTGATAATTTAGATTTTAGCTAGCAATTTGATGCTATAAAAACGGGGCGTGTCGTCATGATTCGCAGTTGATTTACAGCTTGTCTGAGGATGGTCGGAGCTTCGAGGGGAGATTGAAGATGTATAACTAACTATTAATTTTTGATTTCTTTGTTAAATTGTTAATAAAAATAATAATTAGCAGGACAAAACTAATGATAGCCTTCTCTAATTACAGCAATTGATCTCCTGTAACGTTAGTTGAACTTGATTTAAAATGTCAGGACCGTTTCTGACGATTTAGAGTTGTTTCTAGTGTTTCTAGTACCTTTTATATTAAGTTTATCTACTGAATTTGCTGTTTCAAAAATATTATTGCTCTAGAAACAGAATAGCCTATTATTATGTTATAGGTAGAATTTTAAATTGTGTATAATTTTTATAGTCTATTTAAAATACATGAATGATGACGCAGTCGTCTGGGTGGAAGTTTGATATCGCGACTCCGCCTCCGGGCTCCACTGACGATTCCTTCTGCGCATGCCCAGGCTCCAAACTTTTTTTTTTTTTTTTGACGTATTGCGTAACGTGTCAGCGCCCATTCATCGACCCATTTTGGCTTCAGTTCATTACAATGGAAGGAAGCAGCGTCGTGTCGTCCATCTTTTTTTTATAGTCTATGGAACGGCCCCTTAGCCAGCTGAAAACGCTAGGCGATCTGCTTAAAACGCCTGTCTGTGAGCGCTTGAGGGGCCGTTCACACAGAACGCGTCTTTGCGTCTAAAAACGTGGTTTTAAAAAAAGCGCAGCATAGAACGCGAGAGTCTCGAGACGCACCTTTGAGGCGTGATGCAATAACAACAATAACAGAAACTGCAGAATTTACAGATACAAGTTTTGACATGGAAAAAAAGAAAATAAGATAATAATGAGCACCTCCTCCGCCATGTTCCCATTATATAAAACAGTTACATTGTACATTAATGTCATGCCAACTCGCAACGCTTGCCCCGCCTCCAAGTTTTTCTGATTGATCCACTGTTTTGGAACCGACATTGATGAGCGGCGCTGCGTGTAAAAGTTGAAATTCTTTTAACTTGACACAGTGTCTTAAAAACGCGGCGCTCATGTGTGAGGCGCTGCAAAAGACGCGAGATGCGAGCGTAACGGTCATGCACGTCCGTCAAGCGCGTGTTTACATAGAAAAACAATGGGAAAGTAACGCATTGGAATAGAAAAACCATAGAGAAAAACGCATTCTGTGTGAATGGCCCCTGAGAGCGCTTCTGCAGCGCAGCGTTTTTTTTTTTCCCGACGCTTTGTTGCTATGATACGGAATCGGGTGTGTCTCATACGTTCTGAAAAGTGAAGCCACGGGCTCTTTGATCGCCCCCTGGAGGCTGGATGCGGTACAGGTCATAAACCCCGCCATCTCAATGCAGTGGAATGAGACTTCAGTGAAAACTTAAAAATAAAGTCTGCTTCAAATAAAACTTTCTGAAAGATGGTTTTGGTCATTTAAGGTAGTTGTTATCACACTGATATATATTCAATTGTTCGTTTTTGTGATGATTTAGATTTTAGCTAGCAATTTGATTCTATAAAAACGGGACGTGTCGTCATGATTCGAAGTTCAGGTTGTCTGAGGACTGTCGGAGCTTCGAGGGGAGATTGAAGATGTATTAACTAACTGTTAATTTTGGATTTCTTTGTCATTAACACCAACAAAATGAGTTGTTCAGCAGTAAACTGTACTAACCGACCTACAGGATCTGACGGATCACTGAACTTTTTTTCTGTAACATTAAATGTGGGCGTTATAAGCTAATTAATAAATGTTATTAGTTAAGATAACACACCTAATGTTAACCATGTCGGGAAAAAGCAGGTGATCATTATCTGGCAGTTACTTATTATTTTTATGGGTATAAAATAATAATTAGCAGGACAAAACTAATGATAGCTTACTCTAATTACAGCAATCGATCTCCTGTAACTTTAGTTGAACTTGATTTAAAATAGCAGGACCGTTTCTGACGATTTAGAGTTGTTTCTAGTGGCATTTTATATTGATTTTATCTACTGAATTTGCTGTTTCAAAAATATTATTGCTCTAGAAACAGAATAGCCTATTATTTTATAGGTAGACTTTTAAATTGTGTATAATTTTTATAGTTTATTTAAAATACATGAATGATGACGCAGTCGTCTGGGCGGAAGTTTGATATCGCGACTCCGACTCCGGCTCAACTGACGATTCCTTCTGCGCATGCCCAGGCTCCAAACTTTTTTTTTTTTGACGTATTGCGTAACGTGTCAGCGTATGGAGTCAAATTAATGCCTTAAAGTTTTGCACAAAAATAAAGTTTTGCAAAACAAAAAAAAGAATTGAGCAATAAAGAAATGTTTTGCAAACAAAAATAAAGAATTGCAAAATAAAATAATGTAGTGCAAAAATAAAAATATAATCAATTACAAAAATCAATGACAGCTGTAATCCTATTTTATCTTTGCCACATATTTTTCATGCTCAAACCTACTAAATCATTTGCAACGCTCATTTTATTCTGCGTTTCAGTCAAGCGTGCGCTCACGATACTGGTTTTCCTTTGCGCTGCACTTTTCTGTGCGGATCTCTTTATGGCACTGGTTTGACGTGGGGGTGGAGTCAAGAAACGGGGGCATGTCCCCGCGAAACACGTCATCGGCAGGAGACGCAGATCGGAACAGAACAGATCAAGTCCTGCATCCCAATGTGCATACTATCCACCCTATCCGCCCTAAATAGTATTGAATAGTACTAGTGTCACATACTATTTAGGATGAATAGTATGCACATTGAGACGCAGGCAAGCATAGAGACAGAGCGCATTTATTATAATCTGAAAACCACGCCCACCGGGGGAAAAACAATCCAACCGTCTCCAGGCTGCCTTCTTGTCTTTTCTGACACATTACAAAAAACAGAACAATGCCTAAAAGGTGTTGTGTGACAAGGTGTACAGCTAACAAGCTAAAAAACCCAGAAATAAGTTTTTATAAGCTGTCGACCCCAAAAAACGAATGTTTAAGGACACAAAAGTGGATACAGGCAGTGAGACAGAGTGCAACGGGTCATATTACTATAAGAAATGCGTTGGAGGGGGTCGTAATCGGCGACAACATATGCTAAACAAACCAACAAAAACAAACCATTCATTATTTTTAACCATGTCAAAGAATTATTTCACCTGTCGCCGATTACGTTCCCCTCCAATGCATTTCGCGGGGGCGTGCCCCCGTTTCTTGACTCCACCCCCACGTCAAACCAGTGCCATAAAGAGATCCGCACAGAAAAGTGCAGCGCAAAAGAAAACGGGTGTCGTGAGCGCACGCTTGACTGAAACGCAGAATAAAATGAGCGTTGCAAATGATTTAGTAGGTTTGAGCATGAAAAATATGTGGCAAAGATAAAATAGGATTACAGCTGTCATTGATTTTTGTAATTGATTATATTTTTATTTTTGCACTAGTTTATTTTATTTTGCAATTTATTATTTTTGTTTGCAAAACTTATTTTTTCCGCTCAATACTTTATTTTTCCTTTGCAATTCTTTATTTTTGTTTGCAAAACATTTTTTTATTGCTCAATTCTTTTTTGTGTTTTGCAAAACTTTATTTTTGTGCAAAACTTTAAGGCATTAATTTGACTCCATAGGGAACGTGTTATACTCTGCCAGCCACCAGAACCTCTGACAGACCTCCCATAATCAGACTGGCAGCTGCCACCAGCGCCAATGGCAGGTCACGTGACCTGCCAGAATCAGACTGGTAGCTGCCACCAGGTCACGTGACCTGTCAATGGCTGCTACCGCCAGCCACCTGAAGATTGAACCCCTACTGTCTGTCTGGCACGCAAACTACGTTTCACAACCAAACACACGCGAGATGTGACAAGGAAACAACGCAATATCACGTGTGCAGGACCGGAGTTATTATTATTAAAAACGGTAGCCGGCAAGAAGCTTTCAATACGAATTGCCTGTGCACTGATTTGCAGCGAATATAAGAAAAAGAAAAGAAAAATATGGAGGAGGAAGTGGTTGGGGAGACTGTGGATTGTGTGTTCTGCAACGAGAGTTGGAGGTACATAAATAACTTTTCAATGTGCTGCTGTTGCGGATGGTCAAGCAAATGTTTGTGTTTTGTTTCTGTTTGATAGAATTGTAATGTTTATCTGAAACGAAGCCATGCTTGCTGATATTGTGGTCTATAACTCCCTGCTGCTCTCCGCTGTTTCTTTGTAAACTGTATTGTAACAATATGACCTTACAAGGACTTCCAAGAAGCATCATGTTCTTTTCCTACTAAGTGATACTTGCACAACCACAGACACACATTGTACACACACACACACACACACACACACACACACACACACACACACACACACACACACACACACACACACACCACATTCATTTGTCTGATGTGATGCAATTAACACAGCTCTTTTATGGTCATTCGTATAAACATTTTTTTCTATTAAATATAACAGCCTTTTCATCCAAAATGTAAAACCAGAAAAAGTTGACATTATTTTCAAACAGAATTAAAGTCTTCCTATGGACTGGCATGTACAGGCACAACAGGGCTAAAGCTCCTTAAGGGTTAAAAGCCTTTTGTTTTTTTCCCCATAAAACACTAAACTGCAACAAAAACCACCACAACACTTCCTTATACACCTATTTGTCACTATCTGCACTAAAAAATAGTCCACAAAGTCACTGCATGCAGGTTTATGCAGCTACTAAGAATCTCTAAAATGACATATTGAGACAAAGGACTTTGAGTTCTAAGTTCTGCTTTAAGTTTTGTTCAAGGTGATCATTTGAATATTTTTTTCAGTAAGTTCTGATTAGGTAAAAGGATAGTATTTGGAATAAAATCCCCCCTGTTTAAACAGCTACAGAAGCCCCAATGTCGAAGCTGAAGACCAATGATACCCAAAACACCATCATTTGGCACAAGCTGAAGATTTATGCTTATATAATCAATACACTGCACTGAATGCAAAATACAGCAGATCTTATGAAATGGTAAAAATGAGGAAGTTATTCACTTTCCTCTTAAAGGGACAGTTCACCCAAAAATGAAAATTATCCCATGATTTACTCACTCTCAAGCCATACTAGGTGTATATGACTTTCTTCTTTCAGCTGAACACAATCAGAGTTATATAAAAAATATCCTGCCTCTTCCAAGCTTCATAATGGTATAGAATGGGGCTCAAGATTTTGAAGCCCAAAAAAAAAGTGCACCCATCCATCATTAAAGTAATCCACACGACTCCAGGGGGTTAATAAAGGACTTATATACTTATAAGAAAAATATCCAAATTTAAAACTTCATAAACTGGCTTGTGGAAACACCCAAGTCTAGTTTTGGCAGAAGAGTGACCTCTGATCTGACGCATGACATGTTGATGAACACAGAAAGACATGTTACTCTTGTAAAAAAAATGTAATAAATTGAAATAAATATATTAACCTCTTAAACTTGTCAGTTGCAAATGGGCTCCATTCCAATCCTGCACAACGTCATCTCAACACATAACCTGATATATCATCACAGAATGAGTACTGAGAAATCAGTGTGTATTGAGCCCAATCGAATCGAAAAAATATAATGATCTGAGAGTGAGTTGAGTTTTAGTGACCCCCGAGGTCAATTCTTCAATTCATAGCATGAATATGTTTCTTGAGTTTTGTACTTATTTTTGAAGCAATGTAAAAAAAATAATAATAATAAATAAATAAAAAAAAACACCTATGAGACTTTGATGTGACTTGGTTTTAATATGTTATAAAGTGCATTTTGTTCCATGTCACTGACCCAAAAACTGTGACCTATTTGTAAATGGAAAATTAATGTTCTAAAGAAAAAAAAACCCAAACCACAGAAGGGACTTCGCCTCCTCTTTTCACAAGAATAATGTGCATCCTCTCAACTTTACACAACTCTGATCTGCAAACACTACATGAAGAGCTCCTAGTGCATGCATTAAATACACAACTATATGCTATTTGTAAACTTAAACAATACAACCAATCCATAAATACACACTGTCATGATCATATTCTGTTTTGTCTTGTGTAAAGTCTTTGTTTTCATTGTTACTGTTTCCTTTAGTTCAGCTCAATCATTAGTTGTCAGGGTCTGCATCTGAAAACTTAAAAATGCTGTCTTTGGAGGATGCATTCCAAAAGGCACGTCCGAATCCAATGTTAGCTTCACTTCCTGTCTCCTGAGATAACTTCATCAATCTGTTGCTGCCTTTGATATCCCACAATCCTATGAGTTAAAAAAATAAAGATGGTGTCTGAAAGTTGCGGTTGGTGGTCAGTTTGTGTGTACATGTGTCCAAGCTTTGGTGAAAACCAAACAAATATTTTATCAGTAGTAATTTCGCGCAAGAAAATGACATCAAAAGTGGAAAATTTTGCTCAAAAATGCACATTTACACACAAACTGATCAGCAAGCACAACTTTCGGACGCCATCTTTATTTTTTCTAGCTCACCACAGAATGGAAAGCACAGGATTGTGGGATAACAAAGGCAGCAAAGGACACATCTATGCTGCCTTCAAAAATCGATCAGAGGAAGGTATCTCCGGAAACAGGAAGTGAAGCTAACATTGCATTTGGACGTGCCTTGATGCCTTCCTACCTTGAAATGTGGCCTCCGAAGGCAGAATTTTCCGGTTTTCAGACGCAGCCCAAGTCAGGACACAGCCCAAGTTGTTTTTGGATGTAGCCATAGACATTAATTAGCATCACACCTGTTTCCTTTTCAGTTGATTACCTGCTTCTGTGTATATAAGCCTTCAGCTCCCTTCTGTTCATTGTCTCATGTTAGAGTCCCACATTTCATCCCTTAAAACTCATCTTTGATCACCAAAATTACAAAAAAATTTCCTATGAAAATAATGTCTTCATGCCTTAAAAGAGCTTGAATGTAACTCTACACTCTTGCTTCATTTGGTATATGTGGGCACATATGCAAATTAGTCTCCGCCTCCACTCAATCACACCAGCTCAGAGATCCACTCAGTCAACTTTACTGTAGTAAACGCTACACAATGGCAAGCTGAAATATTGGTTTAATAAAAAAACACCGCAACACTTCCTTTAAATACGTTTTTCACTATGCAAAATCACGTGAAATGACAAATGGATACTTGAGGTCATTTGATCTACCGTAATAAATATTTTAAATTTTGTATGCATATTTATGTAGCTGATTATTACATATAAAAATATTTTCTTAAAAACACTATACTGTTAGGCAGAAGAGGGAGATTTACATGAGAATTACAGGAGATCTTATAAAATATTTAAAGGGTTAGTTCAACCAAAAATGAGAATTCTGCTTACCATAACTGATGTGCGAGTTGAATATTTTTATGCGAATAAAAGTCTAAATTCAATCTGTTCATCATATAAAGCGCTAATGTGTCTTTGGACTAAAACGCTTAGTTCATAAGGAATTAATTTTTACAATCTCTTTATGAACTTTTTGAAGTGTCAAATTGGTAGTTGCATAGTTGTCAATGGAGGGACAGAAGACGCTCAGATTTTATTAAAATTTTCTTCATTTGTGTTCCGAAGATGAATGAAAGTCAAAGATTTGGAACGACAAAGGGTGAGTAAATGATGACAGAATTTAAGTTTTTGGTTGAACTAACCCTTTAAGAGCTTATGATTAAATAAACAGAAAATTCACTGCTTGCTTAGGTGATTAATGCCTCCATTGCACTATGACTGTATATGATTAGATTTGATTAGAAATGATTAGTCTGTGTGATAAATCCTACCTTTTATTTTCATGGACATTCACCAATCATATAAAATTATCAAAATTATGCCATTAATGGGAGGGCTAAATAAAAAGTAAGAAGCTTAGAATATCAGCACGCTTTATGAAATGTCAAAATCAAACTTGAAATGGCCTAAAAAACATAATGACATGATTTTTTTTTTTTGTGAGGAATCAGCTTGGTGAAATTAAAGGTAGGGTAGGCAATTTCGGAGAGGCTAGCAATAGCAAGCTAGCATTGAAAGCATAAGATCCCACCCTCCCTTCAGAGCGCGCTCCAAAGCCATGCCTCCTTCCAAACACATGAATGGACACAGCCAGAGCAGAGTCTGCAAAGTGTCTTAAAAGCTTTAACTTATCTCAAAGCACATAACATTACAATAGTAATGAACGTAAACAACTTACAGAGCTCTTAATTGTACCACCTGACTGCTGCTGATTCTTTTCGGCATTGATAGTTTTGGTTGCCATCTTGTGGTTACGACATGGTGTGAATGCAGCATAAGCTCATTGTTTTAGTTCAGGAGGAACTGTAAAATGTGTCTGCTGTCCGTTTGTGAAGATATATGTACATGTTTTAACATTTAGACTATTTCTGTTATTGATAGCTATCAGGATGTGAAGAGAGTTTCTACCAGTATAATAAAAAGTGTTTATAAAAATTACCTACCCTACTTTTAAAGGTACTTTGTGTCTGTGACCAATGTTTACCGAGCTTGATGACTGATGAAAATACAAACCCGATTCCAAAAAAGTTGGGACACTGTACAAATTGTGAATAAAAACAGAATGCAATGATTGATGCAAAGAATTTCAATATTTTATTCAGAATACAACATAGATGACATATCAAATGTTTAAACTGAGAAAATGTATCATTTTAAGTGAAAAATAAGTTGATTTTAAATTTCATGGCATCAACACATCTCAAAAAAGTTGGGACAAGGCCATGTTTACTACTGTGTGGCAAACCCTCTTCTTTTTATAAAAGTCTGCAAACGTCTGGGGACTGAGGAGACAAGTTGCTCAAGTTTAGGAATAGGAATGTTGTCCCATTCTTGTCTAATACAGGCTTCTAGTTGCTCAACTGTCTTAGGTCTTCTTTGTCGCATCTTCCTCTTTATGATGCACCAGGATCCAGTACCCGGATCCTTCTTCTACGCAGCCATGATGTTGTAATTGATGCAGTATGTGGTCTGGCATTGTCATGTTGGAAAATGCAAGGTCTTCCCTGAAAGAGACGATGTCTGGATGGGAGCATATGTTGTTCTAGAACTTGGATATACCTTTCAGCATTGGTGGTGCCTTTCCAGATGTGTAAGCTGCCCATGCCACACAAACTCATGCAACCCCATACCATCAGAGATGCAGGCTACTGAACTGAGCGCTGATAACAACTTGAGTTGTCCTTGTCCTCTTTACTCCGGATGACATGGCGTCCCAGTTTTCCAAAAAGAACTTCAAATTTTGATTTGTTGATTTGACCACAAAACAGTTTTCCACTTTGCCACAGTCCATTTTAAATGAGCCTTGGCCCAGAGAAAACGCCTGCGCTTCTGGATCATGTTTAGATATGGCTTCTTTTTAGACCTATAGAGTTTTAGCCTGCAACGGCGAATGGCACGGTGGATTGTGTTCACCAACAATGTTTTCTGGAAGTTATCCTGAGCCCATGTTGTGATTTCCATTACAGTAGCATTCCTGTATGTGATGCAGTGCCGTCTAAGGGCCCGAAGATCACGGGCATCCAGTATGGTTTTCCGGCCTTGAGATTGTTCCAGATTCTCTGAATCTTTGGATGATATTATGCACTGTAGATGATGATAACTTCAAACTCTTTGCAATTTTTCTCTGAGAAACTCCTTTCTGATATTGCTCAACTATTTTTCTCCGCAGCATTGGGGGAATTTGTGATCCTCTACCCATCTTGACTTCTGAGAGACACTGCCACTCTGAGAGGCTCTTTTTATACCCAATCATGTTGCCAATTGACCTAATAAGTTGCAAATTGGTCCTCCAGCTGTTCCTTATATGTAAATTTAACTTTTCCAGCCTCTTATTGCTACCTGTCCCAACTTTTTTGGAATGTGTAGCTCTCATGAAATCCAAAATGAGCCAATATTTGGCATGACATTTCGAAATGTATCACTTTCAACATTTGATATGTTATCTATATTCTATTGTGAATAAAATATAAGTTTATGAGATTTGTAAATTATTGCATTCCTTTTTATTCATAATTTGTACAGTGTCCCAACTTTTTTGGAATGGGGTTTTTAAGTTGACTATTAAAAAGAACAGCTGAACATCAGTTCACAAAAAAACTATATTGTTTAGTAGGGCCGGGACAATAAATCGTTGAATCGCGAGAAATGATTGTGGATTGATTCTGAGATTTTCCAAATGCATCACGATTCTCTCTGGAATTGATTCTGAGCTTAGTTTTTAACAGCAGATGGCGCTGTGTGCTTCAGAAACAGCTGTACTCTGCTTGCTTCCATTTCCTATACACACACCACTTAAACTGTCAATAAAATAATCATTTATAAAGTTCAAAAAGGTTGAAGCAAATTACACAGGTGTTTGCCGTGGGCTGTTTACATTAATCTAAGTACTTAGCCAAATGCGTGAGTGCTCTTCTTCGTGATCATTTAAGCGTGCGGTTAAAAACTAGCTTAGCACGTGCTAAAATCTAAGCTCAGAATCAATTCAATAAAGAATCACGATGCATTCGGAAAATCTCAGAATCGATCCACAGAATGATTTATTTTCCCAGTCCTATTGTTTAAATTTAGTTATTATTTCGGAATAAATGTAAAATGCGTAAAAACACTAACTTGCTGAGATTTATTCTTGGTTTTAATAAATAGAACAAAATAGAACTGTATTTGGTTTCTCTTTTTTAATGTAATGATTATTTATCCAGGAAAACGTGACAACGTTAAGTCTAACTGGTACATGAAACAGAAAAACAAACAAACAACAACAAAAAAAAAAAAAACAGAAAAATAAACCATTTAAAAAACTTTCCTCCTCATTTCAGAAAACCACACACCACTGGTTTTACAATATGACTGTTAAATGTACAGACAAAATCCACCACAACACTTCCTTAAACAGGTGTTTTTAGCTAGTTGCAACAATACAGGATATTGAAATGAAAAGAGAATGGAAACTAATCTTGACCTGATTTCTCAGTAACTTCCAATCATCACCACCCAGTTTTTTTCAAAAAAAAAAAAAAAAAAAAAGTAAATAAATAAATAAATAAATAAATCAGATTTGGAGGATAGGTCTACAGTTAATATCAAATTTAGGCTTACAGCAAGGTTAGGGTTCTTATTCACCTCTCATTTCAGTCTGATTTTAGGTTAGTTAGTTATATATATATATATATATATGGGTTGTATCTTAAACTGAAGTCTTAACTGTCTGGTCTGAAGGTTTGTACAGTATAAACATGCAGTTAAATCTCTATACCTTACTGAAATAAAGCAACCTTGACCTATATCAATTTCCTGTTTTTTGGAGGTTAGCACAATAGTTTAATGCTGGTCTATAGTTGGTCGATCAGAAAAACAATGCTGTTCATTATCCAAAATATCTAAAACATAAATTAATTTGATGTTACTGGTTAAGAACTTTGACAGTTTGTGTATAGTTCACCCAAAATCATTGAAAATCTTAATTTTCTATTATTTCTGATTAATGATTAACAGGTTGGCTTAAGGAGAACTATGTTTACAAATAGAAAGAATGATATATTTATTCAAATTCACTTTGTCATTAACTGACAAGTATGCAAGCTTAAATTCCTATTTTATAAAGTATCTACTTTCATTTTATTCCTGATAAACTCTCATTTTCTCATGAAGACCCTCCCCTTCAGACAAGCTATAAAATGGACACTGAAACAGACACATTATTTCATTCTCCTCCTGATCGAAGATGGATCTGCAAATCTCAGTTTTTCTTCTCTTCAATCTTTTCACTGCAGGTACAAATAGCTTTTTATAATTTTTACTAGGCAAACATACAGATCATTGGATGTCTCACTTTCTCTCTGACTCTTTTTTTTTTTTTTACTAAAGGACACTCTCTCTACTGTTACGAGTGCCTGACAGAGAATTGTAAAGAATATCCCGTGAAATGTCCAATTAATGCTACTCGTTGCGAGAGTTCAACTGTGGTGACACAAGTTGGTAAGTCCAATATGATGGATTGTTATTATGAATAGATGGAGATAATTTATTGGTGCTGCAACAGTGGAAATGTAACTTACCACTAGACCAACTTACAGAATATTCTATATAGATATCTGATATTTAATTTGTTTTCTCTCAGATTGTTACAGTAAAAAAAAAAAAAAAATTGAAATTAAAAACATGCAAAATGTTTGCAATAAACACCTTTTTTTTTACTCTCACTGTTTTTTTTCTACTTTCAACTTATAAGTACCTTTTTAATCTAAATATTGTGCAGCTGATCTGCTCTTTCCTGTATCATTCATGTTTTTTCAGGGTTCTTTAGTTCCACAGTGAAGGTTAAAGGTTGTGCTGTTGCTTGTCAAAGCGGGTCCATGAACCTTGATGTGGTAAAGACGTCTACTTCCTGCTGTGGCTCTTACTTTTGCAATGTCGAAGATGCTCCAGGTATCGTACTTTACTAAGTACAAATGACTATCTTCTTTAAAGTGAACACACTTCCATATGACATTTAATCAGGAAATAAAATGTGGGGTGGGACTTGATTTTTTCTTCAAGAATTGGAGCTGCTAAAGGAGTGTTGTTTCATTAGAAGTTATATTTGTAGAGGAAATAAAATAAAAGAACACTTCTTTCCTGCTAGATCCCAGAGCTAACATCCCCAATGGAAACACATGTTACTATTGCGATAAGAAGAGCTGCTCAAACATCATGAGATGTTCAGGGACTGAAGATCGCTGCATTTCAGACAGAGGTGAGAATCTGCAAAAGGAAGAAGATTAAAGTCATAATTTGTGCCTCTCCATCTTTAATGGGTGTTATTTTTAAACTTTACATTTCTGGTCAACTAACTCCCTTTGCTTTCTTTCCTTTCATCAGGAACTTTTGGAGGCCAATCAATGATTGTAAAAGGCTGTGTCTCTAAATCCATCTGTGATGCCGCAGCATCTACTAACGCTCAGGGCGTCTCATGTTGTGAGGGGAACCTGTGTAACGGTGATAAGAGCTTCACTCAGAGCTACATCCAGAGCGTCACCCAGAGCTACACCTTCAACGGTGCTTAGAGTGACACAGAGCTTGACGTACAACAGTGTCACCCAGAGCTTCCTGTTGTCTGCTCTCCTACTTCCTGCTGCACTGAATCCAGCAGCTCTTCTGATTCTACAATGAGACATGCTGTACTGAATATAGAGCTTGTATTTCTTTGTACTATCCTTACCTGAATTTATCACAGATATAAATCCTCTATAAAAAAAAACTGAGTCTGAGATTTCACTGATTACAGAGCTGGTAAAACTATAGGGAAAAGCCCACTTTAATCATACATTTTGAGAAATGAACAGATATAATATAAAAGTACTTAAGTAGGCTACTATAATGAGACCGAAATGTTTGTTTGATTTTGTTGCTGCTTGAGTCTATCACGGGATTATATTTCTTAAACCTTCATAATGGCTAGAAAATAGAGATAAAGGCTGTGAAACTAATGTTTTCCACCAGAGGGAGGCAAAGAAAAAATTAGGCAGTAGAGAAGGCAGGTGGCGACTGCCTTGACATGTGAGATGTATTGTTTATTTGAACTGCAAAGGTCAAACATAAATTAAAATTATTCTGACAGATGTGAAGATGGAGGTGAAGGTGGCACATTGTTCACTTTGAGTGTAGATCCATTGCCTGCGACATGTGAGACTACAGTCATTTTCCTATTGGTACATAATAATTCGATAGGAGTACAAACCTTAATTTCATTGAGGAAGTTCCACTCTGGAAGTTTTCTCTCACAACAAAACACAAAATGACAAGGCTACACAACATTGGGTTACACTGACCCAGCTGGGTAGAAATATTTAAAAAAAGAACACAATAAAATGTCCCAACAGGCTGAACACAGCATTTGGGTAAAAAACAAAAAATCCAATAAAGGTTTTGGAGCTGTTATATCAGCGTGCAGACATCCATTTTTTTTTTTTTAAATAAATATAATCCAGCATTTTTTAGAGTGTAGTAAGAGGTTGATTGGCTGGTTTAGGTGTGTTTAAATGGGACTGGAGCTGAACTGTACAGGACAGTGGCCCCCCCAAGAGCTGGATCTGTTATCCAGACCGGACTATTGTAATGCTCTCTCAGCAGGCCTTCTACTGTCAAGCCTCTGCAAATGATCCAGAATGCGGGAGCAAGAGTGGTCTTTAATGAGTGGAAGAAAGTGCATGTCACACCTCAGTTTGCATTGACTGCCAATAGGCGCTCGCATCAAAGTCAAAGCTCTGAAGACAATCATCGGCTCTAAACTAACTAGTTCAGACTTATGTGCTTAGGCGCCCTCCAGAAGCTTGCTATATATATGTTGCGGACTCTTAGGAAGCCCGCAAGTGTTTAGGGTGCCATTTGGGGCAGGGCCCTTGAGTCATTCATTCAATCATTTGTTTTCGAATGGCTGATTCATTCAGGAGTGAAGTAAATGGTTCTCTTTATGAATGGTCCAATGAATCATTGGTACACCCAATTTGTTTGTTCAAAACACGGATTCAGAAATGAAACACTGCTGTGTGTTGCTCGGAAATGATCAGTTCTGCTTTATCTTTATGCTATTTTTTCGTAGGCAAAACTGAGCAAAACAGACAATATTAAGTCTAAAATAACACAATAATTACTTCTTATATATAGAACGGTTGTAGTATCGCGTTTTCAGGGCAGAAAAACAGCACTTGTGTGATAAAGCTTATCATTTGATGTAAATATGAGACAAACTCAAACAGGGGCATTTTTGAATTTTAGGGACATTCTAACAGCATTTGACAGGCTTCATCACGCAGTGAGTTTTTGATGAAATGTCAGATGGCCTATGTAGAGCTGGGTTGAGGCAAGTCTGTTAAATGAGTTGAAGGATTAAGCGAAGCGATGCGTTTGTGTAAAAAAATCCACTGAAGTAAAATACTAGCTTTCACCAGACAGCCTTCCATATTCAAATTCCGAAAAAAAAAAAAAAAAACGGAACTGGTTCAGTTAAGCCTTTTCCGTAAGTTGAATACAGAAGGTGATCTGGTGGAAGATATTTTACTTCATAACTTGTTAAATACGGATATTATTATTATATTATTATTATTATTTATTTTTTTAACACAAACACATTGCTTCACTTCAGAAGGCCTTTATTAACCCCTGGAGCCGTGTGAAGTATGTTTATGATGGATGGATGTGGATAGATGCACTTTCTTCAGCTCATACTCATCACTGGCATTGTAAAGCTTGGACGTGTCAGGATATTTATTAATATATCTCCGATTGTGTTCATCAGAAAGAAGAAATTCATATAAACCTAGGATGGCTCGAGGATGAGTAAAGCTTGGGCTAATTTTCATTTGAAAGTGAACTTTAATAATTTTAACATCCTTCATTTTTACTGTAATTAAATAATCTAATTAATGCGAAAATTGGCAGCTCTTATATATAAGCAACATTTTACTGTCAATACACTTTACCGTTTTCTTCAGCACAACGGTAACCACAAAAACCAACACAAGAGAAACTCTTTTAAATGCCAAAAAACAACAGCACCGGCATAAAAAATAAAAAAAAACTACTAAAGACACGCAGTGAAAAATTAGCACTGAAAAGGCTTGGGCGGTTATTTTTGCAGCTGACCTTATGTATATGCATTTGTACAAGTTTCTTTTTCAGACACAAAATTTATGGAGGGAGAGCATTAAATGAATCACCCAACATCACTATTAAAACAGATGTGTTAAAAACAACACAACCTGTGTTATATTTTAACACATCTGTGTGTCTAGGTAAGGACAACACATTTTGTGTTACTTTTTTTTAACTCAACCAGTGTGTTATATTCTTCTTAACACAGGCAATGTGTTAAAATATTTAACACACTAATGTGTCAAATCACACAATTTGTGTCATAGATGTGCTATTTTTGACCAGTTAAAATGAATGCAATACACACTCTTAGAAAGGATGTGTTAAAACTGACTCAAAATGTGTTAAATTCTTACACATCAGTGTGTGAGTTTAGGGACAACACTTGTTGTGTTAATTCTGACACATTCACTTCAGCTTGGGTCACACAGCATAGCGTATGGGTCTGTCACGTGATTAAGGAACGACTCAAAAACCCGAAAGACTCATAAAAACAGTGCCCAAGGAAGTCGACCGGAAGTTGAAGTCGGCCGGGTGCTGCCATCTTGTAGCAGAACTTCACTTGCGTTAGCATCCCATTGACTCCCATTCATTTTGGCGTCACTTTGACAGTGAATAACTTTACATATGAGACGTTTAAAGACTCCATTTGTCCATTATTTATTTCCAAAGATACACGACAATGTATAAAGGGCTCCATTACCTTCTATGTTACATTATGGCCCCGTAAAAACATTTTTTGTAAAAATAAGCTAACGATTGCGTCATAACCACTCGACTCTCTGTCGCACATTAGAGAAATTACCATACAGACAGGAAGAGAAGCTCGCAGGCAATCGGGGAGATTATCTTAATATGGCGTACTGGCGTTACATTTTAAAATACTATACAAAATAATTAATCATAATACTTACTCCTGCTCACTCACGCCAAAGAACTCCCCGCTCAAGCTCGCCGTCTCTGCAAGATTAACGATGGCAGTTTGCACGCACAGCTACTAGAAGATTTACATCTATCAGACAGGTTGCTGACGTCATCAAGCTTAGTGTGAGTCTGCACGTCAGAAACAGAAGTGCTAAAAATCCCTAAAAATGGCCTTCACTTGACTCAATTGAGTTCCAATGGGGTCGCTGTGTCCATTTCTATTACTGTCTATGCATAAAAAGAACTAATCAATTCTCTTTCCGGCTCAGAATGCATTGGTAGCGTATGGGTCTGTCACGTGATTAAGGAACGACTCAAAACCAGAAAGACTCATAAAATGAACTAATCAATTGAATCATCAGGTGAACTACTTCTAGCAGTACAGAACCTGTAGAATATTGCACATGCGCGACTGAACGAATCACCCCCCGAGACGACTCGTTCTTCCCGAGTCACATTAAAGATTCGTTCAAAATGAACGAATCGTTCAAGAACGACACATCACTATTGTCTGCTATAATCAATAATGTAAATCTAGTTCAGAGATTGTCTAAATGAGTTCAAGACAAATAACGATTATGTGAAAACATAACACACACAACCTGATCATCTTTTCTCTTTGCTTGTCTGGCTGTTATAACTCAGTTACAGCAGCCCAAACAAAATCTATATATATTATATATATATATTATATATCTATATATATATTAAAAAGTCAAGGGTCAAGAGCTCAACTAAAGCAAACTAAAGCAATTCCTCCTTAGATTCTGCTTGTTAACAGCAGATCACCTTCCTGACACATTTAATGTGTTAAAATCATAACACAATGAATGTGTCAAAATGAACAATTTTATGGTCACATAAGAACGTTACAAAGAGGACATTTGGGATGTTAAAAGAACGTTCCCACACGGTCCTCTGTTGGTCATTTAATAATGTTTCCGGTATAAGTCTAGGGGGACATTCTATTTTGGTTATTTTATGGTCGTGCGAGAACGTTACAAAGACATTTGGGAAGTTAACAGAACGTCCTATAGTAATAGTCCCCTAAACATTCCCAGAACGTCCTGAAGGTCCTCTAAATAACGTTCCCCAACCCTTAAAAGATCTACACATTGTGACCGTTTCCAGGCAACGTCCTTAACCCTAAATGTCCCTATAAATGTCTAAGACACCAGCCAGAAGACCCCAAAAATGCCTTTAACAAGCACATTGCAGCAAGTCAGAAAAACATAGCAAGCAGCCAAAATCAACTTTGTCTTGAGGAACTTTAATTTAAAATCATTAACCTACAATCATTAGGTTGTGGGTGTTTGTGTGTGTCAAGTTTGTGTAGAACTTCACAGTGCGGTCATCATTAAACCCACCCCTTTCTGAAGAGGATAATAGGAATAGAAACATTGTAATTTCATTCTGTTCCTGACACATGATGGATCTGCGAATCTCTGTCGTTCTTCTTTTCATTTTTCTCACTGGAGGTACAAAAAACAGCAAGTATTGAATGTATTATTACACTCTAAAAAAATGCTGGGTTAAAAAAACCCAAGCTGGGTAAAATATGGACAAACCCAGCAGGTTGGGTTAAAGGCACCTATTATGTCCTCTTTCACATGATGTAATATAAGTCTCTGGTATGGTCAAGTTTCAGCTTAAAAAACCCCACAAATTTGCCCCTATTTGGGGGTGAGCAAAAACATGCCTTTTACTATATTACTATATTGCTGGCTAAAAAAATAAATCCAAAATTGGTTGAAAAAAATGGCTGGGTAAAAACAACCCAATCCCTGGTTTTGTCCATATTTAACCCAGCAGTTTTTAGAGTGTAGGCACATATAGAGCGCTAACTCAATCTCTCTCTCTGTCTTTAAGGATATTCTCTCAAGTGTTACAAGTGCAAGTCTGATTCGTCCGGTTCCTGTGATGCAGTGGAGGAGACATGTTCAGCTGGATCTTCTAAATGTCTTAGCACAACAGTGGAAAAGCTTGTTTGTAAGTCCAGTATAATGTGGAAATCTGCCGTAATAGTTTACTGAAAGTGACTGTCGTAGAAGTATGTATATGTTAATCTCATTGCATAATTGCAATTATTTAATGAGGTAAAATTACCTGAACTGCTCTGTTCATTTTAAATGGCAAATGCTTTTATTGTGTGTTGCATAATATGTTTTGTTTTGCTGGTGTGGTCAAAGACAAAGTTGTATTGCATGTGATGAGATTAACATATATTATTGTCTTTTGTAAGAGGATTGAGTTTTCAGGAATTGTTTCTTTACCCTGTTATATAGGAGGTTTGTCCTTTTTCAGGTTCCAATATGGAGTACAACACAACTAAAGGGTGTGCAAAAGAATGTGAACCTCAGGACAAAACGCTTCCAAGTGGAGCAAGAATGTTTATGCACTGCTGTGACTCTGAACTCTGCAATGCAGCAGGTATTCGCCTTTATTTGACTGTTAATGTACATGTATTCATCTAGCAGTTGCCTTTTTCCATAACCACTATTATAATAATTCAAACAAAAGTGATTGTTGTAAAGCTAGAAAAGTGTGGAAAGAAGAAGCTTGTGAATTAGTCAAGTGCTTTCAGAGAGTTTTTGATTGTTTTTATAAAAGTGTGATGAAACTTATCAGCAATTGGGATGCAATTTTTTTTAATAATTTCTATTTGTATAGACTAATTTCCTTTTTGTCTTGATTAGATGGAGTGTTTAAGGGAAGCTTCCTCCTGCTCTTGTCTCCTCTGCTCTTCTACTTCCTGTTTCAGTGATTCGAGTTGCTTCATATTCTACAGCGAAGATCAGCGCAAAAACTGAATATGAGACACGTTCTGTAGTATTGCTTCACTGAATAACGTTTGATTGTTGATGAGCTGTTCTTTGGTGTCATGATTTGGAACTCAAAAATATGCATTCTAATAAACAAATATTATAAACAAACACAGCATCATCATTATGAGCATCCAAATAATGAAAAGACTCAAAACACAAACGCTTCTTACTTAGTAAGAGTATGTGAAATGTGTTTTTCAGTTGGAAACGCACTTATCCACAAATCTGAAAATGTGCTTTTGGTTGTTAAGGTTAACAAGGTTTAACAACCACAGACACACCCGTCACACCCGTCTCACATACAGACCAAACATAACCTGACGGATATAAGGGGAAAATGTGTCCTGAGATATAACACATGTGACACATTCACTGCAAAAAATGCAGTTCTTACTTAGAATTTTTGTCTCGTTTCCAGTCCAAATATCTAAAAATTCTTAGATCAAGAAACATTTTCATGACAAGTAAAAATTATTTTCTTGTTTTTAGGAAAAATAAGTCAAAATTAAAACAAGCAAAATAATCTGCCAGTGGGGTAAGCAAAATAATCTTAATCCAAACTGAAAACAAGATTATATATCTTATTTTTGGTTTGATATAAGATTATTTTGCTTACCCAACTTCTTTATTTTGCTTCTTGATTTAAGAACTTTAAGATATTTTGACTAGAAACAAGACAAAAACTCTAAGTAAGAACAGCATTTTTTGCAGTGTTGACATGTACAGATAAAGTTCAATAAGGCGCCAACATCTCAAATGCCTCCCGAGTCCATTCGACTCGAAATGAGCTAAAATACTGATGTGAATGTTCAATTCTGATCAGTACAATTAAAGTTGCAACTTTGTGCCTGAGAACATCGTAACGCCTGCAGTATTTACTAAGGATCTGATGAATAATGGTCCAAAAAGAAAATACAAAACAAAATATAGCTGCGAGCAGCGATGGCGGGCCCAAGCCCGGTGGCACCGCCACCCCGGTGGCTTCAGGGCAACTGTGCACAGCGGGCAATAGGCACTTAAAACGGTTAAACATCAAAGGACTATGTCAAATTCACTCCACATTTACTGCACTACAAGGTGCCGCTATAGAGCCCCTCCTCCCTGCTCACACAAACGTATGAAATGTACAAATATACAGTACACTAAGATTTTTTATGTTTTTAAAAGAAGTTTCGTCTGCTCACCAAGGCTACATTTATTTAATTAAAAATACAGTAAAAACAGTAATATTGTGAAATAGTATTACAATTTAAAATACCTGTTTTCTATTTGAATATATTTCACAAAGTAATTTATTCCTGTGATCAAAGCTGAATTTTCAGCTTCATTACTCCAGTCTTCAGTGTCACATGATCCTTCAGAAATCATTCTAATATGCTGATTTGCTGCTCAAGAAACATTTAATGTGTACAATTGTACAAAATATTTGTGTACAATTTTTTTTTTTTTCAGGATTATTTGATGAATAGAAAGTTCAAAAGAACAGTGTTTATCTGAAATCTAATCTTTTGTAACATTATAAATGTCTTTACTGCCACTTTTGATTGATTTAATGCATCCTTGCTGAATAAAAGTATTCATTTCTTTAATTTCTTTTCAAAAAAATAAAAATAAAAATTCTTACTGGCCCCAAACTTTTGAACGGTAGTGTATAATGCTACAGAAGCTTTGTATTTCAGATAAATGCTGTTCTTCTGAACTTTCTACTCATCAAGGAATCCTGAAAAAAAAAGTACACAACTGTTTTCAACATTGAAAATAATCATAAATGTTTCTTGAGCAGCATATCAGCATATTAGAATGATTTCTGAAGGATCATGTGACACTGAAGACTGGAGTAATAATGCTGAATATTCAGCTTTGCATCACAGGAATAAATTACTTTGTCAAATATATTTAAATAGTACACAGTATTTTAAATTGTAATAATATTTCACAATATTACTGTTTTTTTTTACTGTATTTTTAATTAAATAAATGTACCCTGGGTGAGCAGATGAAACTTCTTTTAAAAACATTAAAAATCTTAGTGGATCCAAACTTTTGGACTGTACTGTATATGCTTCTTTGTGAGAACATGACAAGAAATTGTTTACTATATTTAACATATGCAGAAGAGACTTACAAGAAATCAAGTTTGTATGTTTTTCCCATACTCAGTGATACCCACAACCACAGACACTTATTTTACGCATTTCACTCACATTCATCCACATTTACATCTGCACTGACACGCACACACACACACATTTACATTTTAATTCGTACAATTTAAACATACAAAATAGTACGAGTGAGGTTGTATGGATTCGTACGAATTAGCCACCTTGTAAAATACGTACAAATTGCTGTGAGATCAGGTTGGAATTTCAGTACACACACACACACACACACACACACACACACTGATCCTTATCTTCTGTTATTCTGAGCTCTTGTGTCCACATACATGTTGTTTGCATAATCAGATGTGTGTGAATAATCAGGCGCAGAGTGGTTATGATTATTTGGGCGTTAAATAATGCCGCAAATAACAATAAACTTACTAAAGCAGGCTGTACTGTACCAACAGGGGACTAAATGCCACTAGGTGGAACAAACTGTAATTTGCTATTCAGTCTGTTCATAATAAATGAAAAGAAACCTAGCTTTGTGGATTTGTTGCTTTTTTCTGGTAACACTTTAATTTAGGGTCCAATTCCCACTATTAACTAGTTGCTTATTAGCATGCATATTACTAAAATATTGGCTGTTTATTAGTACTTATAAAACTTTATTCTGCATGACTTTATTGTCTTAATCCAATACCTAAACTTAACATCCTTAAAGGGTTAGTTCACCCAAAAATTCTTGTCATTTATTACTCATCCTCATGCCGTCCTACACCCGTAAGACTTTCGTTAATCTTCAGAACACAAATTAAGATATTTTAGTTGAAGCTTCCTGAAGCAGTGTTTTGAAATCGGCCATCACTAAATAAGTCGTTATTTAGAGATGGCCGAATATTGTTTTTGGCCAAAAATATTCTCATTGCTTTATAATATTAATATTGAACCACTGTACTCACATGATCTGATTTAAATATGTTTTTGGTACCTTTATGGATCTTGAGAGAGGAAATGTCATTGCTCCCTATGAAGGCCTCACGGAGCCATCGGATTTCAACTAAAATATCTTAATTTGTGTTCTGAAGATTAACGAAGGTCTTACGGGTGTGGAACGGCATGAGGGTGAGTAATAAATGACAGAATTTTCATTTTTGGGTGAACTAACCCTTTAATAAGCAGTCATTATGGGGTTTATTGAGGCAGAAGTTAATAGTTAGTTAATAGAATTGGACCCTAAAAGTGTGACCATTTTTCCTATTGTATCAAAATCGTACTGAACCTTGACCCCAAATCTGAGGTACAGTACGTACCAAACCGTGACTTCTGTGTACCGTTATTTTCATTGGGTGAACGTTCTTTGGGTGAGCGTACCTATTCTTGTTTTGTATAGAAACTCTACAAAACAAATAATTGTATAAAGCTAACCTGTTGTTAGTGTTTTGACAGTGTCAAAGTTTTTGTGTGTGCATGTGTAACCTTATATAAGGCATGTATGTGGTAATTTGGTAGCATTTTGACTGAAATTTACTGCTGTGCCAAGCTGAATGTTGGCTAAGAGAAATGTATGAATACGTTAAAATAGTTGGTTACTGTTCTATAGCTTTTCAATAGCTTAAAAAGTGGCCTAAGAATTAAACAATGTGTCCTAGCCATTCTAAAGAGGTGTACTTTATGTTTGTGCCCCCTCTACAGGTGAAGAGGGTGAAGGTGATCAATATGTAAGTGCAGCTCAAGGCCACAAGAGGGCGCTGCGAGAGCAGACACAGGTCTTCACTGTGCAGTATGGACATTTTTTCGTTGTGCTTTTCACACATATTTTTGTTTGTTTAAAATGGCGTGGGCTTCACTCCTGCTTTGCATTTCCCCGTCTTTTAAGAATCCACACACATGCAACTTCTTGCATGATGTTAGAACTTCCATACTCTCCAGTGTCTGCTTTTTCTGATCTGAGTGTTGGGAGCTTTTAAACAAAGGTAAATAACATCACTTCTGACATTTTAAGAAAATAACTTATACTACAATATTTTATATATATCCTAGTAATCAGTGTCAGTGTTTGCAGTGCAAAAGCTTTAACAAATTTGCTTAAACATTTGTTTGATGTCATAAGCTTCTCAATGCATTCTACCAAAATAGGCAGTTAAAAAATGAATAAAAAAAATCTATGGGGTATTTTGAGCTGAAACTTCACAGACACATTCAGGGGACACCTTAGACTTATATTACATCTTTTAAAAAGACGTTCTAGGGCACCTTTAAGCTAGATAAGACCCATATTCCTCATCTGGAATAGTTTAAAGCCCTTTGAAGCTGCACTGAAACTGTAATTTTGACCTTCAACCGTCTGGAGTCCACTGAAGTCCACTATAAGGAGAATAATCCTGGAATGTTTTCATCAAAAACCTTAATTTCTTTTCGACTGAAGAAAGAAAGACATGAACATCTTGGATGACATGGAGGTCTGTAAATTATCACGAAAATTTTCTTTGAAAGTGAACTAATCCTTTAAAGAGGTTGTTCCACATCATTAAGCAAGTCACAGTTCTCATTATAAAATGGGGAAGAAGGAAAATCTTTCTGAAGATGGAAAGCCTGAAATGGTGTAATGTCTTACAAAAGGCATGAAAACAACAAATATTGTGTGAAAACTGAATGAATACATTTAAAAAAAAACATTCTTGCTTTCATCCTACTCCTTTTTTGTTAAAAACCTAAATAAAATAAAGATAATAAAAGATAAAAATAAAATATTAACAAAGAAAGAAAGAAATTTTACCCAAAAGGCTCCAGCATCCCTGTAACCCTACATATGACAAGCTTGTGAAATACGTCTTTTAGTTGTGTGCTTGAAAATGTGATCAAACTGATGAAACTCTGGTGTGTTTTAGTGTCTTTAAAGGGTCAGTTTTTGTGTTTCACAGTTTGTCTGTTCCCAATTTTAAAGGAAATAAACTTCTGTGGTTCCGTTTGATCATTCAGGACATTTAATGTCCCACCTGACATATGCAGGGGATGGTCATATACTGCTTACTGTAACTGCAATGTTTAAACTGGTTTCCTGGATCCTCAGTAACTTTACATCATGGTCACAAATCCCTAAAGCCTATGCAAACTATGATTTTCTTTCTTCTGCAGAACATGTTCTACATGAGCTTGAGTGAATGATTTCTGGGTGAACTATCACTTTAAGAATGTTGCTTTAGATAGATCTATACAGTGCATTTCATTTCCTTATCAAACTTGTATTTATTTTTAAGTGGCAAGTAAATTGTGTAATCTGTTTCTTTCATTTGCTCATATAAAGATCCTCCTCTTGTGCTAAGCTATAAAATGAGTGCTGAAACAAGCACGTTATTTCATTCTCCTCCTGATCAAAGATGGATCTGAAAATTTCAGTTTTTCTTCTCTTCATTCTTTTCACTGCAGGTACAAATAATCAATAATACAAATATTGTTTGTAATGTTTTCTCTTTTTTTTCATTGGATCTCTCTCTCACTGCCTCTGTTTCATTACTAAAGGACACTCTATCAGCTGTTATGAGTGCAAGGGTGTGAACGGTTCTTGTGCAGTTCAGAAGTTAAGAACATGTCCTAGTGGATCTTCCATGTGCACAAGTTGGACATGGATAACACAACGTGGTAAGACCAGCATGACAGATTGAGTGGTGTAAATGTAACTTCTCATATAACTGTGACTCCTTTTCTTGGCAAAATTTACAAAATCAACCACAGAATATTCTATTTATTTCTGATATTTAATTAAAAATGTATAATTAACAATGCTGTTTAATTAACAATAGCAATTGTATTAAAAATGTTTGAAATAAGAACATTCATTTTTCCATCAAAATAATGTACCAGTCTTTTCTGTTTCATTCATATTTTAGCTGAAACTAGTGAAAAATCGATGACTAAAGGTTGTTCCAGTAGCTGTCAAAACACGGAGTCCAACTTCGGCATTTCAATGAGGACTACTTACTGCTGTGACACGGACGATTGTAACCTCCGAGATGCTCCAGGTATTGTGCTTCAATGATCATGTGCAAATAACTAGTCAACACTCATTTTACTTCCAAAGGACATTCAATCAGAAAATAAAACACAAGGTGAGACATGTCTGTCATGAACTGATTGAATGGAGCAGCTAAAGGAGTGTTGTTTCATTAGATGTTAAATTTTATAAAACTTAAATTAAAAATAATTCCTGTTTTCCCCCTGTAGATCACTCTAATGTCCCCAATGGAAAGAAATGTTACTCCGTTGATTTACAGAACCGCACAACCATTTTGAGTTGTTCAGGAACTGAAGACCGCTGCATTAAAGCAACAGGTGAGAATCTGGAAAAGGATGAAGATTGTTGTTATTTTTGTTTCTCCGCCATTCATTTGAAATATTTGATGCACATAGAGCAATGTCCAGCTTAGACTAACCTTTGTTCTCTTTCTTTTCATCAGGGACTTTGGAAGGAGAGTCAATTTTTGCAAAAGGCTGTGTCTCTAAATCCATTTGTGATGCCACATCACCGTTTTTTAGTATGAGCATCTCATGTTGTGAGGGGAACCTGTGTAACGGTGCTCAGAGTGTCTCCCAGAACTTCCTGTTCCTCTGCTGTTCTCTGCTCTCCTACTTCCTGCTGTTCAGATGAGATAAACTAAATTCATACAGGAAAAAGTATCAGTTTATTTCAGGGTTCATATTTAAATCTTCATGCTGTAAAAAGTTCAAAAGAAAGTGCTAGTTTTTTTTTTTTTCTTGAAGAAAAAATATTAAATCATCATCATGTCCAGAAAAAACAAGTATTATCATTTTTTTTAATTATTCAAGAAGGAACATGTTCAGTATTGCCAGACATATGATAATTATCATATCTCTACGATAATTTTGACCTCTGCACGATCAATAATGGAAAAAAATCCCATAATGTACAATAATTTCAGAACTTTGTGACACTTCAAATGCTGGTCGTTTAATCAGCTTATACTCATTGATCTGTGGATCTCCGATTGTAAGGAGAACGTGAACGTTGTTAGGCACAGTGGCGCAAAAAGTGGGTATGCGCTATATGCGGCGCATAGGGGCGCCGCACCATGGGGGCGCCAAAGCGATGGTTATTTTATTTTTTATTTTTTTAAATAATAAAAGTTATATAAATTTATATAAAAGTTATACATAAAAAAAAAGTTATATAAATTTTAGAGGACTAACAGGCTAGAGTAGGCGCCGGTGCCCTCATAAGATTCCATCATAGAATTTAGACATAAGGGTAATATCGCGAGTGGGCGGGGCGCAGCGCTGAGTGAGCAGCAGTAACGTAAGTGAGTTGTAATTGAAACTCGAAAAAGATGGATAAAGCAAAAAAGTTATCGGGGGCTAAAAATAGAAAAAGAAAGAGGGAAAAGGAAATGACATGTCAAGGGATGCGACAGCAGCTAAATAAGTGGATGGTGAAAGGCAACTGGTAGGATTTAAAATGTGACGTCTATGCTTGGAGGCTTGCAAATAGCCTACGTTAGTCATGTTAACAGATTAGCTAGCATTTGCTAACACTGGGAATGTAGCAGACAGAATATGTAGCTAGCTTAGAATATGCAAAACCGAAGTTGCTGAGCTGAAAACTGAAAAATATAAGGTAGCATGTACAATAAATGACAAGAATCTGGAAAACAACTTTAATATCTCTGGTTTACCGTGGAAATTATGCATATATTTGCTACCAAACATGGAGGCTTGCAAATATTAATGTTGACTGACAAGTGTTTACTTACTTACTGCAAAATAATGTTGCTGATATCTACATTTGGATTTTGGTTAAACCCTTTGGTACCAATCCCATTCATGACACATCTCAATTTTATTAAAGTAAAATGACAACTGGTAAATATAAGGTAGCATGCATAATAATAATGACTAGAAGCTGGAAAACATTACTTATGCAATAAGGCTGGTTTATCATGGAAAGAAATAGTTTTTTTTTTTTTTTTTTTTTTTTTACATATGTGTACATATATAATTATGGTAGGCTTACAGTGGCTGTCTGATATACTTTAAAATAAACATTTATTATTTCAAACCCATACATGATGATGTCCAGCACACTTATTTTTTTTAGAAGTGGGGGTGGGGGGGGCGCCAAAATTTTTTGCTGCATACCCCTCTAACACTGGATAGTTGCACCCCTGGTTAGGCACGTCTTCCATCTGATCTCATTGGCCCGGTTTCACAGACAGGGTTTAGGCTAAGCCAGGATTAGGCTTTATTTCAATTAAGGTATTTAAGTAGCTTTTATAAACATACCCTAGAAAAAAAACATTACTGGTGTGAATCTTGAGACAAAACAACGGCTCTTGACATTTTTTAAGATATGTCAGTGCAAGTTACTTTCAGTTAAAGCAGATCAAAAATGCATTTTAGTCTAGGACTAGCTTAATCCTTGACTGTGAAACCGGGGAATAATGTTTTCTCAGCCAATTAACGCTCCTGCCGCAGCACTTTTAGGTCAGTTTTTTCCCACTATACGCCTAGTTTTTTTATCTATTGTGGTAATTTGCATGTCATGTCAAAAAGTTGTTGGTCTAGATAAATATTTGTATTCTGTACATTTGACTCATCAAGCTCACCTTTATTTATCTCACCTTTATTTATATAGCACTTTTTTACAATGCAGTACACTTTTTTACAAAAATCTCCAGAGTTAAATCAACATTTGGTCCCTCTCTAAATAGTGTTAAAATAACACTGAAGCAGAAATAAAGTTAGTGAGATAATTAAACAATTAAGTGATGATTGTGCGTTAGTGATGAACACCTGCTGTTAACAAGCAGAATCACTGAAGAAAAGAGAAACACAAGAACTACAACTGACTTCAGTCACAGCCTTATTAATTGCTTAATTATTTCATTAACTTTAACTCTGCTTCAGTGTTACTTTAACACTATTTAGAGAGGGACCATATGTACTCTGAGCAGAGTTGATTTAACTCGGTATTGAGCAAGTTCAGTATTGATTCATTCCATTGTAAAAAATCATTAGTTGTTAATTTAGTTCATTTACTTATACTAAAAACTCATGTATACGATCATTTTCTTCCAAATATGCTAATTTTGAGCTTCTGGTACTTGAACATTTCCAGTCTGGCAACACTGGTCTAAGCCTATAACCTAACTCACAATGGAATTTTGACAGCACGTGACCGACAGGTCCTTGACATTTTTTGGGCTAATGATAATACTAAAATGTAATTTAATTATCAGTATCATAGAATAATCCCATGTGTCATATATTCCAGTTGTTCTGATATGATAGGGTTTGGTGAAAAAACACTATATTGTGTACATGAATTCAGGCACTGGGAAGGACACATTGATGACTGTATTTGTGGCGACATGAAAACATCCTCATTGTACAACATTATTACTGGTATTTATGTACAACAGCAGCACTTTTTAATGTTATTTAAAGTACATTATGATTAATACATTGCTTGTTATATGTATGTGCAACATTTCAGCCGTAAATAAAATGTTTTTGCAGATTATCTTCATTAATGATCTATCTACCTCATGAAACTGATTTTGGACAGACGCCTGAGGCTAATTTCACTAATGGTTTAATGATCTACAGCTAAAATAGAGCGAGCTCTGATGAAAACTAAGAGAATATTTAAGTAATTTCTCACTAGAAATGACATCAAAAGTGATAAACATTGGTCAAAAACATACACTTACACACAAACTGAGCACCAAGTGCAACTTTCAGATGCCATCTTTCTTTTTTAGCTTAAAGAGATAGTTCACCCAAAAATTAAAATTTGATGTTTATCTGCTTACCCCCAGCGCATCCAAGATGTAGGTGACTTTATTTCTTCAATAGAACACAAATGATGATTTTTAACTCCAACCGTTGAGGTCTGACAGTCTTATAATGTGAGTGAATGGTAACACAATTTATAAGAGTCAAAAAATATGCACAGACGGATCCAAATTAAACCCTGCGGCTCGTGACGGCATATTGATGTCCTAAGACACGAAACGATCAATTTGTGCGAGAACCCGAACATTATTTATATAATTTTTTACCTAATTTTTTGCCGTTGTCAGAGCGCAATTAGACCTTACTAAGCGAGTGCTGAACGCAGTTGGACATAGTGGTGTATTAGAGGTAAAAAAAATGATATAAATAAAGTTCGGTTTCTTGCATAAACCGATCGTTTCGTGTCTTAGGACATCAATGTGCCGTCATGAGCCGCAGGGTTTAATTTGGATTTGTCTGTGCATGTTTTTTGACTCTTATAAATTGCGTTACCATTCACTTGCATTAGAATGCACAGGATGCATCTTTATGCTTCCTTCAAACATTGATCATGAAGGAATCTTAGGAGACAGGAAGTGAAGCTAACATTGGATTCAAGTAGTATTCCATAAAAAAATAACAATTGCTAATTTTGATTTCATGTTGACTTTAAATGTTCAAAACCATGAGTGTTAATAGGGAGTTGATCTTTGCTGTTATAAAAGCTTCCGCTCTTCTAAGGTTTTCAAATAGATGTTATAGAGCTGACATCACTGAGGTTCAGGTCTGGGTTTGGTCAGTCAGTCAAGTTCTTCCTCAAAAGTCTGTATGATGTAACATTATGAATTGCTTTCACTGGGATTACCTAATCCGTTAATGAGAAGGAGGTTTCCACATACTTTTGGCCATTCCAGGCACGACAAACAGCCAGTTGAGGAATAACTGTCAGTCTAATGTTTTAATCCTTGTGTTTTTGTACATTCATTCTAGTTAGGATAATTAGATGCAAGTAATCAATAATAATAGTAATATGGATATCATTAATATTTAGTAGTTTCAAGGAGCCAATAAAAGAGAATTAGACTAAAGAGAAACCGTTAACACTGAAGATTTTTGAAACAATAAAAAATGTAATCATATTATACCTTTGGGAGAAAACAGAACATAAACATGTACAAAACAATCTATTTGTCATGATCACAGTCTGTTCCTGTCAGTTCCCGGACTACATCTCCCATCATCCTCTCTGCCACTCACCTGTTTCTTTTTTCTTCTACTTCCTGTTTCTTTTTTCATATACAGTTGTGGCCAGAATTATTAGACCCCTTCATAAATATGATCAAAGATGACTCTAAAAATAAATCTGCATTGTTTATCCTTTAGATCTTTAATTCATAAAATTAGCAAAAATCTAACCTTTCATTGAAGGAAAAGAATTGAAAGTGGGGGAAAATAACATTAAGAAATAAATGTTTTTCTCCAAAACACGTTGCCCACAATTATTAACACCCCTAGAATTTTTTATGAGTAAAATATCTCTGAAGTATATTTGCATTCATATTTAAATTTTTTTTAGCTCACCGGGGTGATCATGAACATGAAATTGTCCAGCCAGGACTTCCTGTTACACAGGAGTATAAACATGAGGAAACACAAAGGCAAATTCCCTTAATCATTCATCACAATGAGAAAAAACTAAGAATATAGTTCTGATGTGCAGAAAAAGATTGTTGAGCTTCACAAAATAGAAAGTGGCTGTAAGAAAATACCTAAAACATTGAAAATCCCCATTTCCACTATCAGGGCAATAATTAAGAAGTTCCAATCAACTAAACATATTACAAATCTGCCTGGAAGAGAACATGTGTCTATAGTGTCCTAATGCACGGTGAGGAGGAAAGTTTGAGTGGCCAAAGACTCTCCAAGGATCACAGCTGGAGAATTGCAGAGATTAGTTGAGTCTTGAATCTCAGAAAGCCTAAAAAAAATTATCAAACAGCACCTACATCCCCACAAGTTGTTCAGGAGGGTTTCAAGAAAAATCCTCTGCTCTCATCCAGAAACAATCTCCAGCATATTCAGTTGTCAGACACGACTGGAACTTCAAACGGGACCATAGAAGCCTATGGTCAGATGAAACTAAAACAAGAGCTTCTTGGCAGCAAACCCACCAGATGGTTTTGGTGCACACATGGGTAAAAAGTGTCCCATGCCCACGGTTAAATATACTGCTGGATCTTTAATGTTGTGGGCCTATTTTTCTGCTGGAGGTCCTGGACATCTTGTTCAGATACATGGTATCATGGATTCTAACAAATACCAACAGATAAAAAATCAAAACCTGACTGCTCCTGCTAAAAATCCAATAATGGGCTGTGGTTGGATCTTCCATCAGGACAATGATCCAAAACAAACATCAAAACCAGCACAAAAATGTGTCACTGAGCACAAAATGAAGCTTCTGCAATGGCCATCCCAGTCCCCTAACCTGAACCCTAAAGAAAATGAGTGGAGTGAACTGAAGAGAAGAAGCACCAACATGGAGCTGGAATCTGAAGGATCTGGAGAGATTCTGTATGAAGGAATTGTCTCTAATCTCTTCTCAGGTGTTCTCCAAACTCATCAGGCGTCATAGAAGACGACTCGGCGCTGTTATCTTGGCAAAAGGAGGTTGCAAAAAGTATTGAATAAAAGGGTGCTAATAATTGTGGGCAACGTGTTTTGGAGAAAAACATTAATTTCATAATGTTATTTCCCCCCCCCCCCCCCACTTTCAATTCGTTTCCTTCAATGAAAGGTTAGATTTTTGCTAATTTTATAAATTAAATATCAAAAGGATAAACAATGCAGATTTATTTTTAGAGTCATCTTTGATTATATTTATGAAGGGGTCTAATAATTCTGGCCACAACTGTAGATCTCTGTGTTTAATCATCAATAATTAAAATAATCCCAAGCAATTAGAATCACTGGCTGATATTCTCTCAAAACCATGATGTTGAGGGAAAAAAAGTCAGACTGATATTTGATTTAAAAAAGAAGAAACACTGCTTGACATAGAATTTTTTTTTCATGAGCTTTCTTTTAATTACAGAAAAATATACCAGGATAACTACAAGGTAGTTTGTGACGTCAGAAACACCAGTTTGAGACTGTCTTTAGATGATCGAAAGAGAAAATACTCAGCAATGGTGTTGACTTATGAATTTGCACATGTTTTGTCTTGAAGCATATTAAAAATGCCACACAGACATATAAACAACATTAAAAACTTGATTTTCACCACAGAGGGACAGGGAGACTCAACTGAGACTCAACTGTGTTTGCCGAGCTGTACACAGCTGTACACATTTGCATGTTGCAGCTCACTATTCACACAAATGATGTTGCTCCTACAATTGTTTTACATTATGAAGCAAGTCAGTTATTCTCATGCAACATGGGGAGTGCAATGTAGTGGTGCAATGTTATGCAAAAACATTGCTAATATTTTGTAAAAACTGAATGAATGAAAAAACTTGTTCTTGCTTTTATCCTACTCCTGGCTTTTTTATTAAAACATAAATAAGATAAAGATATTAAAATATATAAATAAAATATTAACAAAGAAAGAAAGAAATAGGCTCCAATAGGCTCCAACATACCCTATATATGACATGGTAAATTTATCTGCCAGTGGTGTAAAAAAAAAAAAAAATCTTGTTTCTGTTTGGGACAGAAAAAAGAACAAGATTTCAAAAAAGATTTCAGAATCAAGATTATTTTTCTCACCCCAATGGGTGATATCTTATATCATTTTATATTAAAAATATCTTATATCAATTTACTTATCTAGTAAAAGCATCTGGATTTTTAGATATTTAGACTGGAAACAAGACAAAAATACTAAGAAAAGCATTTTTGCCATGCATGGACAAGCTTGTGAAATGCATGGAATACGTCTTTTAGTTGTGTACTTGAAAATCTGATCAAACTGATGAAACTCTGGTTTGTTTTAGGGTCTTTAAAGGGTCAGTTTTTGCATTTCACAATGTGTCAAGTCTGTTCCCGATTTCAGAGGAAGTTAAACTTATGTGGTTCTGTTTGATCAGGACATTTACAGTTTTTCTCAATCGATTTGACACATTTCTCCAAAGTAATGTAACTCAAAACAGTTAACATAGTGATCTAAACACTTTCTTACCTTTGCCAAACAGTTCAACTTTACTGCAAAATAAAGAGCTGCATTTTTTTCTAGTAATGCATTTATTAAAAGTACATAAAATCAATAGACAATATGCCTGTATAGTTCTGATGCTTGTATTTACTTTCAATAAATGCATTACTAGAAAAAATGCTGTAACAACTGTGTGTAATCTGAAGTTTCTGTTTCTCTGTTCATTTTCTCATGAAGATCCTCCCCTTTTGATAAGCTATAAAATGGGCACTGAAACAGACATTATTTCATTCTCCTCCTGATCAAAGATGGATCTGCAAATCTCAGTTTTTCTTCTCTTCATTCTTTTCACTGCAGGTACAAAGACAAATAGTGTTTGTGATGTTTTCTTTTCTTCTTTTTTCCATTGGATCTCTCTCTCACTGTTTCTGTTTTATTACTAAAGGACACTCTCTCAGCTGTTATGAGTGCAATGGTCTGACAGGTTCTTGTGCGGGACAAACGGTAAAAACATGTCCCAGTGGATCTTCCAAGTGCATGAGTTTGACAGCGATAACACAAGGTGGTGAGACCAGCATGACAGATTGAGTGGTGTAAATATATATACAGTATATATATATATATATATATATATATATATATATATATATATATATATATATATATATATATATATATAAAATGTGACTCGTTTTCTTGGCAGAATTTACAAAATCAATCACAGAATATTCTATTTAATAATAAATGGTAAATTTTTGACATTTATTTTTCAATCAAAATAACGAACCAGTCTTTTCTGTTTCATTCATATTTTAGCTGAAATTAGTGTAAAAGTGAAGATTAAAGATTGTGCTCCTGCCTGTCAAAATGGGTCCATGAACTTCGGCATTTCAACTTTGACTTCTTCCTGCTGCGACACGGACCAGTGTAACCTCCAAGATGCTCCAGGTATTGTCCTTCAATGATCATGTGCAAATAACTATCTTCTTTAAAGTCAACACTCATTTTACTTCCAAATGACATTCAATCAGAAAAAAAAAACACAGGGTGTGTCTTTCTGTCATGAACTGACTGAATGGAGCAGCTAAAGTAGTGTTGTTTCATTAGATGTAATATTTTATACAAATTAAATTAAAAATAATACCTGTTTTCCTCCTGTAGATCACTCTAATGTCCCCAATGGAAAGAAATGTTACTCCATTGATTTAAAGAACCGCACAAACACAGTGAGCTGTTCAGGAACGGAAGACCGCTGCATTAAAGCAACAGGTGAGCATCTGGAAAAGGATGAAGATTGTTGTTATTTTTGTTTCTCCACCATTTATTTTAAATATCTGATGCACATTCAGCAATGTCCAGCTTAGACTAACCTTTGTTCTCTTTCTTTTCATCAGGGACTTTGGGAGGCCAGTCAGTTGTTGTAAAAGGCTGTGCCTCTAAATCCATTTGTGATGCCACAACACCGGTTCCTAATGTTCAGGACATCTCATGTTGTGAGGGGAATCTGTGTAACGGTGCTCAGAGTGTCTCCCAGAGCTTCCTGTTCCTCTGCTGTTCTCTGCTCTCCTACTTCCTGCTGCACTGAATCCAGCAGCTCTTCATCCTACAATCAGACACACTGTACTGAATATATACTCTTTATTTTCTCTGTACTGTCTTTGGTGTTCTGATGTGAGGAACTGAATTTATACAGGAAAATGTATCACCTTATTTCAGGGTTCATATTTAAATCTTCATGCTGTAAAAAGTTTAAAAGAAAGTAGAAAAGAAAAAAGTATTAAATCATCATGTCCAGAAGAAACAAGTATTATCATTATTTAATTATTTTAAAAAGGAACATGTTAACCTGTTATTGTAAGCCCTTACAATTAGGGTGGTTAAGGGACTCTTAATTTGAAGAGAAAATGTAGTGACTGCAGTTCTCCACCGTGATGAGCGAAGTAACGTAATTGAGAACGGAGCCATTCTACGAATGAGAGAGAGAGCGGAGATAGAAGATTGTTGATTCAGAGTGCAAATATTTTAAAAGAGTAATATAGTGTAAAGTTCCTTTCCAGTCGAATCCGGGAGAAAAAAACCCATCTTTTTGTACTTTGTACTTTTTGTATTTTGAGGAACTCCGGTGAGTGTTTTGTTCCTCCGTTATTGCTCTGTAATCAGTCATATGTGTTCAATGGACTACATGCAAAGAGCTTAGATCCCAAGAGGCGACACTTTGATACTTTTTGGGTAACAGCCACTAGATGGCGCTCCGGTAGCGCGGCCGCCATTATGGTATGAAAATACTAACTGGACCATAGAATCCTTCACATCTTCACAATTTCACTGCCAAATCAGGAGCGCAATAGAACAGTCACCAGTAAATTATGGCTCCTACAGTAAATGTCTGAACCTTCTGTCTTATCTATGTTAAATAAATTCCTCCTAAAACATGCTAGCTTACGCTTGTCAACATTGAGTCCAGCGTCTCTTTTTGCCTCCAGCTAAGCCCCGCCCACCAGGAAACATTGCAATGTTTACAAACTTTTAAGGGGTCTATTGAGTATTTTCATATTATGCAACTTTACACATTTATTAATAGTAAGTTAATAATGAATACATTTAAGATCATCATGTTTGCAGCGAACAATATATTTCAGACCTAGTTGAGTAGGCTAATAGTAATAGGTCTGAATTGAAATAGGTTATATTATACGTTTTAACGGATCACGCTACAAACATAATGGTCTTAAAATACATGATGCATTGCTGTGTCCGTTATCGCATAATTCCCTCTTTTGGACACTTTTGCTTTAACGGACATTAGACAACACTGCAAAATCAAGCTGTTATATTCATATATTTATTGTCCAACATTCTCAATTTTTCTGATGCATGTCCTTAATTTAATTTCATATGTTGGTATTAATTTAGTGTTTATAATGCTAATACCAGATCTTTTAAAGAATTTTAACCCAAACTGACTGGGTTTCTAGAGTACAGGAGCCCTAAACGGCCATGGATTAGGCTATAGAGTGCCCCAGGGATGACGCGTTTTTGTAGGCAAAACCCGGAAGCGAGTTAGCAGTTTAGGACTTCCGGTTCCAACGCCGTAAAGTCTGTGGGTTTTTTGAATGGGTTTTTGCTAAATCGCCTGAAATAAGGTCTGTGCTTAACAAAGCCTCTAAATACTTTCACGTTTTGATCTATGACATAAAACACACCAGTTATAACCCAGTTGTGATTTTTTAAACTTTTACTGTGTCTTAAAATCGGTGGTTGCTAACAAATTGCTAAAAGGGACTACTTCCTTTGGCAGGGACTTTAGACATCATCATGACAAACAGGACATTTGGACAGCATTTCTCATGAAAAAGTGGAAAAGTATTCATACACAGCGCAGATCATAATCAGTGAGCATGTTTTTAAATAGAATTGTTTTCTAAATAAAGTTTGAGGACGCTTGGTGGTGACGACGTTGATCCGCGACCATGGTGTGCTGTAGTCCGTTTATAGCCTACTGTTAGCCTTTTATATCTGATGACTTTATTTAGGCTTCAAAATCTATAAATGTTGTGTTAACTTGTAAAGATTATCTTGATAGACAAAACATGCAAGTGTCATAACCCTTTGTTAAACACAGAGCTTATTTTCTGCGATTTTCCAAAAGTCTATGGGAAAAATGAATAGGCTTTCAGTCGAGGGAACCCGTGTGCTGCTAACTTCCGGGTTGGCCTACAAAAACGCGTCATCCCTGGGGCACTCTATTATTTTTTTTCTATCTTGTTTTCTCATGATCTCGAGATAACAAAAGTTGTTTTCTCGTGATCACGACTTAATTTTCTCGTGATCTCGAGATAACAAAAGTTGTTTTCTCGTGATCACGACATAAAAGTTCTTTTTACAATGACTGATTCTGAAACACTGTACCCGGATTCTACTGTTGCTATAGTAACGAACACAACTTTGACACGTATCTGTTCGACGGATAAAACATGCGCTCTTATACTTGCTGTTATTTCAGCTAAATGTTTACTTCACTTAATAATAAAGTTTACAATAAATAAATACATATAGGCTAGTCAATCACTGTTCAATAAATGTACGCTTAACATATTGTGTAATTAACATAATATTCAACAGAGCATCTCAAGCGCAGGCAGAGTGCCTTCAGAAAGATGCCAGATTATTCTATAATTGTAAAACCTTTTAGATTAAACCAATTTTATTTTCCATACTCATTTTAAATTTAATTCAGTTGGCTAAAACAATCTTGCTGTTTGAGAAGCGTGTTTATGTGTATGTGTGTTGTTTCCTACAAAGAAATGTAGAAAATACAATAGGTCACTATCACTGAATTAAATGACAAAGGCTATAAATCATTTCTTATCAATATACATTAAGTGACATATTTAGGTAAACGAAAACTGAAACATTTAACAGTTAAGTTAATCGTTTAAGGCACACAATACTGCACAAAATAAAGCGATCACGAAAACTATCTCTGTTCGAAACTCGTACAATCTGAGCCAATATGAACTAAAACAGTAAAGTGGATATTTACAGCGCATCACCAGTTATATTTGGTAGCCTAATATACTGCCATCTGTTGGCACATTTGTGTAATTTAGAGAATAGATTAAGTCGTGATCACGACAAAACAACTTTTGTTATCTCGAGATCACGAGAAAATAAGTCGTGATCACGAGAAAACAAGATAGAAAATAATAATAATCCATATGGCCGTTAGGTCTTCCGTACTAGAGGGCAAAGTTTTTGTGAAAAAAGAAAAAAAAACTGGAAGACTTGAACAAAGTGTGTAAAATAAACTGTAAAAAGGGTTTGATGATCACTAGTGATAGTATTTTTATTTTATTTTTTTATCACAGCTGATATTGCCAGAAACTAGTGGACTGCCATGCTTTCACCACAAAATGGCGGAAACGCAGGGCTGCTGCTGGGCGCCGATGTTTCAATGGAACGTTCTATTGAGTGTCGCTTCTTGTTAGTGAATATTCTTTGCTATATGCACGGAGCCTTCTTTAGAACTTCGCATTAAAGGTGCCCTCGAATTAAAAATTTAATTTATCTTGCCATAGTTAAATAACAAGAGTTCAGTACATGGAAATTACATACAGTGAGTCTCAAACTCCATTGTTTCCTCCTTCTTATATAAATCTCATTTGTTTAAAAGACCTCCGAAGAACAGGTGAATCTCAACATAACACCGACTGTTACGTAACAATCGGGGTGTACGCCCCCAATATTTGCATATGCCAGCCCACGGTCCCAACATTATCATTATAAAAGGCATTAGACAAGAGCAAAACGTCTGGATCAACGTCTGAATCAACAGACTAGGTAAGCAAGCAAGAACAGTAGCGAAAATGGCAGATGGAGCAATAATAACTGACATGATTCATGATATCATGATATTTTTAGTGATATTTGTAAATTGTCTTTCTAAATGTTTCGTTAGCATGTTGCTAATGTACTGTTAAATGTGGTTAAAGTTACCATCGTTTCTTACTGTATTCACGGAGACAAGAGTCGTCGCTATTTTCATTTTTAAACACTTGCAGTCTGTATAATTCATAAACACAACTTCATTCTTTATAAATCTCTCCAACAGTGTGTAATGTTTGCTTTAGCCACGGAGCACTATCAAACTCAATCAGAATCAATGTAAACAATATAACAGTATACAATACTCACATAATCCGACGTATGCATGACGAACACTTTGTAAAGATCCATTTTGAGGGTTATATTAGCTGTGTAAACTTTGAGGCACTGTTAAAGGCAAGCGCGAGCTCTGTGGGCGGAGATTTAAAGGGGCAGCAGCATAAATCGGCGCGTTTATAATGATGCCCCAAAATAGGCAGTTAAAAAAATTAATTAAAAAAAATCTATGGGGTATTTTGAGCTGAAACTTCACAGACACATTCAGGGGACACCTTAGACTTATATTACATCTTTTAAAAACATAATCTAGGGCACCTTTAATTTAAGGCAGCTCGAAAACTTCAGCTGAGATGTCATTTGCTGTGTATTGAGCATCAGTAGTGTAATACTCAGTTTATAATCAGAATATAGTCACTTAAATAGTCAGGCATAGCATTAATTTAGTTCATTTAAATTTAGTGGGACTTGTGCTGCAGTAGACCTTCTGTTGTTTGGACCAGACTGGATAGCCTTCATTGCCCTCATGCATCAATGAACCTTGGGTGCCCGCAACAGCCTGTCACTGGTTTGTGGTTTGTCCCTCCTCTGATCACTGTTGGTAAATTCTCACCACTGCTGGCTGGGAGTGACACACAATCCTTGCCGTTTCAGAGATATTCTGAAAAGGTGACCTTGCCATAACAATTTGGCACTTGCCAAAAACGCTCAAATCTTTATTTCGGCCCAATTCTCCTGCCTCTTACAAAATAGAAGTTTTCTTAAGTGTGCTATTAGTATAATTCTTTTAAACTAAAAATAAAGTTTACTTTCAGTCTACATTTTATGTACTTATGTACTTCATTTTATGTACTCTGAAATATACTTAATTTTATACTGACCAAAAATTCTAGATATATACTTGTACTCATAAATACTTGTTTTTGATCGAGATATACTTAAAAGTATAATGAAGTATTCTGTTCACGGATTTCAAAAAAGGCTCTTGCATAAATTGTAAACTATAAGTATGATGTTAAGAAAACGTAAAAGTATACTTGCAGTATAAAACTACTAAACTAGTAGTTTACTGAGAGTATACATCAAAAGTGTACTTTAATAAACTAGCAAATGTGCTACAAGTATTTGACTATAAACTCAGTATACCTATAGGTTCACATAGTTTCAGTACACATGAAAAATGTAGTTGTAAACTAGTTGTGTACTTAAAGTCTACTACTGTTACACTTAAAGTATGCTTAAAAGTATAATTTTATACACTACAAAAGTGGGCCAATTTAGTCCCAAGTAGTACTAGTACACTTACTAATGTGTGTGTGTCATAATGTTTTGGTTCATCAGTGTATAGCTCAATACATTTTATTTTCTTCAGAATTTTGCTGTATGATATGTCTTCATTGTATTAATAATGTATTAACTGCATTTTATGTAAAAAGTGCTGAAAGTGCTATAAGCTACCCATTTCATATAAGCAGCAACTGTTCTTTGAAATGATCTAGAAGAATGTCACTTTTCTACATAACTTTCTTGACAGTGCTGGTTATGAAAGAACTGTGATGCACTGTATAGGCATCCATGTACAGAATGCTTTTAAAATAATTATATTGTTCTAAGTCACTTTAGCATGCATCTGGGAGACACACAGTACTATTATTGTTTATCATGGTTTAACATATCCAAGAATACAGAAATACAATAATTCTTATTTTATATATATATATATATATATATATATATATATATATATATATATATATATATATATATATTTCCATAAAAAGTTTTAACAGTATTCTAAAGTGTACTTCTTTTGCACAAGGGTGATGTTATTTTAGACAATCATTTTAGTGAAGTCCTCTAGAATTTGATCAGTTTGATGGTAAAGTAAACTCTGATTTATTTATTTAATTATTTTGAGTTTGTATGTGGATTACCTGTAAGAATTTTAATTTTTTTAAAGACAGTTCATGATTTAAAAAACCACCCATGCACTGACATAGTGTTGCTAATTCCAATACTCATTTTTATCATTTAAAGTATCATTTGAAATCATTTTGAGTGAAAAGTGAATGGGAACACCTTAAGCATTCTTTAGAATCCTGAGAGTCAAGATTTGGCAAAAACAATAAAATGAACCCCTTGGTCTTAAAAACAAAAGCAAAACTTAAAACTAAACAAGTTTGGCCTGTATGAAGAACAATGGACCCTTTTCAATACGGAATGCAGAACAAAGTATACCATGCAACATATGGATGAGAAAATGAGATAATGTTCAATTTCAGAAAAACTATTTTAAATGTTTAATAAAGCAGAAGATTAATTTCCTTATTAGACCATCCATATGGATAATTAGTTGGCAAGAAAATGTAAATCTACCTGTTTTATCTATTTATTTTTTGCTTTTTTGTTTTACTTTCATTTTCAAGACCCTCCCATTTTGCTAAACTATAAAAGCGCTGAAACAGGCATGTTACTTCATTCACCTGTTCATCAAATATGGATCTGCAAATCTCAGTTTTTCTTCTGTTCGTGCTGTTCACTGCAGGTACAAAGACAAATAGTTTTTGTTTATAATGTCATTATACAGAACACTGATGTCCCTCTCTCATTGTTTCTCTCTTTTAAATGACTAAAGGACAGTCTCGCAACTGCTATCAGTGCACAAGTTTGGCGAGCTCTTGTGACCAGGTAACATGTCCTACTGGATTTTCCAACTGCTTAGGCGCAACACTAGATATTGGTGAGTGCAGTTTGATGGATTAAAATTTACTGGAGCTGCAACAGAGTTTACTTAAACAGTGTTGAACTTTTTAAAAAACTGCTACTGATTTTCTGGAAAGAATTTACAATTGCAAGCATAGAATGTTCTATATAAACAATTGAAATGCAGTTCTTTTCACTCAAATTGTTATTCTGATCATGTAATTTAAAATTTGAAAAAAAAAAAAAAATTTAAAGCATTTTCATTAACACTCAAGGTTGTTAACACAGGATTAAAATACTAAAGCAGTAATATTAGTTGATGTGAATTTGTTTGACATATTTATATGAATACATTTTCCGTAGTTTAACTGCTTATAATATTTGTTTTTCAGTCAACTATACTAAATTGACAGTGAAAACTTGTGGTCCACTTGTCTGTCCAAGTGGGTCTATCAACCTTGGCATTGGAAAAATCTCTTCTTACTGCTGTAACACAGACTTGTGTAACACCCAAGATGCTCAAGGTATTGTACTTTACAGTCATTGAACAGTTTACAGGAGAAAAAAAAAAAAGAAGGACGGAACTTGATTTTCTATTGACGATTGTGACATCAGCTGAAAAGGAATGTTGCTTTACAGGCAGCGGAGGCTGTTGTGTATCATTAGCCCCTTCCACACATTAGCTAATCCCCATAGGCAGACAGGCAGTTGATTCATTAAATGATAAGCTATTTCCTCACAAAAGTGGTTCAGCATTTTGAAGCCTCTCCTCCATTGACTTCCATTTAGAAAAAAAATAGCCTCTTGTCTCCTTCCCTGCACACCACAGCATTAGCGTTAGCTTTTTTGTCTAAGGTTGCAGGCCTGCCTTCAAGTGGCTTTGATCACACCCCTGTCTTGATAGCTCCGCTGATGCAACCGTCATGAACAGTCAAGAACACACCGATGCAACCGATCGGCGATAGTTGCCACTTGCAGTTGAGGAGGAGCTGAAAACACTTTCTGCTTTCCGCCGTCACCCTCCCTGCCTCAATTCGGCACAGTGGGAGCACTATCCCATAAAAGCGCCAATGGGAGTGAAAAGTTCGCTATTTAAGAACACGGGCACAACCAGATCATTTTCATAATGACCAAAGCAATCTACCAAGAGCAGCGCAAATTAGTGTCAAAGACTACAGAATGACACAAGACGCGTCACTTGTATTGTTTTGAATGGGAGAAAGTACAATGTGCAATATGGCGGAATAACTCCCGCCTTCTAAATAAGAGTAAAGTCATCACTTCAGTGCAGCGAAGCTCCGGTTCCTATAGAAACAGTCAGACGCATGCTTCCAAAATGAGACACAAGAGATGCGCACTTAGGACTGTGCATTAGCTTGATCCAGCCTGAAAAATACCATCATGATTCGAGCGTTTAGAAACAAAATTTATTAAACAGTTGTTGTCAGATTTCATTAGTGATTATAAATATGAAATTTGATCGAAAGCTTGGTGAACAGCTTTGGAGAATTTGATGTTTCCTCATTCAAAGAGATAGGAGCTGCACTTGCATTCCCGAGAGGCGTTTCAAAGATGGCCGCCGAGGGAAATGACTTGTCTTAAAGGGACTTTGTTAGTGTCTGGTTTCAGACATGCTTTTTTGGTGTAAATAATGGTGCAAATACCAGTAAAAAGACAAGCGCAAACTTTAGTAAATCACCTTGCGTGATTCATTTAAATACTCTCCTCCCATAAATTTTGCATCTGAAAGGGAATCTCCAACAAAATCATATGCATTAAGATCAGCTGCAAAAATACTCTGTCCATGCGCTAATATTTCACTGCGTGTCTTTAGTAAATCCTGACGGTATTTTTTTAAAGCCAAAAGATTGTCTCAAGACAGTTAATGTCAAGTTTAGGTTTACAGCAAGGGTTAGGGGCTTCTACGCCATTCATATATTATTTCCCTCTGATTTTAGGGATAAGATATTAGGTTTCGGGTTAGAACTATAGTTTTGGACCGGAATGTTGTTCTAGAATCAACAAAATGCTGATTCACGACCATGGTTTACTTGGCAAAATCACTGCGACCGTGCAGAATAAGACCAGGACCCTGTAAAGAAAGCACATCTATTTTTCCTCCTGCAGATCCCTCCAACACTGCCAATGGTAAGTCATGTTACTATTGTAATGGGAAGAACTGCTTGAACACAGTGAGCTGCACGGGGAGTGAAGACCGCTGCATTAAAGCAACAGGTGAGCATCTGGAAAAGGAAGAAAAGGATTAAAGTCATGATCTTTTAAACTCTCTTAGGTTTTAAATATTTGACACAGATCACATACAGCAATGTCCAGCTTAGACTAACTTTTGTTCTCTTTCTTTTCATCAGGGAATTTTGGAAGCCAGTCATTTGTTGTAAAAGGCTGTGTCTCTAAATTTATTTGTGATGCCACATCATTTATTCCTAATATTGATGGCATCTCATGTTGTGAGGGAAACCTGTGTAACGGTGCTCAGAGTGTCTCCCAGAACTTCCTGTTCCTCTGCTGTTCTCTGCTCTCCTACTTCCTGCTGCACTGAATCCAGCAGCTCTTCATCCTACAATCAGACACACTGTATTGAATATAGAGCTTGTATTTTCTCTGTAGTATCTTTGGTGTTCTGATGTGATGAACTGAATTTTTACAGGAAAATGTATCACCTTATTTCAGGGTTCATATTTAAATCGTCATGCTGTAAAAAGTTCAAAAGAACACTCTTAAAACAGATGTGTTAAAAACAACACAACCTGTGTTATATTTTAACACATCTGTGTGTCTAGTTAAGGACAACACATTTTGTGTTACTTTTTTTTAACTCAACCAGTGTGTTATTCTTCTTAACACAGGCAATGTGTTAAAATATTGAACACACTAATGTGTCACAAATCACACAATTTGTGTCATAGATGTGCTATTTTTGACCAGTTAAAATGAATGCAATACACACTCTTAGAAAGGATGTGTTAAAACAGACTCAAAATGTGTTAAATTCTTACACATCAGTGTGTGAGTTTAGGGACAACACTTGTGTTAATTCTGACACATTTACTGAGTCAATGATTTTAACACAGTAAATGTGTCAGGAAGGTGATCTGCTGTTAACAAGCAGAATCAAAGGAGAAAATCACAATTTTTAAGCCACCATCGTGGAGATGAGTGTTTGCTTTAGTTGAGCTCTTGAACCTTGACTTTTCAATATTAGACTTTGTTTAGGATGCTGTGATTCAACAGCAGAAGATCAGCTTTGTCAATATAATCTGAAGAATTTATTAAAAGTTGTTCTGATTTAAAAAAAAAAAAAAAAAAAAACATTTTCATTTCAAGACACAGACATCAAGAATCATCCTGTGAATCTCAACAGTGGTGAGAATAATAAAGCATGTTGCAGTGCATTCTGGGAGCCACCAATCAAAATTCATCCATGGCTCCCATCATGCATTGCTGCATAAATAAATTATGAGCTTAATTGTTTTAGTAATTTCCTTTATTCTCACTATTTTATTTTTTTTCTCTGTTTTATGTGACTTTTTAGTAGCTTATTTTCTAATGTTTCTAAAATCAGAATATGTTGCCTGTCACCACTGTTGAGATTCACAGGCTGATTCTTGATGTCTGTGTGTGCCTAACAGAAAGGTTTTTTTTTTTTTTTGATCAGAATAACTTTTTAAGAAACACCTTTGAATTATGTAGAAAAAGCTGATCTCCTGCTATAATCAATAATGTAAATCTAGCTCAGAGATTGGGCTCTAAATGAGTTCAAGACAAATAATGATTATATGAAAACAGAAACACAACCTGATCATCTTTTCTCTTTGCTTGTCTGGCTGTTATAACTCAGTTATAGCAAACCAAACAAAATCTAATATTAAAAAGTCAAGGGTCCAGAGCTCAACTAAAGCTAACACTCATCTCCATGATGGTAACTTAAAATTGTGAATTTCTCCTTTGATTCTGCTTGTTAACAGCAGATCACCTTCCTGACACATTTAATGTGTTAAAATCATAACACAATGAATGTGTCAAAACGAACACAAGTCATCCACCGATGAAGAAAGAGGCACAAACTTGCTTAACGGCTTGCGGAGTGACGTAGCAGTAATGTGATTGGATGATAGTTTAACACATGTTGTGTTGGACACAGTGTTGTTTCTCTCTTTCTCTCTCTCTCTCTCTCTACACATGATCAACTTAAATTGACACAAAAATGTTTTAAAATAGCCATAACACACAAAATGTGTTATTAATTAACACATCCTTTTTGAGAGTGAAAGTGTGATGTTTTTAAGAAACAAGTATTATCATTATTTAATTATTCAAAAAAGGAACATGTTTATCTGTTATGTTTTACATTTGTACTACAAAATAAATTTCTAGTAAATGCAAAAAAATGCATATGAACATTGTTAATATTTCACAAATTATTTTGCTCAATATCTTGTTTTATGTAACTAGTAGAAGAGATAACTAATACATTGCGTGATGAAGGTCTAGCTCTTGATATTGATCCAGATTTCACGATTCAGATTTACAAGCTCTTGTTTTGATTCAATTCCGATCTCAATTCGATTAGCTTCGATATTGATTAATTTGGAAATATTTCAGGTATACGCCAATTTTTCTAAAGGAAAAAATGTCTCAATGCTGTTGATACATTACTATCAAATTCATTTGCTATTAATTTTCAGATGTAGGTCTAACAATAAACAAACTACAGTTGTATACAAACATTGAGAAATATAATGATAATATTATAATGATAATATATTTGCGATACATTTGACTCCTCAGATCTTTTTTCCTAATGCTGAGCTACTGAACAACTTTACTGAGGTCAATTTAACGTAAACTCAAGCTGTTTTACTGAATAGTCAATAATAATAATAATAATAATAATAATTTGCCAGCCCTTTGAAAGACTTTGTGAGTGACTGAAATTTGATTCAACATTTCTGATTCATTGTAAAAATTCATTGTAATTTTATATGGGAACATCAATTTTATATGTTCTTTTAACCTTTTCTTTTTGAAACTGTTGTCAAGTTATTTACAGTCACTTAAATAAAGTTTAAAACCATATTTAGCATCATTTATCAGCAGGTGGCAGCAGATAGTCTTGTGCAGGCCTACATCTACACATTTGCATTTGCTCACTGTACATTAAACATGCAGTGTAGACTGCATTTTTTTATTTGTATGTAAAAAAAACAAAAACAAATAAAAGAACGAAAGAAAAGCTTGTAAAATCATTTTCAACATTATAAACCACCCCAAACAAAAAAACAAGGTTCACAACAGATTGTCTCTGGAACATTCTTAGCCCCTAAAGCCAGGCACACATTTAACGACGAATTTAGCTAAAACATTTTAATACTGTGCTTAAAGGTGCTAAAGAGGATGTTTTGTTTTATACATTTTTGCAATATTACTTGAAACTGTCTTTACTAAGTGATAAAAGACTATTTATTAGGTGCACTGAAAGGAATAATATTAATATACATCATCTGTGCACGAGGTAGGGCCTTAAAAACATCAGCGATCATCGCGTAAACGATTGGCCCTCTGGCTTGTCAATCACTGCCGTGACGTTCCTTGTGAGAGACGAGCGCGGCTGCGTGCTCCAGTAACTTTCCACACTCCACAGGCGCTGCATGCAATGTTTTTGTCAGGAGACAGGAGTAACAACTGCAGATTATGAGTTACCTGCGGTGAGTCCGACATAAAATGAGCATTTTAGTACCTTATAGAAGTGATATGTATTCTTAAGGAACTTTAATGGGTAAATATGGTACAAATATGTCCCTTTAAGGGTATTGTCCCAGTGAGAAGCTGCTGATCCCCTGAAGTTACGTTTTGTACTTTTTATGTGTGCGAGAGTGCAGAAACTTCTAAACTTCACCGATGATTGACGGTGCTTTTTGTGTTCTACAGAAGAAAGAATGTCACACAGTTAGTAAACAATGACACTGTTCAGTTTCGTGTGTGAGGTGTCCCTTAACTAAAAAATTCCTTTTAAATTACTTTGATATAACTTTGATACATTTAGAAATAGATTTTACACAAGAATGTGCAGTTGTACTAGTCCTTCCTGTATCATTTATTTATTTAGTTAGTTAGTTAGTTAGTTAGTTAGTTAATACTAGTTCTGTAATCAAGGTTAACAGTGCTTCAACTGGCTGTCCAAATTTGTCCATTGAAGATATCCTGTAACATGGCTCTTTGTAATGCCCACTACTTGCTTAAAGGTGCCCTAGATTCAAAAATTGAATTTATCTTGGCATAGTTGAATAACAAGAGTTCAGTACATGGAAAAGACATACAGTGAGTCTCAAACACCATTGTTTCCTCCTTCTTATATAAATCTCATTTGTTTAAAAGACCTCCGAAGAACAGGCGAATCTCAACATAACACCGACTGTTACGTAACAGTCGGGGTGCACGCCCCCAATATTTGCATATGCCAGCCCATGTTCCCAACATTATGAAAGGCATTAGACAAGGGCAGCCAGTATAAACGTCTGGATCTGTGCACAGCCGAATCATCAGACTAGGTAAGCAAGCAAGAACAATAGCGAAAAATGGCAGATGGAGCAATAATAACTGACATGATTCATGATATCATGATATTTTTAGTGATATTTGTAAACTGTCTTTCTAAATGTTTTGTTAGCATGTTGCTAATGTACTGTTAAATGTGGTTAAAGTTACCATCGTTTCTTACTGTATTCACGGAGACAAGAGCCGTCGCTATTTTCATTTTTAAACACTTGCAGTCTGTATAATTCATAAACACATCTTCATTCTTTATAAATCTCTCCAACAGTGTAGCATTAGCCGTTAGCCACGGAGCACAGCCTCAAACTCATTCAGAATCAAATGTAAACATCAAAATAAACACTGTACTTACGTGATTAGACATGTTGCATGACAAACACTTTGTAAAGATCCATTTTGAGGGTTATATTAGCTGTTTGAACTTTTTTTTTTATGTTGTTTAAAGCAAGCGCGAGCTCCGTGGGCGTGGAGCACCAGATTTAAAGGGCCACACACCCTGAATCAGCTCTTTTCTAATTATGCCCCAAAATAGGCAGTTAAAAAAATTAATAAAAAAAAATCTATGGGGTATTTTGAGCTGAAACTTCACAGACACATTCAGGGGACACCTTAGACTTATATTACATCTTTTAAAAAAAAGTTCTAGGGCACCTTTAAAGAAAAAAAAAAAAAGGAAATGGACAATTTTCTTGTAAAAAGAAAAAACAAGGGACTTCCGGCTTAGCTAAGCATGGAGTAGGTTGCATCAGGCTTCGCTCCTACAGAGTTTGTTTCTCCATTATTTTCAGGCATGATTTGCTGTCTTTTGGTAGCTTATAAGTTTTTCTAAACCTGTTTTGAACAGAACTATTTTGATTTTCGGCAACTACAATGCCACCCAAGGTCAATAAAAGCGCAAACGTCTCTCAGCCTCATCTGCGGCCTGTTGCTAACGCTGCATCCCCGCCTCGCGGTGAAGCCCCGCCGTCGCCAGAGGCCACGCTGGTCGATGCCAATGTTACTGCTCTCAAGACCGAACTTCTCTGCGCCCTTCGTGAAGAAACGCCAGCGATATTTAAAGCCAAACTTCACGCAGCGTTAGGTGATAATCTCTCCTCGATTAAATCTGAGCTGCTAGTGCTGAAAACGGATCTTTCCTCCAGTATTTCCTCTATGCAGCAAAAATATATCGGACTCAAAGACACCGTGTCAGAGATGGAGCAGTCCCTCTCCACCTGCACCGATGACATAGCCACTCTCCGTGCCAAGGTGGAATACATGTCTGGAGAACTGGTTAAAGTGGAGAGCAAATGTGATGATTTGGAGTCTAGGTCACGCCGTAACAATGTCCGTATTGTCGGGGTGCCAGAGGATACTCCAAATTCACACATTCACACTTGAGAAGGAACCACTTGTAGATCGTGCTCACCGGACCCTAGCTCCCAAACCCAAGCCAGGCGAACGTCCATGCGCGATAGTGGCAAGGCTCCACTATTATACAGACTGTGCGAATATCCTCAAGAAAGCCAGGGAGCTACAGCGGATTAAACTACACAACATGACCATCTCCGTCTTCCCTGACTACAGCGCTAAAACAGCACGAGCCCGCGCAGCTTTTAATGAAGTTCGACGTCAGCTACGGGCAGAGGTGGAAAGTCCAGGGGTCAGAAAGTAAAAGTCCTGCCATATTTTTATTCCACCCACTGAAACACTGTTAAAGTTAATGAGATAAATAAGTGTTTAATTGAGTGATGATTGACCATTATTGAAGACACCTGATGATAACAAGCAGAATCACCAAAGGAGAAAATCACAATTTTTAAGACACCATCACAGAGATCAGGGTTTGCTTTAGTTGAGCTCTTGACCCTTGACTTTTTAATGTTAGAATTTTTTTGGGCTGCTGTAACTGAGTTATAACAGCCAGACAAGCAAAGAGAAAAGATGATCAGGTGGTGTTGGTTATATTTTTACATGATCATTATTTGATCTGAACCACTGAACTCATTTAGAGCCCAATCTCTGAGTTAGATTTACATTATTGATTACAGCAGCACTGTGATTCTACAGCAGAAGATCCAGTTTTTTCAAAATAATCCAGGGTTGTATCAAAAGTTGTTTAAAAAAAAAAAAAAATGCTCTCAGTTAGACACACAGAGATCAAGAATCAGACTGTGAATCTCAACAGTGGTGACTATCAAAAAGAATGATGCAATGCATTCTGGGTGCCACCAATCAAAATTCATCCACGGCTCCCATCATGCATAGCTGCATGAATAAATTATGAGCTTAATTGTTTTAGTAATTTTCTTTATTCTCACTATTTTATTTTTTGCTGTTTTTATGTGACTTTTTAGTAGCTTGTTTTCTAATGTTCTGAGTTGATCTGTTTAGCAGAATATGTTGCTTGTCACCGTCGTTGAGATTCATACGCTGATTCTTGATGTCTGTGTGTGCCTAAAAGAATTTTTTTTTTTTTTTGATCAGAACAACTATTAAGAAATCCTTTGCATTATATTGAAAAAGCTGATCTTCAGAATCACAGTGCTGCTGTAATCAATAATGTAAATCTAACTCAGAGATTGGGCTCTAAATGAGTTCAGTGATTCAGATCAAATAATGATCATGTAAAAATACAACTAACACCACCTGATCATCTTTTCTCTTTGCTTGTCTGGCTGTTATAACTCAGTTACAGCAGCCCAAATAAACACCAAAATAAAAAAGTGAAGGGTCAAGAGCTCAACTAAAGCAAACCCTGATCTCTGTGATGGTGTCTTAAAAATTGTGATTTTCTCCTTTGGTGATTCTGCTTGTTATCATCAGGTGTCTTCAATAATGCTTAATCATCACTCAATTAAACACTTATTTATCTCATTAACTTTAACATAAAACAACACAAAAATATGGCAGGACTTTTACTTTCTGACCCCTGGACTTTCCACCTCTGGCTACGGGACATCGAAGGTGTCCGGTTCGGCATTCTTCATCCAGCCAAGTTACGCATCACATACGAGGGAGCGCAGCGCGACTTCACTTCACCAGCTGAAGCTAAGGAGTTTATTAGCAAAATGACAAAATAGACTGATTATATGAGGGTTGCATATTGTTTATTTACAGGTTTAGTTGACTCAGCAGGACTCTTTTGGTGAGTGTAATTATAACTTTGTTTTATTTAACTCAGTTTTTACCACAGTACCAGTGAGTATCGGGGTTTATTTCATATTGTTAGATTCTGTATACGTGCCCTAAAATTATGCGTGCCTTAAAATTTTATTTTTATTTTTAAATAGCTCTGTTGGAGCTTCCTTTACAAGTTATGGTTAGCTACAGAGTCGTAAGCGTTTCTTTTTTTCTTGCTCCGCTTAGGAGCTTGCATTGCTGTCTCTGTCGTTTGGGGATGGGGAAATCTGCGATGCGGGTGGGAGGAGGGTGGGAAGGGGACGTGGTCCAATGTTTTTTGTGAAGTTCATTTCATTTTTCATGTTTGTTCACATCTATGTCTGTTTCATTTTGTCTGTGTGTCAGCACGTATGCGTGCGCTTTTTCCCTTTTTCTTTTTGTGGGGGTAGGAGGAATGACCTGTTTAAATATGTAGTCTATTTCCAAATTAAAGTCTGTTAACCATGACCAGCGCTCAAGGTCAAAAGTGTGGTGATTCGTCTGGTATTCGATTTTTAAGTTGGAATGTGAAAGGTTTGAATAGCCCCATTAAGCGGTCCAAAATATTTTCACACTTAAAGCGCTTGAAGAGTGATGTAATATTTCTGCAGGAGACCCATTTGCGGGACAGGGACCATGTTAGACTCAGATGTCCATGGGTGGGAAACGTGTTTCACTCGATGTTTAATTCTAGAGCCAGAGGGGTAGCTATTCTGATCAATAAAAGAGTTCAGTTTACTCCTTTGAAGATAATGGCTGACAAGAATGGGAGATACCTAATAGTTGTTGGCACTCTTTGTAATAACCCTGTATTGTTGGTTAATGTATATGCTCCGAATTTTGATAATCCGGGTTTTACAGACAAGTTATGGAGTATCCTCCCTTTCCTTGACACCCATCTTTTAATACTGGCTGGTGATCTGAACTGTGTTATCGACCCCGCCTTAGATCGTTCAAACCCTCGAACCCTGGCTCAGTCTTCTATGTCCAAATCCATTTTGGATTTTATGAGTAAAAACGGGTTTGTAGACCCTTGGAGATTTTATAACCCTAGCGCTAGGACATATTCTTTCTATTCTCAGGTGCACCAGTCTTTTTCACGTATTGATTATTTTTTTATTGATAATTCCCTAATCCCTAAAGTCACAGCGTCTGATTATCACGCAATTGTTATTTCTGACCATGCACCACTTAGTGTTAATATCAAATTTGTGGGCCAGCCATGTTTTTCCTCACCCTGGAGGTTCAATACTTTGTTGTTGTCAGACGAGGCATTTAATGTTTTTACCTTCTCCTCAATAGATGAATATATAGTCTTTAATATGAGTGATGCTGTCTCATCTTCATTGTTGTGGGAATCTCTTAAAGCGTATATGCGTGGACAAATTATTTCGTATTCTGTCCATTCCAATAAAGATCGCAAAGCTAAGCTTCAAGATCTGACTACAAACATTTATGATTTAGACAAGCAAATGGCTGCCAATCCAAACCCCAGCATTCAAAAGAAACGACTTGAGCTACAGACTGAATTTGATTTGCTTGCAACAACTGAGGCTGAGCGTCTCCTGTTACGTTCTCGCGCAATTTATTATGAACATGGTGATAAACCTAGTAGGCTCTTGGCTCACCAGTTAAAGCGCCAGGCTGCTTCCCGTTTGATACCTCAAATCAAAGATACGGCTGGCAATATGGTTTCTGAGCCTAAAGAAATAAATAATGTATTTAAAACTTATTATTCATCTCTGTATAAGTCTGAATCGGTAGCTGATACATCTGATTTGGTTTCTTTTCTCAAAGATTTGGCAGTGCCTACCATTGACCCCACCATAGCTGAACAATTAGATGCACCTCTGAAATTGGAAGAGGTTACGCAGGCTATTAAAGCTATGCATAATGGTAAGGCACCAGGTCCAGACGGGTTCCCTGTTGAATTTTTCAAGAAATTTATAGACCGTCTTGCCCCACTTCTTCTTTTAGTATACAATGAATCTTTAGAATGTGGCTCTTTGCCTCCCACTCTTTCTCAGGCAGTCATCACGCTTCTCTTAAAGAAGGATAAGGATCCTACATCTTGTGCCTCATATAGACCTATATCCCTTCTCAACGTGGATGTAAAAATCTTGGCCAAGGTATTGGCGAAACGCCTTGAAAAAATCCTTCCTTCTATTATTTCAGAGGAACAGAATGGCTTCATTAAAGGACTGCAGTTATTTTTTAATGTTCGCACACTTTTGAATGTCATTCTGTCTAATCACTCTTTAACTAGTCCAGAAGTAGTCATCTCACTTGATGCCAAGAAAGCTTTTGATCGCGTGGAATGGGTTTATCTTTTTGCCGTCTTAAATAAATTTGGCTTTGGAGACCGATTCATTTCATGGATTCGATTGCTGTACAATTCTCCTCAGGCTACCGTCCACACAAATGAGATTTCTTCCGACTATTTTACTTTGTCACGTGGCACCAGACAGGGCTGCCCCCTGTCTCCCTTACTTTTTGTTTTGGCCATTGAACCCTTGTCGTTAGCTTTGCAATCACTCACTTCATTTCACGGAGTTTCTCGCTATAATATTGGTCTAAAATTGTCACTGTATGCAGATGATCTCCTTTTATATGTTTCTGATCCTTTGGCGAGTATTCCTCCAATTTTATCTTTGTTGAAGAGATTTGGCTCTTTCTCAGGTTATAAAGTTAACTTAATTAAAAGTGAATGCTATCCTATAAATTCTCTGGCTCTTACACTGAAACAGTCTGACATTCCTTTCAAGTTCAGTCCTTCAGGTTTCAAATATTTAGGAGTCAACGTGACCCGGACTCTGCCTTCCTTATATTCGGCTAATTTCTCCCCATTGCTTAGTCAGATCAAGTCGGATTTTCAAAGGTGGGGTTCCCTCCCTTTGTCTCTAATTGGTCGTATTAACGCCATTAAAATGAACATTTTGCCTCGACTACTTTTTCTGTTTCAGTGTATTCCTGTATTTTTGCCCAAAACATTTTTTAAAACACTGGACCAACTTATTACCTCTTTTTTGTGGGGAGGTAAAAATCCCAGAGTGAGGAAATCACTTTTGCAGAGATTTACATTTAGTGGCGGTCTGGCTTTACCTAATTTTTTGTTGTATTATTGGTCGGCTCACATTCACAAATTGACTTACTGGCTTCAATCACAAGAACTGCTATGGTGTAGGCATGAGGACCAGTCCTGTATTTCCTCTTCTTTAAATGCTTTACTGACATCTTCCCTCCCAATTAACTCATCTTTTTTCACAAAGAATCCTGTGGTTCAGTCCAGTATTAAAATCTGGTCGCAATTCAGAAATAATTACAAGTTTGTTTCAGCCTCAATCACAATGCCTATAACAAAAAATCACTTATTTCCCCCTGGCCTGACTGATGCTACCTATATACAGTGGGAAAACTGTGGCATTAAAAGTTTTAAAGACCTGTATAAAGATGGCCTTTTCTCAAGTTTTTCCACTTTGTCCTCTGAAATGAATCTCCCAGCTGCTCATTTATTTCGTTACTTTCAGGTTCGGCACTGTGCTTCGTCTCTCTTCCCTTCCCATCCTTCACTTCCTAATACTCAACTTTGGGAAGAGCTGCTGTCTCTTAAGCCCAACAAGAAATCTATTATATCAATAATATATAAACAATTAATGGATTTAGACACCTATTCAACAGCTAAAATTCAGAGGTCTTGGGAACAGGAGCTAGGAATAACTTTTTCAGATCAGCAATGGGAAAAGGCATTATCATGTATTCGCTCCAGCACATCCTGTGCAAGGCTACAACTAATTCAGTTTAAGGTATTATACAGGGGTCATTATTCAAGGTCTCGTTTATCCGAAATTTATCCACAGATAACCGATCAATGTGAGCGGTGTCACGGTACCCCATGTAATCTTGGTCACATGTTTTTCTCCTGCCCTAAACTTCACAACTTCTGGAGCCAGTATTCCACAATTCTCTCCAAAGTTCTTAGAATTCAGATTCAAATAGATCCCTTCTTAACTGTATTTGGACTTCCGGTTAACTCTGTGTTAACTGACCCTGCTCAAGCTGATATATTGGCATTTACTTCACTTGTGGCTAGACGGTGCATTTTACTTCTCTGGAAAGCCTCTAAAGTACCCTCAGTTTCTGTGTGGCTCCAAAATGTGATGTCATTGCTTAAGGCGAGACACCCCAGGTGAATAGGGTAAAAAAATTAACTAATAGATATCACCATACTACCCCAGCTGATTGATTACATTAAAAATTGCAAACATTTTTTGTATTACAAGTTTTCTAAAATCTTATGTTTAAATATGCAAATGAGCCGTTATCTAATTAAATATGCGCTAATTTGCATACATTTCTAGAACAAAAATCTGAATATTGGGTGACGTCAAGTTCAAAATTCTTGTTTAATTTTTTGGACATATTAAATTCAAAGGCTTTTACAGAGGAAATTTTGGATATCTCTTTGTATCACTCCATAAATCAGAAAATACTATCAACAGCCAGAAAAAAAATTTTCACCATTTTTTTAGGAATAAAATGTTGTATAAAATCAGGCCAATTATATATCAACAAATCCCTCTGTAAAAACCTTCAGAATATAGATAGGAATAAAACTGTAAAGTTTGGTGTATGTAAGTTCTGCTGAAGTGGAGATTTCTGACTCAGAGCAGGAGAAAAAACTTGTTTTGAGAAAACGGCCTTTAAAGATATTTACTGTAATTGAAATCTATAGACGCAAATAGATAAAGTGCTGTAAAATGTACACTTAAAAGTGTATTTTGGATGTTTTCTTTCCACCAGTCTGAAAAAACACTTTATAAAAAGCCAAAAAGTGCAAAATCTCAAAATTGACAGGTGCCTGAAAAAACAGTGTTTTTGCCTGTAGTGTCTCCCCTTAAATTGGAAAAGATAAAGTTTTCATCCAGGGGTAATTCTGAAAAATTTCACCATAAATGGGGCTCTTTCATGGATTATTTTAGATCGCTACAAACTCTACCATGTGATTGATTCTGCCCCCCCCCCCCCCTCACTCCTTTTTTTTTTTTTTTTTTTTTGGTTTTTGTTTTTTTGTTTGTTTGTTTTACTGTTTTTTTGTGATTAAAAAAAAAATTAAGGAGAATACCTGTAAACTGTCTGTACATTACTGCTTGTGATACTTCCTCAATAAAAAGATTAAAAAAAAAAAAAAAAAAAAAAAAATCGGCCATGAAAAATCATGAATGGTGCTCAATTGATGCTCTCACAGTAAAAAAATCTTACCCTGTCCTACGCCTTCCTTAAGCGACGGCAGTTCCGTGTTAGTTTGCTTACCATCTAATACCCAGACCTTAATATGTGGCCTTGTTAGGGGATGATCATAATATATATATATATATCACCTGTGACAAATCATATGACAAGCTTTGGCTTTGGCTTATCAGTACACTGTTTGACCTTGCTGTAAAAATATGACAAAATTCTGACAATAACAAACCATTTTCCATAAAAACAGAAATATACTGTAGAAAACAATGCATTTTGGGTAATGTTTGTCATTTTCAAGAAAATAGCCTACAGGAATATACTGTGAGTTAACATCGCTCAAAGTCGACACTCAGAGGCTGTAGTCTAAATCACACCCTATACCCTCATTCACTATTCCCTACATTAGTCCACTAGTCCACTTGACAGAGTGAATGAAAAGTGAGTGAATTCAGAAACTTTATGAACACCTGATAATCAGAATCACTGAAGGACAGAAAAACAAGACCAGAAAAAAGAAGAGACGAGCAGAAACTCAAGAACTACAACTGACTTCAGCCACACTGAGTGTGAAACCAGTTCACAAACCTGTTTATTTTAATCACTGTAAAAGGCTGTGTCTCTAAAGCCATTTGTGATGGCACAATATCAGTTCCTAATGTTCATAAGGTTGCGAACGTCACATGTTGTGAGGGGAACCTGTGTAACGGTGCTGATTCTGCGGCTGCCGCAAAGACACAATATGACATGCTGTTCAAATATATAGCTCATATTTACTTTAGTTTTCTGATGTGATGAACTGAAAAGTATACAGGAAATCTATATGATCCTTGCATATAATAATAATAATAATAATAATAATACTCTTAAATTGGAAATCTACAATTCTTATTTCATATTCTTTGCTTTTTTGTTAAAAACCTAAAATAAGTTATTAAAAAATAAATAAAGAGAAATACAGTGGGCAGGAACGTCATTTCACCTTACGGTGGATATAGTGTGAGTACTTAATAACAGAAATTTCATTTTTGGGTGAACTAACCCTTAAAAACTCAAGTCTGAGGATTTCAGAGAAAATGAATGCTGTGGTTCTGTTTAAACAAGTTATATCATATCCCACTTCCACACTGTGTAGGTGTAACGTCCCACATAGAAGGCAACGTTCTCAGGACCTTGCGCAACACTCCCAAACAGTTTTCAAAAGGTGATGAAAATTCCGAACGTTTACAGAACATTCAGGACATTCCTAAAATGTTCTCTTTTGGTTCCTTATATAACTTTAAGATTTTAGAAAACTTTAGACTTTTTTCACTGATCATCTCCAGAATCTAAACTATAAGTGTATTAAATGTCATTATTATTATTTTTTTTTTTTTTCAACTCATTACACAGACTTACACAGGAATGATGAGGTGAGATTTGTAGTCAAATAATTAAAACTCGGATATCACACACCAATATCTGAGTTTGAATTATTCTGAAATATTGATTATTACCTCATTTGTCATGTGTGGACTATATTCCATAGGGTTGCACAAATCCCTCTGCTTAGACAGTGACATCACTATTTTGGATTTACCTTTAGTACAAAGTGTGTGTGTGTGTGTGTGTAAAGCTACGTTGACTTATGTTATTCATACAATACCTACTCACAAATAAACATAAAAAACAAAGCCGGCTGCAATGAATTTCTGTGCAAAACAGCTTTTACTACAAACACTTCCACACAAGAACATTGTTATCACACAAGAACATTTTGATAGAAAACAAAAAATATTTAAAGTAGATAAAATTAGAATAAATAAAATGGAAATGTCTACATACTACATACTATTACTACTGTAAACTTTGCAAATTGTTTTTTTTTTTTTTTTTTAACTGGAGTAAGCATGTGACGGCAGCGTGCACACGTCATGGCTCCGCTCCTACCCAATGACAGAGGAACGCAGGGTTTTTTTCCACTGGAGTACTCACGTGAAGGATGCGTGCACAACTAATAACTAATATCATCACGCTATAAAGGGTTGGCCTGCGCTGGGTGCGCCCCTCCCCCTATAACTGTTCTGTCTCGCGGAGGAGCTCATTTGTGTGCATCTGTGTGAAACACGCATAGGAAAAAAGAACGACAGAAAGAACGGCTCCCCTCCAGCCGCGACTCGGCTCCCATCGTTCATGTTTATGAGCCGTTCAAAAGAATCGGTTCGTTCGCGAACGTCACAACTCTAGTTTGCATGAACTCTAGTCTTAATTTCAGCACAATGATAAAAACTTTCAAAATATCATAGTAGGACTACAACAACATGAAAGAAAATACAGTTTTCACTTATTTGACCTGAATCACTGAACTCATTTAGAGCCCAATCTCTGAGTTAGATTTACATTATTGATTACAGCAGCACTGTGATTTTACAGCAGAAGATCAGCTTTATCAATATAATCTGAAGGATTTCTCAAAAGTTGTTCTGATTTAAAAACAAAAAAACAAACAAAAAAACCCTTTAGGAACACATAGACATCAAGAATCAGCCTGTGAATCTTAAGAGTGGAGAGAATAATAAAGCATGTTGCAGTGCATTCTGGGTGCCACTAATCAAAATTCATCCATGGCTCCCATCATGCATTCAATCAATAGGTCAATAGGTCAATAGGACAATAAGACAATAGGACAATAGGTGCTATAACTGTTAAAAAGTTTGAAAAAAATATTTTCAATGGAAATTTGCCTGTTTTGGCTGAAAATGGTCAGTTCCTTAAATGGTTACATGCTTGCTAAATAAAACTTAATATCTTTTTACACATAATATGTGCTTAAAGGCTTTATGTGCTTGAACCCCGGTAAATGCTGCTTGCAGCTTTAATTATAAATTATCTTTAAAAGATGTTATATGTTCATACACACACAAAAGCAAAATGTATGAATATGTTGTGAATTTTTACATTTTAAATGTTAAATTTATATCCATAAACAAAAATTTGCAAAATGTATTCCCAAATGTGAATTATTCTTGATAGAGATGGATGCTTTAAAAAATTCCTTATTGTTAATTAATAACAAAAAGAATGAAAGTTTGTTAAATTTTATGGAGAAATTCTTTAAGTAATATCCCATCTTACTTTTCAAATGATATTTATCTTGAATGTGTCCTGAGGAAAAAGGAAGAAATAAGTATCTTTTTTCTTTTTTTTCTCCTATCTTTATTTATTTTTATTTTCAAATTGTTCAAGGTTGCTATATTATGGATATTTTTGTCATGTTTATATGGTGAAACCTTTTTCTTGAATTAAAAAAAATCAAGTGGCAGTAATAATATATGCATAATCCACGGTTTGAACCAATGATGCTTCTGACTGGTAAGTATATCTGCACAGCAAAATCCCCAGTGTTAAATTAACACCCAAAGTGAACATATGAGTCCATCTTGCCGGGTGTTAAAAAGTAACACTGAAGCAGTGTTAAAGTTAATGAGATAATTGATTGATGATTGAGTGATGATTGACAATTAGTGGAGACACCGGATGTTAATGAGCAGAATCATTGAAGAAATGAGAGAAAAAAGGTGTTAATTAATGTTTTATGGAATGTTTCATTTCAAGTCACCATGAAAGAGGTCAGCGTTTGCTTTAGTTGGGCTCTTGACTCTTTACTTTTTATTATTAATTTTTTCTATGATTGCTGTAACTTTGTGTTTGTAAAGTACATTTGTAATGGTTAGAGAAAATGTGAGCCAGTCGCAACATAATTTTATGATGATATTGTCTTCATGTGATGGCGTTTAGATGTCTAAATGTGTAGCTTTAGTATTAATAATTGTAATCCTGTGATTTTACAGCTTGAGATCCAACAACAGTATTAACTTTTTTTTTTTTTTTTTTTTTTTAAAGAATAATACATTATGCACTTAAGTTTCAGTGTTTAAACACACACAGACATCAAGAATCAGCATCTGATTCTCAAGAACGGTGACTATAAATAAATACAAAATACTGACAAACAGATCGACTCTGAACATCACAAAACAAGCTACTGTCACAACAAAACAACAGAAAAATAAAAGCAAACATAAACAATCTACAAAAATTAAAGGACAATTCAGCTGCATAATTTATTCATGCAGCAATGCATGATGGGAGCCATGGATGAGTTTTGATTGGTGGCTCCCATCATGCACTGCAACATGAAGCACTTTGTTTGATTGTCACCATTGTTGAGGGTCATGTGCTGATTCTTGATGTCTGTGTGTGTTAAAAAAAAAAAAAAAAAAAAAAAAAAAAGTTCTTCAGATTATAAAAACTCTGCTGGCTCTCAAGTGGTAACAGATTTATTAGAAGGAAATAATATAGCATCTACATGACCCGTCAATACTGGAGGTCACCAATGAATCTGACCATTTCACAAAATACATTTTTTTGAAGCTTTGATTGTGTTTATAGTGTGCAATATAACATGTGTTCATGTTTCGCATGTAAAAAAACACAGTATTTTTCACGTAATTTACTTATCTGTATACCGCTGTTTCCACTGTCATAAAAACGGGCTGATGACTTCCTTGTTCTATGAAGTCCCTCCTGCAGAAATACGTAACGAGTTCTGATTGTGCCAGCGGTTCCTGTGTTGTGATTCGACAGAACACCCCTGGTTATCTTATATATACTTTTATATACTTCTTTTATATCTTTTATATACTTCTTAGTTGAAACATGTCAGCAATAAAACGAAAAGGACAGACACTTCATTTAAGTTTTACACTATGAAAAAAAGCTAATCTTGGGCAGTAAACTTTTCAGCTGCAGAGGGACTTGATTCCAGTCCTGCACAAATCATAACCTGATATGATATCATGGAAATATGTTTCCTGAGATATCATTGTGTCTTTTTTATTACTGAGCCCAGTCAAACTAAAATAATATACTGACCAGAGAGTGATCCGGCTTTTAGTGACCACTTAGGGTTAGGTTTATTATGACACCTGCTGCATTTTTGATCTCTAATGATCAAAAAATGATGGTGATATGAGCAAAAACAGTCAAAGAAGCAAGAAAACATAGCACCGATATGCTTCGTGCTTTTTGTACTTATTTTTGAAGCAATCAAGTCAAATTTATTTATATAGCGCTTTTTACAATTGGTAATTGTTTCAAAGCAGCTTTACATATTAGAAGCACAGAAAAAAGAGAAGTGGTTAAAAATAAGCTGTACATGCAAGCGTGGTAATATGTAACATATACAAGATGGTGCTACATTAAGCCAATGTCGGCTGACTCCCAGGGGTGGAAAAAACCCCCTAGGAGAAAAACCCAGCGTGCTAACATTTTAAAAATAAAATAAACTTCATGAGACTTTGATGTGATATGGTGTTAATATTAATAACGTATTTAAAAATACAACATTTTTTTAATGTTAATGTTGATATAAAACATTCATTAAAGATATCATATTATTTGTTGTTTGTTATTAAGTGCAATTTGTTCCATGTCACTGACTCAGAACCTGTGACGTAAATGTGAGTCATAGTGTACCTTAATGTACTAAAGAACAAAAACCCCAAACCCACAGAAGAGACTTCGCCTCCTCTTTTCACAAGACTAGCGTGCATCCTCTCACAAATACACAACTCTGATCCATAAATACTATTTGAAGAGCTCTTACAAATGCATGCATTAAATGCACAACTACTATATATTTGCAAGCTTAAACAATACAACCAGTCCATAAATACATACTGTCACGATCATGTTCTGTTTTGTCTTGTCTCATTTTTTTTTTCTAGTCTTCTGTTTTCATTGTCACTGTTTGCTTTAGTTCAGCTCAATCATTAGGTGTCAGCGGCTGCTTCTGAAAACTTATGAAGGTATGAAGGCACACAGCAAAAACTGCAGTGTTAAATTAACTCTCATGGGAGTACATGTGAGACCATACTCAAGAGTGATAAAGTGTTAAAATAAGAGTGTTAAATTAACACTGAAGCAGTGTTAAAGTTAATGAGTTAATTAAGTGATTAACAGTGATGATTGACCATTATTGAAGATACCTGATGATAACAAGCAGAATCACCAAAGGAGAAAATCACAATTTTTAAGCCACCATCGTGGAGATCGCCGTTTGCTTTAGTGGAGCTCTTGACCCTTGACTTTTTAAAATAAAATTTTGTTTGGGCTGTTTTAACTGAGTTGTAATGTCCAGACAAACAAATGGAAAAGATAATCAGGTGGTGTTGGTTATGTTTTCACATAATCATTATTTGACCTGAATCACTGAACTCATTTAGAGCCCAATCTCTGAGTCAGATTTACATTATTGATTACAGCAGCACTGTGATTCTACAGCAGAAGATCAGCTTTATCAATATAATCTGAAGGATTTCACAAAAGCTGTTCTAATTAAAAAAAAAAAAAAAACTTTCTTTTAGGCACACACAGACATCAAGAATCAGCCTGTGAATCTCAACAACTGTGACAAGCAACATATTCTGATCAACAGATCAACTCTGAACATCAGAAAACAAGCTACTAAAAAGTCACATAAAAACAGAACAAAATAAAATATGAGAATAAAAGAAATTACTAAGACAATTCAGCTCATAATTTATTCATGCAGCAATGCATGATGGGAGGCATGGATGAATTTTGATTGGTGGCTCCCAGAAAGCACTGCAACATGCTTTATTATTCTCACCACTGTTGAGATTCACAGGCTGATTCTTGATGTCTGTGTCTCTAAATGAAAGACCTTTTTTTTTCTTTTTTTTTTCTCTCTTTCAAACAACTTTTGTGAAATCCTTCAGATTATATTGATAAAGCTGATCTTCTGCTGTAGAATCATAGTGCTGCTGTAATCAATGTTATCAATGATAAGGAAGCGAGGAAACCATTTTCGAATGCAGCCATTGTCATTAATAAGCGTCACACCTGTAACAGTTCCCTTTTCAGTTGACTGCCTCTGTGTATACAGTATAAGCCTTCAGTTCCCTTCTGTTTTGTATCTGTAATTGAATGCACAAATATAGGTGTCATGTGCATAATATACATGACACATTTTTGTTTTAAAATATACTTTTCATCTGACATTTATGGAAAAAACTAATCCAAGAACATGTTTTTTTGTTATTTGGAAAGGCACATTGCAGACTGCAAAATAAGATAACCTGAATGCTGAAAATTTTACATTTACAATATTTAACATACATTAAAAAAAAAAAAAAAAAAAAAAAAATTACATCTATAAAGACTTACAAGAAAGGTCATGTTTGTTTTTCCACTCATTGATCTCTAAAGAACTGCAAAGTGTTACATGGACATACAATGCACACACTCACACACATACAAGTTTGCAATTACTTTAACAAAAACTGAGAATGTCAATTTAACAGGGTGGTTCATTGTGATTTCACTTTTTTAACTTTAGTTAGTGTGTAATGTTACTGCTTGAGCATAAACAACAAAGTTACAGCGCTGAAAGTTCAGTGCAAACTGATATTGTCTTTTAAAGTTATGGCAGTTTAATGCCTACAAAAACGATCGGTTCGGACTACAATGAGCTTCTTCCCGGGTTGGTGACATTATAAGAGCCCGATCACACGAAAATGCATATCAATAATACGAGTGTGCAATGTCGTGGAATGTTATGCCAAAATGAGTTTTGGCATGCAAATGGTACGCAGTTTTTCACATGCATATGATATGCACTTTATGGCGTTATATGCACAAAACCATTATAATAATCAGTGATATTGTCTACACTGGATTCAGCACGGAAGACAGCTTCCAGAATCTACGTAAGTTCAATGCTGGATTTGCACAAAGGATATTACTGAAAGATGAAACAATTCCCACTTTGAGTTAGATTTACATTATTGATTACAGCAGCACTGTGATTCTACAGCAGAAAATCTGTTTTTACAATATGATTCAAAAGATTTCAGAAAAGGTGTGCTGAACAAATAAGAAAAATTTTTTTTTTTTTTATTTTAGGCACACACAGACATCAAGAATCATCCTGTGAATCTCAACAGTGGTGACCATCAAAAAGCATGTTGCAGTGCATTCTGGGGCCACCAATCAAAATTCACCCATGGCTCCCATCATGCATTGCTGTATGAATAAATTATGATCTTAATTGTCTTAGTAATTTCATTTATTCTCACTATTTTTTTTTTTCTGTTTTTCTGTGACTTTTTAGTAGCTTGTTTTCTGATGTTCAGAGTTGATCTGTTGATCAGAATATGTTGCTTGTCACCGTCATTGAGATTAACAGGCTGATTCTTGATGTCTGTGTGTGCCTAAAAGAAAGATTTTTTTTTTTTTTTTTATCAGAACACCTTATGGATTTTGGATTATATTGATAAAGCAGATATTCTGCTGTAGAATCACAGTGCTGCTGTAATCAATAACGTAAATCTAACTCAGAGATTGGGCTCTAAATGATTGATCTGTTCTTATAATGTCATCATCAAAAATCCACAGATTTCATTCCAAGGTTTGTACTGGGATCAATCCCAGTATTTCTCTTGGCTTTTTTCACCATAACAGCTATGTCTTACAAACACTGAGTTACGACAGCCAGAGAAACACTAATGTTAAAAGTCAAGGTCAAGAGCCCAACTAAAGCAAACACTTTCCACCATGATGGTGACATCAAACTTTATTATTTTCAACAGTATCTCCAGTTTAATAAATACAAATAAATGTATGGTCCATTGTTGCAACTTTGAGTAAAAAATGCTTGAGAAATTTAAGGCAGTTTCTACATAATGTGAACAAGATTTTTAACATGACTGAACTAAGTACTCAGTTTGTAAAATTGAATTACCAATCCTCAAGATTTCTAAGTACTCTGTACTGTGTGGTAGCTAGTTTTATCAATTCAAAATGATGAGTTAACTTACTTACTCCTTAAGTTTTTTTTATGTAAACCCAACAGTTTAATTAAGCTTTCTAAGTAAACTCAACTAATTACATTTTACAGTGTGGAAGTATTTAAACCATGCGTGTTACAACTAACCCCGTGTTAGTTTGTGCCCCGCGCTCCTCTACTCAGTCATGAAACCGTATATTGAAAGTGACAGCATATCTAAACACTTTGACACAAATACAAACGGAAATACATTCAGAAATGTTCTTTAAAAACCGTGCTTGCAAAGATTCTGCTTGACCCTCTTCATCATTACTGCTATCTGGATCTGATTCGGGCTCAATTTGATACAACAATATAAACACCATTATTCATATTTTCACAGAACCACAGGCAACAACTAACGGTAAGGTGCGTGGTGTTTCCGGACACTTCAGTGAATCAGGATACACTGGGCCAGCTAATCAATCTGAGCCCATTGCTATTTCGGAGGGAGTAGTTTCATAGAAGCAGGAAGTCAAAATGGCTGTTCAAATGACAATGGAAACAGCGGTGTAGAATAAAGGAAAAATTTGGCTTTTTTTAAATAACGAAGCATTAAGACATGTTAAACTGTGCCCCATAAACACAATCCAGTTTCATTAATAGAAAAAAAAATCCAGTGAACCTCCCCTTTAAATACTGAATGTTTTTCAGTTGGTTCTACTGACTTGCATTCAGGGCACAACAGGGCTGAAAACATTCAGCGGTCAAAAGTTTTTTTTCTCTTGCAAAAAAAGGAACCATAAAAAAGCAACCACCACAACACTTCCCTTACATCTGTTTGTCGTGATGTGAAATCATGTGCAATGACTAAAGGATGCGTGAGAACATTTGATCTAACATGTAATACATTTTTTTTCATTTTGAAAACATATTTATGTTGTTGATTATCACATACAACAAGCAAAATTTTATTACAGAAAAACAAAAAGGAACATTTCCTGCTCTTACACCACTGAAAACACAGGATATACATATACAGGATATCTTATAAAATATTGAAGAGCTTATGATTCAAAAAATCACTGCTTGCTTAGGTGGCTATTTTCAATAGGTCTGTACTGAAATATTGTTTAGAATGATATCTTGATATATCAGAAGATTAGGAGTGCACTCCAGACCCATTTTTATTTTTTTATTTTGTACAAAATGAAACTACTAATTTGATTTGATTTCATCAACATATGTCTCAAACCATCTTCTTTCTGCAGTTTTAACGGTGTGAACATTTTAACTGACTTGTCACTATAGCATATTTGCATGTTGCATATGTTGTATATCCCTATTGCCACAAGTGTGATAAAGATCCGGTCTTACCACATCCTTTCACAAATGATGTTACACTTAATGAATGGAAAAAAGGTTGCTGTATATGATCCTTGCATATAATAATGTTAATTATAATACTACTATTAAATTGAAAAATGTACAATTCTTGCTTTCATACTCCTTGCTTTTTTTATGTTGAAAACCTAAAATAAGTTATTAAAAAATAAATAAAGAGGAATACAGTGGACATGAACATCACTGCACCTTTCAAAGCAAAGTTCTTACAGTGGATATAGCTTGAGTACTTAATGAATGACAGAAATTTCATTTTTGGGTGAACTAACCCTTAAAAACTCAAGTCTAATGATTTCAGAGAAAATGAATGCTGTGGTTCTGTTGTATCATGTTCCACTCCCACACTGTGTAGGTGTAACACATCTGAACTGCACTAATCCTTTAATGCTGAAACAAGTATATTCAAGTGAAAACATGATAGAACTTGACCTGGTTTCTCAATAACTTTACATACAGCTGAACATAGGTAACCTAAATCTATGTGTAAACTGAAGTATGTGAGATTTTCTTTCTTATGCAAAACACAAGAATATATTTTAAATAATGTTTGCATGGACTTCTATTGTTTTTAGATCAGGTTAATGATATTTTCTATTGCCTAACCCAGCCCTACCCCTAAACCTACCCATCACAGAAACATGTGTAGAACACTAGACTTAAATAAAAACATGTTTTGGTTGATTTATAAGCTTTTTAAACACACTTGGCCCTCAGAAATATAGCCAAACCTGTACATTATAACACTTTTGTGTTCCACAGAAGAAAGAAATTCATACAGGTTTTGAATGACATGAGGGTGAATAAAAGATTTTTTGGGGTCAACTATCACTTTTAGAAGGTTGGTTTAAGATGACGTACAGTATTCATTCTTTATAGTTTCCTTATTAAACCATCATTTATCATTAGCAAGAAAATTATGAAAGCTGAAGTTTCTGTTTCAAGAAATATCTACTGTTAAACTTTCTCATGAAGATCCTCCCCTTTTGAGAATCTATAAAATGGGCACTGAAACAGACGTTATTTCATTCTCCTCCTGATCAAAGATGGATCTGCAAATCTCAGTTTTTCTTCTCTTCATTCTTTTCACTGCAGGTACAAAGACAAATAATGTTTGTGATGTTACTGAGAATAATAACAGATCACTGATGCATCTGTCTCTGTTTTATTACTACAGGACACTCTTTCAGATGTTATGAGTGCAACAGTCTGACGGGTTCTTGTGCGGGACAAACGGTAAAAACATGCCCCATTGGATCTTCTTATTGTGTGACTTCAACAGCAGTGGTAAAAGTTGGTAAGTCCAATATGATTGAAATTTACTGTTTTGACTTACTGGAGATGCTGCTGTTATTTGCTGCAACAGAACCGCTACTCGTTTTTATGGTGGAATTTACAATTTCAAACGCAGAATATTCTACATATATTTCTGATATTTAATTTGTTTTTCCTCAGATTATGATTTTATATTTTAAAAAATAGTTTGAAATGAGAAAAGTGCTCAATTTTATAAATTCATATTTATAAATACATTTTCCATCCAAATAATGTGCAGTTTAATTGGTCTTTCCTGTATCATTCATGTTTTTAGGTGACACTAGTACTAAAGTGAAGATTAAAGATTGTGCTCCTGCCTGTCAAAGTGTGTCCATGAATACCGGCCTTTCAGTGGTGACTTCCTCCTGCTGTAACACAGACCAGTGTAACGCCCAAGATCCTCCAGGTATTGTACTTCAATGATCATGTGCAAATAACTATCTTCTTTAAAGTTAACACTCATTTTACTTCCAAAGGACATTCAATCAGGAAATAAAAAAAAGGTGCATCTTGTCATGAACTGATTGAATGGAACCGCTAAAGAAGTGTTGTATTAGATATTTTGTACAGAAAATAAAATAAAAGAATACTTGTTTTCCCTTTGTAGATCCCAATCCCAATGGAAAGAAATGTTTCTATTGTGATGGACAGAGCTGCTCAAACATTTTGAACTGTTTAGGGACTGAAGACCACTGCATTAAAGCAACAGGTGAGAATCTGAAAAAGGAAGAACAAGATTAAAGTCATGATCTTTTAAACTCTCTTAGGTTTAAACATTTGACACAGATCACATATACCAATGTCCAGCTTAGACTGAATCAACCTCTGTTTTCTTTCTTTCCATCAGTGGCTTATGGAGGCCAGTCAGTTTCTGTAAAAGGCTGTGCATCTAAATCCATTTGTGATGCCACAGAATCAGTTCATAATGTTCATAACATTGAGAGCATCTCATGTTGTGAGGGGAACCTGTGTAACGGTGCTCAGAGTGTCTCTCAGAGCTTCCTGTTCCTCTGCTGTTCTCTGCTCTCCTACTTCCTGCTGCACTGAATCCAGCAGCTCTTCATTCTACAATGAAAGACACTGTACTGAATATAGAGCTACTGTATTTTTGGTGTTCTGATGTGATTTTTTTCCTGTAAAATTCTGATGTGACATTTTATTAAAAATAAAATACTACATCACCTTGTTCCTGGGGTCATATTTAATAAAGCTTGTCATGCTGTAAAAAAGTCTGAAAACCATACTGCAATAATAAAATTGATATATACTGTATATAAATACAAATATAAATAAATGATATATATATACAGTACAGTCCAAAAGTTTGGAAACACTAAGATTTTTAATGTTTTTAAAAGAAGTTTCGTCTGCTCACCAAGGCTACATTTATTTAATTAAAAATACAGTAAAAACAGAAATATTGTGAAATATTATTACAATTTAAAATAACTGTTTTCTATTTGAATATATTTAACAAAGTAATTTATTCCTGTGATGCAAAGCTGAATTTTCAGCATCATTCCTCCAGTCTTCAGTGTCACATGATCCTTCAGAAATCATTCTAATATGCTGATCTGCTGCTCAATAAACATTTAATGTGTACAATTGTACAAAATATTTGTGTTCAATATTTTTTTTCAGGATTATTTGATGAATAGAAAGTTCAAAAGAACAGTGTTTATCTGAAATCTAATCTTTTGTAACATTATAAATGTCTTTACTGCCACTTTTGATTGATTTAATGCATCCTTGCTGAATAAAAGTATTCATTTCTTTAATTTCTTTTCAAAAAAATAAAAATAAAAATTCTTACTGACCCCAAACTTTTGAACGGTAGTGTATAATGCTACAGAAGCTTTGTATTTCAGATAAATGCTGTTCTTTTGAACTTTCTATTCATCAAGGAATCCTGAAAAAAAAGTACACAACTGTTTTCAACATTGAAAATAATCATAAATGTTTATTGAGCAGCAAATCAGCATATTAGAATGATTTCTGAAGGATCATGTGACACTGAAGACTGGAGTAATGATGCTGAAAATTCAGCTTTGCATCACAGGAATAAATTACTTTGTGAAATATATTCAAATAGAAGACAGTTATTTTAAATTGTAATAATATTTCACAATATTACTGTTTTTACTGTATTTTTAATTAAATAAATGTAGCCTTGGTGAGCAGACGAAACTTCTTTTAAAAACATTAAAAATCTTAGTGGTTCCAAACTTTTGGACTGTACTGTATATATATATCACTCTAAAAACATAGGTGCTATATAGCACTAAAAGTGTTTCTTGGCTCGTAATCATATAAGGGAACCACCTTTGGTGCTATGTAACACCTTATCTTTATAGGTGCTCTACAGCAGTGGTTCTCAAACCTGTCCTGGGGACCCCCCACCACTGCACATTTTGCATGTCTCCCTCATCTAACACACCCAATTCAACTCTTGCAGTCTCTACTAATTAGCTGATGACTTGAATCAGGTGTGTTAGATGAGGATGCCATGCAAAATGTGCAGTGGTGGGGGGTCCCCAGGACAGGTTTGAGAACCACTGCTCTACAGCACCTTTGTCAAATTGTGCTATGTGGAACCCATAAGAGGTGCCATATCATTTAATTTCTTCAACAAAAATGGTGCTAAACAGCTCGTAATGGTGCTGGTTCTTTGGCTTGTAAAGAACCTTTAAAGGTGCTTAACAGGTTCTTTGTACGGCAGTGGTGCTATATAGCACCTTAACCACCCCAAAGAACCACTGAAGAACCGCTGAAGAACCATACAGGGGCTTAACCGGTTCTCTATATAGTAGCAGTAGTTTTTAAGACCATAGTCATCCCTATACAGCACTTAAAGTGGTTCTGCTATGATTACGAGCCAAAAAACCACTTTTAGTACTATATAGAAACATTTTTTAGAGTGTATATATATATATATATATATAAAATGTAAAACAACATTGGATATAATCTTCACTGTACAAAATAAAGATTAATCATTATTAAAGTTACAAAAGTTATTCAGTCAAGAGCACTGAGTGATTTCCTTGCCTTTTGTTGTTTAATTGCAGACAGCAAGAATATTATGCTGCTGTCACTTTAAGACATAATGCACAGATCTGGTACACTGATACTGTACACGTGTTATCTTTCTGGACTGTTTACATTTACTTAAGACATAACTGACTATGTTTGCTGTAGGATATTCAACAAGATGGGCATGTTGACATAATTTTTGTGTGAATTTGTCCATTTAAGCCAAGACTTGAAGAGAACTGAATATTTGTGTGCTGTCTGAGACATGGGTTTGTGGGCTTGTGCGCTTACAGCAAGCCTGAGATCTCTTTTGCGTCTTCTTGCACTTGAATGTTTAAATTGGCAAAGCTTAGATGAGTTTAGTTTAAAGATGCCCTAGAATTAAAAATTGAATTTATCTAGGCATAGTTGAATAACAAGAGTTCAGTACATGGAAATGACATACAGTGAGTCTCAAACTCCATTGTTTCCTCCTTCTTATATAAATCTCATTTGTTTAAAAGACCTCCGAAGAACAGACGAATCTCAACATAACACTGACTGTTACGTAACAGTCGGGATCATTAATATGTATGACCCCAATATTTGCATATGCCAGCCCATGTTCAAGGCATTAGACAAGGGCAGCCAGTATTAACGTCTGGATCTGTGCACAGCTGAATCATCAGAGTAGGTAAGCAAGCAAAAACAATAGCGAAAAATGGCAGATGGAGCAATAATAACTGACATAATCCATGATATCATGATATTTTTAGTGATATTTGTAAATTGTCTTTCTAAATGTTTTGTTAGCATGTTGCTAATGTACTGTTAAATGGGGTTAAAGTTACCATCGTTTCTTACTGTATTCACGGAGACAAGAGCCGTCACTTTTTTTATTTTTAAACACTTGCGGTCTGTATAATTCATAAACACAACTTCATTCTTTATAAATCTCTCCAACGGTGTAGCATTAGCCGTTAGCCACGGAGCATAGCCTCAAACTCATTCAGAATCAAATGTAAACATCAAAATAAACACTGTACTTACGCGATTAGACATGCTGCATGACAAACACTTTGTAAAGATTCATTTTGAGGGTTATATTAGCTGTGTAAACTTTGTTAAGGCACTGTTCAAGGCAAGCGCAAGCTCCGTGGGCGGAGAGCACGAGAATTTAAAGGGGCCGCAGCCTGAATCGGCGCATTTCTAATTATGCCTCAAAATAGGCGGTTAAAAAAATTAATAAAAAAAAATCTATGGGGTATTTTGAGCTGAAACTTCACAGACACATTCAGGGGACACCTTAGACTTATATTACATCTTGTAAAAAAACGTTCGATGGCACCTTTAAACTATAGCAACGTGTCCTGCGCTGCGCTTGTGCACTCTAAACACCCGGGTGATGACAGTGTAAATGTCATATTACAGTATATACGACACTCGTGTTGAAAAAAGTCTAGGGGAAGCCAGAATGCGTATCCGTTGATATACATTAGCATATTATAGATGCATATGCGTTGTCAGATTTGAGATGAACCACGGTGCAAGTGCGTGCCGAACCAAGGGTGGAGATTGGTACGGTTCAATTTTTTAGCGTGGTGAAATTAAAGGTGCATCTTTGTGTCTGTGAGTGAGTTACCAGTGTGTACAAGCTTGATGACTGCTGAAAATAAATTGGCTATTAAAAAGAAAAGCTGAATATTGGTTTATAATAATATATTGTTTAAATTGTTACTGCTTAATTGTTACTACTAGTTATTATTTTGGAATATGTAAAAATGCGAATAAGAAAAAACACTAACTTGATTAAATTTATACTTGGTTTTAATAAATAGAACATTACATAGTGTAAAATTCAAAATAGAATTGTATTTGGTCTCTCTTTTTATGTAATGTTAACTTAACCAGGAAAATTTTGAAACAGGAACATAAATGAGGATGTTGCCTCCTCATTTTAAAACACCACCGCACACCACTGACATATAGCACATAACCGTACCAAAACCGTGACCCTAAAATCGTGAGTAATTTGAACTGTTACAGCCCTAGTTATGGTGATGAATGCCATTTCATTCATACAGGAGTACAGTGAGAGGAACCTGGTTTCCACAGTGAAGTTTGGTGGCTATGAAGTTCTTATACAGGGATGAATGAGTGCTGAAGGTATGGAAGAGTTGTGTTTTATCAATGACTTCATTAATTCACACACCATTGTGTGATGTAATAAAACAGAAGATGCTACCCTCTCTTCATTCCCTGCTTTGTTGGGCAATTTTTCAACATGACAGTGACTACATACACTCATATTTATGATGAACTTTCACAAATGCACGCATTATAAATGGACAAGTATACGGTATATGTTGTTTGTAAGCTTATTGTCAGCGGAAGTTGTGAGAAACTGATCTAGCTGCAGCAGATTTTATTCATTTATTAATTAAGATTTAATGTTAATACACAAAACTCAAAATGAAACACACTTGACTGAAAACCTCGAACAGAACATCTGTATAACCTGACAAGAGACAAGTGAACTGAACAAAACAAAACAAAGGGCTTAAATACAAAAGCCAAACAAATCAATGAAATGAAAAACAGGTGCAACAGATAATCAAACCAATGAAAAACCAAGGAAATTAACTGAAAACTAGAAAACAGAACTAAACCCACCCAAAACAGACATGAACACAGATTACCCATTACACTTACACAATACAATCCACAAACACACACGGGTTATTTATGTTTCTGTTATATGTGTGTCTGTAATTTAATGTCATGTCATTTATCTAATGTTCATTGCTTTAGAAAATATTATAAAAAAAATAATAGCTTATCCAACAACACAAGTTGCATGTATTTTGTCTTTTTGATGCACATTTTAAACTGGATATAGCCATAAATTGTAGAATTGTTACATTTACAGTTTTTAACATATGCTCAAGAGACTTACGAGAAGCATCATGCTGGTTTTTCGGACTTACTACCCACAACCACTGACACACATTGCATTCACACATTTCACATCCAGACATGTCCAGGTCTGCATTGCAAAAGCTTTAACAAAAGTGGAGAATCACCACAACACTTCATTAAACACATGCTTTTATCTAGTAGTAACAATACAGAATATTGAGGTAAAGAAAGAGAATGGAAACTAATCTTGACCTGATTTCTCAGTAACTTTCTATTTTCACGACCCAGTGAACCTGATTTCACCAAATAGAACATGTTCCTGTATAAACATCCTTGTTGATTCTGGAGCAACAGTCCAATCTGCCAATCAGATTTAAGGGATGGGTTCACAGTTAATTCACTGTTTGTGGAGTTGTTTAATCAGATCTTGAGAGATTTAATGTCTTCTTTTATCTTCAGTTGATTTAATCTTTTTCTGTTCTTGTTTCTCTTTCCTTCATTGATTCTGCTGATTAACAGCAGGTGTTCATCAGTGTCTGAATTCACACACGTGTTTTCATTCACTCTCTCAGGTGGACTATATTAGTGAACTAATGTAGGGAATATTGAATGAGGGTTTAGGGTGATTTAGAACACAGCCTAAGAGTGTTGACTTTGAGAGCTGTTAACTCACAGTATATTACTGTAGGCTACTTTCTCGAAAACGTCACATATTACCCAGAATGCATTGTTTTCTACGGTATATTACTGTTTTAATGAAAAAAAGCATGTTACTGTCAAAATGTGGCCTTTTTTACAGCAATTTTTACAGTGTAGGCTTACAGCAGAGGTTAGGGGCTTCTACATTATTCTTATTCACCACTCATTTCCCTCTGATTTTAGGAATAAGTTGGGTTAGGTTTAGGGGTAGGGGTAGGGATAGAGGTTGTACTTTAACTGTCCAGGTCGAAGGTTTGTATAAACATACAGTTAAATCTCTTTTGTCAAGCCCTCTATACCTTACTGAAATGAAGCAACAGACCTATATCAGTTTCCTGTTTTTGGAGGTTAGCACTAGTTTGATGCTGGTCTACAGCTGCTGGATCAGAAAAGCAACTCTGTTCTGAAAGCTTATTGTTACGTGCTTAAAGTTGTTCAGTGGAATGACCGCAACATTTAAATGAGATACAACTGTTGAGGCGTGGGGAGGAACAAACCAAACAACAAGGGAAACAATTAATATCCGATATTTATTAACACGGTAGAGATAAGTCAACAAGTAAGACATAAACAAAGTAAAAGTAAGGAAAGAACGAGGATGTCGCCAAAGAAAAGAAATAATCAGAACAAAACCCACTAACTAGCGCCCACGCCCCTAAACTAACTACCAAAAATAAAATGTAAAAACAAAACCGAAAACTTCGGCGCGGCGCCTTAACTAAAACTCCACTAAATAAATAAACAAAAATACAGGGAAGGCGAGCACCCGCATTATAACTAACATTAGTTGCTAGCTGACACGCACTATGCGGAATTCACCGTGGTCAGTGAGGTTGATGTTATCTCTGAGCTGTCCGCAGCAAAAGGTTTCATTATCGGTCAACCCCTCGGTTGACAGACAATGACTTCACGCCAGAATTCGAATGCGTTCAAACATTTCGCACGAGAGACTTGTCTGCAGGAGAAGGGTTTCATTATTTGTCAACCACTCGATTGACAGATAATGACTTCACGCCAGATTTCGAGTGGACTCAAACATTTAACAGAAGACTTGTATCACTCTCTAACGCCGTCAGCTTAACTATTACACAGAAACAAACAACCAGATACTGTCTCAATGAACCACAGACTAAATAAACAGTTCGCAAACACAAAGAATGACTGGCTCTGGCTCGACAAGCGTGAGTGAGGTCCAAGCCCAAACGCTCACTGCAGGTGGAATGCCGCCGAAGCCTTTTAAATGATCAGCCACCTGCAGATTGGCAGAACGCTGGTTGGGACGTCAGAGCGTCATGACGTCACCAAGATGAGCCCCGCTTTACCGTCAACCTAAAACTCGACAGACGGATAAGAAAGAGAGAGAGAGAGAGAAAAAAAAACTAAAACAAAATACAAAAACATACGTGGAACGTAACACTCCCCCCCTAAAAAAAAAGAGAAAAGAAAAATAACACTTTTCTTCTTCTCTTCTTTAAGCCCTATTACCAGCTTAGTAAACTCTAGATAGAGCATCGGCAATTATGTTTTCTGACCCCTTCTTGTGCTTAATCACTAAATCGTAACCCTGCACGATTAAGGACCAGCGCATCAATCGCTGATTCTGATTGTTCATACGTGCTAAAAACACCAGAGCATTGTGATCAGTGAATACAACCACAGGCAAATTACTTGAACTAATATAAACATCAAAGTGTTGTAAGGCCAACAGCAAAGCTAACGTTTCTTTCTCGATGGTAGAATAGTTTAACTGATGTTTATTAAACTTGCGCGAGAAATAACACACAGGATGGTCAATACCATTTGCGTCCTCCTGTACAAGCACTGCACCCGCACCGACCGAGCTTGCATCGATCTCCAGCTTGAAGTCCTTTCCCACATCAGGAGCTGTCAAAACAGGCGTACTGCATAATAAAACTTTGATGTTATCAAAAGCATTTTGACAGTCATTACTCCAAATAAAAGTACGTGACGGGCTGAGGAGTGAAGTTAGCGGACTGGCCACAGTGGAGAAGTTTTTACAAAAATTCCGATAATAACCGGCCATCCCCAGAAATCTACGAAGTTCTTTTCGCGTGGTCGGAACCGGAAATTCTGCAATCGCAGCGACCTTGGCTTCTATAGGTCTTACCTGCCCTTGACCTACTTCTCTGCCCAGGTACGTCACTGTAGCTTGACCAAATTCACATTTAGAAAGGTTTAATGTCAGCGAGGCATTCCGAAGGCGTTCAAACACCTCTCTTAACGTTGCAACATGTGCGGACCAGCTAGATGAATAAATCACAAGATCGTCCAGATATGCATTGCAGTTTCGAACACCAGCAAGCACAATATTAATGAGCCTCTGGAACGTAGCTGGTGCGTTGCGCATGCCGAAAGCCATAACGCAGTATTGCATGAAATCGTCCTGAGTCACAAAAGCAGAAATATCTGACGCTCGAGCCGTCAATGGTACTTGCCAGTAACCTTTCAGCAAATCTAGTTTACTGACGAATTTAGCAGACCCCAGATTGTCTACACAATCTTCCATAAGGGGTAACGGAAAACTATCGGGAACAGTAACTGAATTTACCTTGCGATAGTCCGTGCAAAACCTGGCGGATCCGTCACTTTTTGTCACCAGTAGACATGGAGAACTCCACGGACTAAAACTCTGCTTGGCGAGACCGTTTTCGCGTAAATACTCGACTTCAGCTTTCATCGCAGAACGTTTAACAGCGTTAACCCTATAAGCTCGTTGCTTGATAGGAACGGCATGACCTACATCAATATCATGTTGTAAGACTGTAGTTCGAGACGGAACATCCTGAAATAACAAGGAGAAATCGTGAATTAATATTTCAACATCATTTCTCTGGCAATCAGGTAAATGGGACAGATGAGAAGTCAAATTGCTCAACATTTCAGAGTTCTTCAGCCTAACACACTGCTGATATGTGTGGCGTACTAACACTCCATCATTATCTTGAGTAGGGACATCAGCCACCTCACATATAAGAGCGGCAGAGGTAATAAGCTCATCCACCTTCTCAACAGCTTGTGACGACCCTCTGACATGATACTCCTTCAGCATATTCACATGACATACACGAGATTTCTTTCTACGCTCAGGAGTTCGGATCAAATAATCAGTGTTACTCAATTTTTTAATCACTTCATATGGACCCGAAAATCGTGCAGACAGAACAGAACCCACAACTGGCAATAAAACCAGCACTTGATCTCCCTCCTTAAAATGACGCTGAACCGTTTTACGATCGAACTGACGTTTCATAGCCACCTGCGCACTCAACAATGACTCTTTTGCCGTTGAACAAGCCTTATGCAATCGCTCACGAAATTTGCTTACATAGTCAAGCACAGGAATTTTAGTACTAGGCTCACAGGATAACAGATCTTCTTTAAGCATCTTTAAAGGACCCCTCACCGTATGACCAAATACAAGGTCGGCAGGACTAAATCCCAAACTGTCTTGTACTGCTTCTCTGACAGCGAACAAGAGTAGAGGTATGCCCTCGTCCCAGTCCTTACCCGTATCCATGCAATAACGTCGCAACATCGCTTTTAACGTCTGGTGAAACCGTTCCAAAGCTCCTTGGCTTTCTGGGTGAAAAGCGCTTGAAGTTTGATGAGAAACGTTTAAGGTCGTCAACACCTGTCCAAAGATTCTTGACAAAAAGTTAGTACCTTGATCGGATTGAACCACTTTCGGAAGGCCAAACATAGAAAAGAATCTTACAAGTGCATTACTAATCACTGGCGCTGTAATCTTCCTAAGCGGAATAGCTTCTGGAAAGCGCGTCGCAACACACATTATTGTTAACAAGTATTGGTTACCACTCTTAGACTTAGGCAACGGTCCAACACAGTCAACAATAACATGCTCGAACGGTTCCCCAATCACTGGTATAGGAACAAGCGGTGCACGCGGAATCACCTGATTTGGCTTACCTGAAAACTGACAAGTCTGGCAAGTTTTACAGAATTTCGTTACATCAGCCTTCATTCGGGGCCAAAAGAAATGTTTCAAAATTCGATGATACGTTTTCTTAACGCCCAAATGTCCAGACAAATCATGATCATGAGCTAGAGAGAGTACAATCTGTCTGTAACATACAGGAATGACAATTTGATGTACAGAAGTCCACTCACTATCGCACGCAACATCTGCACACCACCAACGCATCAGCAACCCGTTCTCGATAAAGTAAGCGGCTTTCCTCTCCTTGGCCATTTCCAAAGGAACAACAGAGGAAAAGCATTTCCGCAAGGAACAATCTTCTTTCTGAGCTGTAATCATTTTTTCACGAGTCATTGTCAATTTCACCTCGTCTGACTGCAAAATAAGCGCTTGATCCGCTGACTTACCCTCTTCAACTGGCAAAGTGTCATTTATAATAATAGGTGACATAAACGTAGAAGACAAGTCATCTGCATCAGCAAATTTACGAGCCTGCGCTCGCGTCACGGCACAAACAGGAAAAACTTCAGGAAACTTCTCGGACAACTCGTCAGTATACTCAGACAGAACAGGCTTATCACAAACCTCTAACAGCGGCGCGACTTTTCCACCTGCGATGTCGTTACCCAGGATGAAACTTACTCCATGCACAGGGAGACTGTCACGCACGCCGATTTTAACAAACCCCGTAAACAAATCAGACTTCAGATAAATCTGATGCAAAGGAACTTTCATAATATTCATTTCAAAGCCTCGCACTAACACATGGGTACCACAGAAAGTCTGTTCTGAGAGCGGCAGTGCACCAGCCACTATAAAGGACTGCATCGCGCCCGTGTCACGCAACATAGTCACTTTTACCTGATCCGAAGACTGATCACTGACAGATACTAATCCTTTCATAACGAAAGGTTGATACCCAACATCTAACTCCCCACCGAACTTACAATTAACAATATCAACAGGCTTCACAAAAGCAACACTTTTAGAAGTGTTACTTTGCTGTTTGCGCTTTAAAACAATGCAATCAGCAATGAGATGACCCGACTTATGACAGTAAAAACACTCTCGGTCTTCCTTAGGCTTTGGAACATTTTTCGAACGCGACTGATCTTTCGAAGTAACGGAACTAAATAAAACTTTGTCAGTACGAACGGGAGCAAAAATGCTCTTATGCGTCAACGCAAACTCATCAGCTAGAACAGATGCCTGAGACAACGATGTTACCTTTTGTTCGTTTAGGTAAACAACAACACGATCAGGGATACAACCTTTGAACTCCTCCAACAAAATTAACTCACGAAGTGCCTGGAAATCCGAAACTTTGTTTGAAGTGCACCACTTGTCAAACAACATACCTTTTTCTCTAGCAAATTCTACGAACGTTTGACTCGTGCTCTTTTTATGGGTTCTAAAACGCTGCCTGTACGCTTCAGGTACGAGTTCGTAAGCTCTCAAAATTGTTGTTTTGACAACATCATAATTTAAACTATCTTCTAATGTTAAAGCAGCACACACTTCCTGAGCTTTTCCCGTTAGCTTGCACTGCAGCAGCAAAGGCCACACATCTCTAGGCCAATTTAAAGCAGACGCAATTCGTTCGAATACATTAAAGTATGAATCAACTTCTGACTCTCTAAACTGTGGAACAAGAGAAATGTGTTTACTCACATCCAGCGTATTACTCGCCGTATTCGCACCAGTCGTAACAGCAGCAGTCTGCGTAGGTTGAGCAGTAGACACAAGCGGCACCGGAGAAACTGCGACATCTCTGGCTGCTTTCAGTTCCAACTCCCGCAATCTGATTTGCATGTCCGCCTCTATTTCCATACGGCGAACTTGGAGCTGCAGATCCAGCTGGGCCTTACGCTCCGCTGCCCTCTCGCGCTCTTCCACTTGGACTGCCAAGCGATACTTGAGCCGCGAGTCACCTCCAGTCCCAATCACGGGTGGAGAAAAAGGATCGAAGGGCGGCAAAACAGCTTTGGCATCGGAACCCTCCGCCTCAGCAATTTCACTCGCTTCCTCCTCACCAATCCACGAAGCGCCACCATCAGAACCTGGTCTCTGCTCTGAACTATCAGCCAGTTTAAGCACACCCAGTTCCCTCAAGCCACACACTACAACCTTTTTGATTTCACGCTTAAGCTGCTGTTTCGAAACTTTAATGTTAAAATGCGCCGCAACGACTAATAAATCGTCCTTACGACATTTATCTAGCTGTTCGACAGTTGGTGCACTCACAAAGTTATTCAAATCAAAGTCAGCCATAATAATTGAACTGTACGCTAAGCCCCTAAGATTTTTACGTCAGTCAACAAAACATGCCCTCACCGACTACCCGAGCAATCCTTATTATCCGATTGCTCCACCAACACACCAGCAACAGTGCATCTCAGAAATTCATTCCACAAGAATAAGATATCCTAATGAGGATATCCCACCGCTGCCACCAATAAATGTTACGTGCTTAAAGTTGTTCAGTGGAATGACCGCAACATTTAAATGAGATACAACTGTTGAGGCGTGGGGAGGAACAAACCAAACAACAAGGGAAACAATTAATATCCGATATTTATTAACACGGTAGAGATAAGTCAACAAGTAAGACATAAACAAAGTAAAAGTAAGGAAAGAACGAGGATGTCGCCAAAGAAAAGAAATAATCAGAACAAAACCCACTAACTAGCGCCCACGCCCCTAAACTAACTACCAAAAATAAAATGTAAAAACAAAACCGAAAACTTCGGCGCGGCGCCTTAACTAAAACTCCACTAAATAAATAAACAAAAATACAGGGAAGGCGAGCACCCGCATTATAACTAACATTAGTTGCTAGCTGACACGCACTATGCGGAATTCACCGTGGTCAGTGAGGTTGATGTTATCTCTGAGCTGTCCGCAGCAAAAGGTTTCATTATCGGTCAACCCCTCGGTTGACAGACAATGACTTCACGCCAGAATTCGAATGCGTTCAAACATTTCGCACGAGAGACTTGTCTGCAGGAGAAGGGTTTCATTATTTGTCAACCACTCGATTGACAGATAATGACTTCACGCCAGATTTCGAGTGGACTCAAACATTTAACAGAAGACTTGTATCACTCTCTAACGCCGTCAGCTTAACTATTACACAGAAACAAACAACCAGATACTGTCTCAATGAACCACAGACTAAATAAACAGTTCGCAAACACAAAGAATGACTGGCTCTGGCTCGACAAGCGTGAGTGAGGTCCAAGCCCAAACGCTCACTGCAGGTGGAATGCCGCCGAAGCCTTTTAAATGATCAGCCACCTGCAGATTGGCAGAACGCTGGTTGGGACGTCAGAGCGTCATGACGTCACCAAGATGAGCCCCGCTTTACCGTCAACCTAAAACTCGACAGACGGATAAGAAAGAGAGAGAGAGAGAGAAAAAAAAACTAAAACAAAATACAAAAACATACGTGGAACGTAACACTTATGTTCAAATCTAAAATATAAATGAATTTGATGTTACTAAGAACTTTGACAGTTTGTGGTTAATGGAATAGTTCAACCAAAATCAGTGAAAATCTTAATTTTCTTGAGACCAGTTTTATACTTTTTGCATCCAATTTTATCCAAATGCTGGGTTAAAAACAACCCAAGTTGGGTTGAAAATGGACAAACCCAGTGATTGGGTTGTTTTAACCCAGCGGTTAGGTTAAATCTTTGCACAATGTGCTGGGCAGTTATAGTTAACTATTGTTTAAAACTGCATTGCTTTTTTTTTTTTTTTAAATTAACCCAAAATATGTTGGAAATTAACATTTATTAATATGTTTAATAAATGAACATTTATGAGCATATTATTTATTAATAAGTTTCATGAATGATAATTAAACAAAAAAAATTGCTTATTAATGTTCACCTTTTTATTATTATTGTTGCTTCTAGTAATTAAATGTCTGATTTTTTATTTCCAGCCTATTTTGGGGTTCATTTTAAGCCAGCCATAGTAATTTTTAAACAATAGTTGAGTTAAATAAAACTGCCCAGCACTTTGGTCAAACATTTAACCCAACCGCTCGGTTGAAACAACCCCGGTGGTTGTCCATTTTCAAACCAACTTGGGTTGTTTTTAACCCAACATCTTTTAGATTGTGATTAATTGTGGACTGCATTTCCCATCATCCTCCTGGGCACCTAACTATACACACCTGGAACTCATCTAGCCCTCATCACTAGCACTATATAGAGCACACAAACTCTCTCAGGCATTGTCTGGGCTTGTCTGATGCTACAGATCACTTACCTGCGTTATCGTCCTGACTACCCTGATAGCTGTTATCTCATCCGAGTTGATCTCCAGTCATTTGAGTCATCTTCCAGTCATCCCTTTTCTCAACGTTGTTCCCTGTGTGTGTGTGTGTGTTCACACTATTCTATTAGACAAAGGCTCAAATTCAACAATACTAGTCTCATCTGCTAATCTGCAACTATCATCTCTTACCTGTTTATGCATTGTGATCCTATATCTGCAAATAAACCAGTTTCAGTTTTACCACAGTTCTGGTCATTGCATGACAGCACTAGACTGAGCACAAAAAAAGTCTCTTTCGAGAGCATCTTAAAAAAAAAAAAAACCTATGCTTTCACTTCCTTTAATCCCTCTCTATTCTATCTTATGCTACTCTAAGCAATGTCTGAAACTTGTATTGTGAGCACTTCTCTATTTGCCTCTTCACAATGTATTTCTCACCTGTTAAGTCGCTTTGGATAAAAGTGTCTGTAAAATGAATAAATGTAAATATAAAATAAAATAGAATAAAATAAAGTTAATAATGATAACCCTGTTTATTCAAATTTTGATATATATTAATAACCTGCTGTCAAGCAGGTAATGCATGGCACAAATCCAAAATCTGTATATGATTAATCATTACAGCAACTATTTTAAATATGCAACATAATTATCCTCTTTAGATGAAGCGACTGTGAATCTAGATCAGTGTTTCCTGTTTACCCAGATCAGTGTTTCCTGTTTACCCTCTCAGATTTAACCGCAGTCATAAAGTAATTCTAAATGAGTTCAGGGATTCAGGTAAAATAATGATTATGTGAAAACATAAACACCACCTGATAATCTTTTTTCTTTGCTTGAATAGCTGTTACAGCAGCCCAAACAAAATCTAATATAAAAAGTCAAGGGTCAAGAGCCCAACTAAAGCAAACACTCATCTCCACGATGGTGGCTTAAAAATTGTGATTTTCTCCTTGGAAGGATTCTGTGTGTTCGTCTATATCGGATGTTCAGAAGACGTCAAAAAAAGACGTCATAAAAACTTTCATTCTGGCCCCTCAGTGGACGTCTTTTCAACCTGAGACAAGACCTCAAAAAGACGTCTTCTGAACCTAATTTGCTCAGTGGGTTACTCTGTTTTACCCAATATATTACATTTAAACACAACTGTGTGTTGGTTTTTAAAGATCATAGGCCTATTATTGTTTGCATAAATCAAGACTATTGATAATCCACTGATTGTTACTATCTACCTAAGTTTTGCCCACATTTCATACAAAATACCATACAATGTACTGTGGAGAACATCAATGCATAAAAATCCTTAGTGATTTAAAAACTTATTTATTTACTGTTGACTTAAGCAGTTATATTTCAGTATTAATCCAAAATATCTTGATGTAGATAAATAGGATAGGAGATGAGAGTTTTTCTTATAAAATTGATTGTATTTATATGAAATATAATTATAATCTATGAGCGCAACTCATGGCCACAAGAGGGCGCTGATGGTCCATACAGTCTTTTTCGTGCACTTTTTCTCATTGCTCATGCCTCTTTGTGCCACCGCCTATTCCGCTTATGCCGCCTACGCCCGGCCCTGAGTGATGTATATCCTAGTGAAACAGGTTCTGAAACATAAACAAATGCAGGATGGGACTTGATGGGAATTGAATGGCTGTGGTTTGCTATTGGTGGATCTCATTGAGTGACAGGTTGCCCCGCCCTCACACCAGTAAACATGGCAGCGAGAGGAAGTGTAATGTTTTAAACCTTGTGTTTTTGTACATTTCAGTTAGGATAATAAGATGTAGGTAATCAATACAGTGAATAATCGAAAACAAGGAATAGACAAAAAACCAAGCTCATTTACCTGCTATGTAAGTTTTACATGATTTTGTAGGACTATTTGCATTACATTAAATTTTTTTGTTCACAGTTACAGATCAAATAGAGAAATAATCAGATATGGTGAGATTTTTTATTTCACGAATCATTTTGTCTGTATTATTTTGCTTGATACCATGTAACTAGCAGGTATGAAGTGTATCTGTAATTCATCATGTGATGAAGGACTAGCTCTGGGTATTGATGCAGATTTTATGATTCGATTCAGATTCACAAGCGATATTGATTAATTTGAAAATATTTCAGATACACGTTAATGTTTCTTAAGGGGGAAAATGTCTCTCAACTAATGCTGTAATCTATAAAGTACACTGTTATGCCTTTCTGTAGAAAAATGACCAAATTCTGACAGTAACAAACCATTTTCCATTAAAACAGTGATATACTGTCGAAAACACTGCATTCTGGGTAATATTTGTCATCTTCGAGAAAATAGTCTACAGGAATATAGTACAGACTGCAGACTATGGAGCGAGAAATGCCTCAAAAATAATTCACGCAAAAAAAATGCACACATGCGTAGCTAATTTCACATGCGTGAAACCCAATTCACGTGCGTGAAATGAATATATACATTCACAAAAAAGTTTTTTGCATCTGGATCATTCGTACTCTTCAGCCAATCAGATTGAAGCTAATTAATTGACCAATCATTATCACTTTAGGGCGTGCCTAGCTGTGTTTTACATCATCAGCTGTCGACCATGTAGAGAGGTAAAACAGTTTGGAGAATATCAGATGTATCAGTGTATTGCATCTGTGTATTGTTAGAGAAACACTTACGTAATGCATTACAATTTAACTAAATATACTGTAGATTTAGTCGACCGATGACTAAAATATGACTAAATGCCAACTAAACTAAACTAAACTAAATGCTTTTGTGTGTGACAATGGCAACATTATTATTTTAAAATATTTTTTTTAATATGGAAACATGATACCTTCCAGCTACTGTGTGCATAGTTAGTAAGCATGTTGACATTATTCATAGCAATGAGGTAAACGACGCCCTTTCTCTCAGCTTAAGACTTCTTGTATTCTCTAGAGAAAATTTCTCAGCAACTTTTTGAAAAGGTTTTAAGAGGAAACTCTTACCCAAAAACCTTTACAGCTATTTAACATTTACAAGTTCGCAATTACTGTAAAATACTGAATGTTCTTTTGAGTTTGGAAGCTTTCTGTTCTAAAATGAATTTAGGGTTTAGATGATGAGTTTTTCAATTGTCTCTAAAGTGTATGACTGACTAACATTCAGGGCACAATATACAGCTGAAAACAGTCAGTGATTTTTTTTCTCTTGTAAAACAAGTTACCAAAAAAAAAAAAAAAACAGAAACCACAACACTTCCTGTATGTCGGTCTGTCGCATGCAAAGACAAAAGGTTGCTTGAGAACATTTGATCTAGCATGTAGTACATTTTTTAAAATTTGTATACAAATTTATGTCGGTGATGATCATACATAAAAAAGCACATTTTTGAAAGAAAAACAAAAATAAACTCTTTCCATCTTTTACACCATTATAAACACAGTAAGGCAGAAGAGGGGGATATTTTCACTATTTTGAAGTCATTGAGACTCATTTCTATCTATCTATCTATCTATCTATCTATCTATCTATCTATCTATCTATCTATCTATCTATCTATCTATCTATCTATCTATCTATCTATCTATCTATCTATCTATCTCCTGACCATTGCTATGTAAGAACAAGCAGCTTAGAAAATGCAGAGATATTATGTTTTTCTTGTTTGGACCAGGAAAAAAAAATCACATTTTCCTCAAGAGATAATTACTCTTCACACAAATTTTAGTCATGTACTTAAGAATGTGAAACCGTCTATGTGTTCTAGGTCATTAAAGACGAGAGTCTTAAAGGGTTAGTTCACTCAAAAATAAAAATAATGTCATTAATTACTCACCCTCATGTTGTTCCACACCTGTAAGATCTTTGTTCATCTTCGGAACACAAATTAGGATATTTTTGATTAAATCTAGGAGGTATATGACTCATCCACAGACAGGAATTTAACCGACAATTCCAAGGTCCAGAAAGGTATAAAGACATCGTTAATACAGTCAACATGACTACAGTGGTTCAACCTTAATATTATGAAGCGACGAGAAAACACGGAAGCCTTTGCTGTGCTTATTGTGCCAACTCTGTGAGGAGACTCACAGGGAAAAGAAGAGATTGTTAAATAAAGTCTTTATTTTTGCACACAAAAAGTATTCTTGTTGCTTCATAATATTAAGGTTGACACTTAATATTACACTTTTTTAACAATGTGTTTAGTACCTTTCTGGACCTTGAAAATGTCAGTTAAATTGCCATCTATGGACAAGTCATGTACCTCTCATCAAAAATTTCATCAAAATTTCATCAAAAATATTTTAATTTGTGTTCCAAAGATGAACAAAGGTCTTACGGGTGTGGAACGACATGAGGGTGAGTAATTAATGACAGAATTTTCATTTTTGGGTGAACTAACCCTTTAAAGGGAACCCTGGGTATTAAGACTTGTATGGCTTAGTGTAATGTAAATGATGTCTCACTGAAATATGTAGTAGAAAAGTGCACAGTGCATTTTTTTCTCTGGTGTATGTGTTGCGGTGGGACACATGCTAACTGATGATGATTGGTGCACTGTTAAACCTTGCTGTAAAAAGGTGCCAAATTCTGACAGTAACTAACTATTTTCCATTAAAACAGTATTATACTGTAGAAAGCAATACATTCTTTCTAGAAAATAGCCTACAGGAATATACTGTGAGTTAACAGCTCTCAAAGTCGACACTCAGAGGCTGTGTTCTAAACCACACCCTATACCCTCATTCACTATCCCCTGATAAGCAGAATCACTGAAGGACAGAGGAACAACAAGAACTACAACTTCAGCCACAGCCTTCGATGAAATCAACTGAAGATAAAAGACATTAAATCTCTCAAGATCTGATTAAACATCTCCACAAACAGCATTACCAGCTTCACTTATTACTAACCAGACTGACTTTATTTCTGACATACATCTACAAAAGTTGTTATTGAGAATTACCAGAGGTTTAGATGTTGATGATTAGTTGAAAATAAGTTTGGTTTGATGTCACCGTGATCGAGGTCAGCGCTTACTTCAGTTTGACAGTTTGACTGTTTTAATGCTAGTGTTTTTCTGGCTGCTTGTTATGGCAAAAAAAAAAAAACAAACAAAAAAAAAAAAACACAGAGACTATTTAATTAGCTGCATGCTGATAAAAAAAATATTCATCATTTAGTAGTTCAATTCACTGATCTATATAACTGAGGTATTTATGAGTGTTTAACTTGTGCTGGATCTCTTCTGGAATTACATCTATAAAAAGAAAATTTGAAAAACACATTGGTCACTAAACATTCCAAACCTGCAAGATTTACTTACACACAGACATCAGGAATCAGCGTATGAATCTCAACAATGGTGACATGCTTCATGCCGCAATGCATTCTGGTAGTTTTGTATGAGGCACCCAGAATGCATTGCGGCACGCAGCATGTCTTTAAGATTTAAAGACACACCCACAAAATGTATTTTAACAGTAACAAACTGTAAGTTTAAAAACAGTTATATACTGGCAACTGTAAATTGAGTTTTGTGGGTCACCATTGTGCTGAAGAGTAGAGCCTGTGCTTAGGTTCAGGAGAAGATCAAGAAATATTGGTGATATGCTGCATGTTGTTTTATTTAACAGACAGTGGCTCTCTTTTGAGGATGTCAGTTTCAGTAAATGAAAGGAGGTAACAAGTTTTAATTTAGTGCATTGTATTGTTACAGTAACATACTGTAGATTACAGTAAATAACTGGCAACAGCAAGGTCTAACAGTGTAATTTATATCAACACTTCATTTAGAATTACAGTCCCCTTAGTTCTTCTCACCTCGCTTCTCAAAAACTGTCTCTGTCCACTCCGATCCTGATTCTGAGTCCAGTTCCCCAGAGCCCATTCTCCCTCCAGCCATGACAGTTAGTCCTTTCCAGTGGTCCCTCGATGATTAGATCCTCCAAGCCACACGTTCAGAACCTGCTCCACCGGGTGGTCGTGAAGGATGCATCTACGTACCATCCACATGCTGCCTGTCCTTCATGGACTCAGCTCATACCTCTACGGCAGGGGTGTCCAATCCTGCTCCTGGAGGGCCACTGTCCTGGAGAGTTTAGCTCCAACCCCAATTAAACACACCTGAAGCAGCTCAAGGATTTAAGGAATACTGGAAACTTCCAGGCAGGTGAGTTGTGGTTAGTTGGAGCTAAACTCTGCAGGACAGTGGCCCTCCAGGACCGAGTTTGGACACCCCTGCTCTACGGGCTCTGGACACCCAAGTAGTCAGCAAACACTCTCACTCCTCCGTCACCCCTACATAGCAAAAACTGCAGTGTTAAATTAACTCTCCTGGGAGTACATGTGAGACCATACTCAAAGAGTGTTAAAGTGTTAAAATAAGAGTGTTAAATGAACACTGAAGCGGTGTTAAAGTTAATGAGATAATTAAGTGATTAATTGAGTGATGATTGACCATTATTGAAGACACCTGATGATAAAAAGCAGAATCACCAAAGGTTCTGCTTGTTCACAATCACAATTTTTAAGCCACCATCGTGGAGATTGGTGTTTGTTTTAGTTGGGCTCTTGACCCTTGACTTTTTAAAATAAAAAATTGGACTGTTTTAACTGAGTTATAACATCCAGACAAACAAATGGAAAAAAAAGATCAGGTTTGTGTTTTCATATGTTTATGTGTCTTTTTAGTAGCTTGTTTTCTAATGTTCAGAGTTGATCTGTTTATCAGAATATGTTGCTTGTCACCGTAGTTGAGATTCACAGGCTGATTCTTGATGTCTGTGTGTGCCTAACAGAAAGTTGTTCTGAGCACAAAAAAAAAAACCTGTTTGTGAAATCCTTCAGATTATATTGATAAAGCTGATCTTCTGCTGTAGAATCACAGTGCTGCTGTAATCAATTTAAATGAGTTCAGTGTTTCAGGTCAAATAATGATTATGTGAAATCATAACCAACACCATCTGATCATTTTTTCCATTTGTTTGTCTGGCTGTTATGATTTAGTTACAGCAGCCCAAACAAAATTTTATTTTAAAAAGTCAAGGGACAAAAATTTTGATTTTTCTCCTTTGGTGATTCTGCTTGTTATCATCAGGTGTCTTCAATAATGCTCAATCATCACTGTTAATCACTTAATTAACTCATTAACTTTAACACCGCTTCAGTGTTCATTTAACACTCTTATTTTAACACTTTAACACTCTTGAGTATCGTCTCACATGTACTCCCAGGAGAGTTAATTTAACACTGCAGTTTTTGCTGTGTACCGGTGGCCCACGATTACCCAGGACATCTCCTGATACGTCAAGGGAACACCCCACACAAACTCCCAGATGGAAAACTGGTGCCACTGCCCATTCCATAGCACCCATGGTCACACATAGACATCGACTTTGTGACCAATCTGCCACCATCAGACTCTCACCTGTGTCTTCGTCATGCACGTCCTGATATTGCTGAGTTAGATGCGTTCCTGGCTCAACATATTCTGTTGATCCTGGAACAACATTCTAGCCTGAAAATTTAGTCTTAACCCTATTCCTACCCCTAAACCTAACCCTACCCATAAGTTATCCCAAAAATCAGAGGGAAATGATAGATGAATAACACTGATGTAGAAGCACCAATTCATGATTTTAAGCCTAAACTTGACATAATTTGTAAACTTGTCCCTCAAATCTGATTGGTAGATTTCAATGTTGTTCCAGGATCAACAAAAATGTTGACCCAGGAAGATGTTGAACTCAGAAATATCAGGTTATGCTCTTTGGTCATCATCAACCGCTTTTCAAGCATGTAAACTGATCCCCTGAATGACCTTCCCACCGCTTTTGTAGCAGGTGAGTGTCTCTTTCAGCACATATTCCATCACTTCAGCCTACATGAGGACATCATGCCTCCCTTGTTCCCCTGGTCCGGCGAGAGATCATCTATCCAAAGATGGGGTCCAGCCCATCTTTGATTCGCGACAACAGTGAAAACCGACTAGACTACCTCATCGACTGGGAGGGGTACAGCCCAGCATACTGCCATACACACATTTGCAATTGCTTTAATGTCCCCCTGCAGTCAATAATTTTTTCCCTTAAACCTTATCTTTGATCTCTAAAATTACATCTTTAAATTTTTTTTTCCCCGCCTCCACTCACACCAGCTCAAACGAGATCCACTTAAGCCGAGCACACATTTAACGACTAGCTAAATCATTCTAAGACTGTGCTCAACTTACAACGATTGTTTCCTGCGGCTGAAGCCGATTTAAATACTTACACATGGAATTTGAACACCGACTGTAATCGCAGACTGAACGCAACTGGCTCAGACTGGATGCATTTGAGTGCGATCAGTCATAAGTATCAATTTACATTCATAATCGGCCTTACAATCGTTAAGTGTGTACACGGCTTTAGTGAACTTACTGAGGTAAATGGTGGTGAAAGGGGAAATGAAACAAAAAGGCAGCAAAATAAATTTAGGTTTTGGTCAATTCTTCTGTCACGTTACGGTGTGGTAAGAACCCATGTGAAAAACAGGAAACAGGTTTAATAACAGAACCTTAGGAAATAAATTACATTGATGTTATACATAGACAAGAATGGATGAAAACTGAGGGAGAACACAGGGACTAAATACATGTAGCAAACAAGAGAGCTTAATCAGGTAATTAACAGGACACAGGAGAAAGAAATGACTAATTAAAACTAGGTCATATGAAAAACAAGACATAGAGCATACTTGTAACAATGTTATCAAACAGATGTGTTGCTGATGTTACACAAAACATGTTTACATTTTACAAGTCAGACACCTGCCAATATCAGTCTAACAATCAATAGCTTATCCTTAGAAATGCTTTGAACAACTCAGAACATCAGTGGAGAAAGGCATATATAGCGGACAGTTAATGATATGCTAAAGACCGCAGGCATGTTGACATGATTGGTTACAAAGTAGTTTGTGAAGGCAGAAACACCAGTGATTTCAAACCGCGGGTTTGAGACTGTCTTTGGTTTACTGCGGTTTTGAAGAGAAAATACTCAGCAATAGTGTTGACATGAATTTTCACATAGTTTGTCTTAAAGCACGTGTAAAACACAAGATAGACATATGAACAACAATATAAAAAACTTGATTTTCACCACAGGGGCACTTTAACAAAAGTTGAGAATGTTCTCTTGAGTTTGGAAGCTTTCTATTCTTAAATGAATACATAAAAGAGTTTAGATGACGAGTTTTTCAATTGGCTCTATTGTGTATGACTGAATAACATTCAGGCCACGATAAAGGGCTGAAAACTTTCAGTGATCAAAGGATTTTTTCTCTTGTACAACAAGTAACCAAAAAAACAGAAACCACCACAACGCTTCCTGTATGTTGGTTTGTCGCGTGCAATGACAAAAGGATGTTTGTGGACATTTAATCTAGCATGTAATACTTTTTTTTAATATTGTATACTGATTTATGTTGTTGTCACATATAAAAAGCACATTTCTAAAAGAAACATTTCCTGCTCTTAGACCATTAAAAAGACAGTTAATAATAATAACACATTTATTTTGTATAGCGCCTTCCCAGCCAACATAGCATGGTGGGGCCCAGATGGGTGTCACCTGGGCAGCCTAACTGGGGCCCAGACATTTTTGTCCACGGTTTCCATGGAGGCCCCACATGGGTTAGCCCAGATGAAATGAACACTGCTCAGTGTGCACACTACAGGCTGTTAAATATAACACAGAAACATGCTGGAGTTAATGAGATAATTAGGTGATAACGAGCAGAATCACGGAAGGACAGAGAAACAACTATGACTTACTTCAACCACAACCTTTGATGAAATCAACTGAAGATAAAAGACATTAAATCACTCAAGATCTGATTAAACATCTCCACAAACAGCATTACCAGCTTCACTTATTACTAACCAGACTGACTTTATCTCTGTCACACGTCTGTAGAAGCTCTTATTGAGAATTACCAGAGGTTTAGATGTTGATGATTTGTTGAAAATAAGTTTGGTTTGATGTCACTGTGATCGAGGTCAGCGCTTACTTCAGTTAGGCAGTTTGACTCTTGGCTGTTTTTGCTGTTTGTTATGGCAAGAAAAACAAGATACAATGTGGTCAGCTCCTGAATGATAAAAATATAGTCATTTAGTGGCTTAATTTACTGATCTAATGACTGAGCTTTTTATGAGCAAAATGTGATTAACTTTGTGCTGGATCTTTTCTTGAAGTACAACAATAAAAATATTTAATCAGAAAGTTTGAAAAATATATTGTTCACTAAACACTTCGAACCTCTTGCAAACTTCACTTACACAGACATCAAGAATCAGCATATGATTCTCAACAATAGTGACATGCTGCAATGCATTCTGGGACCCATGGATGAGTTTTGTATGAGGCACCCAGAATGCATTGCAGCATGAAGCATGTCACCATTGTTGAGAATCATACGCTGATTCTTGATGTCTGTGTGTGAATAAACTTTGCAGATGTTTTAAAGGATTTATTGTACATTGTATTTTTCAGATTTATTCTTCTGCTCTGATTTTTGTAACTTTTTTAGTTCTGGAGAAGATCCAGCACAAAATTAATAACAATGTTTTCATATAAAGCTCAGTCATTAGATCAGTGAACAAAGCCATAACATGATGACAATTAGATTCATATCATTGAACAGCTGACCACATTGTCTCTTGCTTTTCTTGCCATAACAAACAGCAAGAACAGCCAAAGAAACATTATTACTAAAACAGTTAAGAGTCAAACTGCCTAACTGAAATAAGCGCTGACCTCGATCACGGTGACATCAAACCAAACTTATTTTCAACAAATCATCAACATCTAAACCTCTGGTAATTCTTAATAACAACTTCTGTAGATGTATGTCAGAAATAAAGTCAATCTGATTAGTAATGAGTGAAGCTGGTAATGCTGTTTGTGGAGATGTTTAATCAGATCTTGAGTGATTTAATGTCTTTTATCTTCAGTTGATTTCATCGAAGGCTGTGGCTGAAGTTGTAGTTCTTGTTGTTCCTCTGTCCTTCAGTGATTTTGCTCATTATCACACTAATTATCTCATTAACTCCAGCATGTTTCTGTGTTACATTTAACAGCCTGTAGTGTGCACACTGAGCAGTGTTCAGTTCATCTGGGCTAACCCATGTGGGGCCTCCATGGAAACCGTGGACAAAAATGTCTGGGCCCCAGTTAGGCTGCCCAGGTGTTGGGTGTTGGGTTAAAAGTTGCTTTCTCAAGGCGCTTTCCAAGAAAGCTACAAAAAGAAAAACACAACAATAAAAGACAAAATATTATACAAAGCAAAAAAAAAAAAAAAAAATTTTACAAAACAATCAAATAAAAGCTTCCCTAAAAAAGAATGTTTTAAGCAAGGTTTTAAATACAGCTAAAGAATTAGCAACCCTAATGTCAGTTGGGAGATGAAGAAAAGGCCCTGTCACCCCTGGATCGTAACCTTGTTTTGGGGACAGCCAAAAGACTGTGCTGAGAAGAGCGTAAATTGCGAGTTGGCGTGTAAGATGTTAAAAGATCCACCAAATACTGTGGAGCGAGACCATGCAAAGCCTTATATGTAAACATTAAAATTTTAAAATATACGGTATTTGACAGGCAGCCAATGCAATGTCTTCAAAACAGGAGATATATGGTCGCCAGCCTTAGCCCCAGTTAAAATTCTAGCTGCTGAATTTTGCAAGTATTGCAATTTATTGAGAGAGGAATTGGACACTCCAACAAGGAGAGCATTGCAATAGTCAATTCTTGAGAAAACAAGAGAATTAATCAATTTTTCAGCTACAGAAAAGGACAACATTGGCCGAATACGTGCAATATTTCTAAGATGAAAAAATGAGGTCTTTACCGTGTTCTGGACAAAAGGCTCGAATGACAAAGTGTCAGCAAGAGCATTATTAAGTAAAGTGATTTTATGCTCAGAAGGGACAGAAGACAAATCATCCAGGCATGCATTAATAGAATTAGTAAAAGCCACAGGGTTTGATTGCCATTTACGGAAAGAGACAGAAAGTACGTGCAACTGACCTTAAAGTGTAAGATACCTCCAAATTAAAAAGGATGGCTAAATGATCAGAGAGACCAACATCTACAGTAGAGATATTCGACACAAAAGCATAATTTGCCATAACTAAATCAAGTGTATGGCCTTTGCAATGTGTAGGAACATTCACAAATTGTGTAAAGTTAAAACAGTCCAGCAGAGATAAAAAAGTCCTTGGCCAGAGCACAGTCTTTCTGATCAACATGTATGTTAAGATCACCAAGAATCTAAATTCTCTCAAACTTAATGGACAGCATAGTCAGCAGATCAGCAAATTCAGACAGAAATTCTGTATTGGATTTTGGAGGTCTATAGATTGTAGCAATAGCAGTAGAATGAGCAGCAGTTACACTGAGTACAAGGCATTCAAAAGATGTAAACTGAGGTACAGACACATGGCATATTTTGCATTGCAGGTTATAAACCACAATAATACCCCCACCTCTGCAAGAAGGCCGCGGGAAGTCGTAGTGTCCAAAACCTGCTAAAAGGAATAACATTTATTAAAGTAAGAATAAAATGAGGAAAAAGACTAAATGAAAACAAAACAGACAAGGGAGAACAAGCACGACACGAGGAGGGGAGAGCGAGCGCCATCACTCTGAAGGGAACTGCTTAAATTTGCCGGCATCAGCTCCACACAGGTGTAAGTCTTCAGTAATGATGATGTCATTCACCCTAACACCATCCTGTTTTGGGTGCGCAAGATGTGAAGGATTCCATGGTCCAGTTAGTATTTTTAGCCCATAATGGCGGCTGCGCTACCAGAGCGCTATCTAGTGCCTGTTACCTAAAAAGTATCAAAGTGTCGCCTGTTGGGTTCTAAGCTCTTTGACATTTTGTGTGTCTCCTTTGTCTGACACACCCATTTCAGGGACATCAGAACCAGAACCAGGCTGTTCTTGATGGGGGTACATAAGCGCTGAGTGCCCGGTGATCACCTGATCTCACAACTCCGAAAACCTCAGATCAAATTTTCAAATAAGAAATATCTTTATCGATATAACCACAGATTTGAGCTTTAAACCAGGAAATTCTCACCTGAAAAACTCAAACAACACATCATGACATAAAAACAGTAATATGTTTAAATTACACAGGTTTTCTCCTTTACTGTTACACTTGCTGTGGTGAGTGAAAGATCCATGGTTACCTGGCTGTCTCAAGTGCGCACAAGTCATCTCTCGATGCATCCTCGATAAAAGGGGCGGATCAAGAACACATTATCAAAGTTATTATTTTTGCGCACAAAAAGTGTACTTGTTGCTTTATAACATTAAGTCTGAACCACTGTAGTCACGTTGACTTTTTTAACAATGTATTTATTATCTTTCTGGACTTTGAAAGTGTTGGTTAAATTGCTGACTATGGACGAGTCATATACCTCTCAAATTTCATCAAAAATATCTTTATTTGTCCTGAAGATGAATGAAGGTCTTACAGGTGTGGAACAACATGAAGGTGCGTAATTAATGACAGTATTTTCATTTTGGGTAAACTAACCCTTAAAAAGGATTAGTCCACTTTTAAATAAACTTTTCCTGATAATTTACACACCCCCATGTCATCCAAGATGTCCATGTCTTTCTTTCTTCAGTCGAAAAGAAATTAAAGTTTTTGATGAAAACATTCCAGAATTTTTTTCCATATAGAAGACTTCAATGGGCACCAAACAGTTGAAGGTCAAAATTAGTTTCACTGCAGCTTCAAATTGTTCAAAACGATCCCAGATGAGAAATAAGGGTCTAATCTAGTGAAACCATCGCTCATTTTCTGATGAGCGATTTTCTTCTCATTTTCAAGTTTTAATCATAAATGCTCATCTTGAACTAGCTCTCTTCTTCTTCTTCTCTATTAGAATTCCAGCAGTGTAGACACTGCTAAGCGTATTACTGCCCTCAACAGGTCAAAGTTTGAACTAATTGTTATATACTATTGAACTAGCATATTGCATATAAAAATTAGTTCAAACTTTGACCTGTGGAGGGCAGTAATACAGTTAGCAGCGTCTACACTGCTGGAATTTAAATAGAGAAGAAGAGGAGAGCTAGTTAGTGATGGGAAGTTCGGATCATTTTACCGACTCGGACTTTTGAGTCTCGTTCAACAAAATGAACGAATCTTTTTTCAAGTCATTTAGTTCATTTCATTCATTTTAGCGAAATGTAATTAAAATGTTACGTGTTACTTCCCCAACACATCTACTACTTACGCAAACGTTGATCACACTACAAACAATACAAAACTACAATGCTATAAGATTCAGAAATGATTAATTCATTCTTTACCTGGGTCTTCAGTTTATGATAAGCTGATTAAGCTCACCTCACCTCTTGTCTGACAAGTCTTCGGGTTTAAGTCATTCCTTAATGACGTGACAGGCAGCCCCATATGCTAAACCAATGCAGTCTGAGCCGGAAAGAGAATTGATTAGTTCTTTTCATGAGTCTTTCGGGTTTTGAGTCGTTCCTTAATCACGTGACAGACCCATACGCTAAACCAATTCAGTCAATACAGTCAGGCTGTGTGACCCAAGCACATTATATTTCTTAGTAAATAACTTTAACTCTCCAGTTTTATTTCAGTTTGGGTTATCATAACCTTAATGTTTTAAACTAACATTAATAATTCAAATTCAAAATGTTATTTGCTTTTAATTTATGTCATTATGTCCTTTTTGAGCAATCTTCTTATACATATATTAGACCAATATGTCAAGTCTGCCTAGGAAAAGCAATTATTATACCAGCAAACATTATTATACCAGCAAACAAAAATACCAGCAAACAAAAATTGGAGTAAAAATGAACAAACTAGGCTATAAATACTTTGTATTGTAGGCTTTGATTATTATATTATTATATAGCCTAGTGTTTATTTACAGATAGACAGTCAAAAAGACAAATTAATCAATATTTTATTTATAACAGGGCTTTATTTATTTATAAAATAATAACACACCACAGATCCTCAAGAAACAGTAACAAAAACAGTGACAGAAATGTCAGAAATAGCGTATGGGTCTGTCACGTGATTAAGGAACAACTCAAAAACCTGAAAGACTCACGAAATTAACTAATTAATTCTCTTTGCGGCTCAGACTGCATTGGTTTAGCGTATGGGTCTGTCACGTCATTAAGGAACGACTCAAAACCCGAAAGACTCATGAAATGAACTAATCAGTTGAATCCTCAGGTGAACTAGCCTGACTACGTCAGACTTCCTACTTCCGCTCAATTTCATTTCGCTTCTGTACTCAGTCTGATACAGCGTCAGAGCTTTCTGTTTGCCACCGGTCTGGAAACAGCCGGGCCAATCAACGAACAGAGGGCGGGCTGAGAGCCGTGACGTAGATGCTAAGCGCCGAGTTTTACATTGTAGGTTAGAGAAATCGAAAACCGAAACGACCGCGGAAATGGGAAACGAGACACGGGATGCAAACTTCGGGATGCATTAACTTCACATAATCTGCAAAAGTCGTTTACAGCAATGTTCACTCCGGTATTTCGCTCGCATCATCATGTGTTTACAACAGGTTTACAGTGGAAGTTCAATCATAGATTTGAGTTCGATGCATGATGTCTGTGCTTCGATGCGGCTGTACAGGCGCATAACATACGTCATAACTAAACGTATCTGATTGGCTTACGGGTAACCAATGATTTTAAACTTCAGACAAGCGCCCCCTAGCGAGAGAGAAAACACTTCTCTATTATGCCATTCCAGACTCTGTCTACAAAGCAAAGTGAAGTAGCAGAGTCTGGTATTGCCAGGCTACAGGTGAACTACTAGCAATACAGAACATAGAACCTATAGAATATTGCGCATGCGCGACTGAACGAATCACCCCCCGAGACGACTCGTTCTTCCCGAGTCACATTAAAGATTCGTTCAAAATTAACGAATCGTTCATGAACGACACATCACTAGAGCTAGTTCAAGATGAGCATTTATGGATAAAACATAATTTTCATTTTTTTTTCAGAAAATGAGCGATAGTTTCTCTAGATAAGACCCTTATTTCTCATCTGGGATCGTGTTGAACAATTTGAAGCTGCACTGAAACTAATTTTGACCTTCAACTGTTTGGTGCCCATTGAAGTCCACTATTACCCCCTTTCCACCAGCACGAACCAGGTATTAGTTCAGAGCTAGTGCTAGTGCCAGTTCGGAGTTGGTTCAACTGACGAGCCTTCTAAGAACCAGTTTGCCTTTCCACAGGCTAGAGAGCAGCACAGAGCCAGGTCTTACGTCACTGTATACGTCTCATATTTCACAGCAAAGCTAGCACTGCAGCGCCAAACACAAATACACCAGGCTCGTTTGAGATGCATCGGCTTCTCGCAAAGCGATCGGCGCATGACATCAAAGCTCCGCGAGAACGATCCAAAATCACAAGTATGCTCTACAAACGCTCCCACGGACCCGCCGAATCGGACCGCGCTGCTCCGATGCATCTCGAACAAGCCTTCTATCAACAATCGCGGATGTTTCACTACTGTTGATGCTCATGGCTTTGCGAACCTACATCGGCATCCAAACACGGCTCGCCGTAATTTGTATATAGACGGAGATTACGATCGAGCTGCTATTAGCTCGATTAGCTGCTATTTCAAAAATGGCGGTCACAAGTTTCTTGTTGGTCACGGTAACCCCGCCCCCAGCCCCTGACGCAAGCAGTTCTTACTTCTAGCCCAGCAATGTTTTGGTGCTACTTACGAACCACTTTTTCTGGTTCGGAGCTGGTGCTTTGTGTGTCGAAAGACAAAGAACTGATTTCAAACTAGAAAAATCCTGGAATGTTTTCATCAAAAACTTTAATTTCTTTTCGACTGAAGAAAGGAAGACATGGACATCTTCGATGACATGGGGGTGAGTAAATTATCAGGAAAAGTTTATTTAAAAGTGGACTAATCCTTTAAAGCACATTTCAAGCACGTGTCAAACATACAGCCCGTGGTCTGAACACAGCCCACAAAGTGTCAAATCCGGCCCAGGGGATGATTTGAACAATAATAAAAATAGTTATGCATGGTCCTACGGCCATAAATCCGAACGGTTATTAGTTTTTATTTTGGATAATATCTATCCTAAACCACTGCGCACTGACGATTGCTAGAGAATGAGATGCATAGAGTCATTGGTAGTCCATTCACCTCGCATTTGCCTCCACTAAACTTTACACTTGGCACAATACAGTCAGGCAAGTACCGTTCTCCTGGCAACTGCCAACCCAGACTTGTCCACAGGGTTGGGAAGGTTACTTTTAGAATGTATTTCACTACAGATTACAAAATACATGACTTAAAAAGTAATCTGTAACGTATTTCGTTACATTACTCAAGTAATGTAACTTAATCTAAATGGAATACTTTGAAATACTTAACACAAAGGACCATATTAACTTGATGTTCTGTTTTAAGTTTAAAACCTGTAAATAAAAATGACCTCTACCCACCAGGATTTGGTTTTCCACTAAATTGTATTTTTAACATCAGTTACAAAATATATATCTCCAATTTATTAGACATAATGTGTTGGTATGTGTTGGTAAAGAATTTCAATATCTTGATAAACAAATTATGAAAATATTTGTTTCTTTTAACATCACATCCATATATAATTACTATTGATATATCATTCCTAAATTATATTTTTATATTTGTAAAGATGTGCATCAGAGGGATAACAAAATATTAAATAACAACAATAAAATATTGTTAATAATATAGGTTGTTTTATAGGTGTATAGAGTCGAATTGACAGGGTGGTTTAAATTATTTTATTAACAAAGTTTCTTTGTAACATTTAGAATGTTTATAAAGAAAATTAAATTAAATAATCTACCCAATAATCTCGAGAGAAGGCCTATATTCAAAGCTGACTCACCTAAAATTAGATTAAAAATTAGATTTTTTAAATAATCCTTTATTTAATTTTTTTAAATTATTATTAGTGATGCACCTATTTAGATTTTTCATGGCCAATAAAAGCAAATTGGCCGATTCTGATACTGGTTGCAGATTTTTTTTTAAAGCAAATTTATTTGTTGTTTATTTGTTCAAAAAAATATGTGTAGCTCTTTGATATTAGAGGCAAACACTGCATTTTTATCACAATCCCAACAAAGATGTTATGCGCATGAGCAGTTGTTTTTCATTTAAATTACTGTATAATTTCAAGAATAACAGCAAAAACAGCCTGGTCTGACTTCAGCTTTGTGAAATTATGCTACACAAAACACAATCAGCAGACGGACTGAATGAAATGTAAATTCACTCTCTGACAGTAGGTGGCGCTTATGGAACAGCAGTGATATAGCGTTTCCATGGTTACCATTATACACAAAGCAGTTGCGCTGGAGATAAGAGGAAAAGCCATTAAAACTTTTCTGAAGACAGTTCCCTTCAGAGATAACCCCAATTTAATATTTATATTATTCTTCCCATTCCTATTCCTATTCCTATCATCTTTTCTCTTTGCTTGTCTGGCTGTTATAACTCAGTTACAGCAGCCCAAACAAATTCTAACATTAAAAAGTCAAGGGTCAAGAGCCCAACTAAAGCAAACCCTGATCTCTGTGATGGTGTCTTAAAAATTGTGATTTTCTCCTTTGGTGATTCTGCTTGTTAACATCAGGTGTCTTCAATAATAGGCAATCATCACTCAATTAAACACTTATTTATCTCATTAACTTTAACAGCGCTTCAGTGGGTGGAATAAAAATATGGCAGGACTTTTACTTTCTGACCCCTGGACTTTCCACCTCTGGCTGAGAGCGACCCATTCTTTCACAAATGTTTGTAGAAGCAGTCTGCATGCCTAGCTGCTTGATTTTATACACCTGTGGCCATGGAAGTGATTGGAAAGCCTGAAATACTTTCCAATAAGTCCCAATACTTTTGACAATAGTGTATTACCTAATAGGCTCCATCATCCCTATAATCACACATTAGACAAGCAGCTTGGAAAATGCATGGATAATCTATATTTTTCTTGTTTTGGACCAGACCAACAACAAAACAAAACAAACAAACAACAAATAAATAAATAAAAATACATTATCCTTAAATTTTAGTAATTTGCATAAGAATGTGATGAAAATGACCAAAACTGTCTGATGTTTTCTGGGTCATTAAAGACTCAAGTCTGATCGTTCATGATTTCAGAGGAATGTTGTGGTTCTGTTTAAACAAGTTGTATCATGTCTCACAGTGTGTAGGTGTAACACATCCAGTACTGAATTGCACTTATTGTAATCCTTTAATATTTCGACAATAAAGTATATTTAAGTGAAACGCTCACAGAACTTTTTTCAAAATATCTACTTTTGTGTTTCAGAGAACAAAGAAATTCATAGGTTATGAATGACATAACCCACTGAGCAAATTACGTCCAGAAGACATCTTTTTGAGGTCTTGTCTCAGGTTGAAAAGACGTCCACTGAGGGGCCAGAATGAAAGTTTTTATGACGTCTTTTTTTGACGTCTTCTGGACATCATTCTGGATGATAAAGCTGATCATCTGCTATAGAATCACAGTGCTGCTGTAATCAATAACATAAATCTAACTCAGAGATTGTGCTTTAAATGAGTTCAGTGATTCAGGTCAAATAATGATTATGTGAGACCATAACCAACACCTGACCATTTCTCTTTGCTTGTCTGGCTGTTATGACTCAGTTAAAACTGCCCAAACTAACTCTAATATTAATAAGGCAAGGGTCAAGAGCCCAACTAAAGCAAACACTCATCTCCACGATGGTGGCTTAAAAATTGTGATTTTTCTCCTTTGGTGATTCTGCGTGTTCGTCTATATCGGATGTCCAGAAGACGTCAAAAAAAGACGTCATAAAAACTTTCATTCTGGCCCCTCAGTGGACGTCTTTTCAACCTGAGACAAGACCTCAAAAAGACGTCTTCTGGACGTAATTTGCTCAGTGGGAAGTGAGTAAAATATTTTTGGGGTTAACAACTATAAGAATGTTGGTTTAAGTAGACCTATACATTTCTACTTTTCTTTATCTTCAACTGGCATGTAAATTGTGTAAGTTTAAGTTTCTATTTCAAGAAATGTCTATTTCTGTTACACTTTCATTTTCTCATGAAGACCCTCCCCTTTTGATAAGCTATAAAATGGGCACTGAAACAGATGTTATTTCATTCTCCTCCTGATCAAAGATGGATCTGCAAATCTCAGTTTTTCTTCTCTTCATTCTTTTCACTGCAGGTACAAAGACAAATAGAGTTTGTGAAGTTACTGAGAATGATAACAGATCACTGATGCATCTCTCTCTCTCTCTGTTTTATTACTAAAGGACACTCTCTCAGCTGTTATGAGTGCAGGGGTTTGTTAGGTTCTTGTGCGTTTCAAGAAAAAAAAACATGTCCCAGTGAATCAATTTATTGCGCGAGTACAACAGGAGTGGTACAAATCGGTAAGTCCAATATGATTGAAATTTACTCCTATATAACTGGAGATGCTGATATTATGTACTGGTGCTGGCTGCAACAGAACAGCTGCTTGTTTTTCTAGCGGAATTTATAATTTCAGTCACAGATCGTAGTACTTCTGATATTAAATTTGTTCTATGATTTTGTATTTAAAAGTCTGAAATGAGAAAAATGCTTAATTTTTACATATTTATAGTTAGTTTAGTGGTCTTTTAGTTTGTATTCAGTAGTTCCTGTGTTCATTTGTTTCAGTTTCAGTCTCATTTGTTGTCATGACATTCATTAATGATCACTGTGTTAATCATTAGTTCCATTTGCTTTGACCCTTTTACTGTTTGTACACAATGATGACGTAGCAACGTATGCGCGCGCATTTTGGCAACGGAAGTGGTGTTGTTCCCCAGTGGTTCTAACGTGTTAGCAACTCCGAAAGTTTTATATATATCTGCAGCGTGTCAAGCTACGTGAGCGGATTAAGCAACACAGACATAGAAAGTTATTTTAAAAAGTTGACTTTATCAAATGGTATCCGGCTACCAGATCCGTGGAGTGGCATAGAAGACGTTAGCAGATGGCCAAATATACAGTGACCAGATATACAAGTTTATGTATATCTGGCCACTGATATTTGGGCTCTCAAGTTTTGAAGACAGGCAAGAGTGACATCTCCAACCACATGACATGATTTGTAAAGTGACCAATAACATCAACGATGTAATACACTTTAATTTATTTAGTGCTAATAAAATTATTAAGCCTATTTGGAGAGAGATGTTTAATGTGACAAAATGTCAGTCATCGTGTGATAACGAAAATATAACTAGGCCTAGACTACTTGTCCTGAGCAGGTGTTGTCAGTGAACAGGCTGTAAAACTGTTGGCTAAGTTACAGACACTCATGAAAAACCGATGCTGATTATCTGGGAAACATTCTCTAACAGCATTGTTTGTGTCAAACAAGTTGTGAATTTGTTGTAACATTAAAACAGGAAATCATAACTTTGTGCTCAAAGTGATGCTCAGAGCTCCAGTGTTTTCCTCTGTGGGTGAACAATTCCAGGATATGCTTTTTTTTCATTGGTTGTTGCGTTAAATCTTAACCAGATACAACAGTGCTATTATCTGATTGGCTACTGTGTAGCCTCTTTCTTTTTTTTGATTGGCTGATAAGTGGCAGGCTACTCCAGGAGAGATGCGCTTGATTCCTGCCCGGCGCAGCGGCATATTAAATATATGAAAAATACTTTTTCTGCGTGAGAAATACAATGTGTGGCGGGAGTGCGTGACAAAAGACCGAAATGCATGACACTTGAGAGCCCTCGGAGTTGCTAACACGTTAGAACCACTGGGCAACAACACCACTTCCGTTGCCAAAATGCGCACGCAACTATTTGATCACGTGGGCTGTAAAAGGGTCTATACATTTGCCCTGTATTTAAGTTGCTCTGCATGTTTTATGCTTCAGTTGTTGTTGGTGTTTATTGCATGCTGTTATGCTTGTTTATTATTAAACCTCGTTTATATGCTATATCCTGTCTTCAGTCATCATCATCTTCAGCAATTTGTAACATAAATACATTCTCCATCAACATAATGTGCAGTCTAATTGGTCTTTTCTCTATCATTCATGTTTTAGGTGGCGTTAAAACAGTTAGTAAGTCTAAAGATTGTGCTCCTGACTGTCAAAGTGGGTCAACAAACATCGGCTATTCAAAGATGACCCTTTCCTGCTGTAACACAGACCTGTGTAACGCCCAAGATGCTCCAGGTATTGTGCTTCAATAATCATGTGAATGAAGGACATTCAATCAGAAAATAAATGCATGGTGTGGTTTGTCTGTCATGAACTGATTGAATGGAGCCGCTAAATGAGCGTTGTTTTATTAGATATTTTGTACAGGAAATAAAATATTATTTGTTTCCCCTCTGTATAGATCCCAACACAAACGTCCTCAATGGAAAGAAATGTTTCTCCTGTGATGAGAAGAGCTGCTCAAACACTCTGAGCTGTTTGGGGACTGAAGACCGCTGCTTTAAAGCAACAGGTGAGAATCTAGAAAAAGATTTAAGTCATTATCTTTTAAGGTTTAAAAATTTGATAGCCTACAGATCACTTATACCAATGTCCAGCTCAGACTGAATCAACCTTTGTTTTCTTTCTTTTCATCAGCGACTGTTGGAGACTTGTCAGTTGTTTCAAAAGGCTGTGTCTCTAAATCCATCTGTGATATCGCAGAAGCAGGAACATTGATTCCTAATGTTAAGGACTTCTCATGTTGTGAGGGGAACATGTGTAACGGTGCTCAGAGTGTCACCCAGAGCTTCCTGTTCCTCTGCTGTTCTCTGCTCTCCTACTTCCTGTTGCACTGAATCCAGCAGCTCTTCATCCTACAATCAGACACACTGTACTGAATATAGAGCTTGTGTTTTCTTTACTGTCTCTGGTGTAATGGTCTTTTTTTCCCTGAAAAATTTTGTGACATTTTATGAAATAAAAGTCCTCCCAAAAACTGCAATACTAAAAAACATTTTATTTGTAAAAAAAAAAAAAAAAAAAGATTTTACTCACCCTTGAGTTGTTGTAAGACAGTATGCTGTTCTTTCTTTTCAGATTATAAAAGGAGAAAATTCAAATAGCGGTGCATAACACAGTGAAGAGCGACCAGCATCAAGCTTTTAAAAAAAAAGATGCACTTTCACAGATTGAACCCATGCAACAGGTGTCTTATATTCCAAGTGTTCTGATAGGGTTTGGTGAAAACAGTATATTGTGTATTTAGAGACGGTCCCTAAATTTGCAAATACTGAACATCCAACGTCAAGCCAACTTTTTGCCAGTATTTCTGTGGGAAACGCTTAGAAACTTTTGTGCCTGTCTGTTTGTTTAATATATTTAGTATAGCCTACATCCATTCGAGTTTGGTCTTTTATATCACTGTATTAAAGGGTTAGCACCTAAAATTAATAATTCTGTCATTACTCAAACTCATGTCGTTCCACAACTGTAAGACATTTGTTAATCTTCAGAACACAAAGACTTAGTGAGGCCTCCATTGAGAGCAAGATAATTAACACTTTCAATGCCTTAAAGACATATTTAAAACAGTTCATGTGACTACAGTTGTTCAAACTTAATGTTATTGATCGACAAGAATACTCTTTGTGCACCAAAAAACAAAACGAATTTATTCAAGAATATCTAGTGATGGGTGATTTCAAAACACTGCTTCATGAAGCTTCAAAGCTTTACAAGTCTTTAGTTTCGAATCAGTGGTTCAGAGCGTGTATCAAACTGCCAAAGTCACGTGAACCATTGAAGTTTCGAAACGTTCTGAAACACTTATGATATAATGAAACCTTGTTTACTGAAATCACATGACTTTGGCTGTAATTTGTGTTCTGAAGATGATCAAAGGTCTTACAGGTGTGTAATAAGGGTGAGTAATTAATGGTAGAATTTTCCATTTCGGGCCAATTGTTTTAAATGTCTTGAAGGCAGGGGAATTCTGGAGCCTAGATGTTAAGTTTGATCTGTACATCAGCATTGGGGAATAATGTTATAATCTCGTTCACGGTAGAGAAATTTGTTTTGTTTTTTTAAACAGATTTAATATTTTTGAAGTAAAATCTAACAGCTAAATATGGATTATTGAATTTTTAATAATGAAAATGTTTGTGAAATGTTTGGGATTGAAATATTCACAGCTTAAAACAAACATGTTGAATTTCAGCCCATAAAAATGCAAGCCCTAAAAATACAATGCATTAAAATGCAAGCATGGTTAATGCAATGCATATTTTTTTCAAGTAGTGCAATTCAACATATTTTGTTTTTTTTGTTTCAAAAACATTTGGCATCATTTTACATTTTACTACTACATTTTACCTTCTCAGCTGCCATAGTTGCAACTCCTGCATCATCAGAACGGGGTGTTCAACGCACCACCGTTTCCGTTTTGCAACGTTTTCTCTGGCTGCTCCAACTTTGTGTTTGTAAAGCACATTTGTTATGGTCAGAAAAAATAGGATCTGGTCACAATATAATTTGATGATGATATAATCATCATTGGATGGCCTGATATCGTTTAGAGTCTAAATCTCTGACTCTGTGCTTGATGTGTAGCTTTAGTATTAATGATTGTAGTCCTGTGATTTTACAGCTTGAGATCCAACAACAATATTAATTTTTTTTTTTTTTTTTTTTAAGAATAATAGATTATGAACTAAAGCTTCAGTGTTTAAACACACAGACATCAAGAATCAGCATATGATTCTCAAGAACGGTGACGATAAATAAATACAAAATACTGACAAACAGATCAACTCTGAACATCACAAAACAAGCTACTGTCACAACAAAACAACAGAAAAATAAAAGCAAACATGAACAAACGAAAATTACAGGACAATTCAGCTGCATAATTTATTCATGCAGCAATGCATGATGGGAGCCATGGATGAGTTTTGATTGGTGGCTCCCATCATGCACTGCAACATGAAGCACTTTGTTTGATTGTCACCATTGTTGAGGGTCATATGCTGATTCTTGATGTCTGTGTGTGTTTCAAAAAAAACCCTTCTGATTATCAAAGCTCTGCTGGATCTCAAGCAGTAACAGATTTACTATAAAGAAATAATATAACATCTATATCACCAGTTAATACTGGATGTCACCAATGAATCTGAACATTTCACAATGAGAAAACAAAACCATTATGACTGTGCTTCCCAAAGCATTGTAAACCTAAATTGATAATCTTTGGCTCACAGCACTTTTGGGAAACACAGCTCAGATCATAGTTTCTCTGGCCATAACAAATGTGCTTTACAAACACAAAGTTGGAACAGCCAGAGATAAATTAATGCTAATATATAGAGTCAAGAGCCCAACTAAAGGAAATGCTTTTCACCATCATGGTGACTTAAAACTAAACTTTCATTAAAACATTAACATCTAAACATCTGTTCATTCTCAGTAAGAACTTTTGTTGATGTATGACAGAAATCAAATCAAACTGGTTAATAATAAGTGTAATAATGTTTAATAGCTGGAAGTCAGTTAGTTGTTGTGTCTCTCTCTTTTTCTCTTGTTGTTCCTTCAGTGATTCTGCTTATTATCATCAGGTGTCTCCACTAATTGTCAATCATCACTCAATCATCAATCAATTATCTCATTAACTTTAACACTGCTTCAGTGTTAATTTTTAACACCCGGTAAGATGGACTCATATGGAATGTTTAAAAATGTGTTTCAAATGAAATGTTGTAAAATGTGAAAATGAAAAGGATTTAATAAATTCTGATTTTAATTCAGCGTGTGTGTGTGTGTAAAATATATACATCTCATTATAGTCAACGATTGTACACTGTCAAAGCCAATTTTGTAAAAATTTTGTTAAATAAAGGTACAAAATTGTCACCAAAGGTACAAAACTGGTCTCTTAAGGTACAAATCATAAGGGTACAAAAGTGTACCCTTGAGGGTACAGCCCCAGTGACAAGCCATTGTACCCCTAAAGGTACAATTATGTACTTTATTTTCTGAGAGTGTACTGACGTACTGATCTAGATTCACAGGAACACAGCCATTTCATCTAAGGAGGATAATTATGTTGCATTTTCAAAATAGTTGCTGCAATGATTAATCATATACAGATTTTGGATTTGTGCCATGCATTACCTGCTTGACAGCAGGTTATTAATATAGCCTATATCACAATTTGAATAAACAGGGTTATCATTATTAACTTTATTTTATTCTATTTTATTTTATATTTACATTTATTCATTTTACAGACACTTTTATCCAAAATGACTTAACAGGTGAGAAATACATTGTGAAGAGGCAAATAGAGAAGTGCTCACAATACAAGTTTCAGACATTGCTTAGAGTAGCATAAGATAGAATAGAGAGGGATTAAAGGAAGTGAAAACATAGTTTTTTTTTTTTTTAAGATGCTCTCGAAAGAGACTTTTTGCGCTCAGTCTAGTGCTGTCATGCAATGACCAGAACTGTGGTAAAACTGAAACTGGTTTATTTGCAGATATGGTAGGATCACAATGCATAAACAGGTAAGAGATAATACTTGCAGATTAGCAGATGAGACTAGTATTGTTGAATTTGAGCCTTTGTCTAATAGAATAGTGTGAACACACACACACACACACACACACACACACAGGGAACAATGTTGAGAAAAGGGATGACTGGAAGATAGATGACTCGAATGACTGGAAATCAACTCGGATGAGATAACAGCTATCAGGGTTAACAGCTCTCAAAGTCGACACTCTGAGGCTGTGTTCCAAATCACACCCTAAACCCTCATTCAATATTCCCTACATTAGTTCACTAATATAGTCCACCTGAGAGAGTGAATGAAAACACGTGTGTGAATTCAGACACTGATGAACACCTGCTGTTAATCAGCAGAATCAATGAAGGAAAGAGAAACAAGAACAGAAAAAGATTAAATCAACTGAAGATAAAAGAAGACATTAAATCTCTCAAGATCTGATTAAACAACTCCACAAACAGTGAATTAACTGTGAACCCATCCCTTAAATCTGATTGGCAGATTGGACTGTTGCTCCAGAATCAACAAGGATGTTTATACAGGAACATGTTCTATTTGGTGAAATCAGGTTCACTGGGTCGTGAAAATAGAAAGTTACTGAGAAATCAGGTCAAGATTAGTTTCCATTCTCTTTCTTTACCTCAATATTCTGTATTGTTACTACTAGATAAAAGCATGTGTTTAATGAAGTGTTGTGGTGATTCTCCACTTTTGTTAAAGCTTTTGCAATGCAGACCTGGACATGTCTGGATGTGAAATGTGTGAATGCAATGTGGGTAGTAAGTCCGAAAAACCAGCATGATGCTTCTCGTAAGTCTCTTGAGCATATGTTAAAAACTGTAAATGTAACAGTTCTAACATTTATGGCTATATCCAGTTTAAAATGTGTATCAAAAAGACAAAATACATGCAACTTGTGTTGTTGGATAAGCTATTATTTTTTTTTGTAATATTTTCTAAAGCAATGAACATTAGATAAATGACATGACATTAAATTACAGACACACATATAACAGAAACATAAATAACCCGTGTGTGTTTGTGGATTGTATTGTGTAAGTGTAATGGGTAATCTGTGTTCATGTCTGTTTTGGGTGGGTTTAGTTCTGTTTTCTAGTTTTCAGTTAATTTCCTTGGTTTTTCATTGGTTTGATTATCTGTTGCACCTGTTTTTCATTTCATTGATTTGTTTGGCTTTTGTATTTAAGCCCTTTGTTTTGTTCAGTTCACTTGTCTCTTGTCAGGTTATACAGATGTTCTGTTCGAGGTTTTCAGTCAAGTGTGTTTCGTTTTGAGTTTTGTGTATTAACATTAAATCTTAATTAATAAATGAATAAAATCTGCTGCAGCTAGATCAGTTTCTCACAACTTCCGCTGACAATAAGCTTACAAACAACATATACCGTATACTTGTCCATTTATAATGCGTGCATTTGTGAACGTTCATCATAAATATGAGTGTACTGAGTTTTTGAGTGTACAAGGTAATGGCAAATTGCCACATCTATTCTGTTTATCTCCTGGAATGATGACTTTCTTGAATGCCCTCATCATGGGTCGTGTTGCTCAACCTTTCTCAAAAAAATCCCCCAAAGATGCCCAATAGTTTTAAGGTTGGGTGAAATACTTGTCCACTGAAGGTTTTTAACTTTAGGAGAATGTATATAGTCACTGTCATGTTGAAAAATTGCCCAACAAAGCAGGGAATGAAGAGAGGGTAGCATCTTCTGTTTTATTACATCACACAATGGTGTGTGAATTAATGAAGTCATTGATAAAACACAACTCTTCCATACCTTCAGCACTCATTCATCCCTGTATAAGAACTTCATAGCCACCAAACTTCACTGTGGAAACCAGGTTCCTCTCACTGTACTCCTGTATGAATGAAATGGCATTCATCACCATAACTAGGGCTGTAACAGTTCAAATTACTCACGATTTTAGGGTCACGGTTTTGGTACGGTTATGTGCTATATGTCAGTGGTGTGCGGTGGTGTTTTAAAATGAGGAGGCAACGTCCTCATTTATGTTCCTGTTTCAAAATTTTCCTGGTTAAGTTAACATTACATAAAAAGAGAGACCAAATACAATTCTATTTTGAATTTTACACTATGTAATGTTCTATTTATTAAAACCAATTATAAATTGAATCAAGTTAGTGTTTTTTCTTATTCGAATTTTTACATATTCCAAAATAATAACTAGTAGTAACAATTAAGCAGTAACAATTTAAACAATATATTATTATAAACCAATATTCAGCTTTTCTTTTTAATAGCCAATTTATTTTCAGCAGTCATCAAGCTTGTACACACTGGTAACTCACTCACAGACACAAAGATGTACCTTTAATTTCACCACGCTAAAAAATTGAACCGTACCAATCTCCACCCTTGGTTCGGCACGCACTTGCACCGTGGTTCATCTCAAATCTGACAACGAATATGCATCTATAATATGCTAATGTATATCGACAGATACGCATTCTGGCTTCCCCTAGACTTTGTTCAACACGAGTGTCGTATATACTGTAATATGACATTTACACTGTCATCACCCGGGTGTTTAGAGTGCACAAGCGCAGCGCAGGACACGTTGCTATAGTTTAAAGGTGCCATCGAACGTTTTTTTTACAAGATGTAATATAAGTCTAAGGTGTCCCCTGAATGTGTCTGTGAAGTTTCAGCTCAAAATACCCCATAGATTTTGTTTTAATTAATTTTTTTAACTGCCTATTTTGGGGTATCATTAAATATGAGCCGATTGGCTGCGGCCCCTTTAAATTCTCGTGCTCTCCGCCCACGGAGCTCGCGCTTGCCTTGAACAGCATAAACAAAGTTCACACAGCTAATATAACCCTCAAAATGGATCTTTACAAAGTGTTCGTCATGCAGCATGTCTAATCGCGTAAGTATAGTATTTATTTGGATGTTTACATTTGATTCTGAATGAGTTTGATTGTGCTTATGAATTATACAGACTGCAAGTGTTTAAAAATGAAAATAGCGTCGGCTCTTGTCTCCATGAATACAGTAAGAAACGATGGTAACGTTAACCACATTTAACAGTACATTCGCAACATGCTAACGAAACATTAAGAAAGACAATTTACAAACATCACTAAAAATATCATGATATCATGGATCATGTCAGTTATTATTGCTCCATCTGCCATTTTTCACTCTAAAAAAATGTTTCTATATAGTACTAAAAGTGGTTCTTTGGCTCGTAATCATAGCAGAACCACTTTAAGTGCTGTATAGGGATGACTAAGGTGCTGTATAGCACCGCTATGTGGGAAATGCTTAGAAAGTTTGTGTGAGTCCATCTGCCTGTCTGTTTTTTAATATATTTAGTATAGCCTACATCCACAGTAAGGTGCGAGTTTGGTCTTTTATATAACTGTATTAAAGGGTTAGTTCACCCAAAATGATAATTCTGTCATTAATTACTCGCCCTCATGTTGTTCCACACCTGTAAGACCTTCGATTATCTTCAGAACACAAATTAAGACTCAGTGAGGCCTCCATTGAGAGCAAGATAATTAACACTTTCAATGCCCTAAAGACATATTTAAAACAGTTCATGTGACTACAGTGGTTCAACCTTAATATTATAAATCGACAAAAAACAAAACGATTTTTTTTTTTTTTTCACAAAATCTAGTGATGGGTGATTTCAAAACAATGCTTCATGAAGCTTCGAAGCTTTACAAATCTTGTTTCGAATCAGTGGTTCAGAGTGTGTATCAAACTGCCAAAGTCACGTGAACCACTGAAATTTCGAAACGTTTCAAAACACTTATGATATAATGAAGCCTTGTTTACTGAAATCACTTTGTCTGTAATTTGAGTTCTGAAGATGATTAAAGGTTTTACAGGTGTGTCCTCTACCTCTCATTTTGGGTGAATTAACCCTTTAAGCCAATTGTTTTAAACGTCCTGACGGCAGGGGAATTCTGGAGCCTAGATGTTATGTTTGATCTGTACATCAGCATTGGGGAATAACATTATAATCTCGTTCACGGTAGAGAAATTTGTTTTTTTTTTAAACAGAATATTTTTGAAGTGAAATCTAAAAGCTGAATATGGGTTATTGAATTTTTAATAATGAAAACGTGTGTGAAATGTTTGGGATTTAAATATTCACAGCTTAAAACTACCTTGTTGAATTCAGCCCATAAAAATGCAAGCCCTAAAAATACAATGCATTAAAATGCAAGCATGGTAAATGCAATGCATAATTTTTTTCAAGTAGTGCAGTTTAACATGCTTTTTTGTTTCAAAAACATTTGGCATCATTTTACTTAGTATTTCACCCTCTTGAGTGAGATTCCAATCCGAATGCAGCAAACTTGTTCAGTTCAAAAGGTAAGGCATATGAAATAAGGGAACGGCGGTACATCACTTTACAAAAAAAATCACCCAACTATCATTGTGCACAGCTTCACAAGTCAAACTAATGATGCAGAAAGCCGTTGGAAGTTTTTTGATGGCGCTCTGATGGAGGAGTTTACGTTTGCATTTGAGTATTCACAAACTTGGTTATATTTCTGAATGGTTATGGCTAGGGGTCTAACAGTTCTCTGTAAAAAAACAAAAAAAAAACACATAATGTTCTCCAGTTCGGCATTCACTTGCACCCTATGTAGAAAGCGACATTCTCATGTCCTTGTGCAACGTTCCCTAAAATTTCTCTAAAAGGTGGCGGAAATTCCAAACCTTTACAGAACATTCAGGATGTTCCTAAAACATCCTCTTTTGGTAATGAAAGTGCTGCAGTTTAAGGTTCCTTATGATTTTATGGGGATGTTCCATTTTGGTTATTTTATGGTCAAAAAAAAAAAAAAAGAGTTACAAAGAGGATATTTGGGACATTAACTGAATGTTCCCACATGGTCCTCTGTTGGTCATTTAATAACTGTCACAGTTGCTTGTAGTGGAGAAAGCACAAACACAGATGTCAACATTAAACAGGGTTTATTCATCAAACAAGGCTACAACACAACGGAAGGTAAACAATAGAATGGACAGGGAGTGCTAGGAGTGAGTCCAACTTAAAGGGAGTGCTAATGACAAGGACCAGGTGCAAGGAATCCAGGAATGGCGGGAAGGCTGATGAGGGAAGTGCAAACAGGTGATGAACATGGGAAACGGAGTCCAGGACAGGCGTGGTTGTTACATTAAGCCCTGGAGACCTACACGCAGGTGCGGGGGAGGTGCAGAGGGGTGCAGAGGTCTCCAGGGCGGGTCTAGGAGCTCGGGCCGTCATGGCGGGTCAGGGGCCGTGGCGGGTTCTGAGCCCCACCCACATGTGTTCCACCCATGGGTACAAAAAATAAAAAAATTTCGGGAGATTTAGGGGGGGCTGGAGAAGGCTTGTGGGCGGCTGGAGCTGGATCGAGGAGACTAGGAGCAGGTACAGTCAAAAAGTCTATTAGCCAGTCGACCTCCCTTGGCGAGGGCTCAGGCTGGGCGGCAGGCTTTGCTGGAGGCTCTATCCAAAAGTCTATAAGCCAGTCATTTACTTTGCTCACTGGAGACTTGGGTTGCTCGGCAGCAGAATTCTCTGGCGACTTGGGTTGCTCGGAGGCAGAATTCATAGCTGCGCGGCCTATGGCGACAAAGCGCGTGAATATTCCCGCCGAAATGGGCGGGGTTTAGGGCTATATAAACAGGCGCTTCGCCATAGAATTTCAGTTCTCTCTCCTTCAGCGACGACTTCACATCGCTCCTCGCTGATCTCCGGCTGAAGCCTGGAAAGAAGTTCTCGCCGCCGTCGAAGAGGCTCCTGCAGCGGACCGCCGTCTCGAGCCGCCCGCTTCCCACTTCCGGCCGCCATCCGGCGCGCCTAAAAGAGCATTTTCCCGCGGTTTGTTGCCGCTCTAAGAGAGCTTTTCCTAGCGGTTCATACCGCTCTAAAAGAGCTTCCAGCGGCTCTCGCCGCTCAAAAAGAGCCCCTCAAACGCCGTTTTCACGGCGGCGGCGTTGCTGCAAATGCTGTGCCACTCTTGTGGCACATGCAGAGCCCCTCTGCATGATGACGATGGGCACGGTGAGTGCGTCGGCTGCCTGGGCAGACCCCACGCAGAGGCTACGCTCACCGGGACCTCATGTTCTCACTGCGAGAACATGAGTCTCACCTCTCTGTGCTCGCAGATCGCCTTCTTCAGTGAAGGCGGTCCCGCCGCTCGCGCCCTCCCGTCCCGTCTTCCTCCCGCGAGCCGGCTAGAAAGAGACAGCGAGGCAGAGTGGCCCAGCACACGGAGTTGGATGAGATCACGCCGGCTCAGCCCCCGTGTGCCTCACCCTCTCCCTTGAGAGAGCAGTCCCCCGTCCTGTTCTCCCGCCCTGAGCTGCGTCCCTCAGCAGAAGCGAGCAACCTCGTCTCTTCGGCGGTTCTGAGGACGAGCCGCTTGATGACTCCATGTCTCTCGCGGCCTCTGAAATTGAAGATGGGCCAGTGATTCAGAGGACCCTGCCCACCTTCCCTCGCTGGAGCCCATTGACTGCAAGCCGGGTATGGATGCTGAGCTCTTCCGCATCCTCTCGAAGGCAGTGGAGGATTTGGACCTCGAATGGGCTCCAACAGAGGAGCCATCACGGAGCAGGCTCGATGAGTGGTTCCTGCCGGGTCACCGCCAGGCCCCTCACCAACGCTCTGCTCCATTTTTCCCAGAGGTTCATGACGAGCTGACGAAGTCGTGGCGCGCCCCGTATTCTGCCCGCCTACGTACTACACATTATTTAGCCCTCACCTCTGTGGATGGCTCTGAAGAGAAGGGTTACGAGCATCTACCGCCCCTGGACGAAGCAGTGGCGGCTCACCTCTGTCCCCCCGTGGCTGTGGGCTGGAAGACGAAAAGGGCCCTTCCATCCAAGCCCTGCAGGACCACCTCTGCCCTGGCTGGCAGAGCTTACACATCCGCGGGCCAGGCTGCCTCAGCGCTGCACACCATGGCGATTCTCCAGGTGTTTCAGGCGAAGCTCCTCCGTTCTCTGGACGAGTCCGGCATCGATGCACCTGCCTTCCGTGACCTCCGCAGCACCACTGACTTAGCCCTGCGTGCCACAAAGGCCACAGCCCAGGCCATTGGACAATCCATGGCCAGCCTGGTCATGCTTGAGCGCCACTTGTGGCTCAACCTGACCGAGATAAAGGAGATGGACAAGACGGCCTTTTTGGACGCCCCGGTCTCTCCCTCCGGTCTCTTCGGGCCAGCAGTAGAGGGCTTTACGGAACGCTTCACCGCAGCACAGAAGTCGTCCCAGGCCATGCGACACTTCCTGCCTAAGCGCTCCAGCTCTGTGTCTGCTTCCAGCCACCCCAAGTCTGCGCCGGCTCAGCAGAACAAGCCTGCCCCCTCTACCTCTCAGGCAGCGCCACCCAAGGAACAGCGCCACCGTTCTCGCTCCGCAAAGCGCTCCTCCTTCCCGAGGCAACGTCAGGGACCCCGGCCGAAGATTTCGCTGGACCCGACGCCTCCTAAGCCTTCCTGAGCTTTCAGGAAGGAAGAGGATGGGGCAAAGTCTCACCAAAGCCGGACCACCCCAAAAGCTCTTTCGTTCCATCTTCCCTCCGCCTTGTTCAGTTCCAGGCGCGGGAGATATATTCAGTGTTGTGCTAACTGGGCCCAAAAGTGTTGCGTCCATGCCAAACGCCGTTCTCATGGCGAACACTATAAATATTTTACCTTCTCAAAGAAAGAGCAAATTTCCTTTTCCACTCTCTCCGGTGTACGGGCTCCCGATCAGCGGCCCGTCATCCGATGCCATTTAACCCCTTGTCACGTGGGCCGAGGCCTGGCAGGCCATCCCCGGAATGTCAAGCTGGGTCCTGGGGACCGTAAGTCGAGGCTACTCACTTCAGTTTGCCCGAAGGCCCCCGCGCTTCAGCGGGGTGCTTCAGACTTCAGTCAACACTGACGACGCTCATGTCCTCCGAGCCGAAGTCGCGTCTCTTCTGAGGAAAGGAGCTATTTCTTGGCTCATCCTAGCCCAGTCACGAGCCGAGCTGGAGCATCACAGATCCGTGCTACTCAGCCACATGGAGTGCCTGAGTCTCAGGGTCAACTTTGCCAAGAGCTCACTGCTCCCCAGCCAACGTATAACGTTCCTGGGTGCAGTCTTCGACTCAGCCCGTATGACGGCTGTAGTCTCGCCAGAGCGCGCTCTGGCCATTCAGCAGCTCGCGGCATCGGTCAGGAACAGAGCCTATCTCCCTCTGAATTTCTTCCAGAGGATGCTAGGGCTGATGGCTTCCGCCTTCCCGGTTCTGCAGCTCAGCCTTCTGCGGATGCGGCCTCTGCAATACTGGTTGAAGTTCCGGGTCCCTCCTCACGCCTGGCGGCACGGCCGCCTGCGTCTCAGGGTCAATCAGGCCTGTTTGACAGCTCTGAAACCCTGGATGAACCCTGTATGGTTCAGTCAAGGTGTACCCCTACAGGAGGTGTCCAGAAGGACGGTGCTCTCAACAGATGCATCCAACACAGGTTGGGGTGCTCTTTGCGAGGGCAGACCGGCCTTTGGCTCGTGGACTCACGAAGAAAGCCATCTGCACATCAACTGCCTCGAGATGTTGGCAGTAATTCGAGCCCTTCACGCGTTTCAGGCACACCTGACGGGATGCCACGTCTTAGTCCAGTCGGACAGCATGACAGTGGTGTCATACATAAATCACCAGGGCGGTCTTTCGTCCAACCGCTTATGCGCTCTGGCGAAGCGCCTTCTGGAATGGGCATTACCGAGGTTTCAGTCGCTCAGAGCGACTCACATACCCGGGAGAACAAACTTGGGAGCAGATATGCTATCTCGGAGCAATGTCCCCTCAGACGAGTGGATGCTCCACCCCCAGACGGTTCCTCTTTGCCTCAGAAGACAACTCTCACTGCCCAATTTATTTCTTGAAGGAGGACGATGCGCTGGCTCACGTCTGGCCCAGCACTCTCCTTTACGCTTTTCCCCCGATCGCTCTGATCTCGCAGATCATCAGACGAATCAGGGAAGACAAGCACAGAGTCCTCCTGGTGGCCCCACTCTGGAGGAGCCAAGTTTGGTCCTCAGAGCTGTTCAGGCTTTCCACGAAAGCCCCGTGGCCGATCCCCCTGAGACGGGACCTCCTCTCTCAGGCGAACAGGACGATTTGGCATCCCCAGCCAGAACTCTGGGCTCTGCACCTCTGGTCCCTCGATGGGAGCCTGCTAACCTCCCCGGGGACGTGCTGAATACCATCTCTCAGGCGAGAGCTCTGTCCACGAGACGTCTCTACACCCAGAAATGGTCGGTCTTTGTTGGCTGGTGTTCTGCACGCAACATAGACCCAGTGGAGTGTGACGTATCTCTGATACTGTCTTTCCTCCAGGAGCGTTTAGAACTGGGTCGCACCCCTTCAATGCTCAAAGTTTACGTAGCAGCCATCGCAGCGTTTCACGCTCCTATCACTGACCGGTCAGTGGGACGAAACAACCTTATGGTGCGTTTCTTGAGAGGTTCTAGGCGATTGAATCCACCTCGTCCTCTCACCGTTCCCACCTGGGACCTCTCTTTGGTCCTCAGAGCTTTCAAAGGGCCTCCCTTTGAGCCACTGTGCTCAGCTGACCTCAGGCCCCTGATGCTCAAAACCGCTCTGCTACTTGCATATATATATACACACACACACCTTTGGGAGAAAACAGAACATAAAAATGTATAAAACAATATATTACTGAACAAGAACAGGACAATCATGCAAGTAAATGATTGTCCATGACAAATTAATTTAACATTAAAACAAAGAATGCTGGGAAACGTCACTCCTGCCTGAATTTTCCTGAAGATTCTCAATCAAGCCAATTTAATGCTACTTCCTGTTTCTGTTTTTATATAGATCTCTGTTTATTTTTTTTTTAAATAATTAAAATAATGCCAAATCACTGGCCCATTTCTCTCAAAAGTCATCAGAATGATATTTGATAAAAATAAAAATCACTGTGCTTGACATGCACAATAAGTCTAAAAGTTGGCATAAAAAACTTTCCCATGAGTTTTCTTTTAATTCCAGACAGCAAGATATGACACGCTCCTCTTGAACATACAAAAATAATGCACAAGTTCCAGTAAAAGGGGTGGCTCATCTTACCCCACCCTCCCTACAGTACACACTTGCATACTGATTTCTGGGTGAGGACCCTTCCTTCCATCCCTAATCCGAAGGGAAGCTGTGGTGTTGCACAGCTGTCAATTTTCGAGAAGTACACGTTTCCATATCCATTTCATGTTGTTCCCCCAAGTGTTTGCTAACATATGCACTTAATATCCAGATATAACCTACCAAATGAACTTGCATCTGATCTGGACTGGACAGACACTTCCTAAAGCCTTTTATGACCCTGTCCGACTCATTTCCACAGATCGATTTGTTGAGTCAGAGTGCGTTATTATATCGCCTAAGTTTCCAGTAATCCCAAAGACCTTGATTAGCTGGTTCAGGTGTGTTAAATTAGGGTTGGAGCTCAACTCTGTGGGACAATGGCTTGCAGGAGCAGGAGTGAACACCCTATATTGCATGTTACAGATGTATGTGTGACTTTTATTCATAAATAAAAATGGGATTTTATGTGTTGATGAAATTTTAGGAAAATGTACAGAAGGAGGAAGTACCTCTATCATATGTTTTAGTGAGTGGTCCTTTTTAAATTCTTCACATTTAAGGGGCAAACTCAATGTGATCATTTCTGTCATTTTCTAATGTCTTGTCATTATTGTTAACATATTGATTAACTGTTAGTAGACATACTGTATTCATTAATTAAAATACTAATGATTCCAAATTTTTATTTCCTGAAATGCCTATTTTTTTCTTTCTTTCTGTTAACCTGTCATTATCTCTTCATTAAAGGATTAGTTCACTTTTAAATAAACTTTTCCTGATAATTTACTCACCCCCATGTCATCCAAGATGTCCATGTCTTTCTTTCTTCAGTCGAACAGATTAAAAACATTCCAGGATTGTTGTCCTTATAGTAGACTTGAATGGGCACCAAACAGTTGAAGGTCAAAATTAGTTTCACTGCAGCTTCAAATTGTTCAGAACAATCCCAGATGAGAAATAAGGGTCTTATCTAGTGAAACCAGTGCTCATTTTCTGAAGAAAACTTGAAAATTATGTAAGTTTTAACCAGAAATGCTCATCTTGAACTAGCTCTCTTCATCTTCTTCTCTATTGAATTCCAGCAGTGTAGATGCTGCTAAGCGTAATACTGCCCTCCACAGGCCAAAGTTTGAACTAATTTTTATATGCAATATGCTAGTTCAATAGTATATAACAATTAGTTCAAACTTTGGCCTGTGGAGGGCAGTAATACACTTAGCAGTTTCTACACTGCTGGAATTCTAATAGAAGAGAAGAAGAAGAGAGCTAGTTCAAGATGAGCATTTAAAGTTAAAACTTATATAATTTTCAATTTTTTTCAGAAAATGAGCACTGGTTTCACTAGATAAGACCCTTATTTCTCATCTGGGACCGTGTTGAACAATTTGAAGCTGCAGTAAAACTAATTATGACCTTCAATTGTTTGGTGCCCATTGAAGTCCACTATATGGAGAAAAATCCTGGAATGTTTTCATCAAAAACTTTAATTTCTTTTCAACTGAAGAAAGAAAGACATGGACATCTTGGATGACATGGGGGTGAGTAAATTATCAGGAAAAGTTTATTTAAAAGTGGACTAATCCTTTAAGGCCCACCCCATTTTTCTAGGATATAAAATTGGCACTGAAACACATTAATTCATTCACCTCCTGATCAAAGATGGATCTGCAACTCTCAGTTTTTCTTCTATTCATTCTATTCACTGGAGCTACAAAGACTTGCTTAATTTTTTGTTGCATACAAATGCAGATCATTAGATGTTCTCTCTCACTGTCTCTGTTTTAGGTCAGTCTCTCAGATGTTATGCATGCGCGAGTCTGAACGGTTCTTGTGCAGATCAAACAGTAACAACATGTCCTGAACTTTCCACGTGCTTCAGTTCAACAGCAGTACCAGCAAATGGTAAGTCCAGCAGTGGGAATATATGGAGTAGATTTAAAGGTATTTATAAGACTTATGATTGCAAGCATAGATTTTTCTATACAGATTTCTGCTACTTAATTACTTTTTCACTCAGATTATGTAAATAATATAATTTGTAATTAAAAATGTTTAAAATTATAAAAATACTCAATTTTAAGCATTTTCATAAGTGGTCTTCTACTTTCAGCCATAAGTGATAATTTTATATGGCAAATTTTGTCTTTTTTCTTGACTTATGTTTTGCTGCTGTGATTATAAATACAAACACTGTCTGTTTTAAATAAATTCACCTTGTGCAGTCATCATTCCTGTATCATTTGTTTTTTAGGAGACAATACTACTGAAGCAAAGTTTAAAGGTTGTGCTCCATCACACGTATGTCCAAGCATCAGCAGTAAAGACATCACTTTTTTCTGCTGTAACAAAGACCTTTGTAATGCCAAAGATGCAGGTATTGTACTTTACTGACCATATGCAAAGAACTATCTTCTATAAAGTCAACACTCATTTTACATCCATATTCAATCAGGAAAAAAATGTTGGAACTGATTGAATGGACTTGCTTAAGTAGTGTTGTTTCATAGATGTTTTAATTTGTACAGAGCTTTCTGGAGGTTCCAGTTCTCAGAGGTGGATATTCCAGGGGTCAGAAAGTAAAAGTCCTGCCATATTTTTATTCCACCCACTGAAGCATTAATGAGATAATTAAGTGATAAATTGAGTGATGATTGACCATTATTGAAGACACCTGATGATAAAAAGCAGAATCACCAAAGGAGAAAATCACAATTTTTAAGTTACCATCATCGAGGTCATGGTTTGTTTTAGTTGAGCTCTTGACCCTTGCCTTTTTAATATTAGTTTTTGTTTGGGCAATTTTAACTGCATTAAAACCCACCAGACAAACAAAGTTAAAAGATGATCAGGTGGTGTTGGTTATGGTTTCTCAAAATCATTATTTGATCTGAATCACTGAACTCATTTAGAGCTCAATCTCTGAGTTAGATTTACATTATTGATTACAGCAGCACTGTGATTCTGCAGTAGATCAGCTTATACAATACAGAATTTTTTTTTTTAAAAAAGTTGTCCTTATCACAAAAAAAAAATAATCTTTTAGGCACACACAGACAAGTATCAGCCTGTGAATCTCAACAACGGTGACAAGCAACATATTCTGATCAACAGATCAACTCTGAACATTAGAAAACAAGCTACTAAAAAGTCACAGAAAAACAGCAAAATTTTAATAGTGAGAATAAATGAAATTACTAAGACAATTTAGCTCATAATTTATTCATACAGCAATGCATGATGGGAGCCATGGATGAATTTTGATTGGTGGCTCCCAGAATGCACTGCAACATGCTTTATGATGGCCACCACTGTTGAGATTCACAGGATGATTCTTGATGTTTGTGTGTTTAAATGAGCGCTTTTTAAAAAAAAAATCAGAACTCTTTAAAAAAAAAAAAAAAATTGTATTGTAAAAGCTGACCTTGTGCCGTAGAATCACAGTGCTGCTGTAATCAATAATGTAAATCTAACTCAGAGATTGGGCTCTAAATGAGTTCAGTGATTCAGATCAAATAATGATTATGTAAAAACATAACCAACACCACCTGATCATCTTTTAACTTTGCTTGTCTGTTTGGTTTTAATGCAGTTAAAACTGCCCAAACAAAATCTAATATTAAAAAGTCAAGGGTCAAGAGCCCAACTAAAGCAAACCATGACCTCTGTGATGGTGGATTAAAAATTGTGATTTTCTCCTTTGGTGATTCTGCTTTTTATCATCAGGTGTCTTCAATAATGCTCAATCATCACTCAATTTATCACTTAATTATCTCATTAATGCTTCAGTGGATGAGATAAAAATATGGCAGGACTTTTACTTTCTGACCCCTGGAATGTCCACCTCTGCCAGTTCTAATGTCATCATGTTCCCCAATTTCTTCAACTTCCTCAATATTTCCAATGTCCTCATTGTCCCCAATGGAAAGAAATGTTACTATTGTGATGGGCAGAACTGCTCAAAAATAATGAGCTGTTCAGGCAGTGAAGACCACTGTGTTAAAGGAACAGGTGAGAATCTGGAAAAACAAGATGATTAAAGTCATTATTTTTGTTTCTTCATCATTGGTGGGTCTTTTGAGCTTTTGACACAGATCACATACTGTATCCCAATGTCCAGCTTAGACTGACTCAACTTCTGTTCTCTTTCTTTTCATCAGGGACTTTCAAAAGTCAGTCAGTTGTTGTAAAAGGCTGTGTTTCTAAAGTCTATTGTGATGCTGCATCGGTTAGTGATGGCATCTCATGTTGTGAGGGGAACCTGTGTAACGGTGCTCAGAGTGTCTCCCAGAGCTTCCTGTTCCTCTGCTGTTCTCTGCTCTCCTACTTCCTGCTGCACTGAATCCAGCAGCTCTTCACATCCTACAATCAGACACACTGTACTGAATATATATCTTCTATTTTCTCTGTACTAGATTGACTTCTGAGGTGATAAACTGAAAAATATACAGGAAAATTAATGTATTATGTATTTAAGCGTCATGCTGTAAAAAGTTAAAAATAAAGTGCAATTTTTTTTCTTAAAGAAAAGGTATTAAATCATTATTATGTCCAGAACAAACAAGATACTGAATGATTAGACCAATTAGGTTCTGATTAGATAATGGACGAGTAAACCCTCCTGGTGTCACGGTTAGTTTGTTATTTTCATTCTTAGTTTCGTTTTCATTGTTGATCACATGTATTGTGTTCCTGTCTGTCTTCAGTCTCCATTGGCACCGTCATTCTGAGTTCATGTGTATCAGCTGTGTATTGTTAATCACCTTGTTATCTGCACTGTTTAAGTTCCTGCCTTTCTGTTGTTCTTTGTCCAGTCTTGTATATATGGCAAGTGTTTGTGTTGCTAAACCTGTCTCCTGGATTATTGTCATTAAAACTTTGTGTTGAATACCTTTAATCTTCTTCATCTGTTTGCCAGCAACCACATGTTACATTTAGGTGCTGGTCAGAGCACAAATAATGAGACATATGATAAGCTTAACACTGTGTTTTGGCAGAGAAAGGTAGGCCACATGAACAGTCAAAGATGTAGATGGTATGAAAAATAATAATGAAGACAAAAAAAGAAGATTAATATAGAAGACTTTACAAAATCAAACTCAGTGTAGTATTAACGAGAACCGGCAGAACCTGATTTCACCAAGTCCAACATGTTCCTGGATCTAAATCTTTGTTGATCTTGGAACAACATTCAAATCAACCAAACAGATTTGAGGGACAAGTTTACAATTTATGTCAAGGTTAGGCTTACAATCAGGGTTAGGTGCTTCTACATCACCTGTGTTTCCCTTATTATTTATCAGAGGCTTGGAGAGGCCAGTCATTGGTTGTAAAAGGTTGTGTCTTTAAATCTGTGATGCCACAACACTTAAAAAATTTGCTGTAAAGATATCTGATATACTGCAATAAAAGTAAAAATAAAAGTAATTATAAAAGAAATATTATATTGGAACATTATTTCATTCTGCAATTTTTTCCCCCTTTGGAACTGTTTAAAAAATGTTGTAACAGTTATTTCAATAAAGTGACAAACTGCATTTAGCATCATTTATCAGCAGGTGGCAGCAGATGATATTTTGGACCTAAATAACACTTGTGTTCAGCTCAATGTAATGTAATAACCAGAGTTGGGGGTAACGCATTACAAGTAACTTGAGTTACGTAATCAGATTACTTTTTCAAGTAACTAGTAAAGTAATGCATTACTTTTTCAATTTACAACAAAATATCTAAGTTACTTTTTCAAATAAGTAACGCAAGTTACTTTTTCACATTTATTGACTGACATGTTGTCCCCATGTTGAGAGGAACACAGTGCAGAGATATTGTGTGCGCTGTGTAAGCAATGATGCTTATTGTAGTTCTAGACTAAATGTGAACATGCATTTACTCACCTCACTTGCACGAAATCATTCAGTATTCCTCAAAATGAATAAAAACAGTGAAATGCAATTTCAGAATTTTGCAAACCTGTAATAATTAACTATATTAAATTACACAAATATACTTTATGTATTTAATCTCAATTATTAACCAATGTCTTTGCTGCTGACCTTCAATTCAACCATACTAATAAGCAAAAAATACTTTAGATTAGATTTAGAAATAAGAACTAGAACTTCCTTCTCCTGTATCCTATTCTTCTTAAATCCAGAACGGCAGCACATCTGAAAGGTTTGTTTGAGCTGCGCCCTCTACTGTACAGGTGTAAATATGCTTTTCCTTCAGCCTAAGGCTTATTGATTTCACTTTTGGTGTGAAAGGGCCTTTTTGCCAAAAATAGAACTTTTTTGTTGTTATTAAAAAACAAACAAACAAGCAAGCCCATCCCTGGTGAGAAAAAGTAACGCAAAAGTAAAGTAACGCATTACTTTTCATAAAAAGTAACGAAGTAATGCAATTAGTTACTTTTTTAGGGAGTAACGCAATATTGTAATGCATTACTTTTAAAAGTAACTTTCCCCAACACTGGTAATAACTGTATATTTATGTAAAAAGAGTGTTTTAAAGTCGGCATGAAATTAAAGTTATTGTAGTCTTTTCTTCATTATTGTGACATATACCAATCAGGCATAACGTTATGACCACCTTCTTAATATTGTGTTGATCCTGCTTTTGCAGCCAAAACAGCCCTGACCCATCAAGGCATGGACTCCTCTGGACCCCTGAAGGTGTGCTGTGATATCAATAAAGTAAATCTAACTCAGAGATTGGGCTCTAATTGAGTTTGGTGATTCAGAGCAAATAATGATTATGTGAAAACATAACCAACACCACCTGAGCATTTTTTTCTCTTTGCTTGTCTGGATGTTATAACTCAGTTACAGCAGCCCAAACAAATTCTAACATTAAAAAGTCAAGGGTCAAGAGCTCAACTAAAGCAAACCCTGATCTCTGTGATGGTGTCTTAAAAATTGTGATTTTCTCCTTTGGTGATTCTGCTTGTTATCATCAGGTGTCTTCAATAATGCTCAATCATCACTCAATTAATCACTTATTTATCTCATTAACAGCGCTTCAGTGGGTGGAATAAAAATATGGCAGGACTTTTACTTTCTGACCCCTGGACTTTCCACCTCTGCTTATATCAGTGGTTCTCAAACCTGTCCTGGGGACCCCCCACCACTGCACATTTTGCATGTCTCCCTCATCTAACACACCTGATTCAAGTCATCAGCTCATTAGTACACTGTCAGAAATAGGGGTACAGTAGGAGTCCATTTCTGTCCCCCAAGGTACAATCTACACTAACGTACCCCATAGGGCTTATTATTGGACCTCAAGGTACATGTTTGTACCTTTTTGAGGGTCAAAAAGGTACATATATGTTCCCAAGCATTAAAAGGTACATATATGTACCGTTTCTTTTAAAGATTAAGGTACAATATCAAGAGACAGCCTCTGCTAAGCCTTTTTTTTTTTTTTTGTAAAAGTTGTTTTTTAAAGATTTTAATGATATATAAAGTTGTTGTTTAAAGATTTTAATGATATATCATTAAAATCTTCAAACAACAACTTTAACAAAAAAAAAAAAAAAAAGGCTTAGCAGAGGCTGTCCATCTTACCGGGTGTTAAAAATGAACACTGGAGCAGTGCTAAAGTTAATGAGATAATTGATTGATGATTGAGTGATGATTGACAATTAGTGGAGACACCTGATGATAATAAGCAGAATCACTGAAGGAAAGAGAGAAAAAAGGATTTAATTAATGTTTTATGGAATGTTTCATTTCAAGTCACCATGAAAGAGGTCAGCGTTTGCTTTAGTTGGGCTCTTGACTCTTTACCTTTTATTATTAATTTTTCTCTGGCTGCTCCAACTTTGTGTTTGTAAAGCACATTTGTTATGGTCAGAGAAAATAGGATCTGGTAATAGTATACTTTGATGATGATATAATCATCATGTGATGGCCTTTAGTATTAATGATTGTAGTCCTGTGATTTTACAGCTTGAGATCCAACAGCAGTATGACTTTTTTTTTTTTTTTTAAATAATAGATTATGAACTGAAGCTTCAGTGTTTAAACACACACAGACATCAAGAATCAGCATCTGATTCTCAAGAACGGTGACGATAAATAAATACAAAATACTGACAAACAGATCAACTCTGAACATCACAAGACAAGCTACTGTCACAACAAAACAACAGAAAAATAAAAGCAAACATGAACAATCTACGAAAATTACAGGACAATTCAGCTGCATAATTTATTCATGCAGCAATGCATGATGGGAGCCATGGATGAGTTTTGATTGGTGGCTCCCATCATGCACTGCAACATGAAGCACTTTGTTTGATTGTCACCATTGTTGAGGGTCATGTGCTGATTCTTGATGTCTGTGTGTGTTAAAAAAAAATAATAAAAACCCTGTTCAGATTATAAAAGCTCTGCTGGATCTCAAGCAGTAACAGATTTACTATAAAGAAATAATATAACATCTATATCACCAGTTAATACTGGACGTCACCAATGAATCTGAACATTTCACAATGAGAAAACAAAACCATTATGACTGTGATTCCCAAAGCATTTTAAACCTAAATTGATAATCTTTGGCTTATATCACTTTTGGGAAACACAGCTCAGATCATAGCTTCTCTGGCCATAACAAATGTGCTTTACAAACACAAAGCTGGAACAGCCAGAGATAAATTAATGCTAATAAATAGAGTCAAGAGCCCAACTAAAGGAAATGCTTTTCACCATCATGGTGACTTCAAACTAAACTTTCATTAAAACATTAACATCTAAACATCTGTTAATTCTCAGTAAGAACTTTTGTTGATGTATGACAGAAATCAAATCAAACTGGTTAATAATAAGTGTAATAATGTTTAATGGCTGGAAGTCAGTTAGTTGTTGTGTCTCTCTCTTTTTCTCTTGTTGTTTCTTCAGTGATTCTGCTTATTAACATCAGGTGTCTCCACTAATTGTCAATCATCACTCAATCATCAATCAATTATCTCATTAACTTTAACACTGCTTCAGTGTTACTTTTTAACACCCGGCAAGATGGACTCATATGGAATGTTTAAAAATGTGTTTCAAATTAAATGTTGTAAAATTTGAAAATGAAAAGGATTTAATAAATTCTGATTTTAATTCAGCGTGTGTGTGTAAAATATATATATCTCATTATAGTCAACAATTGTACGCTGTCAAAGCCAATTTTGTAAAAATTTTGTTAAATAAAGGTACAAAATTGTCACCAAAGGTACAAAACTGGTCTCTTAAGGTACAAATCACAAGGGTACAAATTTGTACCCTTGAGGGTACAGCCCCAGTGACAAGCCATTGTACCCCTAAAGGTACAATTATGTACTTTATTTTCTGAGAGTGTAGAGACTGCAAGAGTTGAATTAGGAGTGTTTGATGAGGGAGACATACAAAACATGCAGTGGTGGGGGGTCCCCAGGACAGGTTTGAGAACCATTGCCTTATATGACTTTAACTCCCTGAGGTCTGAAAACACGCCGGCGCGTTTTGCAGGATTTTTTTCACATTGCAGCAAAACAGACTTAAAATACTCCGTCATTTTTTGTCATAGAGACATAAGTAATATATCAATTGAAACTATAGAATGTCTTCTTTTATTTGTGTACACTCAGAGTAAAAACACAATGTTGTGCTTTTTGTAAAATAAAGAAAACTAACATGATGCGTGATCTCTCCTCTCCCTCTGAACGAAGTCCAATCTGATAGTTCTCAGAAAATGAACTGTAACTTATGAATACTAATGACAAAAAAAATGACACTTACGTCTAAAGAAACGTTGAAATGTCAGGTTTTAAATAATGCAAGTCAAATCGAAAACAAACATTCTGTGTTTATGTAATCTGTATGAAAAGAGAGCCATGTCAGAAGTCTGTGATTCAGCTCATTACCCGCTAATGCAGCCACGCCCACGGAGCCAGCGCTATTCAGAGGCAAATTCTGAGGCAATACATGCATTCATCGTCTCAATCGTGTATTTATTGTCTTGAAAAGTGTTTATTTGGACGTTAAAGCAATGGTTAGCGATCTCTAGAAGACATGCCATTAGTTCCTAGTTCCTTTTCTTCTTTATATGAATTTGTGGCCTAAAGGTGTACAGAGCGCCCTCCGGCTGCAAGTATGAATTAAAAACACAGTATCCAGCACTCATAGTGATGACAATAAATATTACTTCTCAATATAGAAAATTGACATAAATATATAAGAATCCATCAATATTTCTCCAAATGTGCATGCCTTTAAGCTAAAAGCCTATATGAAATGCCATAGAGGTAACATAATTGTTCAGACACTTTGCATCACAGAAATACATTATAGTTTAAAGAATATAATAGAATACCATTATTTTAAATTGTAATAATATTTCACAGTATTGCTGTTTATGATGAGCTGAGACATTATTACAGAGGGTTTTTTTCACAGCCTACCTAACTGAAATGCCTCATTAATATGCAAGTCATTTCAGGTCATTATTATGTGATTCTTTTGTTTTCTCAGGTGTAAATGGCCCATTATTTATGCAGATTCACGCCTCCACGCATACAGTGTTTCTTGACAAAAAGTGTCTTACAAAAACTAAATCAATATATTGTTTTATATGAAGGAGTAAGCAGCATAATTTTTACATAATGCTGAAGCAAAAATTCTAGTCTACAACCTCCAATACCCAAAAGTCTTGTGAACACAGATTTAATATACTTTTTTTGGCCTTATTTCAGTGACTTAAGTTTTTTGTTTTTTCAATAACCACGCATAAACATTATTCCATCAAAAATACAAACATGTACATACATGTTCCTCACATATTATTGTAGCCTAGTTTGTGCTGAATACAGTGTAATGACACTTTTGTCATTTATATGTTTATGAACAACTGAAAAAAGCACAAATGTCAGGGCATGTCAAAACTTCTCCAAGCCCCAAATCAGCCTCAGACTCCAGAGGGTTAAGGGGACGTTCCAATTTGGTTAATTTTATGGTCACATAAGAACCGTCACAAACTCGGCCTCTGTGGCTCCCTCCGATCGCCACCTGAGGGCGCCCTCACCTGAGTACTAACTGTTCCTGGACTACATTTCCCACACCCCGTATCTGGACTGATTGCACTCTCACCTGATCCTCATGTCCCGGACTATAAAAGACCTTCATGCCCCACCATGCTTTGCGAAGTCTTGTTTGCCATGGCTGCATTACTGAGTGTTATTCCTTGTGTTTGATATTCTGTGTTTGATCTTGGACTGCCTACTACCCCTGTTTACTGCCTGCCACCTGCCTTCTGATATCTCTGCCTGTTACCGTTTACCCTGTCTTGCTTGCCGCCCGCCCTGATTGTTTGCCTGGTTACCGACTCTGAGTTTGCCCTGCCTCTGACACTGTCTTTGCTGGTATCTGACCCCTGCCTGTACTACTACGACTTTCTTATTAAAAGCTGCAAATGGATCTCTCTGAGTCTGCCTCGTTACAAGAACGTTACAAAGAGGACATTTGGGACATTAACAGAACGTTCCCACATGGTCCTCTGTTGGTCATTTACTAACGTTCCCAATATGAGTTTAGGGGGACGTTCTATTTTGGTTATTTTATGGTCACATGAGAACATTATAAAGAGGACATTTGGGAAGTTAACAGAATGTCCTATAGTAATAGTCCTCTAAACATTCCCAGAATGTCCTGAATGTTCCCTGAAGGTCCACCAAATAACGTCCCCCAACCCTTAAAAGATCTCCATATCGTGACCGTCTCTGAACGTTCTGGGAACGTTACTACGTCCTTAACACTCCTTAAAATTCCTAGCGGGGTAACCTGTCACCTAGTAATGTTCCCAGAACATTCAGAGACGGTCACGATGGTTATCACTAGACTGAGCACAAAAATAGTTCTTTGGACAACACAACAAACAGGAAATGACGATATTATTTCCAGTTAGTAATTTTAGTGCTTCAACTTAAACTTGATTTAGTTAGTCGCCAAGACAATGTTTCTAGTATTTGTTTAGTTTTTCATCCAATATTTATATTTTATTTCAGCTCTATTTCAATTAACGAAAACTGCGATATATATAAAAAACCTGCTGTCGAGCAGGTAATGCATAGCATGAATCCAAAATCTGTATATGATTAATCATTACAGCAACTATTTTAAAAATGCAATTATCCTCCTTAGATGAAACGGCTGTGTTTCTGTGAATGTCAGTACTTCTTGATCAGTGTTTCTTACCCTCTCAGATTTAACCGCAGTGGGTTTGAACAGTCACAAGGTGGTCTAAACAGTTTTCTATTGTCTGCTCAGTTCTTTTACTTTGCTCAACATTATTTGCAAATGTTTTACTTGTGGACTCCATTTACTCTGTTTTACCCAATATATTACATTTAAACAGAATTGTGTGTTGGTTTTGAAAAAGCATAGGCTTATTATTATTTGCATAAATCAATATTGATAATCCACTGATTATTAATATCTACCTTAAGTTTTACAAAATACAAAATACCATGAAACGTAGGAATACTGTGGAGAACATCAATGCATTATGAAGGTTATGAAATCCCAAAAGTGATTAAAAAACTGATTTATTCACTGTTGACTGAGCGGTTATATTTCAATATTACTCCAATATATCTTGATGTATGTAGATAGATAGGAGTTTTTCTTATAAAAATATATAATTATTATAATCTGAGTGCCACTCATGGCCACAAGAGGGCGCTGCTGGTCCATATTGTCTTTTTCGTGCACTTTGTCTCATTCCTCTCGTGCAGCGCCCCCAGTCATTCTGGAACCTAAGCAGCCGCCTACGCCATGGACCGGCCCTGAGTGATGTATATCTTAGTGAAACAGCTTCTGAAACAAGAACAAATGTAGGATAGGAATTGATTTTGTCCATGGGGAATTAATTCAGTAGCCGACATCCAGGGGACGGAGACGGTAGGTTTAGGGATATTAAAGTGGGAGGAGTTGGATCTGGATCCAACTTTGTCCCCTGGATGTTCTGCAGAGAGGGGCTACTGGATTAATTGGTTGGTTGTGGTTTGCTACTGGTGGATCTCCTGTGAGTGACAGGTTGCCCCGCCCCCACGTCAGTAAACATGCCAGGAGGGGAAGATATTTTAATTGAAGATTACAGGGGAACATGATTTTTTAAAAATAAAATAAAATAAATAAATAATAAAAATAAATAAATTAATAACAACAATAATAATAATAATAATAATAATGGCATGCAGGGATAAATCAATTATATATATATATATATATATATATATATATATATATATATATATATATATATATATATATATATATATAGCAGTATTCCATTAAAAAAATAAGAATTGTTCATTTTGATTTCATGTTGACTTTAAATGCTCAAAACCATGAGTGTTAATAGGGAGTTTTGTTAGAATAGGATCTTTGTTGTTATAACAGCTTCCGCTCTTTTAAGGTTTTCCCATATTATAGAACTGACGTCACTGAGTTTCAGGTCGGGGTTTGGTCAGTCAGTCAAGTTCTTCCTCAAAAGTCTGTATGATGTAACATTATGAATTGCTTTCACTGGGATTACCAAATCCCAATGAAAACCAAATACCAAATACCAATCGTTAACGAGAAGGAGGTTTCCACATACTTTTGGCTGCATCAAACAGCCAGTTGAGGAATAACTGTCAGTCTAATGTTTTAATCCTTATGTTTATGTATCAGTTTGGATAATAGAGCTGTAGGTAATCAATAATAATAGTAATAAGGTTATCATTAATATTTTTGGATATAAGCAAAGTTTCAAGGAGCCAATAAAAGAGAATCAGACTAAAGAGAAACTGCTAACAATGTGGAAGATTTTTGGAACTATAAATAATGTGATAAACTGTGATATATAAGAACATGTGAAAACAGAACATAAAAACATTAAAACAAAGAATGCTGGGAAACATCACTCCTGCCTTGAATTTTCCTGAAGATTCTCAATCAAGCCAATTTAATGCTACTTCCTGTTTCTGTTTTTATATAGATCTCTGTGTTTAAAAATATATATTTTTTAAATAATTAAAATAATGCCAAATCATGGCTCATTTCCCTCAAAATCATCATGTTAAGAAAAAAGTCATCAGAATGATATTTGATACAAATAAAAATTTAAAAAATGCACAATAAGTCTAAAAGTTGGCATAAAAAACTTTCCTATGAGTTTTCTTTTAATTCCAGACAGCAAGACATGACACACTCCTCTTGAACAGTGGATCTTCCAAGTGCATGAGTTACAGTAGTATCAACAACTGGTAAGTCCAGCAGTGGGAATATATATATATAGAATATATTAAAATGAATGAGATTTTATGATTGCAAGCATAGAATTTTCTATACAGATTTCTGATACTTTTTCTCTCAGATTTTTATGTAAATAAAATAATGTGTAATGAAAAATGTTTAAAATGTATTCAATTTACTCAATTTCAAGCATTTTCACAAGTGGCTTTCAGCCTTAAGTGATAATTTGATATGGCAAATTTTGTCTTTTCTTATGTTTTGCCACTGTGATTAGAAAGACAAACTCTTTTTGTTTTAAATAAATTCACGCAGTCATCAATCTTGTATCATTCATGTTTTTTAGGAGACAATACTACTGAACAGAAGATTAAAAGTTGTGTTCCATCAAATTCCTGTCTATATACCATCAAAACTTCAGGCATCTCTGTTTTCTGCTGTAACACTGACCTTTGTAATGCCAAAGATGCAGATATTGTTATTAAAGTATATTTTTAATAGAATTCTTTTTCACCTGGGTGTACCAGAAGTCCAGAGTTTTGTGATCTTAAAGAGCTTGAAGGATTGTACGGCAATAGAAGATCGGTTAAGTACACAGGAGCTAAACCATTTAGAGCCTTATGGATCAGTAGCAATACTTTATAATCAATACAGAACTTAATAGGTAACCAGTGTAGAGGTGTTGTGATCATATTTTCTTGACCTAGTAAGAACTAGCAGCTGCATTTTGTACTAATTGTAGCTTGTTTGTTGAGGATGCAGGACAAGCAGCTAGTAATGCATTACAGTAATCTAGTCTAGACATCATGATTGCATGAACACATTTTTTTGCATCAGAAATAGATAACATTCCGTAGCTTACTGAATGTTCTCTTGAATTTGGAAGCTTTCTCTTCTAAAATGAATACATAAAACAGTTTAGATGACGAGTTTTTCAATTGGCTCTACTGTGTATGACTGACTAACATTCCCCGCTAGAAATTTTACTTTCCCAGAATGTTATCAAAACGTCCCCACTGGTGTTAAGAACATTGTCTAGTAACGTTCCCAGTATGTAACGAGACGGTCACAATGTGGAGTTCTTTTAAGGGTTGGGGGACATTATTTGGCAGACCTTCAGGGAACATTCAGGACGTTCTTGGAATGTTTAGGGGACTATTACTATAGGACAGGGGTGTCCAATCCTGCTCCTGGAGGGCCACTGTCCTGGAGAGTTTAGCTCCAACCCCAATTAAACACACCTGAAGCAGCTAATCAAGGTTTTTAGGCATACTGGAAACTTCCAGGCAGGTGAGTTGTGGTTAGTTGGAGCTAAACTCTGCAGGACAGTGGCCCTCCAGGACCGAGTTTGGACACCCCTGCTATAGGACGTTCTGTTAACTTCCCAAATGTCCTCTTTGTAATGTTCTTGCAAGACAATAAAATACCCATAATAGAACGTCCCCCTAAAGTCATTTTGGGAACGTTATTAAATGACCAACAAAGTACCATGTGGGAACGTTCTTTTAACATCCCAAATATCCTCTTTGTAACACTCTTATGTGACCATGAAATAACCAAAATGGAACATCCCCCTAAAGTCATATAAGGAACCTTGAACTGCAGCACTTTCATTGCCAAAAGAGGATGTTTTAGGAACGTCCCGAATGATCTGTAAAGGTTCAGAATTTTCGTCACCTTTAGAAAAGTTTTAGGGAACATTGCACAAGGTCACAAGAATGACGCCTTCTACGTGGGAATATAGAGCTGAAAACATTCAACTGTCAAAAGGATTTTTTTCTCATGCAAAACAAGTAGCAATAAAAAAGGAACCATCACAACACTTCCTTTATGTCAGTTTGTCTATTGATTTATTTCTGGTTAATTAATTATATTTTCTATGGCCTATAACCCAAGCCCTACCACTAAGCATGAACTTCACAGAAATGTGCAAAACACTAGACTTAAATAAAATAAAATAAAATAAATAAATAAAAACATGTTTTGGTCAATTTATAAGTCTTTTTTTTAACACATTTGGTCCTCACAAATATACCAAAACCTGTACACAAAAACACACAGACACATTTTTCAAAAAACCTTCTTTTGTGTTTAAAAGAAGAAAGAATTTCATACTGCTTTTGAATGACATGAGGGTGAATAAAAGATTTTTTGGACAACTATCACTTTTAGAAGGTTGGTTTAAGATGATGTACAGTATTCATTCTTTATAGTTTCCTTATTAAACCTTCATTTATCATTAACTGGCAAGTAAACTAAGCTGAAGGTTCTGTTTCAATAAATGTCTACTTCTGTTAAACTTTAATTTTCTCATAAAGACCCTCCCCTTTTGATAAGATATAAAGAAACAGACACTTTATTTCATTCTCCTCCTGTTCAAAGATGGATCTGCAAATTTCAGTTTTTCTTCTCTTCATTCTTTTCACTGCAGGTACAAAGACAAATAATGTTTGTGATGTTACTGAGAATAATAATAGATCACTGATGCCTTTTTCTCTGTTTTATTACTAAAGGACACTCTCTCAGATGTTATGAGTGTATGAGTCTGACAGGTTCTTGTGCAGATCAGAAGTTAAAAACATGTCCTAGTGGATCTTCTCAGTGCATGAGTTTAACAACTGTGGCACAATTTGGTAAGTCCAATATGATTGAAATTGACTGTTTTGACTGATTGGAGATGCTGCTATTATTGCCAGAACAGCTTCTTGTTTTTCTGGCAAAATGTACAATTTCAATCACAGAATATTGTACATTTATGTCTGATATTTACATTTGTTTTCCCTCAGATTGTTATGATTTTATATTTAAAAAATTGTTTAAAATGAGAAAAATGCAAAATTTCATAAATTAATATTTATAAATACATTTTCCATCAAAATATTGTGCAGCTGAACTGGTGTTTCCTCTATTATTATTGTTTTAGGTGACAATAGTGTAAAAGTGAAAATTAAAGATTGTGTTCCTGCCTGTCTAAGTGGGTCCATGAACTTCGGCATTATAAAGGTGACTATTTCCTGCTGTAACTCAGACCAGTGTAACCTCCAAGATGCTCCAGGTATTGTACTTCAATAATCATGTGCAAATTACCTTCGATCTTCTTTAAAGTCAACACTCATTTTATTTACAAATAACATTCAATCAGAAAATAAAACAAGGTGCATCTTGTCTGTCATGAACTGATTGAAACGAGCCTCTAAAGGAGTTTTATTTGTACAGAAAATAAAATAAAATACTTGTTTTCCCTCTGTAGATCCCAACCCCAATGGAAAGAAATGTTACTATTGCGATGGGAAGAGCTGCTCAAAAACAGTGAGCTGTTCAGGTAACGAAGACCACTGTATTAAAGCAACAGGTGAGAAACTGAAAAAGGAAGAAGATTAAAGTCATTGGGCCCTATTTTAATCTAAGCTCATGGTCTAAAGCGCATGGCGCAAGTGCACTTAGGGCGTGTCTGAATCCACTTTTGCTAGTTTAACAACAGGAAAAATGGTCTGTGCACCCGGCACATGGTCTAAAAGGGTTGTCTCTATTCTCTTAATAAGTAACGGGTGTGTTTTGGGCATAACGTGCAATAAACCAATCAGAGTGTCATCTCCCATTCCCTTTAAAAGCCAGTTGCGCTCGCGCCATGTTGGATTCGCTATTTACATGGCGGAATTTGCAAGCAGAAACTGAACGCTGCGGAAACGGATCTGCTCATGTGCGAGGTTAAAGTGCGCGTGCTGCTACTCTGTTTGTGTAATAAGCAGAGTGTACACGCCTTGTGCACCCGCATATAGGCGCGTATTACTAACGTGCTTTTTAAATAACAAAAAAAATATTGTGCCATTAACTTTAGACCAGGTTTCAGTTGGTCAAAGGCGCAGTTGTTTTCAGTTGTCTCAAAATAGTAACACGCCAACAATGTGACTAAACACACCTCGTTTTCAGACAAGCACGCCTATGGGCACACAAATGGGTGCAAATTCATTTGCTATTTAAACAACGTGGTGCAGGACAAGAAAATAATAGCCTGGCGCCGCATTGCACTGGGTGTATGATGGGGCCCATTATCTTTTAAACTCACTTAGGTTTATACATATAACACCGATCATATACCAAAGTCAAGCTTATACTGAATCAACCTTTGTTCACTTTCTTCTCATCAGAGACTTCTGGAGGCCAGTCAGCGGTGGGAAAAGGCTGTGCCTCTAAATCCATGTGTGATGCCACAGCATCGGTTCCTGGTGTTGCGAGAATCTCATGTTGTGAGGGGAACCTGTGTAACGGTGCTCAGAGTGTCTCCCAGAGCTTCCTGTTCCTCTGCTGTTCTCTGCTCTCCTACTTCCTGCTGCACTGAATCCAGCAGCTCTTCACATCCTACAATCAGACACACTGTACACTGTCAGAAATAGGGGTACAGTAGGAGTCCATTTCTGTCCCCCAAGGTACAATCTACACTAACGTACCCCATAGGGCTTATTATTGGACCTCAAGGTACATGTTTGTATACATATATGTTCCCAAGCATTAAAAGGTACATATATGTACCGTTTCTTTTAAAGATTAAGGTACAATATCAAGAGACAGCCTCTGCTAAGCCTTTTTTTTTTTTTGTAAAAGTTGTTTTTTAAAGACTTTAATGATATATAAATGATATATATCATTAAAGATTTTAATGATATATAAAGTTGTTGTTTAAAGATTTTAATGATATATCATTAAAATCTTCAAACAACAACTTTTACAAAAAAAAAAAAAATGGCTTAGCAGAGGCTGTCCATCTTACCGGGTGTTAAAAATGAACACTGGAGCAGTGCTAAAGTTAATGAGATAATTGATTGATGATTGAGTGATGATTGACAATTAGTGGAGACACCTGATGATAATAAGCAGAATCACTGAAGGAAAGAGAGAAAAAAGGATTTAATTAATGTTTTATGGAATGTTTCATTTCAAGTCACCATGAAAGAGGGCAGCGTTTGCTTTAGTTGGGCTCTTGACTCTTTACCTTTTATTATTAATTTTTCTCTGGCTGCTCCAACTTTGTGTTTGTAAAGCACATTTGTTATGGTCAGAGAAAATAGGATCTGGTAACAATATACTTTGATGATGATATAATCATCATGTGATGGCCTGATGTTGTTTAGAGTCTAAATCTCTGAGCCTGTGTTTGATGTGTAGCTTTAGTATTAATGATTGTAGTCCTGTGATTTTACAGCTTGAGATCCAACAGCAGTATGACTTTTTTTTTTTAAATAATAGATTGTGAATTGAAGCTTCAGTGTTTAAACACACACAGACATCAAGAATCAGCATCTGATTCTCAAGAACGGTGACGATAAATAAATACAAAATACTGACAAACAGATCAACTCTGAACATCACAAAACAAGCTAATGTCACAACAAAACAACAGAAAAATAAAAGCATGAACAATCTACGAAAATTACAGGACAATTCAGCTGATCATAGTTTCTCTGGCCATAACAAATGTACTTTACAAACACAAAGTTGAAACAGCCAGAGATAAATTAATGTTAATAGAGTCAAGAGCCCAACTAAAGGAAATGCTTTTCACCATCATGGTGACTTCAAACTAAACTTTCATTAAAACATTAACATCTAAACATCTGTTAATTCTCAGTAAGAACTTTTGTTGATGTATGACAGAAATCAAATCAAACTGGTTAATAATAAGTGTAATAATGTTTAATAGCTGGAAGTCAGTTAGTTGTTGTGTCTCTCTCTTTTTCTCTTGTTGTTCCTTCAGTGATTCTGCTTATTATCATCAGGTGTCTCCACTAATTGTCAATCATCACTCAATCGTCAATCAATTATCTCATTAACTTTAACACTGCTTCAGTGTTAATTTTTAACACCCAGCAAGATGGACTCTTATGGAATGTTTAAAAATGTGTTTCAAATGAAATGTTGTAAAATGTGAAAATGAAAAGGATTTAATAAATTCTGATTTTAATTCAGCGTGTGTGTGTAAAATATATACATCTCATTATAGTCAACGATTGTACGCTGTCAAAGCCAATTTTGTAAAAATTTTGTTAAATAAAGGTACAAAATTGTCACCAAAGGTACAAAACTGGTCTCTTAAGGTACAAATCATAAGGGTACAAAAGTGTACCCTTGAGGGTACAGCCCCAGTGACAAGCCATTGTACCCGTTAAGGTACAATTATGTACTTTATTTTCTGAGAGTGTTAATTAAAATAAAAACCGCATGCATGATAAGTCTAAAACAAGTAGACAAATGTTAAGTAGATTAAACAGAGCATGTGACTGACTCTGAAGGTGATTGACCCCTAATGTATTTCTACAGATTTTGATATTATAATAATAATAATTATTATTATTAACAGTTAAGTTCTTTTTGAGAATTAACAGAGGTTTGATTGAAAATATGTGGTTGCCATTATGGTGATCAGTGCTTCCTTTAGTTGGGCAGTTGCTCTTGGTCTCTATGTTAAGTTTATGTTAAGATTATGTTAAACACTTTGTAACTGTATTTACAAAAACATATACATTTATGCAAATAAGACATCAGATAAGAGCAGTCTGGTGATAGAGTTTATACCATAAATAATAAAATCTAATCCCATCACTGACTGAAAGTGGTTGTTCGTTCATTATTAAGTTATTTTAACAACAGTACTTTCATGCAACAGATCAGGCATTTTGAATTAAAATCTTAAACACACGGAGAAAAGAAACATTTTGCCAATTTTGTCCCCTTTTTGAAGGGTAAATTTTTGTACTGTTAAATAAAGGTACAAAATTGTCACCACAGGTACAAAACTGGTCTCTTAAGGTACAAATCACAAGGGTACAAATTTGTACCCTATGCTAAGGGTACAAAAACTGTACCCTTGAGGGTACAGCCCCAGTGACAAGCCATTGTACCCCTAAAGGTACAATTATGTACTTTATTTTCTGAGAGTGTACTGAATATAAAGCTTGTATTTTCTCTGAACTATCTTTGGTGGTCTTATGTGATGAACTGAAAAGTATACTGGAAATCGCAGGAAACGGTACATCATCAGCTTGTTTCTGGTTTATATTTAATAAAGCTTGTCAAGTTGTAAAGATATCTGATATACTGCAATAAAAATAAATATTATATTAGAACATTATTTAATTCTGCACTTGCAACATCCTTTTTTTCCTTTTGGAACTGTTAAAAAATGTAACAGTTATTTCAATAAAGTGTCAAACTGCATTTAGCATCATTTATCAGCAGGTGGCAGCAGATGATATTTTGGACCAAAATAACACTCTTGCATTCAGCTCAATGCATTTTTTTAATTGTGCTGTATTGATATGCTGTCATTGTATTAATAATGTAATAACTATATTTTTATGTAAAAAGAGTGTTTTAAAAGTGTACTTAAAAGTCGGCATGAAATGAAAGTTATGATAGTCTTTTCTTCATTATTGTGACATATATCCATGTGAAACGTCTTCTGGAACAAGAAAAAAAAGTAGGGTGGGACTTGATTTTGTCCATGGGGAATTGATTGGATGGATGTGGATTGCTATTGGTGGATCTAAAGTGAGTGACAGGTTGTTCACAAAAGTAAACAGGTCATCAGAGAAGAGATGTTGCTGCAAAAGAGAAATTATTTTGACTAAAGATTATGAGATTATTTCATTTCATGGTGACTTTTAAGTGTTAATAAACAGAGTTTTATGAAGCTTAGTATCTTCAATGCATGAATTAGTGATGGATTTATTTTTTGTCATGGTTGTTCACAGGATGCTGGGACCTCAAATGATCCAGAATGCAGCAGCACAATCAGTTTTCAATGAGCAAAGAGAGTGTACTTCTGCTTCTGTTGTCTGTCTTGTTACTGTTTTTGAACTACAAATGCACCAAATCCTCAATGCATGAAAGTGCCCTTGTGAAAAACAAGTGTACTTAAATGTATTCAACGTGTACTTATAGTTTACTTCAAATCAACTGTAGGCTACTTGCAGATAATGATAATATAATATTAATTAAATAAAAGGCAACTTAAGTGTAATAATTTAATATTAGTGAGAATAAACATTATGACTGTTTCTTAAAAGATTAGTTCACTTCAGAATTAAAATGTCCTGATAATTTGTCACTTTCTACATAACATTCAATGCTTTTAAAATCAAGATGCTCTAGGTCACCTAAGCACACGTTTGGGAGACATGCTGTGCATTACTGCTTACTAAGCAAAATCTGATTGAAAATGTGACTGTCGGATATGAAAGTAAATCAGTAGCAAAACTCGAGAGGTTTTGCTGATTTGAATGTGAGAGCTTGTCGTATTAATATTTGTATTTGTAAATTGAAATTTACACTCACAGCCCTGATGTGAAAAGCTGAATGTTTCGATTTGCACACGCAGACAACAATCAAAACACCCGTGTTACGAAGTTGTAGTTGCAGATGCAGATTAATAAGTCGGCGCTTATAACCTCTCAGATCTGGCAGTACAAGTTCAATTCCTGGCGCTTTGACTTTTGCTACTCTTTTTGCGATATTCTTGCCTGGCAAGGCCAGACTGATATATCTTCTACAAGATATATCAGTCTGGTCAGTCCGCCCTCCGTCGCGATTCGAGTCAACTCCAAACCGTACCGACGAATCAGATTTGTTTATTTCAGTGATGCAAACAGCGTCACTCTAGTGCGGCGAAAGTCCCTTCAATATCAACAAAGATTGCGCACGGGAGAACCGAGAGTTTGTTCTATTCAGCCGTGAATTCAGTTTTAAATGACCAAAAACACATTAATTATTTACTTTTCGCTGTTGACTCTCTTGCCGCTTTGCTAACGTCATATCCGCCCTTCTCTGATTGGTTTACTCCACTTCCTGTTTGCTCGGATTTGCTCCGCCCTAGAAATCGAATTGATTCAGTGGCCGACCAGACTCATCCGCTGGTACAGTGGTGAGGCTGGATTTTCCAGGCAAGCGATATTCCTGGTGCAAAACTGACTTGAGCACTTGAAAGCAGACGTGAGAGAGCAGAACGGGGATGGGGGGGTGAAGCCGTTTTATTGGTCGATGCCTGACCAATGAACAACACCAGTGTACACACTGTTCGTATACCATGAGAGGGCGCTTTATCAGCACATACCCATCAGCACTCAATGTTTTTTTTTTCTCCACATTTGTTTCTGCTATAACAAATGCTAGCAAAAATAGTTTAAGTAGCCAAAGAAAAAACAAAAACTAATGTATAAAAAGTCATGGGTCAAGAGTTCAACTAAAGCAAACACTGATCTCCTCAGTGGTGACATCAAACCAAACATTTTTGATAAAACATCAACATATAAACTTCTGTTAATTCTCAATAAGATCTTGTGTAGAAATAAAGTTAAACTGGTCAGTAATAAGTATATTAATGTGTAATGGCTGGAAGACAGTTGTAGTTCTTGTGTTTATGTTCTTTTTTCCATTCTTGTTCCTCTTTTCAGTGGTTCTGCTTGTTAACAGCAGGTGTTCATCATTAATGCTCAATCATCACTTACATATTAACTTAATTATCTCACTGCAACACAGCATCAATGTTAATTTTACTCTGTAGTGTGGACACTCGAGGATGTTCCTGTGGGGTTGAAAGAGTTAAAGGTGTAAGATAAAAAGACACACCCACAAAATGTATTTTTAACAGTTACAAACTGCAAGTTAAAAAACAGTTATATACTGGCAACAATGTTGCCAGTAGTTTGCTGTAAAATTGAGTTTTGCGGGTCACCATTGTGCTGAAGAGTAGAGCCTGTGCTTAGGTTCAGGAGAAGATCCAGAGACGTTGGTGATATGCTGCCTGATGTTTTATTAAACAGTTGGTGATTGTGTAGCTGCTGATGCAGTTAAAGTCTCTTTATTTGTTACGTTTTTAGTGGATTAATAAAAAAAAAAGTTTATAGTAATAATATGTTCACATTATTATCATATAATAATTATTAGTTTGTAAATTTAAATGGCAGTTGGTCAATTTGAGGCAGTCAGTTCCTGCAAATGAAATGAGGTAACACGAGTTTGAATTTAGTGCATGGTATCTTTACTACGGAAGAGGATTAGGACCAAGCAATAATAAAAAAATAAAACCATCTCGAGATTAAAGTTGTTAAATTTCGAGAAAAAACTCATTAAATTTAGAGAAAAAAGTTGAGATAAAATGTTGAGAATAAAGTCATTAAATTACAAGAAAAAAGTCGTTAAATTATGAGGACAAATTCGTAACGAATTTGTTCTTGTAATTTAACTGCTTTTTTCTCGTAATTTAATGACTTTATTCTCAACATTTTATCTCAACTCAGAATTGTTCATTTTGATTGTATGCTGACTTTAAATGTTCAGAACCATGAGTGGTAATAGGGAGTTGATCTTTGTTGTTATAACAGCTTCCGCTCTTCTAAGGTTTTCCCATAGATGTTATAGAGCTGACGTCACTGAGGTTCAGGTCTGGGTTTGGTCAGTCAGTCAAGTTCTTCCTCAAAAGTCTGTATGATGTAACATTATGAACTGCTTTCATGCCAAATCCATCAGTGAGAAGGAGGTTTCCACATACTTTTGGCCATTCCAGGCACGACTGCATCAAACAGCCAGCTGTTAATTTCTATTTCCTGAAATACCTACTTTTTTATTTCAGTCTAATGTTTTAAACCTTGTGTTTTTGTACATTTCAGTAATAAGATGTTGGTAATCAATAATAATAGTAAAAAGGTTATTATAAATATTTTTGTATAAGCAAAGTTTCAAGGAGCCGATAAAAGAGCATCAGACTAAAGAGAAATTTGGAAGATTTTTGAAACATAAATAATGTGACAAACTGTGATATGTATATACATAGAAAGCAGAACATAAAAACGTATAAAACAATCTATTACTGAACAAGAACAGGACAATCATGCAAGTAACATCCATGACAAATTAATTTAACATTAAAACAAAGAATGCTGGGAAACGTCGTCACTCCTGCCTTGAATTTTCCTGAAGATTCTCAATCAAGCCAATTTAATGCTACTTCCTGTTTCTGTTTTTATATAGATCTCTGTTTAATTTTTTTTATAATTAAATAATAATTTAATTTAATAATTAAATAAATAATTAAAATAATGCGAACTCACTGGCCCATATTTCCTCAAAAGCATCATGTTGAGAAAAAAGTCATCAGAATGATATTTGGTAAAAATAAAAAATCACTGTGCTTGACATGCACAATAAGTCTAAAAGTTGGCATAAAAAACTTTCCCATGAGCTTTCTTTTAATTCCAGACAGCAAGATATGACACGCTCCTCTTGAACATACAAAAATAATGCACAAGTTCAAGTAAAAGGAGTGGCTCATCTTACCCCACCCTCCCTACAGTACACACTTGCATACTGATTTCAGGGTGAGGAAACTTCCTTCTATCCCTAATCCGAAGGGAAGCTGTGGTGTTGCACAGCTGTAAATTTTCGAGAAGTACACGTTTCCATATCCATTTCATGTTGTTCCCCCAAGTGTTTGCTAACATATGCACTTAATATCCAGATACAGCCTCCCAAATTAACTTGCATCTGATCTGGACTGGATGGACACTTTCTAAAGCATTTTATGACCCTCCCTGCATCCCAATGTGCATACTATCCACCCCATCCGCCCTAAATAGTATTGAATATTACTAGTGTCACATACTATTTAGGATGGATATGCACATTAAGACGCAAGCTTTGTGTTATTTCATTGCTTGAGAACTACAGCAAACTACGGCGACTCAAATAGCTCAAAATACACAGTTTTGAAACCATGATTTGCACTGACACACTGAGTAAGATCTAATGTCTGTGTTTTTTTCTCCTGCCAGCTTTAATTTTACATTTTTGACATTCAAAATGGACATTTAAAAGATTTTTGAAATGAAAGGTATCTTATTTTTGTGAGTGCGAGACATGTTTTCATATACAAAGTAATTCAATAGATTTACACTCAAAAACAAAGTAGCTAGCGACAAAAGAGCACGATACAAACAGATTTATGGATTTGATTTTCTCATTGCTTTAGCAATGCAGAAATGTTTTCTGAAAACACATGTAATTGCTGATAAAGAAGCAACTCTACAATAGTCAGGGGTCAAGCGCTCAACTAAAGCAACCACCAACCTCCATGATAACCTCAAACGAAACATCTAAACTTCTGTTAATTCTCAGTAAGAGCTTCTGTAGACGTGTGACAGAAATAAAGTCAGTCTGGTTAGTAATAAGTGAAGCTGGTAATGCTGTTTGTGGAGTTGTTTAATCAGAAATTCAGAGATTTTATGTCTTTTATCTTCAGTTCATCTAAGGCTGTGGCTGAAGAAAGTTAGTTTGTGTTTTTATTTCTCTTTCTTTCAGTGTTTGTTCACAGCAGGTGTTTGAATGATTAAAAGAATGTTTCAGGAACATTATACAAACCTTTAAATAACATTCTACTAACATTAAGGAAACTGGACATTTTATGTTCTTGGAATGTTACAAATCAACATTCCTACAATGTTGAATTTTAAATAAAAATTAAGTTGAAAAAACATTTGAGGAACATTATACTGTACCTTATAAAAACTTTCTTGTGACGTCAAGAAAACTGGACGTTTTTAATATTCCCAGAACCAACAATGAATTTTTAGAGAACATTCTTATAACAAAATTCTGTTAGCTGGGTATAACTACAGTTTCCATCATGTCATTTATTGAGTAATGGACTACAATATAAGTAATCTACCCAGCACTGACTCATATAGTTACTGTTGTATTAATGTGGAATGAGAATTCTGTACAGTGTGTGTATTGCAGAGGTGTCCAATCCGTCCAGCCCAAACACACCTGCCTGGAAGCTTCCAGTAATCCTGAAGACCTTGACTAGCTGGTTCAGGTGTGTTAAATTAGGGTTGGAGCTCAACTCTGTGGGACAGTGGCCTTCAGGAGCAGGAGTGAACACCCCTAGTATATTGCATGTTACAGATGTATGTGTGGCTTTTATTCATAAATAAAAGTGGTTTTAGGAAACTCTACAGAAAGAGGAAGTACCTCTAAGTTTTAGTGTGTCTGGTCCTTTTGTAATTCATCACATTTAAAGAGCAGACTCAGTGTGATAAATTCTGTCATTTCTAATGTCTTGTCATTATTGTTAACAGACTGACACTGTTAGTAGACATCTTGTACATATTACTTAAAATATTAATTTCCTGATTCCTAATTTCTATTTCCTGAAATACCTACTTTTTTATTTCCTTCTGCTAACCTGTCATTATCTCATGAAGGTCCACCCCCTTCTCTAGGATATAAAATGGGCACTGAAACATTAATTCATTCACCTCCTGGTCAAAGATGGATCGTCAACTCTCAGTTTTTCTTCTGTTCATTCTATTCACTGGAGGTACAAAGACAAATTATGTTTTTTTTTTTATTATTGCATACAAATGCAGATCATTGAATCTCTCTCACTGTCTCTGTTTTATTACTACAGGACACTCTCTCAGCTGTTATGAGTGCATCAGTGTGACGGGTTCTTGTGCAGATAAAACAGTAAAAACATGTCCCAGTGGATATTCTCATTGCATGAGTTCAACAGTAGTATCACCAATTGGTAAGTCCAGCAGTGGAGTATATTTAAATGTATTTACAAGATTTATGATTGCAAGCATAGAATTTTATATACAGATATATACTATTTAATTAATTTTTCACTCAAATTTTTATGTAAATAATATAATTTGTAATGAAAAATGTTTAAAATTAGAAAAATGCTCAGTTTTAAGCATTTTCACAAGTGGTCTTAGACTTTCAGCCCGATCATTTTATATGGCAAATTTTGTCTTTTCTTATGTTTTGCCGCTGAGATTAGAAAGACTTAGAAACACTTTCTGTTTTAAATAAATTCACCGCGTGCAGTCATTCCTTTATCATTCATGTTTTTAGGAGACAATATTACTGAAGCAAAGGTTAAAGGTTGTGCTCCATCATTTTCCTGTCTATACCCAAGCTTCAGCAGTGCAGACGTCTCTGTTTTCTGCTGTAATACAGACCTTTGTAATGCCAAAGATGCAGGTATTGTACTTTACTGAACAAATGCAAAGAACTATCTTCTATAAAGTCAACACTCATTTTACATCCATAGGACATTCAGTCAGGGGAAAATGATTGAATAGAGTGGTTTAAGCGTTGTTGTTTCATAGATGTTTTATTTTGTACAGAGCTTTCTGGAGATTCCAGTTCTAATGATGTCAATGTCCCCAATATCCCTAATTTCCCCAATTTCCCCAACTTCCCCAATGTCCCCAACTTCCCCAATGTCCCCAATGTCTCCAATGTCCCAAATGGAAAGAAATGTTACTATTGTTCTGGGAACAGCTGCTCAAACATAATGGACTGTTCAGGGATTGAAGACCGCTGCTTTACAGCAACAGGTAAGAATCTGGAAAAAGAAAATGATTAAAGTCATTATTTTTGTCTCTTCATCATTGGTGGGTCTTATTTTTGAGCACTTGATACAGATCACATATACCAATGTCCAGCTTAGACTGACTCAACTTCTGTTCTCTTTCTTTTCATCAGTGGCTTATGGAGGCCAGTCAGTTGTTGCAAAAAGCTGTCTCTCTAAAGCAGTTTGTGATGCCGCAACATCGAATCCTAATGTTGCGAGCGTCTCATGTTGTGAGGGGAACCTGTGTAACGGTGCTCAGAGTGTCTCCCAGAGCTTCCTGTTCCTCTGCTGTTCTCTGCTCTCCTACTTCCTGCTGCACTGAATCCAGCAGCTCTTCATCCTACAATCAGACACACTGTACTGAATATAAAGCTTGTATTTTCTCTGAACTATCTTTGGTGTTCTGATGTGATGAACTGAAAAGTATACTGGAAATCACAGGAAACGGTACATCATCAGCTTGTTTCTCGTTTATATTTAATAAAGCTTGTCAAGTTGTAAAGATATCTGATATACTGCAATAAAAGTAAATATTATTTTAGAACATTATTTAATTCTGCACTATCAACATCCTTTTTTCCTTTTGGAACTGTTAAAAAATTTAACAGTTATTTCAATAAAGTGTCGAACTGCATTTAGCATCATTTATCAGCAGGTGGCAGCAGATGATATTTTGGACCAAAATAACACCCTTTCTTTCAGCTCACTGCATTTTTTTTTAGATTGTGCTGTATTGATATGCTGTCATATGAAATGAAAGTTATGATAGTCTTTTCTTCATTATTGTGACATATATCCATGTGAAACGTCTTCTGGAATAAGAAAAAAAGTAGGGTGGGACTTGATTTTGTCCATGGGGAATTGATTGGATGGTTGTGGATTGCTATTGGTGGATCTAAAGTGAGTGACAGGTTGTTCACAAAAGTAAACAGGCCATCAGAGAAGAGATGTTGCTGCAAAAGAGAAATTATTTTCACTAAAGATTATGAGTACACATTAATTGAAAAAAAAAAAAATAATGATGTGCACAAATAAATCAGTTAAACACTGCAAATTTCTATTAAAAAAAAGAATGGCCAATTTTCATTTCATGGTGACTTTTAAGTGTTAATAAACAGAGTTTTATGAAGCTTAGTATCTTCAATGCATGAATTAGTGATGGATTTATTTTTTGTCATGGCTGTTCACAGGATGCTGGGACCTCAAATGATCCAGAATGCAGCAGAACAATCAGTTTTCAATGAGCAAAGAGAGTGTACTTCTGCTTCTGTTGTCTGTCTTGTTACGGTTTTTGAACTACAAATGCACCAAATCCTCAATGCATGAAAGTGCTTAAATGTATTCAACGTGTACTTATAGTTTACTTCAAATATGTTGTGTTAGGATGGCTATTTTATTGTTATTGTGTGCTGAAGTAAGCCAGGTCTAAACCGACGTCGTGTGATACCTTTTTATTTTTCTCCCCTCACTCCTCCACTAGGGGGCGATATTCAACCATATCACTACATCCCCCTTTCTGAGATTTGTGCTTTACATCACATCAGACATATATGAGAATGTAAATATAGAATCCTTTTACAATTTACTACAATATCACAAAATCTGTTATCTCTATAACCATTATTTATAACAATTTAACAAATTCTCTCTTTTCCTGTTCCCCCCCACAAGTTCCATACATAACAAATTTGCAGAAATAGAACACAGATTATTACTTCTTTTTTTTTATTCTTTTTTTTTTTCTCTAAGAAGGGTGGGGTAGACTGCCCACACCTTCTACTGAGTGTGGGGGTTTATTCTGCCCCGTAGCAAATCACTCAGTTCTCCCAATAGTACCTGCTAACAATGCACAAAGTCCTCCAGGTACTTTGGAGGTCTCCTGTCTCTGGAAGGATATCTTTTCTCAGGAGTGCTGAGAAGCACTGGAGCATTTGCTGAATCCACAGTGTCTGGCACAACACTAGAATATTTGTTTACCAGTACCGGTGTTCTATTAGGACTCAATGTTTCTACTGGCAGTGCTACTGGGGTTGACACTAGGTGACTTCGATTCCGACGAAGAATACCTTTAGGTGAATCCACCAGGTAGGATCTTGGAGTCTCCGCTTTCATAATCACAGTCCCTTCATCTTTAGTGTCACTAATCCACACTGGCTCACCTGGATGTAACTGTGGTAAGTCATGTGCTCTGTGTCTATTATTAAACTGTTTAACTTGTTTATTTCTCTTTACATTTTCCTCTGCTTTCAGGCGATCCAAGTCCATCCAGCCAGGATTCAACATTGATGGAACAACTGGTATTGTTGTGCGAAGCTTTCGGCCCATCAGCAGTTCTGCTGGACTATATCCATTAGCTAATGGTGTTGCCCGATATTCCATAAGAGCAAGATATGGATCTGCTGCTTTAGCAAGTAAATCTTTCACCGTTCTTACTGCCCTTTCAGCTTCCCCATTGGCTTGTGGATATCTGGGACTGGATGTCGTATGAGAGAAACCCCACTCCTTAGCGAATTTCTTGAAACATTCTGCACTGAATTGTGGTCCATTGTCTGACATCACCTCAGTAGGAATTCCGTGACGAGCAAACATACTTTTGAGATGGGTTACCACACTTGCAGCAGTTGTTGAAGACAGTTTTGCTATTTCCACAAACCGGGAAAAATAGTCGATAACCAGCAAGTATTGATCCTCTTTCCACTGAAACAGATCTGCACCGACTTTTGTCCAAGGCCTTTCAGGGAATTCAGTGGGAATCAATGTCTCTTTAAAATGTTTTCTTTGGCTTGCACATACGTCACACTTTTCCACCTTTGATTGCAGCTGTGCGCTCAGACCTGGCCACCAAACCGATTGCTTAGCACGTTCTCTGCATTTAGCAATGCCCTGGTGTGCACCATGCAGTTTCTCCAGGATATCACTCTGTAGTGACTTTGGAATTACCAGACGACAGCCTTTTAGCAACAGTCCATTCTCTACTGTTATCTCCCCAGCAAACTGGAAATACGGCTGCACCATGGCTTCCACTCTGTTTTTAGACGGCCAACCTTCACGAGAGTACTCCTTCACCAGCTGTAAAACTGGATCAGCTTCCTGATGTTGCTGAATTTCGTGAAGTCTCTTTTCAGTAGCAGGTAAGCTGGTGACAACTGAGGTCACATACAGGTTCATCTCTTCTTCATTTTGCTGTCTGTCATGTTCTCCTTCTTCACTAGGTGCTCTAGAGAGGACATCAGCAGTCGCAATGCTTTTCCCTGGGACATGCGAAATAGTGTAAGTGAATTTCATGAGTCTCATGCGCAATCTTTGGATACGCGGTGGTAGTTCGTCTAGGTTCTTTGAACTCAAAAGGGGTACCAAAGGTTTGTGGTCTGTTTCTACATGAAAAGAAAGACCCACGAGAAAGTCTGAGAAGCGCTCACAAGCCCAGGTGACAGCTAAGGCCTCCTTTTCAATTTGCGCATATCTCCTTTCCGTGTTTGTGAGTGCTCTTGATGCGTAGGCTACAGGTTTAAGCTGCTTGTCCCCTTGCATCTGTAGCAATACAGCTCCAATCCCGTAAGATGATGCATCAGCTGAAACAACTGTGGTCGCTTTTGGATCATAAAGAGTCAGTCCAGGTGGTGTGCTTAGATCTCTTTTAATGTTCTCAAAAGCTCTCTTTTGTTGCTCTCCCCATACCCACATATTCTTTTTCTGCAGTAGATCCCTTAAAGGCTGCGTTTTCTCTGCTAGGTTAGGTAAAAACTTCCCTAGGTGATTTATCATGCCCATGAATCTCCTCACTTCACTTACATTTGTTGGCTCACTCATATGAGTGACTGCACGCACCTTTTCAGGATCTGCGTGAACTCCTGACTCATCCAATATCTGCCCCAGGAATTTCAAACTCTTCTTTGAGAATTCACATTTATCATTGAGAGTCACACCTTCCTTTTGCAGTTTTTGCAGCACAGCAAAGAGACGTTGATCATGTTCAGTCTGGGATGCTCCGAACACTAAAATATCGTCCATGTGGCACAAAACGCCCTCTAGACCTTCCAGCATCTGTGACATCCTTTTTTGAAAATGTTCTGGAGCAGAAGATATCCCAAAACAAAGTCGGTTGAAGCAAAACCTTCCAAAAGGAGTAATAAAGGTGGTGAGGAGGGCTGAATTCTCTGACAAAGGAATCTGCCAAAATCCTGAGTTGGCATCGAGTTTTGAGAAGACCTTGGCTCCTTCAAGTTGACCCAGAGAATGTTCTACAGAAGGAAGAATGTATCTTTCCCTGTTTACTGCGCTGTTGAGCTTTGTAAGGTCCACACATATGCGCACTGCACCATTTGGTTTCGGAACAAAGACCATGCCTGCGCACCAATCAGTCAGTTGTTCAACTCTGGAAATCACACCTTGATTCTCCATGCGTTCCAATTCCTGTTTCACTTTTGTCATGAGGGGCAATGGAATACGACGGGGTGTTGACAGCGAAAAGGGCTTGGCGTCAGGCTTCAGAGATATCTCATACTCTCCCTGCAGTTTTCCCAGACCCTCGAATAATCCAGGAAACTGTCTTTTCACTGACTCCATACTATCAAGATTCACTGTATCGATTCTCGCTACGATACCTAAAGCATGGATTGCTGGCCGCCCGAGTAGCGCCATTTTCAATCCCGAAATCACATATATGTCTTGGGTTGTGGTTTTATTTTTCGTGCTAAGTTTAGCTGTGCACCTACCCTTGACCTGCAGAGAATCTTGGCCTGGTCCCAGCAGTAACTTTGAGGTTTTCTGCAGTTTACCGAAGTTTTCCTGCTTAAACAAATCTTCGGAAACCACTGTGACGTCTGCTCCCGTGTCCACTTTAAACAGCACCTCAGAATCATTCACTTTTAGTTTTATCAGCCAGGGGGCATCATTCTGCTCTGTACTGACAGTACCTAAGAAAGCCATGTCATCCTCTTGTTCATCACCAGTCATGTTTACTTCACTAATTCCTTTGGACCTGCAAACCTTTGCATAATGACCTTTTTTCTTACAAAGGTTGCAGTAAGCCTGTCTTGCTGGGCACTGAAATTTGCTGTGAGAAGGAATTTTCCCACACCTCTTACATGGGATGGACTTTTCCAACACAGTTTGCTTCTCTGCCATCCTAGCAGGCTTCTTACTCTGCATCATGCTTCGTCCTTTATTGTAAGGCCGTTGCTTTGCTTGAACGATATCAACATTGGTTGCTAAATCACTTTTAAAGTTGGCTTTCAGCTCTTCTTGCTGTTTCTTTACCAGCTCACTTTGGCGTACACGTGTGACAGCCTTCTCTAAAGTGAGTTCAGGATCCATCTGAAGTTGCTCTGACAATCTTTTATCTCTCAGTCCAACCACTAATCTGTCCCGAATCATTTCCCTACATAATTCTCCATAGCCGCAATGCTCAGCTAGGCAATGTAGTGCTGTGATGAAATTATCTGCAGACTCTCCTGCTTCTTGTTGTCTCATATTAAATTTTGCACGTTCAAATATTACATTTCTTCGTACTACAAAATGTTCATTCAGACGCTCCATGACAGTATTATACTCACTGAGCTGTTCTGAAGTGAGACGCAATGATGTGAGACCGATATAAAGTTGGTTTGACGTTGGATGTTAGATATTCGATAGATATTCGGTCACGAAAATTTTCAATAGATTCTTTGTGAATAATTATAAATATAAAAAAGGGCCTTATTTGAAAGGTATTATAACAGAACTAAACACACATCGCAGTTTATGAGTTTTAATCCTCTTTAATGTGTAGCAACATATTTTATCTCTAGCAGTGATGCGCTAGCGCTTAGGCCAGATAGGGACCGTCTACAAAGTACATGTGGAAGAAAAAACGATCTTTTTTTTTTTCCAATTAAAAGCAATTTAGTGAACACACACACAACGCTCACTCACAGAATAAACAATTTCAAAGACCTTATGTAGCTCCGCCCCTTTTCAGCGCTGCGCTCGCTCGTTATATTAAATATTCTTGTAAAGTAAATATTCTTTGACAGCGATGCCATTGAAATGTACAGATCTACCGCAAAATGTAATTTCAAAGACAATTTTATAAAGATGGCGGTGCGCTTGTATACTGTACACAAAATATGTAATTGGTTATGTTATTAGTGCTACCAATACAATCTTTTCATAATTCCCACTAAGCAAAGTTATGTCCAGAAGACGTCTCTTCCCAAAAGTCGTACATTGAAAAGATGTCCACTGAGGAGCCAGAATAAAAGTTATGACGTCTTCTGAACGTCCAATATAGACGTTCGTTGAAACTCTGTACAAGGTTAAAAAATGAGCATAGACAGTAAAACACATGTTCACACCTTTAGACAACTTGGCATCTGTAATTCACACATCTTTGGATTATCAAGTCAAGTCACCTTTATTTATATATCCCTTTTTACAATGCAGATTGTGTCAAAGCAGCTTTACATTGATAACTGGTAGGCTATATAATTTTGGCTATACAGCAGCTCTTAAAGAATGGTGTTAAAGCAGGCAGATCAAAGCACTGTTGAATATCAAATGTCAAGTGTCCCCAACTAAGCAAGCCAAAGGCGACAGCGGCAAGGAACCCAAACTCCAACAGGTGACATCAGGTGTTAAAATGGAGAAAAAAAACCTTGGGAGAAACCAGGCTGAGTCGGGGGGCCAGTTCTCCTCTGGCGAACAGTGCTTTGTTACGACTCGGGTTGCTATCATAAGTCGGATAGGATCGCAACATTCAAAGTATTTATTTCAGTTCCATCCAGTTGAGGATCGTATTCATCAGGCCGGTATGGACGGTTGTTGAGGAACTGTGGCACTGGCTGTCGTGTCGATGAGGCCTTCACAATGGATGATCTAGTCGACTCGATCTCTGATGATACTTCAGGGCTGCGTTGTGGTCGTGTCAATGTGCAGGTCATCGATCTCACCTGGATATGGCCCGGATCCGGCTGACTATGATAAGCCTCGGGATAAACAGAGAGACTAATATTAGCGTAGATGCCATTCTTCTTCTGATGTAACGAGTACATCTGGTGAAGTGTTCCCGGTTCGGGCTGACCTAATTTATGCAGCCTAATAATCCTTTAACGGATTTGAAAATATAAATTCGAGAGAAACCAGATCTGAACAAAGACTTTCTAGCTCAGCTGGGATTCGAACCAGGAACCTTCTTGTTGTGAGGAGACAGTGTTTTCCACTGAGCCGCTTGTGCTGCCCTTAGGCACAGACATACATACAAACATACATACACATATATCATACTATTTTTCATGTTTATATGTAAAATAAAATAAAATTAAATTAAAAACATTTACAGGAACAAAACTCTGTGTAGATATAAACACAGATCAGTGTTCACTGAGGATTTTACTGTGAATGTTGTACATTTCAGCATCTATCCAAACAATGTTAAAAGAAACACTGAGACAATGTTTTTGAAGCAGTTAATGAGATAATTAAAGGGATAGTTTACCCAAAAATGAAAATTCTACAATTTACTCACCCTCAAGTTGTTCAAAATCTGTATAATGTTCTTTGTTCTGCTGAACACAAAAGAAGATATTTTGAAGAATGTGTTAAACTGAACAGTTTTGGGGCACCATTGACTTCCATAGTAGTTTTTTTTTTTTCCTACTATGGAAGTCAATGGTGCCCCAAAGTGGCCTGGTAACAAACTTTCTTCAAAATATCTTCCTTGGTGTTCAACAGAACAAAGAAAATTATACAGATTTTGAACAACTTGAGGGTGAGTAAATGATGATAGAATTTTCATTTTTGGGTAAACTATCCCTTTAAGTGATCAAATAATAGATGATTGAACATTTGCTAAAATCAAGCAGAGGATGATTAAACAAACAGCATTACCAGCTTTACTTATTACTAACCAGAATGACTTTATTTCTGTCACACATCTACAGAAGTTATTATTGAGAATTAACAGAAGTTTAGATGTTGATGTTTGTTTCATTTGAAGTCACCATCAAGGTGGAGAGTGTTGCTAGTTGGGATCTTGGTCCTCATTCTTCTTCTGTTAGCTTTTATTTGGCTGTTATAACTGTGTTTGTAAAACACATTTGTTGTGGCAAAAAAAAAACCCTAGCTGAAGCAGGATAAGTTGTTATCAACACCTTGTTATAGAAAAATGGTAAAATGAGCATCTAATGGTATGTTTTTAATTAAACTGATCTGAAGGTGGGTAAAAAGCATGCACAAGATTTGATTGAGTATATCATGAAGTCACACACATAGACATCATTATTTTGGATATGATTCACAATAATGGTGACAATCAAAACTAAAAAACTCATCCTTGTTTTGATTGTCACCATTGTTGTGAATCACATGCAAAATCTTGATGTCTGTGTGTGACGACATGATTACTCCCGCTCAAATATCTTGTGCACATGCTTTTTATCTAGCTTCAGGATAAGTGATAATTTAATGCTATTGGTGCAATACTGCAGTTTCACAAGGTTGGTGGACGTAAATGCCAAATATAAACAGAAAATTTAAAACCGAAAAGTAGATTTTGGCTCTGTGATGATTTTGTTATCAACAAGAAGTTGATTTGGCTTCATCTGGACTTTCTTCGCCAAAACAAATGTGTATTGTCACAACACATTGTGACAAATGTGTCCCGCAGCTACAGCAGCCAATAAAAAGTTAACAGATGAAGTACAAGGACCAAGATCCCAACTAAAGCAAACACTCTCCACCACGATGGTGACTTCAAATGAAACAAACACCGACAAATAAATATGTTAATTCTCAATAATTTCTGTATACGTGTGACAGTAATAAAGTCAGTCTGGTTACTAATAAGTGAAGCTGGTAATGCTGTTTGTGGAGTTTAATCAGATTTTGAGAGGTTCAGCGTCTTTTACTTGCAGTTGATTTTATCAAATGCTGAATCATCAGTTATTTGATCAGTTAATTATCTCATAAACTTCAACATTGTTTCAGTGTTTCTTTTAACATTGTGTAGATTGGACTTATATAAACACAGATCAGTGTTCACTGAGGATTTTACTGTGTATGTTGTACATTTGAGCATCTATCCAAACAGAGTTTTGTACCTGTAAATGTTTTTTATTTTATTTTATATACAAACATGAAAAAAGTCTGAAATATATATAGTTTAAATATATATAGTATAATTTTTAAGTAATTATTCTACAAGTATGTGAATTTTATGAACGTGTCTAAGGGCAGAACAAGTGTCTCAGTGGAAAACACTGTCTCCTCACAACAAGAAGGTTCCTGCGGTTCGAGTCCCAGCAGATCCAGAAAGTCTTTCCTTCAGATCTGGTTTCCCTCACAATCCAAAGATGTGTGAATTACAGATGCTAAGTTGTCTAAAGGTGTGAACATGTGTTTTACTGTCTACGGATGGATCCATGGCTCTTTTTTTTTTAAACCTTGTACAGAGGTCCAACGAACGTCTATATTGGACATTCAGAAGACGTCAAAAAAAGACGTCATAAAAATTCTCATTCTGGCTCCTCAGTGGACATCTTTTCATTGTACAACTTTTGTGACAAAGACATTGAAAAGAAATCTTTTGGACATAACTTTGCTTAAGCTCAAGTTAATTCAGTTCAGTTCAATATCAAGATTGATGTAGCATGTAGTTTATCAATTATGAAAGAAAATTTGAAAAAGCTATTATGCAACTTTACTGATATCACTAAGCTAAATATAAGAATTTAGCTCCAGCCAAGCAAGCCCAATGTTACAGTGGCATTGAAAAATATGTTTTTCTGATGGTTTTACCGTCAAAAGTGATGCTGAAGACGTGTTAATGAAACGCAACAACTGCGAAAAATCTCGCAAAGCCTCCTAAAGACTGAGCAGTATTACTGCCCCCTAGAGGAACATGATGCAGTTGTTTTGACTGAGATTGACATTCAAAATGTAAATAAATTAATTCAAATTTATACAGTGTTTTTTGTCAACTTCACAGGGTGTGTCCTGTTACCTGGACCTAAAAGAACATTTCCATGCAGGTTTTTCTCTCATTTGTAAATCAGGGTAAATGCTATTGAATTAAATTCAAATCTGATAATAAATTCATTTAAAATACATACAGTTTTCTATCTCAACTTCAAATTTTGTGTGTTGTTGCTGGCTCCTAGAAGAACATTTTAAGGTTGGTTTCATTCACAGAACTGTAGCACAAGGCAAGCTATTGATATTCAAAGAAAGACATAAGCTCAATGAAAATAAATAAAGTGTTCTAACTCAACTTTAAATGCTGTGTGTCATTATTGGTTCCTAGAAGAACATTTTAAGGTTGGTTTCATCCAGGAAACAATAGCATAACGTGTTATTGAAAGCAACAATTGAGAAAAATCTCGCAAAGCCTCCTAAAGACTGAGCGTTATTACTGCCCCCTAGAGGAACATGAGGCAATTGTTCTAACTGAGTTTGATATTCAAACGTTTAATACATTTATTTCAAAATCATACAGTGTTCAATCTCTGCTTCACATGTTGTGTCTTGTTACTTGGACCTAAAATAACATTTTCATTCATATATTTATGTCATTTGTAATTCAGGATAAATGGTATTGAATTAAATTCAAGCCTGTTGAGAAATTAATTTAAAATACAGTTTTCCATCTAAATTCCAAAGGGTGTGTGTTGTTGCTGGCTCAAAAAAAAATAAGAAAAAGAAAAGGTTTTAGTCACAGAATTATAGCAGAAAATTTTGTTTGTTTATTTTTTTAAAAAAAACAATGTTATTATCCAATTAAATAATCGCATATTTCCCCACATGCAATGTTCACACACAAACACACATAACTCACACAGCAAAAAAATAATGTGTTTACATCTTATGTGGTTACATCTAAAATTAATTTATTGTACTGAAGTAAAAGTGTTATTTAACATTTAGAAAGCATTAAGTTACACCAACAAAATTAAACCTACGCTTGGGATGAGGTAAACAGCTCTTTCACCAATTGCAGTATGGGTGACCACCTGGTTATTACTCTGTCACAGGGCATAGATGTGAGTTGTAAGAGATATATTTTTACTACTGTTATACCATGTAAATATTGATTTAAATTATTTGTAAAGCATGTTTGCTTTGTTGGATTAAAACGGGTTTTAAATAGCTAATAAGCTTTGTTAATTTTAGTTAAAATGAATTAAACAGGCTTGAATTTAATTCAATAGTATTTAACCTGAATTACAAATGACATAAATATATGAATAGAAATGTTGTTATGGGTCTAAGTAACAAGACACAACCTGTGAAGCAGAGATTGAACACTGTATGATCTTGAAATAAATTTATTAATCGTTTGAATATCAAACTCAGTCAGAACAACTGCATCATGCTCCTCTAGGGGGCAGTAATAACGCTCAGTCTTTAGGAGGCTTTGTGAGATTTTTCGCAATTATTGTGTTTCAATAGCATGCCTTCAGCATCACTTTTGACAGTAAAACCAACATCAAATTATTCTTCTAGGAACCAGAGACAAGACACGCCCTTTGAAGTTGAAACAGAGCATTGTATTTATTTTTAATTCATTTATGTATTATCTTTATTTTCAATAACATGTTTTCTGCTGCAGTTCCGTGGATAAAACCAAAACCAAAATGTTCTTTTAGGTCCAAGTAACAGGACACACCCTGGGAAGCAGAGATTAAACACTGTATGAATTTAAATGAATTTATTTACATTTTGAATGTCAAACTCAGTTAGAACAATTGCCTCATGTTCCTCTAGGGGGCAGTAATACCGCTCAGTCTTTAGGAGGGTTTGTGAGATTTTTCGCAATTATTGTGTTTCAATAGCATGCCTTCAGCATCACTTTTGACAGTAAAACCAACATCAAATTATTCTTCTAGGAACCAGAGACAAGACACGCCCTTTGAAGTTGAAACAGAGCATTGTATTTATTTTTAATTCATTTATGTATTATCTTTATTTTCAATAACATGCTTTCTGCTGCAGTTCCGTGGATAAAACCAAAACCAAAATGTTCTTCTTGGATCCAGTAACAGGACACACCCTGTGAAGTTGAGATTGAACACTGTATGAATTTACATGAATTTATTTAAATTTTGAATGTCAAACTCAGTCAGAACAACTTCATCATGCTCCTCTAGGGGGCAGTAATAACGCTCAGTCTGTAGGAGGCTTTGCGAGATTTTTCACAATTGTTGCTTTCAATAACACGTTATGCTATTGTTTCCTGGATGAAACCAACCTTAAAATGTTCTTCTAGGATCCAGCAACAACACACAACATCTATATTTGAAAAATTAGTCTACATGTATTTTATACAAATGTATTATCACATCTGAATCTCAATAGCATTGCTTTTGCATCACTTATGATAGTAAAACCAACTGAAAGCAGTTCTTTTAGGACATATTAATAGATCACATTATTTGAATTTGGGATTGAATATTATGGTTTTTCCTCAAAATGTAAAACTTCTTTTTCTTAATAACATTGCTATTACCACTACTTTTATTCTTTCCAATATGTAACATTTACAGTCTTTTACCAGGTGAGACTGAGTGTGTGTATGTTTCAAAGTTTTGTGTACACAGTTTGATCGCCTTTTTCCCAAGAGTAAAGTATATGGATGGAAAAATTGAGCGTATTTCCTCTTCGTTTTGTACTTTGTAGACGGTCCCTATCTGCTATTTTACATTACAAAATGAATAGGTTTCTAATACAGCAAAGCAGATTAAACACATAAACTACATTGTGTGTCCTCTTCTACTTTTTCAAACAATTCGAACACAACTTGTTTTTTGTTCTTATACTGAATCGTTATTGATCTATTGAAGTATTTTCGAAGTTGAATCTCTGACGAATGTCAAACGTCCAACGTCAAACCAACTTTATATCGGTTTTGTAGTGAGGAAGCGAGCGTGTTTGCGTGCGTGTGTGTGTGTGTGTGTGTGTGTTGCTATGGTTGCTGGCTGCGTAACGGCCACACTACTGGACGGAGAGCCCTGGAAATAGTTTGGGGATTTCAATGCGAATACCTGGGCAGGCGAGACAAACTTGGGTTACGTTGCACCCGGCAGATGAACCATTCCGGAGATCAATTCCGCCGTCACTCTGCGATCACGTCCGGTTGCCAAGGAACAGGTTAGGCGATTTCCCGTGAGGTTAGAAGATGTCGGAGTCAACCAATGCGAATACCTGGGCAGGCGAGTCAAACTGGGAGGTAGCTGGAGGTATGTTGCACCAGGAAGGCAAACAGTGCAGAGCTCAGTTCCTGACGTCACTTTAGGATTGCACCCGGTCAGCACACAGAAAATCCAGCAACAACAATGGCAGGCCTTCGGTTCAGGTAGCATGTGTCCCACTTCAGTAACCAACACGTTTCTTTCTCTTTTTTTTTTTTTTTCTCTTTTTACCTGTCTTCCTTCCGTTTCCCCTTCCTTTTATACCATTTCCTCTTTACTTGATTTACTGATTGATCATTTCCGCCCACTTTGGAAAAGTAATTTGTATGCATTTTTTTTTTCCTGTTTTCTTTTCAGTTCGCCACAGTGAACATGCTCAAAAACTCTTGAAACTTTGTACACTCGTAGAAATCGTCGGCCATCAGGGCCACAAGCTGTGGCACAGCCTTTTATATGGTTGTAGTTGATGGGCTTTGTAGCGCATCCCTTTTCACCTACAGAACCAAACTTCATACAGTTACAGATCTCATGGGGCCAAACAAATTTCACACGCCAAAAGTCATAAGCCAACCCAACAGGAAGTCAGCTATTTAGGGTTGTTTAAAAAAGGAAACAGAAAGTCTGTTATAATTCTGCTTACATTAATTGATTTGGATGAAACTTCAGCTGTGTGTTAATTGTAGGAGCCTAATCACATGGACATGGCTATTGTGAGTCAAAGTCATAGTGCCACCAACTGGCAGCAGGAAGTGTGTCACTTTCAAAATGCATTGAAATCCCACTCTTACTTTTACCCAATTTGCTTCAGTCTTCATCAGAATGCTATTAAGACAAGGCAGATATAGACCTGTCAAAAGATTCTTGATATCTTAAATACTGTTGCCATGGCAACATGTCAAACTTTTATAATATTATTTTGGGTTTGTAATATGTGTGGGTTTTCTGCCAATAAGCTTTTTTTTTTAGTTTCATCTGACTATTGAAGCCGGTCCCTTTTGAATTTCCAGTTTTGTCTGACAGCTGAATATGTTGGAGTTTGTTTTTGGATGATTTTTCTTGAAACCCTCTCAAACAACTTGTGGGTGCTGTTTGGTAATTTTTTTAGGCTTTCTGAGACTCGATACTCAACTAATCTCTGCAATTCTCCAGCTGTGATCCTTAGAGAGTCTTTGTCCACTCAAACTTTCCTCCTTTCTGTGCATTTGGACAATATAGACACACATCCTCTTCCAGGCAGATTTGTAACATCTTTAATTGACTGGAATGCTAAAAAATGTAAATATGAATGGGATGTTACTTCAGAGATATTTTACTCATAATAGTTTCTGGGGGTGACAATAATTGTAGCCAACATGTGTTGGAGAAAAACATTTATTTAATAAAGGTATTTCCCCCACTTTCAATGGTTTTACTTCAATGAATGGTTAGATTTTTTAGAATTTTTTTTTAAATGAAAGATCAAAAGGATAAATAATGTAGATTTATTTTCACAGCCGTCTTTTATCATATTTACCAAGTGTGCCAATATTTGTGGATGGCACTGTATGAATTAATCATGAGCCAATGAAGAGCTATCCTTAACTATATATATATTTTTTCAAATCTGTTAAACTTATGTTCAAGAAAATAACATAATAATAATAATAATAAAACTGAAGACAACAATTTGCTATGTTTCTACAGTAATACCAAATTGAAATACACAACCTTTGTTTCTGTTATGGAAGAATGACTTGGTTTGAGACATGTTTTTGTTAGTTTTAGTGTATTGTGAGTGTGACATTTGCTGCTGTGCCAAGATGAAAGTTGGTTAGAAATTCCACTAGCTTTAAGTAGGCTAACTTTGCAATTTCATGTCAACTGACTCTCATTCATTTGAAACTACAGTACATGCTAATAATTTGCAACTACTGTTAGGTTAGTAGAATAGTGACGTGTACTTGCAAAGTTACTTATAGTCAGTAGAATGTCTTGGGGAGCATCAAATATACTCTAAAGACTGCTAGATTACATGCAGTTGCAAAGTTAGTAGAATGTCTAAAGTGGACTATTGGAATAAAGTGTTATTTAATGTTTGTGCTCCCTTTACAGGTAAAGGAGAGTAAAGGTGATAAATATGTAAAAGCAACTCAAGGCCACAAGAGGGCGCTGCGAGTTCAGGTGCTGCAGCATGGACTTTTTCTCTTGTGTTCTACTCCCGTATTACGGAGCCCTGGACATGACATGCAGGAAAAAATAGGATAAATCGTGCGCACGATTTACTATTTCGTTCCCTCGATTTATAAAGCATGATTTATACAACGAGGGAACGAATTAGTAAATCGTGCGCACGATTTATTTTATTTTTTTCTTGCATGTCATATGCGGGGCTCCAAACAGAGCAGCTCTAACAGTAGGACTCAATAAAAAATTCATCGTTTTGTCACTACTATGTTTGAATATCACTATTGCACAAGTGTGATAAAGGTCCCTCTAGCTGCCTTGTATTTTATTTTTAATCTCAATTTTAAAGGACAACATCCTTACACACAAATGATCTAATATAACATTTAAGGAAGAGAAAAATATTTTTGCAGCATATGATCCTTGCAAATAATAATAATACTCTTCAAAATTTCTATGCTTTGTTTATGTTAGCCCACTTTTCAGTTCCTTAATGTGTTTATTTATTTTGATGTTATCTTTGCTATTATTTTTGATTAGATTAAAAAGATTAGAATAGAATACAATTATTGTAGATTAGATCAACAATAAAGTATATTTAAATATATTATATTCATACTCACCACCATATGAAGTATGTGTGATTTTTTTTTTTTTTTTCTTCTGCAAAACACAAGAATATATTTTAAAGTATGTTTGGGTCCAAACAACATTGAACCTCACTGGCTTTCATTTTATGGACATGCACACACATTTATCAAAACATCTACTTTTCTGCAGAAGAAAGACAATCAGGTTTTGAATGACATGATGATGACAGAATCTTCATTTTTGGGTCAATTATCACTATATGAAGGTTGGTTTAAGTAAACCTAGTATATATTGTAGTTTCCATATTAAACCATAATGTATCATTAACTGACAAGTAAATTAAATCAGCTTAAGTTTCTGTTTCATTTTCTTACATTTTCTCATGAAGATCCTCCCCTTTTGAGAATCTATAAAATGAGCACTGAAAGAGGTGCAGTATTTCATTCTCCTCCTGATCAAAGATGGATCTGCAAATCTCAGTTTTTCTTCTCTTCATTCTTTTCACTGCAGGTACAAAGACAAATAATGTTTATGATGTTTTTGATTACTAATACAGATCATTAGATGTTCTCTCTCACTGTTTCTGTTTTATTTCTAAAGGACACTCTCTGAGATGTTATGAGTGTACGGATATGACAGGTCCTTGTGATCAAAAGGTAAAAACATGTCCCAGTGGATCTTCTCAGTGCATGACAGCAACACAAATCTGTAAGTCCAATATGATTTAAAATTTACTGTTATATTTGACTGGTGGAGATGCTGCTATAATTTACTTGTTTTTATGGTAGAATTTACCATTTTAATCACAAAATATTCTACATAGATTTTAATTTAATTTAAATTCTATGTTAAAATCTATTCTAATTTGTTTTTTTATTATGACTATTATTTATATTTAAAAAAAAAATTTTAAATAAAAGCTACATTTGGACATATTTATAAATCAGTTTTCCAGTTTAACTGGTGTTTCCTGTTTCATTACTTCTAAAGGGACAATTAAAAATTGTGCTGCTGCCTGTCAAAGTATGTCCATGAATTTTGGCATTGGAAAGACGACTACTTCCTGCTGTAGCTCAGACTTGTGTAACGCCCAAGATCCTCCAGGTATTGTATTTCAATAATCATGTGCAAATAAGTTCTGTAAAGTCAGCATTCATTTTACTTCTAAATGACATTCAATCATTCAATTAAAGGATTAGTTCACTTTCAAATTAAAATTTCCTGATAATTTACTCACCCCCATGTCATCCAAGATGTTCATGTCTTTCTTTCTTTAGTCGAAAAGAAATTAAAGTTTTTGATGAAAACATTCCAGGATTTTTCTCCAAAAAGTGGACTTCAATGGTCAAAATGACAGTTTCAGTGCAGCTTTAAAACATTCTACGCGATCCCAGACGAGGAATAAGGGTCTTATCTAGAGAAACCATCGCTCATTTAAAAAAAAAAAAAAAAAAAGAAAAAAAGAAAAAAATTATATAAAAAAAGTGTTAACAATAAATGAACTAGCTCTCTTCTTCTTCTCTATTAGAATTCCAGCAGTGTAGAAACTGCTAAGTGTATTACTGCCCTCCACAGGTTAAAGTTTGAACTAATTCTTGCACTAGCATATTGTATATGACAATTTAGACAAATCAAACTTTGACCTTGTTACGGTGTATGGTGGCAGAGATGAAGCATACACGGATATCCACAATTCAGGGTAGTTTAATCACACGAAGGAGAGAATACACACAATACACACTTAGTTTAACAATAGGACCGACAAGGAGTGAAGGGAGTGAGTCCATATATATAGGGAGTGCTGATGATAAAGTCCAGGTGCAGGTGATGAGTGCTGATGGGAAGAAGACAAGGGAAGTGAGTGCAGGTGTGGAGACAGGAGGATCATGGGAAATGGAGTCCGGGAGACAAGGGATCTGTGACAGACCTGTGGAGGGCAGTAATACACTTAGTAGTGTCTACACTGCTGGAATTCAAATAGAGAACAAGAGCTAGTTCAAGATGAGCATTTATTATTAAAGGTGCCCTAGATTGCTTTTTCACAAGATGTAATATGTACTAAGGTGTCTCCTGGATGTGTCTGTGAAGTTTCAGCTCAAAATACCCCATAGATTTTTTTTAATTAATTTTTTTAACTGCCTATTTTGGGGCCTCATTAAATACACACTGATTTTTGCAGCGCGCCGCCCCTTTAAGAGATACGCTCAATCCTGCCACACGAGCTCTCGAAAGCATTTACAAAGTTCACACAGCTAATATAACCCTCAAATGGATCTTTACAAGATGTTCGTCACTCATGCTGTATGCATGCTTCGAATTATGTGAGTATAGTATTTATTTGGGTGTTAACGTTTGATTCTGTATGAGTTTGAGGCTGTGCTCTGTGGCTAACGGCTAATGCTACACTGTTGGAGAGATTTATAAAGAATGAAGTTGTGTTTATGAATTATACAGACTGCAAGTGTTTAAAAATGAAAATAGCGACGGCTCTTGTCTCTGTGAATACAGTAAGAAACGATGGTAACTTTAACCACATTTAACAGTACATTAGCAACATGCTAACGAAACATTTAGAAAGACAATTTACAAATATCACTAAAAATATCATGATATCATGGATCATGTCAGTTATTATTGCTCCATCTGCCATTTTTCGCTGTAGTTCTTGCTTGCTTACCTAGTCTGTGCACAGATCCAGACGTTAATACTGCCTTTCCTTGTCTAATGCGTCGAACATGGGCTGGCATATATGCAAATATTGGGGTCATACATATTAATGATCCTGTTTTAAACAAATGAGATTTACATAAGAAGGAGGAAACAATGGTGTTTGAGACTCAATGTATGTCTTTTCCATGTACTGAACTCTTGTTATTCAACTATGCCGAGGTAAATTCAATTTTTGATTCTAGGGCACCTTTAAAACGTATTAAAAAAATATTTTTTTTTTTAGAAAATGAGTGATGGTTTCTTTAGATAAGACCCTTATTTCTGGTCTGGGATCGCTGTAAACTGTGATTTTTGACCTTCAACTGTTTGGGCTCCATTGAAGTCCGCTATATGGAGAAAAATCCTGAATGTTTTAATCAAAAACTTTAATTTCTTTTCGACTGAAGGAAGAAAGACATGAACATCTTGGATGACATTGGGTGAGTAAATTATCAGGAAATTTTAATTGGAAGTGAACTAATCCTTTAAAAAGGTGTGTTTGTCTGTCATGAATTGATTGAATGAAGTCACTAAAGGAGTGTTGTTTCATTAGGTTTTTGTACAGAAAATAAAATAAAAGAATACTTGTTTCCCTCTGTAGAGCCTGTCCCGAATGGAAAGAAATGTTACTATTGTGATGGGAAGAGCTGCTCAAACACAGTGAGCTGTTCAGGAACTGAAGACCACTGCTTTAAAGCAATAGGTGAGAATCTGGAAAAAAAAGAAGATTAAAGTCATGGGGCCCTATTTTAATGATCTAAGCGCATGGTCTGAATCGTATGGTGCTGGTCAGAATCCTCTTTTGCTAGTTTTACAACAGAAAAAATTGTCAGCGCATGACAAGGGTCTAGTCTCTTAATCAGTCATGGGTGTGTTTTGGGCGTAACGTGCAATAAACCAATCAGAGCCAGTTCTTTAAAAGCCAGTTGCACTTGCATCATCACGGATTCGCAATTTACATGGCAGAATTTGCAAGTGAAAAGACTGAACACTTCTCCAGAGAGGAATCTTTTTATTGTTAATATTAAAAATGCTTGTGTGTGTAACATATATAGCATGTAGTCGCATATTACAAAAAGTCCCTTTCAAGGATAGTCTGCTGCGGCCATATTTGCAACACCTAAATAGGCAGCTATTTCAGGCATTCAAGACCAAGTCCTATCTATTTGAATGGGGGAATCCTAAAATCTCAAAAACTGCTTGGCAAACTTCCAATTAAATAACATATTTCAAATCAACATCAAAATCTGACATGAACTGTGCCATAAATGTTGTTTCTTATGCACAAACAGCATTAAAAAGTTTATTTTCAGGCTAGTCAATCCGATGTGCATGTGCAGTCCTTTTAAGTTGCCTCAAAATAGCAACACACCAACAATGCGCCTGAACACTCATTTTCAGACCAGCACGCCCATGGGTGAACAGATGGGTGCTAATGTATTTGCTATTTAAACAATGTGGACGCTGGATGTGAAAATGATAACTGCGTTGGGCTGTAATTAGCAAAAAACACTTGCGTCGCACCTGGCGTCGCATTGCGCCAAGTGTATGATAGGGCCCATGATCTTTTAAACTCTCTTAGGTTTAATCATTTGATACAGATCACATATACAAATGTCCAGCTTAGACTGAATCAACCTTTGTTTTCTTTCTTTTCATCAGACAAAGGCGGTTTAACTAATTTGAATGGCTGTGTCTCTAAATCAGTTTGTGATGTTGCAACATCAGGTACGGATTTTGTGAGCTTCATATGTTGTGAGGGGAATCTGTGTAACGGTCTCCCAGAGCTCCACATATAACGGTGCTCAGAGTGTCTCCCAGAGCTTCCTGTTCCTCTGCTGTTCTCTGCTCTCCTACTTCCTGCTGCACTGAATCCAGCAGCTCTTCATCCTACAATCAGATACACTGTACTGAATATAGAGCTTGTATTTTGTCTGAATCTTTGGTGTTCTGATGTGATTTTCTTGCAGTAAAAGTAAAAGTAACATTTTATGAAATAAAATATTATCACCTTGTTCCTGGGGTCATATTTAATAAAGCTTGTCATGTAATAACAATAAACTTTGTTAAGAAGATAAATGTATAATAATTATTTAATTACGTAAAGAAGGAAAAATCTGGTTTCATCCCATAGTTTCTCTTTTCGTTCCCTTATTTTGCACTGTCTTTTCCTTTTATCATTATCATAATATTCACAATGCATATGACAGTACAAAAATAAATAAATAAATAAATAAAACAGACTTTTGCATGCATCTTCTTGCAGGTGTGTTGGCTCATGCGCAGAGAGAAACTGAATGACTCAAAAGGACAAATAAAAGTTTTACTTCTGATTAAGATCAAGCAACTAAAATATTTTTTAGTTATAAATAGTATGGAAAATAGTCAAAACTTGTCATCACCATCATGTCATGTGAGCTGTTCACACTATAAATGTGTACAAAAAAAAAGTAAAAAAAGAAAGAAAGCTCAAGTCTGATGGATTCTTGTGTAGAAGAACAGGTTCTGTGTCTCAGAGGTGTCAAGTGCATGAGTTCAGCAGTGACAGTGTGATGGATTGAAATTTAGAATTTTAATTTACTAATGGTGATGCTGCAACAGTGGAAATGTAACAAGTGCAATAACACAATTTGTTATATATCTGATTGTAATGGGCAACGCTTTACAATAAAGGTATAAATAATCACGTAATAATACCTGAATTAACAGTCTATTTACTTCAACATGAACTCATGATTAGTGAAGATATGAACTAATCATGAGCCATCCTTAACTAGCTACTACATATTCTTTTCAAAGCTGTTACACTTAGATTCAAAACAACGTAATAAAAAAAAAGAAGACAACAATTTGCTACATTTCTACAGTAATACCATATGGACAAATGGCTTGGTTTGAGGCATATTTTAGTGTATTTTGAATGTGAAATTTGCTGCTGTTCTAAGCTGAATGTTGTTTAGGAGAACTGTGTGAAGAGTTTTGAAAAAGTGACCTAAGAGAAATGTGCCCTAATGTTCAAAATCGTGTTAGCAGACAGCTTACTAATACTCTAATGACTGCTATTTGACATGTAGTTGCAAAGTTAGTAGAAAGTCTGAAATGGACTATTGGAATAGTGTTCCCTTTATGTTTGTGCTCCCTCTACAGGTAAACGAGAGTACAGCTGATAAAAGCTGAAGGCCAGAAGAGGGCGCTGCGAGTGCAGGTGAATACAGGCTTTGACTGCAGCATGGACTTCATCTCCTTGTGCTCTACAATCATATTTTCATTTGTTTAAACTAAACAGTGTTACTTTCGTTAATTAAAACTATGAAAAATGTTCGTTGACGAGACGATGAGAGACAAAACGAATTTCATATGATGATAACGTGACTAAAACTACACGTGCAATATCTTTGACGAAAAAAGACGAGACTGAAATGTGGCTAAAAGACAAAACGCTTTACCAAAATCACTCTTTTGCAATCGCTTTTTGTTTTTGTCGAATAAAGGAGACAAAACATTGCAGACTTTTTAACAAGCTTTCATGCTTACAGCTGCCAGATGTCCAGAATTTATCCAGAATGTCCAGAATGATATACAGCAGTGGTTCTCAAACTGATGTAACATTACGCGAAAAGTGCCTTTCATTTTATTCTACTTCACCTTTAAAAACAACATGAAAACTCAACTGAACATGTATTTCTTGTAGGTAAAATGTCGTATATACACGACATTCAATCAAACGGCCTCATCTTTCAAGGTCAAAACTGACTGCACCCACACAAGCCAGCATCGCGCTACATTAGTGCTGTTCTCGACAATATAACGTTACCTTTGTGAAAGTGGGGATTTAGCACTACTAGCATAATGAACAAATATAGACATAGACTGCATGTCGATTTAAGTTTAAAACTCTCTTTGATATAAAAACAGCCTTCTGCGAGTTACTGTTTTTAATGTTGATCATATTATACCAGCAAAAATATTGCCTGAATATAATATAATATAATATAATATAATATAATATATATCATTTCCCAAGCCTAATTTTTGCTCTGTTTTACAACGAAAGCCACAGCAGGGCTGCGTTCAGCCCCGACAAAACGTTGCAAAACGTTTTTTAAACGGAAACGGTGGTGCGTTGAACACCCTGTTCTGATGACGCAAGTGTTGACACTATGGCAGCTGAGAAGGCCATTCATTGTGTTCTTTTTGAAGAATTTTCGGAGCCTGATGAAATCGGTATAAATACATGTTTAATACTGCAAAATACGCTCAATATTACAGTCACTGCCCTTGCCGTCCAGAATAAAAGAGAACATCCCAATCGAGTGAAGGGATTTGTGGAAACTTCTAATTATTGTGATACAACATTTGCCTCGCATTTCAGGATGAAAAGATAAACATTTCAGGTCAAGGATAATCCACTTCTTTATCTATATATTCTTTATCACTGTGTTATGATCTATATTATTTTTATTGTGAGTATTAGGCTTATCATTATTGCTGGTCACTATTGTTGTGCTATGGTATTGTAATATTTACCATTATATAATCAGAGGAGGATAGAAAAGTTTATTAAAGTGTCACTTCACAATACAATAGCAAAATATATAAGTATAGTATTTTTATGTTACATTAATATCCATTGTGCGAGCTGTCTCTTTAATACCGCCTGGTTTATATACATGTTGCCGCTGATTGGGCTGACATTTCTGACACACCCACCAAACAAGAGAAAACGCATCTCAAACCTGTTGCACACCGTTGCACACCGTTTCCAGGAAACATGTCGTTCAACCCGGAAAACGTAGCAAAACGTTGCGCACCGGTTTGAGCTTGAACGTGCCCCAGAATTGCAACACAAGCTGTTTCGTGAACGAATCTGCGGCTTTGAATGAATCGTCAATGATTCAATGATCCAATGATCCATTCATAAATTGAGGGTATGCATCGACGTCACTTTCCCGCCGAAAACGTGCTCCCTCAGCTGGACTGAGTGGCAAAAGAAACTGCTGCTTGACTGGATTTAAAGGGATAGTTCACCCAAAAATGAAAATTTGATGTTTATCTGCTTACCCCCTGCGCATCCAAGATGTAGGAGACTTGTTTCTTCAGTAACACAAATGATGATTTTTAACTGCAACCGCTGCCATCTGTCAGTCAAATAATGGGAGTGGATGGGAACTTCTGCTATAAGAGTAAATAAAACTTGCTTAGACAAATCCAAATTAAACCCTGCGGCTCATGACGACACATTGATGTCCTAAGACACGAAACGATCGGTTTGTGCGAGAAACTGAACAGTATTTTTATCACTTTTTACCTCTAATACACCACTATGTCCAACTGCGTTCAGCATTCGCTTAGTGAGGTCTAATCGCGCTCTGACAGCAGCAGTGATGTCTAGCACTCATTGAAGTGAAGTTCCTAAACGTAATTTAGGGAGGAGCGAGCCCATCTAATCTTCCAATCAACAGCCAGAGTATATAAGCAGCTGCTTACCTCTCTTCAGTCTCAGCTGTTTCAGCATCCCTCCACCTCCCCAAACTCCACCTTCATCTCAGGTACCTTGCCCTATATAATCACATTATATATTTATTCACTGGGGGGTGTATCAGAGCTCAAGTTGAAGATGCTTCATCGAGCCCCTCCTCAGTGGACAGCAAGCCAAATTAGCTAACCTAATACCCTAAAGATTATATGGGCAAACAAACTCGTTAACTATATGATGTCTATGCAGAGGATCTTTTCGTCGACTGAGAAACCAAATGAGCGCATGCGTAAGAACAACCCCCCTCCTTCACAGCTCATTTTGAGGGAACGCCTCCCAAAACTCGTGTACGAGTATTGGAACACGAGTGTTTGTTTACCACCGGAATTCGCTGTGTCGTGTTAGTGGATTCATTATGTTGGACTCACCGCAGGTAACTCATAATCTGCAGTTGTTACTCCTGTCTCCTGACAAAAACATTGCATGCGGTGCCTGTGGAGTTTGGAAAGTTACTGGAGTGCGCAGCCACACGTCTCTCAGTGATTGACGTCATGGCAGTGATTGACAACCCAGAGGGCCAATCGTTTACGCGATGATCGTGTAAACGAAAGTCTGACTGGTTCTTATGTGGGGCAAACAGAACAAACATGTCTCAGTGGATATTGTCAGTGCGAGAGTTCAACAGGGATAACAAAAGTTGGTAATTCCAATATGATTTAAATTTACTGTTATATTTGACTAATGGAGATGTAATCGAGACATCACTTCCGTCATCAGAACGCGTTTTTTGACCTCACTAACTGGATGCGCAAGGCAGTTGGACATAGTGGTGTTTTAGAGGTAAAAAATGATTCTGTTCTGATACTGTTCGGTTTCTCGCACAAACCGATCGTTTTGTGTCTTAGAACATTAATGTGTTGTCACGAGCCGCAGGGTTTAATTTGGATTTGTCTGTTGTGTTTTTTTGACTATTATAGATGGAATTCCCATTGACATGCATTATATGACTGACAGACCGCAACGGTTGGAGTTCAAAATCATCATTTGTGTTCTACTGGGAAAAAAGTCACCTACATCTTGGATGCCCTGGGGGGTAAGCAGTTAAACATCAAATTTTCTTTTTTGGGTGAACTATCCCTTTAATGGAGAAGGGTGTGGCTGCAGATCACGGACGAGTGGAGTTCCACTCTCGAACAGGAAATACATCACCTCCACTTGTGTTTTACTAACGCCTACACCTACCCCAACCTTAAACCTACCCTTTACAGTAATGCAAATACTTGTTTTACTAACGTCTACACCTACCCCAACCCTAAACCTATACTTACCATAATGCAAATACAGTAATTAAACTAGTGGAGGTGACATATTTCCTGTTTGAGAGTGGAGCTCCACTGGCCCCCTCAGGCTGCAGCCAGACCCCATTGGAGAAATGCGCCGCAGAAGCATGCAGTGTAAACTTTAGACTGCCATTCCAGTGCACTTTCATGGGTAGACAGTTGGAAAAACACGGGTTACAGGTTGCCTGGAATGCGGCATTACTGGAGCACGTTCACACATGTACACACTTCAAAAACGGTGCTTTAAATCTCTTGACAAACTGAAAGTCGTGGCTAAATGACATTTGTGTATGCAAAGTAAAATATAAAGATTATAGTGCAAGTCAGCTTGCTTATTTTGGTCAAGTTAAGGATTTATTAAGTCTAGAGGTCTCCCAGGTAGCCAAAAAGATGTGGGCCAATAATGGCCCAGATCCGGCAAGCCAGAAGAAATAACTCGGCCCAGATGCGGTTGCCGGACTCTTGTGAAACACGGGAATGAATGACGCGCCAGAATCGGCCCGAGTACACAGGCCCGAGTCCGGGTGCCGAAACTGAGCCGACACTGCCGGCATAGGGCCACAATCATGCCAGCATAAATTGTACAAATTAAGTTAAATTAAGTAGACCTAGGCCTATATGTTCGTATAAGTATTAAGACAAGTAGTTCATGTAATTAATTGGTTATCAAAAACTACTCAAATATATTTTTAAAGACTTAAAGAATAAGAATAAGAAAAAAAAAAAGAAAAAAAAAAAAATATATATATATATATATATATGTCTCACTTTTGTACTGTAGGTGTATTGCTTTACAGTGATTGGCTCTAAACTATTTGTGACAGTCACAAATCCTCTTTGCAGGTGCTTCAACTCATATTTTAGATGAGCTCAGACAAACCTGTATGTTACACCCCATGTACACCTGTAACTTCATGTGAAACCCATGTAAAATCATTGAGCAATATACCACAGAAAACAGTACCATGTTCTTCCGTAGGGCCTATAGCCATGTTTCCCAAAATGAAAACAATTAACTAATTCAAATTGAGCTTTTATTTCATTTCAAAATATGCATTGAAAATTTAGTGTTTAAAACATACAAAAGCAAATATTAAAATTACACATGAAGAAAAAAAAAAACCTCAGATGTATAGGGTGTGTATTTGTGTTCAAGTGCATGTGTTGTCTCAGTCCTCTGTCTTCTTCAGCAGGCTTCCTGTTTTGGAAAAACAAAATCAAAGATGAGGGCAGTACAAACACAAGTCTATTCTTTTTATTTATTTTCTTTCAGGATTTTAGGATTGGATCTGTTATTTTCACGTGATGACTGGTCTATGTATATTGGCAGTACTCAAAAATATAAACAAGCAGATACTGTGAAGATCTGCAGCATGCCCTCTAGAAGCCATCCAAAACTGAGTTCTAAGGATTACACAATCATTGGTATCTTTGTTGGTCAGTTGGGTTTTTAATGGTATGCCCGCCAAGGTTCCTTGGCATGTAACAACGTAAAAACTTATACAAGGACTTTAAAGTTCACTTTGGATAAAAACTTTAAAATTGATTTAGTGTCATCGATATCTTAGCATTACAGCTATACTGATGCATATAAACAAATAATCACGTTAGAGGGTGGCAAAATTTGGTAGAGTTACTGTGGACTACTTATAAGCACACAAGGCAACTTACACTCATTGGTGGGCACATACTGCAGGCTGTTGTCGACAGATGTAGGCGCTGACAAATGCTCAGGGGCTCCAGTGCATCATCAAGCCCCCCGTTTTAGCTCTGCCCAAAAAATCCTGAAAAAAATATAAAATGCTCTAACTTCACAATTCAGTTCTACATAGTTCACAGTCTTTGTAATGTGTTTCAGCAATACATTTGTAACATTTATAATGTGTTTAGAAACAATTCTCAGAATTGACTTTACAGGGACTTTAAGGCTTTTTAAGACCTGAATTTTAAAATTGTAATTTCACAATATTATTTTTACTGTATTTTAATTTAAATAAATGCAGCAGTGGTGGGCATAAAAGCTTTCTTTCAAACACATTACAAATCTGACCCTAAACTTTTGAATGGTAGTGTATGTTTGAGGTATCACTTACCAGTCACATGGTTCACAATGTCTAAAGATGTCCAACTGCACTGCCATCAGCATGGAAAAATCTGGGAACATAAACAATTTGTCACAGAGCCAACAATATTTAGTAAACAATGGCATGCTCATTATAAATAAACTATAGCAGAGGTGAAATGCAGGAAAGAATAATATACAGAATATACACACAAAAAAATCTTAAGATAACAGAGTTTACATTTTTAGGTTTAATATTACTTATTCAGTAATGTTCATACTGTCACTTATGTTTGGACGTAAAAGCTATTTTACCATGAAAGATCAAAACGTGTTTGAAATAGTTTCAGACCATTTACACTCTCCATGTACGTGACGTCACCGATTAACGGTACAGTGCATACTTTTAGGTTAAATTAATTAGCTTACCAGCAAAACCTTTACAAATCTATCAAAATCTCTCATATACACATAAGATATATGATTAAAAGCCCAAACTTACATAAACGAGTTCATGTCTATAGTTAGTCTATAGTTAACCTCTATAGTTAACGTTAGCCTAACGGCTGAGATGCTAACGGACTTTTTCGAAGACACTAAACCATTTCTATAAAGAAAATATTCAACGAAAGCCAGTCATTTACATTAAAGAAAGAGTCAGGAATATTTGTATGTACTATTTGTGTAATTTTATGGACTAAACTTACCTGAAAGTAGTAAAAACAACAATGAGAGATGGTGTTCGCTGCTTGTCAGTTGAGAGGTGCTGCGTCGTTTCCATGGTAACTTTCTCCGCTCCAGTTCAAATGCGACTCGAATGATCACGCGCACGCACGCATTAAAACACGTAAAAGTCACGCAGCATTTACATGTATATTACATACTGATTATGGAGTGAATTAATTGATAATTTTGGGTGCCGTCCCTAAAAAACATTGTCAGCTGGGACAGTCACTGATTGTATGATTTTATGAATAAAATAATTACCAAATTCAGTTAATTTCAATAGATTAAACAAAAAAGAGAATGTGGCAAAACGTTATACAGCTTTAAAAACTATATATTAACTTTGGTGATTTCTTCATTCTTTTTTGTTTGTATATTTTGATTGTTTAATCCATTAAAATTAATTTTAATCCATTACTGAATTTGGTAATTATTTAATTATATAAAATTAAAATACTAATGGAATAAAATAACAAACATTAATAGGGAGAGGCCAGAGCATAATATATATTTTTAAAACAATAAATAAGTTGTAATTATGTATTATGTTATATTAAAATATATTGCATTTAAGTAATTTCATGACAAATGCAGATCAGTTTGCTACATAGTTAAATGACCCACTTTGAAAAGTTCTTAGACCCCATGTCCCAGGCCCTGAACTATCCACTCTCAATACACAACCTAACCTTCTCCAGGTTTGTAATGGCAATATCGTACGCAAAATGAGGCCAGCACTTATGGCCCATAGTGGGCCGAATGTGCCTAATGTGCCATTTGTCAACCACAATCGGGCCAGATCCACACAACCAAAGCCTGGCCAAATCTGGCAACCATTACTGGGCCAGAGCTGGCTCACTTCTGGCATGCCGGTGCCAGTACACAGCCGAGTGAGCCGACACTCAGCCGCAATTGGCCCGATTCCGCTGGCTACCTGGGCTGCGCGGGACTGTTTTTTTCGTCCTGCTCCCGCAATGGTTCTAATCCGCACGAACCCGCTCCCGCCTAAAATTCACTCTGTGTTCACCTGCTATCCGCATATAGTGATTTTCTTCCCGACATGATGGGTCCCGCTAAAAATCGTTTCCAGAATCTTGTGTTTAAACTTCCCCTAAAGAAAGAGAGTGATTGGGGATAACAAATATAAAATGCATACAAAATGTGTTATTTGTCTATGATGCTTTTGTGGCGAGGGAGCGGTACAGGTTAACACACACAAGCCCAAGTTTATCTACTTGTAGAAAATTCGACTACGCCACCTGGGAGGGTTTCACCCAGGAAATAGAAATAAACCCCAGAGTTTGTTATTTGGTCACACAGGTTCGATTCTCTTAAAAATAAGTGTAGGCAGGAAACGTGGGCATCATATAAAAATACAAAATTTATTCACAATTTGAATCCAAGATAGAAAAATCACTTAAAATAGGCTCAATGATAGGTACCATTAATAGCAGCTCTCTCTCAGTGATGATGCAAAATAAATTTACACAAAACGAAAATTCAAAAAGACAAAAACAGCACACAAAAATAAACTTAAATTATACCAAATTACAAAAACAAACTTAACAAAAGAAAATGTCCTCACTGGTAAAAAGGTCCAGTGACAGACAATTACACAAATAACAAAAACAAACAACCAGAAGGAAGAAACGTTAAACAAAACCAATTTACACAACTTCCAAATAAACAAAACAATATAATATAATTACAGGGCTGGGGTTACCCACCGGAGTTATCCAAAAGCACACTTCCACACACACACCCCACCGTGAACTCAGATCACACACTCGTACACTTCAAAAGTGTCACACGGCAAACGTTGAAGCAGCACCACCACCACAAAAAGGTCTTTCACCCGTGGGACCCCAGCTCCTGAAAGAAAGCAAAAACAAAATAAATAAATCTCAAACAGGAATGAATGAAAAGCAAATTGCAGTCACAATTCCACCGTAACACGATGGGCAACAGTCACCACAGCACAGTACAAGTCACCACACTGTAAACCCTAATGCTCAAAATACTTAATTCGTTTGAGTAGGACAAACTTAAATTAAACAAATTAGTTCAGTTAAATTAACAGTTATGAGTATTTAAAACTTTCTTTTACTTTTGAGTTCACAGCACTGACATATTTCAAGTAAACTAAACTGTTTTAGTTGCAGCAGATTTCTAATTCCCAGCATGCTTTGCATCAGACTGTCTAAATGTTGAAATAAAGTGTTATTTTGTGTGTTTTTGCATAAGATTAACATAGGGAGACATAAGTTAGTGTTTAATGTTGTGTTATGTTGGGATTGACAGGGGGTTCTGTTATGTTAGTTTTGTAGGGTTACCATTCTGGTGAAGAGTAGACCGTGTGGTTAGGTTGAGCAAAACTTTTAAGACCACATATACTGTATGTTGTTTGATTATATACATGCAAGTATATATTGACAGTCTCTTTGATAATTATAATAGCATGTGTTTTTTGCTAACTAACATTTAACCAAGATTTGAATGTGATGTTTATGTAAATTAACTATATGTACTTGAGTAGGGCGAGGTTGAGAACTGTGGGAGCGAAGGAATGCCAGTGATGTGATTGTTAATGAGAGACACCTGTGCACCACACTAGCATTGCTCCACTTCCATGGCTCTCGGCCCCGCCCCACTTGTCACAAAAAAATTAAGTTCTACTAACTTAAAAAAAATAAGTTAGTTAACTTAAATGTTTTGAGGTAATAAGTTTCCTCAAATGTTTTGAGTATTCTGAACTTATTGAGTTTTACAGTGCATATACACATCTGCAAAAGAAACAAAATAAACGAAAAACTGTTAAAAGTTTGAGGAAAACAGGACTCGAAGCGGCCACGTCGTCTTAGGCCAGCCCCAATAAATGTACGATCGTCCACCCCAAAGTAAACCAAAAAAAAAGTCAGTTAAAACAAATCACAGAAACCAGACGGCAGCAGCAGAAGTCCCTTTAAATAGTTGTAATCCGATATCGTTCGCTCGGCGCGTTGCGGAGACAGAACCGAGCTGCAATAATAATCGCCCAGGACGAAAGGGAGAATCCTATAGCATGCGTGAATGATACGAACACAAAACAGGGTTACCATTAATTGCACAATCACACGCCGAAATGCGCGGATGTCAAATCATCTCGGGAGCGACCGGGTTATTATCAGACCGCCCGCTCCCGCCTAAAGCCGGGCACACATTTAACGACTAGCTAAAACATTCTAAGACTGTGCTCAACATACAGCGATTGTTTCCTGCGACTGAAGCAGATTTATATACTTACACATGGAATTTGAACACCGACTGTAATCGCAGACTGAACGCAACTGGCTCTGACTGGACGCGTTTGAGCATTACTTTGATAAGTATCAATTTACATTCATAATCGGCCTTACAATCGTTAAGTGTGTGCTTGGCTTAATGCACACTATAGTTACCGACCGCAATAGAGTGCCCCAGGGATGACGCGTTTTTGTAGGCAAAACCCGGAAGCGAGTTAGCATTTTAGGACTTCCGGTTCCAACGCCATAAAGCCTATGGGTTTTTTGAATGGGTTTTTGCTAAATCGCCTGAAATAAGGTCTGTGGTAAACAAAGCCTCTAAATACTTTCACGTTTTGATCTATGACATAAAACACACCATAACCCACTTGTGATTTTTTAAACTTTTACTGCGTCTTCAAATCGGCGGTTGCTAACAAATTGCTAAAAGGGACTACTTCCTTTGGCGGGGACTTTAGACGTCATCATTAAAAACGGGACATTTGGACAGCATTTCTCATGAAAAAGTGGATAAGTATTCATACACAGCGCAGATCATAATCAGTGAGCATGTTTTTAAATAGAGTTGTTTTCTAAATAAAGTTTGAGGACGCTTGGTGGTGACGACGTTGATCCGCGACCATGGTGTGCTGTAGTCCGTTTATAGCCTACTGTTAGCCTTTTATATCTGACGACTTTATTTAGGCTTCAAAATCTATAAATGTTGTGTTAACTTGTAAAGATTATCTTGATAGACTAAACGTGTAAGTGTCATAACCCTTTGTTAAACACAGAGCTTATTTTCTGCGATTTTCCAAAAGTCTATGGGAAAAATGAATAGGCTTTCAGTCGAGGGAACCCGCGCGCCGCTAACTTCCGGGTTAGCCTACAAAAACACGTCATCCCTGGGGTACTCTATAGAGTATATCTATAGATATAAAAAGCTAACAGTAGGCTATAAACGGACTACAGCACACCATGGTCGCGGATCAACGTCGTCACCACCAAACTTCCTCACACTTCATTTAGAAAACAACTTTATTTAAAAACATGCTCGCTGATTAAGATCTGCGCTGTGTATGAATACTTATCCACTTTTTATGAGAAATGCTGTTCAAATGTCCCATTTGTCATGATGACGTCTAAAGTCCCCGCCAAAGGAAGTAGTCCCTTTTAGCAATTTGTTAGCAACCGCCGATTTTAAGACACAGTAAAAGTTTAAAAAATCCCAAGTGGGTTATAACTGGTGTGTTTTATGTCATAGATCAAAACGTGAAAGTATTTAGAGGCTTTGTTAACCACAGTCCTTATTTCAGACGATTTAGCAAAAACCCATTCAAAAAACCCATAGACTTTACGGCGTTGGAACCGGAAGTCCTAAAATGCTAACTTGCTTCCAGATTTTGCTTACTAAAACACGTCATCCCTGGGGTACTCTATCCGCCTTTCATTCAAAATTTAATCCCGCGCAGCAAGAAATCTTATCGGGTCCCGCGGTTCCCGCGAGACAGCCGCGGGAATGCAGACCTCTAATTAAGTCCACATGTCATGCAAACAAGAAACTAACCATGGCTCGAGAGCTGTCCTTTTAACCACACAAGTTTGCGATGCTGTTTGCGAATGTTTATTAGAACTATGGTTTCGTGAATCACTGACTCGTTGAACTGTGCTGATAACAACGGTATTGCAACCATATTTGGCTAATGACGCACTCCAAACTCGTCTGGCACTCTCAAGCTTGTTTCCCCACCCTGTTCCTGGAAGCATACCAACAGTGGGCCTCCAGGAACAGGGTTGGGAAACACTGACTTAAAGCATCAGATATCTGAGTCATTGTGCTCTCGTCTGGTCTTCACCAAAACAATCTGCTGGTGCCGCCACTTCCTCTCCAGTTCTCCAGCATGTTGTCACCTGGGGTTGGTTAATAATGAATTAATGCTTAGGTGGTTATTTTCAGTATGTCTGTACTGACGTATTGCTCACAATATCTTGACAGCAAAAGAGTGCACCCTAGACCCATTTTATGGCGCACATACTCACACACACATTTTCTCGTGAAGATCCTCCCCTTTTGGTAAGATATAAAAATGAGCACTGAAACGGATGTTATTTCATTCTCCTCCTGATCAAAGATGGATCTGCAAATCTCAGTTTTTCTTCTCTTCATTCTTTTCACTGCAGGTACAAAGACAAATAATGATTGTAATGTAAATGAGAATTATAACAGATCACTGATGCATGTCTGTTTCATTACTACAGGACACTCTCTCAGCTGTTATGAGTGCATGGGTCGGAACGGTTCTTGTGCGGGACAAACGGTAAAAACATGTCCCAGTGTATCTTCTCAGTGCGCGAGTTTAACAATGGTTATGCAAATCGGTAAGTCCAATATGATGGATTGAAATTTACTATTTCAGTTATATTTGACTGATGGAGATGCTGCTATAATTTACTTGTTTTTCTGGCAGAATTTACAATTTAAATCACAACATCTTCTGCATAGATTTCTGATATTTAATTTGTTTTCTCTTATAGATTATGTTCTGTATTTTAAAAAAAAGTTTGAAGTGAAAAAAAAGCTACATTTTGACAATTTTCCAGTTTAATTGGTCTTTCCTGTATTATTCGTGTTTTTAGGTAACATTAGTCGTTAAGTGAAGGTTAAAGATTGTTATCCTGCCTGTCAAAATGGGTCCCTGAACTTAGGCAGTTCAAAGTCAACTTATTCCTGCTGTGACACGGACCTGTGTAACGTCCAAGATACTCCAGGTATTGTTCTTCAGTGATCATGTGCAACTAATATCTTCTTTAAAATCAACACTCATTTTACTTCCAAATGAAATTTAATCAGGAAATAAAACAGAGTTTGGCTTTCTGTCATGAACAGATCGAATGGAGCTGCTAAAGGAGTGTTTCATCAGACATTTTACAGAAAATAGAGAAAATAAAATAATACTTTTCCTCCTGTAGATCATCCCAGTATTTTCCCTAATGGAAAGAAATGTTTCTCCTGTGATGGACAGAGCTGCTCAACAGTGAGCTGTTCAGGGACTGAAGACCGCTGCATTAAAGCAACAGGTAAAAAAAACATGGAAAAGGATGAAAATTGATGTTAATTTTTGTATCTCCATGCATCAACAATTTTAAACATTTGATTTGTTTTCTTTCTTTTCATCAGCGATTTATGGTGACCTGTCAGTGCTTCTAAAAGGCTGCATTTCTAAATCCATCTGTGATGCTGCTGTTACAGCATTTAATAATTTTAACCTCGGGAGCGTCTCATGTTGTGAGGGGAACCTGTGTAACGGTGCTCAGAGTGTCTCCCAGAGCTTCCTGTTCCTCTGCTGTTCTCTGCTCTCCTACTTCCTGCTGCACTGAATCCAGCAGCTCTTCACATCCTACAATGAGGCACAAGCTATATATTCAGTACTGGGTATTTTCTGTTAAAGGGATAGTTCACCCAAAAATGAAAATTTAATTTTTATCTGCTTACCCCCAATACTGTTCGGTTTCTCGCTCAAACCGATCGTTTCGTGTCTTAGGACATCAATGTGTCGTCACGAGCCGCAGGGTTTAATTTGGATTTGTCTAAGCAAGTTTTATTTACTCTTATAATCGAAGTTCCCATCCACTCCCATTATACAGCTGACAGACGGCAACGGTTGGAGTTAATAATCATCATTTGTGTTCTACTGAAGAAAAAAAGTCACCTACATCTTGGATGCTCTGGGGGTAAGCAGATAAACATTACATTTTCATTTTTGGGTGAACTATCCCTTTAACTATCCTTATTCAATTGATGAAAAATCTCTCAATATATTTTAGTTTATTTATTTATTTATTTATTTATTTGAAAAGGGACCATGTATAATTTTTGTTACATAAATGTTTCCATTTCATGCATTGTAGCTCATTTTCATACGCAGTCATCCAGCAAGTCATTGCTTACATAAATAATAAAATAACACAAACAGTTCCAAAATTCATACATACACACACATCCTACTGTATCAGGAGCAAAAATAAATAAATAAAATAAATTTAAAAAATATGAATGAGTCAATTAAACTGCAACCATGTAAATGTTTACAGAGTTGGATAGACTTTAAAAAAGATTTAAGCTTGAATTTACAATAGTACATCCTTTTACAGTATATCCTAATGTATTCCAAGAGTAGCACCTTTCACTGAGAAAGACGATAGTCCAAAAGCAGAATGATGAAAAGAAACAGCACAATCACTTATGAATGATAATCTAGATCTCAGAGTTTTTAGAACGGAAAAAAAGAAAGCCAAACCATTTCAAATGTTATATACCATACACAATTGTGAAAAATCTAAAATGGTAAAAACCCCAAAATGTATGTTTCTCCAAGATCCTACAATGATGATAGTGATTTGTTTTTTATCTAAAATTTTTAAAGTAGGCTATGTTTATATTGGGATTTAAGGATTTAATCAGTTTCATTGTCTAATTTGTCCAAAATTTGCCAAGTTATATTTAATAGTCCTCACCATTTTCTTTACATGTTTTTAAAACTAAGATTTGAGGCTGAGATAATTGAACTTCAACAAAGTTATATCAACATTGGGAGAATGTACATTTGTTTTAGAGAAGATCATTCCTTTTGTTTTCCAGTGTTCAGTGCTACATCCTGTTGACATAATTGTGTATGTTTTGGATGTTCACATTGGATGTTCATGTTTTGGTTGTTCTCTTCTCCCTCTCTCTGCCAAGCAGCACTTTAAATCATCTGCAGCTGATTCCAATTAGCAGCAGCATGGTTTACTTGTTACACAATGGCCGTTTCTCAAAACCAAGTTCGCAAACTTCGGACTCGCGTTCTGGTAGTTGGGACTTGGCAAGTCCGCCTCAGGAGAACGAACTCCCGTGGACGGGAGAACACAAGTCCGCTGATTCTGCAAATGGAACAGCAGCGTACTTAACGTCACTCAGCTCGCTCTGGCTTCTCCGGTTATCTCTTTATGTATGTTTTAGCCAACGATAAAACGAAATTTGTTATAAAACACCACTCTGACACTTTTCGTTTTATTTAAAAAACAAACAAAAACATATTAATAGTCTCAGGCAACGAGTGATTGATTATCTGCAATGTCTGCATATATTTATAACAAAACGAAATATTAAACAACCCTAGCCTCTTTTCGTATATATCTATTTCAAAAATATTAAATGTAATACTATTTGTGCATACTCTGATTAACTTCACTGTAATAAAATGAAATAACAAAACCATGTCTCTATTTGTTTTATGTCAGTTTTAATGGTCAATAATAGGCTAGCCATTATAAAAGGTAAGAATATACAATAAGAAATAAAGCAAACTCAGTCAAGGGTACAAAATCAGCACTTTAGTAGGATACAAAAGTTAAATAGCCATATATAAAGTTATGAAACGTCACGTTGCCCTCAGCCAAAACAGAGCCAGCGGCAAACGTCAGAAGGACTAGGTAAGGCTGCTCTCAAATCAAATTGTCAGAAAGGCGCTATTTTTATCAATAAACCACAAATTTGAGCTTTAAACCAGCACATTCTTGCCTGAAAAACTCTTACATATCATGACATAATAACAGTAATATGTTTAAATTATGCGGGTTTTCTCCTTTACTATTGATGCTTGCTGGTTAGTGCGAGATGCATTCTGGGATACCTGGCTGTCTCAAGTCTGCACGGGGCTGCGTTCCAGTTCGGTTTTTAAATGCCCTTCCCTCGCTAACTTCACTCGGTCTCGTTGACTCGGATGTACGTCATTGCTTACGTTGCACGAGTGCCCACTTCTGGCGGAACCTTTGTATGGGCTGAACTGGAACGTCCTAAGCCCTTGATCACTTGGAATCCGCAATGGAGCTGATTTATTATTTATTTTTTCCCCTTACAAAATTGTTTAATACAGCATTCTATATGTATATATGTGTGTTTTAAATGTTTAACAAATAATTAATATATCATAGAGTTGTTTGTGGTGGGGTAAATTAAACGCGATATGCGGTGACGTCACAATCGTGTTGCATTGTGGGTTATGGAGCTGCCTGAAGTGTACATATGAAGTAGACTCGCTCCCTCGGTCTAATCGAGGGAGCGAGGGTCTGTCCATATAAACTTCCCTCGTCCACTTCACGAAGTGGAACGCACTTCAAAATGGCGGCATGGATTCCCCCGAGGGGAAGTGTTTAGGGAAGTTCGCGAGTGCGTGTCTAAAACCGAACTGGAACGCAGCCCAAGTCACCTCTCGATGCATCCTCGATAAAAGAGGCGGATCAAGAACACATCCGGGGATTTGAACTGAACTTGGCTAGATGCGAACTTTGAATTGGAACAGTACTTGAACAGCGACTGATGACGTTTCACAAGTCCACAAGTACAGACAAGTACGCATATTGAGAAACGGCCAATGGCTGCGTCCGAAAACCTAGCTGACTTGTTGCCTTATCAAGCAATGACTTGTAAGGCAGCGTTTGTACATGAAGGCACCTCATGAAACAGATTTTGGACAGACTTCTGAGGCAGTGTAACAGTTTAATGATCTACAGCAATATAGCCAGAGGTGGGTAATCCAGGGGTCAGAGAGTAAAAGTCCTGCCATATTTTTATTCCACCCACTGAAGCATTAATGAGATAAATAAGTGATTAATTGAGTGATGATTGACCATTATTGACACCTGATGATAACAAGCAGAATCACCAAAGGAGAAAAGTTTGAATTGCTTTAAAACCATCCAGACAAGCAAAGTTAAAAGATGATGGAGTTGGTTATGTTTTCACATAATCATTATTTGATCTGAATCACTCATTTAGAGCCCAATCTCTGAGTTAGATTTACGTTATTGATTACAGCAGCACTGTGATTCTACAGCAGAAGATCAGCTTTTACAATACAGATTTTTTTTTTTAAAAAGTTGTTCTTATCACCATAATGGTGAATAGTTGTTCCATTAGTTGGTCTCAACTCTTATTATACTACTGTCTTTTCTGGCTGCTGTGACGGTGTGTTTGTAAAACACGTTCGCAGTAGTAAAGAAAGCTAAAACAAAATGACATCAGGTGATGATGGTTATCTGTTGATTGTTTTGTGGGCTTTATGAAATGGACTGACATCATTTGAATCAAACAACTGTGTTGTGCTATTGATACATTTACATTATAAATCCTGCGTTACTTCAGCATGAGTTCTTTTAAATGAAAAAAAAATCCCGTAAAAAACGGTCATATTCTGGCACCAGGGGCGCCCGAAAAATACCGTAAAATAACGGAAAATAAATGTATTATTAAATGTCTTAAAATAACGGTTATTTTACATATTTTTTCTGGCGCCCCTGCTGCCAGAAAATTACCGTCTTTTTACGGGATTTTTTTTTTTACAGTTTATCCATGTTTTTTTTTCTGACAGTATTTTTTCTGTTTTTAAACGGACATTTTCTGGCGCCCCTGCTGCCAGAAAATTACCGTTTTTTAACGGGATTTTTTTTTACAGTGCAAAAGACACAGTTCATTACAGCCATTATTTCATACAGTAATAGAGTTTTCACAAGCACTGATTATATAATTTGTATTTTTGTTCTCTTGTATTTATGTGTGCTATTTCTTGTAATTTGTTTATTTGTTTCTATTTTATATTGACTGTTTACTTGTCTTTAATGTTTGAATTTTATATTAGTTAGGCCAGTATTAGTTTTTGCTGTGATCTTAAAACAGAATTGAGAATTGTGAAATGTCACTGTTGTCTAAAATGATGGTTTTGCAAGGTTACATAGGTCATCAACAACGAAATCATTAACTTTATTTATTTAGGCAGGGACAGTGAATGTTTTGGCAGGGACTATAAATAAAAATCCTTATGTCAATGTGACTTCATGAGCATGTACTTTTATTTAAAGTGTGGTTCTACCACACGTACATTTACTTACGTTTCCATAGACATGGAATTCCATAGAAACATACAATTTTGACAGCACTAAAATCTAAATTATTTACATGCTTTACATGTTTAAATTATGTTTTACATTATTTACTTGTTATTTACAATTATTTACAGCTTTATAGTAGAAAAAAATGTCTATGAATACTTATTTATGAATATTAAAATTGTATTATTTTGATTCTATATTCAGTCGTCTTATCAATGCCATTATGTTTTCAGTTCCATTTATTAAATGCAGTTTACTCATCTACTTACAGTGAAATTAATTAAATGAAATGAGTTTGTTTACAGTACTCATACTTATTGGTTTTAAAACTTAAATGGTTTAAGGCAATCGATGTCCTTAAATAGCTTGAGTAACCATAACTTATTATATATAACTTATGTGGCTTCTGCTGCAAACTCATTTCGAAGGACTGCATAATGTTGATTACATAAGAAGATTGATGTATAGGAGTGATTTGTTTTTAACCCTATAAGCAAAGAACGAAATAGAACTTCACCATGAGTATATCGGGCCTTAAAAATGTCAAAATCCAGCTGGTAGCCAAAGCTACAATAAAGGACTAGTAGGACTGACATGGAAGGAAGTGAGAAAGAGCCTCGATAATCAGTCATGCCAAGAAACATGGGTTGGCTAATGATAATAATGATAATCCTTTTACAATGGAATGCTTGATATATAAACAGATACAAACGGTAAGATAACTGATGGATGAAAGGGAATTGGTCAGTTTGAATGATGGTAGAGGAACTAGGATCAATTTACAACCGAGCTTTGAATCAGCATTAGACTTCACTTTAGTATCTAAAACACTGTCTGGAAATAGTAAATGGGAAGTTTGAACAGTCACTACAGTGGGGAGTGATTCATGCACAGTGTGGGAGACTGTGAAGTAAGTGTTAGAGGATTAGAGGCTCATTAATATCTATAAAATTGCATTTTGTAACTCAAATTATTTTTACTGTACATTTTTCTGCCTGTTAATTTTTTATTTTTGTTGAAAGGTGCTTATGTTTAGGTTTGGGGACACAGTTAAGGAATCTGAAAATGGTAAAAGAAAATGTATAAATGTATTTATTAGGATTTGAAAGGATTTGAAAATATTTTATGTTTTTTAGTTTTAAATACGTAATAATGTTAGAAGTATGAAACATTCTTTCAGCCGGGGATAAAAGAGTGAGGTTTAGAATGATGATGACCCGGGGTTACAGGATTAGTTCACTTTCAGATAAAAATTTCCTGATAATTTACTCACACCCATGTCATCCAAGATGTTCATGTCCTTCTTTCTTCAGTCGAAAAGAAATTAAGGTTTTTGATGAAAACATTCCAGGATTATTCTCCTTATAAAGGACTTCAATGGACTTCAAACGGTTGAAGGTCAAAATTACAGTTTCAGTGCAGCTTCAAAGGGCTTTAAACGATACCAGACAGGGAATAAGGGTCTTATCTAGAGAAACGATCAGTCATTCTCTAAAAAAAATTATATATGTTTTAACCATAGACGCTCATCTTGAACTAGCTCTCTTCAACTTCTCTATTAGAATTCTGGCAGTGTAGATGCTGATAAGTGTATTACTGCCCTCCACAGGTCAAAGTTTGAACTAACTGTTATGTACCCCAGGGAGAAAAAAAAGTACATTTCTATAATGTACTTAAAGTGCTCTAATTTTGTGCACTAATTATGTACTTAATATACTAAAAACTCTTCTTTAGTACTTCTTAAGATAATCTTAAAAACATCTAAGTGTACTCAACTGTGCTATTTTGAGACACCATGAAATATGAATTAAAATATGCTTTTAATATACTATCTCTGTATTTAAAAAAATGTATTTATATACTACTTATAGTACACTTGAACCCATAGTGTACGACAAGTGGTAACTAAATATATATTTTTAAATATAGAGATAGTATATTAAAATCACATTTTAATTCATATTTCATGGTGTCTCAAAATAGCAGTTGAGTACACTTAGATGTTCTTAAGATTATCTTAAGAAGTACTAAAAAAAGTTTTTAGTATATTAAGTACAAAATTAGTGCATGAAAATAGAGCACTTTAAGAACTGAAATGTCCTTTTTTCAGCTGGGACTTGCACTAGCATATTGTATATGACAATTTAGTTCACAGGTCCACAGGTCAAAGTTTTATTTGAAAGTAAACTAATCCTTTAAGTGCAGTGTGAAAAGCCCTAAAAAAAGTGTGCCATTTTTGTGGAATGTGCAAGGTGAATCATGTGTTGTTTTGATTTGATTTGAAGCTGATGTAGTTTTGAGCTAAACTAGGTTGACTGAATAGTATCTGTTTTAAATATTTTGTATGTAGCAGGTGTGATGGCAAGTAGCCTATTTGACTACTAGCAATTTGAATGAGTTTTGTGAATTTTATTCTTTATGTGGAAATTTTAACTTATTTTCATGTGTAAACTGTAAAGATGAATCACTGATATTGTTGATTCAAAATGTTTTACAGATCTACTATCTCATTCTAAAGATCCAAATATGTCTTTTAAAGATAATATATCACAATGTATAGGTATTTGCATGACAGGGTTTCAGGACACATCCCATATATTAAAGTGCAAGTTTCCTCCCATGAACACATCAAGTCCATGTATAAGTGACTATAACTAGGTCTTTGTTTGCTATTTTAGATGTATTATTTATTTGTTTGTTTTTTCCCTAAATTGTATGAAGAACTCAGTCTTTAAATGGAAAAAAGGTAAAGAGATCAAAAAATTTCAAATGTGTGATTCTGTGTGATTTAAAATAGAATGTATTGGATTCTGATTTAAACTGGGAACAGAACTGTTCTCTTTTACTAATGTGTGTTATTTAAAGTAGTTTTGATCAGGTTTACTCTGCACAATTCCAGAATGTTCTGGTGGACTAACACTTGTATCTCTCATTCATAGATCACAATGGTGTTTTTGACTGCAAACAGAGAAGAGATGAACATCTCCAGTGAGATCTTCCCTACAGATGGATCAAACTCTTCCAATGTTTTATATTACAACTACACTGAGGTGGAAAATAATTTCAGTACGATCCCAGTACTTTTCTTCAGTGTGCTCTTGGTTTTTCCAATTAACTCCTATGTGATATGGCTTATAGCAACAGGAACAGGCAATGGACTTGCAGCAGAGTTCTTCAGTCTCAACCTCGCTGTCTGTGAGATCCTCTTATGTGTGGAATCTGTTTTTATTTTTCTCTCTCATGAATTAAAAATTCTCCGGATAGTTGTGAGTGATTTGGATGGACTAGCCAATGGTCGTCCTGTGTTTCAGTGTCTGATCTGTGTTGAGCGTTACCTGGCAGTGGTTCATCCTGTAACTTTTCTGAAGTACAAACCTCTCAGATACAGAGTGATCTGTTCTGTTATTGCCTGTTATTTTCTCTGCCATCTTTGTAGTCCTTTTGTAGTTTTCTTGTTGATTTCCTCTTGTTTGTCTCCCCCAGGTGTGTCTTTTTACCCCATTATCTTGTTAAGCGTGTTTTTCCCTGTTGTTTAGAGTCACTGCCGTGATTTTGCCTTAAAACATCAGCATGTTTTGTTGATCCCCAAACAACATTCCTGTCAGAAAATCTAGTTCTAACCCTGTCCCTACCCAGAGGTGGAAAGTCCAGGGGTCAGAAAGTAAAAGTCCTGCCATATTTTTGTGTTGTTTTATGTTAAAGTTAATGAGATAAATAAGTGTTTAATTGAGTGATGATTGACCATTATTGAAGACACCTGATGATAACAAGCAGAATCACCAAAGGAGAAAATCACAATTTTTAAGACACCATCACAGAGATCAGGGTTTGCTTTAGTTGGGCTCTTGACCCTTCACTTTTTTATTTTGGTGTTTATTTGTGCTGCTGTAACTGAGTTATAACAGCCAGACAAGCAAAGAGAAAAGATGATCAGGTGGTGTTGGTTATGTTTTTACATGATCATTATTTGTTCTGAATCACTGAACTCATTTAGAGCCCAATCTCTGAGTTAGATTTACATTATTGATTACAGCAGCACTGTGATTCAGAATATCAGCTTTTTCAATATAATGCAAAGGATTTCTTAATAGTTGTTCTGATCAAAAAAAAAAAAAAAAAAATTTCTTTAAGGCACACACAGACAACAAGAATCAGCGTATGAATCTCAACGACGGTGACAAGCAACATATTCTGATAAACAGATCAACTCTGAACATTAGAAAACAAGCTACTAAAAAGTCACAGAAAAACAGCAAAAAATAAAATAGTGAGAATAAAGAAAATTACTAAAACAATTAAGCTCATAATTTATTCATGCAGCTATGCATGATGGGAGCCGTGGATGAATTTTGATTGGTGGCACCCAGAATGCATTGCATCATTCTTTTTGACAGTCACCACTGTTGAGATTCACAGGCTGATTCTTGATCTCTGTGTGTCTAAATTACTAATGGGAAGTTCGGTTCTTTTCCGCGAACCGGTTCTTTCGGACAGTTCGATTCAATAAACCGGTTGAATAAACCGGTTCACCGGTTCTTTTACGCTCCGACGTAATGACGTCATCCGCGATGAGGTCGTCTATCGCGGGCCGGGTTGAAAAAACAAGTGATTCAAATATATAAAGTTAGTAATCATAACATCAGTCAACTAAAACATTATAATCTGAAGCGTTTCTTACAATTTAGTTTTGCATCTAAAGCATCCAAACACATATACAGGCAGTGATGTGCAAACAAAGTTTTACAGTTATAAAGTGAATAAATTAGTCTTTATCATGATCCTCTTACATTATGATTAAATAAACTTACGTTTCGCCAGATTGGCCCCTCATTCGAGTCCACTCATAGCATCAGTTGTCCTAGTTAACCGGTGCTGTGATGTTATACTGTTCGGTAGCTTCAGATCACAAGCTGAATCACGCATGCGCAGTATCATCAGCTCACCGGTTCTCAAATCGGACACGTCCGAAAGAAGCGGTTCTTCGGTTGTGTACTGATGATCCGAAAACCGTTGCAACCGATTCTACCCGAGAACGAGATTGAGATTCGAGAACCGCGAGAGCGATTCAAAAGGAGTCGCTTGTTTGCTCTCGCTGTAGTTTGATTACGTCATTTTTTATCTTTATATCACCTTGTTTAGAAATTAAAGCTGTCCATGGATTATTTATGAAACAAATAAATGTTTTGATAAATCGATTTGTTTTCACTCTTTAAAAAAAAATAACTTGAAAGCACAACTGCACAATTTTAACTATATTGCTTTTTAAATATTAATATAGAAAAATGAATTTGTAGAACTATTTCTGAACATTAGTTTGATCTGTGTACAAAATATTATGTTCATGTGGGCATGTAGTTTATTATGTACAGTATTATGTACAGTATTTTATGCTATTAATCTGCTATGGTGTATTTGGAAAAGCACAATAAACGTTATATTTTCAGTATGTTTTATATTATCACACTGTCCGATGTTCAACAACTTGACTAACGTGCTTTTCGTTCACTTGAAAAGTTAGACGCATGCGCAGTATCATCAGCTCACCGGTTCTCAAATCGGACATGTCCGAAAGAAGCGGTTCTCGGTTGTGTACTGATGATCCGAGAACCGTTGCAACCGGTTCTTGGCTCGAGAACGAGAACCGTGACAGGCCGTGTATGTTCGTTCGTGTGCGCCACGCATGCGCACTCATATCAGCTGCTCTGAGTCTGCAGCTCGTGCCCATCATCATCAGTTGTCTCTTTACAGCAGGTTAAGTCACTGTACTGTTGGAGTAACTGAATAACTCAGGGATGTTGGTTTATTTCGAGAGGTAGTGTCAGGCACGTCAAAAAGTGAGTAACTTTAGTAATTTGTGGATTCGTGTTTGCTAACTGGAGATGCGAACTGTTTGGAACGATTCAGACCGATTTGGTGAGCTGGTTCAACCGGTTCACTGAAAAGAACCGGTTAAAAAGAACGATTCGTTCGCGAACCGGACATCACTAGTCTAAATGAGAGCATTTTTTTTTTTTTTAAACAACTTTTGATACAACCCTGGATTATTTTGAAAAAACTGGATCTTCTGCTGTACAATCACAGTGCTGCTGTAATCAATAATGTCAATCTAACTCAGAGATTGGGCTCTAAATGAGTTCAGTGATTCAGATCAAATAATGATTATGTGAAAACATAACCAACGTTACCTGACCATCTTTTCTCTTTGCTTGTCTGGATGTTATAATTCAGTTACAGCAGCCCAAATAAATTCTAACATTAAAAAGTGAAGGGTCAAGAGCCCAACTAAAGCAAACCCTGATCTCTGTGATGGTGTCTTAAAAATTGTGATTTTTCTCCTTTGGTGATTCTGCTTGTTATCATCAGGTGTCTTCAATAATGGTCAATCATCACTCAATTAAACACTTAATTATCTCATTAACTTTAACACTGCTTCAGTGGGTGGAAAAAAATATGGCAGGACTTTCACTTTCTGAGCCCTGGACTTTCCACCTCTGCACGATACCTCTGCCACGGAGTCCTTTTGCTGTGTGGGGAGTGTCTCCCAGAGCTTCCTGTTCCTCTGCTGTTCTCTGCTCTCCTACTTCCTGCTGCACTGAATCCAGCAGCTCTTCATCCTACAATCAGACACACTGTACTGAATATAGAGCTTGTATTTTCTCTGAACTATCTTTGGTGTTCTGATGTGATGAACTGAAAAGTATACTGGAAATCGCAGGAAACGGTACATCATCAGCTTGTTTCTCGTTTATATTTAATAAAGCTTGTCAAGTTGTAAAGATATCTTATATACTCCAATAAAAGTAAATATTATATTAGAACATTATTCAATTCTGCACTTGCAACATCCTTTTTTCCTTCTGGAACTGTTAAAAAATATAACAGTTATTTCAATAAAGTGTCAAACTGCATTTAGCATCATTTATCAGCAGGTGGCAGCAGATGATATTTTGGACCAAAATAACACCCTTGCTTTCAGCTCAATGCATTTTTTTTTAAATTGTGCTGTATTGATATGCTGTCATATGAAATGAAAGTTATGATAGTCTTTTCTTCATTATTATGACATATATCCATGTGAAACGTCTTCTGGAATAAGAAAAAAAGTAGGGTGGGACTTGATTTTGTCCATGGGGAATTGATTGGATGGATGTGGATTGCTATTGGTGGATCTAAAGTGAGTGACAGGTTGTTCACAAAAGTAAACAGGCCATCAGAGAAGAGATGTTGCTGCAAAAGAGAAATTATTTTCACTAAAGATTATGAGTACACATTAATTTTTTTAAAAATAATGATGTGCACAAATAAATCAGTTAAACTGCAAATTTCTATTAAAAAAAGAATGGCCAATTTTCATTTCATGGTGACTTTTAAGTGTTAATAAACAGAGTTTTATGAAGCTTAGTATCTTCAATGCATGAATTAGTGATGGATTTATTTTTTGTCATGGCTGTTCACAGGATGCTGGGACCTCAAATGATCCAGAATGCAGCAGAACAATCAGTTTTCAATGAGCAAAGAGAGTGTACTTCTGCTTCTGTTGTCTGTCTTGTTACTGTTTTTGAACTACAAATGCACCAAATCCTCAATGCATGAAAGTGCCCTTGTGAAAAACAAGTGTACTCAGCGTGCACTTATAGTTTACTTCAAATCAACTGTAGGCTACTTGCAGATAATGATAATATAATATTAATGAAATAAAAGGCAACTTAAGTGTAATAATTTAATATTAGTGAGAATAAACATTATGACTTGTTTCTTAAAAGATTAGTTCACTTCAGAATGAAAATTTCCTGATAATTTACTCACCCCCATGTCATCCAAGATGTTTATGTCTTTCTTCAGTCAAAAAGAAATTAAGGTTTTTGAGGAAAACATGCCAGGATTTTTCTCCATATAGTGGACTTCACTAGGGTTCAATATGCTGAAGGTCCAAACGTCAGTTTCAGTGCAGCTTCAAAGAGCTCTACACGATCCCAGACGAGGAATAAGAGTCTAATCTAGAGAAACGATCAGTCATTTTATAAAAAAAATAAATAAAAATGTATATAGTTTTTAGCCACAAATGCTCATCTTGCTCTGCTCTATGATCCGCACACATGAGGTAATCACGTTACAAAGGTCATGCTTGATAGGAAAAGTACAGATCTAGTGTCTACAAAGCAAACGTACAAAGATTCAGCTAAACACCAAAAGATAAAAACAATGATATCGGACGATTTTGAAGTTGGAGGAGAAAATTAGATGAAGTTTTTCCCCCTAATGCGGCACTTCCACCTACGTCATGCGTGACCTTTCAACGTAACGCATGGTGCATCGTAGAGCAGTGTAAGACAAGCATTTGTGGTTAAAAAGTTTATACATTTTTACTTTTTTTTTTTTTTTTAAATGACCGATCGTTTTGCTAGATAAGAGCTTTATTCCTCGTCTGGGATCATGTAGACATTTGGTCTGACATTTGGTCCTTCAACCTGTTGAACCCCAGTGAAGTCCACTATATGGAGAAAAATCCTGGAATATTTTCCTCAAAATCCTTAATTTCTTTTCGACTGAAGAAAGAAAGACATGAACATCTTGGATGGAAGTGAGTAAATTATCAGGAAATTTTAATTCAGAAGTGAACTAATCCTTTAACACACTTAAGTGTCACTTAATAAACTTTTGCCTTGCTTTAAAGTACTTATTTGACATGAGGGTGAGTAATTAATGACAGAATTTTTACTTTTGGGTGAACTAACCCTTTAAGCTATATAACCTGTCCTCAATTCACACTATTGTTGAGATTTTCATCAGCAACACCTGTTCTTTGAGCTGATCAGCAAGAATGTCACTTTTTCACATAACATTTAATGCTTTTAAAATCAAGATGCACTAGGTTCTTTGGTCTTATGTCAGATTTTATCTGAGTTTGCGTGTGGATTATCATGTAAGAAAACTGGTTTCTCAAATACAGTACATTACATCTGAATGTTAGTCACACCTTAACATTCTTTATGTAGAACTCTAACAATAAAGATTGAGCAAACATACAATTAAATTAACCTCAGACTAAACTAAATGAGTTTGACCTGTATGAACAACAATTTAATGTATGGAATGGAGAATCACATGACATGAGGGTGAGAAAATGAGAGTATTTTCAATTTTGGGTCAAATATCCCTTTAAATACATCTTTTAAATTTTGAATAAAGAGGAACATTTTTGATAAATTTTCATTTTCACAAAAAACACTATATTTAAAGCATTTTCACTTTACACTTTGCAATAAGGTTCCATTTGTTAAAGGGGTCCTTGATTATGATTTTTTTTAACTTTAGTTAGTGTGTAATGTTGCTGTTTGAGCATAAACAACATCTGCAAAGTTACGAAGCTCAAACTTAAATGCAAATTTTTTTTTTACAGAAATTGCTTTTTAAGGTCAAGGTCAAGTTTATTTATATAGCTATTTATATAGTAATATGTTCTCTTTTTTGTCCCTGTCAGCATTCTGTACCAGTTGCAATCGCGAGAGCGAGGACTGATTTATTTTCCAGCGTAGAGCGTTACAATAGTCCAGCCTGGTTGAGATAAACACATGAATAATGGTCTCCAAATCACTAAAACTAATATTTTAGTTATAATATTTAAACTAATATTTAAACTGGCTCTAACTACAGAGTTGATTTGTTTATCAAATTTTAACTCAGGGTCAAGGGTTACTCCCAGATTTTTAACTTTATCATGAATGTTATCTTGAAGGGGTCCCAGGGTAGAACTTATATTATTTAAAAGGTGTGAAGGGCCAAACAACATAACATCAGCCTTCTTCTGATTTAACTGAAGGAAATTATTGTCCATCCAAACCTTAATGTCCTCTAAACAAGCTAGCAGAGAGGACACTGAATCAGTACCTGATTTTAAAGGTGCCCTAGATTCAAAAATTGAATTTATCTTGGCATAGTTGAATAACAAGAGTTCAGTACATGGAAATGACATACAGTGAGTCTCAAACTCCATTGTTTCCTCCTTCTTATATAAATCTAATTTGTTTAAAAGACCTCCGAAGAACAGGCGAATCTCAACATAACACCGACTGTTACGTAACAGTCGGGATCATTAATATTTACGCCCCCAATATTTGCATATGCCAGCCCATGTTCCCAACATTATGAAAGGCATTAGACAAGGGCAGGCAGTATTAACGTCTGGATGTGCACAGCCGAATCATCAGACTAGGTAAGCAAGCAAGAACAACAGCGAAAAATGGCAGATAGAGTGATAATAACTGACATGATCCATGATAACATGATATTTTTAGTGATATTTGTAAATTGTCTTTCTAAATGTTTCGTTAGCATGTTGCTAATGTACCGTTAAATGTGGTTAAAGTTACCATCGTTTCTTACTGTAATCACGGAGACAAGAGCCGTCGCTATTTTCATTATTAAACACTTGCAGTCTGTATAATTCATAAACACAACTTCATTCCTAGCATTAGCCGTTAGCCACGGAGCACCATCAAACTCATTCAGAATCAATGTAAACATCCAAATAAACACTGTACTTACGCGATTAGACATGCTGCATGACAAACACTTTGTAAAGATTCATTTTGAGGGTTATATTAGCTGTTTGAACTTTTTTTTTATGTTGTTTAAGGCAAGCGCAAGCTCTTGGGGCATGGAGCACCAGATTTAAAGGGCCACACACCCTGAATCGGTTCATTTCTAATTATGCCCCAAAATAGGCAGTTAAAAAAATGAATTAAAAAAAAATCTATGGGGTATTTTGAGCTGAAACTTCACAGACACATTCAGGGGACACCTTAGACTTATATTACATCTTTTAAAAAAAAGTTCTAGGGCACCTTTAATGGAAAATAGATCTGAGTGTCATCAGCATAAATGTGACTTGAAACTCAAAAATTAAACAAAGAAGGAGTAAATATAGAGAAAATAAGATTGGACCCAGAATTGGGCCCTGGGGCACCCCACAAGTGACGGGAACTGAGCTTGATGAAAATTCTAAAATTCCTGTTTATGAGATATGATGCAAACCAATCTAATGCAACATCACGAATGCCAACTTCAAGGTCTAATTTCTTTAACAGGATACGATGATCCACAGTATCAACGGTGTACAGTAGAGGTTATTCAAAAGTGCAGATTCAGTACTGTGTTTAGCTCTGAAGCCAGACTGAAAAGGACCCAGAATGTTGTTAGAGATTAAGTAGGGGGAAATTTGATTTAAGGACTACAACAATCTTTCCAGGTTGGTGACATCACAAACCCCAGAATTTACATAAACCCCGCCCCCGAGAACACACAACAAAGTGGGTGAGGCCATGTTGGGCTGCTTTAGAGAAGAGGAAGTGTGTTGTTACCATGCCGTCATTTTACGCCAGATTGCTTTACAAACGAGGGTCAATTCAACACTGGATTTGGATGAGTTGAATCAACTCCACAGCAACTACATAAATTTATCCATTAACCGTTCAGAAACATCCAGTTTCATTCTAAAAGTGTTGAGTCTCTTCATCAGTGTCGACTCCGGTTTGAACAATGTAAGTGTAAGGTTTTGAAGAATAAACCTGTGCTGCTGAAGTTCGTTCCTGCATCCTCTCTTGCTTGCAACTACCGGTGACAGTAAGGCTGAACACTGTTACTGAAAATCCTCATTTTGGCTGTGTGAGATTCTCCAGCTTTGTTGTTGTTGAGCAACCGAAGCTTGAGCTGTTAAAGCTCCGCCCTCTTCTGGAAAGGGGGCCGGGAGCAGCAGCTCATTTGCATTTAAAGGGAGACACAAGAAAACAACCCAAATAGGGGCAAATTTAACAAGCTATAATAAATGATCTGTGGGGTTTTGACCTGAAACTTCACAGACACATTCTGGAGACACCAGAAACTTCACCACATTACTTCATTACATCTTGTGAAAAGGGCATTATAGGTCCTCTTTAACATTAGTTTATTAGTTAGTATGTAGTTGATGTTCATTTTAACATTTACTAATGCATGATTAAAATCAAAAGTTGTTTTTGTTAATATTATTTAATGAACCTGAGCTACATGAACTAACAAAAATGTTGTATTTTTATTAGCTAATACTTTCACTATATTTGAACCTCACTGTATAAAAGAGGAGATTTTGTTTGTATTTTCTTTTCTCCTTTGCAATTGTTGTTGAGTCCATACATTATTGAAAAGACAAGCATTTTCTACTTTGACATTTATATGAATACATTTTCCATCATAGCAGTTTAACTGGTTATTCCTGTATCTTTTATGTCTTTCAGTCAACAGTATACAGTGAAGAAGAAAACTTGTGCTTTATCAGTTGCGTGACCAAGTGGGACACTCAACCTCTGCATTGAAAAAGTCTTTAGCACAGAACTGTGTAACACCCAAGATGCTCCAGGTACTTTTCTTTACAGTACTTTACACTCAACGCTTTAGATAACATTTAACAAAAAAAAAAAAAAAATGTCTGCTTTAGGCAGGCATATTAAAGGGTTAGTTCTGTCATTAAGTACTTGTCCTCATGTCATCCCAAACCCGTATGACCTTCATTCATCTTCGGAACACAAAGTGAGATATTTTTAAAGAAATCCGAGAGTTTCTGAACTACACATAGGCAGTAATGTCATTGTACCTTTGACATCCAGAAAAGTAATAATGACCGTTAAAATAGTCAACATGACTGCAGTGGTTCAACATTAATGTTATGAAGAGATGAGAATACATTTTGTGTGCACAAACAAAACAAAAATAATGACTTTATTTAACAATTTGAACTTGTCATATGCAGTTGACGCAGTGCAGCGCTTCCGTGTTTATGGCTGAACACAGACTCATTATTGGCCAGCTCCTGTGTCAGCATCACATGCATGTGTCATGCTGCTAAATGTAGTAACAATTATTTAAATAATTTATAAGCAGGTGACATATGATATTTTGATATTTTGTATCACTATAGGGTCTAGCTGCCTTGAACTCAAACTTCTTTTAATGCATTCATCCATTCTTCCACACAAATGATGTTGCTCTATCACTATTTAAAGCTATATATACATATTTTTACATGCATTTATACATTTTACCAGGGGGGACTCACTCAGCAAGCATAATGTCATCAATCATATTTGACTTACTTGACTTATACACCCTTTTAAAAAGCATTATGTGTCCACAAACTTTTGGAACAGAGCTTCTCAAAACAATGTTTTGCTGAAACCTACAAAAGCATATTTCTTAACCTCAGAGCTCATACATGCTATTTTTACTTTCAGAACCTTTATTTCTCAGCTAGGCAATATAACCCAAAAAACTTGAATAATAACGACCTGACCGTGATGCCTTAGAACACCACTGCAAAATGTAACGAGTACTTGTAGTCAAAATAAAATTGTAAGGTGTAAAAAATACTTTTTCCCCCCTTGAAAATGCAATTAAGTAACACAAGTATTCAGTTTAAATTGCACTCAAAGACTCAAGTAAAGTACAAATACCCCAAAATAATTCTCCCATGTTATTTGTCAAACACCCAGCGTTTGTTAGGTAGGTTATATTGTGAATTTGTATCCATTTATTTAACGTGTTTGGCAACAGTTGGCTAGACAAACAGTCTGTTTGAGTGAAATAAGAATGCGAACTATTCATAGACTGGTTCCTCGACAACATTTCATCAGTTGTGCCTTTAGCATTATTTTATGTGTGACAGTCAGTTCCAAAGATTTAGCAAACACAATACCAATGTTTTTGAAAACCAAAACAAGTTTGCTCTGTGATTTTTTTCTTTTTTTCTTTTTTATTCAGGCTGCATGCTTTAGCTGGTTAGCAATTATGGTCTAGCTGGTGGATCAGCTTAGCTTTGCTGTTCATCATCTGATAATAAATATGCTTTTCTTTTATAAGATCTTTCTAAGATCTTAATATAAAACAAAAATATATAAAACATATTCTAATTAAAAACCTTGAAATCAACACCAGCACATGTGCTTGCTGGTACATTTATCATTTTCAAAGGAAATAATCATTTTAAGTTATACATTGTTTTTTGTCACATTGTGAACACATTGTTACTTAGGCCCGTTCACACCAAGAACAATAACTATAAAGACAACTACATTAGTGTCCACACTAGCAAATGTTTATTCTAAGTGCACGCTTATGTCCTGTGCTGTTTTAAATGCTCAAGCTCAATCTTAAAGTAGGATGGATTCTGATTGGCTCAGTGTTTTAATTATTCATTAGCTGGAGAAAAATCAACAATATCATTTCTCTGTGATGTTGTCGTTATAGTTGTGGTGTGTACTTTTCACATTTATATTTAGAAATTTTAAGGACTATATCTTTATAGTTATCTTTATATATAAGGGATAGTTCACTAAAAAAAAAATGTTGTTCTAATCTAAATGCGTATGACTTTCTTTCATCTGCAGAACACAAAAGATATTAGGAATGTAAAAATAACATTAAACCATTGCCAAATATATGAAGGCAAAGATATAAGTTCATAAAACTCAAAACAATGAAACAGTTCAGTTTAAATATATCAGTTCTGTGAACTTGAAAGAAAAAGAAAGTTCTAAATATTCAAAATTTAATTTGACTGAACTAATTTGTTTATGTGGATAACCTAACCTGTGGGAGGATGGTGTGAGTGTAGCCGATACCAACTATAATTAGACCAGTCTGCTAACATTATTATAAACAGCTGAATACTTGCATATTTTTGTAGCTATCGAAATAAAAATGGAGCGGAAGAGTGCACGTTCAGGAATGATGCCATATTTTGTTTTAAAAAAAAAAATGCCACTAGAGGGCGTATGTTTGACATTAAAATATTTTTTCAAGTTTCCTGAACTCTAAACTTTAGCGGAGTTGTAAAACTATTTCTCTGATAGATGTTGAATGAATTCAAAAATAATGGTTAAACTTTTTGGCACATTTTGAGTTTCCATTATAAGTTAGTTATACTGTATGGGTTTACAGTGTAGATGTTATTAAGATTATCTTAAGAAGTATTAACAGAAGAATTTTTAGTATATTAAGTACAAAATAAGTGCATGAAAATAGAGCATAAGTATGGAAGTGTATTTCTTTTCGGTGTTGTTCACCTAAACCATCTAAAATCACTTTTGTTCTGCTGTTCACAACACTGAGAGTGATTCTAGCATACGACAGCTCGGTATTCTTATCTGTCCTTTTCAGAGATAAATTGAAACTGAAACCGTTGATTCACTTGTTCTCTCACATTCTGAGTCTCCCTTGTGCACAGTTTTAAAGAGCAATGTAATGCAACGTTATTAAACAAGACTGCCACTATACAGTGACAGCATTTCTCAGCCCCCCCAGCTCTGTTAAAGACCAGCAAGTTTTTATGGCTGGAGTTGAACTGATCTTTCCGGCCGGAGCCCCCTTTTCTGCAGTGGAAATGCACAGAATGTTTAGAGAATGGACACAGGGAACCTGCACCCTGCACCAGAACTGTGTCAGTGGAAAAGGGGTAGAATGTGAATGCTAAGCGAACCAGAACTAAATGTATCATTTTCTTTTTTTCTGTCCATACCAAAAACACAAGAGAACCAAACAACAAGCATGTAAGACCAGAACAATGTAAAGAATTTTTTTTTTTTTCTGTAGAGCCCTCTAACACCCCGAATGGAAAGAAATGTTACAGTTGTGATGGATTACTATCACAGAACTGCACAAACATTTTGAGCTGTTCAGGGACTGAAGACCGCTGCATTAAAGGTGAGAAGGTTAAAGTGATTTTTTATCTCTTTTTTTTAATCTTATGTATTTGCTACAGTTTTCATACCAATAGCCAGCTTAGACACCTCAGCTTTCATTCATGAATCCACTCATGTTTTCTTTCATCAGCGACTGGTGTAAATCAGACAGTGGTTGCAAAAGGCTGTGCCTCCAAATCTTATTGTGATGGCGCAGCAGCAATTGCTAACCCTAGCCTTGGGAGCATCTCATGTTGTGATGGGAACCTGTGTAACGGTGCTCAGAGTGTCTCCCAGAGCTTCCTGTTCCTCTGCTGTTCTCTGCTCTCCTACTTCCTGCTGCACTGAATCCAGCAGCTCTTCATCCTACAATCAGACACACTGTACTGAATATAGAGCTTGTATTTTTTCTGTACTGGATTTGACCTGGTGTGAGGAATTTAAAACATATACAAAATCTGATTAGTTAAAGGAAACATATATATACAGTTTATGAAATGTTAAATAAAATGTAACGATTACTAAAAAAAAAATGTCATGATCACCTTTGCATTAGTTTCTGGGTTGAATAAAGCTTGCAATGTAAGCATTAAATTGTTGAGCTTGGTAAAGCCTCAGTTTCCTTCTAATCTCCTCCATATCTCTTTAAAATACATCATTCTGTGCAGAAGTCAAATGGGTCTGATGTTTTGTGGTCTGCACCAACTCGAGCATATGATCCGCTCTGTGCTCTCATGTCTCTGGACTGGAGCAGACTGTGGTGCGCTGCGGAGGTTCGCGTGACACTAACGTGAAACCAGACTTCATTCACCTCAATGGAAAGCATATTTACACTGTCTGAATCGTTCCCTATCCCCTATGTAGTGCACTACCCCGCTAGAAATTTTACGTTCCCAGAACATTCTCAGAACGTCCCCACTGGTATTAAGGACGTTGTCTAGTAACGTTCCCAGAACGTTCAGAGACGGTCACGATGTGGAGTTCTTTTAAGGTTTGGGGAACGTTATTTGGTGGACCTTCAGGGAACATTCAGGATGTTCTGGGAATGTTTAGGGGACTATTACTATAGGACTTTCTGTTAACTGCCCAAATGTCCTCTTTGTAACGTTCTCGCGCGACCATAAAATAACCAAAATAGAACATCCCCCTAAACTATCGGGACGTTATTAAATGACCAACAGAGGACCGTGGGAACGTTCAGTTAATGTCCCAAATATCTTGTTTGTAACGTTCTTTTTTGACCATAAAATAACCAAAATGGAACGTCCCCCTAAAATCATAAGGAACCTTGAACTGCAGCACTTTCATTACCAAAAGTTTTAGGAACATCCCAAAAGTTCTATAAAGGTTTGAAATTTTCGTCACCTTTAGAGAACTTAGGCAGTGTTGCGCAAGGTCCTGAGAACGTCGCCTTCTACGTGGGTATTCCGTTCACCATGTAGAAAATAGTAATGTTTGAACAGTGACCAATTTCAGCAGCAGCTTCACCGACTGTAGGGGGCGGGACACTTTAGATTCTAGCCCTTTCGAGCGTGAGTTTAAAATATTCTAACTGACGCCCCAGAGTGAGTTTTTTTAAGGCGACCGTTATTTTATAACGTTTGCCCTTATTGTTTCCATGGCGACGCTTCGTGCGTCACGTACACTGAACGCAGCAACAATAACACTATGACAGATAAATCTCTATTATTTTGTTTTTCCTTTTTTATTTAGAATATTCACAAACTTGCTTACCACGTCATCAACTATCTGATATTCCGATCCTCAAATATGTGTAAGTGAGTGTATTTTGTCGTTTAAAAACTTTTATAAATGATCTTTATCTTGATCTATAGAGGGTATGCATCGACGTCACTTTCCCGCCGGAACGCGCTCCCTCAGCTGGACTGAGTGGCAAAAAAACCTGCTGCGTGACTGGATTTAATAGGGAAACTGCGAAAATGCGAGTAAAACAAACGATTACACTAAAGATTGGACTCGAAAGTGTTTCTTACAACTTGTCAAATAAACCTAATCCATGGATATTGATATGCAGCCAGGAGTCACGTTTCCTGACATTTATATGTGCCTGATTTCGATGGCGGGGAAATACATAAAGCAAATCTGCCTGTGAATATTTTATATAACTACAATATAGGTAGGTTTAAATCCGAGTAATCACTTATATCAATGTTATATATATATCGTCATATTGTCCAGCCCTAAAACATATAATTTTATAGTATAGTTTTTGTCAGTGTTGTTTATAAACACACAATTATGCAGAATATAAGATGGAAAATATTTAATTGATGACTTGTCAACACAATATATAACAATACAATATATACGGTATGATTTTACCTCAAAATCCAACAATTTCCCACTGAGCAAATTACGTCCAGAAGACGTCTTTTTCAGGTCTTGTCTCAGGTTGAAAAGACGTCCACTGAGGGGCCAGAATGAAAGTTTTTATGACGTCTTTTTTGGACGTCTTCTGGACATCCGATATAGACGAACACGCACAATCACCAAAGGAGAAAAATCACAATTTTTAAGCCACCATCGTGGAGATGAGTGTTTGCTTTAGTTGGGCTCTTGACCCTTGCCTTATTAATATTAGAGTTTGTTTGGGCTGTTAACTCAGTCATAACAGCCAGACAAGCAAAGAGAAATGATCAGGTGTTAGTTATGGACTCACATAATCATTATTAGACCTGAATCACTGAACTCATTTAGAGCCCAATCTCTGAGTTAGATTTACATTATTGATTACAGCATCACTGTGATTCTACAGCAGAAGATCAGCTTTATCAATATAATATAAAGGATTTCACAAACAGTTGTTCTGATCAACTCTGAACATTAGAAAACAAGCTACTAAAAAGTCACATAAACAGAACAAAATAAAATATGAGAATAAAGGAAATTACTAAAACAATTAAGCTCATAATTTATTCATGCAGCAATGCATGATGGGAGCCATGGATGAATTTTGATTGGTTGCTCCCAGAATGCATTGCAACATGCTTTTTGATGGTCACCACTGTTGAGATTCACAGGCTGATTCTTGATGTCTGTGTGTGCCTAAGAGAAATTTTTTTTTTTTTTGCTCAGAACAACTGTTTGTGAAATCTTTTATATTATATTGATAAAGCTGATCTTCTGCTGTAGAATCACAGTGATGCTGTAATCAATAATGTAAATCTAACTCAGAGATTGGGCTCTAAATGAGTTCAGTGATTCAGGTCTAATAATGATTATGTGAGTCCATAACTAACACCTGATCATTTCTCTTTGCTTGTCTGGCTGTTATGACTGAGTTAACAGCCCAAACAAACTCTAATATTAATAAGGCAAGGGTCAAGAGCCCAACTAAAGCAAACACTCATCTCCACGATGGTGGCTTAAAGATTGTGATTTTTCTCCTTTGGTGATTGTGCGTGTTCGTCTATATCGGATGTCCAGAAGACGTCCAAAAAAGACGTCATAAAAACTTTCATTCTGGCCCCTCAGTGGACGTCTTTTCAACCTGAGACAAGACCTGAAAAAGATGTCTTCTGGACGTAATTTGCTCAGTGGGACAAAATGATAACTGCAAATCCATGTTTCTCTGCCTGGAGTCCAGATGTTTCTGTGAATTGCAGTGATCCATTTGCTTCTTTTTTTCTGTAGCTTTCGGCAGTCTTTAAATATATACCTCAGGTTTTGTGTCAAAGCTATTTGTACAGTCAATCACAAGCTCTTTCCCGTTTTGGATGTGTTTTGTGTGTTTTTCGCGACATTCACCCTGAAAACCAATGCTGCTACTCAGTCTTTGTGCCACTCAGTGGGCGTAACCGCAGTCGTAACGGTCGACGGTGACGCCACGTGCATACCCTCTATGCGAGATGGGCGCCGCCATCTTATTTTGCACTGCAGTTCGCAGAGTCCTGTCAGTTGGATCTACAGCACATAAATTCATCAGTTTCTCCTGAAATATATGCAAGTAAGTTGCTGGTGAACTGGAAGAATAATAGAGTAAACTTTATAGTTACTTAGGCCCATTATGTGTGTCTGATATGAATAAATGTCGGCAAATTATATTTGAATTCACTGCTGCTTCTACTGATGTCTTGACATCAGTGTGTATTTTATAAACTCTAAATGTATTATTTTACTGGTGCTTATGCATATTTAAATGTATGAAACCTTATAAAAAACATTATGTGGCTGAAAACAGCATAGCTGTGATATATGACAAGTGCTGCGCGCGTCTGTCTCACCCTATGGAAGCATATATGTGTAGCAATATTCAATTTGAAATGTAATATGCAAAATGGCAATGCAATATGTAAAATGGCAATGCATGTCTGTGTTTAAATTTACATTTTCCATTCCATATATGCAATGTTTGGAGCAAAATGATAATTCAAAGTCAATAGCAGAATTTACATTTGCCATTTCCTACACTACGTTTAACAAATAATTTAAACATATATTTTAATGCTTTATAAGTTGCAAAATTAAAATGAAAATGTATTAAAGAAATTATATATGTTTAACACGGTCAAGCCAAAATTGTAGCAAAATTATCATTTAAATGTTATTTTTCTTAATTGCATTTACACTCACAGTGCGATTGCATTTTCATTAAATGCCCCGCAATGAAGTAGCAAAATTCAATGTGGATTTGAAAATGCATTTCCAGCCGATCAAGTTCCCGCCCCGCCCTGTCAATCACTTCATTAAGGCGGGGCCAGGTGTTGGAAACATGGCGGCAGCAGAGTTATGAAGAGCGAGGCATAAACTGGCAGATGATGCTGATCAAGAACAGAAATGTCAATGTTCCCGCAGATGATGCGCTTCTGTCAGTCATAGAACCAGTACGTACGGAAGCCCTAAACGGCCATGGATTATTTTTTTTTTTCTATCTTGTTTTCTCGTGATCACGACTTATTTTCTCGTGATCTCGAGATAACAAAAGTTGTTTTCTCCTGATCACGACTTATTTTTCTCGTGATCTCGAGATAACAAAAGTTGTTTTCTCGTGATCACGACTTAATATTTTCTCGTGATCTCGAGATAACAAGTTGTTTTGTCGTGATCATGACTTAATCTCTGCTCTAAATTACACAAATGTGCCAACAGGTGGCAGTATATGACCAAATATAACTGGTGATGCGCTGTAAATATCCACTTTACTGTATTAGTTCATATTGGCTCAGATTGTACGAGTTTCGGACAGAGAGAGTTTTCGTGATCGCTTTATTTTGTGCAGTATTGTGTGCCTTAAACGATTAACTTAACTGTTAAATGACTGATTATAATTATTTTGCTTGAAAGTGTATCTATCGTAGTTGCCTCACCACAGTTTCACGACTGCAACAGTTCGATGTGATACTAAACTTATTGTTTATTAAAACTAATTTTGATGTCACTGTATAGTATTCTGTTTGAACCTTATTGTGTATCTTTAAGACGCTATTTTAATCATCACAGTTTCAGTGTTCGTTTACCTCACTATGTCACTCAATGTATATAAGAAATATGATTTATAGCCTATGTCATTTAATTCAGTGATAGTGTGTAACCTATTGTATTTTCTACATTTCTTTGTAGGAAACACACATACACATAAACACGCTTCTCAAACAGCATCCCAAAATTGTTTTAGCCTATATCAACTGGATTAAAGTGTAAAATCCTTGGAAATCTGGAGTACTGCACCTCTTTTTAATGGAAGAGGAGGAAGACAGTTAACGCACAGCCTATCCTACATGACGAATAAAAATAACAAACACATTATGTAACATATATATATATATATATATATATATATTTTTTTTTTTAAATGAGTATGGAAAATAAAGTTGGTTTAATCTAAAAGGTTTTATAATTATAGAATAATCTGGCATCTTTCCGAATTGCACTCTGCCTGCGCTTGAGATGCTCTGTTAAATATTATGTTAATTACACAAACAAAATGTTAAGCGTACATTTATTGAACAGTGATTGATTAGCCTATATGTATTTATTTATTGTAAACTTTATTATTAAGTGAAGTAAACATTTAGCTGAAATATCCGCAAGATATAAGAGCGCATGATTTATCCGTTAATCAGATGCGCGTCAAAGTTGTGTTCGTTACTATAGCAACAGTAGAATCCGGGTACAGTGTGTTTCAGAATCAATCACTGTAAAAAGAACTTAAGTCGTGATCACGAGAAAACAACTTTTGTTATCTCGAGATCACGAGAAAATTAAGTCGTGATCACGAGAAAACAACTTTTGTTATCTCGAGATCACGAGAAAATATTAAGTCGTGATCACGAGAAAACAACTTTTGTTATCTCGAGATCACGAGAAAATAAGTCGTGATCACGAGAAAACAAGATAGAAAAAAAAGTAATCCATGGCCGTTTAGGGCTTCCGTACACTTCAGAATCTCACCAGAAGTAATAGGTCATCCGGGGACTTACTGTTTATCGAATACTAATTGGACATATAGTAGGGAAGTATTCAATTTCTGACACTGAAGAGCTTCAAACAAATTGTTTCTTACTCTGAGAAATGAGGTGATATTAAATGTATATTATGAGAAAATGAAAGTGTTTTTTGACCTCAGATGCATGTAAACCTGTTGTAGGAGACAAAATTAGGAGCCTTTTAAATAGCATAATAAGGACATTGCACTTAGCATCATTTATCGGCAGATGGCAGCAGATGATGTTTTGTACCAAAATAACACTTTTGCATCTGCTAAAATCAAACAGCTCAATGCAAAATTAGTTTTCTGGTTTCACAATTATTTTGTATACATTGTCACAGGTTGTAAAGTTTTATCATATATCAGAGAGATCACCAGAAAATATAAACTACAATCTGAACAACTAAACTTCAAGTGAAAATCTTCATCTTCTAGACTCCCGTGATGATTGACTGTGCTTATTGATTACCCTCATTGATAAAACTGATGCTAATTAGCAGTTCAACAAATGGATGACGTAAAATCTGCTGTAGAAAATGTCAAAAGAATTTGAAGGGGACAAAGATCAAATGATCATAGATTACATTTATGTTTGTGGTCAAATCTGTTCTTGTGCATCTGACATGACATTAATATTAACACCTATTATCACAGCAGTCACATGGGTTGCTAAAAATGTTGAGTTTTACAAATGTCTTACACAAACAAATCAATGAAAACAAACAACTGTTTGATCAATTAGAGGTTATCAGATATTTTTGTGCTGCTTTATCCAAATCTAGAGTGAGTCCCCAGTTTAATCAATAACTGAACTTTGACATGGTCCCATTCAGAGCAAAAGACCCGCCATATCAGCAGCACTGACCGTGACATATAGTGACAGAGCTGAAGTCCCATAGGAAAAATTTATTTCTCAGTGGTTGCTTTTCTTAAGCTCATGAGACTTGTGTTGTGATTCTCATATATCACTCATTTTATCAATAGAGTTTCAGATTTTTCTCCTAAAATTCCTTAGGAGAAATAAGAGTAGACAGAAATGAGACATGAGAAATATCTAAAGAAAAAGAGTCAAAACTGAGGAAAACTTACGGGACAGGAACTTACTGTTAAAACTGTTAAAATCACATTCATTTTAGCTGGGATTCAAACTTGTGCTGTCTGAGGAACTGTTGTGTCTCAATGTTGTTGTGCTGTCCACAAGGCTATGGCTCTGACAGAGCTTTCAGGATACTAAGAGCTGATTATTCCCTTATATGTCTCATTTCGGTACATTTTTACTAATATTGTAAATACTGAAACTATTATTTAAATAGCATTATACATTTCAGTCTTCTCTGAAGTTTCAGAAGAGACCTCAGTAACATAACACACTGCACAACAAAATCCCCAAAAGTTAAATCAACTCTGCTCAGAGTACATATGGTCCCTCTCTAAATAGTTAAAATAACACTGAAGCAGAATTAAAGTTAATGAGATAATAAAGCAATTAATTAAGTGATGAGGTTTTTTGACCTCAGATGCATGTAAACCTGTTGTAGGAGACAAAATTAGGAGCCTTTTAAATAGCATTATAAGGACATTGCACTTAGCATCATTTATCAGCAGGTGGCAGCAAATAATATTTTGTACCAAAATAACACCTTTGCATCTGCTAAAATCAAACAGCTTAATGCAAAATTAGTTTTCTGGTTTCACAATTATTTTGTATACATTGTCACTGTATTCTGAATGTATTAATTGCAATTGTCACAGGTTGTAAAGTTTTATCATATATCAGAGAGGTCACCAGAAAATATAAATTTCTGAACAACTAAACAAAACTGGCTTCAAGTGAAAATCTTCATCTTCTAGACTCACGTGATGATTGACTGTGCTTTTTGATTACCCTCATTGATGAAACTGATGCTAATCAGCAGTTCAACAAATGCATAACGTCAGATCTTGATAGATTTAATGTCTGTTAACTTCAGTTGATTTCATCTAAGGCTGTGGTTGAAGTCAGTTGTAGATCTTGTGTTTCTCTTTTCTTCGGTGATTCTGCTTGTTAACAGCAGGTGTTCATCAATAATGCTCAATCGTCACTTAATTAATTGCTTAATTATCTCATTAACTTTAACTCTGCTTCAGTGTTACTTTAATACTATTTAGAGAGGGACCATATGCAAAGCTAATTTAACTCTGGGGATTCTACTGTGTGTGCTCATACTTTTCTCCTCAGCTAGAGAATCTGAAGCTCTCACATTTTGAAGATTCACAAGATCTCAACATCACACTCTGTGCTCAGACTTTTCTCTTAATGTTAGAATTTTTTGGGCTGCTGTAACTGAGTTATAACCAAGCGGCAACCTCCCCCAGTCTCTCGTGAAGCCAATACGGAAGTGACTTAAACTGCGATTCATTGACTGGCCGCTAGGGACAGGCTCCAAAAGAGAGCAGAATCTCATTGAGTTCCATGTTAAATTGGCCAAGTTTACAGCAGAAAAAAACATGTTTACAAGTTGGTTCAAATTGTGGTTTTGGTCTATACTGCTAATTTTGCCCTTCATGACAACTGTGAGGGGGGTGAATTTTTTTCTAACTCATTCTTTTCAATTATATTAAGCCTTAAATTTCTGCATAATTAAGGGCGTGGTCACTTGAGTGACAGGTAGATGCCGCTGCTGTCTGTGATCCGTCACTTTACCTCAGTTAATTCCAGCCGCTGAATTTGGCATCTTAGCCGTATTTGTGCTCGATTATTTTATACAATTATAAAATATGGCTTGCTGCATAATATTCGAGACTGATGTGTGTCTGTGTAGATGTGCATGCATGCGGAAGATAAACAGAATACGTTGTTGGATCGTGACATTTTGTTTGTGAGATTTACTACAATGACAATGGCGGGAGGATATACAACTCTGACAGCACTGCTTGGATATTATAACTAAAACTGCTGCACTATTTTGAAAAAATATACTTTGGACACGGCTCATTTGTTTGTTAGATACGATTGTATACAGTTTTACAACATAAACGCTGCTCAGATTGCATTATTTCTTGAAGAACGATGACAGAGAGCAGATCATTACATATTTCATGGACAAAAAGTACTGTTTTTGTTTTGCAATGGACATTTATATTTTACCCAACTGCCACAGATTGGATTCATCTCGCGATCTCTATTATAAAGGTATGAAGTCCCATTTTAATTTTCCATGTTGTTATTTGCACACCCAACACAAATTACTGGTGTTGGAGCATCTATATCTTTTAAAAAAACACCGTAGATTGACAGTAAACCTTTAGAACTTTCTGATGATAAAACTTATCTTCATTAATATTTTAGATCGTATCTAAGATAGATAGCTCCTTTGCTGCTAACATGGTCACCTCGAGCTAGGCGGGCGTGGTTTCAGCAAACCAGTCACATCAGCTCAAACCACCTCCCCGCCTCTTTGCCCATTTTCAGTTATCCGGGAGTGACGTGCGGTGACGCGCAGCTAAGATGGCCGCAGCCTCATTTACGCGTCAAAACTTTTTTTTTTTTTTTTTTTTTTTTTTTTTTTTTGACAAAAATGATTCTGAACATTGAACACAATATAGAACAATACAACTTCACAGGACAGAGTCATCTATTCTCAACCAAATCAAAAAGAAAAGAGCAAAGGAAAAAAAAAAAAAAAAAAAACAGCAACAAAACAGAGATAAAATAAAGCAATAAAAATAAAAATATTTCTTTCTTTTTCCTATTGACAAATTCAGGATACATAAAATTTGGATTACATAGTGGGGACATTACAATATAAAGAATTCTTCCATAAAATTTAACAGGATGTCATTCTTTTTACTCTTAATTAATTTTAATGACTTGTTCAGCGATTCCATCTCTTTTAAAAATAAATCGCATTTAGGGGTACATTTTGCAAATTTTTGTTTATGAATATAATATTTACCATGCAAAATGTAAAAGTTCACCACAAAATCAAACATTTTGCTTCTATTTGTGAAAGAACACATAACGTCTTTTAGAGATAATTTATAATTCACATTTCTAGGGGCAAAAAGAAAAGCACTAACATCAAACCAGAATTTTAAAGATAAATCACAGTTGTAGAACAAATGAGCCAAGTCTTCCTCATGTACATTGCAAAAAGAGCATTTGCTGTCAATATCCATGAATTTTGATAACAAAGCTTTACATGGGTAGATTTTATGAAGTATTTTAAAATGTACCTCTTTAACTTTATTCAGCATACAGAATTTATATGGATTTAGCCATGCCTTTTTCCAATTAATATCAGTGATTTGTGCATTCCAAAAAAATTTCCCTCTAGGAGAGAGTTTATGATTGGATTGAAAAATTAATCTGATTTGTTTGTTATTACAGGACTGAGAAAATAGTTTTATGCCATCAACAATTAACTCAGGAAGTTTCCTTTCATTACTTCCAAAAGTAAGGTGACTTTTCATTAAATGTTTCAACCCATTTGGAATAGCTTTCACAACTAGCTGAAACTGTTTAAATGGAATGGGGAAATTGTAGGTAAACATAAAATCTTCATAAGACAAAACATTTCCATTTTCATCAAACAAATCCATCACAAAGTATATATTTTTTTCAAACCATTTGTGTAAAAATAAAGATTTATTCCTAGATGTAATGAGACAATTATTCCAGAGAAGCATTTTGTGAGGAGAAAAATTGTGGTGGTAACAAATTTTCCAAGCTAATAACACTTGCTGGTAAAATCTGGATAGTTTAATTGGTAGTTTACCAGGCAGATAGTTACATCTCAGTAGAAAAGATAAACCTCCAAGTTTTTTGAAAATAGACTGAGGAATAAAAAACCATAATGAATTTTCATTTCTTTGACAGTTTCTTAACCAATTAAGTTTAAACGTATTGTTAATATCAAAAAAATCTTACAACTCTAACCCACCATCAGCTCTTTTGCCAGATATAATATCCTTTTTTAATTTGGAAGGTTTATTTTTCCAAATAAAGTCAAGAAAGGTTTTATTAATTTCTTTGGAGGTTTTATCACTGACATAAAGGGATAGAGCTGGGTAAACAAATCTGGAAAGACCCTCAGCTTTGGAAAGCAACACTCTCCCAAACAAAGTCTTTACGCGTCAAAACTGCTGTTCAGAAATCTATGGGTGACGTCACGGACACTACGTCCATATTTTTTTACAGTCTATGGATATAACAGCCTAACAACTAAAGAGAAAAAATGATCAGGTGGTATTGGTTATATTTTTACACAATCATTATTTGATCTGAATCACTGAACTAATTTAGAGTCCAATCTCTGAGTTAGATTTACATTATTGATTACAGCAGCACTGTTTTTTCAAAATAATCCAAAGGTTTTATCAAAAGTTGTTCTAAATAAAAAAAAAAATGCTCAGTAAGACACACAGAGATCAAGAATCAGCCTGTGAATCTCTACAGTGGTGACTGTCAAAAAGCATGTTGCAATGCATTCTGGGTGCCACCAATCAAAATTCATCTATGGCTCCCATCATGCATTTCATGCATGAATAAATTATTAGCTTGTCTTAGTAATTTTCTTTATTCTCACTATTTTATTTTTTTCTGTTTATATGTGACTTTTTAGTAGCTTGTTTTCTAATGTTCAGAGTTGATCTGTTTATCAGAATGTTGCTTGTCACCATTGTTGAGATTCACAGGCTGATTCTTGATGTCTGTGTGTGCCTTAAAGAAAGATTTATTTTTTTGATCAGAACAACTTTACATTACATTATACATTAAAGGTCCCGTTCTTCATGATCCCATGTTTCAAACTTTAGTTAGTGTGTAATGTTGTTGTTAGAGTATAAATAAAATCTGTAAAATTTTAAAGCTCAAAGTTCAATGCCAAGCGAGATATTTTATTTAACAGAAGTCGCCTACATCGAACGGCCAGTTTGGACTACATCCCTCTACTTCCTTCTTTAATGACGTCACTAAAACAGTTTTTTGACTAACTTCCGCCCACAGGAATACACAAAAAAAGGGGGCGTGGTCTTGTTGCGCTCCCACAGAGAAGAGCAAGAGTTGCGTTTGTAGAGTGTGTTTGTCGCCATGTCGTCGAAACGCTGTTATTTTCATCCCGCAGTCCAATCACCTTTGTTTGGCCTTCCCAGGGACGCTGTACTTAGAGATCAATGGTTATAATTTATGTTTAACTCGGTTCCCGAAAATTATAATTGTGGTATCCTTACTGCAATAGTTAATGTTGGACTGCAGTGCACATAATGGCCACAAGAGGGGACTATGTTTATGTATATGGCTGTTTTCCGTATGAGGTACTCTTCTGAGTGAGTGCTAACGTTGTACATTTTCTGTCGCTGCTTGTGGAGATTAAAGAGTTCAGTCTTTCGGGAATTATTGTCTTTTGTGTTCATTCGGCACGACACCACAATAATCCACATGTAAAACTATGTGCAGCACACGTTATGGTAAGAGGCGTGACCTTTCCGGGCAAGGAGCGCTCTCTATGGCTCTGGGTATGCTAAGCTGCTGTCGAATCACAACACAGGAACCGCTGGCACAATCAGAACTTGTTACGTATTTCTGAAGGAGGGACTTCATAGAACAAGGAAGTCATCAGCCCGTTTTTATGACAGTGGAAACAGCGGTATACAGATAAGTAAATTATGTGAAAAATACTGTGTTTTTTTACACGCGAAACATGAACACATGTTATATTGCACACTATAAACACAATCAAAGCTTCAAAAAACCACGAAAAACGGGACCTTTAAAGACTTTTGTTTTATGTCATTTTTTACTTTTTTATAATATATATTGGGCAATCTTGCACAAATCACTTCAGTGTTACAAACAGTTTTTATCACATCATTTGAGTTTATTATTTTTTTTCTCAAATAACATTTAAATTCCAAAAACAAGTAGAAGCAAATGCTTAAATCACTTTAATGCAGTCATTTGATCATTAAAACAGACATGTTGATCTCTTCAGAAATGTTTTCCAAAAACACCTGCAGTTACTGATAATCAACTCAACAAAAGTCAAGGGTCAAGAGCTAAACTAAAGCAAATGCTGATCTCCACAATGGTGACCTCAAACCAAACATTTTCAATAAGACATCAACATCTAAACCTCTGTTAATTCTCAGTAAAAGCTTCTGTAAACGTGTGACAGAAACAAAAAAGTCAGTCTGGTTAGTAATAAGTGAAGCTGGTAATGCTGTTTGTGGAGTTGTTTAATCAGATCTTCAGAGATTTCATGATTTTTATCTTCAATTGATTTAATCTATGTCAGTTGTAGTTCTTGTGTTTCTCTTTTCTTCAGTGATTCTGCTTGTTAACAGCACATGTCCATCATTAAAGCTGAGTCATCCCTTAATTAATCACTTAATTATATTATTAACTGTCAGGGTTGGAGCTAAACTCTGCTGGAATGTGGATCTCAAGGTCCGGATTTGAGGAGGGGGGGGGGTCTACAGAATCCCCCACAGGCGCTCAAGAGTGTTAAGATTGAGTGCAATACATTTCCACAGAAGGGTTTTCACCTTGGGTTTCTCAGAAAGGTTTTTCAGAATGCATATCCTCATTGTTATGTTGAAAAAATGCCCAACAATGCAGGGAATGAGGAAAGGGTAACATCCTCTGTTTCAAGTTTGTGTATTAAATTACACAGTGGTGTGGGAATTCATGACAGCATTGATAAAGCACACCTCCCTCACACCTTCAACATCCCTATATAAGAGCTTTACTACCACTGAACTTCACTGTGGAAATCAGGCACTTCTCACTGTACTCCTCCTCTAGCAACACCAGAACATTTTGGATGCTGTTAGATCCAAAATGATTGATTTGGTCTCATGAGACCAGAGTACTGATTCCCAGAATCTATATTTTGTAAATATGGGTGTTGGAAATGGCTAACTGACTTTATTGTGCTTTGGCTACAGTAGGTAGTTCCAGTGGGAACAACAACCATGCATGTCATTTCTGCAGGCTGCATCCTACTCTGTGAGATAAACAGTGACTCTTTTCATAGCTTTTGCTGGCTCGCTTGGTATTTCGCCAGATCTCTCTCTAGCAAAAAAATCCCTCATCACTAAATGAAAGCTTAAAATGAAGGCCTGATTATTTAGTGGCCTTGTCACAAGTCCATTGTATGTACAAGTTCATGACAAATTGCCATATCTGTCCTGTTTAATTCATGGATGATGAGCTCCTTAAATGCCCTGATATTTAATAGGAAGTGTTGCTCAACTCGTCTCTTCAGAATCCCCCACAGACACTCAAGAGTGTTAAGATTGAGTGCAATACATTTCCACAGAAGGTTTTTCACCTTGGGTTTCTCAGAATGAATATCCTCATTGTTATGTAAAAAAAAAAAAAAGCCCAACAATGCAGGGAATGAGGAAAGGGTACACAGCAAAATAACCAGAGTTAAATCAACTCTGCTCAGAGTACATTTGGTCCCTCTCTAAATAGTGTTAAAATAACACTGAAGCAGAGTTAAAGTTAATGAAATAATTAAGCAATTAATTGATGATTGAGCAATAATGATAAACACCTGCTGTTAACAAGCAAAATCACTGAAGAAAAGAGAAACGCAAGAACTACAACTGACTTCAGTCACAGCCTTAGATAAAAACTGAAGAAACTGAAGATAAAAATCATTAAATCTCTGTAGATCTGATTAAACAACTCCACAAACAGCATTACCAGCTTCACATATTACTAACCAGATTGACTTATTTTCTCATGTCTACAGAATTGATAATTAACAGAGGTTTATTGGTCAAGAAAAGAAAAGAAAAAGATGCCACCATCAAGGAGATCAGCTTAATTTGGGCTCTTGATCCTTGACTTTCTATGCTAGATTTTTTTCTCCACAGCAACAACCATGCATGTCATTTTTGCAGGCTGCATTTTACTCTGTGAAATAAACAGTCAGTCTTTTCATAGCTTTTGCTGGCTCTGAGACACTCCCTTGGTATTTCTCCAGCTCTTTGTCTAGCAAAAAAATCCCTCATCACTAAATGAAAGCTTAAAATGAAGGCCTGATTATTTCAGGGGCCTTGTCACAAGTCCATTGTTTCTGAATCTCTGTTACTTTTGCTATATTTTTACACTTAAAACAATGATTTGGTAATGCTCTTGTCCTCTCTTGTGCTAAGAAATAAGTCTCCTGACAGTTCTCTCTCAAGTGTTTCGATTGTTGTCAGCATTAAGTCCGAGAATGATTCAGTGGGCTATATAACACTTTTAATTGTCAAGAAATTATTTCTCTTTAAATGTTTTGGTTCAACATACTTAGCTATTGATCAAAAATTGCCTTAAACTTACACAAGAAAAAAATTATTTCATTTTATTTAGTATCTTTTAGGAGGGTGTACTCATTTTTGTTAAATGACATTTTATCACCTTGATAAGAAAATCTTATTTTCCTAAATACTTTTGACATGCTTATTTGGTAATTGATTAAGCAGACATTATATCTCTAAAGAACCCTAACATGTCTTCAAAGTAATTGAGTAATTGCTGACTTTGAGAAGTTTCAGAGGGGGTGTACTCATTTATCCTGTGCACTGTATTTCGATCACCTCCCCATCAAAGATGGATGTACGAAATAAAATAAAAAATTACAAAAAGTTTTGACGTGTAGAAATTTTACGATCCCAGAACACTCTCAGAGCGTCCACACTGGTGTTAAAGATGTTGCCTAGTAACGTTCCCAGACGGTCATGATGTGGAGTTCTTTTAGGGTTTGCGGGACGTTATTTGGCGGACCTTCACAGAACATTCAGGACGTTCTCTGTATGTTTAGGGAACTATTTTATTTGGAAATGTTCTCAGAATGTCCCTGCTGCCCTTGTCAAAAAATTTCATTGAAAATTAGAGCTAAATTGACTAACAAAAGTGGCTGTTCAAACTAAAACTAATGTTTCTGTCTTACAGAAAGAAAGAAAAAAGCTCTTCACAGGTATTTGTGAACTGAGAACTCCACATCGTGACCGTCTCTGAACATACTGGGAACGTTACTAGACAACGTCCTTAACACCAGTGTGGACGTTCTGAGAATGTTCTGGGAACGTAAAATTTCTAGTGGGGTAACCTGTAACCTAGTAACATTCCCAGAACGTTCAGAGACAGTCACAATGGGGAGTTCTTTTAAGGGTTGGGGGACGATATTTGGTGGACCTTCAGGGTAATAAAGGTTAAAATAGTCAACATGACTGCAGTGGTTCAACCTTAATGTTGTGAAGCGATGAGAATACATTTTGTGTGCAAAAACAAAACAAAAATAAATACTTTATTTAACAATTGTCATCAATCATACTTGAATTACTTGAACACCCTTTTAAAAAGCATTATGTGTCCACAAACTTTTGGAACAGAGTTTCTCAAAACACAAACAATGTTTTGCTGAAATCTACAGAATCATATTTCTTAACCTCAGAGCTCATACATGTTATTTTTACTTTCAGAAACATACTGTTGCACTTTATTTCACAGCTAGGCAAAAAAAACTTGAATAATAACAACATGACCGTGAATCCTCGGAACACCACTGCAAAATGTAATTAAGTAAAAACACAAGTATTCAGTTTAAATTGCACTCAAAGACTCAAGTAAAGTACAAATACCCCAAAATAATATGTTACTTGTCAAACACCCAGCGTTTGTTAGGTAGGTTATATTGTGAATTTGTATCCATGTGTTTAATGTGTTTGGCAACAGTTGGCTAGACAAACTAGACAGTCTGTTTGAGTGAAATAAGAATGTGAACTATTCATAGACTGGTTCCTCGACAACATGTCATATCAGTTGTACCTTTAGCATTATTTTGTGTGTGACAGTCAGTTCCAAAGATTTAGCAAACACAATACCAATGTTTTTGAAAACCAAAAAACAAGTCTGCTCTGTGAATTTATTTTTTTTTTGTTTTGTAAAGCTGCATGCTTTAGCTGGTTAGCAATTAAATGCATGGTCTAGCTTAATATAAAACAAAATATCTAAAACATATGCTAATTAAAAACTTTGAGCACAGTAGTTTGTGGTGGGTGTAAATCAACAAGTTATACATTGTTTTTATCACATTGTGAACACATTGTTACTTAGGGCCGTTCACACCAAGAACGGTAACAATAAAAACAACTCTATTAGTGTCCACACCAGCAAACGATATGTTTATTCTAAGTGCACGCTTATGTCCTGTGCTGTTTTAAATGCTCAAGCTCAATCTTATAGTAGGATAGATTTTGATTGGCTCAATAGCCCTATTCGGACGGGACTAGTTTTCCAAACGACGTTTGAGTAACAATTCTTATCAACCTACGTCTGTGATTTTATGTACGGATTCGGACGGGACTAACATCTCCGTGTTTATTACCGAGGTAGGAGTGTCTGTGTTTTACATGTGGGCATTTCAGAAGATCACGTGTTCAGAATGCGTGGATTGCGTATGGTCATACATTTATCATCATTATTTAATAGAACTGGGTTCTTTATAATAAACCCACTGGAATAAAAAGTTTTAACTTATATAATTTACACGTTATGTAATTAAGTGCAGAAATGAAAGTAATCTTACCTGAAACTGATATTACAGTAAGCCAGTCTTAACAGTTTACGTGATTTGGCTCTTCTTGTTGTTTTATTTTTTTTGATTTCTTCGCAGTGTAACTTACCAAACACATCTACATCCATTATCGGTGTGCAAAAAGCAGAAACTTGAATACCGGCGCGATAGCGAGAGATTGTACGGTAGTTCACGTTGACCAAAACACACAAGAAAAAGCGTTTTGGAAAAAACATTTTCGGAAATCACAGACATTCGCATTCGGACGGGATTAGATTTCTCTGAGGACCGCCGAGTTTGACGAAAAACAGTAGGTAATTTGCTCTGGAATTTTTACAGAGGTCGTGTGAGAAAAAGACAGACATGCAGATTCGGACGGGATTAAAATCTCAAAGTACGTCTGTGAAACAGAAATTTCTCTAACGTCCCCCTGTGAAACTAGTCCCGTCCGAATAGGGCTTATGTTTTAATTATTCATTAGCTGAAAAAATAAATGAATAAATAAACAACATAATTTCTCTGTGCCGTTGTCATCATAGTTGTGGTGTGACTTCATGGCTATTCATATTTATAGAAATTCTAAGGACTATATCTTTATAGTTTTTATTATCGTCCTTGGTGTGAAGAGACCTTGGGATAGTTCACTCAAAAAAAAAAAAAAACAATGTGTTTTGTCATGCAGGTTTGTAAACATGAGGGTGAGTAAATTATGGCAGAATTTCAATTTTATGAGATGACCTTTCCTTTTAAATATAGTTTTCTTATAAAGAACAACATTCATTTCCACACTAGACCCCTGTGCTGAAGTTGTAATATTGGGAAGTAAATAATTAAATCTTCTGTTTTTATTTCATTATCTTTCTGTTAAACTTTCATTTTCTCATGAAGATCCTCCCCTTTTGATAAGATATAAATGAGCACTGAAGCAGGTGCAGTATTTCATTCTCCTCCTGATCAAAGATGGATCTGCAAATCTCAGTTTTTCTTCTCTTCGTTCTTTTCACTGCAGGTACAAAGACAAATAATGTTTGTTTTTAATGTTATTAAATACAAATATAGATAATTGATGTTTCTCTCTCTCTCTGTCTATCTATTTTTATTATTAAAGCACACTCTCTCAGCTGTAATCAGTGTGCGTTGGGCTCTTGTACACAGCAAACATGCTCCAATGGATCTACCAACTGCTTCGGTTTAACATGCTGGTAAGTCCAGTATGATGGATTGAAAATGATTGATATAATTGGCTGATGGAGATGCTGCTATCATTTATTTGTGCTGTGTCTTATAAATTATGTTGATCTAATATGTAGAACTCAGCACAGAACAGCTACTTTTATGGGCAGAATTTATAATTGTACACATAAAATACTGAAATTCATTGTTTTCCCTCAAATTCCATAATATATTATATATATATTTTTTGGGGGGAAAAAATTAACATTACGTTTGTCTTTTCTCTCTGCTTTTCAGTAAATACTACTGTAACTAAGGTAAGAGGTTGTGATCCAGCAAGTACCTGTGCAAATGGGTCCCTCAGCTTCAGCTCTTTAAAGGTCTCTACTTCCTGCTGTAACACAGATCTGTGTAACACCCAAGATGCTCCAGGTATTGTATTGTGCAGTCAACAGTCATAAAGCACAAAATAATTGTGGTTGGACTTTCTATTGGGGACTGTGACGTCAGCCAAAAAGTGATGTTGCTTCAGGGTTTGTTCACACTTGGCAAGTTTGGTTCAGTTAAAACAAATGTGACTGCTTAAGATAATCTTAAAGGTGCCATAGAATTGAAAATTGAATTTACCTTGGCATAGTTGAATAACAAGAGTTCATTACTTGGAAATGACATACAGTGAGTCTCAAACACCATTGTTTCCTCCTTCTTATGTAAATTTGATTTGTTTAAAAGACCTCCGAAGAACAGGCGAATCTCAACATAACACTGACTGTGACGCAACAGTCGGGATCATTAATATGTACGCCCCCAATATTTGCATATGCCAGCCCATGTTCAAGGCATTAGACAAGGGCAGCCAGTATTAACGTCTGGAGCAGCACAGCAGAATCATCAGACTAGGTAAGCAAGCAAGAACAATAGCGAAAAATGGCAGATGGAGCGATAATAACTGACATGATCCATAACATGATATTTTTAGTGATATTTGTAAACTGTTAAATGTGGTTAAAGTTACCATCGTTTATTACTGTATTCACGAAGACAAAATTGTCGTTATTTTCATTTTTTAAACACTTGCAGTCTGTATAATTCATAAACACGACTTCATTCTTTATAAATCTCTCCAACAGTGTAGCATTAGCAGTTAGCCACGGAGCACAATCAAACTCATGCAGAATCAAATGTAAACATCCAAATAAATACTATACTCACATAATCCGACGCATGCATGCAGCATGCGTGACAAACACTTTGTAAAGATCCATTTTGAGGGTTATATTAGCTGTGTGAACTTTGTTTATGCAATGTATTATAGAGTCCCGAGCTCGGGGGCGGGGGAGCATTTATAATGATGCCCCAAAATAGGCAGTTAAAAAAAATGAATAAAAAAAAATCTATGGGGTATTTTGAGCTGAAACTTCACAGACACATTCAGGGGACACCTTAGACTTATATTACATCTTGTGAAAAAGCGTTCTAGGGCACCTTTAAGAACATCTAAGTGTACTCAACTGTGCTATTTTGAGACAACATGAGTATGTGCTTTTAACATACTGTCTCTGTATTTATAAAAAAAAAATATTAATTACCACTTGCAGTACACTTGAACCTGTGTATGAAAAGAAAATGAAAGATGGGTTCAAGTGTACTGCAAGTGGCAATTAAATAGATTTTTTAATACAAAGATGTTAAATATATGTTAAAAGCACATTTGTGACCCTGCAAAACCAGTCATAAGTCACACAGGTATATTTGTAGCAATAGCCAACAGTACATTGTATGGGACAAAATTAGCGTTTTTTCTTTTATGACAAAAATCATTAGGATATTCACAAGTTCACATATACATATAATTAGATAGAATAAAGTAATGCATATTTGGCGTGCTGTCCAGGGGGAGGGCTCCAAGCTTGGAATTTTGGCCCGAACCCAGAGTACTCCCCCCGGATGTGGTTATGAGAGATAGAACCAGAAGTGAGGAGATGGGGTGGTGGAGGGATGCTGATAAACTGTCAGTCGAACAGAGGTAAGTCTGCACTATATATACCTCTGTTCGTTGATTAGCTGAATGCTTTCCACTTGTGATAATTAGTCTAATTATCTGCACCCTCTCCTCCTGAATTTTGTTAATAAAACATCATTTTTAAGTAAAGATCATGTTCAATGAAGATATTTTGTAAACTTGCTACCTTAAATATATCAAAATTTAATTTTTGTGAGTGGATATGTGTTGCTAAGGACTTCGTTTGGACAACTTTAAAAAACGATTTTCTCAATATTTAGATTTTTTTGCACCCTCGGATTCCAGATTTTCAAATATTGTTATCCTAACAAACCATACATCAATGGAAAGCTTATTTATTCTGCTTTCAAATGATGTATTAATCTCAATTTCATAAAACTGACTCTTATGACTGGTTTTGTGGTCCAGGGTCACATTTTAGGTCATATTCATGGCGTCTCAAAATAGCACAGTATAGAGTACACTTAGATGTTCTTAAGATTATCTTAAACAGTACTACAGAAGAATTTTTATTATATTGAGTACAAAACTGAACATGAAAATGAAGCACTTTTATACATTAAGGAAGTGTACAATTTTTCATCTGTGGTGTGTTGTTCACCTGACTATATAAACCATCTAAAATCACTTCTGTTTTGCTGTTCATAATACTGAGAGTGATTCTAGCATACTGGCAGCTTGCATAAACTCCCGATATGTAAACTGTCCTTTTCAGAGATAAATTGAAACAGAAATCATTGATTCGCTCATTCTCTCACATGCTGAGTCTCTCTTGTGCAGTTTTAAAGAGCAATGTAGTGCAACGTTATTAAACTGCTGAACGAGACCGCCATAGACAGTGACAGCATTTCTTCAGTGACAGAACCAAGAGAACTGAACAATAAGTGTGAACACACTGGAAAGTTATTCTAATTTTACAAAAGATTATGAGGACAAAAGTTTTCATTGGAACAATGTTGTGTGCACAATAAGACCAGACCAATGTAAAGAAAGCATTTTCTTTCTGTAGAGCCCTCTAACACCACGAATGGAAAGAAATGTTACAATTGTGATGGAGCAACAATAAAGAACTGCACAAACGTTTTGAGCTGTTCAGGGACTGAAGACCGCTGCTTTACAGGTGAGGAGGATGAAGAGATTTGTTTATCTTTTTTTTGTTGTTGTTAATCTTATGCATTTGCTACATATTTCATACCAATAGTCAGCTTAGACATCTCAGCTTTCATTCATGAATCCACTTCTGTTTTCTTTCATCAGTGACTGATGTAAATCAGACAGTGGTTATAAAAGGCTGTGCCACCAAATCAGTTTGTGATGCAGCAGCAGCTGCACTTAGTATTTTTAATCTTGCGAACGCCACTTGTTGTGAGGGGAACCTGTGTAACGGTGCTCAGAGTGTCTCCCAGAGCTTCCTGTTCCTCTGCTGTTCTCTGCTCTAGTACTTCCTGCTGCACTGAATCCAGCAGCTCTTCATCCTACAATCAGACACACTGTACTGAATATAGAGCTCATATTTTTATCTGAACTAGATTTGACCTGGTGTGAGGAATTTAAAACAATATACAAAATCTGATTAGTTACATTTTACATTTTACATCATATATTTTATGAAATATTAAATAAAACGTAACAATCACTGAAATAAAACGTAATGATCACTTTTGCATTAGTTTCTGGGTTTATTTTTAATAAAGCTTACAATGCAAGCATGAAAAAATGAAATTTGTTTAACCCCTTAAAGGAACACTCCACTTTAACCCTAACCCTAACCCAGACCAATGGAAAATGAAAAGTTGCGATTTTCTAGGCCGATATGGCTAGAAACTTTGCAGCCGTACCATGGGTGCAGCAGGCACAATGATATTACGCAGCCATGGTACGGCAGCAAAGTTCCTTGATTATTATGCCGGAATGAGAGTATAGTTCCTAGCCATATCGGCCTAGAAAATTGCAACTTTTCATTTTCCGTCAGTCGAGGTACATGATGTAACTACAGAGGAGTAAAGTTTTAAATAGGAAAAATATCAAAACTCTTTGGTCATTTTTGAGTGCGATGCTAACGGTCTAATCAGATTCAATGAACTATGCTAAAAGTGGTACCGTCAGACCCGGAGATCGGCTGAATGGATTCAAAAACGGTAAAACTCAACTGTTTAACTCTAGGGGAGCTGGAAAATGAGCCTATTTTTTAAAAAAGTGGAGTGTTCCTTTAAGTCACCTTTATTTATATAGCGCTTTTTACAATGCAGATTGTGTCAAAGCAGCTTTATGGTGATAACTGGTACATTATTTTGGCTGCACAGCAGCTCTTAAAGAATAGTGTCAATGCAGGCAGATCAAAGCACTGTTGAATATCAAATGTCAAGTGTCCCCAACTAAGCAAGCCAAAGGCAACAGCGGCAAAGAAACCCAAACTTCAACAGGTGACATCAGGTGGCAAACAGGTGTTAAAATGGAGAAAAAAACTTGGGAGAAACTAGGCTTAGTCGGGGGGCCAGTTCTCCTCTGGCAAACAGTGCTTTGTTACGAATCAGGTTGCTATCATAAGTCCGATAGGATCGCAACATTCAAAGTATTTATTCCAGTTCAGTCCAGTTGAGGATCGTATTCATCACGCCGGTATGGACGGTCTGTTAAGGAGCTGTGCCACTGGTTGTCGTGTTGATGATGTCTTCACAGTGTCAGTGTTTTTAGTGTCACCCCCATTTTTGAGAATAGAATAGAATAGAATACAAACTTAAATGATTATAATTTAAGAATGCTTTGGAGCACAGACTTAAGTGTTTTGTTTTAAAGAAGACACCCAGCAGATTGTAGCTGAAGTGAAAGCACTTGAAAAAATGAAAGTATGAAAAAGTTATGTAAGTTTATATTTACTGTAAATCAAATGTACTGTACTAAACATTTTTATTTCAAATAAAATTATATTTTTTCAAATATATTTTACTCTAAAATTGCTATCAAATGAAAGCCATATGTCTAGCCAAGTTGTGTTCTAAATTTGAAGTTGATATCACAAAAATTGAAGTTCCTATTTGTTTAGGCGCTGTACCAAAAATAGCCACCAGGTGTCACCAACATTCTATTGAATTTTTATGCAAATTAGCAAATATCTGTCCATCACAAAACAGTTGGCAAATATGGAACCGTGAGACTCAGACCTGTGTTTTGTCAAGATTAGTAACGGTTTTGACTATAATATAAAGAAAATAAATTATTATTGTAATACGAAACCTGACATCACCCACTTGGGAAAAGCTTGCTAAAAGAAATTAAAGGGATAGTTCACCCAAAAATGAAAATTTGATGTTTATCAGCTTACCCCCAGTGCATCCAAGATGTAGATGACTTTTTTTCTTCAGTCGAACGCAAATTATGATTTTTAACTGCAACCGCTGCCGTCTGTCAGTCAAATAATAGCAGTGATTGGGAACTTGAACAATAAGAGTCGAAAAAACTTCCATAGACAAATCCAAATGAAACCCTGCGGCTCGTGACGACACATTGATGTCCTAAGACACGAAACGATCGGTTTGTGCGAGAAACCGAACATTATTTATATAATTTTTTACCTCTAATACACCACTATGTCCAACTGCGTTCAGCTTCCGGCTAGTGAGGTCTGATCGCGCTCTGACAACGGAAGTGATGTCTCTCGCTCATTGAAGTATATGGGCGAGACATCACTTCCGTCATCACAACACGTTTTTTGACCTCACTAACAGGAAGCTGAACGGAGTTGGACATAGTGGTGTATTAGAGGTAAAAAATAATATAAATAATGTTCGGTTTCTCGCACAAACCGATCGTTTCGTGTCTTAGGACATTAATGTGTCGTCACGAGCCGCAGGTTTAATTTGGATTTGTCTAAGCAAGTTTTATTTACTGTTATAGTTGAAGTTCCCATCTACTGCTATTATTTGACTGACAGACGGCAGCGGTTGGAGTTAAAAATCATAATTTGCGTTCGACTGAAGAAAAAAAGTCACCTACATCTTGGATGCACTGGGGGTAAGCAGATAAACATCAAATTTTCATTTTTGGGTGAACTATCCCTTTAAAGTACTGTTTCCAGGGTAAAGCAACACCCGATTTCAAAACGGTTTTCACAGTCTTAGTCTTGAGTTTGTAAGCTTTTGAGTGTCGAATTTTTTTTGATGCTGTTCACTTCATTTGATGCTGTTCAATTCATTTTGATTTAACACTATTGTATCAGGTTTCTGGTTCAAATGTGATTGCTTTATGTTAAATTGACTTGAAACAGTTACTCTTTGACTTAACTTCATTTTGAAATAACGTTTCAATCAAGTAACCCAATGAAATAGGACTTTCACTTCCCATCAGCTTTGCACAGGGCTGAATTTGGAGAGTAAATGTTGAAATAAGTGTTATTTTATGCATTTTTAGCAAGATGAGAAAATGGAGAGAATTGTTAATGTTTAATGTTCTACTGTGTTGGCATTTAAAAGTTTCTGTTACGTTTGTGGTTTTGTGAGTTACCACTGTGGTAAAGTGTTGAAGACCTGCTAACAAGACTTCAAATTGCTTTAAAGCCCCACTTAAGTGCCTTGAAATGCACAGCATTATTCAATGTGTTGCAGTTTGGCCAGAGCTGTTGAGTTTGGTAAAGCCTCAGTTTCCTTCTAATCTCCTCCATATCTCTTTAAAACACGGTATTCTGTGCAGAATTCAAATGGGTCTGATATGTTTTGTGGTCTGCACCAACTCGAGCATATGATCCACTCTGTGCTCTCGTGTCTCTGGACTGGAGCAGACTGTGGTGCGCTGCGGAGGTTCGCGTGACACTAACGTGAAACCAGACTTCATTCACCTCAATGGAAAGCATATTTACACTGTCTTAATTACATTTACATTTACATTTATGCATTTGGCAGACGCTTTTATCCAAAGCGACTTACATTGCATTATACTATATATTTGTATCTGAGTATGTGCAATCCCTGGGATCGAACCCATGACCTTTGGCATTGCTAGTGCCACGCTCTAACCACTGAGCTACAGGAAAGCTAATTGTTCCCTATTCTCTATATAGTGCACTATGTGCCATTCACCATGTAGAAAATAGTAAATGTGTGAACAAGTGACCGATTTTAGCTGCATCTTCTATTTATAATATAGGGGGCGGGACACTTTAAATTCTAGAGAGCATTTGATTGGACAGAACATCTGATGAAAAGCTGAAGTGCAGCATGATGTCATCAAAATCGTTGATCCATATTGGCCTAAGTAAAAGACTAAGTTTTGAACACCTCTCCTCTCCCGTGGCCTCATGGGATAGTAATGTGTCCAAATGCACACTTCAGAATCTCACCAGAAGTAATATAGGTCACCCGGGGACTTTAGCCTACTGTTTTTCGAATACTATGTAATTGGACATAATACTCTGTTGGCGTACTGTTTTTTGCATACTATATTGTATGGAAGTTTTCGATTTCTGATGCAGTGAGAGACTTTGAAGATTTTCAAACTAATTGTTTCTTACTCTAAGAAATGAGGTGATATTAATTGTATATTATGAGGAAATGAAAGTGTTTTTTGACCTCAGATGCATGTAAACCTGTTGTAGGAGACGAAATGAGGAGCCTTTTAAATAGCATAATAAGGGCATTGCATTTAGCATCATTTATCAGCAAGTGGCAGCAAATGATTTTTTTTTCCAAAATAAAACCCTTGCATGTGCTAAAATCAAACAGCTCAATGCAAAATTAATTTTCTGATTTTATTTTGTATACCTTGTCACCGTATTGTGAATGTATTAACTGTATTTGTTATTGTTTGTAAAGTTTTATCATATATCAGAGAGATCACCAGAAAATATAAACTACAATCTGAAAAACTAAACGAAACTGGCTTCAAGTGAAAATCTTCATCTTCTAGACTCCTGTGATGATTGACTGTGCTTATTGATTGCCCTCATTTATGAAACTGATGCTAATCAGCAGTTCAACAAATGGATGACGTAAAAACTGCTGTAGAAAATGTCAAAAGAATTTTGAGGCGACAAAGATCAAATGATCATAGATTACATTTATGTTTGTGGTCAAATCTGTTCTTGTGCATCTGACATGACATTAATATTAACACCTATTATCACAGCAGTCACATGGGTTGCTAAAAATGTTGGGGGTTTTTTTGTTTGTTTTTTGTCTTACACAAACAAAACACCGAAAGCAAACAACTGTTTGATCAATTAGAGGTTATTATCAGATATTTTTGTGCTGCTTTATCCAAATCTAGAGTAGTTCCCAGTTTAATCAATAACTGAACTTTGACATGGTCCCATTCAGAGCAAAAGACCCGCCATATCAGCAGCACTGACCGTGACATATAGTGACAGAGCTGGAGTTGTCTGTGTTTTTCTAAACTACCTCATCATTTTTTGGGACAAATTTGCTAAAATTGCCAGCAAAAAAAAATCTATTGTGTCTGCCATAAAAAAGAAAATGTGGTTCATAAATGTATTTTATCCAAATGCATTTTTGTTTTTAGAGGCAGTATTTACAATGTGCGATGGGATGTAACACAGAAGCCCTAAACTGAAAGAAAAAAAAAAAGAAAAAAAAAATATATATATATAGGTATGAAGACTTCCGATGCAAAAGCCTCTCAGTGGTGTCTGAAATTTTCTTCTAAAATGAGCATTTTTATAAAGCTTGTATGTTTAGGTTCAGTAATTTTTATAAAGCTTGTATGTTTAGGTTCAGTAATTTTTATATAGCTTGTATGTTTAGACCTTTTCATTGCCATTAAAATGAAATAACAACAAACATACAAGCTTGATAAAAATGCTCATTTTATAAGAAAATTTCAGATGGCACTTAGAGGTTTTGCATCTGAAGTCTTCAAATAACACACACACACACACACACACACACACATATATATATATATATATATATAAAACGCACACAAAATAATTATGAAAGAAAATAAAACAAATACAAATATATTTTAAATTTTGGGGCAAAACAAAAAGGTGGAAAAATACTTTTTTGCCCACATTGTTGTTCAAGGCTTCAATAGAAAAATGTGCAGAATAAATTAATTTATGAATAAATTTAAATATATTAAAGATGTTTATACTTAATATAATAGCCTATATATTACTTAAGTTAATTAATATATATGAATAGATTCATTAATATATATTATGTACAGCTACAGTAGTTTTAGTAAACGAGTATTTCAAGATGAGATCTAGACAGATCTGATAGCGGTTAAGCCCCGGGTATACTTCAGTTTCCACGCCTACTGTAGATTTAGTCTACTAAAACTTGACTAAAACAGTTTCCGAAGACTAAAATATGACTAAAACTAAATGCCAAAAGACTATGACTAAAACTTACCTGTTGCATTCCCGCTCTGCTAATACCACTACAAAGTACTTAACTTGTTTGCTGTCTTCTGTGTGTGACAATGGCATCATTATTATTTTAAAATCTATCTATCTATCACCTGAAATGCAAAGATATTATGTTTTTCTTGTTTGGACCAGAAAATCACAATTTCCTCAAGAGATAATTACTCTTCACACAAATTTTAGTCATGTGCCTAAGAATGTGATAAAAATGACAAAGAAAAAAAAACAAAACTATATGTTCTAGGTCATAAAAGACTTGAGTCTTAAAGGGTTAGTTCACCCAAAAATGAAAATAATCTCATTTATTACTCACCCTTATGTTGTTCAACACCTGTAAGACCTTTGTTCATCTTCGGAACACAAATTAGGATTTTTTTGATTAAATCTGGGAGGTATATGATTTGTCCGTAGACAGGAATTTAATAAACAATTCCAAGGTCTAGAAAGGTAGTAGACATCGTTAAAACAGTCAACGTGATTGCAGTGGTTCAACCTTAATATTATGAAGCGATGAGAATACTTTTTTTGCGCGTAAATAACAACTTAATAATTTACACTTCTGTGTCATTCTCATAATTTGTTCACGTCCAGCACTTCCGGGTTCTGTGTCAGAACACAGACTCATTACTGGCCAACTCATTATTATCCTGCGTCAGCATCACATGCATGTGTCCTGCTGCTCACGTGATCAGCTTTGGCCAATACTAAGCCGGCATTCTGACGTAAACACGGAAGCCTTCACTGTGCTTAATGTGTCAACTCTGTGAGGAGAGGAAGAGAAGAAATTGTTAAATAAAGTCATTATTTTTGTTTTGTTTTTGTGCATAAAAAGTGTCCTCGTTGCTTCATAATATTATGGTTGATACTTAATATTACACTTTTTTAACAATGTTTTTAGTACTTTTCTGGACCTTGAAAGTGTCAGTTAAATTGCTGTCTATTTACAAGTTATGTACCTCTCAGATTTCATCAAAAATATCTTAATTTGTGTTCTAAAACAGGTGTGGAATGACATGAGGGTGAGTAATTAATGACAGAAATTACATTTTTGGGTGAAACACAAGAACTACAACTGACTTCAGCCAAGTGTGAAACCAGTTCACATATAGTTTGACATTATTTCTTTCATTCATGTACAGAAGTTCTTGTTGAGAATTAACAGATTTGGATATTGATGTTTTACGTGCCCAACACTGATATCAGGGTTCCCTTTAAAGGGGTAGTTTACCCAAAAATGAAAATTCTGTGAAATTCAAATTAAACTTTGCTTTCGTTGATCAAAGATGATCTGCAAATCTCAGTTTTTCTTTTCTTCATTCTTTTCACTGCAGGTACAAAGATAAATATTGTTTATAACGTTACTGAGAACTGATGTTTCTCTGTCTTTATTTCTAAAGGACACTCTCTCAGCTGTTATGAGTGCAAGAGTAAAACAGGTTATTGTGCTGGAGGAACGGTAAAAAGGTGTGCTGGTGTATCTGCTCATCAGTTATACAACAGTTAAACAAATTGGTAAGTCCAATATGATTGAAATTGACTGTTTTGACTGATGGAGATACTGCCAGTATTTACTGGTGCTGCAACAGAACAAAATTTACATTTTCAATCACAGAATATTCTACATATAATTCTGATATTTAATTAGTTTCTCTCAGATGATTATGATTTTTTTATTTAACAAATTGTTTGAAATGAGAAAAATGCTAAATTTGACACATTATAAATATATTTTCCATCAAAATAATGTGCAGTGTAACTGGTCTTTCCAGTATCATTTATGTTTTTAGGTGACATAAGTTCAAAAGAGAAGGTTAAAGGTTGTACTGTTGGCTGTCACAGTGAGTCCATGAACTTAGGCGATACAAAGATGACTTCTTCCTGCTGTGACACGGACCGTAACCTCCAAGATGCTCTAGGTATTGTATTGATCATGTTCAAATATCTATTCTTTAAGTCAACACTCATTTTACTTCCAAAGGACATTCAATCAGAAAATAGAACACAAGGTGCGGCTTGTCTTTTGTGAACTGATTAAATGGAGCCGCTAAAGGAGTGTTTCATTAGATATTTTGGACAGAAAATAAAAGAATATTTGTGATGATTGACCATTATTGAAGACATCTGATGATAACAAGCAGAATCACCAAAGGAGAAAATCACATTTTTTAAGACACCATCGTGGAGATGAGGGTTTGCTTTAGTTGGGCTCTTGACCCTTGACTATTTCGTATTAGATTTTGTCAATCATCACTCAATTAATCACTTCATTATCTTATTAACTCTGACACTGCTTCAATGGTAACTCAGTAGTGCGCAAACACATGAACACTAAGCAGAGTTATATAGCCTGGGCATACTAGTGATGGGCAGATCGAGGCTTCGTGAAACACTGAAACAGTTGAAGCAAATGTGCCGTAATGATTCGAGGCTTCGAAACAATCTGACACCCGTCTCCACGGTGACCCCTAGTGGTCAGAACAGTGGAAATGCAACAAAACTCAGGCCAAACATGCATTAAAAATACCCTTTAACAAATGTATTGCAGAAGTTTTATTGAAAGTAAAATCAATCAAATGGAATTAACTAATCATCTAATAAGATTAAATAGAGTGTCTGTATAATATGTGTTCTTTTATCAATTTTAAAGGCTTGTTTGTTTCTTTGTTCCATGGCTCAAGCTAAAGAGGCCAATAAGAGATTAATAACCACCATTATTAATTTTAATTATTCTAATGTATAATTAAAACATCTACAAATGTATAAAACTGATCAGAGATCAGGTAAACCCATAGGGTAAAGCCCTAGACACTTGTTCAATAGTTCTCAGTGAGTGATTCATGGGCTCACTTTATCATCGCCCTCTATCGGTGAACCATTGAAATTTCGAACTGTTTCGAAACAGAGATGACGTAACGAAGCCTCGTTACTAAAAATCACGTGACTTTAGCAGTTTGATACACCATCCGAATCACTGATTCGAAACAAAAGATTCATGAAGCTTCGGAGTTTCATGAAATCGGCCATCATACTATAGCCTGACTACGTCAGACTTCCTACTTCCGCTCAATTTCATTTCGCTTCTGTACTCAGTCTGATACAGCGTCAAAGCTTTCTGTTTGCCACCAGTCTGGAAACAGTCGGGCCAATCAACGAACAGAGGGCGGGCTGAGAGCCGTGACGTAGATGCTAAGCGCCGAGTTTTACATTGTAGGTTAGAGAAATCGAAAACCGAAACGACCGCGGAAATGGGAAACGAGACAAGGGATGCAATTCGCTCTGTTATGGAGAACATTCAACTCTTTTTCAAACTGAAGCCAGAACAAGAAGAGTGTTTGATAAACATTTGTTTTATAATGTGTTTACAACAGGTTTACAGTGGAAGTTCAATCATAGATTTGAGTTCGATGCATGATGTCTGTGCTTCGATGCGGCTGTACAGGCACATAACATACGTCATAACTAAACGTATCTGATTGGCTTACGGGTAACCAATGATTTTAAACTTCAGACAAGCGCCCCCTAGCGAGAGAGAAAACACTTCTCTATTATGCCATTCCAGACTCTGTCTACGAAGCAAAGTGAAGTAGCAGAGTCTGGTATTACCAGGCTAATCATACTAACCAGCAAGCGTCAATAGTAAAGGAGAAACCCCGCATAATTTAAACATATTACTGTTATTATGTCATGATTTGTAGTTTTAAGAGTTTTTCAGGCGAGAATGTGCTGGTTTACAGCTCAAATTTGTGGTTTATTGATAAAGATTGCGCCTTTCTGACAATTTGATCTGACGTTGTCGGTGTTATGAGATCCAGGCGATCACCGGACGCTCAGTGTTTAACCTCGGCTAGTCCTTCTGACATTTGCCGCTGACTCCGTTTTGGCTGAGGGCAACGTAACGTTTCATAACTTTATATATGGCTATTTAACGTTTGTATCCTATTAAAGCGCTGATTTTGTACGCTTGACTGAATTGTTTGCTTTATTTCTTATTGTATATTCTTACCTTTTATAATGGCTATATTGATCATTAAAACTGACATAAACAAATAGAGACAGGGTTGTGTTTTATGTTATAGCCTATTTCATTTCATTACAGTGAAGATAATCAGAGTATGCACAAATAGTACATTTAATATTTTTGAAATATATACGAAAAGAGGCAGGGTTGTTTAATATTTCGTTTTGTTATAATCAATCACTCGTTGCTTGAGGATATTAATATGTTTTTGTTTGTTTTTTAAATAAATCGAAAAGAGGCAGAGTGGTGTTTTATAACAAATTTCGTTTTATTGTTGGCTAAAACATACATAGAGATAACCGGAGAAGCCAGAGTGAGCTGAGTGACGTTATCAAGTACGCTGCTGTTCCGTTTGCAGAATCACCGGACTTGTGTTCTCCGTCCACGGGGGTTCGTTCTCCTGAGTCGAACTTGCCAAGTCCCAACTACCAAGGACGCGAGTCCGAAGTTTGCGAACTTGGTTTTGAGAAACGCCTGAGGTCTCTGCAGCACAAAAATGTTTTCAAACTGGTGGTGGGTGTTTATAAATCACGCAATGAAAATAATTCCCTTCACCCTACCCATACTCTGACGTGGGCAAATCAGGTAACGCTCTCAAAAACGCCCCTCTGTTTTTGGCCTCGCCCACTGATCTGGTAACTCCTATTTACTGTCCTGCAGAGACCTATACTTGTTGACGCCAGCCATTTAATCCAGATATTTTAATACAATCCGCAAATTCGTTTGAAGAAACCAAATTAGACAGAGTTCAGTTATCACAATGAAGATCTGGCATCTATCAAATCATCAGAGGTACGAAGAACGGACCCCAGAGATGGACAACCGGTAGTCCCGCCTCCAAACACAGTTTTCTGATTGGCTAACGCCACGGTCCGCGGTCAAATTATTGAAAATGAATGCACCGCCCACTTTTGCACGCAGAAACACGACGTTACGTCAGTCGCCGTGAGCTGCACGAAGGTGGGTTTGAACAGCTTGTTGGAACTTTAAAGAAGTGTTTATATTAAGCCAAAAAGACACTTAAACAATTTGCCTATAATATATCGCTAGTAGATGTTCAAAGATCTGGCTGGAAAACCGAAACCAAACCGTTTAGGCCGAGTCGTGGACTCATTATTACCATGTATGAGTTGACAAATTTAGCCCCACAAGTTGTAATCAACAGGTTTCTGTTAATATTCGGATCGGTGTGTTGGTATATAGAAATATGAACTGTATATTTAAACTACTTAGCCAATATCAATGTCTATCTTAACTGTAGGTCATGAGTGAACGATTTTGACGGTTGACCATGAATCTGAACATACATAGGTCACAGACTGCTCACTTTTAACATATAACAATCACCAAGCAGCTTCTGTCTTAAATATTTGCTATTTACCACGACTTTATATTGTAATCTATTTTAGTCTGTGTGTTTGTTTTGCTCACGTAACGCAGCTTACCATTTGATGTTAAGCCATATGCGGTTAGTGTAATTCCCTTTACTGGCATTAGGTTAGTTATGGCATCTACGGGGTATTTTGGTGACGGTCCGCCGATGCGCGAGCGTGACCCGTACTTCACTGAGGTCATCAGCCAGAGCATGCGCGTGCCCGAGCGGCTGAGGGTCGGTCCGGCTCCTAACGTGCACGAACCTGCAGACCAAAGACCTGAAGATCTGCCTGCTGCCTACAGCATGCATATACCAGACAGACTGGCCTTAACAGGTATATTTCATATTGCTCATAGTGTAAAACTGTGTTCAGTAATGATTTACAGGTCAGATATATGGTAATTGCACACAAAGTAAAAACTATTTATTATTGTTATTTTTTTTAAATCTTATGCTCACCAAGTCTGCATTTATTTGATCAAAATACAGTAAAACAGTTATATTAAGTACTATTACATTTAAAAAAACTATTTTAATATATTTTGAAATGTGATTTATTAATGTGAAGCTGAATTTTTAACTTTAGTGTCACATGATCCTTCTGAAATCATTCTAATATGTTGATTTGTTGCTCAAGATTCATTTATAATTATTATCCATGTTGAAAACAGTTTTTGCTGGTTATTATTTTTGTGGAAACTTGGAAACTGTGATATACTTAGAAGTAGACAAAAAGTATGTACAGCAGGGGAAAAGCTATATATAGTGTGTGTTGAATTGAATTAGAGAGCTCTCTAATTGTTTTGTTACTAGTAATAATTGCATTACAGAGCTCTCTAATTCAGTTCTAGTAACAATTACAATTAGAGAGCTCTACAAATTAATTTTTACTAATCATATGTCTCCATTGACTTCCATCCATTTCTAGTTACAGAGCCCTAAAACTATGGCAAGCCGTTTTAGCTTAAATTGTTCCCAGCGTTACTTGTCGTAATTGCATTTTTACTAGTAAGAATTCAATTAGAAAACTCTACAATTCAATTCTTACTAGTAACAATTACAATTAGATAGCTCTGCAAATAAATTTTTACTAGTCATATGTCTCCATTGACTTCCATTCATTTTTAGTTACAGAGCTCTACAACTGAATTCTTACTAGTTACAATTACAATAGAAAGCTCTCAAATTCGATTCTTACTAGTAACAATTACAATTAGAGAACTATCAATTCTTACTAGTAATAATGCAATTGCAGAGCTCTCTAATTTAATTTTTACTAGTAAAAACACATTAAAGATATGTATAATTGAAGAGCTCTGTAATTGAATTAGAAAGCTCTGCAATAGAGTGCCCCAGGGATGACGCGTTTTTGTAGGCAAAACCCGGAAGCGAGTTAGCATTTTAGGAGTTCCGGTTCCAACGCCGTCAAGTCTATGGGTTTGTTTGAATGGGTTTTTGCTAAATCGCCTGAAATAAGGTCTGTGGTTAACAAAGCCTCTAAATACTTTCACGTTTTGATCTATGACATAAAACACACCAGTTATAACCAACTTGTGATTTTTTTAAACTTTTACTGTGTCTTAAAATCGGCGGTTGCTAACAAATTGCTAAAAGGGACTACTTCCTTTGGCGGGGACTTTAGACGTCATCATTAAAAACGGGATATTTAGACAGCATTTCTCATGAAAAAGTGGAAAAGTATTCATAACAGCACAGATCATAATCAGCGAGCATGTTTTTAAATAACGTTGTTTTTTAAATACAGTTTGAGGACGCTTGGTGGTGGTGACGTTGATCCGCGACCATGGTGTGCTGTAGTCCGTTTATAGCCTACTGTTAGCCTTTTATATCTGCCGACTTTATTTAGGCTTCAAAATCTATAAATGTTGTGTTAACTTGTAAAGATTATCTTGATAGAAAAAATGTGTAAGTGTCATAACCCTTTGTTAAACACAGAGCATATTTTCTGCGATTTTCCAAAAGTCTATGGGAAAAATGCATAGGCTTTCGATCAAGGGAACCCGTGCACCGCTAACTTCCGGGTTGGCCTACAAAAACGCGTCATCCCTGGGGCACTCTATTGGAATTCTGTTTTTTTTTTTTTTTTTTTTTTTTTGGAGTAAAACAACATGCATCAAGACAATCAAAGATACATTTTATTTCTTTCTGGGGCTGACCGATATATCGCATGCGATTGTCACGTGCATTTCGTCAGTAAAGCCGGTTCCCTGATTACCGCTAAATCGCCATCACCTGCTTTCAAATGGAGCGGCATTTAATAGACAGAGCTGTAGATCACTGACAAGCCACGCAATATCACGTTCATTATCGAAGGCGATTCATCTGCGATGTGAACGCGTTATTGCGTGGTCAGTGATCTACGGCTCTGTCTATTAAATGCCGCTCCATTTGATAGCAGGTGATGTAATATAACAACAACACCTCATCAACCCACCCACCCAATCCTATCCCTTCCCTAGACAGCTTAGCTACAACAAATTGGCATAATGTCTGACATTTTTTCAAGGCATGGACCCATGCATACCACTACATAGCAATGATAATGATATTATTATTACAATAGGCTATGTGCACAAGCGTAGTGACGAACTTCCGCTTGCGCCAGAAGTCGGCATACCGGTTTCCGGTTCACATCCCGTCTTCATCCACTATAGTAAACAAGCAAGATTGAGTGCTGCTGTTGTACGGGATATGTTGCAAAAGAGATATAATATGCGTGACTCATCTAAGTTTCAAAAAACTGCTGAGCTGTGTGCCACTTTGCTCTGCTTCAAGTCGGTATTGAGGCAGAACAAAAACACTAACCTTAAATCTGAAGCACTGTAGCCATTGATCTGATCGCAACCCATTGCGTTGCGGTTGGTATTTACCAGTTTTTAAACTTTTTTTTTTACGCAAACTTTTTTATTTTTATGACCCATAGGCCTATACAAACATGTAGCCAAAACAAATTAATTTAAAACGAAACTGAAGGTAAACCTGCGTTGTTCATGGTGGTTATACCTCTCTCTCGGTGAAGGCGAGCAGTGCTTTTGCTGAATGGCACGGATTGCACAACGGACTGTATTTTATTTTTTATAACGAACAAGCTGCTATATGTCACGTATCCAGTACTTGTTGTGTGTGCGTGAGGCGCGGGCGTGATCAAACAGCTGTCTATGCAGGGGACATGCCTCATCCTCATGGCAACGGTTCGTGGCCAGGTCAGATTACGTCAAGAGTTTGTTGCCATTTGTTGGAAAACTTCACACTGCTCAGACATTACACGACCCAACAAACGCCGATTTAACCTGTTCAGTTGGGTGAAAACAGATTCCAACCAACGCCAACACGTTTGTTGTAATTGTATCTACATGCTGTTAAACAGTAAAAAACTGTGCTTCACTAGCTGGATTCGTCATGGAAATGATTTCAACTTCGTTGGATTCGTTTGGAGTCTTTCTCATCACTTGGTGAATTTGTTGCTGGATTTACACTGTATACGCTCGTCTTGCCAGGACTGATTGACTGGAATATGTTTGTTGTTGCAACATTACAATGGCCATATACAAGTATGTGCGCACACAATGTGGTCAAACGTAAAGTGCATTGGTTGCTAAAGAATGAGTGCTGTTTTTAAGTATATATTGTATGTTTTTTTTCACAAATGAAGAGCACGAATTCTTATGGGGTTACGGAGTCAAAGCAATTTTGCCTAGTGATGAAAACGAGTATGAAAGAGAGAAAACACCAGTTAAATTAACAGCTAAAGCTTTATGGACTATGATCATATGCTGTCTTCAAGATATGAACTTTGTTGATACACATATGTGAACAAGACATTCGTTTTAATTGCATCTACATCAGTCTGCATGGACTCTTGTCAGCGCCCTGATCTTTATTAGAAACTGAGGAGATAGTTAATACAATTGATATTACAATTATCACCAAAAAAAACGAATAGACTGCGTTTAAAAAAAAAAAGAAAAAAAAAGCTTTAACGTTACACTAAAAGTGAACCCGTCGCTAACTAGCTTAGATGCTATCTGACGGCACTCCACATTACATTAAACCACTTACCCTAAAAGTTATGCAAATAGCTAGATATGCAAAGTTTAAAACCATTGTGCCGCTAGCTTGTTGGAACAGGGGACCAGGCATCAACGATGTGATAAACATCAATGATGCTTATTTTAGGCAAATTCTGAAGACATCAAGTAAAAGACATTTTGAGCGTTGCGCAAGGAAACCGGTATGCCGACTTCTGGCGCCAACGGAAGTTCGTCACTACGCTTGTGCACATAGCCTATTACAGCATTACAGTGTGAATAGATAAAAGAAAAAATAGCCTTTCTGTGAGACAAATTACAGGTCAAAACACAAAAAAAGGTAATGAGACATATATGGAGAGTAGAAATTAACAACTGGGTTATTCTTTCAAATTTTTAAAGTGTGACAAAATGGGTTCCCATTTTGAGTAAAACCTGTCCACCGAACCCCTTAATGTAAATTTTGTCTTCTCTAATTTTAAAAAGGACATCTCTTCTAGCCAATCTGTCACAGAAGGAGGGGTAGGGGATTTCCAACATAACAAAATTCTGCAGGCCAATAAAGAAGTGTAAGCAATAATGTCTCTCTGGGTTGCAGTTAAAGAAATGATTATAGTGTCACTTGGGGTTCCAAAAATACCTATTGAAGGACAAGGCTACAATATCACCCCAAGGGTAGTACTGATAGTTTTAAAAACCAATGCCCAATAATTATTTAGAGAGGAGCAAGACCAAAATGAATGCGTCAGACTGGCTGAGGAAAAAGAGCACTTATCACAGGCTGCACCTAATCCAGGATATATTCCAGCTAACCATGCCTTGCTCAGGTGAACCCTGTGCAGCACTTTGAATTATATGAGCCCTAACCTAACTGAAGATGATGATGAGTGGACCTTTTTAAGTACCTCCCTCTAAAAAGCCTCAGATAGTTCAATGCCCATCTGGATTTAATTTTATCCAGATTGTACTCTTTCATGAGCTGGACATGAGCTGGGAGTATAAAAGTGAAATCAATCCTTTATTATAAAAATTGAGAGTTAGATTATCTAAGAGTGAGGTTTGAGGAAGGTCAGGGAAGGATGGGGAATTTGTTTTTTTTAAAAAATTGCGAATATGAAGATATCTAAAAAAAGTGGTTTTGTGAGAGGTCATACAATCTGCAGAGGTTCTCAAAACTGTTGAATAAACCTTCAGTATATAAATCTTTGATGCATTTCAACCCGGAAACTACCCACTGTCTAAATGATGAGTCCAGTGTAGAGGGAGGGAATAAATGATTTTTGTAAATAGGACCCAAAACCCAACTAAACTAAATAAAGATCTTGAGAGTAGAAATGGGATTGGATGTGAATCGAGAAGCTTTCAAAGGCAAGGAAGAATACACTAAAGCAGGGAAAGAAGAAGAGTGACATGTCTGTGCTTCAATTAAACACCAATTTGTTTCTGGGCAATGAAGCCAAAACAATATCTTCTGAATATTTGATGCCCAGTAATAATGAGTAAAACTTGGGAGACCTAAACCACCAACATCGCGGGTCCTCTGAAGAACATGTTTGTTAACCCTGGGGATCTTATTTTCCCAAATGAAAGAGGATATGGATTGGTTGATTGAGTGGAAAAAAGATTTGTTGTATTTGTAAGGCCAAATTATTAATGGGGAAACATTCACTTTTTTGGAAATTTAATTTGTATCCCGAAAAGGAACCAAACCGACCTAATAATGATATAATTAAAGGACAACTAGATATGGGGTCACTGATGTAAAGCAAAAGGTCATCGGCGTATAAAGACACACGATGTTCAATACCCCCTCGCTTAATTCCTTGGAATGCTGTTGTTGTTTTCAAAGCTATTGAAAGAGGCTCAATCACAATGGCAAAAAGGAGTGGGGACAGTGGGCATCCCTGACGAGTCCCACGTGTTAATGGAAAGAAGTCTGAACGGCAATAATTGGTCCGAATAGAAGCTGAAGGGGACTTGTATATTAATTTAACCCAAGACATAAAAATATTACTAAAACCAAACTTTTTTTAAGACTGCAAACAAATATGGCCATACAATTTGATCAAACGCCTTCTCCGCATCCAAGGAAATGACAACCTCCGGGTGCGGAGAAGGAACAGAAAGATACATTATGTTAAGTCTTCGAATATTAGAATAACATTGGTGACCTTTAATAAATCACGTTCGATCGTCTGAAATTATTGAGGGAAGGACACATTCTAAACGAAATGTTAACACTTTAGCTAATATTTTAATGTCAGTATTTAAAAGAGATATGGGGCGATATGATTCACACTGGGTAGGATCTTTATCTTTTTTAAGGAGGAGTGAATTGGATGCTTGTGAAAAAGTTGGAGGCAAAAAGCCTGCCTTCAACGATCCCTTAAAAACATGAAGAAGAATTTGTGCAAGTTTCTCCCTAAATTTCTTATAAAAATCTATAGGATACCCATCAAGGCCCGGAGAATTCCCACTCTTCATTGCCATAATGGCCCTACTGATTTCTTCAATCTTGAGTTCATGCTCTAAATCTACCACCTTATCTGATTGCAGGGTGGGAATATCTGAATTATCTAAGAAATTTTCCATATCTTTTGGATCTGAAGGGAATTCAGAAGTATATAATGAGGAGTAAAAGGTTTTAAAAGTTTTGTTAATTTCTTCTAGGTTGTAGTTAAAGTTTGATTAGAGTCCTTTATCTGGGAAATAAGACGAGAAGCAGCCTGACGTTTCAACTGGTGAGCCAAGAGCCGACTTGATTTGTCTCCATACTCATACTCCACGTGTCCTCATTATTAATTGATCTGCATGAGTAGTGGATAAAAAATTAAACTTTGTCTGCAAGTAATTTTTTACGTAATTCGGCTGTAGGTGATTCAGAATATTGTCTGTCTAAATCTAATATGGATTGTGAGAGTGCTTGCAGTTACTTCTTATGTTCTTTATTAGCATACGTTGTGTAAGATAATATTTGGCCCCTCAAGTAAGCTTTCAGAGTCTCCCAAAGTAAGGAGTAAGACACTGTATCCGTTTTATTGAATTCCAGAAACGTGTCTATATTAGTTGAGACAAAGTTACAGAATTTATCGTTAGATAGTAGTAATGAATTAAATGATCAGAGTGGGCGTTCCCTGATGTTTGAAGGGAAATGCAGGTCCAGCACCACCGCATGATCGGAAACAACTATAGCCGTGTAGTCAACTTTCTTAACCATTGATATAAACAAGTTGTCTATAAAAAAAAATAGTCTAGTCTGGAAAAGGTGTGATGGACATGGGAATAAAAGGAGAATTGCTTAGTCATTGGGTTTAAGAATCTCCAAGGATCCACACAGCCGTTCTGTTGCATAAATAGAGAAAAAGCCTTTGCCCTCCATTATCATCACCTATATTACCTGAGTGATGTAAAAATTAGAAGCATGCAGGGGTTCCAAACTGAAACAAATTGTAACCATACATTTTAAATGACAAAAAAAAAAAAGAAGATACCAGACCTAGAAACCAGAGGTAAACAATGCTGCCAACCACCCCTCCCACCCCCCCTATACAAACCCGATTCCAAAAAAGTTGGGACACTGTACAAATTGTGAATAAAAAAGGAATGCAATAATTTACAAATCTCATAAACTTATATTTTATTCACAATAGAATATAGATAACATATCAAATGTTGAAAGTGAGACATTTTGAAATGTCATGCCAAATACAGCTACACATTCCAAAAAAGTTGGGACAGGTAGCAATAAGTGGCCAGAAAAGTTAAATGTACATATAAGGAACAACTGGAGCACCAATTTGCAAATTATTAGGTCAGTTGGCAACATGATTGGGTATAAAAAGAGCCTCTCAGAGTGGAAGTGTCTCTCAGAAGTCAAGATGGGCAAAGGATCACCAATTCCCCCAATGCTGTGGCGAAAAATAGTGGAGCAATATCAGAAAGGAGTTTCTCAGAGAAAGATTGCAAAGAGTTTAAAGTTATCATCATCTACAGTGCATAATATCATCCAAAGATTCAGAGAATCTGGAACAATCTCTGTGCGTAAGGGTCAAGGCCGGAAAACCATACTGGATGCCCGTGATCTTCGGGCCCTTAGACGGCACTGCATCACATACAGGAATGCTACTGTAATGGAAATCACAACATGGGCTCAGGATAACTTCCAGAAAACATTGTCGATGAACACAATCCACCGTGCCATTCGCGTTGCAGGCTAAAACTCTATAGGTCAAAAAAGAAGCCATATCTAAACATGATCCAGAAGTGCAGGCATTTTCTCTGGGCCAAGGCTCATTTAAAATGGACTGTGGCAAAGTGGAAAACTGTTCTGTTGTCAGACGAATCCAAATTCGAAGTTCTTTTTGGAAAACTGGGACACCATGTCATCCGGACTAAAGAGGACAAGGACAACTCAAGTTGTTATTAGCGCTCAGTTCAGAAGCCTGCATCTCTGATGGTATGGGGTTGCATGAGTGCGTGTGGCATGGGCAGCTTACACATCTGGAAAGGCACCATCAATGCTGAAAGGTATATCAAAGTTCTAGAACAACATATGCTCCCATCCAGACGTCGTCTCTTTCAGGGAAGACCTTGCATTTTCCAACATGACAATGCCAGACCACATACTGCATCAATTACAACATCATGGCTGCGTAGAAGAAGGATCCGGGTACTGAAATGGCCAGCTTGCAGTCCAGATCTTTCACCCATAGAAAACATTTGGCGCATCATAAAGAGGAAGATCAAGAAGACCTAAGACAGTTGAGCAACTAGAAGCCTGTATTAGACAAAAATGGGACAACATTCCTATTCCTAAACTTGAGCAACTTGTCTCCTCAGTCCCCAGACATTTGCAGACTGTTATAAAAAGCAGAGGGGATGCCACACAGTGGTAAACATGGCCTTGTCACAACTTTTTTGAGATATGTTGATGCCATGAAATTTAAAATCAACTTATTTTTCCCTTAAAATGATACATTTTCTCAGTTTAAACATTTGATATGTCATCTATGTTGTATTCTGAATAAAATATTGAAATTTGAAACTTCCACATCATTGCATTCTGTTTTTATTCACAATTTGTACAGTGTCCCAACTTTTTTGGAATCGGGTTTGTACAATGTGGGTGTAGCCCCCTTATAAAAGAGGTTCAGAAACAAAAATTGTCAACATTCGAGTACGTTATCCAGGTTTGAATAATAATAAAAATAATAAAAGTAAAAGCCAAAATGGAGTGTACAGTTATTCCCATAACTCCAGTTCAGCCTCGGGTTTTACACATACAATATAAAACTAACAAAGTTTTCTATTTCTTAACCGAGGGAGAGAACGGAGCGTCTATGCGCATTATTCTTCACCCCAGTGAGTACAGTAGAACTCATTGGCTTCCTCTGGCGTTCCGAAGAGGTGTGTTTTCCCTTCATGAGTAACGTGGAGCCTTGCAGGGTACATCTTTAAATGCCGCTCGCTTTTTCCCTAGCTCAGCGCTGAAATCCTCATGGAAAAACACTCTGTGTCAACGAAAGAGCAACTCACACTGTTGCCTGCTGAATCTGAGGATGTGATGCTTATCCTGGAAAAAGTGGAAAAGAACCAGAAACACTCTGGGTTTGTTCTGCTTGGCCCTTGCATTGTTAGTTGGATTTGGTCTGACTCGGTGGGCACGAGAAGGAACAAGAGGACTCGTGAAAAAGTCCTTCCCCCTCACTTCCTCCAAAAAATCAGTCATAAATTTAATCGGGTCTGATCCTTCCAACCTTTCAGGGATGCCCACCACTCTCATGTTAGATCTCTGTGAGCAATTCTCGAGATCATCCAGCTTTTCCTTCAGGAACACATTCTCTTTACGTAGTGCATCCATTGAAACCTCGACATTCGCCAGCCTGTCACTGTAATCATTTAGCCCATCTTCAACCTCGCAAAGTTGTTCGTCATGAGCTTCGTAATATGATTTAACTTGTTCCAATGTCGCATTCACAGGTGAAAGTGCTCCAGCCAGCTCTGTTTTTAAAACAGATCTTCAGGTAAAGCCGTTAGGCCCTCAGGTGGTGGTGCCATTTCGTCGGTCTTGCTCGAAGAAGCTTCGCCGTCTCTATCGCCAGTTTTATTCTGAAGTTGCTCTCTACTCGCCATTTGTGTTCCACCTTGATTTCACGTAATATCAGCTGCCAGATAACCGACTGTATTGAACTTATATCGACAGAATAACGACCAAATGTACGAAAGTTGGGAGCTACACTCGTGTGAACCTACTCACACCATGCTTAACCCAGAAGCCCCCTGTAATTGGAATTCTTACTAGTAAAAACATAATTGTAGAGCTCTCTATTCATCACTACCTTATTATAATAATTACACCTTATGCATGATGAACAGCAACGTAGGCTACGTTTACACCTGGCATTAATATGTAATCACCGTAATCCCTGTTAGTCCAATAAAAGCTTTTATTGACACCAGACCCAGCAAACGACAGGTTTTTCAAAGTGGGGATCTTTGACATCAAGGGGCAGCAAGATCAACGCCTACTTTATCACTGCCTGTTTAGCCCGTCCACCAGATCACGCATGACAGTCAATAGAATAGGTAGCCTAAGTAACATAGGACTACATGGTGCTAAACCAGATCGAGCTACCAAGCAATAAACATGCTGTTGAGGATTACAAAATATTGTGCAGTGCCTGAACTCGAAAGTAATGCAACATGTAAGTAACTGTGTTAATTCTAATGCCTGATCTGACATGTAATGATGCATGTACAGTCAGATGTTCTTTGTCTGTGTGTGTCAGTAAATCAAACCCGTGACTAAACATCAACTAGTGTTGTTTCTGGATGAAAATAATTTGTTTTTTAACGGTGATTAAATTATTCAAATATATATAATGTTTGACTTCGGCGCTACAGTATAAATTCTCAAGCAGTATTGGGGAAAAATAATGTCATGTCAAGTCACCTTTATTTATATAGTGCTTTTTACAATGCAGATTGTTTCAAAGGAGATTTACAGTGATAACAGGAAAATAATTTTGGCTGCACAGCAGCTCTAGAAGAAAATGGTGTCATTGTCCATCTTAAGTTAGTTCAGTATTGATTCATTCCATTTTAAAAAGCATTAGTTATTAATTTAGTTAATTTATCTATTCAGCAGCTCTGGAGAAAACAGTGAAGTCATCGTCCAGCTCAGTTTAATTCACATAGAATGGTGTCAATGCAGGCAGATCAAAAACATTGTTGAATGCCAAATGTCCCCAACTAAGCAAGCCAGAGGCAACAGTGGCACTACAATATTAAGTTACTCCCTAAAGTAACTAATCGTGTTACTTAGTTATTTTTTATGAAAAGTAATGTTACATTACTTTTGTGTTACTTTTTCTTCCTGGGCTGGGCTTTATGCGTTTATTTTGACAAATGTTAAGGCCCTTTTACACTAAAAAGTGAAATGAATAAGCCTGTACAGTAGAGGGCGCAGTTCAAACAAACTTCTCAGCTGTGCTGCCAATGTGGACTAAAGAAGAATAGGATACAGGAGACATAAGTTCAACACTCTTATTTCTAAATCTAATCAAAAGTAGTTTTTGCTTATTAGTATGGTTAAATTGGATCATTGAAGGTCAGCAACAAAGACATTGTTTATAATAAAGTGAGATTAAATACAGTATAATACAGTATATTTGTGTAATTTAATATATATAATTATTACAAGTTTGTGTAAAATTATGAAATTGCATTTCACTGTTTTTATTGATTTTGAGGAATACTTAATGTTTGTGTGAGTTCACATTTAGTCTAGAACTATCTAACCATTATGCTTACACAGTGCACACAACACCTCTGCAGTTTTTCCCCAACATGGGTACAGGAGAGTTGTCAGTCAATAAATGGGAAAACAAAGCAACGTGTGATACTTATTTGAAAAAGTAGCTTAGATATTTTAATGTAAATTGAACAAGTAATGCATTTCTTTACTAGTTACTTTGAAAAGTAATCTGATTACGTTACTTGTAACGCTTTACCCCCAACACTGGTCATACGGTACATTGTTACTTGGTGTTGGCTCCAATGAAGTCGTCACTGCATCATCTTTTATTTTTAGTCTCTGAAAAGTCTGCGTCAAAATGTGTTTTGTTTAAATACAACTCTGCATTAAAATGAAGCAAACAAATGAACAGTGTCTTACTGATGTGATCTGGAAGTTAAAATTAGTTAATAAAGTTAATCCACGCTTTCTTAATGTCAGGAATCACAAGGAAGGCAATGCAAAGACTTTTTTTTACACAACTTGGTTCTTCAAAAGGTCTTGTAATTCTCTATCGTTCTGTTGCTGGAGTAATCCTGTGTTTGCGTATGTCTCAAATTTACTACTACATGACATGCTTGAATCAGTGGGTGGGGCTAAAGAGGCAATGGTGTAGAAGTAGGTGTTGATCTTCTTCTGCAGAGGCAGTCTTTTGTCGCACTGTGATGTAATAATGTGACAAAATCCCAAAATCAGTCGGTTCAGTAAAAGCTGTTTTGGGCTAATGAGGAAGTTTTGAGTTCTGGAACTTACAGGATATTTTATTGTACAATAACCTCTTACATATCAAAAGATCAAGGAAAATTAGATTTTTCAATTCACAACCTTTTAAATTTATTAAAATAGTAAACAGATAAATTGTAATATTTCAAAATATTATATATATACACACATTTTTTTTTACTGTAATTTTGATTAAATATATAGTGAGCATAAGAGACTTCTTTCAAAAACATGAAAATCTTAATTATTTTAAACATTTCCAAAATATGGCTTCTTAAATCTTTAACTTTTTTTAACAGATGCTCCTGATATGAGTCCACGACCTCTTTTCTCCAAACACACTTCATCAATGTGGGACCTGCAGCACGGATCCTGGGACAGGGAGGCTTTCATGAGAGAGCCTGTTCAGGTAGTCTCACATAGCCAGACCTTTGACTAAATAGCAGCAAAACAAAACAAAGCAGAAGTATGTGTTTTGACAAACACGTAAAGTGACCAAAGTTTTTTTTAATGTGATGTTTATATTAAGTTTTTTTTTTTTTTTTTTTAATAAAGATTTAAAGGTTCCAGGATAACGGTTGAGCCATTTAACAAAATATATAAATATCAATGAAGGCCATGAAGGGATTCATTCCATTTCATGATATTTCTTGTAATGTCACACAGAGTCCACTTCGCAGGTCTTATAGTGACCAGGCCTTTGGTCGAACCCCACCTGGAACCCCCACACACTCCAGACAAACACTCCGCTCCCAGTCTCCGTAAGTCCAGTTCAATGTTTAATCATTTAGTGGGAATCAAATCATTATAAAGTTATGGTGATCTGTCATATACAAAGCTGACAAATACATTTTATGACCTTACATTGTCACCATTTTAAGTCTGGATGTCCTGTAGAGGAAGAGCACATTCAGAGCTTTTCACAGATAACAAATGTTTGAAAGTTTCACCATGACCACTCCCTCTCCTTGGTCTTTAAAAATGGCTGAAATTAATTTAGTGATTAAATTTAACATCTTTATGGAAATATATTTAGTAATTCATCATTTAAATTTTACTAACTTTCAAATTGTTTGTCATAAATCAACATTTCAGGAAAATGTTATGGGGTTTCTAATCAAAATATTACTTTCCGTTATGAAACAGGACATTGATTTCATACATGTCCACTGTAGACACCAGGATTTTATTACGCATTTTGGGAGACACAAGTGAATAGGGAAATAATGTATATGTCAGTATTCTTATGAAATATTAGATATTATTATGAAAATCTTGCCAATTATTACTTTTTTTTTTTTTTTTTTTTTTTATTACGTTGCCCCAAAAACACATTCATATACAAATTAGATAGTGTATAGATAAATTGTATATAATGGGAAACCTGTTTATGGCAATTTTACACACATATTGCATAAAGCAAAATGGTATATCAAAGCATTCTATTATGTCTTTCATAACATAGTTGAAAATCATCTTTAAATAAAGTTTGGTATAAAAATCCTGAAACCTAAAAATTGATTGGCGATTAAAAAAGTAGTCAGGAGGATATATAAATCTCACACACATACACGCATATATCATATATGATTTTGCATAATTAATTTGTCAATACTTCTGTGAATATACATATTTATATACACATTACACAATATACATGTATAATGACTTTGCACACTTATTTGTCAATATGTATACTAATACAGTAATATACAGATTTGTAGTTGACGCATAACGTTATGGATTTTTATTGTCAATATCAGGATTTTAAGATAAAATCTGTAAGTGAAAGTGTATATCTTAGGCCCTGTAACAGGTCAGCATCTCGGTTTTATTCACCACTTTCGACTTTGCTAGTTCATTTTAAATGGCCCTACAGTGTGACAGATGAATTTTTAAAGAACATTACATGTAGTCTCTCAATTAATGTGAGCTCATGAAAGCAGTATTCATAATTATAAAAGAATTAGCAAATACTGTTTTAAATTCAGTTTTAAACCACTGAATGCATATTTCTGAATGCATTTCATTGTCAGCTACACTAATATAAAAATTTCCCTAAAATTTTCCCCAAATCAGAAGTACTACAGTATGTATCCATTTCATAGCCTTTATATACACGCTTCACTGCCACTAAACATCCCCTAGAGGGCAGGAGAGATTGGTTGTTGCAGTTGGTCAGTTCACATCACCTGCTCTAAAGGAGATGCTTATTCACCTGATGAGACACAAATCTGTGCAAATAAACACTGTCAGGTTTGTGTATTACAGCTGTCCAAGTATCAGTCTTTAAATAACAGCGGTGCACCTCTATGTCCGTACCTCTCCTGCCCTGTCCACAATAGCCACAGTGTTGGACATCCACCTGTCGTGCATACAGACCCGTCCCCGGCAAAGCCCCCAGGGCATCCCTCCATCCCGCCCAACCTGCTGTCCCCACAGAGCATGCTGCAGGCCGCCAAGGAGCTGGGCCAGCAGGCGTCTCAGAAACTCCTCCAGACGGTCACCAAAAAGTACTCCTCCAGGTGACACACGGATCCTCATCCTGCACTCCCTGCCTTTCCCCTTCCTGCTAACCTGGGATATTTAGCCTTCAGCTGTTTGCTTTGACCTTTGAACTCATGTTGTTTGGTTGTTTTGGATGGAATTCGGTTGCCTGTCTGGCTTTCAGAGTTGGTACACTTTCATGCCTGCAGATTCGCATCAGAGCTTTGGGCTTTGATTGGATTCCCTGCTATTGCTTTTACCTGAGCATCTAACAAGCAGCTGAAACACTCTAAAGCTTTGAGCTTTTAGTCCCACCTTTCTACTAATTTTGAATGGATTTTTTTTGTTCACAAAACCATGTTCAATGTGGACTGCTTTGGTTCCTGGTGTCTCTCTTGTGTTTTAAGGTTTGGTTACCCGGAAAACAATCCCTCTCAGGCTGTGGAGGTTCAACCTGTTCAGAGCAGGACAAGGTGACAGTGGCTCATGCAGTTTCCATGTATTCAATAGTGGAATGCTGCTGTATGGCAACCTTAGAGCAAGCAAACATTTCCTGTTTAGTTGTTAATGGAGAGACTTTTATCATAATGGATAGTGTTGAGGAAGCCTATTGAATTAGTTACACCAGTGATGGAAGGGAGGGCATTCAGTATGTTTCGGTGGAAAGACTTTGAAGTGTCTTTGTTAATGTCACTTTCCATCCCACAGTGCCTCGCAGGAGTTCTGGCTCAGTCCTGAAGAGGACACTGGTACTGCTGTTGAGTTCATGGTGCTCCGCAGACAGGTCAGTGCTTGAGCTTCACACCGACCACAAGTTCAAATTTCACTGAGAAACAATGCATTCCTATGAACCCAGTTTCCTTTTATTATTCTATTGCATGGGTTAATTTTGTATGTCAAGCATACATAATTTTATACAAATGGCACACAAATTTATATATTGTGTAACATATAAAAAGGTGTATGCTTAATAGGGGTGTGACGAGATCTCGCAAGATTAAAATGTGACAAGATTTCTTGTTGAGGCGAAAAGCTGTCTCGTGGTATTGCCATGATGGAGTAAGGGTGAAATTAGGATTGAATATGTCACAGCTACGTTTATATTACACCTCCACTGTCGTTTTGCTTTTTATAGAAATAAAAACCATTTCATTCAGTTGGATAATGATCACTTCAGTCCCATTCAGCATATCCAACATGAACAACAGAGTCGTATGTAGTGTAGCAGGAATCAGAGTTCACTGATCTCGTGACGAGAGTAACTGACAAGATAACTGACAAGACCATGGTGGAGGATTCATTGCACAACAGAGCCTAAGGTATGACAAATGTCTTATCGTAGAATTTGCGCTCAGCACCGCCACTCCCAATTCAGAGTATGTGCGATCTCGAAAGCGTAAATATATCTAGCTGACGACAGGGATCACTCAGTCGCTTTTTTTGTCAAACTCAAATGCAGTTACGCCGGGTTTTTGACCAGCGAATATGTGCAAATGTGCAATTTGTCTGTCATTAAAATGATGGCATCACATTAGGTTACGTGCTACGTCGTCATCAATAGGTTATGAGTGCTCAATTTTTCCTGTGGTAAAATACGTTTGGCCAAAATCTCAATTTATAAAAGATGTAATACTAATGTACTGTATTTTTTTTTGCTGGGTTTTTATATATGCCTTACAAATGTTCAAGAGAGTGTGTTCATCTGTGTCCCAGGGTTAGACACTTGATATACACATTTTCTGGGCGTTTTCTGTCTGTAGAGGAGCGCGCATAGGAAATGCTTGAGGGCGTTTGTGTGTGTGTTTTGTCTGTTTACTGTGAGCGTCTCCCTATCGGTACGCTCCGTTCTCATTTGACACTCTTCCCGAGGGGAGAGCTGTCTGCATCTGTGCCTGTTGATTCTGGCCCTGTTTGTACTGAGGCATAACGGTGGCTGCAATCATAGGGCTCGCAGATGAGCTTGTTGGGAAGTTTGAGAAAGTTTCTCTCTCTCAGCTTCCCCGGGGTTTACGAGGATGACTGGATGACGATGACGCTTGTGTTTGACGTCATTGTGTCCGGTGCGAGCCCTCCTCTGGCTGCTGTGTGTTTGGGACGCGCCTCTCGGTGGGTTGCAGTTGCCGTGAGATCGCGTTAAGAAAGGGGCCGCGTGCGGACGGCTCGACGAGTGGTTCCTTTCTGTCCATTAATGCAGCAGCTTCCATGACTTTCCATTCCCTTCTGATCTCCACGTTTGAGATCGGGAGGGCATGGAAAAACCCCTAGCCGTTCAGATTTGTATCTGAACCCAGACAGACGGGAGGGGGAAGAAGTGAGAGTGAGATGGGTGATCGATTGTAAACACTGTCGCGTTTGTATCGATTCCCCAGCTACATAGGACGATTTATATCTACCCTCTCCTCTTTTTCTTCCACCTCCTGTGTATATATATGTATGTATATATTTATATGCATGTGTATATATAAACATTCATCATGCTCAGATGCTTCTTATGGTCAGACTGATGGCTGGGCCCATAGTAATTTCTGTTTGATAGTAAGAGGATCTTTTTAGGCCTAAAAGAGCCTTAGATTCCATCCTTTCATGTAAAAAGGAGCATTAGGAGTCTTCGGTCTTTGAGCCACAGGAGGGTCTATATTTTATGTGTTTAAAATAAGACCTTATTTTCCTGTATAGTTTTCTGAGCATGTAGTCAGGAAAATTAAGGGTTTTTTGGGCAAACTGAATTTGATAGGCTGGCTAGTATATATTGTGCAGGCCACAAAATGGCCACCTCTTAGCCACCTGTTGTTTAGAGTAGCTTCTCATCTGCTGTTTTCTAGAGTAGTTTGAGTTAGCACTCGTCACTTCAGTTATTATGCATGTTTAGCTGTTATCTCAGGTGGTAGCCCTTATCTTTGCGTAGATAAGTCATGCTGTGTGTGCTAGGCCCCACTTTCTAGCACTTTTATGCTATGGAAAATGTGTCTCTTCCTCTGAGCCACTTGTTTTCTTTATCAAGTTTGAGTTGATGTTGCTAGTGTTTAGCTTCCGTCCTCTATGGCTCGGTACAGTTTTGAGAATCTGTATGGAGAGAATTATTTTCCTCTTTGGAAATAGCATATACATCAAAGTGCTGCATTGGCTTTGAAGTTCTAGACTTTTGCCCTACATTGTATGTGAGCTTACTTATGCTGCCACAGGTTAGGACCTGTTCTCATAATAGCAGGCTTTTTCATGTAGCTGCTTTTGTAGACATTGGTGACCTAATATTCACCATTTGTAGGTTTATTGGTGTTACTGAGTGCATCACCTGTTGGATTGCATACTCAGGGTAGTATAGAACCACTTTTTGAGAAAAGCTGGTTTCTATTAGCTCCCTTTTTGTGATCTTGTTAACGGCTATATATACATATAACTTTGATTGTAGGCTCTTATGGGTAATTAGCCTCCTTCTAGTTAGCAATTGTATTTCTAACAAGTGCTGTTAGCTGAGCATAATTTGCTCACATAGTTACAGTGTTTCACGAGCTGAAGCCACGTGCCATTAGAATGGTAGGCCACAACAGGCCTCCTTTCTAGTTCACATGCTGGCACAGTTTGTGTTTTATTCTGCAAACAGGCTGAACGGCACTTGTTGCTGAGATTGCAGGCCCCGAGGGGGGGCCTCTTAAGCTGACTTTTGGCAGGATGCCTGGGAATCCGAGAACCCATACCATCGTCGGCGACGCCCCACCTCTGTTGAGTAGGCCTTAAGCAGGCCTCTTGTGGAGTATGGCGGCGTAATGTGCAGTCCTTCTCTAAGTTGTGTGTGAAAGGTTTTCCTCTGAATGCATGGCCTGATGGTTGATATGGTCTTGGACTGGCTGATGCCACGTGTTTACTACGATAGGCCCTAATAAGGCCTCCTTTTTAGTTTACATGTCAGCACAGTGTGTGTTATATGGACAAACGGGCTGATTGCCACTTGTTGCTGAGATTGTAGGCCCTATAGGCCTCCTTTGTAGCTGACATTCTGGCAGGATGCTTGTGAATCCAATATCACCATCGGCCACACCCCACCTCTGTTGAGTAGGCCTTAAGCAGGCCTCTCTTGGAGTAGGTGGCATAATATGCACTCCTTCTAGAAACTAATCATTGAATGCATGGCCTAATGGTTGGTATTGTTAATGTCGCCACCTCATTATGCCACGTGTTTACTAAGGTAGGCCCTATGGGCCTCCTGCGTGGCATGTTGGAGTTCAGTTATGTACTCCTTTCGCTTTGAGAGTAAAAAGACTTTTTCCGAGTACTGTTTCTGAGTGGCTGAACTCTCAGGGTGAGTTCTGGTGGTAGAACCTTACTGAGGTTTGGTTATAACTACATCCGCCTCCTTGAGCCTGGATGGGTTGTCATGTGGGCACTTTGCAGTTTAACTACTGTCATTTAATCATATGTCTTGCTCCTAAGGGTGTATGCTGTGGTGAAACCCTACTGAGGTTTGGTTTGAACTGCATCTGTCTCCCTGAGCCTGATCTTACACTAGTTGAGCTAATAGCCACCTAGATGTCTAAGGTGGAACTATTCAATGCTCCTAGAGATGGCCACTGGACTTATGCCATATGCCTAAAGGTTGCTAGGCCCTATGGGCCGCCTTTTTCAACATAGTGGTATATGTTGACGTGTATTTCTCTCTGAGAACCTTTATATACACTTCTGGTTGGCCAGGGGCCCAGATGATATTTAACCTCCTTTGTGTTGGTTATTTATCGTTCTTTGGTGCCTAAGAACACTGCCACGAGCTAATGCCACGTGTTTGTTGAGGTGATAGGCCCGCACGGGCCTTCCTTGACTATGTGTTGGCGTATGTTGTACTCCTCTTGCTTGAAAGAGTAAAAAGGTGCTTTTACTGAGTACACTGCTCATTGGATTGTGTTGGGTAGATTATCATGCGGGCACTTTGCAGCCTCTTATGCTGCCATTGAAGTTGCCTGTCTGCTGCCAGCAAGCCAGGTGTTCAGGGTGGCCCCTCCAGGCCACTTTCTGAATATACTTTTGTATCATATTCAGTTACTTTCATGCTGTAGGCCCCTCTTCAGCCTCCATCATTATGTGCCCATTGCATGGTCTACCTGTTAGGTGAGCTTGGTACTTCCCTTTTTGGGTTATGTATGTAATAGTGCTTAGCTCCCTAAGCTGATCATGGTGGTAGGCCCTTATCAGGCCTCCTCCTAAGATTCAGCCCTAGGCTGGTTTGTGCTCCCCTGTATGAACAGGTGTTTAGCACACAGCCTCCTCAGTGCGTTAATTAAGCACTGAGTAGGTCCTAGGTTGAGCGGATCATACTCCCCTCGATATGAGGGTTCATAGCACTCAGCTGAGTTCTGCTCTCCAGGATGCCCATCTATACGCGTGGGTCTGAGTTGCTCCTGCCTTTCTGCAGTCACTCTTACCTGCTCTCTTCTATGAAGAATGCGTTATGGAGATTCTGTACTCAGACAGGGTTGGCCAAGACTAAGTTTGTCTTATGACAGACCAGGTCGGCCTCCCTGCTGGCATCGGGGGTGACTTTGTTCCCCTCTAGTGACTGGATGGGGTTCTCTTCGGTTGCCTGGCCTCATTCCCTTAAAGAAACCACTTTGTCTGCAGAAAAGTTGGTCTCAAATGCCTCTAGCGGCCTTAGTAGGCCTTCTCTTTCTGGAAGGCCTTCTGTAGGCTTAGCTTGGGCTGTTGGCCATAGGGAATGCTGTCACCGACAGCCTGGTGTGACCCAAGGGTGAGTTGCTAGCGTTTCCTTCGAAACTGCTTGACGTTTGTCAGCCATATTTTTTGGCATGCACTCTCCTCAAGCATGGCGGCGTGGGTATATCGTTCCCCATTGCGTCTTCCAACGCAGAGTAGAAGTTCCCTTTCCAAAGGGAACGTCGCAGGTTACGTATGTAACCATGGTTCCCTGAGAACAGGGAATGAGACTCTGCGTTTCCTTGCCATGCTTCGGGCTCACGTGATGTTCCCCATTGCGTCTTCCAACGCAGAGTCTCGTTCCCTGTTCTCAGACCTGAGACGATTGGCTATGACTTAGATGGCAAATGCTAGCCCCCTCCCTCTCTCTCCGCCGCCGGTCTCAGGCCTCAAATGCATAAAATATGAAACTTTATAGACATACTAATGTTTATTTCGTAAAGACAACGTTGTAGCCTACTTATTCAAACAACAAGATATTTATTTACCGTAGCAAGACGTTCAGCTGCACTGCTGTGGAACTTCAGTTCGCTGCACTCAGGGGGCGGGGTTAAGAGGTCTGACTGACAGTTTGAGCGGATCCAAAAAGATTTTGTCACAAGCTCTTTTTAATACCTTTATTGGGCTAAATATATTTGTAAATGTATTGATTTTTTTTTTTTTTTTTTCAAGAAAATTCATTGATTTATTCAATAAAATAAAATAAAACGCCTCCAAAAAAAAGGGCACTTCGGAGTGTAAGGACAAAAAGGGCATGTGCTCTGCACAGGTTGAGCCCTACCTGTGCACATGCCTGACCATCTCTTAGCTCTGTATCATGCTTGAAGAAAAATTTGGTCTCTATTTGCACTTAGAATGTTGAAAGTATTTTGATTATGCACTTATAAGTTGCACTTATTGTTTGCATTTAAGAAACTACGTTATACATTTTTATTTATGCTGTTTTTCTTTGATCAATTTATGGAAAGGAGTTCAGTTAGGAGGGGGTCAAAAGTTGTAGAAGTTCATACATCATGTACAGTTCTAAGGTCTGAAGAGACTTAAATCATACAGGAGAGAAGCCAGTCAGTTGAGTTTGATGCAAAAACTTTTACAGTGTTTATGTATTGTTGTCTTTTATAGCATATGATAATTCATACTCAGGAAGTAGAACTGAAATGACATGCATTACAAGATGATTAGCTAAAACATTTCAAATGCACCTGCAGAATATTTTTCTATGTATTTCGTCATTGAGTATTTTTTAAATACTGTGTAAAAATCTTGTCTCATCTTCGTGAACTCAATCTCGTGTCTCGTCTCGTGAGCTGTCTTGTCACCCCCCTAATGCTTAACATAAAATTAACCTACATAAAAATAAAAATGTGTAAAGTTGGAAAAAAAGAGGATTTTCCACAATTCACTTTTCAGTATGAAATATTTTGTATTATATGAATAGTGTACATACAGTAATATACAAATCTGTTGTTGACACAATGGGCCCTATTTTAATTATCTGAAACGCAAGTGTCAAAGCGCGAAGCGCAAGTAACTTTGTGGGCGGGTCTCGGCGCTGTTGCTATTTTCCCGGCGGGATAAATGGCTCTTGCGCCCGGCGCAAATCTAAAATGGGTTGGTCTGAAGTAGCTAGGTGTGGTTTGGGCATAAAGTGAAATAAACCAATCAGAGCGTCAGCCAACATTCCCTTTAAAAGCAGGTACGCAAGTTCCATTATGGATTGCTATTATTATGGCGTATTTACCAGGCGCACGCCAGGAGCGGTTCACAGCCGAGGAGACTGATGTTCTTGTAAGAGCAGTGAAAGACAGAGAAGTTGTGTTGTATGGGGATGGGAGAAACCCACCCAAAATAGCGTCGGTTAAACAGGTTTTTTCACATCTTCGTGGCACACCACAATGATTTCCGTCATCTCATGTTTTAATATTTTTTTAGTGTAACATATGATTTGCAAAAATAACTGTTGCATCTGTGTAGATTACATGAGCAAAGTGTATGCGCGTTGTGCACGCTATACATTATGGTCAAGCATGCGCCCTTAAAATAGCATAATGAACAACTGACTTTAGACTAGGTTTTTTCTGGTCAGTGGCGCAATTGTTTAATGGAACAGCAAAATAGCACCAGGGATTGTTTGCGCCGGAACACGCCTCCTTTTTTGCGCTGAACCGCCCAGGGAGCGCAAGTTCATTCACTAGTTTAGCGACGTGCTTCTGTGGAGGGAAAAGCGTGCGTGTGGAATGACACATGCGTCGGTGTACAAAGTCAATTGCGCTGGGTGCAAGATAGGGCCCAATCTGTTGTTACATTACATATTAATTTCAATGGTTAATTTGGACCCATATTAATTGACCTGGTGATATTTTGGTCTGTCACTAGTCGTTTAGAATGTCGTTGGGACATTTTGGAGTTTGTTACCAAATTATTATTAGCAAAGACTGATAATCAGAAGAACAGAAAAACAAACATGCAACATGAGAAATTTAGTCCAATTCACATGTAATGACACTTTGAGTTGGTTCTTTTTTCCCATAAAATATTGGTTTGGCTTTTTTAGTGTATTACATGTATTTTTTATTTATTTTTTTTTTTTTAAAGAAATTAATACTTTTATCAGTATGGATGCATTAAATTAATCAAACATGACCGTAAAAACCATGTTAGAAAATATTTCTATTTCAAATAAATGCTGTAAAAGAACAAAGAATCCTTAAAAAATGTATCATGGTTTCCAAAGAAATATTAAGCAGTGGTGTGAAAGTGTTTGCCCCCTTATTATTATTTTTTCATGTTTGCCACACTTTAATGTTTCAGATCATCAAACAATTTTAAATATGAATCAAAGATAACACAAGTAAAACAACATGCCGCCGTTCCTTTAATTTTTTTGAGCAGTGTATTATTGTGGATTATGTTGATTGTGTTCATTGGTTTTTATTGGTTCAGGTGGTAAAGATGAGCAGGAGGATAGCAGGTCTGGAGAGACAGAACGCAGAGCGCAGACAGACGGAGCTGGTGCTCTTCTCTCTATTACTGTCTGCCTGTCTGATCAATGGCTGGCTGTGGATGCGCAGATGACGGCTCACCCTCACAACACTACTAGAGCACCGGAGCCTGGGAAGTACAAAACTGTGCACATGTGTTACAGTGATTTACATGGATACATTTGTTCCATCCCAATTATGTTAAACCGCTTCTACAGAGGACTGTCTTCAGAATGAGGCATAAGTGTTTGCACCACCAGTGTATGCACATTGTATGATCATGGTAGTGACATGAGTCACTTTGGTCTACAAATGATTTGAGGGAACTCGAGCATGTTTTTTCTCACAGATGTCATTAAGTAATGCCGTCTCTCTTTGGCTCTTTTGATCAGGCTAATAGCTAGTATGTTTTGAATTGGATTTATTCTGCAAACTTTGTAAATGAGATTTTTCTGCATGCTTTACAAGCCTTACAGGTTTTGTCCTCAATCTTAATGAAAGTATAAATGAGGTTTTTTTTTTTTTATTTAGTTTTCTTTTTTCTTCCAATTAGGCATTTGAATTGCCTTCATCCATTTTAATGCATTTGCCTAGCTTGATGAATGTATATTTAAAATAATAAAAGTTCTCAGATCCCGCTTTATCTAAATGTTAACGTGTAGTAAATAAATTTTCATGCATGTGATGAACAAAAAAAACAAAAAAAAACTAAATGCTGCAATTGGATCAGTTTATTAAAAAATTAAATTAACCAAGGAGAAAAAAAAAGTTACTGAAACATTTTAGACTATAAACCAAATGAAAATTGTAAAGCCTTATACAACATCTGCATGAGATCAAATGGGAAATTATGAACAGGAATACAGTTTAATTCAAATTATTTGTCAAGCAGCAACTAGAGTGAAATTTTGTAATGAATACTAGTGAAATGAATGAAAATATTCCTTGTGAGGAAAATATGTAAAATGCCCATTGTTGGGACAAAAGGGTAGATACTATACAAAACAATAATACAAAAACACATTCTTGTAATTAGTCCTGAGATGGACTACGACACATTCTCCTTTAGAAGCTCAAACTTTAAAGTATCAAATGTAGCAAGACCATCAAGATAGGTTTCGATAACTACACTGAGGCTTGAGGTGGAACAAACTGATGATTAATGAAATGAAATCTTGACTCCCATGACTAGATTATCCTCACAGCTAGACTGACCAGAACAGTTAAACTTTAACCGTTTAGTTTAGCTTTTTCTGTATGTAGAATTTCATGACACTTTGAAAGCATTTTAATGTGGACAGTGTCAGTTTGCATTCAGTGAACTATTTTAAATGTAATGTGCAAGTTTATCAGCATTTTGTCCCACCTTTGTCTCAGTCCACTCTTAGGTCCATTGTCTTAGTTTGTGCCTAAATTAGATGAGTGCTCTTTAAACTTGCTGAACGGTCTTAAATACCCCATTGAGTGTTTTGGATCACAATGGATGATCTAACAGTGCCGGAAATGTTTTAAGATTTTATTTAAAATGGAAAGACAGGAAGGATGAAAAAATAACCAGTTTCTATCTCAAGTGAATGATAAGAAAAAAAAACTAATACTGTACAAAAAAACTGTACAAAATGTCAAGTACAGAGGCACAGTGTGCTAAACTGAGTCTGTGCTCAAATACTTAAATACTTGTAAATGAATTTGATTTGGTCCATGTTTCAAAACTAATTAAATATGAAAATCAACTACAGTGAAATTTGTTTCCATCATGTCAAATGCTATTGAGTCTAATTTTCAGGGAAATATTTAAATAATTTTGAAATAAAGTTTAAAAGCTTTTAGACTTGTGATTTTTTTTTTTTTTTTTTTACCAAAAACTGAACCGTAAATATGAAACTGCTATGTAGGATCACATTTCTTTAGCCCTGTGTTTTTGAAAGCATCATATAATGGCTCTACCTTAGGCACATGGCATTTAGGGCTCAGGTGGTTGGCTCAAACCGACACTACCTGCACCAGAATGCTAACATCTCTTTCTCCAGGTGGTTTAATACTTCAATGATTTGTCTCTTACAGGGGACAGAATTTGCTTAGTGCCAAGTTTTAACTGCTCCAAAGTTTGGGGTTAAAATGGTAGTGTAGTCATTTATACATGCTTTTGAGTTTTTTGAAATGATGACCTCCTTTAGAAACTCAAACTTGCTTGTTCATTTATGCATAAACAACATATCGCCAAACAACCACAGTGAGCACACATTGTGAGGCATCTGTAAACACAAGTATCATCTGGATAGCACTGTGTATTAATGGTCTTTTGTGTATAAGCACCTGAGAAACCTGAGTGAATTAACAAATAAATTGTCTGAATGTTGTTGTAACATCTGCCAGGGAACATTTTAGAAATGTGGTTCAGAAGTGCAAACAAACACTGAAATGTGACGTTTGAAAACGGACACCTCGAACAGACGTCAAATTGACGTCAGGGACTGAGCGTCAAACAGAAAATCTCTCGCAAATTCAGATCCAGAGGTCGGAAGAAATTCCAAAAACTATGAAGCATGAGAAAATGATGAAAGCAGTAAAATCAGATGGTTTCATAAATATTTCCTGATTTCATGGAATAATTTCATTTACACATCCGTATAATTTTGAATTAGGTTAGACCAGGTGTTTCCAAACTTGGTCCTGGAGGGCCACTGTCCTGTAGAATTTAGCTCTAACTTGCCTCAACACTCCTGCCTGGAGGTATCTAGTATGCCTAGCTGGTTCAGGTGTGTTTAATTGGGGTTGGAGCTGAACTCTGCAGGACAGTGGCCCTCCAGGAGCAGGTTTGGACACCTGTGGGTTAGACCCTCTTAATAACCTGAGGATCGTTGCTTGGCCCTTCTTTAAAAAATGTGCGTATAATTTGCGTCTTTTTTATGGATTCCTTTGGTCAAGAGTTAAATGTCTGTCTTGCAACCACAAGACTGAAAAAAAAAGCTAGCTATCAAAAAATGACTTCAGAGTAACCATCACATTGAAACGAGAGGTTTGGAGGATTTCCAAACTGAAAGGACAGATCTGAAAGTCCGTTGTGTGTGTGGTACCTCTCAACCAAGGCACATTTGTGGCTGCTGTAACTCGACTGGAATGATGGACCTCAGTTTTGATTGAAAACCTACAGACTTTCACACAGACAAACCCAAAACCAGTTGGGTCACTCATATTTTCACATACTTCTGGAGCTTCTGGACACACAGGTGAATGCTTGTTGGTCCATTGCTCCTAAACAGTGCGCTGTGAACCATACAGAACATGCCGTACAGACATTGCGTCCTAGAATAAGAAAAGGCCCTACGACATTCAGATTTACAGTATTCTGATGCAGTATTTACATGTAACAACTGTTTGGCTACTCATCATTTTGCAAGATACTCAAGTGCCACATTTGTATTAGAACACACAACAAAACAATTGCATACCAAAAAATAAGTAAATACAAACACAAAGTAGTGCAATAAATGTAAAAAATGATGCCAGTATATTTGGTCCGAGGGTCTGGAGGGGAAAAAAGTCCACCAGACAATACTGTACAAAAAAAGTGTTGTTGTAAAGTTTGTTCCTAAACAACCCCTCTGTCCTGACAATCTTGATCTGAAAATGTAACCGAGAGAAGGAATCCTTCACCTGCTTTGAGTTGTGTATTTGTCAATATGTGTGTGATCAGATGAGTATTTCCACCATCTCGCTGTCCACGTCCTGTGGTGGGAGGCTCTGCTGCGGGAGCGACTGCACTGGCGCTCTCCTTTCTAATGTACCGGTGTGAAACACTGGCACATCTGTAGAGACAAAGACGCATGCAGATGTTTATGGGTCAGTAGTGAATAAGGACAGGGTAAAGGAAAAAATCTTTTAACAAGCCAGTTTTGTACTAGTTTCTTTTTTAAATGTACTCTTTGTATTTATGTTGGTTTCATAGGGTTTTGAAAAAATTTTAACCTTTGCTCTGCATGCACATTGGCTGCACCACATAAATGATGCAGTAAATAAATATTTATAATACTATTTTAACAAAACTTGTCCAGTGCATTTTATCTAAGAAATAAAAAAAAAAAAAAGTCAAACTACCCAGTTTTCTTTCCAATAATTTCATTCTTTTAAGGAGGCTTTTTTCTTCATAACTATATCAGGACAGTTGAATCACCCTGACATTTCTTTTTTTTTTTTAGGGGTGCATAAAGTATCAAAATTAATTTTGTTCAGAAATTAAAAACATGCTCAACACAGAAGTGTGTTGTTCAATGTATTACTGAATAATTTCTATAATCTAATTTATATAATTTTGTTATAAAAAAAAACTAAACTAATTTGATTGAAAATGTCCATTTTTCCTTTCCGTAACTTTCCATTGCGTTCTCACCAAATGCATGCAAGGACAAACATACAGCTCAATGCTGTTCAACCAGTCGTTTGGTTGGTTTCCCACTGAAAAACAAAACCTGAAGAACACACAGGTTTATACCCTTTTAACGTGATTTTGTGCATGTGTATGCTGTACCAGCGATGCGGTCGGGTATGTAGATGGGGCTTGGGCTGCTGATCCGGCTGGGTCCTGGAACGCTCTGCAGGGCGGGTGTGCTTGGCTTGCTGGCCTCCTGACCCTTCTCCGTCTGGGTGCAGCTGTCTCTGCTGCCAGTCTTTGAGTGTGTGGCAGCTGGCATTGGGGTGGAGGGCAAGACTGGAGATGGAGAGGAGGAGATGGACTCTGTCCTCAAAGAGTCACCTCTGAACTCTGGGCCCAGCAGAACACCTGGAACACGAAGAGGAACAATTTGTTTAATGTAATATTATTATTACAATATAAAATGACTGGTTCCTATTTGAATATATTTTAAAATGTAGTTTATTCCTGTGATGGTAAAGCTGAATTTCCAGCAGCCATTACATTATTAGTAAAAATATGTATTATTGTATTACTTTTTTTTTGCAACAGGGGCTTCTCTGAGGGTTAAACAGTCCCACCTGTAATTTCAGATCTATTTCTCACTTCACACCGGACTCACGTACCCAGACTGCCTTTCCAGCTGCGGTCTTCCCTGCGTTCCTCCGTGATGGGGCTGCTTCCACTGAGGCCCAGAGAGTGTGACAGCAGCCCGGAGCCACTGGAGCTGCCAGTGCCCATAGCGATGGACATGAGGGACTTGGAGGGCCTCATGGCCGGGGTATCTAATTTGCTGGCTGGTTCTTTGCGTGAGCGCTGATGCAGCACTTTTATCATGGCGTCCTTCTCTATGATCTGAGCGTGCAGGTTCTTGATCCTGCTTTCCATGTCCAGGCAGCGCCGATTGGCCATGAGAATCTCCTCTTCTTCTTTCTGGATACGTGCCTCCACCGAAGTGTCGTAGCTGCTGCTGGGGGAGTGGCTGATGGCAGAGGATGTGTCTCTGGATAGGTTAGAAGTTAACACACAAAAACCAATGAGAAACAGATTTTCAGTAAAATTTAACTAGTTATTTTATTTATTTTATTTAAATTTAGTTTCATTAATCATGCATAGATAGTTTTACTTTTGTTTGTATCTAATAGTAATTAGAACTTTAATTTTATATAGTTTCAGTATTCGTAATAATTCATATCTTCACTTTGAATGAAGGCGTCTGGTAAATGAACACACAGTGTTCTTTATAGTTCCAGTTTAGTGTTATTGTTTTGCAAACTCATAATTTTGTCCATTTTAGTTCAAATATCTTTTCACTCTTAGTTTTCCGGACGATCCCCTAGAGAAATCTTAAATAACTTACTATATTCCTACAGGGTTGGCTTAGTGTATAGCATTAAACTTGAGTACCTTTGTGTGGCCACAGATGCAGCGGCGTCCAGCGCAAACTGCCTCATGACGCTCTCCTCTAGGTATTTCTGCTCCCATTTGGTCATGTCAGCCTCCAGGGCCAAAATCCTCTCCTCTTTTTCTCTCAGGTGTTCCATTAGAGCTGCTGTGCTGAACTCAGGACCAACTGTATTCTGAGAACCACCATGCCTCTGTGAGAGCAAGAGAAGGAGAGGAAGAACCATTAAGAAATCTTCAATTCTGACTAAAAATAGCTTTTTTTCCCCCTATTTAAGCTAGCTAAACAAGACAAAATCAACACTAGTGTTGCCATCAATGCTAAATTGATTGATTGCCTGTGCTGTGTATTTTATGCTTACTGAGGGTATGTTTACACGACAATGTATTAAAAATGGAAAAGTTTTTTGTTTGGATTTTTCACGTAGCAACAACAACATTCCTTGTTCACACAGATCCGCAAAAACGACTAAAAAAAGCTGTATGTAAGGGCAGTAGTTGGTGATGTCTCTTTGTAAAGAAACACTACGCACCTATAGACTGAATAAATAAATACATGACGTCACTGTTTTCACAAATTAGCATTTTTGTAGTTTACCCGGAGACGCTAACAATATTGTTTTACAAAAACACTTTGAACCCATTCTCAAAATTTTGATTTTTCAGGCTCCCAAAACACTGCTGTCATGTAAATGAACGGCCAAAACGCATAAAGTTTTCTTTAAATTCAAATTCAAAATTCAAAAGCTTTATTGTCTAGCCCCACAGGGGTAGAAAATTGTCTTCAGACAAAGGCTCGACAAAACTAATCAAAGGTACTTTGTACCGTCTACCTGATGGAAGTACTGGAAATGAACTGTAAAGGGGATGAGAAGTATCTGCCAAAATAGCGGTAGAGTAATAACAATGTAGAGATCACAGAGATGCTTGTTTCTCACCAATAATCACCACCATGTCATCTACATATTTTATAAGCATCAAATTTTCATCATAACAGGTTATCTCATTTGTATAAATAGAAAAAAGAAACATCCGTGTGGGAGACCATTTTTTAAAACCACATTTTCAGATTTTCTACCATTCGCCAGCACATGTTGTGGGCGGTCCCGTAAGAAACTATTAATCCATAAAATCAGGGTTTGATGCACCTCTGATTCCTCCAGATGCCTTAAAAGTGTGTTTATATTCACAGCGCTAAAAGCAGAAGAAAAGTCCATGAATAAAATCCTAACGTATGAATTTGCAGAGTCCAAATGCTTTACAGCCCTGTCCAACGGAGTAAGAGTGGCACCCTTAACACCACGGCCAGTTCTATAAGCAAATTGCAGAGGATCAAGTTTACCGGACATTATTTGAGAGAGTTGCTGACAAACCACTCTCTCCATGCATTTACAGAGCACAGATGTTAAAGCCACTGGCCTTTGGTTAAAAACGGCCCCCGAGTCATGCCTGGCAACATGCTAACCTCAAACTTTATCAGAGTGGATATGTACAAGAGTCGAGTTTACCACACCAGTAGCTTAGCAACATTCTAATATACAATCAGTTGTGTTGTGTAATTTCCCCCCAAATCAATTAAGTGCAAACCCTGCCCATGTAGCTAATTCTAAGGATTTCATTGGTCATGTCAATTACAGTGCTGATTGACTAAACAAAACCTAAACCCCTAACTAGTGGTGGACAGTAACAAAGTCTTTTTACTTCTTTACTGTAAGTGCATATTTCAAGTATTTGTACTTTACTGGAGTATTTTTATTTTGAGAATTTTTTCATTCACTACATTCCAAAGCATTATATTGTACTTTTTACTCCACTACATTTCATACAAACATATCATTACTTATTATTTTGAACTGAAGGAATCGTCACACGCTCCGAGATGCAATAGCAGTGTCTGATTTGTGAACAAACTGATTCTTTTCAATGAACCCGTTAAACCAGTTCACAAATCACACCGAATTAATCATTTGTGATCCGACTGCAGTCAACAACTCATATATATATATAAAAAAAAAAAAAATTATATATATTATATATATATATATATATATATATATATATATATATATATATATATATATATATATATATATATATATATATATATATATATATATATATAAATAAAACAAAAAAAAAATTATATATATATATATATATATATATATATATATATATATATATATATATATATATAAATAAAACAAAAAAAAATTATATATATATATATATATATATATATATATATATATATATATATAAAAATTGTCAATATGAGCTACATTGTGTTGGATCTTTCTCAGGCTTCAATAACTGTTATCAGTGCTTCGGTTAGGGACTTTGGCAGAATTCCTTGAGACAGAGAATGTTCAAACATATTGAGCAGGAGTGGAGATAATCTTCTTATAGAATTAGATCGGAAAGCCATTGGGCCCCGGGGCATTGCCACTTTGCAAAGCTGCTATGGTCGCAGATATTTATTGCAGCTGAAGGGGATGATCCAAGTCATTTTTATGTTCCAATGAAATAGTGGGGACATTTATTTGATCAAAAAACTTGACCAATTTAGACTGATACTTAGGGGTTTCTGATTTATAAAGGCTAGAATAAAAGTTGATAAAAATGTTATTAATTGTGAGGGGATCAATAGTTAAATCCCCAGCATCATCTACATATGCTGTGCTGATGACCTGGATTTAAGCTTATGTGCTAAGAGTCGACCACTGTGTTCATAGAAAAAACCTTTGTGACCGAAGAATAAGCTGTTCTGCTTGACTTGATGAAATTAAATTATATTGGGTCTGAAGATCAATCCTTTCTTTATAAGGTGTAGAAGCGCAGACTGTCAAATTTGTCTCAATTAGCTGTTGTCTTTTCCTTTCCCTCTCTGTTAATAAAAGCAGTATATGAAATAATGTCCCCCTGAGCACTACTTTCAGTGTCTCCAAAGAGAAACTGGGTGACTTGCTCCGTTGAGTTAAATTTTTAAAAATGGTCAAATGAAGAAGATACATGTTGGCAAAATGATTTATCTGACAACAGAGATGAGTTTAATCACCATATGCAGTTTGTGTAATAAGAAGGAAAGGAGAACCCTAGTAGTAAGGGAGCATAAGAAAAAACCTTATAATGAAGTTTGTAGAAACGCCAGAGGGTCTACACAACCAATCTGGTTCAAAAAGGCTGAGATTTCACTTGCCATTTTAGAAAGGACCTGTGGTTTTGGGTTGGAGCGGTCCAAATTTGGGCCAATTGCACAGTTTAGATCACCATCTAAAATCATGTAATGTGAATTAAAGCTGGGTAAAGCTGACCATCTCTGGGTTTGTGTGCCAATGCCCGGTGTGCTCTCTCCAGTTCTGGTGGTTTCTCGAACACCTGATCCCTCATGACGTCTTTTAGCAGATCCGAAGTAAACTTGATCTTGTCCATTCTGATTTCATTGTCCTTGGGAACATTTATTATCTGAAGATTTGCCCTGTGTGAGCGATTTTTCAGGTCATCCAAAGTCTAACAGCGCTTCGTTGGTTGCTTTTAAAGCAGTAATGTCTGCCTCCGGTCAGACTTCAAGGGCCTCAAAGTTTTCCCCAACCATTGTTTCCACGGTTGTGAGATGCTTTCCAAATGCATCCACAGTTTCTTTAAATGATTCCATGGAAAGCTGAATTGGTGCTAGGGAAGACATGATTAACGCACTCATGTCATTTTTGAGATATTCACATCTTTCCAGCTCTGTTGTCAGCACCCTCAGAAAGAATTCCTTGTTAGCCTTCGAAGCAGCTGCTGCCATTTTAGCTAACTTGCTGCTTATTGAAGTTTTCTTTGGATCTTGATCAGTTTTCATTTTAGAGAGTTAGGCATTTTGCCGCCACACCTCTATTACAGCCCCCTAATGCGCGTCTGACCTGTCACAGATGATAATTACCGATCTTTAATTTAAAGTTGTTGGGATGCTCACACACACACGTCCTCTGCCTACATACCTCAGTGTACTTTTTTACTTTTACACAAGTAAAATTGGAAAGGAGTACTTAAAACTTTTACTAGAGTAATATTTTGTTAGAAAACTAATTATTGTTATATAGCTCAACACGTTTAGTCTTATTAAATCTAATTTTCTTGATTTTTTGCGAGTACCATGCTTTACCATTTACCATGCTTTACCAAAAACACTATTTTGTCAGGTAGCTAACATAGCATAATCAGATGCAGCTTTATTTTTAGTAACAGTAATACAGCATTTTCTCCATCATACAATACGTTTTAAAATTAATTGCATGCCATTTATCAACACAGGCCATCCATCACTTAATATGATATTCTAAAATCGATCTATCTTACTGCAGTGTGCAACAAATGTCTCACAGCAGCCACCGAGCGAACGCACAGAGTAACGTTATAGCATCATTTTCAATACACTCAAAATTTATCTAATATGATAAACAGCACTGTGTTACCTCATACTCATGCAAAACCACACTTTCAATCCTTTAGAAACTATAAAGTATTTTGAAATGCTGTTTTGCATAATAATTTGGAACACTGCATTTTAAATTATTATATATATATATATATATAATTTAAAATGCAGTGTTCCAGTGCTATATTTTAGGGCTGTCAATCGATTAAAAATTTTAATCCAATTAATTACACACTCTGTGATTAATTAATCTAAATTATACATAACTTTTGCATAATTTTTGCTGTGAAAGTATTAAATATTTAAAATCAAATTAATCAATGAATAATCAGCATTAGTGACATTACATTCAAAAGCTCTTTTATTATTATTTTCACTGTTCAAATAATGGCCATAACAATCAACAATATGACCTAATATGCTAAGGAAATAAATTCAAAAGTGCTTCAGGAAGAAGATTTGATGATGTGTGCCGTAACACCAGAAGTTGCGTTAGACTTTAACTTTGTCTGTCATTTTGACGGACAGGTTCATAAAAAATCTGTCATAATCTATTATTACCCATCATTTTAATTATAATAACACATTTAATTGCTTTTATTTTTGTTCACATTTTAATTGGTAATTCACACATGAAATTTCTCTGTACTGTACTTCGTGTTGGTAGACATTAAAGAAAACGTGGTTTCATATTTATGTTTAAATAGTCCTATGTTATGTTTTAAATTCATCTATTTGATTATGAAAAGTGAATATATTGGGAGATATGGAGTGTGTCAGACATGATTTTGACCACTTCATGAAGTTTTGTTTGGTAGAAAGCCTTTCTTTAAAGTGAACTTCGTTTTGTACAAATTGTATCTTAATTTTAATCAATGTTTCATCAACCAGTTACCTGGATGCAATAAATAAGAAGCAAATATAGCAGAAAATATAATCATGACATGGAGGCGAGGGCGCGATCACTGGCGCGTGAACTGGAATGCGTCTTACATGAATGAACCGAAACTCAGCGTATAGGCTGATCGCCTCAGAGACATGAGAAATATTTCTATAGAAAACATGAAATATCTACTTTAACGACGTGCTAGGTCGTACCTCCGGATTAACGTTAACTCCTGGATGCTTTGCATTGATGTGGTAGCCTACTTTAGAGTGGACAAACTCCGGTGATATGCAAATTCCTTGCTGCAGACGACTTTATTTTTATCAACACTTCCATCAGGCCGTTTTTTATAAGTAAATGTTCCAGTCAATGATCCAAGCAGCGCCAGCGTGTTCTCGTCTCCCTCCATTTTACAGTCGATTTGTGGCTAGAACTTCTCCAGGTTCAAAGGAAATGGATTAATCTGCATTATTTTTTTAACGCGTTGTTTTTTCTCAGATTAATTAATCGTAATTAACGCATTATTTTGACAGCCCTAATATATATATATATATATATATATATATATATATATATATATATATATATATATATATATATATATATATATATTATACAGTTTATATATTATTATAGTTTAAATAATTGGTAATAAAATATGACAAGATCTCAGAGTTAAACTGTGTCAGAAAAAATTAATCTTAATTATGTCAGATAACACTTAAGCAAAAATGGTTAGGTCAAAGTGTCTGAATAATTTTTGGGTATAATATGTCACAGTTTACTTTATTTTGCTACACTCACTTACATAAATGAACTATAGTGTCCTGCACCCACTAGTAAAAATATATCAATGTCTGAATAATTTTTGGTTTGACTGTGTGTGTGTGTGTATATATATATATATATATTATATATATATATATATAATATAATATAATATATAATATAATATAATATAATATAATATAATATATATATATATGCATGCCAATTCTTTACATTCACATGTACGAATACATGAATGTATTTTATAAGAATACAAATAGCGATTTTATAAAATTACAAATTATAAAAATAAAAAGATTTTTTTTCAAGAATTACTTTTTGCTGTTAAATTACACTAATTTTTTTGTCATAGCTTCTGATTATATATTTAGTTTATTAAAACATTTTTTTTTTTATTGTTGTTTTCTCTATAATGAAGTAGTGTGTATATAGTGGATTCTGAATTGTGTTTAACAAATAAAAAAAGTGACCGTTAGTTCATACTCTGTATAATCACCTTTTCTGGGATTGGCCAGTTTGTTGTTGAGTGTTTGTTCATATTGTATCAGTTATTTACTGAATTTAATAAATTTCTTTAATATTTAAAGGTGTTAACTAATCTTATTTTACACTGTAAAATGATAACTTACAAAGGATTAAATTCATCACAATTATTTAATGAATGAAGCACACAAAAATGTATGACAAAGACCTAAAATAGACAATTAATCATCATAAATGTCAAAGCCCTAAAACTGGCAATTAATCGGCATAACTGGAATTTATTTTTCAGACAATTAATCGTCAGGCCTACCCACGCTGATATCGCAACAGGTTCAAGTTGGTCATGAGGAATCGCCGTGCTGACTAACAGCAATGAATGAACAGCACAGAGGAAGGATGTCCACTTTCTGGGCCACTAATGAAGAATACAGCTGTCTACTACTCCTCCTCTTCTCTCAGCACAAACACACATCCACATAGGAGGCTGAGTTGCAACCTTTCGTCCAGATTAGGGGTCAGTAAAAATTCGATAGGCAGAAAGAGGGTGCATAGGGAAACAGATCATTGTCGTAGAGAAAGGTTCAAAGAGGAAAAAATATATATATTTCACAAAACTATATATCTGATTATTTATATTTTTGGCTGGAAATAAGGTTGTTATGATAACGAAAAGTTCTGGGCCAGAATGTGGTTAAATAGAGGAAAGCTTGTGCATCACTTACCTGTTGCATTCGCAGTGATTCCAGCTCTCTCTCCAGTCGAGTACGTAGCCGATGCTCAAGCTGTTCTCTCTTCTCACATGCGGCCTGAAGCTGTGCTAAAGCTTGCTGCATCCGCTCCACCTTCTCCACATATACCTGCTTTTTCTTCAGCTATACAAACAGAGAATGCAGGTCAGATGCTGCTGCTCACGCCGCACACAGAAGCCCACCCATCCACCTTACAATACCTCCTTGTATCCTTCAACCTCTCTCTCTCTCTCTCTCTCTCTCTCTCTTCTACATCTTTCAAATACACCAGTGGTCATAATTGCAGCCAAAATGAATGCCCTAATTTAGCTCTGGGGGGAGGGGGGGCATCATACCACAGAAGAGTGAGAGAGAGAGTGCAAAAGTATTTGGCTCCTGTTTGGAAGGGGTGGGTGGAGAGGGCAAGAATTCAGCCATCTTCAAGTCCTTTCATGCCAGACAACTCAAGAGGCTTTGTTCGGGGAACAAGCAGGCGTTTGTGACAGGGAAGAACAAAAGTGGAACGGCCCGGTGCATTTTGGTACGCAAGGGTGCGCCCCTGTTCAACGATGGCCAAAGGGCCATCTGGGAGCATGCCAGAAGAGCTCAAACACAGACTCCAACTGTTACAAATGCTCAAGAGCGAAGTTCAGAACCATCAACGCTACTTCGGTTTAAAGGGTTTTTTTCTTGGTTTCTCTCCCTATTGAAGCTTTTTTTGGCCTCAGTAGATGTGTGGTTTCAAAGAAAGTTGCAGCCAACGGTTCACTCAAGCTTGAAGATCTTAACTGCAGCAATGAGAAGTTGACGGGAAGGACTTCAAAGAACTTGAGAATTTTGAGCTTAAACATTGTGGTAGAGTACCACACTTGTGTTTGAGGGTAAGTGGGTGATGATGACTCAATGAAATGTTCATTTAATGCTTGCTTCGATAAAGTTCACCCACTGTTTACTAACAACAGACACTCATAAGCAGAAAATATTGACAGATGTTTGTTTGTTTTCCTAAAATGCAATCTGTTCTGCTGTATTGTTCAATGGTCAGTTCATTTTAAAGTAATGTGTGTAGTATCTGGAATAGATCAAGCCCTCTCTAAAATCTCTCCAGTGAAAGATGTGCCAAACAGGCAAAGTACCTCACCTAGACAAAATAAATAGATAAATAAATGAAAACAGAACTCATTTGAGATTTCTTTAGTTTTGAGAGAGTGATGTACTATAGCCAGGTTTCCATCCAAGGATTTTTAGCGCTTTAAAATGTTTAAAGATATAGATCTGATGGAAATGCCATTTCTATAAAATTTCTCAAGAAATGATGTGAGAATAAGCTTCAGTTAAGCTAATGCAGACCACTTAAAATTTGTAAATACACAAATAAAATGTTTTAGTACACAGCTCCATCTGTCTCTGGGAAAAAAAAAAATCAATTTGAGCGATTTGATGTTTTTGATGGGTTTGATGTTGTTAAAGGTCCCATTCTTCGTGATCCCATGTTTCAAACTTTAGTTAGTGTGTAATGTTGTTGTTAGAGTATAAATAAAATCTGTAAAATTTTAAAGCTCAAAGTTCAATGCCAAGCGAGATATTTTATTTAACAGAAGTCGCCTACATCGAATGGCCAGTTTGGACTACATCCCTCTACTTCCTTCTTTAATGACGTCACTAAAACAGTTTTTTGACTAACCTCCGCCCACAGGAATACACAAGAGGTGCGTTTGTAGAGTGTGTTTGTCGCCATGTCGTCGAAACGCTGTTATTTTCATCCCGCAGTCCATTCACCGGGTCTGATTCCGGCTCAAATTGATAGGGTAAAATGAAAGACATGTTTACAATAACACTGAGCGCGTGCATCTCCACGCTATGGTAAGAGGCGTGACCTTTCCGGGCAAGGAGCGCTAAGCTGCTGTCGAATCACAACACAGGAACCACTGGCACAATCAGAACTCGTTACGTATTTCTGAAGGAGGGACTTCATAGAACAAGGAAGTCATCAGCCCGTTTTTATGACCGTGGAAACAGCGGTATACAGATAAGTAAATTATGTGAGAAATACAGTTTTTTTACACGCGAAACATGAACATGTTATATTGCACACTATAAACACAATCAAAGCTTAAAAAAAAAAACCACGAAAAACGGGACCCGAACGAATAACTCTTATTGCTTTGAATGATCTTTTGCTTTGTATGCGTTCTCGGCTGCGTCAAACCACCACTGCATGTTCAAGGCGTTGAAGACTGTTGCAATAAGCAAAAACTGAATATTTCACTGTACTAAGTGTTTTTATGGACCCTAAAATGTTTGCATACCAGACAAATTAACTGTTCTGCATTTTTTTTTTTTAGGGATGACGTCATTACGCACACCATTTTATCGGTAAAAGGCCAACTGGATGGAGACATCCTGGCGATAGCAAATTTCGTAATTTTTTTCCCCACATATTTGCTTTATCGATAACAAAACAGTGCAAAAAATGGATGGAAACTTGGCTAATGTAACCACAAGGGGGCATACAAATGCGTTTAATTAAAGAAAATGTAAATTAATTTTGTTGAATTGTAGGTGAGAATACGAACACCTGAGGAGTGGGAACCTAAATGTCTGCTTTGTTGTCGCAGTGTCCCAATTTTAAATTCATAATGTTTTTAAAAATGGCATACATCGTAAATTTGAAACCACAGCTTTATAGAGTGAAATCATATACAAAGAATTCCTAAAATTACCATTTAAACCTTGACTATAACCTTGATTATCAATGAGCTTTACCTCCTCCTCCAGCTTGACCACTTTGGCTTGGGCGTTGTTTAAGGCCTGGTCACGGATCTCAATGTGCCTGCGCTGGTCCTCGTTGGTGGAGCGAAGCGAATTCAACTCGATCTCCAGCTTTTCCTTCTCTCTCTGATTCTCTTTGTCTGATAAATGAGTAAAATGGACATTCTGAACTTTCTTTTCCTAAAATATCTCATCTGACATTTGCTTACAAATCTATAATAAATACAAGTGCATCACATTGGCTTCAAGGAAGTTTTAGATTTCTAATAGATGAAGAGGTCCACTTACTCTGAGCCAGAAGCTGTGAGATGGTTTTGCGATTGTCCTCTGTGCCCTCACAATCTTTTGCTGCAAGCTGCTTGTTGGCTGTTTCCATTCGCTCTGTTGAAAGAAAGAGACAATACCATCATACTTTCCCCCAATTTTATGATTCAAAAGTATGATAATCCATGATAAAGTTTGTTCATGTGCAAGAGATTAAATCAGTGTTAGAAAATAGGATACCAAAACAAGACCATCTGTGTCAAACAGATCAAATGTATCCATGTGAAAGTTTATATGGTATCTCATTACCAAATGTGGTTATTATTTCTTTGTGAAGAAAATCACAAAGAAACATTTCCAAAATACAAATAGCAAAATAAAAATATTGAATATTTACTTCATACATTCAGCAAATGCAGAAAAACAGCTGTGATTATTTCAACATATGCTTTGTGCACTATTCTCCATCCTACCAAAACACCCAAGAATATGTAGCTCATATTCCATGCCTCTTCTCACAAATTATATACCAATGGGACTGGTTGCTCAGCAAATTGGAAAACAAAAATCTAACAAACATTTTATATTTTATTTTACAATTCCCAAAGAGCGGTCTTGACATAATTCACAATGTGCTAAGTCAAGTCAAAAACTGGCCCAGATAAAAGGGCCATTATATAAGTGGGGGTTGCTGTTTTTTTTTAAATGGCAAACCATTCATCAAGGAAGCAGGCCAAACGTTAAAACAATATTTCCCCGTGTTAAGTCAACCAGACTGTGAGATGAGCATTCCAGAATCAAATGCCTCTCCCAAACTGTGCCTCAGTGCTTCTCAAAATTAAGATTGTTATCTAGATCTAAAATATAGATAAGAACACTAGATACAGTATAACCTTTTTAGTGGTTGCCATGAAGATGGCAAAAAGTATTAGCACCTCAGCTCATTTGTGTCCCTAGCACAAACATATTAGGACAGTATTTGCACTGAAGTTTAATAGTTATAATTGGGAGTTTGTTGAAATCCCTGACCCTAAAAATAAACAAAAGTAATATTGATCGATACCTTTGCAAACAACAGTAATTATTAATTGTAAGAAATCTACTTTAATAAAATCTAAGCTTGAACAATAGTAGTAGTAGTATATCAGGCTACAGAAAATATGAGAATCACAGGGTGAAAGAACGAACGGCAAGAGAGAGAAGAAAAATTTGCTGTAAAACTCTTGGAGCTCCCTGTGGACTTAAAGTCTGGGCATACTGCCATAAATCTGGGGTTCTCTGTTTTCTGCTGGACTAAAGAACACGGTGAGGCATGATCGTAGAGGTGGCCACACTCAGGCAGAGCGGGCCTGCTGACAGCAGCAGAAAAATGAGAGCGAGAGACTGTTGCTTTGGGCTCCAAAAAAAAATAAAAAATACTACACAGAGCCACAAGATGAGACACAAAAGAAAGCAAACTGAATGAAACTTCAAATGCTTTGAACTTGGAGAAAAATAAGCCTTTTTTGAATGGGAAGGACAGAATGTTGGAGCCAGGTGGGACCACCACAACGTTCTCATTTACTGACCCCATAGTGTTCATACACATAATGTTAACAAGATTTTGAAGCTCTACTTTGCTCTACTGCAACTGGTTATATCTTACTGTGATCCAGTAATCCTTTTCACCCTGTCAACCATAAACAGATCTACTCTGGCTGATTTTTAAGAATATAACAGAAAACTAAAACAAACTACATTTTTAGTGCAAAATGGTACAATATATAATAAAAATGACACAAATATGCTTTGAAGTTACTGCTTATTCATAAGATATGATACAGTGGCAAGTTACAATTCATGGACCCTCTTTTCATTTTCTAATACTCTCTTCAATCCTGCTTTTTCATTCAATTATCCTACTTTGTTCTCACCTCTTAGGTCCCTGTTGAAGTCGTGTACCCTGCGCACCTCCATCTCCAGCTTATTTCTCATAGTCTTCTCAAGAGCTTCCCTCTTTGTGGATGATTTGGCCAGATTTTCGTAGGCTTCGGACACCATCTGGATCTCAGTCTCCAGCTGCAAAGTAAAGAGACATCTTACACAAAGAATATGAAGTATGGATTTTTGAAATTCAAAAGGATACAGTATGGAAAGTAGCCTCAGATTTTTTTGCATTAAATAAAACCTATTGTCCATTCCAAATGACACCAAAAAATCTCTTCTACCCCTTCTGTGCTAAATGGTGCTGCTCTCAGAGCTGATACTTGGTGATCTGAGAGCCTATCACAGGGTTACACAACCCTGTTCCTGAAGGAACACCAACACTACACACTTTCACACTCTTCCTGATTAAACACACCTCATTCAACTCATCAGCTTGTAAGTACAGACTCAAAACCAGAAGTATATGGCAAGATAAGAGACATCCAAAATTTGCACTGTTGGCAGTGGTGTAAAGTATTTGAGTAAATGTAATTAGTTACTGTACTTAAATATCCTTTTGGTTACTTTGTAGTTGTACTGAGTAACAAGGATATAAGCAACTTTTACTCTCTACTTGACTACATTTTTGAACAAGTAAATGTCCAATACATTTGTGATGAGTAATGCACATTATTTTTTTCATGGCACCTAACTTTTTCTGCAGCAGTTTATTTCTGCTATAAAGAAGCGATATTGCCATCTAAGGGCACTGAAGGTACAATATCTTGTGCGTTTTGCATTTACTCACCCAAACTTGTCAATAAGGTTTATATATGTGAATGCGAGTGCATTAGGATTGCATTTAGGAGATAAGGTCATGACTGCAGCTTAAACCAGCGCATCCCGTGCAAGTAAGCTTTGACAATTTAATTTTAATTAACATTATTTTATTTATCCGCTATATTGACAAGACCTTTCTGAAGAATATTGATTTACTTATGGCCTATATGAGCACTTAAGCATAATTGAGACTTGAGAGTTTGTAGATGTTTAAGAGGCTGTTGTGTTGACCTTGATTTATTGCAATATTGAGGTATCCAGATTTATTTTGATTTTACAAAATAAACATGATTTCTCATTTTACAAATAAGCTGTTTCTTATGTTTTCACTGGGATGTCCCTTTGGTGTTGAGCACTAGTGCATCTTTGAGTCTATATTTAGTATGAGTAAAATACTTTTAAAATCAGATACTCTAAGACTTTTACTCAAGTTGTTTTGAAATTGGTGACTTCTAACTTGTAATGGAGTCATTTTCACTGTAGGGTATCTGTACTTTTACTCAAGTATGGTTTTCAGGTACTCTTTACATCTCTGACTGTGGTTTGCCTCCAAGTACAAGGCTGGGAAACATCAGCCTATCATGAATTTGCCCACGTTTCCATAGACTTGAAAAAATTACAATACGGGTTACATGTCTGTGGTACCCGTTACCAGCATTTAGCATTTTTTTTCCATATCTCCTCAAGGATCTCCCCAAAAGACCAAATTGCAAACAGATAAATGTATGCTTGAATGCTTTTGTTAACTCAGTAGCTAGCTAGCAAAACTGTTTTTGTTCTGAAAACTTTACTTGGTGATGTAAAGTTATAAAGTTATATACCTCCTGATATAATCAGAATATAATGTGAACCTTCAAAGACGTTCTAACCTTTTGTAGTTTGGACACCTTTTCCCCACACACTTCCAGCTCTTGCTTAAGCAAGCGGTTCTCTTCGGAGAGCATATCCACCATCTGCTGGGCACGGGCCAGCATGGCGTAGGGATCCCCCTGCATGGAGTGTGGATGTGGGTAGTGTTGTCCTGGATTCTGTTGCTGCTGCTGGGAGCCCTGCTGGTGGTACTGGTGCTGATGCATGTGGAGGCCCCTGGGAGCTGACCCGTAAGGATCATGAGGAAATACATGACTGCGTTGATGGGGAGGGTGACCTGGACCTGGGCAGTATGGATCACCTTGGTGGGAACCGGGCCCCTGTGGGCTACGAGCACCCATGGGGAAGGGCTGCTCTCCCTGGTGACACATAGGTGGAGGAGGGTGGGAAGAGGCCAATATGCTGCTGAGAGTGGAAGACTGAGCACGGGAGAGAGAGCCCCCTGATGTAACAGAAGATGAAGGGCTATGGTGATGGACAGACCTTTGAGAGTGACTTGAACTCTCCTTACTTGACCTAATGAGGGCAGAGAAATGAATAATATTCATATTTTGAATGATTACAAAAGTGTAATCATCACAAAAATTAATGAGAACTTTCAGTGACCTACAAATAAATTAGGCTGATTTAAATGTGTATAACCAACATATCTTTTAACAGATTAAATCACCATTGGGAAACAACGACTTGTCCAAATTGGAAACTATGTAACGCATTCCGACCGTTCATAAAAATATTTTTCACAAATCAACATTCCTGGTTCTCTGCAACATAATAGAGAAACGGTCATGTTGTGACATGTTATAGATGATTATTAGAATTTGATATGCATTCTTTTACTATAGGTTACACACTGGCTACGAGGTGAATGAAGTCAGGGAAACAGGCAAAACTGGCTTTTCCCATAACTGGTTTCCTGACAACATGTCCCAGCATTGAAGGGAAGGGCTGTTTTCAGACTCATCATTTGGAATTTTTCAACAACTGATAAGTCATGGAATGTCAGGGAATTTGTGTTTTGAGGTGTATTGTTCCAGTTCCCACAAATGTCCCAAAATTCAGCCCACTCTTTAGCTTTTAACTCTTTAGCTATTTAAAGCACTCTTTTAGCTCACCGGAAAGAGCCATACTCTGGTGGTGGCTGGTACCGGACGTGAGGAATATCAGCTCTGGCTGGCTGGCTTGTTCCACGGTGGTCTGGGTAGAAGTGTCCAGGCTCCTGGTGCTGATGGTGCTGCTGCTGTTTGGGTGGAGAGGGCATTGCCTTAAATGGGTAGTCTGGTGGTGGACCCCTGTGTGGGGGCCCAGAGGGTTTATAATAGTCTCCTGGAAGCCCAGGTGGAGGCAACTGGGGGGAAAGTGGTGAACTGGTTACAGGTGCATGGGCCTTTACTCCGCTGGTGGCCAACGAGAGCTGCATTAGTCTTTCACTGAGAGAACGCACATGGCCTTGCTTTAGATCCTTGAGCCCATCATCTTGGTGAACTTTGCCTCCATTTACTCTCTGTACCGTTGGCCTGCCCTCTGGGGGTCGCACCTTAGGGTTGCTGACGCCAGTCACATAAAATGCTGCACCTACTGACGGGGGTATCTGTGGTTGAGGCTGCTGGGGCTGGTGACCGCGGAAGTACTGCGACTGCACCTTGGCTTGGTCATAGGTGGGTAGGTCTTCAGGATTCTGCCCCTGTCCACTCACACAGCTTCCACCGCCTGATCCGGTGCCTCCACTGCCGCCACCGCCTCCTCCTGCTGTGCGTGTGCTGAGCTTCTCCATGCCACTGTCTGCCTGCAGCTCCTGGCCCTGAGGCTCCTGCCTTGCAATGTGAGGGACCATCGAGAGCTCGTCCCCTGGGCTGCCAGGGCCGGGGTATCCACTCACTGGACCTTGTTGCTGCTGCTGCTGCTGCTGTTGTTGTTGTTGCTGTTGTTGCAGGGCAAGGTAATTTCGGCCCTCGCCATATCGCATTTGCTCCTGCAAGAGCCGCTGCAGAACCGTATGACCACTACCGCTGCTGCTGCTAGCTGATGTATCCTCGGAAACTGAGGCTGCCGCCCTCATTTCCAGCTCTCGTGACCTGCCCACCTCATGGAAGGAGGAGCTTCGGGCACGGTCCACACTCCCTGTATAAAACAGTAATGTATGATGAATTAATAAACACAGCCACTACCCATTATCATGAGCTGAACCATAATGAAGAAGTTACAAAGAAGTCAGTTTAAGAAGCTGAAATGAAAGAAAACAGACTGAAGGAGACTTTTGCATGTTTTTAGAGAACTGCCTGAAATCACAGACCCCAACTGTCCCAAACTCTTCACACGTTGACAGCTGGGCACCAGCTAGTTATTATTGCTAAATTATGACACCAGTTTCCACTTGAAATGTGACAATGGTAACTCTCTGATGATCTTCAACGACTACTAATCACTGTTAACTTTTAATTAAGGATTAATAAAATTTGTATTGTGCTGCATTGTAAAGATCAGGAACAGCCCAGGGTCAAGGTGTTGAAGTCCACCCATGATGCAAATCATGTTACCAATACCATATACAGTATATACCACATTACTGTACAACAGCTCCATTCCTTTAACATGCATTGCAGTTGAGTCATCTGATTATCCAAAGCTTACACATCTTCAAAGCTTAAAACCAAATCTCCCTACGGCTTGAGCTGTAGACACTTAGAAATCACATAGAGCAATTTAAAACAACAAGTGAGCTGTTAACTCATACAGAGCCAGTAGGTGGAAACCATAACAATAGTGCCAATGTGGGTTGTAATGTATAGTAATGTAACTACATTACTACTGCAAAATGAAAGGTTACTGTCATTTATATACATTCTGTTTCTCTTAATGGTGTTAATTTGGAATGGTTGCCACTACTGGCCTTGAATACAGTTTGTAGTTTAGTGGTTATTGCACCATCTAAAAAGTAATGAAGGGGAACTTATTACGTCTATTGTTTTCTGATATTCCCCGCATTCTCAAGGAGGATGAGGCTTTTTTCCGAAACATCTGTGGTGAATAAATAAATAAATGTAAAGTGAGTCAGAAAACAAAGCCATCAGTGTACAACTGCTTTCCAACTTGGAAAGTCAGAGAAAGTTGGAGATAGAGTGAAAGAAGAAAAATACATTTCATAGTGACCCCCCCCCATACTTCAACTTCCACTTCCTGTAATTCTCCAATCTTTCACTCACTGAGACATCCTCAGAGTCAATAACAGATATGGCCACAAACAAAAGAAGGATGAGAATATGAAATGGCGAGGTTACAAAAAAACTCACTGTTAAGATGAATGAAATGATGGCTGATTTCTGTCGATGAATAAGTGGCACTTCATATATTTGAAAAGCTGAAAATTGTCCCAAAAAGATATTTGTCAGCAGTTTTATGTTACACACATCAGTTTCTAATGCAACCTTTGTCCAGTGTGGTTAGAAACACTTTGGATCTAGTACTTCAAACACCTTTACTGGAAAAATTCAACTGCTTTTATTAATAATTTTAAGCATAAAATATAGCACAGGACTTTTAAAGTGATAAAAAACTGTATCCAAACAGGTTCTACATTTTGGAAGTTGGAATCACAAAGTAGGACAGAGCCGAAGTGAACTAACCTATAACTTCTAGTGGTTTCTTTTGTCCCACTATATCCACCCCACCCATCTAGGCTCTTCTGGTGTTCTCCAGTCACTGTTTAATCTTTTATGTCTCCATTACTTTACTGTATATTCGACCAGATCACCTACCTGTGCGGCTGCTGTAGCTGCTGTCGTGTGTCACTACTGGCTGCTCATGGTGCTGACATTCACTAGGGTCACTGCTTTGAAGAAGCTCCTCAAGTTGCTCCAAAACACACAGCCGGTCTGCGAGGTCCCGAATGCCAAGCCACTCTAGAACAGGAAGGCACTCTAGCGAGTTAGAACAATGGGGGTGGGGTCCAAAGACAACCAGAGGGGCTTTTTTTGGGGTTGTAGAAAGAAATATTTTTCATGTGAAAGATAGAGGACATGAGGTATGTTCATTTCCTGATTGAGACAGAACCAAAAAAGAAATGCCCTTGTGTTATTTTACCCCCCTCATTAGCCATTAGCGACTATACTGCAGCTGTGTAGCTAGGTGAAAAATACCATGCTCAGCTACTGGACTGAGACCAGAGAGCAATTCGTAAAGATATAAAATAGTTCAAGGAAGTGAGGCTGGCCCCAGATCAGTTGGTAGAGATAGCATGGGGCAGTGGTTCAATCCAAACAGGATGTAGATATTTAATTTTAAATGAATGGCATAAGCTACATAATGCCAAACAAATGCCATAACATTGAATGAAGTGTATGAAATTTTAAGGATTGACAAAAGACTCAGAAATTTTTTAAAAATAAATATTTCCCAAAATAGATATATATGCAAATGTAATGAAAACAGGTAAAGAACACATTTTACCCTAAAACCTGTTTAAGGCCATTAGGATTTACCTGTATTGTAATATATACGATAAATATCAAGCAGATTTCCCACCAAATTCTCATTACTGTAATACAGGCTATTTTATTTGTGAGTTTGTTTCTCATTTCTGTATTTTATATGGGATTACATTAAAAATATTGTAATACAATTTAAAAACACAATGACATAATTACTTAATTTAAATAATCATTTTATAGGGCTGTCAAAATTAAAGGGTTAGTTCACCCAAAAATGAAAATTCTGTCATTTATTACTTACCCTCATGCCGTTCCACACCCGTAAGACCTTCATTAATCTTCGGAGCACAAATTAAGATATTTTTGTTGAAATCCGATGGCTCCATGAGGCCTTCATAGGGAGCAATGACATTTCCTCTCTCAAGATCCATAAAGGTACTAAAAACATATTTAAAACGATTCATGTGAGAGTACAGTGGCTCAATATTAATATTATAAAGCGCCAAGAATATTTTTGGAGCTCCAAAAAAAAACAAAAAACAAACAAACAAACAAACAAACAAAATAACGACTTATTGCCAATTTCAAAACACTGCTTCTGGGAGCTTCGGAGCAGAATGAATCAGTGAATCGAATCTGCAGTGCGGAGAGCCAAAGTCACGTGATTTCAGCCGTTGGCAGTTTGACCCGTGATCCGAATCATGATTCGACACAGAAGATTCATAATGCTCCGAATCTTGCTGAAGCAGTGTTTTGAAATCGGCCATCACTTTATAAGTCGTTATTTAGTTTATGGCGCTCCAAAAATATTCTTGTCACTTTATAATATTAATATTGAACCACTGTACTCACATGAACCGATTTAAATATGTTTTTAGTACCTTTATGGATCTTGAGAGTGGAAATGTCATTGCTTTCTATGAAGGCCTCACGGAGCCATCGGAAGATTTCCGAAGATTAACGAAGGTCTTACGGGTGTGGAACGGCATGAGGGTAAGTAATAAATGACAGAATTTTCATCTTTGGGTGAACTAACCCTTTGTGTTAATGTATGTGATAATGTTTTTAAATACATTTTTTTATTAATTGCTGCAGGTTTGAAAATAAAAACCTCTTTCAGTCAGACAACAAAAACCCTCTTTCAGTCAGACAACACTTTTTCAAGAGAAAGATCACTACAAGAACTCTTGAATCACTCACATACAAAACTTCACGTGGCTATGAAACCGTCTGAATCATACAATAAACCAGACCCTCTCTAATACACCACCAAGCTCTGCATAAACAGAAATAAGCTACAGATGCCTCCTCCCCCGCTGACGCTCGAACTTCAAGCTCCTTGACTGTTTCAGATAAACTGTTTATTCCACAGCCAGAGTGCCCAGAAGTGAATTCATGGAATCTGACATGGTTAAAAGTCCAGATAGGTCTCTCAATAAAAGTTTCCAAAGGTTCTGACCTCAGAGTCTTGCCATGGTTGTGTCAGTGACACTATGTGCTTACAGTTTATGTACTGAGCATGGAGCATGTCAAGCATGATTCCCAGAACTACAAAACTGGGAGAATATTTATCTATCCACTTAACTTCATGAACACATTCCCTTCAAATTTACTATCGACAATGTGCATACAGCAAATGCCTCTTTTGTCTAGACTGACAATACCTTTAAACATAGTTCAAATATTATCGTATTTTAACTTTGAAGAACTTAGCATCCATTTGACAGTGCAATCACAACAAGACGATTGATTGAAAACTATTAGAAAGTTGAAAAATAAATCCTGTAAATGCAGTAAAATTCAACTCACAGATACTCCTTTCCACCAAAGACGTCTTGGGTGAGAAAACTTCACTGAACTCTTCTAACTGTTGACCATTTGTCTCGAGTCGTACTTCTTTGTTCACACGCTCAACGATATCACTGCAGTGTGCTTGTACACTGAACTAGCTAATGCATTCCATCAGGTGTGGCTGTAAGGATAGGTGAGCTGGATCACTGCCAGTAATCTACACACCTTCAAACCTGCCTGCTGCTGTTAACACTCCAACTTACATCAAAATGAGTACAGCTAATTATCTAAGACTGGGTGTGCGGTACATATCTGAAATCTGACTAATATCATAGGTTAAAAAAAACTGTGGTTATACAAATTACTTTTGTATTATGCTTGTCTGAAACTTCAAAAGGTGACCAACTTTATTTGATCCAGTTTTTCAGTTTTAGAAACATTTATGAACATTTATTGACCATCGTGACCCATCAATAACCCTAACAGAAAAGTCCCTGAATGTCAGGCCAACTTGAGCAAAGAATGCACCTGCTGAGAACAGTTGAGTAATGTAGAAACAGGTGGAAAACCACAAGTCCTCCGATAAGAAACTGAAACACCTGGCTTGCCGTAACACAGCCAACAGTTATTCCTTCCTCATATTCCTAACTGCTGCCGCCCATGTCTCTTTCAAAAGCAACTAAACAGAGCCAAGAGCAACATGGATACTGGGCAACAACTTGCTGTCAAGCTATCAGAAAGAGTGCAACCAATTAAAAAAATAAATAAATGACCCATTGCAGGGTTCAATACACAAGCTGTATATAAATATCACCACTAGTGTGCTATAATGTGCCAATAAAGTTGAGCAATCATTCTCACTTAATACAAACTCGTTTCCTTGACAAGAAGTTTTGTTTTATGAGAAAAATTCTGAAGTTCATGAATATAAACTGTTTCAAAATGTCAGATTTTTAAGGTACACTATGTAACTTTTCTTGTTCAAAATTTAAATAAAAAGTCAATACATCATCAATCCTTCCTCCAAAACATGTTTTTGTTGAACATGCATTGTGCTAGCCATACCGAGAAAGATCAGATAAATAAAAATGGATGTATTCCACAAATTGTAACCTGGTTTCTGATTGTCCGTAATATTTTGTATGGATGCTGACATTATCTAAATATTTATGTTTCCTGCACAAGTTTCCCAGGGCCCCCAAGCAGACAGTGTTTACTCTGGTAATACATCAGGAATGTGGCCTAGAGTAGGTTTGAGTACAGGCCTGATGCTGGAACTCTATCAAACAGCCTCTGACAGTACAGTCCATTCCTGCCCTCATTATGCTGACACTCTCCAGGTTCTCGGTACAGGGCTGACAGATGTTCAGGTTAATATCAGATACAGGATTGACGTTAATACTTGTTATAACATTTAGGAATTGAAGCATTGCCCCCAATTGATTCCTTGACCACTACATTAGGACATGCTTGATAAACTTCAAAACTATTTCCAAAAATAGCCAGTAGTTTGGTGTATAGGGTGAATAATCATATCACATCTTCTCCTTTTACAATTCCAGTGTTTTTAGTCATAAAGACCAGAAGCTGACATAATAGAATTAATCACCAAATGGATTTGATATGTATATAAGTCTAAAAAGAACAATATGTACTGGCATTGTGATATTCTTAGCTAGGGCCGCAAACGCTTTTTTCCAGCAGCTAGCGTACTTTTCCAATGCATTTTTAAACACCAGGAGCGCAACGAGCCGCTGAGCGCTTTGTCAGTTTTTTATAGGTCGCCACGAGTTGAAGAATGTTCAACTTTGAGAAAAATGCAGCGCACATCACTGTCACTTTTTAGCCAGCTGTCCAATCAGAGTGGAGGAGGGGCGGGACAAATACAACTCCGACCAACTGTCACAACATTCTTGCAGTTCAATGATATCAACAAGCAATAAATGGAGAAATTAATATTGCTGGTCTCCGAACATACATAGCAAGTACTCTACATTGTGTCGACATTTTTAGTCTGAAACAAATTACCTTCAATATCAGTTATAAGTAACAATGCCACGAATATTCTGTATCCTAGCAACAAAGCGTCTCAACTGAAAAAAAAAATAAATAAAAAAACTGCGCTGCTGAAGCGCTCTCAAGCACTCACAGCTAGGCGCTTTCAGCTTTGGTGAACACACGGCCTAAAGCAACAACGTATGCGTATGGGTCAATGACAAATAAGAGTGTCCAGTTCTTAGAAATGCAGTCTTTGTATTTAAATTGAGTCTGGAATGACTCTAAAAATGTCATGTGGTGTGACCATCAAGTAAAAAGTACTGTCATAGTTTCCCTTCACCTTGAAAATGTGTCAATGAGTGTACATATCTTATGTTTTTTTAAGTTTTAAAATATATTTCTCAAGGTAAAAGACATTGAGTTTTTTCTAATACCTTGAATTTTTAATTCATAAATATATTTTATGAGTTAGTATAGTTCTTGTCATAAAAAGTCAAATTAACTGATATTTTAAAATATTTATTGACCTTAACACACATCCATGAGGGTCTTCAGGGGTCCTCTTTATGATATAATTTCCTTAAAACAGGAAATTCATAAATGAAAATCATGCTCATCATTGAAAGTACATTCAAGTCACTGTATGAACTGCATTTTTAACATATTTTTAAATAAATTAATACATTTGGACACTAAAATGAGAGTCATGTGATTGACCCATATGCACATTTTATTATAGGCAAGAACTTTACCCTTTGGTTCCACTTTTCAGAGAACTGTGACAAAAGAAAGCAGGATTTTCCATTGCATTTTCTTGTCTTACTTCCCGACCTCTGATGAATATTGCCGTTGGCAACAACGGTAAACTGTCTAATGCTGACAAGTGGTAGGGCAGCATTCCACAAGGGCTAGAGTTTCACCACGACAACCTCCTAAACATAAACCTTAAAACATAAAAGTGGGAAAAATCAGGAGGGTGACCTTAGAAAACGTCTGTTAAGGCAGTGCGAGCAGCCCTCCGATAGTTAAAAACACCACCCCCAACTTTCGCAGGCACTGTTTACATAACAGGGGAGCATTAGTGGAAGGTTTCCAGTGGTTTAATGAACTCCAGAGAGCCTGTCCATGTTAAGAGTTCTTTTATGCTTTATGTAGGACATGATAACACTGACAATATTGTTATTGGTGAGGGAGGAGCTAATACAGAAGAAGGTTTCTGTGTGTTGAAGAGAGATGTTGATGATGATGAGGCCACAAGAACGGCATAAAGGCAGAAGAAAAATACTTTGGTTTATTGGCCTAAAAGTATATATTATATTATATTATATTATATTATTATTAATATATATATATATATATATATATATATATATATATATATATATATATATATATATATATATATATATATATATATATATATATATATATATATATATATATATATATATATATATAGAGGCCACAAGTGACCACTTAATATGCTATGTTAGTCAGTTCCAGATGGTATTTAGGAGGAGGGACAATTTCATTCTAGAGATCATTCTAGGATTGGACAAAAATCTAGGTAGTGCACCATGAGTCACAAATAATTTTGGTTTGGTTTCTTGGTAAAGAAAACATTTTAATTTACATTTTAAATGCAAAGATCTGCTCGAAGTAATAATAAAAACTATTTTGGAAGCTTTGATTTCATGGGATTTTAAGGGAATGCACTCCAAACCAAACAAACTATTCTCACAGACAAATTTAATTAGTCTTCCAGTATGCATCCAATGAGTGAATAAGATGGTGACAAAGGAACAGTACGAGAACAAAGACACATGCAGACAGAGAGATTAAGGCAGAAGGGGGAATTGAGAAACACATGTCAGGAACTGAGCAGGAAATGCAACATTCCATTCTGAAAAGGTCTGGCACTGCAACCGGGGAGAAAGCGTAAAGCTCAGCCTCCCCCTGTGTCCATTACTCCCAGCTCGGAGAAATTCTCACACTGCAGGACTGGAAAAGAAGCAGGCCAAAAAACTCTGACACATCTACTCCTTCTCTCTACCGCCATTTCTATGTTCGTTGCAATATGTCTTCGTCACATTAATTCACCTCCTCCCTCGATTGAACTGCTTTCTTGGAATTCAATCGTGAGTCATTTCAAGGGATTACGCTCTTTTAAACATGTGAGAGGCCCGATGGAAAGTCAGTGCTGAGAGAAACCAGAGGACAGCATTCAGGGCCACCTTAACTCTTCAGTGCACAGTGGTTTGACTGTTTTAGGACAGAATACACTTCCAAAATACTCACTTTTTGGACATGGTTGCATGGCAACACCATGTTGTATTGTCTATTACCATTATACCATGGTATTCTCTTAAGTATCATGGTAAAAAAAAAATAATAAATAAAATAATAATAATAATAATAAATATATTAATGACGACATAATTTTGCATAAAGAAAATTAAGCCTATTTTAGGACCATTAACATATTTGAATATATTCATTATCATTAAGCATTATCATTATCCAAAGTATCAATATCAAAAAGCATCTGGGAATTTAACTTTAAAAGTAAAGTAAATATTACTATGACATACAAATAGTTCACAATCTAAGGGTACGTTTATGACAACGATGTAAAAAAAAAAATCCATATGCATTCTTCTGGTTATTTGGTGTCCTTTTTGAGTTTCCAGGTATAATTTTTTTTTTTTTTTTTTTTGAAAAAAAAAAAAAAAAAAAAAAAAATCACCCTTCAATCTGATGGTTTACTTTGCTGGATATAGCAAATGATGACAAAATGAATGTGTTAAACGAGATAAATGGTGTATGTTTAATTTCATCATAAGTGTGCAATTAATTGTAATTAAAAATTTTAATCTATTAAAAGCCCTAGTTTTAACACATCATGATAGAAGTTTTTATGTAGTGTTCATGCAGGTTGGCTAAGGGTACGTTTACACAACAGTTTTTCCTTTGTACAGATGACAACGTTACCAAAAAGTTCCGTTCACACAGATCTGCGAAAAAGGAAAAAAAAATGCTGTATTATGCATGCCAGGCCAGTGATGTGATGCCCTTTGTTAAAACTTTATATTAGGTGGCCTTAACTACTATGTACTTACATCAAAAAAATAAATACAATGTACTTATTGTGTTCATATTGTATTGCAAAACACTTTTTCTGCTATTGAGTTAGGAATAGGATACAGGTAAGGTTAGGAACAGGTTTGGTGGTATGGGTAGGTTTAAGGGTGGGTTAAGGTGTAAGTGAAGTGTCAAAAGTGTAATTATAAAAGTAATTTCAGAAATTTATTACAGATGTAATTACATGCAGGTATTTTTTTAAATATAAGTACAATGTAACAACATTTATGTACACAATAATTGCATTGCATAAAATGATTAATTTAAATTTAAGTACATAGCAGTTAAGGCCACCTAATATAAAGTGGGACCAAGCTTTCTGCTTTTAGTTGAAAATTGTGTTGAGTAAAGAGCCCCTAAATAATGCCGGAGTTTCCTATTATAGTAAGAATGAGATGGTTTTGCATTTCGATAATTAGATTTTGGGAGGTAAATGAGTAATTGTCATGAAAATGTGACAATGCCATAATTCTTAATGGGCTTAAACTTTATTTTCTTTATTCAAATATATATGTTAACCCCTTAAAGCTGCAATATGTGTTTTTTTCGCTGCTAGAGGTCGCCTATTCAAAACAAAGGCGTAGCTTGATGACGCAGAGTTTGAGCGCAGAAAAGAATCGAGACAGGACTCGAGCAGAAATCATGTTCATGGATGAAATTATTAACGTTACTGTAGTATGAAGCAGCGCAGGGCCAAGTGCTGTTGGAGCTGAATGAGGAGATGGTCCTCACTGCAGAACAGAAGATCCAAGGGGTGGGGTTGGATCTAGATCCAATTCCTCCCACTTTACATATCCCTAAACCTACCCGTCTCTGCCCCCCTGCATCTAAACCTACCCATCTCCACCACCTGGATCTGGATCCAACTCCTCCCACTTTACATATCTCTTAAGCTACCCGACTCTACCCCCTGGATCTTGAGTGTTCTGCAGTGAGGGGCTACTGGTTGCCAGCGCCACTTCTTCCAGTCAAGTGCATGAGGTAACACAGCGCTGTTTATCATATTAGATACATTTGAGTGTGTTGAAAATTATGTTATAACGTTACTCTGAGCAATCGCTCGGTGGCTGCTGTGAGACACTTGTTGCATACCGCAGTAAGCTAGATCGATTTTAGAAATATTATATTAATAAATGCTGGGTGACTGGTGTTGATAAATGGCATGCAATTAATTTTAAAACATATTGTATGATGGAGAAAATGCTGTCCTACTTAAAGCTGCAGTCCATAACTTTTTTTGGTAAAACATTATCCAAAAATTATCCAAATCAATTTTTGAGCAAGTACATAACCAGCCAGTGTTCAAAACTATCTCATTATCTTGTCTTTATTCACAACGGTAAGCTTGTAATAATGTTTTATATTAAGAGCAACATGGTGGATTTCACAGGAAATTCGAGCATGCAGCAGTTTGTCTGTGTGTCATTACGTCACGTCCTTAAACAGAAAAAAGTCCCTCCCGTCCAGGCTAGTCGGTTTTATCACGTGAGGATGCTGCTTGTATTGAATCAAATATAGCCTGTTCTCACAGCAGCTGAAATAATTAAATTTATCATTTTGATGGCGGATTGTAATCCAGAAAGATTCAAAAGATTCATCAGTGACAACTGGAGATTCACTTTTAGTCAAAAAGCAAAAGACTTTAGACTGTTGAGTGGCTACAGAAATCGAAATCTACAGGTAACGCTAATATACACAGTCATAGCAATGCTGATGTTGTTAACATTAACAATTTGAGAACAATATAACAGTAATAATAATTTGCACGGTTTGGCTTGATCCAAGCCAAGCGATCGTTAGATTTAATCATGATTGGCAGCGCAATTTTTGTAGGCCTAATGCTTTTTTCCTCAGTTGGTCAGAAAAAAAGTGGCAGACATATTTGTTACTTGTTCACATGACATTTTCCAGTAAAAATTCTTATATTGGTCATACTTTCAAGACGTAGAATCTGTGATTCTGAAGTACAGTATCCACATCGGTGCGGTGACTGACAGCAAGCATTAGATTTATCTGTGCTGACGAGCTGTGCCGAGGCACAACGCACGTACATATAACTGTTCCGCATATGACTGCCATTGCAGGTTTCAAACAAGAGATGGCGACAAAGAGGAAAAATTGCGGACGGCAGCTTTAACTACTCAAAAAAATAGTCTTTTTCTCTGGAGGCATGGTAAAAGTATGCTCCCTTTCGATACTACACTCGTATTATTATTATAAGACAAGACGCTACGGGGAAACCTCTTTTTCTCCGATTTCTGAAGCCTTTTTCAATCACGCAGTAAAACTGCACTGCCTTTGGTTCGTGGAGTTGTAAGTAAACAAACCAATGGTGGCTCGGCAAAGCCGCACGAGCCAGAGGATCTCAGCGGGGCAGAGGATCTCAGTGCTCGGATGAGAGTGAGCTCACGTCGGCTCAGGTCCTGCGTGTCTCAGGTTTTCCCCCGTCTGTTTCTCCCACCCGGACCAGCATCGCGAGCGACCTGGTCTCGTTTGGGGATCCGATGACGAGCCGAGGGTTGGTTAGGCTCATATCACGACCCTGCCCCCTTGCTGTCTCTCGAGCTTATCGACGCCAGGGCTTCCATAGACTCAGAGCTCATAACCTCCTCAACGGGCAGCGCCCTTCTTCCTGGAGGTCCACGACAAGCTCACTATTCTGCCTCTCACGCTCTCACCTCTGTTGACGGCACCGAGCAGAAGGGTTATGAGAAGGTACCTCCTTTGGATTAGGCCATGGCCACACATCTGTGCCCGCCCGCCACCATTGGATGGAAAACGAAAGCTGTCCACCTATGCAAGCCCTGCCCTACGACATCGGCCCTCACTGGACAGGCGTACACTTCAGCCGGCCAGGCAGCGTCTGCCCTTCACTCAATAGAAGTCCTCCAGGTGTACCAGGCTAAGCTCCTGTGGGCCCTGGATGAGGCGGGACACAACTCAACCACTTTTAAGGAGCTGTGCAGCGCCACGGATCTGGCCCTGCATGCCACCAAGACCATGGCTCAGGCTATTGGTCGTTCACCTGTGGTTGAACTTGACTAAAATCAAGGATGTGGACAAAACAGTCTTCCTTGACTCGCCTGTCTCCCCCACTGGTCTCTTTGGCCCAGCTGTAGATGGGTTTGCTGAGCGCTTCACAGCTGCACAAAAGTTGTCCCAGGCCATGCAACACTTTCTGCCAAAGCACTCCAGTTCTTCTGCTTTAAGCCACCCCAAGCCTGTGTCAACTCAGCAGCCACCCAAAGCTACGCCGCCAGCCACTCAGCCCACGCCATGGCCTGAGCACCAGCAGCGCTTGCGCTCTGCTAGGCGCCACCCCCCTCCGAAGCGATTGGGATGATGATCAAGAGGAAGGTCGTCTTCAAAGATGCTTCCTAAATGGGTTGGGGAGCTCTGTGTGATGGCCGTCCGGGGATGATGGCAGTATATCAAGCTCTCCAAACTTTCCTTCCTCTCCTGGTGGGACACCATGTCTTAGTCAGATCAGACAGTATGACAGTGGTGTCCTTCATAAATAGCCAGGGCGGCTCTCTTCAAAGTCCCTCTTCACTCTAGCGAAAACCATCCTAGAGTGGGCCCAACACAACCTGCTCTCACTGAGAGCAGCACATATACAGGGCATTCTGAACACAGGGGTAGACATGTTGTCCCAGAACAACCTTCCCTCAGAGGAATGGTTGCTTAACCCCCGCACCGGTTCAGAAAATTTGGGATGGATTTGGGAAGGCAGTGGTCAACCTCTTCGCCTCAGAAGACAATTATCGTTGCCCAATCTATTTCTCAAAGACCAGAGATGCAGAGCCAGTCACAAGGTCCTCCTGGTGGCTCCTCTGTGGAGAAACCAACCATGGTTCTCAGACCCATCTCAGTTAATGCCCATCTCAGTTAATTTTTTTTTTGTATTCGCAATGTTGTTCATCACAGCACCAAATACGTAATACTTAAAGACTTAAGAGGCTATTTATTTTCACACTTTTAACATTTTTATATTTTAATATGGACTACAACTAGCCCTATAATAATTAAAAATTCTCTGATTATTTGTTATTGTTCAGTAACACTTGATGACCTAAGGCTTCATTAGCTGACATGTTAATTATTACCAAACTGACAATGAAAAAAATACTTTTATTATAGCATTTATTAGCATTTAAAATAGCATTTATTCATCTTAGTTAGTCAAACTAACAATGATCAAAAATGATGAAATTTAACCAATATTAACAAAAAATAATACCTTCTGTAACAAATGTAGCTATTTTTCATTCTTAATCTTAGTTAATGCATTAATCTTAGTAATGAGACATAATGAGACCTTATGTAGTGTTATCTGTTGTTTTTTTATAATTCTTTTGCACTTGAATCTGTTTAAAACATTTTACTTTATACTTTGTGTACTGTGTTATTGTAGGTTTTTTTTTTGTAAAAGAAAAGGAAAAAAAGTTCTTAAACCTGTTATACTATGACAACACTTTTTTGTAACTTATTTCAATATTGTGATAATACCGTATACCGTGATCAAAGCTTAAGCAATGAAAGTTTTATACCATCACAACCTAATTGGAGGATGACTACAGTGTCTTTCAGTCCCCGACTGTCCGGGATATCCTGTCCTATGGGTATCCGTCCAGAAATTGGAGGAAAGGAGCTTCCCCGTAGCGAGTATGCAGTACTCGTTCTGTATCTAAGGGAACCGAGGTTAGGTTACTTTCGGAAAATCAAGAAAACTATATTTAAACAATAAGGCTAAACATGTTGAGCTAAATAAAAATAATTTGTTTTCTGTCTATAAATGTAACCAAACAGTTTTTCACTTGTCTAATAAAACATGTAATATATTAAAGTGTCTTTGGTGTTTTCATGGTTTCTACAAAACAAAACCTGAAACTGAGGGTAACGCGGATAAGACACCATTGACAGGCAACTCCCAGGCACATCCCATATCCTTGGTTTTCTTATGGTTTACAAATAGTTGGAAACATTTGGGAAATTGTAAGTACTCAACTAAACAAAATAAATAACACTGGCCTAGTGGTTTTTAGATATTTTACCTCAAAATTCTTACATATTTTGCCTTTAATTGTCACAGGCCCACTGGTGGGCCACTTGGCACTCTTTTTATTTATTGTTTTTTTTTTTTTTCATATCACGTTTTAGTAATCATTATGAATTAGGTATCATTCGAATGCGTACAAACTCAAGATTCAGTCTGTGAAAACCGTTTTGAAATCGGATGTTGCATTACCATGGAAACAGTGCTTTAATTTCTTTTAGCAAGCTCCTCCCCTAGTGGTTGGTGTCAGGTTTCATATTACAATATTTATTTTAGCTACTTTATAGTCAAAACCTTTTCTAATCTTGACAAAACACATATCTTCGGAAAGGTCTCATATACAGAAATGTATCAATTTGTAACAGAAGAATGCATTAAAAAAAAATCAAACAGAATGTTGATCATGCTGGTGGCTATTATAACAATCATATCTTAGTCTAAACCTATAGTAATCTTGAAAAACTATAGGGTAAATGTACCTATTAAGCTCTAGTACCCATTATATAACCTGCAACCTGCATGTGGAAAATTATTACAGTTAGACCCAAAAAAAAAGTTTTAGCAACATAGCACAGATTCTACAGAACATATTTAGCTTACTAGCTGTATAAGATTTTTTGCTACACTAATATATTACTTTTCAGGCATTACTGGCTTGTAATTTTAAATCCATAATATTATAAATTTACAGTTTGTTGATGGTCTGTGGTTTTAAACTGCTGCAATTTTTAAAGACTTCATATTATTGTTAGGTGAGCTTAAAGGGTGCACTACTATGAAAATCACACTGCTTCAGAGTGACATCAATAAGAAAAAGTATAATTTCATAGATATTGTCAATAATAGCTGTTCATAAATATGTATAAACTTAATACATGACCTAGATTATTTATTTATCAAAATCGTGTCCTTTAAATTTAATGTAATATTTATTAATTAAAAATTGTTGCTGCTCCAATTTAATCTCAGTGTGCTCCCTTTAAGCTCATCCACATTAAACGTCTATGTAAATGCTTCATAAACAGACTTTAAATATTAACTGATGGTTGTCACTTTAAGTTAATCTTTATAAAAATGATTAAGAACTTATTTCACAGCCTTAAAGGGTTGGTTCACCCAAAAATAAAAGTTACCCCATGATTTACTCACCATCAAGCTATCCTAGGTGTATCCTCAGACTAGTAAAATCAGAGTTATATTAACATTTTTGGTATTAAATAATATCCTGGCTCTTCCAAGCTTTATAATGACAGTAAATGGAGGATGAGATTTTGAAGCCCCAAAAAGTGCAACCATCCATAATAAAAGATATCCACATGACTCTGGGAGGTTAATAAAAGGCCTTCTGAAGCAAAGCAATGCATTTGTGTAAGAAGAATATCCATATTTAAAACTTTACACATCGATTCACGGCGAAAGAGTGATCTCTTGACTTGACGCGTGACGTAATGACGAACGCGGAAGCGCAGAGGATAGAGCAAAGCAAAACACCGGTCATGAATTCGAATATATAACTGATCAAATTGAATGCCTTGTTGCTTGATTTTAGTGTTGTTTTTTTTTTTTGTTTTTTTTTTTTTTGTGATTGACTCTGTATATCTAAATTAAAATTTTTTAAAAAGGCTGTTTAAAATAAGAATTTTTAATAAAACATGTTGTGAGCTTAATGGCAACAGGGGTGTGCTTAAAGGGTACAAAAACGTACCCATTAAGCACAGCCAGACCTTTTGCATTTAATGATGTACATCTTAATTATAATGCTTTTGTCATTAATAAAATTAAATATTATTGTGTGAGAGATTAATATTTCTTGATTAACATCACTTCTTGTACTGAAATCAATATCCTGTGCACTAAAAATGTCTCAATATAGATTTTGGTGTGCTTAATAGGTATGTTTACCTTATATCATTTGAAAGCTTTCAGACTCTAGTTTTCATATTTGGTAACTGATTTTCAAAAGAAATGACAGAGAAATAGAAAAATAGCAATAGATTCTTCATTTGTGATGTGATGCCAAACTATAACACGCACTCCAATTCTTTCCAAATATTAACATTACTGCCCAAACTTCTTCTGAATAGGATGTCTACTTCATAAATATTTTGAAAGGTATGGAAATATATGGTTCAGATCACTCAAACTATAAATGAAAATAGAAGAGTCCTTATATGGTCACCGGTGGAGTCTGAATGTCATGTAAAAAAGTTTGGTACGGCACCCAAAAAATAGCATTTTTGAGATATAAATCTAAAAATTGACAGAACTTGTTCAGATATTTAACTTTGATTTTCTTGAAGTTTTAGAGTTGAACATGTTTTGTAAAACATATTTTATAAAAATATATATTTTACATATTTTAGATTTTCATAAACTTCTATAACTTTTTTAAACTTGACTTTTACAACTTTTTGTTAATTCTACAATAATTTGTGAAGTGTTCCCTTTAAAAAGATACCAAACTTAAGCCTGTGCTCTGAAGTATTCAAGATTTGTAACAATTTAAAGTTTGAAAACTCATTTTCAAGTCTATGCTCAAAAAGTGGGACAGACCGTTCTTTCAAAGTTCACAAACTTTGAAAATAAAAAGTTGTTATACTCAGCAAGACACTGGCACTTCAGGACTAGAGTTGAAGTGCTCTGACTGTTTAAAAGCAACTGTAAAAAGCAAGAGTTGAAAAGCAACTGTACAGACCCAAAATACAAAATACGTTTTTGTTGTATGTACAACAAAAAAGTATTTTGTATTTTGGGTCTGTACAGTTGCTTTTGAATGGCTGTCTATATGGGTCAAATTGATCCACAAAACAGTAAGATTGTATAAAACTCTGTATGCACATTTCACAACACATCAATGTGTCGATTGATTGAGACCGAGTCCAAACGTTAGATCCCGGTCATGAATCAGAACCGCAGGCGGTGAGTAAAACTGCATCAAATGTCTGTATTTTGTTGCCAATCAGCGCGCAAATGCACATAATGTAAACAACACAAACGTTTTTGTTCTCTTTTTATTTATAATGATGTCGCAGCTTGCAGACGATCGCTACACAAAAGCTGCACGTGCTCCTGACTCTAGCTCTGTCCATGGCACACCTCCAGGAGCTCGGCTTTTTTCGGAAAGAGTTGGTACAGCGTATCTATCTTTTATAAGTATGATAAAACTGAAGATTTTCAGAGATATGAAGGGTGCAATACTACTCTAGATTAACATGAGATTGGCAGAAACTGTGTGTGTTATGTACCCTTTAAATGACGAATACTCATTCAGGGGCATTTTTACTGCAATAAACAACAATTACAATATTATCGTAGACGATATATATCGCACATAGGGTTGGGCCGAGAGACGATGCTATCATCCATCAACGATGGCTGACAGATATCAAAAGTTGAGCAATCATGAATTTCCCAGCCCTACAATTTTAAAGCGGCTGAACAAATACGGTTATTCTAAAGGTCACTTTATCTTCAGTCAAAATATAAAAGCAAAAAGAAAGAGCTGCAATAGAGGCCCTGCAAAACTGTGCCATTATGGCAGAAAAAATCCAAAATGAGTCACTGAATAATCCCTCCATTTCTTCTTTTCCTCCATACTCCAACTGCAACAAGGTCGCTATAATGTGGTTTTTTCCCCCCACAAGTCCCTGATACAGGCCCAAGTATTTGGAAACAGCGCTGCTCCCCTCGATTCCCTCTCAACCCCCACCCACTCTTCCATCCAATGCCTTAATGAAAAGCATGTGCTGGAGATGCTTCATCTTTGCCACTGAAGCTCTGCACCAGTTTCTTTCCCTCAGTAGAAGAAAAAAAAAAAAAAAAAGACATAGTCAACCCCCCTCCCCTTCCCATTCCCATTTTGTCAGAGGAAAGAAATTACATCTATAAAATCTGAAATTTATGACTGAAGTGACAATTAACAGAGTTACGGTCATGTACAACAGATGTGGGGGATGCAAGATCTCGGTCAAATATATCCAATGTCTGTAAAATAATATCTTTGTAATATGTCTTTGTTAATAAACAGAAAGGTTCAAAACATCTTTCCCAAAGATAACAGCACACATTCAATTTGATATTTACATTTTAAACTGAAAAATCTCACCATGTTTCAAAAATTATATTTAAATATTTACAAAAATAAATAAATATGTGTATACCAGCATGTGTGTGTATATCGCTTAAAACCACTAAAGCAACACCACTAATGAAACTTTTTGGCGAGGTAAATCTGCCAGATGGCCGATTATTTTGGTAACACTTTACAATAAGGTCCCATTAGATAATGCATTAAAAACATTATTGTATTAAAAACAATGAGCAATACATTTGTTACAGTATTTATTAATCTTTGTTATATAATAAAAATACAACATTTTTAGTACATTAGCTCAGGTCCATTAAATAATAATAGATACAGATTCAACTTTTGATTTTAATAATGCTTTAGCAAATACTGAAATTAACATTAGCTAACTGTAAAGTGTTACCGTTATTTGATCAAAAACTCTCAGTTTTGGTTCGACAGGGGTCAAAACAGAAAGCTTTATATACCTAATTTGACCATCTGGAGGCGAATCACTGTCTGGCTTGTGGTAACTTCCCCTAATTCTGAAATTTTGAGTGACACATCCAGGCTAAGCAATTTACAGACCAGACATGAATGACTGTACCTCATCCATGTGACTGTCTCTCAAAAATAGTTACACATTCCAACACAGAGGTGTCTGACTTCACTTCATGCTGGGGCATACATATACACACAAACACATACATATAACTATTTGTCATTTTGAAACGTGACCTGGATTTAAAGGGTTAGTTCACCCAAATATGAAAATTCTGTCATTAATTATTCACCCTCATGACATTCCAAACCCGTAAGACATTCATCTTCGGAACACAAATGAAGATATTTTTGATGAAATCAGAGCTTTCTGTCCCTCCCTAGACAGCTACACAACTGACACTTTAAAGCTTCAAAAATTTCATAAAGAGATCATAAAATTAATCCATATGAATTGAGGGGTTTAGTCCAAATTTTCTGAAGAGACCAGATCACTTTATATGATGAACAGACTGAATTTAGGCTTATATTCACATATAAACATTGTTCATAAAGCTCTCAGATTTCATCAAAAATATCTTAATTTATGTTCCGAAGATAAACAAAAGTCTAATGCGTTTGGAACGACATGGTAAGTAAAGCCCCTATCACACAGCGTGTTGATCCCGTAAAATTCTGTGTGAAGGCACTCTGATTCTGTGATCGATCCTGGAATGGGGACCTAGTAACATTGCCAGAATCTGTCCCAGAACACGCCCTGTGTGAACTAGGATTGTGCCGATGGACGATATCATTGTCCATCGTGATGGCTGACTGACATCACGATGGAGAGACACCATCGTGATGCCACGCCCCCGCTCCGCTGCGAGTCTTGCGCGTCGATACACTCTCTTCTATAGACTATAGTTAACCTAAAATCTTTGCAGGAATTGCTCTGCAAATTAAATTGAGAATATAACTAATGCATATATGCTATTTTAAATACTGTAGTTTATGCCAGAGACGTGACGTGTGTTAGTCTGTGAAAATACCGTGTCAGGCCTAACCCTAACCTATTGGAAAGCCCGGATGATTCATTAGTTGGGAAATAAAATAACCCTTTCGCACGTAAGTTTAAAATATTCTGGCGAACGTTATTTAGAACATATCACTTTATTGTTTCCATGGTGACACGTCATTGCTTGTCATGTCGCGCACCGCAGCGATGTATGACTGATCTGCTTTTATTTCAGTTTTCCTTTTTTATTCAAAATATTCACACATTTGTTAACTATAACATGAAATATCTGATATTCCGATTGTTAGATATGAGCACCTTTAATAATGATCGCGTTAGTTGAGCTATACACGTTATGGGCGCCGCCATGTTAGTTTGTGCCACAGGTTCTGTTGGATTTACATGTGAATTCGTCCAATTCTCCCGAAGTAAGTAAGCGGTGAACTGGGAAAGAATAGAGTAAACTTTAAAGTTACTTACACAATGTGTATCTGATATGAATAAAACATGTCCTCTAATTATAATGGAAAGAATTGTTATTGCCGCTTCTATATAGGCTACATCAGTGTGTATTTTACAAACTCTAACGTTAAATGTATTGTTTTGTTTGTACTTGTATGCATTTAAATTAAAAATAATTAAAATTATCCCCTCCCCACCCCCACCCAACGATATCATCGTCCATCGCGATGTTTTACTGTAAACATCGTCAACTGCCAATTTAGGGGACATCGCCAAACCCTAGTGTGAACAAAATGTGGTGTGTCGTAATGATGACGCCCAAGCAGAGATCGTTCGCCAGCTTAGTGTAACGGTACGCGATGTGCTAGTTTGTGATCGAATCAGAAAAAAAATGCACGACTGTGGTTTCTCAAGAGAGAAATCGCAGAACATAACCAAACTTAAGACACAGCAGATACATTACACCTCATATCCTTATGTCACATGTCTTTTATGGGATCTTTACGGGATGTGTGTGAACGCACCCACAGATTCCAGAAAATCGTTGCTAGTGTGAATGAACCAAAATCAAATGATCCTGGGACACACTGGGCCTCATTTATCAATCTAACGTAGAAATGAGCGCAGATCCAAGTGCAGAAATCATCTTAGGACAGGGCTCACGTCTGATTTATCAAATGTTTGTATGCTGGCAATCCTATCATACGTTGATAAATGTGGCGGCTGAAAACAGTTGGCATTTAAATATCACGCCCCAAATTTTAGAAACTCACCCTATACCTTACGACAGAGAGAAACATAACCCGGTCATTTCATAAATGAGGGCCATTATATTTTCCAGAATCTCTGTGTGAAAGGGGCTTAAATGACAGATATATATATATATATAAAGACATATTACAAAATATTGGCACAGAAGAGCCTTTTGTTTGATCTGGTAGTCATTGTTTTAAACATTTAGTTAATTTTTGCACAACAGCCAAGCAAAATGAGGGTCTTAAAGGGATAGTTCACCCAAAAATGAAAATTATCCCATGATTTACTCACCCTCAAGCCATCCTACGCGTTTATGACTATCTTCTTTCAGATGAATACAATCGGAGATATATTTTAAAATATCCTTGCTCTCTAAAGATTTATAATGGTAGTGAATGGAGGGCCTGTTTTGAAACCAAAAATAAATTAATCCATCCATCATAAATATAATCCATACGGCTCAAGGGGGTTAATAAAGGCCTTCTGAAGCAAGGTGAATTTTGTAAGAAAAATATCCATATTTAAAACTTTATAATCTAAAATAACTACCTTCCACCAGACGACCATACGCATACTGCGCAAGTCCCCTTGCGCCAAATGAGTAACCCGTGACACGATTCATGATGCAGGATGTAGGAGTATCATAAGCTTAGACACCTCTCGTGGTTCAAACAAATAGGGCTTTGCAACAAACTAAAACTCTTCTCTTGTATAAAAATTCTCTGACATTTCTTTTTAAAAATTCCTGTTTTAAACTTCTAATTCGTGACTGGTGTTGTTTTGCTCTATCCTCTGTAAATCCGCATTCATCGTTGCGTTGTGTGTCAGGTCGGAGTTCACTCGGCGTACGGCCATCTGCCGGAAGCTAGTTATTTTAAATATGGATATTTTTCTTACAAAAACCCATCGCTTCATTTCAGTAGGCCTTTATTAACCCCCTGTAGCCGTATGGATTATTTTTTATTATGGATGAATGCATTTATTTTGGGCCTCAAAACAGGCCCCCAGTTCACTACCATTATAAATCTCTGGAGAGTCAGGATATTTTTAAAATATATCTACGATTGTGTTCATCTGCAAGAAGGTAGTCATATACACCTAGGATGGCTTGAGGGCGAGTAAATCATGGGATCATTTTCATTTTTGGGTGAACTAACCCTTTAAATATTCAGCACAGACTAACCAAAAATGACATCTGCTGTCAACATTTCATTATCAGTTTCATCAACATTCCTTTGTTAGTTAGCGCCATATCCTTTTACCAATTTCTCTGAAAGGGTGTTTTTGTGTTATATGGACATGGCAGATTCCCTCGAGGGGATCGGGGGATGCAGTGTTCTCAGCTGGACACAACCTTATTGTAAAACTTCAAGAAGAACTGCAGGGTTCTGGACTCCTAAAAAGCTCAGTGGAAAAGGCAGTTGGGTGATTTGGAGGCTGAGTCAGCAAGCAGAACTCTGGCCCCTCTGAAAAAAAGAGGAGGGAGGCAGGGGGCAAAGGAAGTGAGGGATGGAAAGAGATGGAGAGAGAGGAGGGAAAAACGAAAGAGAGCTGACATTCCTGCACAGTGAGTCAACGCCGCTAGGCACTTTTCTGGCAATCGTTCACTACCTTTATAACTAAAAGCACTGGCTTTTTATTGCAAGAGAGGAAGAGAGAGGAGACCATCTGAATGCTGAGCTTCCAACTAATAAAGCTGTGGGTTCATTCTGAAAGTGTGACGGACATTTCTTGGAATGTCGTCCATAGCTACCCCAGTAACCATTTTGGATACCTCCCTACATTCAGAGGGAGTACTTAAATGCAAAGCACTCAATGAAAGCATTATGAGGAAGGGTCTGTACTCCTGCTAGCAATGGCTAAGTAGTAAAGGGCAATTAGTTTCACTTAATAAAGCCCAAGCATTCCTCATAACTTGGCTTCTTGCTTTGATTTCCAATAACACATGACTACATTCCTGCCCTATGTAGTGTGCATATATGTGTCCTGCTCCCCCTCAGCCCTGACCGGCATTCCTCAAAGGAGTGGGGTGACATCCGTCAGAAGGGCCTCTAATGATCCCATGCAGCCTAATTCACTACTTAACATAAATTACAATGGAAGTAAGTGCAATGGTAATAGTAAATAAGGTTGACAGCTATTATGAATCTGTGGCAAAATTAAACAGATATTATATAGCCTAAAACTTGCTTCTGCAGAATAAATATGCATATTAATGCCTTATAATCATTCGAGGCAGAAGCAGGTTGATTTGTAGCACTGCGCATGTCATCATCATTCATGTGTACAGAGTAACAGCAATGCAATTCATTCACTGCAGTTGGATGCAAAGTTCATTTCGAGATATGAACTAATAAACCTATTTAATGAAACGTATTTTATGTTTTCAAAGCACGACATCGTTAAAACAAGCATAAGCCTCACATTTTCATTCGCAATTTTGGTGAAACCTTTGCAGGTGGAGTAACTCGCTTACCTTCAATAATAATCGTTGTAAATCGACTTAAATAATGATTTTTCACACAAGAGTGATCTGTTAAAAGTTATTTACCTTCATAAGTTTTCGCCAAGTCCTGCTTTATTTCGATCTGAAGCCGGTTTTGTGCGTCCTAAGTTTCAAGTCCGTTACAAGTTTTTCGGTTGATTCCAAAGCGTCGAACAAGTTTCACAAAAGTTTAAACACGTCAATCCGAGGGGGCATTGCCGTCACCTTTGCACTTTCGTTCAAATAAAACGCGTCCCCCCTTCTCCGTGTCATTTTTTTGAGCTGTTGAAATGTGTTTTCCACTAGAAGTGTGCTGTGAAGGGAAGGACTAGGACTGCCCTCTTCATACGAACCATGAAGTCGCCGCTGCAGCGAAATTAGCCCTTACAAACTAAAGAGTTGTGAGGAGAAAAAAAACTGACCCCCCCGCCCCCCTTTGCAGAGATCTTTAAGGGAATCCAAAGGATTTTTTTAAAGCCAGGAGAGCCCTCCTTCGGAGAGTTTGTCGATTGTTCCTCTTCTTCTGTTGGCTTTAAGAAACGTCGCTCAAGCAAGAAAAGTACAAAAAAGCTTTTGTGTGTCTTGAGCAAGATCGGGAGCCTGTCAAAGAGTCTTATGTGCAGCACAGCCCACAGATTCAGTCACTTCAGAAAAAAATAAAGATATATATATATATATATATATATATATATATATATATATATATATATATATATATATATATAAAAATCTTGCTTTCCACTTAAATGCCATATTTGTTTATGATACGCTAGCCTACATCTCTTAAAGGAATAGTTCACCCAAAAATAAAAAAATAAATTTGGCATAATTTACTCACTCAAGCCATTGATGTATATGACTTTCTTCTTTCAGCTGAACAAATCGGAGTTATATTAAATAATATCCTGGCTCTTCCCAGCATGGCATTTAATAATGCCTTTGTTTTTGAGAATCCAAAAAGCGATTCCATCCATCATAAAAGAAATCCATACAACACCAGTGGGTTAATAAATGTCCTCTGAAGCAAAGCGTGGGTTTTTGTAAGAAAAATATCTATATTTAAAACTTTATAAACTATAATAACTGGCACTATTCAATGCCATTACAAAGCTAAGAAGAGCCAGGATATTATTTAAAGTGCCCCTATTATGAATTTTTGAAAATTACCTTTCATGTAGTGTGTAATATAGCTCTGTGAATGAAAACATCCTGCAAAGTTTTAAATCTGAAAGTGCATGTATATAAAGTTATTGTCTCTCAAAGTAAGAGCCGACTCTGAGTCGATCAAATGAGTCATTTGTAAAACGAATCCCAAGCCATTTTATTGAAGACTGCTTCTGAAACCTTGGGGAGTTTAATGCAGGATTCACTAAACGCTTAGTCTTAAAATATGGATCAATGCCCAGTTTATTTGTACCAGCTTGCTCCTCTCAATCTCAACCTGTAAGTATGATTAATAATTGATGTTTATATTTTCTAGCGCTCATTCGAAATTCGTAGTTTTGAATGTTATGTTGTGTAATACACCCTAGTCTGTATGTCTCCTGTCTGTATGTCTAATGCTAACTGGCCAAGTCACGTTTCTGTAGTCCCCTTGCGATACTACACGAGTACTGTTGTTCGTCTTATTAATTAATACTGATTATTAATGCAAGATGCAATGGGGAAAAAAAATCCTTTTTCTCAGATTCTGAAGCCTTTACACAATCACGCAGAGTAAACTGCACAGCCATTGGTTCATGAAGTTAAAGTAAACAAACCAATGCCAGCGTGGAATGCGTGAGCCAATGGTGAGCGAGCCTGCTCGAGCCCGCCAAAAGGGCCAAAAGTGGCCATCTCACCATGGCAAATCGATTCATTCTCCTTCAGCGACACAGATATCATCCCTTTGCTTGATCTACGAGACTTGAAACCGCCTTCACCTGCAAGCAGCTGGATTCGCCGCTGATCAACTCGCTGCTCTGCCCCTTTGTGTGCTGATGACGGGCACAGTGAGTGCGTATTATGTCTGGGGAAATCCCACGCAGAAGCCAGGCTCACGGAAACAACCTGCTCTCACTGCGAGAGTATGAGTCTGGCCTCTGTGCGCTCGCGAATAGTGACTCCGCCCCTTGCGCCCTCCCATTTTCTTCCTCCCAGGAGCCTGTGAGGAAAAAACAGCGGGGCAGAGGATCTCAGCGCTTGGATGAGAGTGAGCTCACATCGGCTCAGGTGCCGCGTGCCTCACTCTCTCCATACAGAGAGGCTTCCCCCGTCCATTTCTCCCGCCCAGACCAACGCCCCTCTACCATCGCAAGCGACTTGGTCTCGTTCGGGGAATCTGATGAGGAGCCGCTGGATGACAGCATGTCCTTGTGTCCGCCCACTGCCATTGGATGGAAGTCGAAATCCGCCCACACATCCAAGCCCTGCCGTACCACCTCGACCAGTCAGGCAGCTTTCAGCTTTGCACTCCATGACGGTACTACAGGTGTACCAAGCAAAGCTCCTCCAACTCAGCCACCTTCAAGGAGCTGCGTAGTGCCACGGACTTGGCCCTATGCACCACGAAGACCACAGCTCAGGCAATTGGGCGTTCGATGGCCAGCCTGGTGGTACTGGAACGCCACTTATAGCTCAACCTGACCAAAATCAAGGACGTGGACAAGCCCGTCTCCCCTGCTGGTCTCTTTGGCCCCATTGTCGATGGTTCTGCCAAGCGCTTCACAGCGGCACAAAAGTCGTCCCAGGCCATGTGACACTTTCTGCGGAAATGCTCCAGCTTCTCTGCTTAGAGCCGTTCTAAGTCAGTGCCAGCTCAGCAGCAGCCACCCAAGGACAAGCCGCCAGCCACTAAGCCCACGCCACGACCTGAGTATGATTCCGGCAGTGTAGACACTGCTAAGTGTATTACTGCCCTCCAGAGGTCAAAGTTTGAACTCATTTTTATATGCAATATGCTAGTTCAATAGTATATAAGAATTAGTTAAAACTTTGACCTGTGGAGGGCAGTAATACACTTAGCAGTGTCTACACTGCCAGAATTTTATTAGAGAAGAAGAAGAGAGACATCTTGGATGACATGGGGGTGAGTAAATTATCAGGAAAATTTTATTTAAAAGTGGACTAATCCTTTAAGTACTGCCACGACCGGACCACCCTCCCAAATGCCTTGCCCAGCTTTCCTATCACCCTGTTCAGTACCGGATGCTCAAGAAAGAGTGTTTGCTGCCTGCACAGAGCCTGTTCAAACACCCTGGCAGCGCACCACTGTTATAGCAGATATTAGGGGTGTCCAAATATACCGGTATTGATGATAACCGTGATATTCAAAGCATGAAATATCGATATTGTGTTAACTTAGGGTGTGACGATATACTGGTATTGGCGATAACCACAATATTTCAAATGAATAGGACACTTATGATATCATGACATGTAAATACTCCAACGCCAGTACCTGGTTGACCTCTCAGGTGGCAGTATTGCACCTTAACGCTGACACCTGTCAAACAAGAAGATGCAGCACGCAGCTATTCTGAGTGAGAGAGTGACAGGCTCTGTCCACACCCGGAAAAAGTTAAGTAAGCTCGACAGTATGGGAGTTTTTCGGCTCCTTAGACAGCCCAAGCTACAGTCAGTGCGAAGGGTGGCAACACCACCAACCTTTCTACCCACCTCCGTGTCCATCACCCTGCAGATTACGCCATTTTACAGAGAGTAAATTGTGATTATTTTACTAGTCATGGAAAGGGAGATGTTATATTAACCTGTTAACAGGGATTTTCTGTGTTCGTATGTTTAAATAAAGCGTGATTCTTTAAATAAGTAGCCTACTGCGTTTTCTTTACTCGTATTATTCAGCGTGATGTAGTTATGCATGCAGTTATATGCCCTCAAAATTCAAGATACATAGGTATGTTTTGCCCCGACGATTTTTTGTCATTATATCATATTATAAGATGTAGTTGTTTTACAATATCACACAAGCAAGAGTGCCGTTTTTTCCCAAATCAGCACAAATGCAATGTTCCTTCAACTTATTGTTAAATGAACAATGTGAGTTACATTTTAGACACAGTATTGTTAATATTGTTCTTTTCCTTTACTTGCTGCCACCTACTGGCAGTTTAGTTAAGTTTCATATTTAAGGGACATTTTAATTAAAAAGTTAAAATTAGAAAATAATCCATATTTACATACTGAATTAAATTTATGTAGACAAATTGTAAATGCAGTGTAAATATATTAATGCCACTTCTCATTCTGTGTCACCTTTGTATTGCAAAGATGAATTTTGTTGATAATGATTTAATTTGATTGGTAACAGCCATAATGTATAGGCTAGTATTAATTTTTATTTCTTTAGGTCTTAAAAAGCCTTAAATTTGACTTTAAAAAATGTGCAGCAACCCTGAAAGAGAAAAACTAAATAAAGTACAAATTATTTAGACTGATAAATAATCAGTCTAAAGGATTCTATAAATATCACGATATATCGATATCGTGAAATTTTTGGGCCACAATAACCGTGACAGCCCTAGCGGATATAATAAAAAATGAACATACTCAAAAAAAGAGCAAATTTCATCTTCCACCCCATACATGCACCACAGTCCCTCACAGGGACTTAGTGTCAGAACCAATTCAGCCCCTCGCCACATAGGCCGAGGCCTGGCAGGCCATCCCAGGAGTGTCAGCTTGGGTGCTGAACATAGTAAAACGAGGTTATGTAATCCAATTCGCTCAAAGGGCCCCATTTTTCAACAGTGTGGTCCAAACTGAATGATCACTTTGAAGCAGATCTTCCCGCAAGTACGCCTGGGAGACTGGTTCTTTACCCTGGATCCTGAAAGACGCTTATTTACACATCTAGATAGCCCCCCATCACAGGCGATTCTTGAGATTCGCCTTCGAAGGGATGGCATATCAATACACGGTCCTTCCGTTCGGGCTCCCTGCACTTTTATGAAGTACATGGATGTGGCTCTCTCCCCTCTGAGACAGATGGGTGTGCGCATACTGAACTACCTCGATGACTGGCTTGTTCTGGCCCAGTTGGAGACAGAGCTAATATCCCACAGATCCATCATCTTCAACCACTTAGAGTGCTTGGGGCTCAAGGTCAATTTTACAAAGAGCTCATTATCTCCCCGGTAACGTATGTTGTTCCTGGGGATAATTTTAGACTCGACCCACATGAGGGCCATGGTCACTCCAGAGCATTCTCTGGCCATTCAGCAGCTCGTACAAACCTTTACACCCGGGGCTTCTCTGCTGCTCAAAACGTTTCAGAAGATGCTAGGTCTAATGAGCTCAGCATCTCCGACTCTGCAGCTGGGCTTGCTTCACATGAGCCCTCTGCAGCTCTGGCTGAAACCACGGGTCCCACCCCTAGTCTGGCAACATGGTCGTTACTCGCTCAAGGTGAACCAGGAGTGTGTCACAACCCTGGCCCATTGGACAAACCCTTGCTGGTTCAAGCAGGGCGTAGCAATCAGGGCGATAGACAAGAGGAAGGTCGTCTTCACAGATGCCTTCAAGATGAGTTGGGGAGCTCTGTGCGACAACCATCCGGCCTTTGGTGCTTGAAACAGCCCGGAAAGTGAGCTACATATCAACCAGTATATGCTCTCCAGGCTTTCCTTCATCTCCTGGTGGGTCAACACATCTTGGTCAGGTCAGACAACTTCATAAATTGCCAGGGTGGCATCTCTTCAAAGCCCCTCTTCACTCTAGCGAAAACCATCCTAGAGTGGGCTGAGAGCAGCACAAATACAGGGCGTACTGAACATGTTATACCGGAGCAACCTTCCCTCAGAGGAATGGTCACTCCACCCCCGCTCAGTCCAGAGAATTTGAGGTTGACCTCTTTGCCTCGGAAGACAATCATCACTGCCCAATATATTTCTCAAAGCCAGGGACATGCTTGTCCACGACTGGCCCAGCCTCCTCCTTTATGCTTTCCCTCAATCGTGCAGATTCCTCAAGTAATCAGACAAGTCAGGGAAGGTGCACACAAAGTCCTCCTCTGTGGAGGACCCAACCATGGTTCTCGGAGCTATCTCGGCTATTGCCCCTGGAGCCATGGCCAATCCCTCTGAGACGGGACCTCCTCTCTCAAGCGAGAGGGACAATATGGCACCCCAGACCTGAGCTGTGGGACCTTCATGTGTGGTTTCTCAATGGGAGCCTGCAAGCCTCCCTGAGAATTTCTCAAACACTCTCTCTCAGACCAGAGCTCCGTCTATAAGACGTCTCTACTCTCTGAAATGGGTCATCTTTGCCGCCTGGTGTACGGGGCGAAGACCCATTGACTTGTGACATATTCTAGATATTGTCCTTCCTTCAAGACTTAATGGATAGAGGCCGTACTCCCTCTACCCTTAAGGTCTATGTCGCAGCTATAGCAGCTTCTCACACTACTATAGCGGGGCAGTCGATAGGGAGAAATTACCTTGTTGTTCACTTCCTTAAGGGATCTAGGAGGTTGAATTCCCCCCATCCCCTCACGGTTCCTACCTGGAACCTTTCTGTGGTTCTTAGAGGCCTTAAAAGGTCCTCCCTTCGAACCAATTCAGACTGCCAACTTATGACCCCTGATGCTGAAAACTGCCTTACTGCTAGCTTTAGCATCGGTTAAGCATGTGGGAGATTTACAGGCGTTCTCTGTGAGTCCCTCGTGTCTTGAATTCGGGCCTAACGACTCCAAAGTCATCCTGAAACCGAGACATGGATATGTCCCGAAAGTCCCATCTACCCCCTTTAGGACACAGATGGTCATTCTCTCCGCTCTTCCTCCTTCTCAGGATGAACAAGAGCTGAACCTACTCTTTCCTGTCAGGGCCCTGAGGTCTTACATTGACTGTTCTGCCTTTTGTCAGGCGGAACAGCTTTTTGTCTGCTTTGGTGGCCGCACAAAAGGTCTTTGGTCATGAAGCCCATGCTTTCCAGATGGATAGTCAATGCTATAGCACTCGTTTACTCCTGCTTAGGCCTTCAATGCCCTTTGGGTGTAAGAGCGCATTCCACGAGAGGTATGGCCTTGTGGGCGTGGTCCTGTGGCGTTTCCATTGCTGCCATCTGTGAGGCAGCCGGCTGGGCCTCACCGTCCACATTTGTCAGGTTTTATAATCTAGATGTCCCTGCGCTTCAGACGCAGGTCCTTTCTGCATGAGCCTCCCTGCTGTTTCCAGCTTATGGTTTTACATTCCGACCCCGACCACGTCTGGGTGTAACTACGTTCTGTGCCCTCTATATATGTACCCTAGGCCCCCTCTGGTGCCCTAGTTTATGGGCTTGGGAGGATGACTACAGTGTTAAGTCCCCATTGTCTGGGCTACGCTGTCTTATGAGTATCTGTTGCAAGCCCTTTTTTCAAGTACTCATGTTGTATCGCAAGGGAACGTACTCGGTTACTAACATAACCTCGGTTCCCTTAGATACGGAACGAGTACTGCGTACAACGCGCAAGACACCTCATGCCGTCGCTTCAGTCGAATTAAATCGATTTGCCATGGTGAGACGGTCGCTTATGTAGCCCGAGACCCCACCCCTTTTGGCAGGCTCGCTCACCATTGGCTTGCGCGTTCTGCGCTGCCATTGGTTTGTTTACTATAACTTCATGAACCAATGGCCATGCAGTTTAAACTGCGTGACTGTATAAAGGCTTCAGAATCTGAGAAAAAGGAGTTTTCCCCATTGCGTCTTGTCTTATCAATAATCAATATTAATTAATAAGACAAACAATGCAGTACTCGTTCCGTATCTAAGGGAACTGAGGTTACGTTAGTAACTGAGTACATTCTGCTATTCAGATGTGGGTCCAATATTGTCTAAAAATGTGTCGATTAATGCAGCTTGTTTGTCTTATTACTTTGAGTAATGATCAAGGATGGAGCACGACTTTTGATTGCCAAGTGTAATGCATTATCAGCTATTCACTTTTGTGCTCGGCTAACATGGGAGTTTACAACACACAAAAACTGTTTTTTCCTCTGCTTTTTTATTTTTACAGTGGAGCTCTATCTGTATTGTAATAGGATGCTAAGATGCTAGTCCGCACTATCTAGTTGAAGTACTCTCTCTGTAAACAGTAAACACCCATTGTAATGTCAAACAATGATAAAGCCATTTTTTACTTTGTTAATAGATATAATAAAAAAAAGTCTGTGTACATATCTAGCCTAAATGTTTATCTTATGTTAGAGGTTCAGCTTTGCTTGGCATTCTGATACAGTTCCCACTGGTGCACCTACATAAAGCATAACAGTTGCGCTGCTATCATGTCTTATAAATAACGCACACTAAGGTGACACTTACCATATAGAAACATTGTACTCCAGTCATGATTGCGACTACTTCAGACGTTTCATCGTTGGACTTGGGCTCGAAATGATACAGTAAAATCGATGCAATCTTTTCTGTCCACACATTGTATACAATGTCTTGCGAATTGATAGCTATCATTCAGTTATGGCAATGGACACGCGGTGTGTGCAGTGACCAATAACAAAGGATTGGGCCATCTGACCAGTCAGAGCAGTGTAAGCTCACGGAAAGGAGGGGTTTAGAGAGACTGATTCTTTAAACTGCTTCTAACGAATCATTTAGCAATCAGTGAGAACTAAGGTGAAATTAAATGTATATTATGAAAAAACAATAGTGTTTTTTGACCTTGCATGCATGTAAACCTGTTGTAGGAGACTCCCAAAACAATATTAAAAACATTTAAAAAGGCATAATAGGGGCACTTTAAAATAGCCACTTATGTATTGCAAATGAGGGTGAGTAAATTAAGAGTGAGACAATTTTCATTTTTGGGTGAACTATTCCTTTAAGCACTAACATTAAAATAACTACAATATGCTTGTAGTAGGCCTATCCTGAATATGCATGTGTGACCCAAAAATAATATTTTTTTTTCTCCATGTATGTAGGCTGAGTTGCCAATTATTATATTTTAAAAGAGTTAACGCTTTACATGTAATTTTACTATTAAAGTTGCTGGAGAGGCAAATTTTGTTGAAAGTATTGAGTCATCATGTGGCTGTCCATTCTACCACCATTGTTATTATCAGTACATTTTACAGTAAAAAATGGATTTCAATACCTCAAATAAGTTATATTAATCTTACATTATTTAAAGACAAACAGGTTTGGAGCTGTAAAATATCTAAAAAACACCATCCCATAAATTTCTGAGAACCACAGCAATAAATTTTACAAGAAATTGTAGTATTATTGAAAATATTTCTCTTTACTCTGAAGACAGCTGCAGAACATTAGCAAATAGCTGCATTTGCAAAAGCTTAATGATAATGGCTTGAAAGATGCCTTTCTACTAAATAAACAATACCACACCCTATAATGTCTCTATCCTTTCTTATATTCTAAGATGAATAGCTCTACATTTGTTTGAAGTAATGGTAAATGTTCAATGGGGTTTTGTAAACAAATGATTTTTACTGACAGGTCCAGACCTGTAAAATAAATATATTACCTACCTCAATGAGAAACAGACTACTACATGTGACAAAAATCCTATGAGGCCTGTGCATGCAACAATTATTCATGCAAACTAATTCACACCTATACAGTGACTTTAAACATACTCTGTGTAAAGATGGGTAATAAAAATACAATACTTGTGATTTCTATACATTTTATGTAATGGTAAAATGTGTTTACTGTGTTACAATATTATTTTTTTCTGTAACCTCATGTTCTGGATGTTCTGTTTTCCATTTTTTAATGTAGTGTCTAATGAATGATCTGCAGTGTTTATATGTTGTTTAATGTGTGTATGATCTGAAAGCTTTGTTTGATTTTGCCATAAGGTTTTGTGAAATTAGTTTAAAGACTGGATTTGTGTTTAATGTTTTGAGAAAATGAGTGATGGTTTCAAGAAATGTGTTTTAGCAATTGCGAAATACTGTAAAATCAGGTCTGAAAAAGACTTTTAGTTTATTTAAAAAAAAAAAAGAAAAAGAAAAAGAAAGTAAGACAAGAAAAGCCAAGAGGGTCTCTTACCTAAAACTGAATCAGTGACTTCCAAGAGATCTAATCCAGAAAATCCATTTTCTGTGAAGGCATAAATATGTAAAGCTTTTTATATACATAGCCTAATCTATTATTCTTATAAGAACTAACTATGAACACAATGTCATACTGATGAGACGCTTCAAACTTATATTACTTGTGTTTGGGATATAAATATAATGACATCAACACACAATACTATAGCTGGAACCCCAAACATGAAGTTAATCTCAGCAGAACATGAGGGTTGAACACTGTAACTGAGCGCCCTCTTGTGATGGCGCCAGCTTTGAAAAGAAAAATTATTACTTAAACTACAGCACACACACAACTTTTAACTTTAACGTCTTTGTGATGTTGTAACTTTTTATATATTCGATGAAAATGAATCACCTCACCCACAAAACTCTGTGCATATTGAGGAAATCCAATATGCTTCATCCATATGGACACCTGGTCTGGGCTCCAGTCCTCGATTGAAATCATGCTTGTATTTACACTCTCGTCCTCTGCATCCTTTCTTAAAAATCCACATCACACACGCACTGAATTTAACATACAAACAACTGACAGTTCCCTAGTATAACGATCTCGATTTCAGACCTTAAACCGAAGATATTGGTTGGACTAAAATGTGAATAAAAGACTATGAAAGCCCTTTCACTGGATCATCATAACACTGGTACAGTAAACTCGCCTATTAATCTGATCACCTTCCACTCCTGTGTTGTGATACAGTTATTGGTTAAAGAAATGAAACGCCCTTATAAATCTTTACTGACTCATTCTTCGCATGTGACAATCTCAAAACATAATCTTACCTCAAGCTCAAAAAGAGCCCCGCACTTTTAGCTAACAGCTGTTGTTACCTTGTTGAATGATGCATACACACCTCGGCAGGTGAGGGCGGAGCTAAGACAACTCCGTGCGTCATGGGAAATGTAGTCCAGATCAAAGGCTTTCAAACTTTTTCGGGAGTGGCCAAAAATGATATCCTGGGGGTTATTTGCACAATATTTGCTTTTAATGACACTTAAGGTATTATTAAACAATCAAAATATGAGGAGTATGTTATATTGGGAGGAAGAATACACTAAACCAGTCGTCTCCTACAAACACACATGACACCATCCAACACTAGTTTGTTCAATTTTGACAAACTAGCTCCACTCTTCCACACTTTTTTTTTTTTTTTTTTTTGTAGTAGTAGTAGATAAACTAATAAATGGTTTCTTTACTGGTACACAACCTCTCAATCCAACCTCTTGTAACCGTTGGCTTACAGTTCAAGATGAAATTGGAGGTTGGAGGTCTCATCCAGGTCTTTAAAAGTTGTTTTGAGGTGGTCCCACATTCAGGTGATTTTCATCCGGTCAAAATGCTCACTAGTCTTCCCTGACCAGCCACAGAACTTTACATTCTGCATAGTAGTGCTCTCACGGTGCTTCTGTGGACACTGATATCCTGCACATGAGCAATATACAAAACTGACTGACCAACTTTAACCATTTTAACAATACCCTGCTTGGTTGCAGAGGACAGCTCCACAGAGGAAAACTCACAAAATAACATTTAATAATACAGCTAATAATTGACACATAGTGATTTATTGAATTATAGGCTGGGAATAAATGAGTGCAAGATTGGCATGACCACTGCATCATGATAAGTGATACAACTGAAACGTGGAACACATACTTCTCAGTATTTTTGGCTCACTAAAAATAACTTTTTTGCTATATTGTATATAAGGCTTTACATGACTACACTGTATATAATTATATATATATATATATATATATATATATATATATATATATATATATATATATATATATATTATAATATAGATTATATATAATAATAATAATATAAATATAGCTGCAACCAGCAATTAAGGGGCCAAGCACAAAAACGGCACAAGAAGCAAGCCAACACGACTGGGAGCATCAGAGTAACTGTACAGTGAGCAATTAAAGACCTATTAAGATAATTTTAGGTAAAATAGCTGAAAAATGATCAAAAATGAGGATTTACTGGTTCATCACTTTTGACCAATAGGTGGCGCTGTGTCCAAATTGTTGTGGTATGGTCAAAGTGAGGTGACAATGACACTTGCAAAGTTTGGAGTCAATATGTCAAAGCATAACAGAGTTCAGCTGACTATGGAAAATATGATATCTATGTTCTCAGCATGACCCAATGAATCTACTGAGACCATATTCATTACAATCGGTTAATATAGTCAAAAGTTATTAGCATTTTTGTAAATTTTGTTATAACACTTGACCACAAGGTGGCGCTGTGGCAAAAGTTTTGGAGTATTGTCAGGGCATAGTGCCAAAGAAGCATACCGAGTTTCTTAACAATACACTTATGTGTTCGTAAATTACAGCATTTTAGCACAAAACTCAAAATGGCCGATATGGAAAAATTGGACATCATTCAACTTGGCATGATGCCCCGAATCCAACGCGACCAAAGTTATGATTTTTGGACAAACCCATCAGAAGTTATAAGCAAAAATATAAATTTTTCGTATCTCCGGAACAGTAGGTGGCGCTGTGCCGAAACGTTTCATGTTGCCTCAGGTCATGCTTGTGATGAGAATTACCAAGTTTGGTCTGAATACGATAAAGCATTGCACAGATACAGCTTCAAGAGTGGGTTTTGCATCATGCCTCAAAGTTGCTCCGGTATACGAAAACGGTTTGACGTATCGACTTGAAATCCATAACTATTTGTTGGCATGGTCCGAAGATCATACATTTCAATTTTGGTGAAAATCGGAGCAACGGTCTGGGAGGAGTTAGAAAAAGTAGGTTTTTAAAGAACAATATGGCGGACAGGAAGTTCAGCAGACTATGGCAAATTTTATATCTATGTTCTCAGCATGACCCAAGGAATCTAATCTAACCAGTTTCATTACAATCAGTTAATAGTGTCAAAAGTTATTAACATTTTTGTAAATTTTTGTTATAACTTTTGCCCACAAGGTGGCGCTGCACCGGAATCTTTTGATTATTGTCAGGGCATGGTGCCAAAGACCCATACTGAGTTTCGTAACGATACGCTAATGCGTTCGTAAAACACAGCATTCAAATTCAAAATGGCCGGCGGCCAAAATGGCCGATATGAGAAAACTGGATATCATTTGACTCGGCAGAGTGGTGGTGGTGGTGGTGGAGGAGGAGGAGGAGGGCAACAGATACAATAGGTGCCTCCTTCGGTGCTTGGCCCCTAATTATATATATATATATATTATATGCATATACATTTGCTGATAATATAGTTAAATTATGCTACATAATAGTGGCTAATTAGTTACTTTGTTGTTACTTGATCTCTCATAGTACCATATTATAAATGTGCATTGTGTGCAGACACACACAAAAAAAAGACTCCAGGCCAAAAACAGCTGATATATTTTATTATTATCATTCTTTTTCCACGACAGGTCGCCTGGGTCTAACATTAGCCCAATATAATAATTCCAGTGCGGAACATCTATCTCATAAGCTGCAGGTCTAGGATGTCAAGTGCAATACTGGGAAGAAAGTGTCTACATTATTACAAGTCCTCAACATTTGTGGGGAGGCAACAAATACCAAATATAAATTCTAGAATTACAACACATAGCGGTTTACACTGAATGCACACATTCAGACTACAACAGGACACACATTAACACTTAAGCAACAATCATAACAGGAACCGTTATTACTGCTGATGTCATCCTTTCGCTCATAATGAATGGAAATATCTTGAATGAGAAACTCTTTTGGTAATTTGATGAAAAACAGATAGATGTGTATGAGTGAACAGGGCTGTGTTTCCCAAAAGCATTGTAAGCCTAAGTAGATCATAGAACCATTGCTAGAACCATTGCAACCAATGGTCTCTACGATCAACTTAGCTCACAATGCTTTTGGGAAACTCAGCCCAGGTCAGGAAGTCTAGCACAGCATACTGTTAGCTGTCCATAGAGAGTGGAGTAGTTGTCTTTTGCATCCCCGATAGGTTATAGAATGCTGAGTGAATAAGGATGACAGCTTCTTGGGAGACAAGCACCCATCCTCTGGCTGAAGAGCCTCAGAGCGCTTAAACATTGCTGAGGGCATCAACACCAGGCAACACTTTACCCTCCAGCAGCTCCAGACTGGCTCCACCTCCTGTGCTGACATGACTGACCTTGTCTTCTGTGTCCCACTTAGCACAGCAGGTTGCTGTGTCTCCCCCACCTGAAATTAAAAGAAACAACATTGTCAATTATTAGTCAATTATAGTGGTCAGTATAAACTTTTTGATGGCTGATGCTGTTATCTTAGGCCGCATTAACATTACATGGTTCAAGTGACCCAATTCCAATTTTTTCCTCACATGTGGCACAGATCGAATATGAGCCATGAACGTGTAAGCAGGAAAAAAAGCACATGGTTTCCGATATATTCAGGGCGGTTTCAGGCCTCTTTCCTACGTGGAAATAAATCTGATAAATCAGATACGTGCATTTGCATCTGCCATGTAAGCAGATAGATCAGATATTCCCTTGAGAATGTGAGTCATACGTCATCCAAAAAGCGACAGAGGTGAACGACGTCAACTCAGATAGACACCAACCGCAATCACATGAATCTTTTCAATGCCCAGGGCTCTCCTCCTTTTTCTCTGCCTTAACAGACATTTCATATGCAGCCATTTCGGCCTTTTCCAGGTCAATATGTCTACCGTGGATTGTTTCACCAAGTCCATAGCGTAAATGCAGATATCGGATATGGGTCACTTTTAAAAGATGATGTAAACTGGTCATCAAAAAGAAATTGGATATAGTCAACAAATCAGAATTTGGGCATCTAGAACTGTGGTGTAAATGTGGCTTTAGAGAGCAGGGTGGCTGATATAGGCCTATATGATAATCACACTATTTAATTTAAAGATTTAAAGAAAGAAAAAAAAAAAAAACATGCATTTAAATGTATATTCATTTCACATAATATTGATAAAGTAATAATAATCAAAAATCATAAAAGAAAGAAGTTAAACCTGAACACTAATTTTAAATACAATACATATAATTATGACAAGATTATGATAGCAGCAAACTGGATGTAGCGCAACATAATTTGAAATCAAGGATGTAAAGTTGCTTGCTTGTCCAAGAGGACAGTTGGATTTACCGAAGTTTGCGAGATTTGTGGCATGAAAAGTTTGTTAGATATTCTTGTAGCATATTTGCTGAATGAAGATAGTATATGAATAAAGTATTATTGAATTTTCCCTTCAGTTATTAGAAAGAGCTGTTATACAAAGACAGTTCAGTTATTTATGGGAGTCAAAACCACATTCTACAGCCAAACTCACACCCGTAAATTCAGGACACACAACCACATTCTCAGAAAAACAGAGCTTTGTGAATGGAACCTGACTGGACAACTAGTCTGTCATGTCATACAGTGCCAGAGAGCCGCTCTTCTGTGCACAAACATGTGCCTACCGTGTGTTTTGGGTTTTCATGTTTGGTTTCTGTAACTTACAGCAATGGAGATTATGACATGTGCATGATCTGAAGGTTTTACATCACTGTTCTCCATCGGAGCTGCTCCCGTCAGTTTTGAGTTTTACACACGACTCAAATGCTCCGATCTCCACCCAAATATATTAAAAAATGTATTACCAGTTAATGAAGATTTGAAGGATTAATTCTCAGCTCAACTGAACTCTCGTCATGTCATAAGAGATAAGTTTTGTGGATATCGCCATCTTTGATATTACTTTGGTCACTTGTTGCTTATGTTACTGATAAGAGAATACAGGCTTGACTCCTGTTGCACTTTTATGCAGACAGTATTCAAGACGCAACTGTAAGTTGCCATTTGAACGGGACAATTCGAGATTCCAATAAATTAACAGTGTGAACACAGCATTATTGGCCAAACAGAGAAACTTATCAGCCAATGGTAATAATTAAAAATATCCAAATATCTTCCAATAATAATCGGCCTAGACAATATAATCGGTCAACCACTAGTCTATTAGACGTGTGACATTAAATGTATTCCAGGCAAGAGCCAGTCACTTGAATGAAAAATGAAATTAAATGAAATTCTCACCAATAATGGTGATGCAGCCATTTTTGGTCGCTTCCACAACTTTATCCATCAAGTTCTTGGTTCCACGAGAAAAGTTGTCCCATTCGAACACACCAACAGGTCCGTTCCACACAATCTGCTTGGCTCTGGCTACAGCCTCCGCATAGAGCTTTGAGCTCTCAGGACCACAGTCCAGACCCTGGATGGAAGAATAACCAGATCGTTTTCTTTTGAAAATTGCTTCTAGCTCACTTACAGGAAAAAGAGAAGATCTTATAGCTCTGAACAATCTAACATGTGTCTGCTTACCATCCAGCCAGCTGGAATACCATCTGCTACTGATGCGGTCCCTGTTGCCGCCTTCTCGTCAAAATTGTCTGCAGTGACGAAGTCAACGGGAAGTGAGATCTTAACGCCATTCTTCTCTGCTTTAGCCATGAGGTCTTTCACAATTTTGGCACCCTCTTCATCATACAAGGAAGTGCCGATCTGAGCAAAACAAAAGAACAATATTTTGAAATTTCAGGGGGGTATTCCAGAAATCAGGTTATACGACATAGCCAGATAAGTTTATGGATAAGTAAATGATTAACCTCAACTTTCAGTTCCAAGAATTGAGGGGCATTCAAGTAGCCATTGAAACTTATAATCTGGAGCAGTGATTTTGATAAATTTTACAACTAAATAATAATGATACATTTGAGAAAACAAAAACAAGACAATCAAAAATAACACAGTTGGGCACGTTGGTTTGCAGCATGAATAAAGCTTCAGGTCACTCACCTCCATGTTCTTGAGAACCTTGAGGAAGGTAAAGGCCATTCCTCCACCAATGATCATCTCATTCACTTTGTCCAACATGTTGTTGATCAGCTGAATCTTATCTTTGACCTTGGCCCTGTCCGATCAAAGCAACAAATCAATCAAACAAAGTCTTTTCAGTGAAATGTTCATTTGCAAATTTAAATCTTATTGGGATGAAAATGAGAAACCTTTGCCTCAGACAGTTGTAGGGCACTTCCTGCAATTTGTCAAATTATGAGAGAAAAGCTTAAGGCTATTGTGCAGTGCAGCATAGCTTATCAATGGGCCAATTCCCTGAGTGAACTTTGTTATTTGGGACAAACTCCAAACATGAACTGCTTCAGTCACCACTGCAAATGAGTGACGACCAATGAATTTGCAGGGGTGGATGCTTTCAAAATATAAGTACATAATGTGTAAGTTGTGCAATGGCCTGACTTTTACAAGTCATTTGCATTGAACCATCCATTTCCACAAGAACACTTTGTAGTAATTATTGCTTTATTTGCCATCATTGCATCCTGCACAGCTGCATCACAAAGGCTTCACCATTTCACCAACAGGATATAAAACTATGAAAAGGGAATAAATCTGCAAATGTTTAAATAAATGCAATTCTTTGTACTGCCAGATATGAGAGGCTTAAAGAACTGTTGAACAACAAGGACGTTGTCACACATCCTGCTGTTGCATAAGAGGATAAACTCAACTATTCCTGGATCGTCACTTTCGGAATGGTTCTTCAATGAAGAGAAGTCAGATGTATCCTAAAAAAGCCTCTCACAAGTACAGCCCAATATTCTTTCATTCATTTCGGTTGGTGAACTCCATAAAAGCCTTTGCTTTGATCATGAACAAGATCTTGCAGGACCAAAGCAACATCTTTCAATGTTTTAATCACTAAACCTGACTAAAACTTATCCTCTTTAAGCAAGACAGTATGTAGGACTAAAATGATAAGCTATCAGAGTACTCGGTCAATAAAACTCACCCCCCGAGAATGGCCAGGAAAGGCCTCTGTGGTTTCTCAAGGGCCATGGCAAAGTAGTCCAGCTCCTTCTTCATTAGAAAACCAGCTGCCTTCTGAGGGAGATTCACTCCAACCATGGAGCTAGAGTGAGATATTAGACATGAAAACCAAGGAAAAATATACTTTTCATGTCATCTTGACATTTTGCAGGCTAAACTTTTCTATCACTGTTTTGTGTAATAGTACCTGTGAGCTCTGTGCGCAGTTCCAAAGGCATCATTGACGTAAACATCACCCAGCTTGGACAATGAGGCTCGGAAAGAATCGATTTCCGCTTGACTTGCTTTGGTCTGAAAAGATGAGTAAAAAACAAGTTATATAAGTTATAAGATGCCACCTGAAAAATAAAAATCACATTAAATTATATAAGGGCCACCTACTGTCAGAGAGTGAATTATCATTTTCATTCAGTCAGTCTACCATTTTTTTCTGCATTAACTGCATTGACCTTAACTGTCAAAACGCAAACGGAAATCAGACCGAACTGCTGCACATTTGTGTTGTTTGCGATGCAGACATTAAACGGTTCACCTTTAAAAGGTGCTGTATGTAGTTTTTTGACTGTACTAAAGCCCATAAATACCATGAAGCTGCACTGAAATACTAATGGGTAAATTGGCAGTGGGCAGAATCACAAAGACCAAAATAAAAACAGATATTCCAACACGCATTTCAACGTAGAATAACTGGCTGTATCATTGTTTTTCAGAGAAACAAGTATGTGAACTTATGCTTCTTGAATCTCTGCAAAAATATTATGGTATTTTTGGGCTTTAGTACGGTCAAAAAAAAAAAAAAAAAAAAAAGGTGAACCGTTTAATTTCTGCATTGCAAACAACACGAACGTGGAGCACAAAAATTCTGATTTCTGTCTGCGATTTGACAGGTCAATGCAGAAAATAGTAGCAGACTATAAACCTTGGTTGACACAAATGGTGCACTTGCAGTTGTGTTTGCATAGTAAACTGGAGAAAGTATTTTAAATCCAGTTACAGTAAGACCCCTGGATCAAGACTAACCTACATCATGTAGTTATGATCACATTACTGCCATCCACATGCACTCAAAGTTCATGACTTCTGAACTACTGTGAATGAAAGGTTACACAGGTGCCCAGAAAATGCCAAGCTGCAGTTCACTGCAGATGCTTGCCAGCAAAGAACATGGCAGTTTCCCCGTCTCGTTCTTTGGTCTCTACTCGTCCTCCTCTCTTTCTCTTCTCCTCTTCCCTGCATGCATTCCAGCCAGGGCTCCGAGGACCAGAAAAGCCACATGATCACACATGACCTTCCTACAAATGTCAATAGGTCAGCTGCGTACAGTATCTCTGCATGCACACACAGCCACAGCCTTTAACAGTAGCAGCTTTGTCCATCTACGGTGTTTATCAAAAATTAAATCTTTACTCTTTGTTAGACAGTTTGAACAGATTATTCACTTGTTTGTTCCATCTCGTCTAGATTACTGTAATTCACTTTACTATGGTATAAGTCAGTCTTCTATAGTGCATTTACAGATGGTCCAAAATGCTGCTGGAAGATTGATTTCAGGCAGATAAAAGTTTGACCACATCTCGCCCATTCTTGTTTCACTAAACTGGTTACCAGTTAAATTTAGAACCATTTTTAAAATTTTAACTTTTGTTTACAAATCCTTGCACAATCAAGTTCCACCATATCTCTCCGAAGCAATCTCCATTTATAAACCAAATAGGTCTCGAAGATCCAGTAATTGGTCTCCTCACTGTTCCTAAATCTAGGTTCCATTGCAGTGGTGATCGAGCCTTCGCTGTTGCTGGTCCTGGTCTATGAAACAATTTACCAGCTTTTATTAGAGCTGCACCCTCTTTGCCTGTATTTAAATGCTGGCTTAAAAATCATCTTATGTCAATTGCTTTTATCTAGCCATGTAAATCGTACTATGATGTTGTGTTTTCAACTAATAGTTGTGTGAAAGTGCTTTAGAAAGATAGAAAGAAAGAAAGCTTTGTAGATAATCTCTGTCACAATGATTAAAGCCAATTATTAGTTTCTTGAGCCAAAACTGAATGATTTGGTAGGAGATTTGTGAAACCACCCTTATTATAGAGGGATTTCTCTTACCATATAGTCCATTTTGAATATCTGTATTTATTTTACACCCTACTCAAAGCTACACAAACTAACCTGCTCTCGTTTAATTTAATTTCTTTAAACGTGGCATTTCAGGCCAAAGCTCCTACTGTTTAGGACAGATAAGTCCATAAAAAGTCTTAAATTCAGTTTGATCAAATTTAAGGTCATAAAAAGTCTTAAATATCTTAAATGTGATAACAAAAGTCTTAATTCTTTTTAAAGGGGTTACATTTGGGGAAGTTAAAATGCACGACTGCTGTGCGATCTACAGGCTTGTAGTTTCAGATGTTAATCAATGAATAACACTCACTTATCCCGAGCGATTGCTTGTGATTTACTGTTGATGAATTATTGTTATAAGAGTCTTTTTTTAATCTCTGTCATCTTTTTGAAGAAGCAGCTGCAAGTGATAAACCATAGACATTTCAAAATAAGAGTCCCAATGTATTTCAGACTTGTTTTGAATTAAAGGTGCCATAGAACTTTTCATTAAAAAAATGTAATATAGTCTAAGGTGTCCCCTGAATGTGTCTGAAGTTTCAGCTCAAAATACCCCATACATTTGTTTTAATTCATTTTTTTAACTGTTTATTTTGGGGCATCATTATAAATGAGCCGATTCAGGGTACGCGGCCCCTTTAAATCTGGTGCTCCACGCCCCAAGAGCTCGCGCTTGCCTTAAACAACATAAAAAAAAAGTTCATACAGCTAATATAAACCTCAAAATGGATCTTTACAAAGTGTTCGTCATGCAGCATGTCTAATCGCGTAAGTACAGTGTTTATTTTGATGTTTACATTCTGAATAGTTTGATAGTGCTCCATGGCTAACGGCTAATGCTACACTGTTGGAGTGATTTATAAAGAATGAAGTTGTGTTTATACATTATACAGACTGCAAGTGTTTAAAAATGAAAATAGCGACGGCTCTTGTCTCAGTGAATACAGTAAGAAACAATGGTAACTTTAACTACATTTAACAGTACATTAGCAACATGCTAATGAAACAATTCACAAATATCACTAAAAATATCATGTTATCATGGATCATGTCAGTTATTATTGCTCCATCTGCCATTTTTCGCTGTTGTTCTTGCTGGCTTACCTTGTCTGTGCACAGATCCAGACGTTAATACTGCTTTTCCTTGTCTAATGCTTTGAACATGGGCTGGCATATATGCAAATATTGGGGTCATACATATTAATGATCCCGACTGTTACGTAACAGTCGGTGTTATGTTGAGATCCGCGTGTTCTTCGGAAGTCTTTTGAACAAATGAGATTTACATAAGGAGGAGGAAACAATGGGGTTTGAAACTCAATGTATGTCTTTTCCATGTACTGAACTCTTGTTATTTAACTATGCCGATATAAATTAAATTTTTGATTCTAGGGCACCTTTAAGCGGTTTCACACCTAAACATGACAACTGCTGTCTCTGGCTCAGCGGCAGCACAGATCTGAATATTCCAGTCTGATTATGTCAAAAGTTTAATAGACACAGGAGAATCGCTGTCATTTAGGAATAAGAGCGCATGGGTGTTTGAATTGAGATCATGATCATTTAACGATTAATCGTGCAGCTCCACAGTCAGTCTGAAGGTCTGGCTATATGAGACTACCTGTAAGATGACCAAGTGCATTTTACCTGCAGAGTCACTGACATACAAAGCACTGACCTTGTTCCCAGATGCATCTTTGCCCTTGCCCTCCTCAGCCAGATGGAAACGCAGGTTCTCCAGCAGAATGACGGAACCTGCAGGTGGGTCTGCACAGGCTTTCTCCACATCTGGACCCACACAGTCCTTCAGGAACTGAACATCTCTTCAGAGGGAAATTAAACAGCAAGGTTGGTGGTCGAAGCACTAAACTGAATAAGTATGCATTGCTATTAAGATGTCAGCTTGAGAATGCTTTTCTACCATACATTTATAATGTTTACGCAATAAAACTATACATCACTGCAGTTAAACAGATTTAGCTCGAAGTTTTATACTATTATCGCTAACTGATGGTGTAAAGTTTATATTGAGCTCTCCTACTTTCCCAGCAGGCTCTTGAGTTCTGCAGCCACAGGCTCCAGAGAGTACTTGTCTGGCATGGGGACTCCATCAGGACGGCCCAAGTGGCTCATCAGGACTACAGCTTTGGCCCCATTATCTAAGCAGTGCTGAATTGATGGGACAGCAGCCTTGATTCTGAAGAGAGCATATATAATATTAGTAACAAATACTGTACAAAGAAACTGCACAAGGCCAACATGTCTTTTTCACGGTCAGGTCTATATACAATATATCCCCAAAAAAAATTTAAAAAATCATCTCAAATTGGTATTTTGGCTCAAATGGTTGCTCAAACTAAACACACATTTAAAATACGGTTAACATTTTATGAACTAACACTTATTAAGTAGTAAATTCTTAATATTTTCTTTAATATTTAGCAACACATGAATAAATGAATGATTATATACAACAAAATTTATAAACAACAAAGCTGTGGTTCGATTTTCATGGTAAAAACATTGCAGTTGAATGTAACAGTATTGGTTTATCAGCAATATCCATCTCACCTCTGATTATTTGTTATCGTCTTGTCTTTCATGGGGACATTGAAGTCAACCCTATTTTAGAGAGAGAGAGAGAGAGAGAGAGAGAGAGAGAGAGAGAGAGAGAGAGAGAGAGAGAGAGAGAAATAAATAAATGGATCCATTACTTAATTTGCTACATAAAATGCTATGGTTTAATGTAATTATTGAAATGTTTATTCATTTTTTGTAAAATAAATAGGTTCCAAAAATGTATTTAAAATACAAGCAATATATGAAAATTATCCCCATATCTGTGCTAATTAAATGCCCTTTAGGGCAGGGGTTTTATAAGTAAATAATATAGCATATTACTCCATTTACAGAATTTGACAATACCATTTTATTCTGTTTTCTAAAGACTGTAATCATGAGCTAATCATCTCTAGAAATTTCTTATGCAGTTATGAAATTCTAACATTTCTAAATGCATTGATAAAAATACCTATTACAAAAGACTATTTTAATAAAAATAAGGATTGTACAGTAATATTCATGGACAACTAAACCGGAGTACACACACTACTGCACGTTCACACGGTCTCCATGACTACAATGAATTGCATAACACTGTAAAGCCCCCTCCAGCAGTGAAAAGTGAACAGTGAATGCTGTCGATGCTGCTGTACTATAATATTTTTAATATAATATTAGACAATATTAAAGCAGCTGCAGTCTGGATCCTGACAGAGGATGTTGGAAGACCACGTGCAGTTGCAAATGATTATATACTGACTCATCGTGACGCCTTCAAAATTGTTATCAATAACTTATTTAGAAAGTGCTATTATATCATTTGGATATTTATGTAAAGGTGAAAAATGTTAAATAGAGCGGCAGACAGTGGGCATGGCAGAGGCTATTTGCTAACAGGCCTTTTGACTGTGTGTGTATTCATAATACCAAAGTTAATTTATGTAACGTTAATAGCTGCTGAGAATATGTGGACGTCGTTTAGCTGAATAAAGTATAAACAATCTTCACTTATGTACATACATTTTTTTTTTTTTTACCTGGCATGTGTGAGTGACACGAGTATAACAAACGAGTAAGAACACGCCATTAAATGAATGTACATAAGTTACTGGTATTAACTCGCAAGCACACGCTCAGAAGACCTTATAAAACAGTATGCAATGCGAAAACGTTCCGATTGTCGGTATGATACAAAAATAAAGTGAAGAGGCTCCCTGGCCATTTGACATTTGTAGCTGGGTGGTGTCATTTCACCAAGGTATTTTACAGCCTCTATGGAAAATAATGGTGTCAGATGTTTAAATCTGACTTTATTTTAAAACAACGGTGTTATGACTTAAATTAAAGGATGCGCATGTGCTTTTGGTGTATCTGCCATCCTGCACGTATCGTGAATCTCTAAAACGTGACGCGTGACAGATACACTTCCGGTTATCAATGATTGAACTTGCATGGCGTTCATTCGCATAACCTTAAGCGATGCCAAAAATTAAAGGTTAAAGTTAAAGTTAAAAAAAAGAAAGCATCGCCAATAAATGAAAATCACGAGCATATTAATACACTGTTAGTGAGCAATATAACGGAATGTGCCGGTGATTCACACTTACCTCATGATCACGCGTTTTCCTTTCACATCCACCTTGTCCAAAGTGAGTTTGTTTGACAGAGACATTTTGGCTGTAGATTTGCAGAAAAACTCCTTTACTGGTGTGGTGTAGTGCTGCTGGGTAAGTTCCCGAATGAGAGTGACCTTAGCTTGATGCTGATGCACATAGTGTGGGCGGGTCTAATCAAGGTATGCGGTTCTAAATCCAGCGCTCATTGGATAAACTTGCTGTCAATCAATATGCCTAACTGAGGACATAGGTCCAAGCTGAAACAACGTGCTGCCATAATGCTCCCAACTATCTAGAGACCCTACCCTCTTGAATAAAAGCAAGACACCACAGGTTAATAAGATTAAAAAAATAACTAATAGATATCACCATACTTCAGTTCAGTTTTGTATTACACGTTTTCTGAAATGTTATGTTTATGTAAATTATGTATTATCTAATTAAAAATGCACTAATTTGGTTAATTCAAGGTTTTTACAGAGGGGATTTTGGATCTCCTTTTTGTAACTCCATAAAATATAACATACTGTTAACAGCCAGGGAAAAATATTTAATGTTTTCTTAGGAATAAAATGTTATAGAGATAAGGCAAACATGATAAAATCCCTCTGCAAAACCCTTCAGAATATAGACAGCATTTAAATGGTAGTGTATGAAAGCAGTTTTCTGGCAGTGCAGCAGAAAAAAATACCTGTAAAGATACATTTAATTGAAATCTACAGACACAAATAGCTAGTGTAATATAATAAACACTTAAATGTCCTTTCCACTAGTCTGAAAAACAAATTGTGGAAGCAAAATTGCCCCAAATCTTAAAATTGACCAGTGCATTAAAAAAATAGTTTTTACTAAAACACATTACACTTTAAAAATGATCAGACCTGTAACGGGAGTTGTCACTCCACGGACAGTATAGTTTTATCCTAAATACAAAAAAAATTGACCATTCATTTGATGGTATTGTATTCATTTGATGTAATTTTTTACATTACATCAAGGTAATGTAAAATCTGACAAACCCTTTAATAACACATGTATGTAGATAAAGTAAACAAGATGACAAATATTGAGATTTTTTAATTTATTACATTTTTTACATATATTCCAAGACAGCAAGAAGATTGGATTAAGTGAAAATTGTCTCCATTTGCAAAATGGAAAAGTTCAGAATGTCATTCAGGATCCCCGAATATTCGATCCACTATGGGAAATGCATTCATCACTCCTTCCATTCCTTAGGCTGCACCTTGCCTACAGGTGACAAGTTCCATGCGATGCCTGTTGATGTGATCACCTGCGAAGAAACAAAATCACATATAAAACATTGAAAAAAGACAGGTAATTAGAAGATTTGTGTTTGCAGTCACTTACATATGCCCAAACACCTGTGCAAAATGTGACTCCAGCAATGAGCAGAGGGGCTCCATACTTTGCATGAAATTCAGGGGACAGACCAGACATTTGTCGCACAGCCACCTGACGGGCACTTTGCCCTAATGTAAAGAAAAAGAAAAAAGTAGATTAAAGTTTACACATCATTTAACACAGTATTCATTGCCTTGATGAAGACAATTCAAAACTTTAAGTCGCTGAATTTATGAATGACATTTATCATAAAAAAAACATTGACCTTATTGTAATCATATACAGCTTGCAGGAAATAGACAAACTACTTCGAGGACACATTTTCAGTTTGAATTGTTAGAAACATTCAATAGAAACATTTTGGAATGAAAACAAATCGTTTACAACAATATTTTGAGATTATCTATAAGAGAGGCATTTTAAACATGTGGCAAATACATGAAAATATAACAAACATACCTTTATATGGTAAGGTGACATTAATTTTAATTATTTGCAGAAACGTATACATTGACTGGCGAACTACGAATGTATTCCATCAAAACTAGCTTTAGCACACTAGAAGGTAACATCAGTTTATTGATCAACATTGCAACAGACGCTGTTTACTAAATCGTGAAATAAAACAGCCAGTCCTCGAATGAGATGGTTAACTTACCGCTGAGGTTCAGGGCAGCCTTGGCGAAGCGATACATGATTATTTCTCGGGACAACCGACTGTGCGTGCTAATACCCTTGAACTGAATGGCAGAAACAAAATGGTAGAGCGGAAATGAACGCGCAGGACTTGTGCGCATGCACGCGAGGTGAAAGCGAAAAACAGCATGCGGAAGAATTCAACATAACGTAAAATTAAATGTTAAATTAAAGGAAACTCTGATAGCTTAAAGTGATGTTGTTTGTTGCTAACATATACGGAGGTATACTAAGAATATATATATGTTGAAATATTAAATGTTTTCTTCTGAATATAATAAGGAACCTCCTCTGCTGTTTTAGCTTCGTTAAACAGTTGACGGGTTGTTACCTTGCCATTGTGCTTATACGCTTTTTGGATCACATAATGGCTATTATAAGTACTATTTTACACATAAATACTACTTCACAATTGTGTCAGGATGGCCGAGTGGTCTAAGGCGCCAGACTCAAGGGTTGTTCCCTTCCGATCAACGGGTATTCTGGTCTCCGAATGGAGGCGTGGGTTCGAATCCCACTTCTGACATATATTTTTTTCTCTCATTGTAGAAATAATAATATTGTCACCCTGTGTCTTATATGTAAGAAACAAGCATGTCCTGTAACCATTTGTTTTACAATATTGTGTGACAATTTTATATTCCCAAAATTAGAGGGATATGTCTCTCCTGTACCCACACCTCAAACTGTTCTAACTCATTATGAAAAAAAATGTTTTGCATATATGTTTAAACTTTTGTATTATATTTGATACATTAGGCTGTTATGGCACATAATGACATGGCGAGAATATGCAGCTCATACTTAAGTAGAAAGAAAGCACTGGCATTTTATGCAGAGGCTCAAACTGAACAAAAATATAAATCAGTTTGTTTTTTATAAACCAATGAGATCTTTATAACAGCATAACAGACTTCATAAATAAAATGCTCATAAATATCAGTTGTGACTCTCCCAATACCATCTTAGTAAGATGATTTTTATTAAATGCTTAGTATTATGAAAGGTCTATAGTTTTTATTGCATGGGGCAAAACATAATGCAGTGCAAAGGAATGATGATTGAGAGAACTACAAATAAACATGCCTCAAAAATGTATTTACATTTTTTACACGATTTTCCTAAAAAAAAAGTTAATCTAAAGTTGCTTCAGTCTTTTAAATGTTCATCTTGAAAAATTAATAACAAAAAAATATTTTATCATTTAATTATTATTTTATATTAAAAAAAAAAAAAGCTTTTACAGCAAAAAACACATACCACCTGAAAGGGGATGTTTTTAGAATTATACTTAAAGGCATTGTACTAGGCAAAAAAAGTATAAACTATCAATTAGTTGACAGAAGGCATGTAGGAGATTGTGTGCAACATTTTTCTCAACAAAGGTTTGATCATGTTGATAATTATGCCTTAGAAATGCACATATCAAATATGATACAGTAGGTTTTATAGAGTTAACTTGCTACAGGAACAGTTCAGCTGGAGCTGTTTAAATGCTTTGTTCAATGACACTTATCAGGTATACATCACCAGTAATTAGCAACATTCACATATACTTTGAACCAAGAGCTCTAAAAAAATTCAATAATGCACAATGATAATAAATCATATTATTTAATAATGAATATTATGAACAAAAAAAAAGGTGTTTTGCAAATACTTGTCTTTGTAAATCATAATCTCTTGGAATGTTGCGTGAACCTAATCTACAAATGTCTTGAGCAGATGATAAGACGATAACAAGACGATGATAAGAGCATGTGAGGAGTTTGCTTGAAAACCCTATTTAGTATGGGTCTAGTCTTAATCTGTATCAAGGAAACTCATCTGACACATACCCTTGAATGAGATTTCCACTTTTTTTCCACTTCCGTCTTTTAATAGGACGCTCATTTAAAAGTATTATAGTGTGTCTTGATGTTTATATATGCATTTGGTTTGCAATGCAATGTTCTCTGGTTAGATAAAAGTCTAGTGAGAAATTGTGTCCCATATATACAGCAACCATATATTCCTGAAAAATATATTTACCCCCAAGAATTCTTCAAATGACATGATTATGAGTCACAGTTGCTGTATATATAACATATGCTACATTAGGTTTAGGAATACAGAGATATGAAATTATTTATAAACATATGATGTGCTAATTAAAGTCACATTAAATGACAGAGAGGTTCAGACAAAAAGGCAAGTTTGACTGCAACAAATCTAGGTCATTTAAGCACAGGTGGAAAAGAGCTAGGTTTGGATCCATGTTCTCCATGTTCTAATCCTTCTTTTTGTCCTTGACTTCTTCATCATCTGTGTACTCTGTTGGTTCTTCTCCAGGTTTAAGAAGCTTCCCAATGTAATCATATTTCTCTGCGGAGGAACATAAGAGAGTTTACTCAACAATTAGCAATCCAAGCTCATTGCAACATCTCCAAAAAGCACAACTGTAAAATCAGGGAGAGGAACAAAAAATGTGCCCTTCAACTCACGTGTGAACTGGGTCTCCCACTCGCTCAGGCTCTCCTGCTGCATAGCATTGAGATCTGAAAGATCATCATGAGTTTCTTTCAAGGCCTCCTTCTCCAAACAAAACGTGGCCAGTCCTCTGGATGCATCCTTGCCCGCGAAGACCCCGTAAGGGCCCTCTAAATGTGAACAAATTCATAAATATATCAGAATCTCATGTTTGTTGCAAAACATGTAGGATATTTTCTTTCACCACTATGTGCTCAGTGGGAATGTTAAGTATCTAGTCAACCTTTATCAGAGTTAAGTTAATTATTCACTGATGACCAATAGTTTTTGGCATTGCAAAAGTGTGCACCAAAAGTACAAAAACGCAGGAAAATACTGCTGGCGTCTCATTATCAAAAGAACAACAACGTAAACATAGGTACACTTTAACAGGGTTGCGTGACATCTCTATTATCCTGAATTTATCAGAAGGTTAGGGGTTATGACTATGCATTTGTACCTTGTTTAAAAAGTGCGACAAAGGGGCGTGTCTGAAATTAAATCAATGCGTTTTTAATAGGTCGTTTTTCAAATAAAAAACAGGCATATGCAAACACGTAATTGTTATGGAGCAAGTTCACCACTTGGGTAAAGTTGGTTTTATATTCGCACATTCGGGCATCCGCATTCAATAGCCTTGTTAATCACACTACAGTGGACATTCACAAGTAAATATGCCATTAAAACAATACTTGCCTATTTTGATCGACTGTGAAAAATCGTTGGTTGTCAATATCATGTCGCTGCTTAAAATTCGCAAACATTAATTTATTGCAAAGTCCGAATGTGCGAATATAAAACCAACTTTACTTAAGTAAAATCACCTACGTTAAGTTTGTAAGATAAGCAAGACCCGCAGTTGAATTTGTGACATTCGAGTATTACCTGGTCCGTAGAACTTCTTCCCTCTTGTAACATCAAACACTTTCCCGTTGACAGCCATGAGGATTCTTGGGTTTTTCAGTCCATCGTACTCTTGCAGTTCTGCTAAAGTGAAATCTTTTTTCTTCAGTTTAGGCAATGGCTCCTCAACCGGGCCAAAGTCTGCAGGCTTGTCTCCACGGACGATTTTGTACAACAGGAACAAACAAAGACATAGCAAGCTAATGTTCAGAGGCGAAGTGAAAATTTCCTGAAGAATTCCAGAAGTTTGCTCAACATTTTCTTCAGCCATTTCGTTTCTGATGATATTGTGCGTGAGAGAACATCGAGAGACTCATCGACGACTACAGCAGTGCACCAATCACAGATGCCAAAAACACACAATAGTGTGACGCCAGCCAATCAGATTCGACGTGAATTTCTGGGGCGTGTAGTTTTTGAGATGGGGTTTGAAGTTAACTGTAATTTGTGAACCGTGCGTGAATTTCTTTCTTTTTCTTTTTTTTTTTTTACTACTGTTTTATAATATTGATATTTTTTTTATTTGAGAATCTTTATAATAATAAATACAAAATTTAAACTATATATTTTTTATATTTTTCTTAACAAATGTGTCATTCAATAAAACTGAACAGCTACGACATTAAGTGTATAATATTTATTTTAAAGTTATGTGTTGGAATTTAACTACCATCTTATACAGTAAAAACCTGTTAATTGGATAAAATATCTTAGTATCTTAAGTATCTTAGCATACACAGAGGAAAATTCTAATAATTAAGCCAATTTTGATGAAATGTGGCTATAATTGTAGCAATGATTAATATAACAGGTTGTAAAAATTTATGTGACACAGTTAGACACCGTACAATATACAGTCATTTATTAAATTTAACTAAAATATTTTCCTTTATAATTTGCATGTGTAGTGAAGAATGTCCTCCAAACAGCAGGTGGCGGAATAATATGTTGAGTCGATGTTTACATTCCTCAATGGAAGAGAGAGTGTAACGGGAAAAACAAAACACAGCAGAGGACTAAGTCCAGTGACGTGGCCGGACGACGGAGAAGAGAAACAGTGAGCAATAGGTTGGATATGTTGTGTTTATCACTTATTTATTTTAATATTAACTTCTTCCCTATAATGATTTTATAGCGTCCAGCTTACTGGATGTTGACTAACTACTATTGCTGAGGAAAGGTAGCTTAGCTTTAAATACAGTACTGTACAGTATGCCACTGCGACAGACAGACAATGTGGTTTATCTTGCTAGTATGTACTCCAGCATCAATTATACCGGCTATTCATGATTAACTCATCTCTAGAAGTCCAATAATGTTTATAATCTGTGTTTTGAATCTTATTTTATTGAGTATCATCTTAATCCTTAGCCTCAGTAATTTGTGATGTATGACACGTTGTGCTGTTTTGAAGTTGGTGTTGGTTTTCAATTCCATAGACTATACTGTCATGTACACTATTATATCATATACCTATCCTTTGCATTAAAAGTTAGTTATAAATTATTTACTTGTCCATTTCAGGAGGCTGATATGTGTTAAGAAGGTCCCACAGTGAAAGCTCCACAAGTGAACAAACAGAGAAATCAATGGATCAAGAGGCAGAAGAGCTGTCATCAGCCCCCCGAGATGAGCCCTCCACTGATGCTCAGTGTGACAGCTCTACTGATGTAGCACCAACCCGAAAGACGAGGAAAAGACCAGAACATAAATCTCCAACAGAAGAACAGAAGATCCTAGAGACACCACTACCAGCAGAAAGTGCTTCAAATGTATGCTTTTTTTGCACTTTTACTTTTATTATTTTTATTAATAGTAATAATTATATACAGTTGTGCTCAAAAGTTTACATACCCCTTGCAGAATCTGCAAATTGTTAATTATTTTAACAAAATAAGAGGGATAATGCAAAATGTGTGTTCTTTTTTATTTACTACTGTCCTGAATAAGATATTTTGCATAAAAGATGTTTACATAGAGTCAAAAAATAGCTGAATTTATAAAAATTACCTGTTCAAAAATTTACATACCCTTGATTCTTAATACTGTGTGTCGTTACCTGGATGATCCACGACTGTTTTTATGTTTTGTGATGATTGTTCATGAGTCTCTTGTTTGTCCTGAGCAGTTAAACTGCCCAACATTCTTCAGAAAAATCCTCCAGGTCCTGCAAATTCTTCAGTTTTCCAGCATCTTTTGCATATTTGAACCCTTTCTAGCAGTGACTGTGTGATTTTGAGATCCGTATTTTCACACTGAGGATGACTGAGGGACTCAAACACAACTATTAAAAAAGGTTCAAACATTCACTGATGCTCCAGAAGGAAACACGATGCATCAAGAGCCGAGGGGTGAAAACTTTTAAACAAGATGAAGATGTCCAAATTTGTTTTATTTTGTTTAAATATCTAATTTTTTCATTTAGTACTGCCCATAGGAAGATACAGAAGATACTCACATGTTTCCCGGAAGACAAATTGTGTAAAATTTATCTTGATCTTCAAATTCAAAAAGTTTTCACCCCCTGGCTCTTAATGCATCGTGTTTACTTCTGGAGCATCAGTGAATGTTTGAACCTTTTTTAATAGTTGTTTTTGAGTCCCTCAGTTGTCCTCAGTGTGAAAAGATGATCTCAAAATCACACAGTCACTGCTGGAAAGGGTTCAAATATGCAAAAGATGCTGGAAAACTGAAGAATTTGCAGGATCTGGAGGATTTATCTGAAGAATGTTGGGCAGTTTAACTGCTCAGGACAAACAAGAGACTCATGAACAACCATCACAAAACATAAAAACAGTCGTGGATCATCCAGGTAATCACACACAGTATTAAGAATCAAGGGTATGTACATTTTTGAACAGGTAATTTTTATAAATTCAGCTATTTTTTGACTATATGTAAACATATTTTATGCAAAATATTTTTACATCTGAGAGGTTTCTCAGATTTTTTTCTTTCAGAAACTGGAAGAAGTCTAGCAGGTAACACTAAATACTGATTTTTGCTTAAAGAACCCATTTTGTTCTGATTTTTTTTTTTACATTTTGTGTACATATTTCCTATATTTTCTGTTTGTAGCGTAATAAAGACCAAGAAATAAATATGGATGGTCATTAAAACTTTGCTAAAACAACAAAGCTGGTGGTGGCCTAAGACTTTTGCACAGTACTACATTTGCACAGGAATTACATTTCGACTAGTAACAATGTTAATTCTTGATATCAGGAATTCAATTTTCACTAGTTAAAATACAAATTTTTGATATCAAGAATTACATTTCCACTACTAAAAACTAGATATTTTTTTATCAATTTGTAAAATATAATTCTTAAAATTACTTGAATGAAAGTCTTTGAGATGTGCTGGAGGAGACTTTACAGAGTGCTCACCTCTTGCATTGTCAATAAAATATCTTGATCAAAAGTTGATGCACTTCTTGATGTAAATAACATCACCACATTTATTTTGGTCAAGATCGTATTTTCCCATTAATTTCCTATAGCGGTCATTTGTGAATTTGAAGATCACAAGGATGTGATTTTTAATGATTTTTTTAGTTTTAATGTATTTTTTTAGTGCCCGTATGCTCATTTACATCAAGTTTTTATAATTTTTCATAGTTTTTTTAATTTATAATTTTATGTCTGGGGCTAAAGTACATTTAAATGATTTAAAGTTTAAAAAACATTGTACATTGTGGCTGCACCTCTTTTCACCCTTTGCCTGAAATGCACTGTTTTATTTCCTGTCTTTTCAAAGCCGCCTTTCCGAAAAGTCCAGTCTACTCTGATTGGTCAGCTGGCCCAGTCTGTTGTGATGAATCAGACAACTTAGCCAAGCTTTGCCTTTTATAATCATGTCAAAAACTATTCTAAACTGATCTATTACTAAACAGTAACTTTTTCCCCATCAGACCTCCCCAGAGACGACTGTTTCCCAGGGAGGTTGGGGTTACTGGGGCAGCTGGGGTAAATCAATCCTCTCCACTGCTACTGCCACTGTAGCTACTGTGGGTAAGTGGCACAAGATTTTCACTTTTTTTTATTAAACAGCTTATTACCTCATCAACACACATTAGTATTAATACTGTTTTTCATTGTCTAAGGCCAAGGGTTGACACAGGTCATTGAAAAAGCAGAGACGTCTCTTGGAGTCCCAAGCCCTGAGGAGCTTTCAGCTCAAGTGAAGGAGGAAAAAAATGATGGTAATTACATGCGCTTCATTTGACGTGAATTGGTATACATGGTCTTGCATATCCTTAGTATTTATTGATCTTTCTGCCTTCTGCCTGCAGGTTCAGACAGTAGTGAGACAAATAAAGATGAAGGGGAGAGGACGTATGGGATGGGTGGTGCTATGGGAATGATCTCCTCCAGTAGTATGGGAATGCTGTCATCTTTATCCACTGTAGTTCAGAGTACGGTAAGGGCAAGCTAAATGTATGCTAAATAATGTTAAAACCAAATTTATTTTGAGTTTCTATATTTATTTTTTCATATTTTTTGTTATTCAATGATACTAGAGTTGCACGATTCTAGATAAGTTGAGAATCGCGTTGTTGGGTTTTTTGGGTTTTTTTTCAAACATGATACAACTAAAGAAAATAATGTAATCTGAGAAAATGTTAATTGCTGCAGTCACTTTAAAATATTTAATTAATCTGAATTATTTAAAAAAAAAAACTCTTTGAAAGAATGATTCAATGCCTCACTCATATAATTATTCACTTGTTTCATTACTGGATAAATCAGCGTTTTTGAATAAATCTCTTGTATGAATGATTCAGTGACAAATATCGATACAATCATTAATTGAAGTGCCAAGTTACTTTCAAAAGTTGATTTGCTCTACTTTGATAGCTTCCATAAACATATACTAACTATAAAATTTTATCCCAGAACTTCTGTGATCATTTGAATTATTGTTAGACAGAAATAATGATACTGTGTGGTTAAAAAGCCTGTTTGTTAAAGCTGCAGTTCATACATTTTTTTGGTTAAAAATTATCACAAATCAGTTATTGATCAAGTACATAACCACCAGCCAGTCTTCAATACTGTTTTCTTACCATAGCCCTATTCACAATGGTAAGCTTGTAATGTTTTTTAATTTGAGTGATACTGGTAGGTTTCCATGGGAAATAGGAGTTTGCCTTTGTGTCATTACGTCATGTCTGTATACATAAAGAAGGATGATGTAAGATGCTGCAGGTGGCAGTCATTTGTAGCCTCTTTTTTACAGCAGCTGGAATAATTGAATTTGTCATTTTGATGGCAGATTGTAATTAAGAAAGGTAAAAACGACCATCATCATTAACAGCTGGTGCAAAAACTAGAATAATTGTCGTCAGGGCTTTTGAAAAGTGGTATGAACTCTGTGTTTTGAACGGGTTTATAAGGGACGCAGAGATTGTTTTTTTTTCTGCTGGACAGGTAAGACATTTTAATGGTTTATTGGGTATATAATGCTAATTAGATAACGCTAATACACACAATACACATGGTCATGCAATGTTGATGTTAATATTAACAGTTTGAGAACAAATTATAACAATAATAATAATTTGCATGGTTTGACATGATATGAGCTAACTTTGCAATCATTAGATTTAATCACCATTTGCAGATTTATTGTAAAACATTTTTCTCAGTTGGTCAGAGCAAAACTGGCAGACATGTTACTTACTTGTTCAAATGACAAAACTTATTATTTTGGACATACTTCCAAGATGTAGTATCTGTAGTTCTGAAGTACAGTGAATATCCACACTGGTGTGGTGACTCACAGCCTACACATACACCTCAAAACATTAGATTCATCCGCGCTAAGGAGCTGTACCGATGCACAACCCACGTAAAGTTGTTAGTTTCACAAATAACTGCAGTTGCAGGTTTCAAACAGAGATGGCGACAAAAGGGGCAAAACTTACGGACTGCAGCTTCTCTACTGTGATGTCTATTCGAGTGAAATGGCATCTGAAATGAGAGGGCGGGACTTGATTTTGTCCTTCGGGAATTGATTGAATTGTCGGAAGTTGGGTGTTGCTAACAAAATGGAGGCAGATCTGAATGCCCATTTGCAGTCAGTTGTGGTGGATTTCTCTCCATCTGACTCACTGCTAGCACCTTCATTTTACTGTAAGAACTTTATTTATTGAGGATGAGGATGACGAAGACGTCAACAGCACTAAACAGCGAGAGAGTGATACTGACTTATAGTGCGTGTCCGTTGGCACAGAGCGATCACATGTCTCACAAATATCACATGGTCCTAAGTATTCAGACCCTTTGCTGTGACACTCATATATTTAACTCAGGTGCTGTCCATTTCTTCTGATCATCCTTGAGATAGTTCTACACCTTCATTTGAGTCCAGCAGTGTTTGATTATACTGATTGGACTTGATTAGGAAAGCCACACACCTGTCTATATAAGACCTTACAGCTCACAGTGCATGTCACAGCAAATGAGGATCATGAGGTGAAAAGAACTGCCTGAAGAGCTCAGAGACAGAATTGTGGCAAGGCACAGATCTGGCCAAGGTTACAAAAAAAATTCTGCTGCACTTAAGGTTCCTAAGAGCACAGTGGCCTCCATAATCCTTAAATGGAAGACGTTTGAGATGACCAGAACTCTTCCTAGAGCTGGCCGTCCGGCCAAACTGAGCTATCGGGGGAGAAGAGCCTTGGTGAGAGAGGTAAAGAAGAACCCAAAGATCACTGTGGCTGAGCTCCAGAGATGCAGTCGGGAGATGTGAGAAAGTTGTAGAAAGTCAACCATCACTGCAGCCCTCCACCAGTCGGGGCTTTATGACAGAGTGGCCCGACGGAAGCCTCTCCTCAGTGCAAGACACATGAAAGCCTGCATGGAGTTCGCTAAAAAACACCTGAAGGACTCCAAGATGGTGAGAAATAAGATTCTCTGGTCTGATGAGACCAAGATAGAACTTTTTGGCCTTAATTCTAAGCGGTATGTGTGGAGAAAACCAGGCACTGCTCATCAGCTGTCCAATACAGTCCCAACAGTGAAGCATGGTGGTGGCAGCATCATGCTGTGGGGGTGTTTTTCAGCTGCAGGGACAGGACGACTGGTTGCAATCGAGGGAAAGATGAATGCGGCCAAGTACAGGGATATCCTGGACGAAAACCTTCTCCAGAGTGCTCAGGACCTCAGACTGGGCCGAAGGTTTACCTTCCAACAAGACAATGACCCTAAGCACACAGCTAAAATAATGGAGTGGCTTCACAACAACTCCATGACAGTTCTTGAATGGCCCAGCCAGAGCCCTGACTTAAACCCAATTGAGCATCTCTGGAGAGACCTAAAATGGCTGTCCACCAACGTTTACCATCCAACCTGACAGAACCTGAGAGGATCTGCAAGGAGGAATGGCAGAGGATCCCAAAATCCAGGTGTGCAAAACTTGTTGCATCTTTCCCAAAAAGACTCATGGCTGTATTAGATCAAAAGGGTGCTTCTACTAAATACTGAGCAAAGGGTCTGAATACTTAGGACCATGTGATATTTCAGTTTTTCTTTAATAAATCTGCAAAAATGTCAACAATTCTGTGTTTTTTCTGTCAATATGGGGTGCTGTGTGTACATCGAGGAAAAAAATGAACTTAAATGACTTTAGCAAATGGTTGTAATATAACAAAGAGTTAAAAATTTAAGGGGGTCTGAATACTTTCTGTACCCACTATATATTTCATTTGATTGTATATGTATATGTATTTATTCTGTCTTATGCTTGTTGGTTAGGGTAAAACAGTAATAAGTGGTGGTCTGGATGCATTGGAGTTTATTGGGAAGAAGACCATGGATGTGATAGCAGAGGGAGACCCTGGCTTTAAGAAAACCAAGGGGCTGATGAACAGAAACTCCACACTGTCACAGGTGCAGAAGCTATGATGACTGTGTGTCCTAATGAGATGGAATATATTAATAGCAACTTCAACTCCCCATCTGACACTCCTACATTAATATATGACCTTATACTTTACTCGATTCACGATTTGATTTTGTTTGAGAATGATTCTGACCCGATTCTATTTTTCATCTATCAAAGGTCTTAAGGGAAGCAAAGGAACGTGAGGAGCAGCAGAAAGCTGAAAACATCACTTCAGAAACAGACAAAAAGGCTCATTACGGGATGTTGTTTGATGAGTTTCAAGGCCTGTCCCATCTGGAGGCTTTGGAGATCCTCTCTAGAGAGAGTGAAGCTAAGGTCAATAGATTTTTTTTTTTTTTTTTTTTTTTTTTTTTACACAAAATCAAACAATGATAATATTTAAAATGGTGAAGGATTTGAATGCTGGTGTTGTGTTTTTGTGCAGGTGAAATCTGTGCTGACCACTCTGTCAGGTGAGGAGTTAGCTAAACTGAGAGAGGAACTACAGGACATTAAAGAACTGTTTTCCCTCATGGAGTTTGATGATGAGGTGGAGGATGAAGTGAAAGGTAAAAAGTACAACGAATACAAAGTTAGAGTAAAATATATATTAAAGGGGTCCTATTATGCCCTTTTTCAAAGTCTTGCTTGTGTCTCTTTCATTTCTCTTAGAGCAGGTTTTCATGCTTGAATGTTCAAAAAACATTTTTCACATTAGGCCTGCACGATTCTGGGAAAAATATTAATCACGATTTTTTAGCTTAGAATTGATATCACGATTCTCTACAACGATTTTTTTCTCATGAAATGTAATGTTTATTGCACACATGAACCATGACAAAACAAAACAAATTGGAAGTAACGTACCAAAAATATTTGTTTTGGCACCTATAGAACATTGCACATCACCACAAGCCTGTAAACATAGAGGCTTCAATGAATAGAACTACCGCACTCGCTCGACGAGTGAAACACGAGACTAGCGTTCACACCAAACGCGAATAGAGAGTCAAATTCGCGTCTACCGCGTCTAGTTTGCCGCTTGAACATTTTGAATGCATTCGCGCGTCTAGAGCGAAATAGACGCGCGTAAAAAACAAGCGTTTGAAGCGAAATTGACACGCGTCCGAGGCGAAATCCGCTTCTTGTGTGAGGGGCAACTGCTAGGCGGTTGTCTGTTTGCAAGATGGCTGATGTTGATCGTGCGTTCATCGAGAGAGCCACCGCTTTGTATTTGCTCTGGAGAGCAGAACAGCGGCGTAGGGGTCAGCGTCGCGGGAAGGCTGCGGGTCGATAAACTTGTACGTGACTCAAAAGTGAAATGTGTATTTACAACTTACCAGGTAGCCCAATCTCCTCACCGACACTCTTCCAAGCGAGCTCGTTTTTATTCCTGTCTGAAGTATGAACTTGTGTCATAAATCTCTGGCTGACGCTCGAATGAGGCGAATTCGCGTCTTCCGCGCCGTGAGACCTCCAGACGCGCGTAAACGCGTCTTTACATTGACTTAACATTGAAATCATAATTTCAACAGGCGCTTTGTCGTTGGCTGAGGGTGAAGCCCTGTGAGAGCGGTCCTTTCAAAATAAAGGCTGATTTTTTATTTTTTTTTAAATCGAAGTCATTTAAAAATTAAATCGTGAACAGGGTGAATCGAGATCGCGATTTTATAACGATTTATCGTGCAGGCCTATTTCACATATTTACATTGTTGCAGCACCTCTCTTCCCAGTCTGTCAGTAACGCTCTTTTTAGTTCCTGTCTCTATGAAACCCTCCTTCTGAAAAGCGCAATGTGCTCTAATTGGTCAGTTGGACCAGTGTGTTCTGATTGGTCAACCACTTCAAGCATGTTTCAGAAATAACCCTTACCATAACTGCGAGTTTCAACACACTACTAGCACAACTCAACCAGGCCTCGCCCCTTTTTTTGCGTACGCCTTGGGTGGGAATTATTTAAATGAGATATATTGTGACTTGTTTGTTCCCAGAAGAAAATTCAAGACTACTGTTGAGGCATTGCAGGGAATTCAGGAGCATTTTTTATGCTGAAACAGCAACATTACACACTAAAGAAAGCTGAAAATTTAAATCTATATATCTGGAGCAATTCTGATATTTTCCAATGTATGGCAATTCTCTTTCAAATCGATTCTGAGCTTAGTTTTTAACAGAAGATGGCACTGCATGCTTTAGAAACAGCTGTACTCTGTCTGCTTCCAGTTCCTTTGCACACACCACTTAAACCTAAAATAATCATTCATAAAGTATGAAAAGGTTGAAGCGAATTTCAAGGGTGTTCGCAGTGGGCTGTGTTTACATTAACCTCGCGTCAAAAAAGCATTCTGAGCTGAGGTGCAAGTATATTTAACCACTTACATGACTCGAGCACTCTTCTTCGTGAGCATTTGAGTGTGCGGTTTTGCAAAAGCCTCTAAAAGCCACCTCGGTCAAAAATGAGATAACAATAATGAGTGAATGCTGCCCACACATAGTATACGTTAATTTAGGCTTTTGCATCTGAAGTCTTCATATATAATATAATATATTATATTATATTATATTATATTATAATAATAGGACCCCTTTTGAAATTTTAGATTCAGTAAATTAACAACAATGTTGTTTTGAACATATATCTTAATTTTTATCCTCAGTTGATGATGGAGAGGATTTTGTGAAGGAACTGACAGATTTTCTTGAAAAATTACAGATCTCCACATCAGCAGACAAACTAAGCAAGGTATCACTTCAGCATCTCTTCATAATTGTAATCAAGTATTTTGTGTGTCTGATTATTTACCATTACTCATATCTACTCAGGCCAGAAAAAACGCATTCAACCATATCACAAACATGAAGCTGCAAAGTGAAGAGGAGAAAGAACAGGAACCAGCAGTGAAAAAATGTAGCGTTGAGGTCTGCAACTCTTGCTATTTAGCCTAAAATTAATGATGACTGAATTTTCATTTTTGCGTGAACTATCCCTTAAAAGGCATTTAGCCTTTTAAAGGGATAGTTCACCCAAAAATGAAAATTCTGTCATCATTCACCCTGAAGTTGTTCCAAACCTGTATACATTTCTTTGTTCTGCTGAACACAAAGGAAGATATTTGGAAGAATGTTTGTAACCAAGCAGATCTCGCTCCCCATTGCAGTCACCATAGTCCCTCACTGCAGAACACAAGATCCAGTGGGCAGAGACGGGTAGGTTTAGGGATATGTCAAGGGATCTGTATCCAACCTCGTCCCCTGTATCTCGTGTTCTGCAGTGAGGACCATCTCCCCCACTGACTACCATAATAGGAAGATAAAACACTATGGTAGTCAATGGGGGTGAGATCTGCTTGGTTACAGACATTCTTCCAAAAAAGAAATGCATACAGGTTTGGAACAACTTGGGTGAGTAAATGATGACAAAATATAGATAGAAGATAGAATATTGTATATTTGTATTGTGTTTTGACAATTCAAGTTACTCTTATTTGTAGGAGGCCCATTTGTCTGCCATTACAAGTCTGGCCGAGTTCACGGCCAGATCCATAGAGCAGTTTCACAAAACAGCTGAAATGCTGCTTCACTGTAACACTGAGGGGGCAACGGCCGCGGAACAAGCCAAAGTTTTATCACAGTGAGTTATATTGTTGCAGAAATAGTGCAAAATTGGTATTAGGAGAAATTAAAATCATAATGTGTTTCACTTTCAGAGTTACTATTGTTATTTGCAAGGAGGTATCACTACTGTCCAAAAAGTTCACGTCGTGTTTGACTACAATTGGGGTAAGACACTTCACTACTTATAGTTCTGTCTAGAGATTTCTAATATTGTTTATGATCATTATAATAATATTGGTAGTGTTTTAGAGAAAAAGCATTTGAAAAAAGGTCAAAAATATATTTTTATTATGTCCTATATTATTGCATTTTTATTGTATATTTTCAAATTCCATGGAGTCAAAATGTTTGTTTTTCAGGCAACTGAAAAAGGAGAAGTTCTCAATCCACTCATTACCAGCGTTTTTCTGGAGGTTTGTCTCTATGTCCGGCTCGCTTGTCTTTGTCTTTTCTTTATGTTAAAAATGGTCATGTACATTACAATAAACCTAAATTTAAAAAAAAAAAAAAGACCTGCATGTTAATATTTTCAAGTTTGCACAGGAGTATTAAAATCTTCTTTCACTTTATTTTCAATTTTAAGGCATCAAACAGTGCATCATACATCCAGGATGCGTTCCAGCTCCTCATGCCAGTGCTTGAAGTGTCTCACATTCAGAGGACAGTGGAGTCGGCACAGTGAGAACCAATCAGAAACACTTTACTGTGCCGAAAAATCAAACATGCAACATCATCATATGATAGAAGTAAAATAATGTGTGGTTTACATTCAGGTAGACATGGTAATCACATGACATACAGATTTAAGGTTGATTGTTGGCTTTTTTCCTATCTTGGTATATTTTTGAATAGACTGTGTCATAAATCTCCCTGTAACTGACATTGTATAAATGGATACAGTAATTTAAATATCTTTTATGTCAGAATGTATAGGAAAATGAATAGAAATCATCTTTTTTTTTAAATCTTTAAGACTTACATTGTTTTCAAATAATTATGCAAGTCATATCAGTATTACTGTTCAGTTATCTTTTAAATAAACAATTGTCTTCTGGATTATAGAAAACTTTTAACTTTAGTATAAAATGCAATTTATACACTATATAGAGTATGCTAGGTTACATGTTTTTATGTAAATGTGGTATAAAACAAATGTGTTTAAATGTTTTAATGTATTTTTTTTATATTTTTGGACCTTACAACATGATCTGACCCATCATCACCAATGAATGACAAGAAACTAGTGTGGAATGGATTACTGGTCTTTACTTCCACTAGAGGGCGCTGGCACATTGAACTTCCCAAAGAAAATAACTAGTGGAAAGTTTATTAACCATAGTTATGTAGGAATTGTGATTTACATATACTAATATTCATAATATTAATAACAGAATTGTATTGTTAATTTGTCGGTCTATGAAAAAAAAAAAGACGGCAAACAGTATTTCTATGTAGGGTTAATGACCACGCAAATACTAGGCAGTGAGTTTAATAATAATATTTTATGTGAAAATCAAGAGAAGACATTTGCATTAAACAGAAACAACGCTACGAGGGTGAAGGGGGTGCTGAGGCAGTAATGTTCAGTTGCTCCAGTTTTTCTGTTAAAGATACTTCTGCGTCTTCTGTGCTTTCCGTTAGAGGCTCCAAATACTGCTTCCCAGCAACCCTTTTCCCAGTGAGCGGGTCCACCACCTGCCCAACTTTATACACAATATCTGCGAGTTCATGTTTGACATGTTTGGATCTTTTCTCCGGCAAGGCCTTCAACAAAACAACATCCCCAACAGTGCACTGCTCCAAAGCATCATGGGCAAAGTAGGTCTTCCTTTTGTTGTAATACTTGTAAAGAAACAATTGAATACATCAGGACCATTTTGGCTACAAACCAAATGATATATATAGAGTACAGTCCAGTCCAAAAGTTTGGAACCACTAAGATTTAATGTTTTTAAAAGAAGTTTTGTCTGCTCACCAAGGCTACATTTATTTAATTAAAAATACAGTAAAAAAAACAGTAATATTGTGAAATATTATTACAATTTAAAATAACTGTGTACTATTTAAATATATTTGACAAAGTAATTTATTCCTGTGATGCAAAGCTGAATTTTCAGCATCATTACTCCAGTGTTCAGTGTCACATGATCCTTCAGAAATCATTCTAATATGCTGATCTGCTGCTCAAGAAACAATTATGATTATTTTCAATGTTGAAAACAGTTGTGTACTTTTTTTTTTCAGGATTCCTTGATGAATAGAAAGTTCAAAAGAACAGCATTTATCTGAAATACAAAGCTTCTGTAGCATTATACACTACCGTTCAAAAGTTTGGGGTCAGTAAGAATTTTAATTTTTTTGAAAAGAAATTAATACTTTTATTCAGCAAGGATGCATTAAATCAATCAAAAGTGGCAGTAAAGACATTTATAATGTTACAAAAGATTAGATTTCAAATAAACACTGTTCTTTTGAACTTTCTATTCATCAAATAATCCTGAAAAAAAAAAACATTGTACGCAAATATTTTGTACAATTGTACACATTAAATGTTTCTTGAGCAGCAGATCAGCATATTAGAATGAATTCTGAAGGATCATGTGACACTGAAGACTGGAGTAATGATGCTGAAAATTCAGCCTTGCATCACAGGAATAAATTACTTTGTGAAATATATTCAAATAGAAAACTAGAATTTTAAATTGTAATAATATTTCACAATATTACTGTTTTACGGTATTTTTAATTAAATAAATGTAGCCTTGGTGAGCAGACGAAACTTCTTTTAAAAACATTAAACATCTTAGTGGTTCCAAACTTTTGGACTGTACTGTGTGTGTGTGTGTGTGTGTGTGTGTGTGTGTGTGTAAGTTTATATATATATATATATATATATATATATATATATATATATATATATATATATATATATATATATATATACACACACACACACGTATATTTCATAGCAAAATATCAACCTTCTTACCTTGAGCAGGTATGGATCAAGCACAAGTCTGGTAACTCGAACCTTTGCCGTCTTCTTCATCTTGGTTCCGATCACTTGACCAATGATCCATTTCGCATGGACTGAAGCTTGACGCCCGGACATGCCGTACAAGGTTTGCAGTCCCCTGAAATGTAGTAAATGTTCACGTTAAACGTAACGTTACTTGCAGTCAAAGAATCAGCTTCTAGCTCTAAGCTAACCGGTTTGCACAAATCTCTTTTACTGAGGCCGAGTCTCTATAACAGGCCGTTCTGTGTGAATGTAAAATAAAGGTGTACAAAATACACTTACCGGATTCACTTTAAAGGTAAATGTTAAGGTAAAGGTCAAAAACTCATGAAAACATTCCTCATGCGTCTGAATGTCAAGATTCGTGGCTCATGTTGATGACGTAATATGGAGGGACCTAGGCAGGGTTTAAAGTGGACTATTTTTCTTTCACATAATAAGAAAGCCAATAAAACTTTGTCTATAATATGTGAGTCCTTTAATATATTTACATAATTATTAGCCTAAGCCCTGGCAGTATGTTTTTCTATGTTTATATGTATTATATTGTAGTTCTGACTGTATTGATTTGGTTGAAGTTTAATTTAATAATAATATATATTTTTTTAAAGCAATCTTTGAAGTGTCAAATGTTGTAAGCATACAAATGAAATACGTATGATTTTTATTATTATTTTAAGAAACTGGAAAATGAAATAATTATTATTTATAATAGGCTATGTAAAATATAATGCAGTATACATAACAATGACAATAATAATCATAATCATCATCATTATATTTTTGACAGTTTTTTTCCCAAACACTCTTTTCTCTAATGCATCCTTTTCTGTTTATTACAGATAAAGTATTTGTCAAATGTTGTAAGTAAGCAATGTATCATGACTTATTCACTATACAGCAATAGCCTCAAGTATCTTATTGCTTTTATAAAACAGTTACCACACAATACCAATATTAAAGCCAGAAATATGTATCGATGCAACTTTCATGAAGTAAACTTTTTCTAAAAGCCTTCCTTCTGCTGGAAAAAAATAGTCCCTGACCGTTAAAAGCAACAGAAGTTACATTTTTATGCCATTAGATGACTCCCCTTTTTTTTAAAAAATAGTCAATAGCATTTTGCCTATCACAGCTCTGCCAGAGCTGTTGAGCTCATAAAAACCCAATTTTCCTCATAATCTCTAGCCGTTTCTCCTCCATATTGCTTTAAATTACAGCATTGTTTGTACAAACCCAATTCCAAAAAAAGTTGGGACACTGTACAAATTGTGAATAAAAAAGGAATGCAATAATTTATAAATCTCATAAACTTATATTTTATTCACAATAGATTATAGATAACATATCAAATGTTGAAAGTGAGACATTTTGAAATGTCATGCCAAATATTGGCTCATTTTGGATTTCATGAGAGCTACACATTCCAAAAAGGTTGGGACAGGTAGCAATAAGTGGCCAGAAAAGTTAAATGTACATATAAGGAACAGCTGGAGGACCAATTTGCAATTTATTAGGTCAGTTGGCAACATGATTGTGTAGAAAAAGAGCCTCTCAGAGTGGCAGTGTCTCTCAGAAGTCAAGATGGGCAGAGGATCACCAATTCCCCCAATGCTGCAGCGAAAAATAGTGGAGCAATATCAGAAAGGAGTTTCTCAGAGAAAAATTTATCATCATCTACAGTGCATAATATCATCCAAAGATTCAGAGAATCTGGAACAATCTCAAGGCCGGAAAACCATACTGGATGCCCGTGATCTTCAGGCCCTTAGACGGCACTGCATCACATACAGGAATGCTACTGTAATGGAAATCACAACATGGGCTCAGGAATACTTCCAGAAAACATTGTCGGTGAACACAATCCACTGTGCCATTCGCCATTACCGGCTAAAACTCTATAGGTCAAAAAAGAAGCCATATCTAAACATGATCCAGAAGCGCAGGCGTTTTCTCTGGGCCAAGGCTCATTTAAAAAAAAAGACTGTGGCAAAGTGGAAAACTGTTCTGTGGTCAGACGAATCAAAATTTGAAGTTCTTTTTGGAAAACTGGGACGCCATGTCATCCGGACTAAAGAGGACAAGGACAACCCAAGTTGTTATCAGCGCTCAGTTCAGAAGCCTGCATCTCTGATGGTATGGGGTTGCATGAGTGCGTGTGGCATGGGCAGCTTACACATCTGGAAAGGCACCATCAATGCTGAAAGGTATATCCAAGTTCTAGAACAACATATGCTCCCATCCAGACGTCGTCTCTTTCAGGGAAGACCTTGCATTTTCCAACATGACAATGCCAGACCACATACTGCATCAGTTACAACATCATGGCTGCGTAGAAGAAGGATCCGGGTACTAAAATGGCCAGCTTGCAGTCCAGATCTTTCACCCATAGAAAACATTTGGCGCATCATAAAGAGGAAGATGCGACAAAGAAGACCTAAGACAGCTGAGCAACTAGAAGCCTGTATTAGACAAGAATGGGACAACATTCATATTCCTAAACTTGAGCAACTTGTCTCCTCAGTCCCCAGACATTTGCAGACTGTTATAAAAAGAAGAGGAGATGCCACACAGTAGTACATGGCCTTGTCTCAAATTTTTTGAGATATGTTGATGCCATGAAATTTAAAATCAACTTATTTTTCCCTTAAAATGATCAATTTTCTCAGTTTAAACATTTGATATGTCATCTATGTTGTATTCTGAATAAAATATATTAAACTTCCACATCATTGCATTCTGTTTTTATTCACAATTTGTACAGTGTCCCAACTTTTTTGGAATCGGGTTTGTAGAATTCAAATGTGTCCAAACGTTTTGTGGTCTGTGCCAACTCGCGCATAAGATCCAACTCTGTGCTCTCGTGTCTCTAGACCGGAGCAGACTATGCTCACGCTGCAGCGGTTCACGTGACACTAAATGTAAAACATTTATTTTATAGTTTCAATATATTTAAGAATGTACAAAAATACAATTATTTTAATATATTATTATATCTAATAATAATATACCAGATAACAACACTTTATTATTATTATTATTATTATTATTACACAAAGTACAATATAAAGCAATGCCATTTTTTATGCTCACACCTTACATCATGCTGATTTGCGTATAATAGTAACGTCACCGTTTACAAACTAAAGACTGCATTTGTAAACTCCCCCATAAAGTTCGCCTTGGACACAGCCAAGTTTATTGCAGCAAAGTGCTCAGTGTATAGTGATCCAACTCCCATTTGAACTATTTGGCCTGTTGTTCCAACTGGCATTGTGTCAAGACTCAGAGAAAAGGCATTTATAAAAGAAGAAAGATGTGTCTAAAATAGGGGAACAGATCATGGCATACACTAATGTGTTCGACAGTGTAAGAAAAAGAAATCGGCTTGTCCCTGGGTGGGAACTGGATGAGGGCCAGTGTAGTCGAATCTGGTATTAATCAGAACCACACAGAAAACATGGCTTGTTTCTATGCGATTCCCATTTAAGGCAGTGCAATGGGAGTTTTAGTGGACAGCTTGCACACCATCCGTCTGCAATGCACTTGCACGTTCAGGAACATGTAATATATCAATCAGTATACTGAGTGACCAGTCTGTTCCATTTTAGACATTATAGATTTGAACAAATGTACACTGCAGACATGACACATTTATTTAATGTCAAGCAGATGAAAGCTCATAGTATGCCTGTGAGTGGTATCAGTGCCAAGCCTACAACAATGATTTCCAAAAAGCCATGAAGCATTCTGTAAATACAGCTTTACTTTGTCATCAGCAATCTTTAACATCTCTCCATCATCTCTGCTCTGCTTCAGTCACTGCTCTTCTGTGTAGCCTTTGCTCTAGTTCAGTGTTCTTCTGACAGCAATAGTGAGGCTGATTGGAGAGCAGCAGCAGATAAAAAGGCAGCAATGGACGAGAGGTCAGAATCACAGGAAACAACCCTCACTGTTAACATATATGCTAGTGTGAAAGAGGCGATGACTCACATGGCCCAGTTTATTTTCTCTGGAGATTCGAATGTGACTTATGAATATTTTTTCCCGAAAGAAATGAAAAGCAAATTTAAACACACTTGAGTAATGAACGAGATCACTGTCTCTGTATTCCTGTTTTGCTCTCTGTTTAATGTTATTGGATGAGGTTGGCGTCAGAGTGGTTACATGGAACATGGTTGAGAGAAAAAGACAGCAGTTCATTATATTTGTGCTCATTAAGGACCACACAACTTTATGAATTACTGTTGTGTTTTTCATGCAAGTGTGATTTTTTGTTAATTGGGTCAATCAAAATGGACAATTCTTATTTTTATGGAATATTGCAATATATAATATAAATGATTTATCTGTGCATATATTTTTATTTTATTTATTTGTTTGTTTGTCCTTATGATGCAGACATATATTGAAGTTTTTGTTTTTCCAGTAAGTTTGGTTTTAGTTAGTTACTTACAGTGTTGGGGAAAGTTACTTTTAAAAGTAACGCATTACAATATTGGATTTCTCCCTAAAAAAGTATCGAATTGCATTTCTTAGTTACTTTTTATGGAAAGTAATGTGTTACGTTACTTTTGCGTTACTTTTTATCATCTGGGCTGAGCTTGCTTGTTTGTTTTTTAATAACAAAAAAGTTCTTCTATTTTTGGCAAAGTAAAGGCCCTTTCACACCATAAGTGAAATAAATAAGCCTCAGGGTGAAGGAAATGCAAATTCAGGCCTGTACAGTAAAGGGCGCAAGTCAGACAAAAAAGTTCAGCACTCTTCAACAATAAAAACAAAAAATGTTACACAAATGTGATGTTTATCTAAAGTCATTTTTCCTTATAAATATGGTTGAATTGGATCATCGAAGGTCAGCAGCAAATACGTTGGTTAATAAAGTAAGATTAAATACATAAAGTATATTTGTGCCATTTAACACATTTAATTAGTTCAGGTTTGTGTAATATTCTGAGTTTGCACTTCACTGTTTATTTTCATTTTGAGGAATACTGAATCTGTTTTTGTGCAAGTGAGATGAATAAATTCACATTTAGCCTAGAACTACAATAACCATTGTGTGTACACAACGCCTCAGCGTTTACTCACGATTTCTCTCAACATGGGGACAGGAGAGCTGTCAGTCAATAAATGGGAAATCAAAGTAACTTGCATTACTTATTTGAAAAAGTCACTCAGATATTTTGGTGTAAATTTAAAAGTAATGTGTTACTTTATTAGTTATTTGGGAGAAGTAATCTGATTACATAGCTCGCATGACTTGTTAAATGTGTTACCCACAACACTGGTTATTTGATGCTATAAATACGGGGTGTAACGTCATGATTGACCGTTGTGCTTGCAATTGAGTCTGCGGGAGCAGGAGTGTGGATGGGACCTTGATACCGTGGCTCCACATCAGGATCACTACTGCATAGACTCTGGCTCCGAATGACATAATCGGCATCGACTGTTTCATATTTTGGCTTTATTTTTCTACAGTGGAAGGAAGCGGAGATGCTCTGTCCATCAAAATTATTTGATGTTTCCATCATTCAGAAATTTTCAGACTTTAATGACTATGTGGGAAGGGTCTATAAGACTCTCAAAATATCAGATAATTTGACCTCCCTTGCGAAAATGAACGAAATGAATGAAATGAAGTTTTTTTTAAAAAACAAAAAACATGGCTATTGTAGTTAAACCATTGTAACCACAAATTAACAATGGTTTCGCTACACTAACGTCTAAGGTTACTGCCGTAACATATGAAGAGTTCATTTGCAAAAACCGATAAACGCCATTTTTTAAAAAAATGAACTAAGTGCTGTGCATTATTCTCCATATATAGCACGCTAAATCCATTTTGTCAGAAGAGCCGGTTTTGCCCACTTTCAGGCATCGCAAGTTCACGTTTTACAGCAGAAGCCGACAAGCGCCCTTGTTTGTGTACAGACAGAAACCGATAAGTCCGTTTTAGCGAATCAGCGCGCAGTATTCAGGTCAGGTGACAAGGCTTCTAGTCACTTCAAAAAGACGCGCTAGCTGAGGGAAGTTTTATCAAAGCTGACTAAAAGTGATCGAGGTTTTTAAATTTTGACTCCTGTAAGTCCTTGTACACCATACACGACTTACATGCTGAAAAATTGGTTGTCCTTTTGCTTGTGTGTGTGTGTGCGCGCGCGCGCACGTGCGTGTGTGGATGAGTGCGTGTGTGTGTACTTGTGTGCCGATCTGTGTGTGTGTGTTTGAGAGAGAGAGAGCGAGAGAGAGCGTGTGTATGTGTGTGTGTGTGTGTGTGCGTGCCGATCTGTTTGTTTGTGTGTGTGTGTGTGTGTGTGTGTGTGTGTGTGTGTGCGCGTTGGTGGGTGTTTGTGTGCACATGTGTGTTTGAGAGTGTTTTAAATGCAATTACTTGGGTTTTGTTTAACTATGAAACATGAAATGTGGAGTTATCTGCTTCTGCCAAAAAACGAATGTTGGAGTTATCTGCTTTTGCTAAAAAACAAACTTTTAATATATATATAAAACATACTTTCAATGAATTTTAATTTTTTAATTTACATGTATTTTTTAGAGTTATCATTACTTAATCAAAACAGCCCAACTGCAGTTTGATTGTTATTACTTTGAATGCACAATAAAAAAAACATGATTTGTGAGAATTCATAAAAATGGAGTTATCTGTTTTTGCAAATAAACTCTTCATATGTTCTTTGAATAGGGAACGAAATGCTGCATAGCTATGATGCAATGGGGAACGCTCTCTGGGTGTGCTGATTGTCTGAAGAATCACTCCAATTTATTGGCTGATGGCGCGGGCACCGCCCCGACACTCTTACGTCGCCATCCTATACTGACGAACACGCCATCTGCTCCTCAGATTTCTCTGCCGAAAAAGGCCACTTGTCGACAACGCGAGGTGCTTGGCAGCAGACGCAGCGTCTCGTTCCCTATTCAGAGAACATAAGTTATGCCAGTAACCCAAGACTTTCATAGGTTCACTTGACACTGTGTAGCTATGAAGCAATGGGAACGATATACCAAACACACCAAGCTAAAGCACTGCCGTATCTGGCACGATGAAAAACCAGATAGCAACCATGACCGGTTTAAACAGACAGAACCTGGGAACCCAGAGCCATATCGAGATCCAAACTATAAAATTTAACAAACGTGTGCAGGGAGTAGGGATGGGCATTTTTCCAAAATATTGTAATTGGGCCCGTAAAAAAAAAATGGTATTTGGGCCCGTAAAAAAGAAAAAAAAAACGAATATTTGAATATTCGTTTATTTAAATGAGGTTAAATGAGAAGGATGTTGTTTATTTATTTTTTTTATTTATCAAGGTTTTGTAACCATTTCTAAACAAGCTTACGATTAGGTAATATACACAACAAGCTATACATAAGCTTACATTTCTTTTAGTTCAAAGCATTAGACCATACATGCAAACAAAACAATATAAAGAACAAAAGAATTTAAACTCAAGCAGCGCGAACGGGAAAAACGCTAATAAAGCAGACAGCGGCAGTTATCATACAAAATGTACATAATATACTGGAGTCAGCATATGGTTATCGTGTTCATATTGTTTCACATATTAATGTTGAGAAAAACAATATCCACATGCTCGGGTGAGAAAATGAGCTGCGCTGACGAAACAAAGATAATGATAATATATAACGGTATGCTAAGTTTCTAACAGTAGCACTTTGTGTTTTCTCTTCGTAAATATGTCTCCCTCGACGAAACATAAAGGAAGCATATCTCTCAAAATCATTTTGCTATCAGATAAGTTATCTTCCCGGCTCACTTGGGGTACAGCTGCGCTTACCTGTCTTGAATGCAGTGATGGACAGCTGTCTGTGCCCGAATGCTGAGAGGTGAAGACAGACCACGCACCTCATATGCCATTGAAATAGCCTCTGTAACCCAGTGAAACATTCTCTGCTTTGATGCGGCAAGCCCGTGGCGGCCAGCATCAAAACATACCAAAAGCTGATTCGTTCTTCTCCAACCGCTAGAGTGATCTACATAAGACTTCAGAGCTTGGACAGGGCAGAGCAAGTGAAGATTTTCATCCTCATCAGAGGCAAAAGGAGGAGGATGGAATGAGTGAAGGGTGATAGCTTGAGAGTGAAATGGTGTAGACAAGACCTTGGGCACATATCCTGGCCTGGGTCTTAAGGTTACCTTAACTAGACCAGGGGTGAAGTCCATAAATGCCTTTCTAACAGAGAGAGCTTGCAATGCTTTAAAGAAATTAGAGCCAACAAAAGAGCAACCTTAAGAGTCAGAATCCACTCTGGAGCTGACTCTGAGTAGTAGCAGCTGCCCCCACAGCAAATTTTTCTTGCAGGAACTCCAGCACTGAACCCACAGGGCAGTTGACTGGATCCAGTTGACATGAACGCCAAGACTCAAAAACCCTCCACTTGAAGGAATGCAACCTTCTTGTGGAAAAAGCTCTCATTCTCGTGATGGTTTCTTGGACATCGGCAGGAAGACTAGAGATTAAAGCTGGCGGCCTTTGATGAGCCATACCCACAGCTTCCAAATTTCGGGACGAGGATGCCATATCTTGCCCTGAAGCTGAGACAGCAGGTCCTGTCTGATCGGGATCAACCATGGAAGGTAGTCCAGAAGAAGAATCAGCTCCGAGAACCATGTCTGGGATGGCCAGAGTTGGGCTACAAGTAGGAGATGGACCCTGCTCTCCCTCACCCTGCACAGAACAGCCGGGATCAGCTTGACAGGCAGGAATGCATAGAGTTTCAGTCTCGGCCATGAGTGAGTGAATGCATCTATGCCCAGAGGCGCTGGGGGGCTTAGGGAGAACCAAAGCGGGCATTGAGATGACTTCTGTGACACAAAGCGGTCCACCTCCGCTCTGCCAAACACTTCCCAAATCCGGGCTACTGTTTGAGGGTTTAGCATCCATTCCCCCAATCTGAGTTTCTGCCTTGACAGAAAATGTGCCACTAGGTTCAGGGTCCCAGGTACATGAACTGCTCTCAGGGAGAGTAGTTTGTCCTGAGCCCAAAGGAGGAGATGCCTGTCCAGGGTGCGTGATCGCGAGCCCCCTTGGCGATTTATGTGAGATACCACAACCATGTTGTCCATCCTGACAATGACGTGGTGTCCCCTGAGAAAGGGGAGAAAGTGCAGCAAGCTGTTTATGTGCCAAGAGAGGAACTCTCCCGTCCACACTCCACGCGCTGACCTGCCCTCAAAGTCCGCGCCTCAGCAGGTCAGACAGGTGTCGGTTGTGATCATTTGCTGACTGAAAACAGCACCCATGTTGACTCCTTTTTGAAGAAAGAGTGGGTCCCGCCATCTGAAAGGGCGCAGAAACAAAAGTGTGACACTTTCAGCAGGCGAAAGACTGGTCCTGTCGATCGGACCCCTAAGAGCTTCATCCACCAAAGAAACGGTCTCGTGTGAAGCAATCCTAGGGGCAGCACAGGGGATGCTGCGGCCATGAGGCCCAGGAGCCTGCGACCGGTGCTTACAGAGACATGATGGCCTAGCCTGAAGCGGGCCAAACATGTAACAAGACTGGAAATCCAGGCAGGAGCCAGACGGGCCTGCATCTGAACGGTATCCCGGTGAACCCCTAAGAAGACAGCCTGTTGAGATGGGGCGAGAACACTCTTTTCAGTGTTCAGTCTGAAGCCGAGAGACCGGATGTGGTGAAGGACGACATCTCTGTGGCGAGTCACTAATTCCCTGTAGTGGGCTAAAATGAGCCAATCTTCCGGGTAATTGAGTATACGGATGCCCTGGAGCCTCAATGGGGCCAGAGCAGCATCCTTACATTTCGTGAATATCCTGGGTGCCAAGGCCAGGCCAAAGGGAAGAACCTCAACAGAACTGGAGTGTGTAACTGAACGGCACTGTTTTTAGAATCCAAGGCGATACCCCTGGCAGATGCCTCCATTCGTGGAAGAAATGTGATAGAGGAAGCAGTGTGTCACAATGAAGAGGACATACCTGCATTAGAGTGTCGAACTGGTCCAAGCATGGTTGACCATGAAGGAGAACGCCCAGTGTCCTGACGCGGGACGAGAGGCCCCAGAGCCTCTGTGACCGATATGGGGTCTGCTGGCTCCTGGAGAAAATGGCACGTCTCTCCGATTACGCGAGCAGTAGGCGACACACAAATCGGCCGTGAGGGGAGAAAGCTTAGTGCGCCTCCTATCTCCCGTGACAAAAAGGGGTGAGGCTGATCGAATGCTGCACACCGAAACGCGCTGGGCGGCGGATGCAACAGAGCAGGATGAGGAGAGCGAATGAGAGGTGGGCAGAAACGTTTGCATGGTCTGACCCAACCTCGGAAGACAGGAGAAGCTCTTCCCTTTCTGAGGTGAGGGTCAGGAGCAACTAAAGGAGCTGGAGCAGAGGGCTTGCTGGCCCTATGGGATCACTGGCAGGGCAATGGGTGACCACAGGCTCCTCAAACCGTAGTCGGTAGGGGATGAACTGGGTCACTTCTCCTACTGGCAGACTCCTTCTTGTGCGAGGAGCACTCTCTGGGTAGAGAAGAGGAGGGGATAGAAGAGTCCCTAATTCTCCTGGGCATAAACTGCGGCCCAAAATTTGTCAACCACTGTGTTGACCGCCTCCCTGAACAAACCAGACAACCAGACTTAGAGATAGGGGCATCCATGAGGAACACCTTCTCCTTATCACAGATTTCCGTAAGATTGAGCCATAGGTGGCGCTCAGCAGCTTTCTCTGTCCTGGCCTAGAATTGGGGCAGCTCAAAACCCTCTCATCTAGTTTAGATGACTGAGATTCGTGGGGCTCGTCGGGCCAATCAATAACAAGCTTCTCTGTAGCGCGTGAAAGTACATCGATAAGCTCTGAGTAGGTTGCGGAAGGCTACGCTTCCTGGCTGTCAGGTGGGAGAGCGTCAGCTGAAGTAGGCCCAAAATCCTCAGAGTCGGACGTTGCGGTGTAAATAACATCATATAGCCTGAAGGAAATCGTCTCACGCGCCTCCAGGCTAAGGTACAGATAATCATGCAAGAATTCGACCGACAAAACCGCGCGTGTGTGCTCAGGAGAGAGAGAGAGAGAAAGGGTGAGGCCTGTCTGCTCGCTCTCCATGTCCTTGAGCTCTACATCTGAACCCCAGGTCGTGGATTCTGCCTCGGCAGCTTCGGGAGCGCAATGGAGAAAAACGGATAACTCCTTCTCAAAAACCATGAGTCTAGAACGGAGAGTTTTGAGAAGGAGATTTTCACAGAATTTACAAGCAGAAGCGCCATGAACAGCCTCACACGTGTGCGAAAAATCCAAACATTTAACACACTTACTGTGTGGGTTGTCGCTTGCAATGAAGTGAGAACACGGCGGTATACAACGACGAAACTCCATGGCACTTCACCACAAGGAGAACTGAGCTCCACTATTGCAGTCGCTGAAGTGCAAATGAAGATACACTTGAATAATAATCCAAAATTTGGGTCAGATAAACCATAGCAGAAGGGCTAAAATGGCCGCTTCGTGAAGGCAGAAAAATCTGAGGAGCAGATGGCGCGTCCGTCAGTATAGGATGGCGACGTAAGAGCGTCGGGGCGGCGCCCGCGCCATCAGCCAATGAACTGACGTGATTCTATACGAGCCTCAGACAATCAGCACACCCAGAGTGTGGCTATACAAATGGTAATCAGTCTGCCAAAAAAAACATGGTTACTACATTTTTACTTTAATAAAACCATGGTTAATTTTCGTAAGGGCTGTTCTATTGGCAAGGTTACTTCAGGCTGTAAGATGTGATGTGGTGAGATTAAAGATAAAATGATGGTTCACTCATATTAATATGAAGGGAGAAAGTGCAATGGGCAACTGTACATAAGCCGTCTGCCATATTTGAAAGGTCAAAGCCAGTCCGTGAACTTTGCAAGTACAAGTTGCAAGTACTGTATGTTTGCAAACCTAGTTATATGCATGTATATCTGAAAGACTTCAGCAGATGATTTTGCTACACTAACACAATACAAGACGAAGACATTAGCTAACACAACATTAAAAATTTACCATAGTTTAATAGTTTAATATTGAGTTAATACATAAACCAACACATTCTCAACTGTGAAAGGTTATCCCATTTCTTTAGGAATTTAAATCTCGGCGGTTTTTACAACCAGAGTCTGTGCAATATTGTAGGATCTTGGAAAACTCATTGATTTTTATTGTGAGGGATGAAACACTGACCATTCCAAGATGGCAGACCTACACATACATATCTATGGTCCTGAGCTGCATGCTTAGGACTGCACATGCGCATTGACTGAACCAACTTTAAAGGGTTAATTCATCAAAAAATGAAAATTCTGTCATCAATACGCAACTACCACTTTGACGTTTCAAAAAGTTCATAAAGAGATCATAAAACTAATCCATATTAATTGAGCGGTTTAGTCCAAATTTTCTGAAGAAACTCAATCACTTAAAAAAAAAAAGAAAGTATATACTATCAATCAGAGGGCAAAAGGCATGCAGTAGATTGTTTCAGCAAAGTTTTGATAATTTTGATAATTTAGAAGCCTTAGAAATTTGTGTATGAAATAAGATACAGTAGGCTTTATAGGGTTAAATGATTCATAATGCTACAGCTGAAAGACTATTCAAATGATTTGTCTTTAATTGTTTAGAGTTTCTAAACCATGTTACAACCATGTTTCTACAAATCTGTTCACACAGGACAAATGTATTTCTAATAGCCTTTCCTCATTGCTTCAGTGATTCAGCTTTTCATTATGCTGATAAATGGCTTGTGGATTTTTATGGCAGATGCTCCAGTGTAATGTCTGTTGCAAGCTGATGTCAGTGTCCCTTGAAAACAAACATGAGATCACTATGGAAATACCATCAGACTAGCAGAGGAAAGTCATATGTTAATTACTGCAATAATATTTTTGCCCACTTGAATCACCGTGCAGTTCACGGCCCGTAAAACTTCGACTCTTACCACACCTGCGACAACAACACCTGCTATTTTCATGCAGTATGCACAATATGCAGAACACCCTAAATACGTTTGAAGAATGCATGGCATTTAAAAAAAATATAATAACGCAGAGTTGGCCGTCGCATGTGGGAAAAATTTGCCAAGAATGAAGCTCATGGTCTTGGTATCCTTGGGGAAAAGAGAACAGCAATAAAGCAAAATACACACACTCACACACACAAGACAAACAGACTCAACTAGCTGGGCAGCAGTGAGGCGTATTGTAAGGACGTATCCCAGAAAGCCTGTCTCGTCATCTGTATGGAAGCAGACGTATGGCCCGGTCCAGCTCTTGTCATGCTGTTTACGTAAACACAACGTTTCAATTCTGCCATTCACAGCACCTTCTGCAAACAGAATCTGTCAAGCTGTAAACATGGAGTGACAAAAAGTGTGGCGTCCACTCTGACGCACAACAGTAAATCCTCCGCAAGAGTTCAAGAGTGCCAATAGCCAACGTAGTACTCTTTTAATTTATCCTATTTAAACTGAAAACATATTAGACTTTTGTTTATCTGAAACTCTGTTGGCAATGATTTCTTCTCCTGCACCGAATTGCCGGGTTTGACCTTGTCTTATTCTTTCTCTAAACATTAAGTCATGGCCTGCTTAGCTTGTGTAGCTTGGCATTGTCACTATCATGCAAACTGATGTCATTGCTACTATAGATGACATCGATAAATTGTTTAAGCATCCAGTCTAGCCCGACAAAGCAATTGACTGGACCAGTGGTGTGAGTTTGACCACTGAGGCATGGGGAGATATGATCAGGAAAAATGTCAGCAGTAAGACATACATTATAATTACTGTTGCTATCCACTTTGTGCTGTAGACATGAATGATACCTTACCTTGTGCAGCTTGTTAAGGAGAGGGGTGTTCTGTTGCTCTGTTACTTTTTTAAGTGAAGAGACTGTTCCTGAAAGTCTTTTTCACCTGACAGATAATGAAAAATCCTATTGGCCTACATTGAAGGAAAGATTTGAGTCTTGAGCCTGGAATATCTTGGGGGTGATTTGTAGTATGTAATCACCGGTCCCACTTTATATTAAGCGTCTTTAACTACTGTGTACTAATATTTAAATTAATAACTTGAAACAATGCACTTATTGTGTACATATGTTTTTACATTGTACTTATATATTTTTTTTAAAAATACAATCTGCATATAATTGTAATTAATTTCTGTACTGACATCTATAATTACACTGCTGACGCTTCCTTTCACCTTAACCCACAGTTAAACTTAACCAGACCACCAAATCGGTCACTAACCTTATGCATAATTTTACAGTTTTTCTCCATTGGTTTAGCTCATTTTTTGAAACAGAAATTACATTCTCAAAACTCTAAGATCATTTGGAAAAACAGTCTTACAGTTCAGTACAACACTATAGCAACACTATGGTTGCGACATGCACTGTGTATAAAACTGAAAAAAAGAAATAGGATTTTAGGGTAAGAGTAGCCTCCAAGGTTTGACATCACACATTGCACTCATACTGCCAAGGAAATTGTAACCATTATCATTCACACACATAAAGTAACTTCCATAAATCAGAGTAAAAAGAAAATGTATACAGCATATTATACTGTAATATAAACACACAAACAAAAAACAATGAAAATTATATGCAGCCTACAGTGCTGTAAATAAAGCTGGAGTTTCACAACTAACAATTCTTCACTGGTCGCTGTCCTCACCCTCCCTCTCCTGGACATCGTCCTCACACTCAGCAGGGACCTCTGATCTTGAGCCCGATGCTCATACACTCTCCACATCCAAGCAGAGAAAAACTCCTCAATAGGATTGAGAGCAAGGTTGTAGGAACACCATAACCATCCTTGGATGAGTAGTGTACCAGGTGAGCGGGCCACGGTAGAAATTCACATTGTCCCATACAATGACATATTGTGGTAGGTGAGGCCCTACGAAACCTCTCTCATTTTCAGGGTTCAAATCAAAATGAAGGCGGTCCAAGAAGATGGGAAGCTTCTGTGTATTGTATGGGCCAAGTCTGGGGATGTGAGTGACCACACCATTCTCAGATATGGCAGCACACATAGTTATATTGCCCCCTCGCCTCCTTCGTTAGTCAAGTTCTAGTTTCACCTGACTGTCAATTGCTGCAATAAATTTATCAAATGTTCCAAGGATTCATATATGGTATTCATGGTATTATGTTCTTGACTAATTTTGACAAATGAACAGACTGTTGTGCACGTGATGACTTATACAATGAAATGATGTTGACACATTTTGGAGCGAACAACCATTAGACTGAGAATCAACACTCAGTTTTGATCAACAAAATCTATTCACTTGGAAATTTGTGTTAAATGTAGGCTACCTGTACTTAATCATTTGCAAAGATGTACTGGGACACTGAGACATGTACTTAGACATTTGCAATTTGATGAAATTATGAGAAATTCAATTCTGTTGAACAATTGCCAAGTGGTTTGGAGATTTGTCCATGTTGTTTTGAGAATGTAATTTCTGTTTCAAGAAATGAGCCAAACCAATGGAGAAAAACTGTAATGCAACTAATCCTAAACCAAACCCTTTCCTAGAGTATGAGTATATAATTAATATTGTGCATAATATTTAACCGTGCATGCTCATTTCCTCCATTTTTACATTTAGATTTCCTTTGTCTCATCTAACACGAATTAAAAAAAAAAAAACCTTAAAAAAAAACAAAAAAAAAAACACATTTCACTACTTTTATAATTTAAAACAAAAATAACACTGTTAAATTTAACCTTTAGCAAATTCCAAAGTAAATATACTTTTCATACTGTACATTTATAATGATGTGATGCCTAAATTAACTTGTAGCATTTAAGTGCTACAAGTGTTTCATTTTAACAAAATGAGTATAGAATTTGAATTTTGGTTGTTATAAGCTTAAAAAAAAAAAATCAGCTTATTGGTATCTGTAATGGTGAGCTGTAGTAGAATTCAAATATGCTGTATGACTGTAACGTTGTGTGACCACAGGAGGAAGACAGGAGAAGCAGGTTTCCAAAAGAACTCAAAAAGGTTTAATAATAACTCAAAAGGGCAGGTAAACGCATCCAAAATACAACAGCGACAGGACAAAGAGTGAACAAACCACACATCTGAAACAAGGACACAAATCAGAAACCAAGACAACCAACTAATGGCGGGAAAACTAAACAGAGGACGTGTGACAAACAGAACATGGTGCAAAAACAGACAGACATGTGACATAACTCCCCCCCTCTTGGAAGGAGAGACCTCGCACCAGAAAGAGTCCAACCAGGAAGGGGGAGCCGGCATTTCGGGGCGCCATGGCGGAGTGGCCTCGGCCTGGACCCCAGGAGAAGACACTGAGCGAACTCAGGGGCTGGGTTTCAGGACATCCCCTCATACTCCACTAAAAGGCCTAAGGGCACAAGTGTGGAGACCATTACGGCTGAGGGCTCAGGTGTGGCGGCGGCCATCTTGACCGAGGGCCCGGGCGTCGCGGTGGCCATCTTGACTGAGGGCTTGGCCGTGGCGGCCATCTTTAATGTAAAAAAAAAAAAAAAAAAAAAAACTGGACAGAGGACTTGGGGGAAATGCAGGAGAACAGAAATGGACGGATCCACTGGAGGGGTATGTGGAGGGAACCGGCTTGAGGGGAGTTGGTGAGGCCTCGTGTGTTTTCCAATGGGGCTGGATGAGGAGGATATCAACTTCAAAATTTAAGCCATTAAAATAGAGAATCAGATTAATAGACTCGACTAGTAGTATCCTTATCCAGCCCCATCCAAAAACACACACAGAGAGAGGCACCATCCAAGCTGACCTGATTAGAGAGCTCAAGAAATTCCTCCACATACCTCTCCAATGGGCGGCCATTCTGCCTCAAACCCCACAGGCGGTCCTCAGACAGGATGGTGTTGTTTTGTATTGGTCCTGTCATCTGTAACGGTGTGTGACCACAGGAGAAGCAGGTTTCCAAAAGAACTCAAAGGTTTTAATAATAACTCAAAGGGCAGGTAAACACATCCAAAATACAAGGACAGACAGGACAAAGAGTGAACAAACCAAGGAATACTTATACAAAAACTAATGAGGGAACTAATGAGATAATAAACAAGACACATCTGAAACAAGGACACTAATCAAATCAGAAACCATGACATCTAACTAATGGCTGGAAAACTAAACAAAGGAGGACATGTGACAAACAGAACATGGTGCAAAAACAAACAGACTTGTGACAATGACACAGAATTAACAATCAAGAATTACTTTTAATGAACACCAAGATATAACACTACCATATACGTTAATGTAAAACAATGAACTGAGAAAAACTGAGGGCTTCTCTAACTTCTCTAACAGTAATCTGTTCATTCACACAACAACGGGGGCTTGAAATCGTAAACTGTAAAGTGCAAATTATTGAAAACGATACTGTTTTCATTTCTGTGTAAACTACAAAAATACGAATTTGTGAAAGCGGTGAAATCATGCGGGTGCATATTTGTTCAGTCTACTGGCATGTAGTGTTTCTTTACAAAGTGACATCGCCAACTACTGGCCTGGCAGCATAATACAACGTTTTTAATCGTTGTGAAGAAAGAACATGGCAATGAAAATAAACAGAACATGATTATGACAGTATCAGCCATAATATCTCTGGATCCCTATTCAGTTTTCCACTGGCCAACACCACTCAAATTATCTTCAGAAAATGTCTTTTTTTTTTTTTTAATTCCCAGAACTTCCTATGGGAACCTTGATTAAGGAACATGGATAGATGTGCCTTGATAGTCATGCTTTTTGTCCCCTCATAGTTTTTTAAGTAAATAACACAGTGCCGTGAGTAGCAGTAAGTGAATGAGACAGACATTAAGATAAGGTCTATTGAATAATCCGACCATTGCCAGACCAGAGCTGAATTACTTGACATGGATGCCATTGCTGCTTCTATTTAGATGCCATTGAACATGGATGACTTCAACCTTCATTGCCATACTTAAATAAAATATATTGCTTGTTTGGAGGAGGCTTTGAATATGTTCTATATTTTTATATATGATAGATTTTTGTATAAACAAAGTATAAACATTGACCTTGAACTTTGACCTATAAACTTGTTAATTTAGAAAATCTATTAATAGAGTCCTGCAGTAATGACATATTATTTTTTAAGCCAACCCAGAAGTTAACATCAACCTGGTTCCCTCGACAAAAACGTAATAGTTTTTTGGGGATTTTTGCTGAAAATAAGCTCTGTGATCAACATAAATCAATGATTCTTTCACATTTTGCTCATTGTGACGATCTTCACAAATGAACACAACTTTTGTGAATTTTGTAAACACAATCAGCAGTAGTCAGAAGCTAAATGTAGGCTATAACCGAATCACACCAAAGTCACATGACCTCATCATCAAAATCACTAAGCTTCTGACAACTCTTTGTTTTCCATTCACCTGTGTCTCATCATATCTGTAAATGGTTAAATTTAAGATGGCACAAGTTATGTTTAAAGCAAGAAATAATTTACTTCCGTAAAATTTACAAAAAATGTTTATGGAGAGGCAGGGTGGGTATAATTTGAGAGATGAATTAAACTTTAAAAAGCTCAACATAAGAACTCTAAAAAGTATGTGCATCACTTTATGTGGGGTGAGGTTGTGGAATAATTTGGAGCAGGTGTTAAAATATTGTACAAACTCAGATATCTACGATGGTAGGGGACATATGTTCAAAAAACGGTGGAGTGTCTTATTAATAACATTTTTTGTTTTAGTTGAAAGCATTGTATTGTAGAAAGTGTATGCCTGGGCCGCACAAAAAAAAAGGCAATTTTACTGTTTCCTATTAACGTTATACTGACAGTTTTCCCTTGAAATACAACACGGGCATCCTCTTTCCTTTCGGAGGCCCCATTTCTTCTCTGTTGTTCCAATTCTAGTGACTCCTTCACAGATGTAGGTCATTATGAATGTAACAATATCTGAACAATCGAACAATGAATGTGTGCTGCAGGGAGTCACCCTTGGTCTAGTGCTTGTAGTCTGCTGGGAGAATTCAATTGAATTATTATTATTATTATTATGGGTTCAAGCACGTAGTGCTGAAACCCTATTGTAATTGTAAGGATTTTTATTATTTTTCTTATGCTTTCAAAATAATCGGGCAGCCCAAACCATAAGGCCATTTTGAATTTTTTCTAAAACCTACCTTTGCGAACTAGTCCTAGTTTTTTTGCTCGATCAGAACCAAACCAGTGCAGAAAGATTTTATGGAGTCTGAATATCAAAAGTTATCAAAAAAAAAAAAAAAATTTTGAAATTTTGATTCACGGTCGCCAAAACGTTTGAAACGGGTGGAAAACATGTAAACAGCTTTAACTATGCAACCGTTAGTCCGTTAAACTTAAAATTTGGCATGCAGTGTCTTGGTCCAAGGGGGCATGATAGTCTATATGAATATAGTCTATATGAGGACATTGGCGTATCTAAAAAAAATTAGACAAGGTTAACGGAGGCCAATCGGAATGAAACTCGGTGGGCATGTTCGCCTCATGGTCCTAGAGGTCTGTAAGAATTTGGAAAGAAATCAGCCACTAGTTGGCGCTAATAAGTTTTACACCTCAGTAATCACATGATGTTTCACAGATCCACACGATATGCATACCACTTGATAGATCTCCTCATGCTGAACAACTTTGCCTCAAGAACCAATGCTGTCAATTAAATCTTTCATTAATTATTCGTGAATATGTGAAAAACCTACTTTTGTGAACTAGTTCTAGGTTTTTTGCCCAATCGTGAAAAAAATTAGTGCAATTCTCTGGACTCTCTAGATCAATCATTATCAAAAAAAAAAAAAAAAAAGTTGAACTTTACCCTTTGGGTTGCTATAACAGGGTCATTATAAAATGGGCGTGGCAAAATATATTCAAAAGCCAATAAATCCTAAACGAAAACTCACGAAATTAAGTGAGCACATGCAGCATATGGCTCTAAAGTAGCATGCTAACTTTTATGGAGATCGAACCATAGGTGGCACTATAACTGTTACAAAGCTTTAAGAAACATATATTTTTAATGGTTTTGGCTGAAAATGTATGAACTTTGGGTGTGGTCGACTTATTTTCACGGGAGTCACATCCTTAGACTACCGAAACCTTGCCGAGTTCAAAGATGTTACCAGAGTTACCAGGTTTTGGCTTATGGTTTGTGATTTAGTGCTTAAAAATCTTTTGCGAATATCTTCAAAACCATTAGTCCGATCGAGACGAAACCAAGTTGGTTAACTATATGTCACTGCCCAAATGTCAAAATTTTGATAGAAAGTGGCAAAAAATCCAATCAAAGTCGCTCATGGGTCATTTTTAATGCTCTCATATATATAAGTATAACTTCAAAACGAAATAAGATATTTTCACCAAAATTAACACGCATATGTATGGGCACACTCTGAGGACTCCAAAAAAAAAAAATGCTGGAGATCGGGCAATAGGTTGCGCTTTAACTGTCAAAAAAACTTTAAAAAACATTTTTCCTTAATACATTGCTGTATTAGCTGTAAATGTGTTTACATGCTTGCTAAATAAAATATGATACCTTTTTATGTGCTTAAATGCCTTAAATGCTTGAACCTCGATAAATGCTGCTCGCAGCTTTAATTATTTATTTATTTATTTATTTATTTTATTTTATTTTTACATATACTGAGCAATATATTTGTTGTGCAGCAGAAAAGATCATTTTTAGGATGCTAAGAGCCTTCATTTAAGGTCAACTATATGGATTTGTAAGTTTATTTATTCTAGTCTCAGCAGTAAAAACACACTTAAATCTCAAACACACATACAAATACAGTCTATTCCTCTTTCCTTGTCCCACCAGTGATGTCACTGATTATTGTTGGATATGTTCCAGACTTGACCACCAATGCTCCACCAAACATAATGCAAGTGCCTCAGTAAATGTTGCCCAGCACCTCCATGCTTATCTTGGGAAAATATTGCTCTGTCTTTTTAAAATCATATATTGTCAAAACAAATCAAACCTTATGTCACTCTATCACATTAAGTGGCCCCATAAAGGGAATGTCCTTAGATAACAAAAGTGGTATTTTAAAAGAAAGACATTTCACAAAAATGTTGGCTCAAAGCCAGAGTTTTGAAAAAATTACTCTTTTTCCACAAATTTTGTATGTATGCAAATCATATAATATCCAAAGTACACATTTCTAGTAATTGTGCAGTTAATTCTCATATTGTATTTTCAGAAAATTTTGGAATATTTTTCCTCTCCCCAAATTTGTCACTACCGAAACACAATAATAAATCATTTAATAAGAAGGGTTACATTAACCTATTAAGATTTTGTTTACATCTATTTTATTTTATTTTTTAACGTTTTCATAAGTAAATCAATAACAATTAAAATTTTAACAATATTTTAAGCGTAATTTATGAGATTTGTTGTATTTTGAATCTAATCTTTCTTTGTAAAAGGCATAAAGTTTATCATATTGATTTCAAAATTAAGGTTTCATTAGCTTGAATATACATTGAACCAAACACTATTATAAAATCTTAGTTGAAAATTCAGTATACTTTATTTTTGACAAAATATCCCATGTTTCGGGCGTGACTGCACATTTTCAGTATAGTGACAGTAATGTGTTAGTAGCCACCACATTACATTGTATAATTTTAACTCTCATACTAAAACACTACTAAAACATATTAAAATAATAATAATTTGCATAACTGTACTAAAATTTTGTTTATTTCCCCCAGATAGATGATTATGTGTTCCCTTTTGTCACTACCAAAACAATAATGACATAATTGACACTCTTGTTGTTCAGCTGTTCAGGGGTGTGTTTCCCGAACAACGATGTAACTCGCTGCTGAACTACCATAGTACAATGCATCATCTAGCTAGTCACGACTGTTTCCCGAAACCGTATTGTCGCAAACCTGTCGTTCAACCACGTTGGTGAATGACGTCACGCAGTGGAGTAATACAGTGCCTCAGGGATGACGCTTTTTTGTAGGCAAAACCCGGAAGCGAGTTAGCATTTTAGGACTTCCGGTTCCAACACTGTAAAGTCTTTGGGTTTTTTGAATGGGTTTTTGCTAAATCGTCTGAAAGGTCTGTGGTTAACAAAGCCTCTAAATACTTTCACATTTTGATCTATGACGAAAACACACCAGTTATAACCCACTTGTGATTTTTTAAAATTTTAATGTGTCTTAAAATGAGGAAGTCCAGGTGCAGGTGATGCGTGATGATGGGGAGAAGACGAGGGAAGTGAGTGCAGGTGTGAAGACAAGAGGATCATGGGAAATGGAGTCCGGGAGACAAGGGATCTGTGACACAGTGGGTACGGAAAGTATTCAGATCCCCTTTTCACTTTTCACAAATTTTTCACTCTGTTATATTGCAGCCATTTGCTAAAATCAAGTTAATTTTTTTCCTCATTAATGTACACACAGCACCCCATATTGACAGAAAAACATAGAATTGTTGACATTTTTGCAAAACTGAAATATCACATAGTCCTAAGTATTCAGACCCTTTGCTGTGACACTCATATATTTAACTCAGCTGCTGTCCATTTCTTCTGATCATCCTTGAGATGGTTCTACACCTTCATTTGAGTCCAGCTGTGTTTGATTATACTGATTGGACTTGATTAGGAAAGCCACACACCTGTCTATATAAGACCTTACAGCTCACAGTGCATGTCCGAGCAAATGAGAATCATGAGGTCAAATGAACCCAAAGATCACTGTGGCTGAGCTCCAGAGATGCAGTGGGGAGATGGGAGAAAGTCAACCATCCCTGCAGCCCTCCACCAGTCGGGGCTTTATGACAGAGTGGCCCGACGGAAGCCTCTCCTCAGTGCAGGACACATGAAAGCCTGCATGGAGTTTGCTAAAAAACACCTGAAGGACTCCAAGATGGTGAGAAATAAGATTCTCTGGTCTGATGAGACCAAGATAGAACTTTTTGGCCTTAATTCTAAGCGGTATGTGTGGAGGAAACCAGGCACTGCTCATCAGCTGTCCAATACAGTCCCAACAGTGAAGCATGGTGGTGGCAGCATCATGCTGTGGGGGTGTTTTTCAGCTGCAGGGACAGGACGACTGGTTGCAATCGATGGAAAGATGAATGCGGCCAAGTACAGGGATATCCTGGACAAAAACCTTCTCCAGAGTGCTCAGGACCTCAGACTGAGCTGAAGGTTTACATTCAAACAAGACAATGACCCTAAGCACACAGCTAAAATAATGAAGGAGTTGCTTCACAACAACTCCATGACAGTTCTTGTATGGCCCAGCCAGAGCCCTGACTTAATCCCAATTGAGCATCTCTGGAGAGACCTAAAAATGGCTGTCCATCAAAGTTTACCATCCAACCTGACAGAACTGGAGAGGACCTGCAAGGAGGAATGGCAGAGGATCCCAAAATCCAGGTGTGCAAAACTTGTTGCATCTTTCCCAAAAAGACTCATGGCTGTATTAGATCAAAAGGGTGCTTCTACTAAATACTGAGCAAAGGGTTTGAATACGTAGGACCATGTGATATTTCAGTTTTGCTTTTTTAATAAATCTGCAAAAATGTCAACAATTCTGAGTTTTTCTGTCAATATGGGGTGCTGTGTGTACATTAATGAGGAAAAAATTAACTTAAATGATTTTAGCAAATGGCTGCAATATAACAAAGAGTGAAAAATTTAAGGGGGTCTGATTACTTTCCGTACCCACTGTACTTTCTTGTATTTAAGTATTTTTTTAGTGCATTCAATACCTTTTTTCGTCTGGGCAGACTCGGATTTATGAATTTCTGTGTCAACACTATGCGTTTCTATGTCAACACACAATCTGCAGCAGTCGGGCGGTAAGAGCTCTGTAAGTTCTTTATGTTCATTGTTATTGTAATGTTGCATGCTTTGAGACATGAGGTAATTTAATGCCATCTCCCATGACACTTTGCTGAATCTTCTCTGGCTGCGCATGACCTGTTCTTTCATGTGTTTTGAAGGAGGCTTTAGAGAGTGCTGTGAAGGAAGGGTGGGGTCTAATGCTTTCAAAGCTAGCTTGCTATTGCTAGCTTCTCTGAAATTGCCTACCTGTACCCTATATAACATGAAATAAGTGTCCTAAAATATTCAGTTTGCACTTAAAGTCAGCATGAAACGGAAGTTGTGATAGTCGTTTCTTCCCTATTGTGACATATATTCAAGTGAAACAGCTTCTCAAACAAGAGGATGTGACTTGATTTTGTCCAATGGGAATTGACTGAATGGTTGTGGTTATCTTATTGCTTTGATGTCATATGAGTGACAGGTTCCCCTACAATCACTCCAGTAAATGCATCATCAGAGAGAGAAAGATTATGAGGGCACATTATTTAAAAAAGAATAATGATGACAAATAAATTGTTTATAATAAATACTGCAATATTCCATAAAAAATAATTTCTGTGTCATATAATCTTTTTAAATGTAGGCTAAAGTGTATTTCTTTTTCAAAAGGGTAGATATGCAGATTTTGCCTGACAAGCTGATACAGGCTGATGCCCTAAACTGCTGCCTACGTAGGCAGCTTACTAGTTCTTGGAACAGAGGTCCCATGGTCTTAGGATTGTGAATCACAGACAGCAGACACAATCAGCACCACATTGCAATAAACCTAGTGTATGGAACATTATCACACTGGCAGCGCTGACAGATTGACCGTGATTAAAAACAATTAAAACAATGTTCCTGGTCAAATACCATGAACATTTTTAGCTTCAAGCAGTGAAGTCATCCGAACGATCCAACCCAGACCACAGATAACATAGTTGAGGCTCACTTCTATCTTGAATGAGCATGGGAAGGATATTTAGACATTAGAGTTAATTACTATCACTGGGACAAGCTGAATTTTTCAGAGACATTTGAGTAATTGGTACTGTGGTGAATATTAGAATGATCATAATTCATAATTAAGCACAAAGCAGCTGCAGTGACTCACATACAATATCGCTGCCTCAAAGTTATCGCAGTTAACGTTCCCTGGCACAGATGTTTTTGGCTACACTTAAGTCTTTGAATCTCATTCCTGTTTATGGAACAAATGCAATGCAAACTTGGCCTGTTGTGCAAAGCTAATTTTTCAAAATTTCCACAACATTTCCTAGCAATCTGTGTAGCTTGCAGTATTGCATCCTTGTATCTTAAGCGAGGATTTATCTTGTTTTACGCCTAATACTTTCAGAGTCTATTTTCCAGTTTATTTTGTCTATAGATCACAAAAGAATTATTTTGAAAAATGCTTTTTGTTTTTTCCTCCCCTACAATGAACATCCAGTGCTGTTTTTTGGACCCCACTAACTTTCATTGTGTTAACAAAAACACTTAAAACATTTTTCAAAATATCTTCTCTTCTGCGAAAGAGAGAAAGCCATACACGTCTGGAATGACACTAGGTTGAGTTAATGATGACAAGTGTGACTGAACTATCCCTTTAAGGGCAAATATTACCCAAATTCTGCCTTTCTAGTTTAATTGGCATTTCTTAATTCCACATACAAATTGTCTCTCATGTCTTCTTGAGATTGTCAATATTGGACAACCAGATAATTATGTGCACATTTGCTTCATGGCTTTATGAATAAACTTTTGCAGTTGTCAAAATCTGGTGTTTCTCACCGCAAGAGTCTCCTCTCTGGTTTATTGCACGTTATGCCCAAAACACACCTATTACTCATTAAGAGAATAGGGACGACCCTTTTAGACCATGCACTGGGTGGGCTGACCATTTTTCCCGCCCTTCAACTAGCAAAAGTGGATTCAGACACGCCGTAAGTGCACTTGCGCCATGCACTTCAGACCATGTGCTTAGATTGTTAAAATAGGGCCCACTGACTGACAACTACAGACTGAAACATAAGGGTATAAATAGGCCTACACTGAGTAACAAGAGGGATAATAAGGAACAGGTGTGTGTGTTGAGTAACCATAGAAACTAACAACTATAACTATATACATGGTAACATTAAAGCCACTTGAAGGCAAGCCTGCAAGGTTAGCAAAAACAAAACAAAAAACGCCTTTATAAACGTGTTATCAAGGCACATGTGATATACATCTCTGGTAACATAACTATAGAAACAAGGTAAAACAGGAGCTAAACACAGGAAATGAAAACCAGAGACAGTTAGACAAGAGAATATCAAAATAAAAGTCCTAGAGCAAAAACACAGGGATATTGTGACAACTTTTGAAATGGTTTATTTATTTCACTGTTTGTTTAGATTGTCATAGTTTTAAAATTTTGATATTAAAATATACTGTCATATATTTTAAGATTGAAATTCTGGGAAATCAAATTCCTCTGGGACATAAAAGTGCCTTGAAGTGAAGAATGCCAATATATGTCTGTGTTCTTGTAGCGTTATTTGCCTGTTAATGAAATCTTGGGACAGTTTGGGTTTTGAAGTTGAGACCAAACACAATTCCACATTCTCAGTGTTGTTCTCTTGGAACAAAGTGAGCTTACAGTAAAAAAGTAAACCACATTAATGATCAAAAGGACAACTCTCATTCTAACAACATGTTTTACAAACAAAATCCCTTTATCCTCTCAACTTACAGCACTGCGAATGAGAAGAATGTGTACAAGGACAGCTAATAAAGGGTTTTCTATTCATAGTCGCAGCATTAAGTTCTTGGCTTCCTTACAAACCAGACGCTCTAAATTCAATATTTATACCTCTCTTCTGTGATAAGTGCTGATTCTATGTATGGTAACAGCTCACAGGTATGTGCCTGAAAGAAAGCCTTCTCCTTAGCCAGCAAGTTGATGGACAGCTAACCCCCCCCCCACCCCCACCCCTCACAACCACCCCATTTCTTTGCTCCATTTCGCTCTGATTAAATTCCTCAGCATTGTTTGTTCAGTGATTCACACTGTAAGCTCTAATGTTGTATATATAATGTGCTCACATCTTTGGCATTTAACATATTCACCACACTCTCATTCAACAGCGATATGGGTGTGTGATTTATGTAATGACATGATGGGGGCTTAACTTTTTATCTTTTTTAGTGTCCAACAGGATGTTTGCCAAAAGATGACGTAAGACAGGTGTCTCCATTACTATATCACTGCCTGAAAGCCAAGAGTGAGCATGTTTTACTTGTGCTATTTGCATGTAGGCTATGAATAAGGAGATACAAAGAATTGTGTACCTACACAGATCACCATTCTTTCTCAGTGCAAATAATTCAAAAAGCATAATTCAATAAAGCAACAACAAACAAATATGTTTAAATGATATGTAGAATTTAATATTTTAAAACACTGAAATCGAGTTGTGCATGTAATAGTGCATGGGGAAGCCTAGCAACCCCATGTTACATAATTATTCTAATTCAGCTCAAATAAAATACCAGTTTGTGTTTTATCAGGGAGCAGCTGCAGACATAATTGAGCTTATCTGACCGGCAATGATCCGCACCATGAATCACTCTACAGCAGTTTGATAGGAGGCCAGAAACTCCTGTTATAAAATTATGTTGTTAATGAGTAATTATTATGTGATTAGCTTTTAAAACAGACTCTGACTCTACAGACATGGTTCATTGGGTCTGTATGTCCAATGGATCACTAAACATTAAGTGCATGACTGAGTGATCAATTGGCAGAAATTCAATTGAAGCAAATGACACCATGAGGTTGACCTATACTAAGTATACAGTTAAAATCAAAGTGAGTGACACATTGTTACAGTATAAAATTGCACTGTTAATTGAAGTTTAAAAGTTCAGTTTACCTAATTTCTCTCTCATCTTTGACACTAGATTAAGTTAAGTAGTTTTGCTTGTGTCTCTAGTTCTTTTGGAAATAGTTCAATGCAAAAAAATGCTAACAAATTTACTACAGTAAAAGGATTTTTTTTTTTTTTTTTTTTTGGAGTTCCATTATTCAGAATATGGATGTGAACATTACATTATAATGATGTCAGAAGAGAAACTTAGACAAATCTGATTTAAAGTGCTTCCAGCTGGATGATTTTGATTTGATGTTAATGATACGGATCATGTCTATTTTTGTTGGGTCAACTACAATGATCAGAAGATGACTTCAGAATAGGATGAGGCAAATATAAAGCCTGAAACAGTGAAACTCTCAACTTCTAAAGTTAAACAAATAGTATATGGTTATATGCAAATATTAATTACTATGAGGGTGAAAAGTTCAACACATTAATTAAAATTAATTTACCATCTATTTTCAAGATGTAGCCAGCATGATGACAGCTGAACAAAAATCAGATCCATATTACACACAACACTATCAATATCAGATCACTATCAGATCTGTTTTTGCAAACATTCTATGATCTGTTCTGTTTCATATCCTCCAGAGATTGTAAAGCACTGTTATTAGATTTTATATTTTCCAGTGCAACCCTAACAACACAATCTGAGACCGATAAACAATAGAAGAAATATAGACAGTGAACTGATCTGTGGATTTATATTATCAGTTTAGTTGGGTGTCACTGAAAATAAATTTAAATGTTTTTCTCTTGGGTTCTTTTATTGATGTGAAGTCCTTTAATGAAATTCTATGCTAAATATATATTTCGTCAATAACCAAATCTTTTATTAATTAAATAATTTTGTATACTGTTATGTACCCAAACAATATCGTGTGACAGGTTATCGTTGTTCTAAACATCATTAAACATCAAAGAAACGTTTCACACTTGTAATTTAGAAGTAGGATTATCATAGCTTTTTACCCAGTATTATGACATGCTGCTCCGTTAGCACTGCTTATACAGTGTGAAAGGATGCGTGGTTAGAATGTTATGACTATATGCTTAGCAACCGACAACCAATAGCGTGCCTCATATCTGCATGCGTTAAACAGTATAAACAGCAGTTCCCGTTTGATACGGTTCATTCGTATTGCAAAACTCGTATTGCGTCAAAGGAAAAATAGTCCATCAGCGAAGATTACCTCGCTTGAACGCTACTTCGAAGAAGCTTTCGCTGCCGGATGAGCGATCTCATTCATGCAAGCAGGAGACCAGCTTCAGCAGCCTGCTGATAGGTGATCTCCAGTGAGCTGTCTCGGTGCTGCACAGCTGACTCCCGTTTCCCTGCGGCCATCTGGCGAGTTATTAAAAGAGCTGGATGCCGACTGTTGCAAGTCCTCAAAGCTGTTGAGGAACTGGGACGCGAGTGGTCTCCACCGGAAGAGTCCACATGAAGCCGCCTGGATGAATGGTTCCTGCCGGGGCACCAGCAGGCCCCTCATCAGTAAGCAGCCCTATTTTTCCCAGAAGTTCACGATGAACTTACCAAATCCTGGCGCACCCCCTACTCGGCTCGCCTGAAATCTTCTGCCTCTAGCGCCCTCACCTCCATCGAGGGTGCTGGGGAAAAAAGCTACGAAAGGCTGCCCCCTCTCAATGAAGCTGAGGCTATGCACCTCTGTCCGCCCACTGCTATCGGTTGGAAGGCCAAAGTAGCTCACCCATCCAAACCCTGCAGGACCACTTCAGCCCTGGCCGGTCAAGCCTACATGTCAGCCTGCCAAACTGGCTCTGCCCTTCACACCACGGTCCTCCAGGTATTTTAGGCCAAACTAGTCAGTACCTGATCAGCTGCTTTCCATGACCTGCACAGTGCGACCAATCTGGCCCTGGGCACCACTAAGACTACCGCCCAGGCCATCGTAAGGTCTATTGCCAGGCTTATCATGCTGGAGCGCCACTTGTGGCTCAACCTCATGGAAATCAAGTACGCAGACAGGACCTCCTAGTTTGATTCCCCAGTCTCCCCCACTGGTCTCTTTGGTTCCGCAGTTGACGGTCTTACCGAGCGCTTCACTAAAGCACAAAAGTCCTTGCAGGCCATGCATCACTTCCTGCCAAAGTGCTCCAGCTCTGCTGGCTCAAGTCACCTGAAAACTATGCCGTCTCAGCAGCCAGTGAATCCAGTGCCTGTGATTGCTCAGCCCAAGCCTGCGTTCGAGCTTCAACAGCACACCACTCCGCACTTCCTGCCCAGGGACCAGGACCCCCAGCCTAAGATTACAATGGACCCCATGCCTCAAAAACTGTCCTGGTCCACAGAGAAGGAAGAGGGGAGGGTTAGGTCTCGCTGCTGCTGGACCGCCCTCCAAAAAGGACTCCATTCAGACTGTCTCTGGCACCACGTACTTTTACGAAGTGCATGGATGCGGCCCTCTCCCCCTGAGGCAGGCGGGAGTGCGCATCCTGAACTACCTTGATGACTGCTGGTTTTGGCCCAGACAGAGGCCGAGTTGAATGCTCACAGATCCATTCTCCTCAGCCATTTGCAATTCCTGGGACTCAGGATCAACCCTGCGAAGAGCTCACTGTCCCCTAGCTGGCGTATCGCCATCCTGGGAGCAGTGCTCGAGTCCAGATGAGGGCCTGGCTCTCACCAGACAATACGGCAGCTCGCTGCATCCTTCAGAGTAGGGGCCTCTCCCCCTCTCCGAACTTTTCAGAGGATGCTAGGCCTGATGGCCTCCACATCAGCAGTACTACAGGGCCTGCTGCACATGCAGTACTGGCTGAAGAAATAGAAGATTTTTATGAATCAGAATATATGCGATTTAAGTATAATATAGATATGTGTGTGAACAAGTTATTCTGCTATTATAATCATATATCTGACTATGTGCATCTGTGTAGAATCTGTGAAGAGAATGGAATGTGCTTGCATTGAATAGGTTTACATGTTGGAGCCTCTTGATCTGCCAGTAGATATATGGTAAGCTGTGCAGTCCCATTCTGCCATTAAAAAATATTTGTAGGATGAGTGGGGGATTTTAATATAAATAAGTTTGGATCTCTCGTTCCACTGTTTAATGCAGACTGGATTCACAGCCAACAAATGGAAGAATTGATAAACAATATTGGTGCGGAGTTTGAAAATACATATGATGTATTGATCCCACCTTGGCTGAGAGCTATATGAAAACTGTATAAAAAGATTTGGTGAAAGATGGTCCGGCAGTTGCTCTGCAGACCAACCCAGTTTTCCAAATCATTTTTTGGCATCAAAACTAAAAGGCTTGAAGAGTAATTTTTCATAGAGGTGAGAGAATCGACAACAAGATTCACCTGTGCTGTGTGCGGAAATTGCTGTCCTCCTTGCAAAAGGATGCAATAGAGTCTGTCCCTCCAACTGAGATGAAGTCAGGGTTTAAAGGCCGGTACTTCATCATACCCAGGAAAGGCGGGGGATTACACATGCGTTTGCCCTAGGATTGGTTTGCAGCGATGAACCTGAAGGACGCATATTTTCATGTCCCAGTTTTTCCTCATTCCTACATATTGCTTTCGAGGGTCGCGCATATCAGTACAATGTCCTCCTCTTTGGGCTGTCCCCGTTTTCCCATATCTTTTCCAAAATTGCAGAGGCTGCCCTTACCCTTCTCAGGGAGGTGGGCATTCGCATCTTGAATCTCAATGACTGGCTCATTCTAGCTCACTTTAGGGATCAGCCATTGTGTTGCTGTGTCATATTTTCGCATTGCTTGTTCACGTGGACAGTACACAAAGCTTTAGAAGCTCAGAGCAACTCTTGTTTGCTTGGAGGTCAGCAGAAAGGGAAAGGCTGTCTCCAAACAGAGGTTGGCCCACTGAATAGTGTATGCCATCGCCTTAGCGTACCAGTCCCAAGGTGAGCCATGCCCCCTCAGAGTGAAGGCTCACTCCACTCGGGGTGTTGCCTCCTCCTGAGCATTGACATCTGCAGAGCTGTGGGCTGGGCAACACCTAACACATTAGTAAGATTCTACAATCTCAGGGTGGAGCCAGTTTCTTCCTGTGTGTTAGGTACAAACAGGTAATGTGCGGGAAGGCTGGCTCATTGTCTCGCTTGCAGCACCATTCCCCATTAACAGAGGGATACAAGTGCCTTGTAAGGTGTATATTTTAGGCATCTGAGCAAATAAATGCATTTTTATGAAATTCATGACCATTCAATTCAATATATTTGCAGCAACTTGATCCAGAACTTCTTAGGACTCTACTTGCCTTAAAGTATTTAAAGCAAGAAAAATAATACTACTTCTACATATTTAATGGACCATAATTTGTTTTTATTATAAACATTGCATACATTTCTTAAACATTTAGAGCAAAGTGCAGAAATGCAACAAAGTGCAACTGGCAGTAATACCAACCACACAGAGTTCAATTAAAACATGGTAGTGAGCATAGTAAGAGAGATTTGAACAAACAAATGGCTATGATGTGTTTTTTTTCAACCGTACTTGACATTTTCTTTCGAAAATATTAACTGATCAACACAATCTGGCCATAAACTGCTTCTCTGAGACGACACTCTGTCTCCTGCAGTGCTGAAAACTCTTTCTGAGGCCACACTGGTAGCAGGAATACAAAGATAACTTCTAGCCAGATTTGCAAGGTAGTTCTGTCTCTTGGGACTTCCACCAATCCAGTGCACTTTCAGCAAGTGGCAGAGGAGCCATGGATCTGTATTTGAATATGTCGTGGAAATTCTCAATACAAATCTGACTTCACCACTGACAATTTAAACAACTCCTAGTTGTTAATATAATACTACAGTATCTCGAGGTAATTTCCTGAATACTTACAATACAATACAATACTTCCCTGAAGTATGGTGATGGCGTCCCGTCAAGAAGCTACTATCACTACCTCAATCACACTTGGCTGTTACTTTTGTTGTTTTTTGAGCGTAGAATCTTTAGTCCTTCTATTCCTCACTACTAAGTTCAATACTTTAGGCAATATAGTGTAAGTGTTGCCAAGATTTGTTGTTTTAAGAAACACTCAAGCATTTCCACTCAACTCTTCCACCTAGTGCAAGCACTCTCTTTTACACTTGTTTCTCTTTTAAAGTGCATGTAGCAGTACAATTTCGGTGGAAAAAAGAGACAATACATCTTACCTTGCCCAACAATTGCTCTGCACTGTTCACTTTCATGGCTTTTTGAGACACAAGGTTAAGAGTATGTGCAAAGCAAGTGATGTGGGGGGTAAATCCAGTTCATGAAAATTAGATGTGCGATGATTGTCACATATGACTCTGTCGAACAGGACATCCAAGGATCAGTGGTGAGGGCAACACGGGCAGACTGAGAAAGCTCGAGCTGCTGCTCTTCTTTTGTAGGCCGATACAGTTGCGGGATACATTTTTCACTGAAAAACCAATGCTGGGTATTTTGTATCTTGGTTCTAAAGTGTTTATCATTTCTTGGAAAGCAGTGTTTTCCACCACACTATAGGGGCGCATATCTTTGCAAATAAATCTTGCGATAGATGCAGTTATTGCTTTTGCATGATGGGAGTTTTCGGGAACACTCATTTGACCAAATAGGTTAGGACTTACAATGTCTGCAAACTGCAACATACTTGTCAATCTTTCCATTTTTTTTTGTGAAAACTGAAGTATTCCCAAACCTTTGACCTCATGTTGGCTGATGCCTTGAAAATTTCTTCTTCGTTGCCCTCCATAGTGCTGCGTTTATGTGAATGACAGCAAAAAGGATCGAATTGGAGAGTAGTGACGTAATCCTCTGCGCCACTGTATCATTTGTTTTTTTTTATTTAAAATCGAAATTTGACAGAAACAAACAATTCACAATTCAAAATCCATGTTTCAAGATCAATGCATACTGTATGCATTGGCAGGATTTGTAATAGATACATCGAGAAAATTCATGAATCGTTACAGCCCTACTAAAAAACAATGGAGATTGAGATCCGAAGCACCCTTCCCTATGAAATATCTTGATAAGAGGAACAGAAGCTATGACCGTCCCCAAAGTTAGTCCCTTCCATCCCTTGGTATGGAGGACTACTTTCCTTGGGCTAACATGGGGGAAGCTGTTAAAAGGGCACGCTATAGCTTGCCAGGATCTGAATCTCCGACACTCATAACACAGTTCAGTAGCTGTGGCGTTTTCCAAAGGGACCCCAATACGTCAGTCGACGTAACATTGAACGTGACTGACTGAATGGGAACATCTAGGTTACTAATGGAACCCCTGTTCCCTGAAGGAGGCAAAGTTACGTCCCTCCAGCCACAGCCCTGAACCACCGCTGAATGACTGGGATCCTGTCTCGGCTCCTCAGCAAAACATGATTGAGAAGTGCGTGCTGGCTGTATCTATACCCTTATGTCCTGGTAGGAGTGGCTCAGCATGCAATTTCCATTGGCCAATGTCCATTGGCTCATTTATTTACTACTTGAAGGTGATTTGGCTCCCAGGCGTAACATCTCTGTTCCCTCCTTCAGGGAATACATTAGTAACCTAGAAATTTCATTCTTACCTTTTATAGTCCAAAAAGTCTATTCAGAAAAAAATGTATAGTATAATTGGCACTCTGCAGTATATATAAAATGAGGACACACAATGCTAGAGCCTTTATGTAAACATTGTGTGTAGCGTTTGTCCAATCAGTGACATTGCAAATATGCAAACCCTATGTTAACGCAGGGTTTAGGAATGTACAGTGAGAAACGTCAGTGTATGACTACTAATGATTGTGTCACGATCACCGTCAGTTCCTGTCACTTCCTGGACTACATTCCCCATAATCCTCTCTGCCAATCACCTGCACTCACTCCACCAATCACTACACTAATCACCACACCCAGCTGCCATGCATTACCTGAACTATAAAAGACTCACACACTCATCACCTGATCGCAAAGTCTTGTTTTCACTTGTGTTACATTTCTGAGCGTTTCCTTGTATCCTGTTTGCCTGTCTGTGATTGATCTTGCCTGATTCCTGTTTTACGACCCATTGCTGCCTGCCTCGATCCTTGCCTGTACCCTGACTATGACTCTGCCTGTTCCTTATTGCTCCTGTTTGACCCTGCCTGAACGACCACGCTCACTTCTAATAAAACGCTGCAGTTGGATCTTACTCTGAGTCCTGCCTTCGTTAGATTGATTGTTAACCCCAGGTAAATTATAATCAATGTTAAAACGTGAAGCAAGATAACCCAGGATTTTGTTTACCTGGGGTTTACAATGATCCAGGGTTAACTATTTCAAGTGAAAAGCCCTTTGAAATAGTTAAACCTGGGTCATTCTAATCCCAGGGTAAACAGAATCCTGGGTTATCTTGCTTCACATTTCAACATGTTAACTCCTTTTCTAAATGACAAGTGCGAAACATTCCTTTACCCAGTGTTAAATGCAGGGTTTAGAATGAATGGTGATAACCCAGCGTTAAGCATATATGAAAAGAAAGAAAGAAACACCATAGCAACATCCAGAATCACTTGCTTTACAACTACTAATTGGAAATTTTTACTTTTGTTCTGTGTAAACATAATACTCAACTTTGACCAGAATGATTGTATGAATCTTCAATTTTTCATAAGAGGCAGTCTCTTGGCAACTGTTGTTCCTGTTTTTGCAGGTGACTTTGGCTCCTTGTAGGATGAACTCACATTATGCTTGAATTATGCTGTCGTACTTCCTGTCTCTGGCTCAGTCACTTTCTGCATGAAGTGAAGCCTCATTTGCAGCAGACCTGAAATCATGTTCCTACCTCAGTCATCTTTAGGGACATGGAATGTAAAACATCTGCAATCCAATGAGGTGAAGAAATGTTCCTGAATTATGCCAGAATGTTGGCACATCTCATTTCCTACTGTTAGAAAGCTAATCAATTTGTTTATGGTGGGGTTCAATGTTCCTGCTTAACCCTAAAATTAGTTCTGGATTAAATTACTCTCAGAACTCGAACAATTCGGCTGTTGTGACTACATTTCTATTTTCAAGAATTACTACTTGTCCTTGTCAGCCTGTGAAAAGAAGTTGTTCAAAAGACATCAGTTCACCCCATTGTTAGTGACATGAATAAACCAAAAAGGGAAAACATTTAGGTTCACAATTTGAGGGGTGGAATAAAATCCTTATGCTTTATTCAGGAAACATGTAGTCATATTTATAGGAATGTGGTCACATGTTCTTAGCTAAATTTCTCTTGCAGTACCTCAAAGAAGAACTGAAGGACAATTAAGAACATGAAGATTTCATGGTAAGCTTTGTTTTCCCACAATCCTTTTGGTCTGGCTACTTGACATTTTGATTAATGACGTCCTTGCACTAGGCTCCTTTTAATAGTTTTCCTAAGATACAGTTATTGTTGTGTTATTGTTTTCAATCCCCTGAATCAAGGAATTGCATTGACTCATGGGAAGAGGACTTGACGTTGCAGGCGACATAACTCATGTGATGTCAGACACTTCAATGTTGTTTTTAATGGTGTGTCACAGGAATTAGTGTTGTCATTTCAGTAAATTATGTTCTTAGCAATGACCCTTATTCAGCAAGCGTCTGACCTTTATTTATAATGACGCCTCTTAGTATATCAGATCAGTTGTTTTGCATGAGGCTTTACAAGTCAGTACATTATTGCATATTGTATAGTGTAATGCTTCAAGTCCATTTTTTTTTTTTACTTTTGTTTGGCTTACAATTTGGCCAGTTTTATAGTTTATTCTTCTACACACACATTGCTGTGAAGTCAAAAATGGTACAGACTTTACCTCATAAAAATCACAGTGCATGTTTACTCAGTCTAAATCAATCAAACGATGTCCAGTTGCGTTCTCACACTATTCCTGTCACCAGGTTAAATGCTGGACAGTATACTGTTAGTCTGCTCTGGTGTTATTGCTGCTGTAACCAATAGAAAAATGATCACATCACTGGGAATCAGGGTGTGAAAAAATTCCCAGCAGTCTCCATGTAAAGTGCAAAAACATGGAGGATTAATTTTGAGACTTTGTCATGTGACTGTTACATGTCTAGTCTCCCTCCTTCATTGTGTTTTTGGTTCATTCCCATGACCTAGTTTTCACCCATCTGTCTGATTATTAGTTTGTAGTTCACCTGTTTTCTCATTTGTTATCTAGTTAGACCCTGTGTATTTAAACCTTATGTTCTCCCTCAGTCCTTGTCTGATCTCGTCAATGTATGTGTCTGTTATATGTTTGTAAAGAGTTTCCTGAGTTTCATCATTAAAGATCCTGTTTCCCGTTTATCCCTGTCTTCATGAGCTTCCATTAACACGTAACATGACAGTGACATTTATGCTGATGTTTATAACTGATTCAGCTTAGGTTTTTGATCTTTTAACCAATAATATTCAGAAACACAGATGACAATCCATGGCATTGACATATCTTGTATTATGAAATTCGTGACAATTAAAGTATTTAAAGGGGTGGTCACACTACACAGTTCATTCCATTGTCTTTCAATTATATGCATGCGAATGTGTGAGACAGAAATGCAAGCTCTAGCTCAAGCGAAGAAGTTGTGCATTTTGCTGCATTCCAAAGTTCAAGTTTGTTGAACTGGTCCCACTTTATATTAAGTGGCCTTAACTACTATGTACTTACATTTAAATTAATCATTTGATACAATGCACTTATTGTGTACATACATGTTTTTACATTGTACTTATATTTTAAAAACACCTGCATGTAATTACATCTGTAATTACTTTCTGTAATTACATTTATAATTACACTGTTGACCCATCCCTTAACCCTTACCCCTACCCTTAAACCTACCCATACCACCAAACCCGTCCCTAACTTTACCCGTATCCACCTCAATAGCAGCAAAAGTGTTTTGCAATTCAATATGAACCCAACAAGTACATGTACTTATTTTTAGATGTAAGTACATAGTAGTTAAGGCCACCTAATATAAAGTGGGACCATTGAACTCTGTCATGTGACCAATAGAAGATTGATATGCCAACATGACCTTTAATTCAAACTTTAAATCTGCAGGATTGCAGTGATGCAGTAAAGTGGAGTAGATTGCATATTTTTACATACTTTAAATATTATATGTTAAATTATGACATCATATTTCAACCGTTCCAATGTCCTTAGAAATTTAGAGCGCTTAAAATCTAGTGTGAATGTAGCTATTCGTAGTTTTCACGTGATGTCACACTCTTATAGGAACACCCTCTGGAGGGTAAAACAAACCTTTACTTCATTGCTTACCAGTCATTTTTACCAGGTTTGTGCTAAGTACTAATGTATTAAGACAGTGATATTAAATGACCAAATTCAGTATACACCTTATACCGGCAGGCAGTGTTACACATTACTTTCTACATTAAGTAACTCGAGTTACGTAATCAGATTGCTTTTTCAAGTACTTAGTAAAGTAATGCAGAGGCGTTGTGTGCGCTGTGTAAACATGATGGTTATTGTAGTTCCAGACTAAATGTGAGCATTAACTCATCTCACTTGCACAAGAACAGATTCAGTATTCCTTAAAGGGATAGTTCACCCAAAAATGAAAATGTGATGTTTATCTGCTTACCCCCAGGGCATCCAAGACGAAGGTGACTTTGTTTCTTCAGTAGAACACAAATGATGATTTTTAACTTCAACCGTTGCCGTCTGTCAGCCGTATAATGTGGGTCAATGGGAAATTCTTTTATAAGAGTCAATAAAACTTGCTTAGACAAATCCAAATGAAACCCTGCGGCTCGTGACAACACATTGATGTCCTAAGACACGAAAGGATCGGTTTGTGCGAGAAACTGAACAGTATTTATATAATTTTTCACCTCTAATACACCACTATGTCCAACTGTGTTCAGCATTCGCTTAGTGTGGTCTGATCGCGCTCTGACAGCGGAAGTGATGTCTGGCTCTCATTGAAGTATTAGCGCGAGACATCACTGCCGTTGTCAGAGCGCGATCAGACCACACTAAGCGAATGCTGAACACAGTTGGACATAGTGGTGTATTAGAGGTGAAAAATTATATAAATACTGTTCGGTTTCTCGCACAAACCGATTGTTTCGTGTCTTAGGACATCAATGTGTCGTCATGAGAGGCAGGGTTTAGTTTGGATTTGTCTAAGCAAGTTTTATTTACTCTTATAAAAGAATTTCCCATTGACCCACATTATACGGCTGACAGACGGCAACGGTTGGAGTTAAAAATCATCATTTGTGTTCTACTGAAGAAACAAAGTCACCTTCATCTTGGATGCCCTGGGGGTAAGCAGATAAACATCACATTTTCATTTTTGGGTGAACTATCCCTTTAAAGTAAAAACAGTGAAATGCAAACTCAGAATATTACGCAAACCTGGAATAATTAAATATGTTAAATTAGACAAATATACTTCTTCTGTTGACCTTTGATGATCCAATTCAGTCATAATATTGTACAGGCGTGAATTTGCATTCCCTTCAGCCTGAAGCTTATTCATTTCACTTTTGGTGTGAAAGGGCCGTTACATTTGTACATATATATATATATAAAAATTTTTTTTTTTGTTTTTGTTTTTTGCTATTAAAAACAAACAAGCAAGCCTAGCCCAGATGAGAAAAAGTAAGGCAAAAGTAACATAATGCATTACTTTCCATAAAAAGTAAAACAATTTGCTACTTTTTAGGGATGATATTACGATGATATTACGCAGCGCCCGTGAGCCCCTGCTTGCACAGGGAATGTGCCTTGCAACCATGGAGACGTTTGTGAGAGACGCTGCGTAATATCATTGCACTGCTGCAGCCATGATACGGCAGCAAAGCTCCTTGATTATTACGCCGGAAAGAGAGTATAGTTCCTAGCCATATCAGCCTAGAAAATCGCAACTTTTCATTTTCTGTCGGTCTTAGTACAGGATTTAACTACAGAAGAGTCAAGTTTTAAATAGGAAAAATATCAAAACTCTTTGGTCATTTTTGAGCGAGATGCAAACGGTCTAATCAGATTCAATGAACTATGCTAAGCAATGCTAAAAGTGTTACAGCCAGAACCGGAGATCGGCTGAATGGATTCGAAAACTGTAAAACTCAACTGTTAACTCTAGGGGAGTTGGAAAATGAGCTTATTTTCAAAAAAAGTGGAGTGTTCCTTTAATATTATGGGTTCATCTGATAGCCTGTATATAATATGCATCATCAATAAGGTGTATACTGAATTTGATTTTTTAATATCACTGCTTTAGTACATAAAGCAACTTTTAAGTGATATTCATGGTAAATGTTTTTCCCAAAACTCGCATTTTGTTCACATATTTTTGTTTTTCTCCTTTTGAGATGGAAAACTGACAGGCCTATAATGCAGTATGCCCTCCAGGTCTCAGCATCAGTCATGTGACCGAAAACTACGAATATCATAATTAATCTATAAAAATTAATCTCAAATTGTTTTCCTGATATTATAATCTGTTATTAAAAGTTAAATACAAAAAAAAGCAAAATAGAAGCATTTTACTAGTTGTCTCAGACTTGTCTCAATGGTAAGAACCCCCCTTTATAGTGCTGTTAACCATGTTGTAGCATGCAAATCTTATTAAATAGTGGTCTGAGTTTTCCTATCCTTTCCATTACACTGACAGCGGCCTATTCACCTGCTAAAACCCTCATCTGTTTAAATATATTTAGACCCACCACATCTTTTGTATAGCCCACACTGCAATAAAATGTGAGAAATGAGCTGAGAAATCTCAGCAGCAGTGCCAGCTTATCTGAAGGACCCTTGGAACCCTATTCTGATACCCCTCCTCACTTCAAAAGCTGAGGCAGTTTCCCTCAGCCTGCCGCAGTGTGCCGGCCCTTATATAGCCAGCAGACATTAGGTAAACGCAAGGTAGACATTAGGTAAACTGAAAACAAGCACTTTTCAGTCAACAGCTGTATGCATAACAGCGATATGCTTCTCTGCACTGGCACTGGGCACACCGCTGCAAGATTGTGTGCATAACTGTTTTATGTGGACAGGGGGTGGTAGAGTTTACAATAAGCAGCTGTGAGAACACAAGAAAATTCAAGTGGTGCAGTATTGGAGATATTTGTATTACTTTGATAGAGTTAGATTTTTAGGTCAGAGATCCTCAGCAAAACAAATCACTTGCCAAGTCTGCATGTGTTCTTACTGGATCAAGACTTATCAATGGACACAACATTCTCAAGCTTTTCCTCAAATTACTTTATCAGCTTAGGAGAGACATATATCTCTTTTGTTTCTGTAGTTCTTTTTATTCCACATTTATTTCACCACATAACTATGTTCCTCCATCAACTATGTTCTGTCCACGCAAAACCATTTCAACCATGTTTTGTGAAAGGCAGTAAAACAGACTTTCTGTCCAATTACAAGACTGTAATGCAGAGAAAACACTACATATCCACCGTTTCTCAAAAAAAAAAAAAAAGATTTTTGACATTTGGCTGAATCAGCTGTCAACGTCTGAACTAGAGTGTAACTGGGTCAGCAGATAGCAGGCTTATCGCTTTTCACCCAGGCCAAACATAGCGTTCAGCTTGTTTTAAAACTGTCTGCTTATTGGATATCATGTTCACGTGTGATTGTGTTAATATGGGAAACTTTTCAAAAGAGACAAAAGGGGCTTGCCTCTCATTTTAGGATATGGGAGCATCATGTTTTCTTTCTTAGTTTTGATAACTATAGGGCAAGCATCAACATTATTATTAAATTTGTACAAATTCAAAACCATAATAATTAAACAAGTTGTGCTATGGACATGATAGCTCAAATTATGCAGCTTGTTGGTGAATGGCATGCTGTTACTTTTTTTAATTAAAGAATTTTATGTGTTTTATCAATTAAAGAATTAAAATGTGTTCCTGGTGGACCATAATAGAAGCTAAGAAAAACAGACCTACAGTACATTAAAGGAGAACCGGAAGGATCACAATATCCTAGAGACTTAGGATGTGTTCACATATGGCAGGTTTGGTTAGGTTAAAACGAACGCTGCGATTGCTCTATTAGTGTGGTTCATTTTAGTAATGTGAACGCTGCCATCCAAACCCTGGTGCACACCAAACAAGTGGACAAACAAATGGGTCTCGGTCTGCTTCCAAATGAAATCTGTTTCATGTCAGAGGAGCTACGTTGCCCATTACAGTTTAGTACAGTCATTGGAAAATGCTGTTTCCTTGCAGCAGATCTTCGTTTGTGTGCTATTTTGAATTCTTTACACATTTTATAAACTCTTCATGAATTCTCAGCCAATCAAAGTGCCATCATACATACGTACATATAACAAGTGCATTAAGCTCAGGACACAGCTTTGTTTTGGTTCGGTACAGAGCCCCGCACATGACAGTCAGGAAAAAAAGTAAATTGTGCACACAATTTACTAATCCATTCCCTCAATTTACTAAATCATGTGCACGATTTACTATTTTGTTCCCTGAAAATCAGGGAAATCGAGGATTAATATCAAATACTTGATATTTTATGTCTTTATGTTCTGTCTTAAAAATGACAGTGTGAGTGCTAAGCAAACCAGGACTAAATGTATTATTTTCTTTTTTTCTTTTTTTTTTTGGTCTGTACCAAAAGAACCAAAAGAACCAATCTACAAGTGTGAACACACTCTTAAACAGTGTGAGTAGTGTTCACACTAAAAAATTCCAACAAGAAAAAGGACACTTCAAATATGATGCACTTATTTAACGAGGAAAAAACAAAGTGTGGAATTTTGGACATTCTATTGGTTGGACACATGCATTCAGCACCCTAGCAACTAACCAGAACACCGTAGCAACTGCATGGCAAACCCCTCTCCGAATGTCCTACAAAACGAAATAGCAACACCCTAGCAACCACCAAGATCCCCTTGGAACCGCATAGCAACTCCATTAGCAACACCCTAGCAACTATCCAGGACACCATAGCAAGCACCTAGCAATACCCAAGAAACCTCTCTGAACAGCTCGCATCGCATTACCTTAGGAACAACATAGCAACGCCTCTCCAACTGCCATAGAAACTTCACTGTAACACCCAAGCAACCACCCAGAACACCCTAGTAACTGCTTAGCAATGACCTAGCCACATCACAATGAACTAAATCCACTCAGGACACTTTAGAAACTCAAAGCAACGTTCTGGTAAAGTTTTGCACAGGCAAACACTCACATTTTCAGAAAATGTAAAAATCTGGTTCTGTGTCTAATAATGCAAATTTACAGACTCATTATTAGATCTTTTTACAACTAGCAGGCACCTATTAATGTTTTGTCAATGCTTTCTCCACATGATCATTGCACAGTTATGGACATGGATGTTGTTTACTTTTGTGGCTTGAAAAGTAAAGACCATCCATTCATTCTTTTTTCTTGATTACTGAGATATGCTTCTTGCCAGCATTTCCCTTCTGAACCTCCAAACACACACATAGAGGTATTCACATGTACACAGTTTTACATTAAATTCAAATAACCATCTATCAGTAGAGGAATGACCTAATCTTATTCCTTGCCAATAGCCTGAAACACAACTAGTGCTTGAACACAGACTTTTTGGCAAAACTCCTCCAGACCAAACAAGGAGTGCTAGACAATCTGGGTTTAAAACTCAGCAAGGGGTGGGGAGGGGGATATGGTACCTTTCCAGAAAACCCCCTTGGTTTCTTTACAAAATGTGACACAAACTGCCAGAATGTATGCATGTGCAAGAATCTAACAGGCAGTTGCGAGCGATTATTACAACAGCCCGTGAGTGTAAGTGACCAGTCATATGGAATGATACCTTTGAAGATTAAACTTTTCTCTTATTACAAGTATGACTGTCAAGATAAGGGAAACTGTACGAATGACGTTCACAGCAGCTTTAGCATGTATGATTCAAACTTCTATTGTCATATCTTCTGGACGTCATTCAGCCTAAAAGACTGTTTGAAGTACATTACAATTTATTACCTATTAAGGAGAGAAACAACTTAATTACGAAAAGGCTATTTATGTATTGGTCCCGGTTGTAAGCCTCCATTCTCAGAGGTCACATTGAGCCATAAGGATGCACCATTATTTCAAAAGTCTTCATGACTTAGCCGTCAACACCCCAGTTGGATCTAAAGGCTTTGGGGCTACAGGGGTTATTAAAATCTGTGTTGTCAACCTTCAATAATGTGTTCTAACGCACACCCATTCAGTGTTTTTCCATCACATGCATGATTTAATGTGTTCCTCAAGGACTCATTAATAACAATAGAGTGATAGCTGGAGGCTGGCCAAGTGGCCAAGCTCTCTTCCTTCTTGAATGATTGAATAATGGGTCCGGGTCTTAAATGTTACTTACACCCCTGTAGCTGGAAACAATAGATCACATAATAACCTTATCTGGAGTGATTTCTTACTGCTTTTGATTGGATAAAAAAGAAATGCTCTCTATGAGAATATCTGGCAGATGTTTCTCTTGGTGAGGTAGATGTTAAGAGAGAGAGAGAGATTTTCTCTCTCTCCCTATCCTCAAATATCTGTCTTTATTTTTTTGGCCAAGGCTTTGACTCATGCTGGCAGAAGTGGCCCAAATAAATGCACTAGCACCAGTCATTCAGGGGGGTTAGGGGTGGGGTTAGAAAAAACAGAAAAAAATCAACATAATGTACAAGACCCAAGTGTGCTAGTTTCCCTAATTACGTAGTGTTCCTTTATCCTTACTTTCTCTCTCTCTCTCTCTTTCATACTGACCCCCCCACCCCTTATCCTTCTTGTTCAAGACATGGGTGTGCAATGATTTGCTTTTGGGGGATAAAACCCACAGTTTGGGAGTGGAGAGGGATATTACAGAGCAGGATGGCCCGAAGTAAGGTACCTCTGCTCTTGCATGGATTTCTCCTGCTGGTTCTGTGTAGACCCTCCCTTCAAGGAGGTAAGGTGTCTTCAAACTCATTTGGCTTTTTCTATCTTATTGTATTTCAGGTGTACTGCAGTTATGTCAATAGCATCACACTCTCTCATGGATGCAGTTATTTTGCATTTTATTATCTGTATTCTGAATGTTGAATGAAAAGTAAGCAAGCAGTATCAAAAATCCTTTACTGAGGGACTGCTGTGGTGTATTGTTGCAGGATGGTTTATTGTGTAATAAAATTTGATCTTTTAATCGTAATTAAACTTTATGGTGATGAGGCAACATTGCCAACTTGTGATTTAGTAAAGCTACAAGCTGTTTATTAAATTAAGATGATATAGCAATTATTTTATAGAATTGTTGATTTTATAATACATTTATATTTTTGCATTATGTAGTGTTTAAACTTAATAGTAGTGATATATGTAGCATGTGAAACAATGTATTTTTCCATGTAATTTTCAATTTAAATTAATACAATTACAAATAGTACTACATAAAAGATGGATTCTTCTAAACAATTTTTTAAGGATTTTAAGTAACTTTTGGTTTTTGGATAAAACAAGGTTTCCCACCTGACATCTTTTACTCATATAGAAGGAAAGATCTGAGAAAGTTCTAGTCCAGATCATTACATCATACACTAACAACCTGCAAACTTTTCCCAGTAGGTTTGTAGAACAGAGGACTTCGGCTTTTTAGTTCTAAGCTCTTGGATAAGGTCATGTATAGGACGTTGTTCTTTATATAAATCACATCCATTCTCTGTTCCCTTATGCCTCCAAATCTTAAACAGCAAGGAAAGAGGACACAAAAACTCATGTGGTAATGTATTCAGTGCTGTTTGAGGCTTCACATAAAAGACTAGATGTGGAGGTTAGTTAGAACCCCTTGGGTATGTGGCATCATCACTGAGTAAAGGACAAGAATGGTCCTCATAAACTGGTAATGCGTTGCAGGAGTGAGATCCTAATATGCATCGTCTGACATAACAATCAAATAAAAAATATATGGGTTTGCAGTGCAGTGATATTCGCATCAGATTTGGTCATTTCTACTAATAACGTTTCTGAAAATATTCTCTTTATTCCCCTTTTATCAATTTCTGCCTTTCTTTGTAGTTTGCCAAGTCAAACTAACAAATAAATGCTTCCTTATGCCTCCATCTGGCAAGCTATCTGCATAGGACATATTAATAAAGATATTTATTAATGTTCTCTTTCTCTCTCAGGAATCTACATACCAGCTGGTGCAGGGGGAGGAGCAGGAGCTGGATTAGGGGCTGGTGTTGGAACTGGAGCTGGACTTGGAACCGGAACTGGTCCAGGAGGTGGATTTGGTCCTGGAATCGGAGGTGTTGGGCCAGGAGTTGGTCCTGGAGGAGTTGGAACAGGGTTAGGCCTAGGTGCTGGCCCTGGTGGACTTGGAACAGGGCCAAGAACTGGCATCAGACCTGGAACTGGTGAGGGTTTACATTTATTCTTAAACATTTCATGTGCAATTAGTGTCTATAGTTTCCATATCAAAATTTCTGTGTAAAATAACAGTAATGTGCTGGCAGTCGCCAGCAATCTACTGGAATTCTACGGTATGAATACTGTGAAATTGCTTTACAGCTTATTACCATAAAAACAACAAACAGTATTTTCCAGTATTTTTTCCATTAAAATACTGGCAGCAGAGTCGCCAGCAATCTACTGTCATTATACGGTATTAATACTGTGAAATTGCTTTACAGCCATTTACTGTAAAAAAAAAAAAAAAAAAATACATGCAGTACATTTCTGTGATTTATTTCAATTTACAATTCACTCTAAATAATGGTGAGGTAAAAACAACCCAATTTGAGTTATTTTGGCAACACAGCTGAGCTGATTCCAAAATAAGTTGGAAATTAAAATCACAAAGGAAATTACTACAGTGAAAAACAGGGAACAGCAATAGACTAATAAAAAGGTTAATATTTATTTATAAGCAAGTACACCCAAAATGGGCAAACATAGTACAAGCAACATGAACATTTGTAAGAAAAATTGCAAAAAAGAATTGGCCTACAAACTCAAAAACTCAGTTAACTTAATACAGTTAAACGAGAGGGGACCTTTTTGCAGTTTTCCTCCTTCTTTTGTATTTAATTATGAGGTTCAAATACTTCATTTTGGTGACCTTTTATGCACTAATTTGTCTGCTGGTATCTTAACGAGCACGCTTTTTGATGCACCTAAAATATTTACTGCATTGTTGTCAAATTGCTTCCTCACCACCTTTGTCAGTCCATACACAGTTCATAAGTTGAAAGACCATACTAACAACAGAATAGATTTAATGAACTTTACTGAAATATTAATAATTCTTTTCATCATCATTTCTTGACTCTCTGTCAATGCCTCTTTACTTGTTGCAAGTTCACTCAACTAGTACATACTCGTGACGTCATCCTCACACTATCAGTAAATCGGTGCAAAATAAACTCATAACAGTTAAATAAAGGATAACATGACACGCATAAAAAACATTCGGCATCACCAGCAAGCACCTTTATGAGCTCAGAACGGATCATTAACGCTACAGACATAACACTCTCACATAAGCATCGTAAATCAATTAATATACTAATCATTCCAGATAATTTACCTCAAGCGGTTTGCTTTGAAGTTCTCAGAGTCAGAGGAATAAGACGCGCACCGAAGGAGAAGCATTTCCATTGGCTCCAGTCTGCCGGTTTTGGCCAATCACAAAAGTCGACATTGCACAGCCAATATCACTGAATATCCTACTATGGCTGTTTCTCAATTTATTTATTTATTTTTTTTATTTTTTTAATTATTATTATATTGTAGACTATTGAGTGGGTAAAATATAGAAATCCTTTTAATAAATAAATAAATAAAACTAAAACCCCTCTCCCCATCATTCAGAGGCGATGCTTCTTCATCACCGTTGCTTTGAAAAGTGTATTGCCAGAACTCTCTCTGAACTGCACGCGCGAAAGACACACACGGCCAGCTACAATAATGTATCATAATAATTTGAAACAGCAACCATTGATCAAAACAATAATGACAATAATCACATTTAAACAAAAAACGACTTAAATTCTGGACCTTTGGCAGTGAGGGGGATTCGTTCGAAGAACACGCTCCTTGCTGTCATAAGCGCCGCGAACACAAGTTAGTTTCAGGCGCCGCTTTCAGTTTCAGCTCTTCCTACTCAGCACAGTTAACGTACAGGTCCAGTTTAAAAACAATGCGCTCCTCGCTGCAGTCAGTTTCAAAGTTCCTTAGGGATTCGAAGCATCATAAGTGCCGCGAACACGAACAAATTTGATTCAGCCGCCGCCTTTTCAGCTTTAGTTCTTCCCGCTCATCACCCTCGGTCCAGGTTTAAAAGAACGCGCTTGCTGCAGTCTGTTTAAAAGTTCCCTTTCCTTTACGCTTCAATTAGTTATATTTTCCACATATATTCCTGTAATGAGTGCCGCGAACACGGATAGGAAGCTCAAATTCAAACTCCTGTGAAACACCCATTCAGCGACATATGTAAGTACTACAGTATTATTTCAAAAATGCATCAGCCCACAATGCACTGCTTACTACAGTACAAAACCGTAATGCATAAATAAAGTGGATTACTGTTGAAAATGGGCTGTAAATTAACAGTAGTTCCTTACCGTGAAAAATTATGCCCATAATGCATTGTTTTCTACAGCACATTACTGTTTTAATGGAAAACAGTATGTTAGTGTCAGAATTTGGCCGTTTCTTTTTTTACTGCAATTTTTTACTGTGAGTGCTATAACAATCCTTAATAAATAAGGAACTAATACATTATGTATATATATATATATATATATATATATATATATATATATATATATATATATATATATATATATTATAATTTATAATTCTATATGGGGGGGGGGGGGGCAAGGTGTTGGACTGGATTCTGGAGGTCTTGGGGCAGTTGGGCCTGGTACAGGAGGGCTTGGTACTGGTGGATTAGGCACTGGAGGACTCGGAACAGGTTGCTGAATTTTTTATTATTAACTTTTATTTATTTTTTATTAAGTGTATTATTTTTTGTGATTAACATACTAAACAATTTAAGGACATAAAAATTACCTATATATGTAAAAAAACAATCTGATGTTTTTTTTCACAGGGCCATTTGTCAAGCCACCTAAAACAGGTGTGATATAATGCATGCTACAATTTTGGATTAATGTTAGTAATAAAGATTGGCAGTGGCATTGACTTTACATCAGATGAGAAGTTCATTGTGTCAACACAGGAGGATATCTACCAGGAATTGGACCAGGTGGTACAGGTGTTGGTCCTGGAGCTGGATCACTTGCACCTGGAGGAGTTGGTCCTGCTGGTATTGGACCAGGAGGCATTGGACCTGGCGGCATAGGTCCTGGCATTGGAGCCGTGGGAACTAGACCAGGAGGTGTCATACCTGGAGGCGCTGGTGCTGGAGGCCTTGGAGCAGGTATTATTTCTTATAGTATAATTTTACTAATAAGCAATCAAACCTAACTCAACTCTTTCTGTTCTGCTAGTATTTGTGGGATTGTAGAATAACTCAATGTACCCGAGCCAAATAATACTGGAAACGTCATATTTGTTGGGTAGGGTGGTAGATTGAGATTGATCTCTTTCTGGAAAGCACTTTTATTCTTTCATCTTATATTTTGTAGGTGTAGGTGCTGGTGGCAAACCCCCTAAACCTGGTGAGTGAGAGAAAAACTGCAAGTGCTCACATATGTTTGCAATTTTAACTACATACATTAAATTAAGCAAATAATGTATTGGTTTCATTGACGTTTGCACGAGTCTTGCTTCACACAAACAGGTTATGGGGGTATTCCAGGGACTCTTGGAGCTGGAAGTCTTGGTGGTGCTGGTGGTCTTGGAGGCCTTGGACTGAGGCCAGGGGGTGCTGGCCTTGGAGGTTTATTACCTGGTGGCTTTGGTGCTGGTCCAGGGGCTGGTGGCACTGGCACAGGATTACCTGGACAAGGTAGAGAAACTCCACTGTACTTCACAAAGTTAAACTTTAAGTTAAACAATCTTTTATGGTGATGTTTCTTAAAATTATTTGAATGAATTGAATTCTTCCTCAGGAGTTGGTTTGGGCACTGGTGTGGGAGGGTTTGGCCCTGGTGGAGTTGGTCCAGGAGGTGCTGGAAGAGGTTAGAAAATTAATAAAACTAAATGTTTCTAACTATGTATGGATATTTAAAAGCATAATCCCCAAATATTCGGTTTAGTGCAGTTTTTTTTTTTTTTTCATTTCCTGCTTCTAGGTGTTGGAGGAAAACCCCCCAAAACAGGTTAGTGATCTGTAAGATGCAAAAAAGATTTCATCTTCACTGAAGAATTTAAGGTAGATTCACTCCATATATATACATTATTTACAGGTTATGGAGGCCTTGGTGGCATTGGACAAAGTGGCATTTTTCCTGGTGGAGTTGGACCAGGTGGCATTAGTCCTGGTAAGACATCTTTATTATTAATAGTAGACAATAGTTACTGCCTTTATACTGATTCTTTTCATAATAATATTTGATTAAAATAAGTAATTTTGCATTGTCACAGGAGCAGGCAGAAATCCTGGGAAAACGGGTATGATGCAAATAAAAAGTATTTTGCAACTACAACAAAAACACTGTGCAATCACATTTCAAATCCATGTGTTGTTTTCGCTGTGAACATCACTATTACTTATTAATTCTTATAGCTACTGCATGAAATATCTTTCATTTGAAAGCAGATATTTTGAAACAAATTTACTTCTGATGGTCTAAATTTAGGTTATGGTGGGCCTGGGGGTTTTGGTGGTGGACCGTTTGGAACAGGAAGTCTTGGACCACTTACACCTGGAGGTGCTGGAACAGGCTATCCATCAGGTGGTAAGGATACACTTTCCTTCCTCCTAGGTTGTAGACATAAAATAAAGAACATTTTTACTGCAGTTATGAAACACTAGGATAAAATATTACAATAAAAACTAAGACCATAATTTTAAAAACAAACAAATCTAGCAGTGAACTTATAATACTCTAAATAAGATTCATCAAAACAAGACTTTAAACATTAAACACTTAAAACATAGGAATACATTTAAAGATGATCAGTGTAGAGTGATCATATTTTTGGGGGGTTAAAATGAAAAAAGCATGATGCTTTGTTGCTTAAAAATTGAATTTGTTTTTAGGCAGCTATGGTGGATATGGTGGGCCTGGAGGTCTTTATCCTGGAGCTGGAACAGCTGGCCAGAAGCCACCAAAACCAGGTAAAACTAGATCTATGGACATGATTATTGGCTTTAAAAAAGCGTGTGATACTTTGTTACTTGTGGTAGGACACAAATCTTGATTAAATCATTAAGTCACTGTTTTACACCACAGCAAAAAATGTCTTCTTGGCAAAAGAATCTAGTTAATTTTTAAAACACATTTAAAAAACAACAAGAACAACAAAAAAACACTTAAACTGCTTGATCCTTCTGAAACAGGAATTGGACCTGGTGGTGCAGGAATTGGTCCAGGCGGTGCAGGATTTGGACCTGGTGGTACAGGAGTTCGGCCTGGAGGTGTAGGAATTGGACCGGGGGGTGTAGGAATTGGTCCAGGTGGGACAGGAATTGGACCAGGTGGGACAGGAATTGGACAAGGTGGCACAGGAGTTGGTCCTGGAGGTGTAGGAATTGGACCTAGTGGCACTGGAAATCGAATTGAAGGAGCAGGAGTTGCGCCTGGTGGAGGTTAGTTTTGAGGGGCATAATTGTTATGCTACTTCTTTATTTATGAAAGTATCATAATAAACTGTTTGCAACTTTATTATGGCTCCTAGCACCTTTTCTTCCCCAAACTGGATTACCTGGAACTGGGACAGGCACTGGAGGCAAAGTCGGAAAGACTGGGAAGGCACCGGTGCCAGGTAATTGGCATCTATTGATAGAGCTCCCCCATTTTTTTAATAGTTTTAACAATTCTTTGATAAGAAAGCATTGTTTTATATTTTCTTTTTTTTTCTGCATTCAAACAAGGTGTTGGGATCCCTGGGTTATACCAAGGAGGTATTGTTCCTGGACAAGGTGAGTGACTTAAATATTTGACAGGTACAAGATTTTCCAGTGTTTGTAGAATATTCACACAGGTATAACAAATCTGCATTTTTGTTTTATGTAAAGGCTTTGGCGGTAGAGGCATTCTGCCAGGTGTAGCCACAGGATCTCAAACTGGTAAGCTTTATATAGTTTATACTTTATTTATAGCTTTATAATTTTTATCCAACAATGAAAATGTGGTAACATTTTATAATACGGGTGCACTAATATACATTAATTCATACTTTACTAATGCACGGATAATCATGTGTTAATGTATGACTCGTGAAGAACTAAACCATTAATTAATGATTACTGCATCAGCAACTAATAAAGTTTCTGTATGATTAATAGATTAAGTGATATATGAATTGTTATTAATTAAATGTGTCATAATGTATTAATTCCTTAATAGTGCTTTCTGAAGATTATTTCTGAAGATCTATTTTTTTGTTTATAGGGCAGCTTGGTCAAGGTGCAGTTGGAGCCAATGGTAAATTAAATTACTGACAGAACAATTCTTCCAATAAGGTATGAAAACTACTTATAACAGAGATCACTTCTCTTTTCTCTTGCAGGAGGCCGTGGAGGTTTTGGTCAACAAATACCAGGCGTGTTCGGTGGATATCCTCTTATATCACCTAAGTCTGGAGGTAGTAGGCATTTAAAAATCTGTCCATTTATCCATTGAAGTTATTAATCAACCATCGTGCACTATACTTGTCAGACAATTAAATTACCTTCTTATTTAAAAAAAAAATGTGTATATATATATATATATATATATATATATATATATATATATATATATATATATATATATATATATATATATATATATATATATATAAAATAGTTTTAGAGTATTTATAGAAATGTACTTTCTTACTTGATTCAAGGCACAAGCGCTGCAAAGTCTCAGGCTAAAGCTGCCAAGTATGGTAAGTTATATATCAAGGCAATATATCAGTATATGTCAAAAGCACATGCTTGATATTTTTGACTCTCCTTTCAGGGGCTGGTGGTGTTCCTGGTCTAGGTGGTGGATTTGGTGTGGGAGGTGTACCTGGTGCAGGAGGTCTCCCAGGAATAGGCGGTGTTCCAGGTGCAGCTGGTATACCAGGCATTGGTGGTGTTCCTGGTCTAGGTGGTGGGCTTGGTGTAGGAGGTGTACCTGGTGCAGGTGGAGTCATCCCTGGAACTGGTGGTGCAACTCCTGGTGTTCTATATCCGGGAGCTGGTGGTGTTTATCCTGGAGGTAAATTTAGGGTTTATTATAAATAGACTGAAATATTTAGAGATTATCTAAAATAGTGAAAATTGCTCAAGTATTATAATATCAATGAATTGTCTCTCATTAGGAGCTGGGGCAAAAGCTCGGAAATATGGTAAGAAAACCTTTAGATTCTCATTTTATTCAATCACCTGACTGACAACGTTCTCTTTCATGAAAAAGGATAGGTGTAAAGAAATGACAGCAGAAGTGTGAAACCAAATCTTAAAATCTTATGCCTTCTGAAAATTATTATCAGTTACTTAATAAAGTATACATGAAAAATGAAGAGCTGATTTTGCTGGTTCGAGATTTATCAAGCAGCATGTTTGCTCTTGGCAACAGAGGATCATCTTAATTTCTATTCATTTTGGATTGTCTATTTTCCAGCTTCAGGGATAGGAACTGGTGGACTTCCTGGTTCTGGTTTGGGAGTGGCTGGTCTTGGAGCGGGAGGACTTCCTGGTTCTGGTTTGGGAGTGGGTGGTCTTGGAGCGGGAGGACTTCCTGGTTCTGGCTTGGGAGTGGGTGGCCTTGGAGTTGGAGGAGTTCCTAGTTCTGGTTTGGGAGTGGGCGGCATTGGAACTGGTTTGGGTGGTCCTGGTGGACCCCTTGGTTCTGGTTTAGGAGCTGGTGGACTCCCCGGACCTGGAGTTGGTCCTGAAGGTATCTTGAAAATAATAATATTAGTTGAAAATGACTTTGATTTGTACTTAAAGTCCATATTATCATTAAAAGCACAACAATGTCTACTATTCTGCCATGTTTTAGGATATGCTGCGGCCAAAGCAAGAAAATATGGTATGACTTTACATTCTGCATTTTGCAATGTCATAGATCTATTGAAAGGAAATTCACTGTGTCCATAAATTTATATTTTTGCCTTAGCAACTCTTACTTGAAAATTACAGGCTGGTGTGTTTAAACAGGGTTAGGTCTGAACTCAGGAAGGTAGCTCCCCAGGAACGAGGTTGGCTACACCTGCCCTAGCTTTTCACAGAATGTATGAGAGATTATTCATCATGGTTGAATGCTATACACATTTGTTAAGTATTATGTATGCAATGAGTTTCCCCATCCTTATTGTAGGAGGTCAGTTAAAATTTCAGACTTAAGTCTTGGCTTTATTCTTTGGCTTAAAAAGGAAAATATTATTAATGTCCCTCTTAATTATTTAGTACATATTGTATACCCTACATCAAGGCTCCTCAACTAGTGTGCCACAGGCCAAATCCGATCATAATTTTTTATTAAGTCCTCTGTTTTAGTTCAAATTACTGTATATCTGTACTCTCCCCCAAAAAATCAGACTTTATGATTTTATTTCATATATAGGTTGTGAGATTCTACTACAGTCATAGAAACCATAAGAAAGGAAAGACATTAATATTCATAGATAAATTCTTTGTAGCTCAACTTGGACGTCAGGGTGGGACTTTGGGTACTGGAGGATTACCAGGTGGAGCAGGCGGTGTGTCTGGTGTTGGACTTGGTGGAGTACCTGGTGGAGGTATTGGGACTGGTGGACTTGGAACTGGTGGGCTACCTGGAGGTGGACTTGGTGGATTACCTGGTGGAGGAGCTGGTGGTGGAGTTAGTGGTCTTTCTAGCGGTGGTTCTGGAGGACTTCCTGGCTCTGGAACTGGTACCAAATGATACCATTTTATTGTATGATTTTTTTATAAAGTTTTGAGTTCATTTTTAATATTACATACTCTGATGCTTTGCAGGATATGCAGAGGCAAAAGCTCGTAAATATGGTAAAACAACAGTTAATTTAATCCTTCAACATACTGTTAAAGGAATTATGATGGTTTTATTGATAGCATTTATTATCCAAACTTTATGGTAGCTTACAACCTGATATATTATTTTTGCTTTTCTAGGTCTACTTGGTGGAGGTGCTGGTTTAGGCCCAGGCACTGGATTAGCTGCAGGTATTCCAGGAAGATTACCAGGTACTGGTGTCGGACCAGGTGGGGCAGGGAGTATACCAGGAACTGGAGTTGGACAAGGAGGCATCCCTGGTGTGGGTTACGGTCCAGGAAGTGTACCCGGTGGTGGTGGTTTTGGACCTGGGAGTGTTCCTGGAAGTGCATTTGGACCTGGAGGTAAATTGGTATTTGCAGTTATTTAAAATGTAAGTCTAAATAGTTTTGAAAGTACTAAGTCTTGGAAATCTAAAATGAGTACACTGTGTAAAAAAACACTAGAAAATCGGAAAAGGAAATGGTAATTTATTCCCATGTGTTGCACTAGTATTTTTTTTTTTAAAGAGAGAAAGAGAAAGGGGAAGAGTGTTACTAACCACCAGACTTGACTGAGGGTACAATTGATAGCCCATAGTCAATGCTGTATTTGCCCCTAAACAATGTCTTACCACAAGATGGAAATTCTTAAGTGCAAGGGACCACAAAGAAACAATGCATTGATATACTGCACTGAATATTGACTGTAGAGGAGTGTGAAGGATGTTGCACAACTGTTTTATAGCTAAGATCTTTCTCTACACATCTGCCTATTGAGTTTATTCTAGATAGTCTATGAATTATGTACAACGTATGTCATTCCTTTTGCAGGAATTCAGAGACAGACAGGCACAAAGCATCTCTATAAAACTCAATTTCATAAGAAAAGGATAGCTTCAACCTTTCTTGGAGTTTAATTAAACTCTGGCCAATCTGGAAACCTAAGTAACATGTCTAGCCAGATGACCTTTCTTTGGGTTGACTGTAAGTTTAGCCATCACATTCCTGGGCACATTTTAGTGTCTCATCAGTGTTCTCAACTGCATCATTCAAGCACAGAACAATACAAGTTTATTGTGGTTGGAGCACAATGTTGGTTATCTACTGGATGATCATTTTAAGCATCCAGTAGGTATTTTTCCATACTTTGCTCTTCTTTCTATATAGTTCATGCATGACATGCATGCTTGGCCTGGCCAGTGTTTTCTGACTTGACATCTAGAAGTTGCTGGAATGGAATTCTTTTATTAACAGCTGAACAGAGGTAAAGATCTGGAGGTTCATGCTGAGATACCCCTCTCTAGGTGGGGAGTGTTGAAGTCAGTGTAGTCTTCGAGGGTATGCAGTGAAGCAAGGATCAGTGGAGGGGCACTAGCTGGCCTCCAGATCTTGCTTAATAGAAAGTCACACTGGTTGTTTAAAGACACAGTTAGCTAGAAGTTATAAGAATAGAATAGAATTTTACGCAGAATTTTACGCAGCTTAAACCACTGCAAAATCATATTTCTCTAACATTGACTTCTTATATTCTAGAATACGCTAGGGCCAAAGCTCGAAAATATGGTAAGGAGAAAGTTAAATAAACTTGTTCTCCAATTTTTCTAATTATAAAAAAATGGCTTTAATTATAAATGACATTTTTCCATGCATTTTGCAAACAGGGGTTACTGGTGGAGCTGGTGGAATGGGATTGCCTGGAGGATTAGGAGGGTCACTTGGTAGTGGAACAGTTCCGGGTGTTGGAGCTGGAGGAGGAACACCAGGAGCCGGAATTGGTGGTTATGGACCTGGAGGAGTACCTGCAGGTGGTTATGGACCAGGAGGAGTACCTGCAGGTGGTTATGGACCAGGAGGAGTACCTGCAGGTGGTTATGGGCCAGGAGGAGTACCTGCAGGTGGTTATGGGCCAGGAGGAGTACCTGCAGGTGGTTATGGGCCAGGAGGAGTACCTGCAGGTGGTTATGGGCCAGGAGGAGTACCTGCAGGTGGTTATGGGCCAGGAGGAGTACCTGCAGGTGGTTATGGGCCAGGAGGAGTACCTGCAGGTGGTTATGGGCCAGGAGGAGTACCTGCAGGTGGTTATGGGCCAGGAGGAGTACCTGCTGGAGGATATGGACCTGGCTCTGGCGGTATGCTGACAAACATTATATAACATATGCAGTTAAGGGGTTCTGTTCATTTTCATTTCTACATTTATTCTTTGTATCTCGCTTTGAATGCAGCCTATCTAAGTGGACCAAAAGCCCTAAAATATGGTAGGATATTTTAAATCAGCATTGTCATCATGTTTCTTTTTCTACAATTTGCCATCAACACTTATTAAATCATTTTAATCCAGGTCTTGGTGGGAGTGGAGGGGCTCCAGGACTTGGTCTGCAGGGTCAGATAGGAACCGGTCCAGCAGGAGGATTTGGTACAGGGGCAAGGCCATTTGGTGGTTATGGTCCAGGGACTATAGGAGGTCCTGGGTCTGGATTTGCTGGAGGAGCACTGCCTGGTGCTGTTGGAGCAGGAAGCAGAGGAGGGATTGGACCTGGGTATGGAACAGGTAATTTAAGTGAGTTAAAATAGGTAATTTACACAGGCATTAGAAAATATGTTTTTTTTTAAAGCTGTATCTGATCTACATTTTTTCAATTTATTACATATAATGCCCTATAGGATATGGACCTGGATCAAAAGCAGCTAAATATGGCAAGTTGATATATACTAGTTCTACTGTTACATATGCTTACATAAATGGCTGTTGATCATTAGTTTATTTACATTCAAATAATTATATTAATAAAATATTTAATAACATTTGTAACTAATATATTTTAATACACATTAATGTATTTTTTAAATGTATATTTATATTTCATGTACATTAACTACTAATATTTTAATTATATTATGCTTTAATATAAACTATTATTAATATCAAATATTATCAATATTATAAGCTTGTGTAAAAAAAAGTCTGCCTTGGAATGATTCAAAATTAAGACTAAACCCAGGCATATTTTGACAGGTTTACCTAGTTCTGGAGGTGTCTTAGGAGCAGGAGGCATACCAGGAGCTGGAACAGGAGTGGCAGGAGGACCTGGAGGTATGTGAAACAACTGCAAACATGCAACTGTTTTTGTTTCTATTAATGGGATACTCTCATGTCATTTCAAAACTGTATACCTTTCTTTCTTCTGTGGAGCATACCCCCCCCCATTGACTACCATAGTAGCAAAATAATTATTTTAAAAAAATTATTAGGAAATTTTTCAATGGGGGGTGAGATCTGCTTGGTGTTTATGTTTATATTCAAATTTACCCTAAAATTTGAGTATAAACATTATCAGACATTTTACAAAACAAACTAATAATTGATTTGTATGCTGAATTTGAATACTAAGTAAAAAGGTAAATTAAGTAAATGCTAAGTAAAAAAGGTACTTTTTTTTTCAGTTCTGCCTGGAGGGCTTGGGGTTGGTCTTGGGACTGGTGTTGGATATGGGGGGTATGGAGGTAAAGTTTTAAAAACAAGATGTGCAATGTTGAGCACTAAACTTGAGACTTGATACTATTTTATTTTTTTAAAACAATTGGTTTAAGCAATTGCTGTTTTGTTATATTTCATTCTAAAGGGTATGGAGGAGCAGGAAAACCACCTAAATATGGTACAATATTTTTCTACCTAACTGTTATCATTAAAATGCCACATATATTCAGGCTAAAATTTGACCCCATGCATCTGCATCTAACAGGACAACCAGCTGGTGGGGTCGGAAGTGTGTTGGGTGGGTCGGTACCAGCAACTGGTGGAACTGGGGCCACAGGAACTGGAGTTGGAACTGGTGGGTGATCACTGCTAAAAGAGGACTAAACTAAATAACAGTTAATAGATACAGGTAGGAATTTGTTTACATGCTCAGCGTTACATCTCAGGTGGTGTAGGTGGGGCTGGAGGTTTACAAGTTTCAGGAACCAAGCCAGACAAATATGGTGAGTTTGATCTTTAGTTATATCATCTAGCAATCCATCTCTTGAGTATAATATAATATTACTATTCCAATTTTCCATGTAAATCCAGGGGTACCAGGCATCACAGGAGGACCAACTATTCCAGGTAGTACAGCTGCTACTGGCACAGATCATGTAGCAGGTCCTAAACCTGGAATTGATGGAGGTAATGCAGTTAATTAATTAATGTTCTGTTTATTTGGAATGTACTTAATTAAGACACACATGTAATATCCAAAATAGTGTCATAACTACCAGTCTTATCTGTTCCCTGTTTAGTGATCGGCAGTCCTTATGGTGGAACTGGAGGTCAAGGTCAAGGAGGTCAAGAACATAAAATTTTTTTCTTTTTACTTATTGTACTTATTATTAACTTAAACTTATTGTATTTATTATTTGTTCCTTAGCGGTTCATTTTTTTGTTCCTGCATTGTAATTTTAACATTTTGTTGAACACACAGGTGGAACAAAAGCTCCCAAAACTGGTAAGAAATGTTCAGTTTTTTTTCCTATCTACCCCATATATCTGGAATAAAACAACTGTCGTTTTGAGATTATAAGAAACAAATGAGCAGGTGTTTCCTTTTAGCCACCTGTTTTATTTTGTGATCATTTTAGAATCTGGAGGACCAATAGAGGGATCAGGTGGGTCCATTGGAGAATAAGTATTTAATGAACAATGGAATATTTTCCTGCCTTAAGTTGGATTTCCAACTTTCTTAAAACAATGGGAACTGAGCAGTATGTAATATTTTTAAGGTGTTACTGGTGGGCCCATTGATGCTGATGGGCTTGATGGAGCTGCTGGGACAAGAACACCCATCTTAGCTGGAGAAAGACCAGGTAGACATCCTTAATTCCTTATCTACTGCTCGGGGTGTGTGTTCATGGTGTGTGTGTGTGTGTACTTGTTTATATTACATTGTGGGGACCAGCAGTCCCCACAGTGTAAATGGATTATAAACATACTAAATTATGTTTTTTTGAAAATGTAAAAATGCAGAATGTTTCCTGTGATGGTTAGGTTTAGGGGTAGGGGTAGTGTAGGGAGATAGAATATACAGTTTGTTTAGTGTAAAATGCATTACGCCTATGGAAAGTCCCCACAATTCACAGTGGGTGTGGGTGTATGTGTTCACTTGGATGGGTGAAATGCAGAGCACAAATTCTATGGGAGTATGGGACACTTGGCTACACGTCACATCACTTTCACTTTGCATTATACCATCTGTTCTTGGTAACTGGACTGATGGGCTTGAAGGTGCCAGGTGCTGCCTCTCATAATTGTTTTATTATTTTCATATATTTTTCCACCCTTCACTGTATGTAAATTTACTTACACCACTTATTGTTAAAGTCTATTATAAGTTTACAAATCTGTGGTTTAAAGGAATAATTCAACCAGAAAAGGAAATTGTCAATATTCCCCCATTCCACAAGTTGTATGAAGAACATTTGATACTTGTTTAATGCCAGAATATTCTTTAAAAATTCAGCTTTTTAGTCAACAGAAGAATCAAAGTCACACAAGTTTTGGAGCAAATTATGACATAATTAAATTTTTGTGAACTATTCCTATAATGGTAAAACAAGCTATTCATATTTAAAGTGGAATTAATATATTAATATTATTGCTGTCAGTTTACTATTTAGCAGCTGTTTCTTCATGTGGAACATATTATAGCAAAAGAAAAACGCATATCAAAATACCCTGTATGTTTAGAATGTTTGCTTAAAAGCACTGAAAATGATTTTGAAGAGCTACATATGACATACATATTTTTTGTTCATGTTTTAGGTGTGTCTGGAACTGCTCCAGGTTTGTATTTAGCTTCTAATTGTGAAATACTACATCGTTCAGTCATTTATTAAGTTTTAAAATTCCTAATTATCTTAATTAACATTCTCTCTTTTTAGGTGGAACGGGATCGCCACGGCCAGAGGGTAAGATCTGTCTTTATAACTTGAAAATTACTTACTGAACTCACACGTGATCACACTGAGCTAAAGATTTCTTCTTTTGGTTGGTAGTGAATTTCTTCTAGCTGATTTACATGAAATTATCGACCTACATCAGAGGTCTCCAGACTAAGTCCTGGAGGGCCGCTGTCCTGCAAAGTTTAGCTCCAAGCCCAATTAAACACACCTGAATCAGATAATCACTGTCTCAGTAGGCATACAAGAAACTTTCATACAGGTGTGTTGGACCTGGTTGGAGCTAAACTTTGCAGGACAGCGGCCATCCAGGACTGAGTTTGGATACCTCTGACCTACATCGTGTTCAAAAAAACTTGAGTTCATCAGACTACTAAAATTAGCTAATGTTACAGCTCCCTCTAGTGGTGTAGGAGTCTCATGCATATGGCTGTAGCCTATAAAATATCATTTTAAAACTTACAGAGCTTGTGGTTTTTTTTTAATTCAAAGACATTTTGGATTAAAAATTCAGACACATAATTTTAAGACACAGAGACAACTTTACGGAATAACTTGTTCATTTAATAATGTGTTTACAGGGTGGGGCTCAAGGTTAGTAAGTCAGTTCAGTGTGCAGTCCTAAGAATGAGAATTTTCCTTTGAAAAGTTCCTTTTTAGGTTTTTGACATATTGTCAATTTATCTGAAAATAAGGTCTGTGGTTAACATTACTTGAAGAGACTTATGCTTTGTTCATTCATAAATGTGAACTATGTTCTAGTATGACTGAATCTCTTCACTATATGTTCTTCTTTAGGAGTTGGTGATATTGGAACATTACCGGGAGCCAAACCACTAAAACCCCCAGGTACATCATGCCATTTACTTTACTCTTACTGTCTGAATATATTTGGGAAAGCAGGTGCTTTTTCATTTGTAAAAAATAAATATTTTACATGTCTTACTGTAGGCATTGGAGGTGGAGCCATTGCTGGACGTGGAGATACTCCGGGCACTATTGAAGGAGGGCCTGGAAGTGTAGGCGGTGGTCCAGGTGGAGTTGGTGGAGGACTGGGAGGGGTTGGTGGTGGACCAGGTGGGGTTGGTGGTGGACCAGGTGGAGTTGGTGGAGTTCCAGGTGGTGTTGGTGGAGGACCAGGTGGAGTTGGTGGAGGACTGGGAGGAGTTGGTGGTGGACCAGGAGGAGCTGGTGGAGTTCCAGGTGGTGTTGGTGGAGGACCAGGTGGAGTTGGTGGAGGACTGGGAGGAGTTGGTGGAGGACCAGGTGGAGGAGTTAAACCTCCTAAAGGTGGTTTATCATTAAAATCTTGATCTGTGAAATGTCTATTAGCTTTTCCTGTGCATGTTTGTAAAATGATAAATCTATATATATAAACATGTTTATTCTAGTTTACGGTGGTACAGATGGAACTGGAGCTCTGGGAGTTGGAGGTGTGGGTGGAATGGGTATAGCTGGAGTGGGAGGAGTAGGACTTCTGCCTGGAGGTGGTGGTCTGCTACCAGGAGGTGGAGCATCAGGAACAGGAGTTGGGGCGCAGAAACCAGGCAAAAGTAATCAAAGCAGATCAACAAACATTTTATTGTGCAATATTAAATATATTTAAAGGCCCCCTGTAGTCAATAATTTTATCCCTCTTATTGATCACCAAAATTTCATATTTAAATTTTTTTCCAGTGAATCTTCATGCCTTAAAATAGCTTGAATTTAACCCAACACCCTTGCCTCATTTAGTATACGCAGACATATGAATATGCTAATTAGCCCTGCCTCCACTAACTCGCACAAGCTCAGAGATCTGCTCAGTCAACTTACTGAGGTAAACATTGCACAATGGTATCATTCCCTTTTAAAAGGGAATGATACCCTGAGATACTGTCCTGAGATACTGTCCTGAGATACTATGGGGGAATGCCTCAGTGTGACTGATGGCCGAAGCACTGCAGAATCATGACAATTGTATTGGCTGGCGACAGCTATGATGTCATTACTAGTGTGACCGGGAAGTATAAAATGGGGTCCTAGAGAACACCCTCTTCTTCATCTTCAGGGACTGTTTTGCTGAAGGATATTCTGACGACAAAATGGCAAGTGACAAGCGCTTCAGGAAGTGTGCCGATCTGTGTCCGAGGTTTCTGACATCTGATGACACACACGACCTGTGTGTTTGCTGTCTGGGTGTAGTGCCATGGCCAGGCTCAAGTTGCCGTGGCAACGTGGAAAGGAAGAGACCGCTCGTGGAAGGCTGGATGAGCGGTTTCTTTCTGGTCACAATCCACCAGCTCCAGAAAGAAAAGGCATTTCTTCTTGGTTCCCCTGGTTTCGCCCTTCTGAATTATTCAGCACATCCATCAATACAGTGGACGTAAAATTCAGAGAGGCGAAAGCACGCTCAGCTGTATTTAAATCTTTTATACCACGCCGGTCCGAGTCTGCACCCAGACAGTCAGGGGGTCCTGGCCCATCTCGATTTGAGGATTGAAGACAGGGCCAGGGTTTAAATTGGGCCGGGGCATCTGGGGCTGAGCCCCGGCACTTAGGCTTACCAGGGCTTGATGTTAATGCTTGTCAGGACGAGTGGATTTATTTGAAGGGGCACATGAAAGAGAATTTTATTTTCTCTACCAGACAAATTGCCTGATTATAATGTCCGTAAAAAAAGAATAAATAGGCAATCATTAAAACGCGATAATGATTCTGGTTTTATTACAAACAAACAAACATTGATATACAGCATTCAGTAGCTTGAGATGCGGGCTTTTATAATTAAGCCCCCTCAGCTAAATTATAATATAGTAATCTTTCATGGCTTCCTCTCACTACGAAAGTCATTATGCTGAGGCTGCACTGTATCTAGATTAGCAGGGAGTTGTTGGCCTGTCAGCCTCCTCAGAACTAGACTCAGGCTTGAGCTAGTACTCTTCTTGATTTGAGAGTTGTCATGCTGAGTGTCTGGCTTCCCAGGGTTAAAGGTATATATGGTATATATTATGGCTAGAGTATTTCAGAGTAATGGGTAGCAGGTGGCAGCCTCCTCATTTTGTTTTATCTGGCTTTGAGCATTGCTAGGCTTCCTCTCACCATAGAGAGTCATTGTTGAGTCCTCCGCTCTCCAGAGCTCTGATACATTTAGAATTGAAGTTAACTGGTACCCATGTTGAGTGTTGTAGGCTTCCTCTCATTTTGAGAGTCATCTAAAGGGTTAAAAGTGGGGGCCCTCTCTGTCGAGAGAGTACCTGTTAGGCCCCTCACTCTTTTTGAGCTTCATGTTTCTGGGTAGAACCAAGTTTAGCTACTTCCTTTTTAGATATTTGTTACGGATGCTGGACACACAACGAGGAAGAGTAACGTATAATAAGTCTTTACTTGATAATCCAAAGGGAAAAACACAGAATCCAGAGCAGAGCATACACCAACATATCCAAGTACAAACGAGACCCGACAAACAACTGAACACAGATACTTAAATACACTGACACAAACAAGCTTAACAGGTTAACAAAGGGGTGTGGTCCAATGAGTGTCTTCAATATTGACTGAATGTGGCGGAAAACAGAACAAAGGAACACGTGACAAAATGCAAAACAAACAGAACATGACGGTGACCGTAACACTACCCCCCTCCCCCCTCCCCTTAGGCACGTCCTCTCACCTTAAAGTAACATCAAAAGGGAGGGCTGGAGGGGGTTTTGGAGGTGGACGGCCGGCCAGGAGGAGGTGGGAAGCAAAAGTCCGGGGTGAAGATGACGGTGGAGCGATCCAGGGTGGAGCCTTGAGCAGGGGCAGATGTCGTGAGCTGACCCAGGCCACAGCTGAGACTGCGCCCCATGGCGGCGGCGCAGGAGGGAGGAGCCATGGAGCGAAGATCATTGGAGCCGCCATAGGGACGACTGGAGGCGACGGCGACACCAATGATGAAGCCCACTGCGAAGCCAGAGAGCCGATGTAGTTGTGGGGGTCTCCGAAGATCTAGGCGGCCGCGACATAGCTGTAGTGACGACCCCCCAAGATGGTCGTAGAGATCTGGAGGGCTGAAGGCGAACAGGAGCGACCCAGGGCAGAGGTGGAGTCTGAGGGAGGGAGGAGCTAGCTGAAGATGAAGGGGTGGAGTAAGTCCGTGGCGTAGGCATAGCGATGCCCAACCCAGGTGAAGCCGACGTACTGAGGGAGTCCTGCGAGGCTGAAAGTCTGAACTGCCTTATAGACAGACAGCTTGAGAGTGACTCTTGAAGGACCTGCACCACATCCTCTTGTACAACTGTTTGTAGAATTTATCTTCCAGAATCTGGCAGTAAGGTGTGGGAGTTCACTTTTAGTCCATCTCTTATCCTGAAATGTCCATCTTGCAGGGTTGGACTAAAAATGATCTTCCAAAACTTACTGCCAGATTCTGGAAGATAAATTCTTCAAACAGTGGTACAAGAGGATGTAGTGCTGGTCCTTTAGGAGTTTAGCTATCATGTATTTTATAACACTTAAGCTTGTGATTCTTATTAAGAGCGGGTCATTTCTTAGGATTCTTTAGCTAATCTAAGTCTCTGAGATCCTGACACCTTGCACTTCCGGAGACTCCAGGTAGGTTGCAGTTCTGGAAAATGGTGGCGCTGGAGACTAAAGGGTTCCTGATGGTTTCACACTTAATTCTTCACCTTAATTTCAACCATTTCATGCCTCTCTGTGATGGTACCACAAGCCTTTGCTCCTTTAATGAGTGCAGGCTTCTGGTAGGAGTGTAGACTCGTAAGAGTGAGTGGAAGTAGGAGGGTGCTGAGCCTGTGGTAGATCTGTAAGCAAGTGTCAACGCCTTGAATTTGATGCGAGCAGCAAGTGGTAGCCAGTGAAGAGAGATGAAGAGAGGCATGACGTGGGCTCTTTTGGGCTCTTTGAAGACGAGACGTGCTGCTGCATTCTGAATCATTTGTAGAGGCTTGATTGTGCATGATGGCAATCCAGCCAGAAGTGCATTGCAGTAATCAAGTCTAGAAATGACCAGGGCCTGGACCAGAAGTTGTGTTGCATGTTCTGTTAGAAAGGGCCTGATTTTCCTGATGTTGTAAAGTGCAAATCTGCATGACTGAGCTGTCTTTGCAATGTGGTCTTTGAAGGTCAGTTGATCATGAAGGATTACTCCAAGATTTCTAGCCGAATTTGATGGGGTAATTGAGGATGTGCCTAGCTGGATGCTGAAATCGTGATTTAGAGTCGGATTGGCAGGGAAGACGAGAAGCTCAGTCTTAGCCAGGTTGAGCTGTAGATGATGTTCTTTCATCCATGCCGAGATGTCCGCCAGACAGCTTGAGATTCGTGCAGCTACTGTGGGATCATCTGATTGGAATGAATGGAAGAGTTGTGTGTCATCAGCATAGCAATGGTAGGAGAAACCATGTACCTGAATGATGGGACCAAGTGATGTATTGTAAATGGAGAAGAGGAGGGGTCCAAGAACTGAACCCTGAGGAACACCCATGGTCAGTTGATGAGCTTTGGATACCTCCCCTCTCCAGGCAACCCTGAAAGACCTTCCTGTGAGATAGGATTCAAACCAGAGAAGTGGAGTACCTGTGATGCCCAGTGATGAGAGAGTGGACAGGAGGATCTGATGATTCACCGTGTCAAAGGCAGCAGATAGATCGAGCAGAAAGAGAACTGATGATTTGGAATCAGCCTTTGCAATCCGCAGGGATTCAGTGACCGACAGCAGTGCAGTCTCAGTCGAGTGGCCACTCTTGAAACCAGATTGATTGACATCCAATTGATTGCTCTGTGAGAGTAAAGATGACACCTGGTTGAAAACAACTCATTCAAGTGTTTTTTTTCCTATGAGTGGTAGAAGAGAAACAGGTCTGTAGCTGTCTACAAGAGATGTGTTTAATGTGGGTTTCTTAAGCAGTGGGGTTACCCGAGCCTGCTTGAATGTGTTAGGGAAAGTGCCAGTGTGGATAGATGTGTTGATGATGTGTGTCAGTGCTGGTAAAAGTGTGGGAGCGACGGCTTGTAGAAGGTGTGTGGGGATGGGATCTAGAGGGCAGGTAGTGGGATGGCTGGAGAGGAGAAGTTTGGATACTTCTGACTCAGTGAGGGGGGAGAATGAAGAGAGGAGGTGTGTGGCTGTGTGTGTGGAGCTGAGAACTGACTGCTGATGGTAGATGTTTTGTCAGTGAAAATTTTAGCAAAATTATCAGCAGTAAGGGATGAGGTGGGTGGTGGTGGAGGGGGGCAGAGGAGAGAGTTGAATGTTTTGAAAAGTGTGCGTGTGTTTGAAGCGCTGTTGATTTTGTTGTGGAAATAGGAGGATTTAGCAGCATGAATTTCAGCAGAAAAGGATGAGAGCAGAGATTATTAACTATTTAGGTCAAATTGGTCTTTTGATTTGTGCCACTTCCTCTCTGCAGCCCTGAGTTTGGTCCGATGTTCACGAAGAACATCAGATAACCAGGGATTAGAGGGAGTGGCACGTGCAGGCCTGGATGACAGAGGACAGATACTATCTAGAGAAGAAGTTAATGTGGAACATAAAGTGTCTGTATTCACATCCAGAAATGAGAATTGTGAGGGTGAGGGAAGGGAGGATGATACAGTAGAGTGAAGATCAGAAGAAGAAAGAAAGCGCAGGTTTTGTCTGAAGGTAACTGGTAGAGGGGTTGGTGGTGAAAAAATGGGGAGTTGAAGATTAAAAGTAATGAAAAAATGATCAGAAAAGTGCAGAGGTTTTACCAGATATGTTGTCAGTGATGCAGTTGCGTGTGTAAATGAGATCAAGTTGGTTGCCAGATTTGTGTGTACTTGTGATGATGAGCCGATTAAGATCGAATGAGGCTAGAAGAGAGTGGAAGTCTGAAGCATAAGGCTTCTCTAGATGAATGTTGAAATCGCCAAAAACTACAAGTGGGCTACCATCCTCTGGGAATGAGGATAGCAGCATGTCCAGTTCCTCTACAAAGGTACCCAGTTGGCCTGGGGGGGCGATCAATTAATACGATATGAATTTTGACAGGAATTGAGATTGTAATAGCATGAAACTCAAATGAATTGTAGTTGCAAAGAGAGGAATGAGTCGAGTATTTCCAATTGTTAGAAATGAGAAGACCTGTGCCCCCACCCCTCCCAGATTGGTGAGGGGTATGAGAGAAAGTGAAGTTGTTAGAGAGAGCAGCAGGGGTTGCTGAGTCCTCTGGACGAATCCAGGTCTCAGTCAAGCCCAAGATATTAAGAGAAGAATTAGTAGCAAAGGCTGGAATGAAGTCAGCTTTGTTAACTGCTGACTGACAATTCCATAGACCCACAGAGACAGAGAGAGGACTATTAGTGCTATTTAGCGTCCGTGACAGTGCGCACACACAATTAATATACTGCTTATTAACACGTCATTGAAATGAGCTAGGCCCGCCTTGCAAATCAGCACTGCAAAAGCCTAAACCCGTGAATGGCTGAAAACCGAAACTAACTAAGCTTAAAGGTCCCGTTCTTCGTGATCCCATGTTTCAAACTTTAGTTAGTGTGTAATGTTGTTGTTAGAGAATAAATAAAATCTGTAAAATTTTAAAGCTCAAAGTTCAATGCCAAGCGAGATATTTTATTTAACAGAAGTCGCCTACATCGAACGGCCAGTTTGGACTACATCCCTCTACTTCCTTCTTTAATGACGTCACTAAAACAGTTTTTTGACTAACCCCCACCCACAGGAATACACAAGAGTTTTTAGAGTGTGTTTGTCGCCATGTCATCGAAACGGTGTTATTTTCATCCCGCAGTCCAGTCACCTTTGTTTGGCCTTCCCAGGGACGTTGTACTTAGAGATCAATGGTTACAATTTATGTTTAACTCGGTTCCCGAAAATTATAATTGTGGTATCCTTACTGCAGTAGTTAATGTTGGACTGCAGTGCACATAATGGCCACAAGAGGGGACTATGTTTATGCATATGGCTGTTTTCCGTATGAGGTACTCTTCTGAGTGAGCGCTAACGTTGTACATTTTCTGTCGCTGCTTGTGGAGATTAAAGAGTTCAGTCTCTCGGGAATTATTGTCTTTTGTGTTCATTCGGCACAACACCACAATAATCCACATGTAAAACTATGTGCAGCACACGTTATGGTAAGTGGCGTGACCTTTCCGGGCAAGGAGCGCTAAGCTGCTGTCGAATAACAACACAGGAACCGCTGGCACAATCAGAACTCGTTACGTATTTCTGAAGGAGGGACTTCATAGAACAAGGAAGTCATCAGCCCGTTTTTATGACAGTGGAAACAGCGGTATACAGATAAGTAAATTATGTGAAAAATACTGTGTTTTTTTACATGCGAAACATGAACACATGTTATATTGCACACTATAAACACAATCAAAGCTTCAAAAACCACAAAAAACGGGACCTTTAAGTGCGGGCAATAACACCAATAAAGTCTGCAAACGCGGCTGTTATTCTAAACAAGTACAATTAAAATATAATTATAGTCGAGGTAGGAAATAGGACAAACACAGATACGAATGAAATCCTTCCTAGCAGCAAATAATAAACGAAGCAACTGACCCAGAACAGATATTAAGCAAAACACTTGCATCCTTCTCATGAGTATTTAATAATTTTTGACTTTTCAGTCTGAGTTAAATCTTTTTTTTGGCTCATTTTGGCTGTAAAAGAAATCCTGCCTAATAATTCTGCACACCTGAATATAAGGCATTTTTCATTTCCAGCCTTCATGAACAATTATATATCACTTATAAATTATTAAAAACAATTTTAATAGTAGTTATTAAGATTGATGTGGATTGGAATTGGCAAAATATGCTTGGAAAAAAAATATGATCAGAAAATCCAATTGCCTAATAATTCTGCACACAGTGTATTATGTTTTACATAATGTGCATTTATTGGTCTTCAGTTCAAAGCTTAACATTTACAATAGACTTAGGCTTTGTAAATCTATTGCAGGTTATGGTGGAGCTGGAAGTTTGGGAGCCAGTGGGATCCTACCAGGGACCGGTAACTCCAAAAAGTTACCATATTCCTGACATTTAATGCACCAGTCTTTTTGGGGAGAGAACTATATCTTTTTTTTTTTTTGCAGGTCTCAGGTTCCCCAGTGGGGCTGCAGTGGGCAGCAAACAAGGAAAAGGTGTCAGAAAACATTCTTGTTATTCCATAATTCTTATAATAAAAATGCAGTTTGTTTGTATTTTATACACATGGACTCAACTGGAAAGACTGTTAAATAACTCTTTATCACTTTGATCAAAGTTTATGGGGCAGCAGGCACACTAGGTGGGCTTGGAGGCCCAGGCGGATATGGAGCAGGACCCGGTGGCTATGGAGGTGGTCCAGGTGGTTACAGTGGTGGCCCGGGCGGTTATGGTGGTGGCCCAGGCAGTGCTGGTGGACTTGGAGGGCCTGGACTTGGTGGTAAATTTCTCAAGTGTTTACACATTTCAGACCATATTTCCCTTACAATTTTTTACATTGAAATATTCAAATATTTATTTGTTTTTAAGGGCTTGGTTATGGTCCTGGTGCATTAAAACCACCAAAAAGTATGTAAAACTCAATAAATGATCACTTTAATGATGCAATAACCAATACTTAGACAAAATTCAGAAAAACATTTGTTTTTTTTTTGTTTTGTTTTTTTGTGTGTGCGTGTTATCAGGCTATGGAGGAGCTGGAACACTAGGTGGGGCTGGAAGAGGAGGAATTGGTGGAGGTCTTGGCGGGGGTCTAGGAGTTGGACCGGGTGGTGCTGGTGGTACTGGTGGTGGTCTAGGAGTTGGACCAGGAGGTGTTGGGGGAGGTCCTGGAGGAGTTGGAGTGGGTGGAGGTATCATGCAATTTAATATACATTAAACATAAGTTTGACAGTAGTGCAAAAATTGAATGTGATTAAATGTTTTGTTAGAACAAAGCAATTATAATTAGATGTCAGTTGTAATTTTAAATGCATGACAAGATCTATTGCACAATCCATTAAATACAAATATGTATCCATGTTCACCTTGAAACGCACTCACTACACATCTGTGGCATAAATAGCTAATATGAGTTTACGTAGGTGCCAGATATCCAGGTGGTGGCCTGGGAGCTGGAGCTGGGAAGCCAGGCCGGTTGCATAAACTGCTTAGACTAGTCAAATTTAGACGGGTCTAATTTGAATCCAAAAAGTAAGACTGATTAGCCATAATAAAGTGCTAGTTTGTCATACTAGTTCTTAAAACTAGTTCTGAGTTCTTAAGTCTTAAGTTAGTAGCTATGTTTATGCAATTGGTCCTAGATTCTATTTTTTAAGTATTAACATAATTGTGACTAATTATTACAATATCATTACATTAGCTTTACGGGCTGAATTTATATTTACCATGAATAAATCTACTAATCTGGCTTGGATGATGGTAGAGAGGAAGACCTTGTGAAAAAGTTGTTTCGCAATGTTCTTCAAATAATAAAAGTATGTATTAAAAAACATTACTTATGTGAATTAAATAAAAGGCCACATACATTTTCTTAAAAAGAATACACTTTCATGACTATGCTTCTGTAATGTCAAGTGAAAAGTTTTACTTTAAATCACATTTTAATAATATATACAAGTTGTGAAAAGAAGCTGGTCATAGGTCTGTGCAGAGGACTTGTCTGGTTCTTTTGGTCTTTGCTGAGGATCTCTGCCGATGGCTGTCGTGTCGACGAGGCCTTCACAGGGGATCGGCTAGTTGACAGGGTCTCTGTTAACATTCAGGGCTGCATTGTGCTCATGTATAGGTGCAGGTCCAACATCTGATCTGGATACTGACCGGATACAGCTGACTACGGTAACCTCAGGATAAACAGAGAGACTAATATTAGCTTGGATGCCATTCTTGTTACGATGAAACAAGTACATCGGGTGTTATGGGAAATGTTTCTGGTTGACCTATGCAGCCTATCAATCCTTTAACGGATGTGGAAATATAAATTGATAATGTGTTGTGTATGCCAGGTTAAAGAGATTTTAACTGACAGAGTTTGTCTGTCAAGGCTACAGAGTTTGGGTGCTAAATAGGAAAATGATATACCGCCTGCAGTTTATTTTGATATTCTAGGTTTTATCAACTGGCCAGAATTCTTAGATCTCAGTAGACATTGTAAATCTCACTTCACTTGTTGATTTTATTGTAGGGTACGGAGGTTTAGGTGGAGCTGGAGGTGTGGGGGGTCTTGGAGGAGGTGCCGGAAGCCCAGTAGGAACCGGTGGAGGTAAAGTTTCTGTTAAGGATACATACCTATGTATTCAGCATCATCACTTGAGAGTATTTCATTGGTAGGAATGACATTTTCTGTTTGAAACATTTTTCATTTTATTGATTTTAATGAGAAAAACAGAAAAAAAAAACCACCAAACAAATGCAAAGTTTAATGTCCATTAAACAAGAATTTTACTGAAGATTTACATGAAGTGAAGACAATATTGGTGCCATTTCTGTTAGTGAACTTTGATATTTTGTTTTCACTTTTTATATAAATCTTCAGGAAAAATCTTGTTCAATGGACCTTGAACTTTGAATTTGTTGCATATTGTTTTTGGCTCATTTTAATAACAATGGCTCATGGTTGGTGTCAGGTCTCAGGTACCCAGGAGGAGCAGGAACAGGGAAACCTGGTAAATCAGGTAAATTCACTTAATTCCCTGCACGATTTTTGTAAAATTTTTATTCATGTCTCTCACCAACTGAATGAGCATAAATTGCATGTAAAATTTACTGGTTGGTTGCCATCAGATGAATGGATTTTATTTACTTGTCTTTGTTTCAATGTCTTAAAGGCTTTGGCACGGGTGCCTTGGGTGGTCAGGGCTATCAGCCAGGTGAGCCATATATTTCCTCAGTTCTCTCTGGAGAAATGGGCTTATCCACACCTTCTATTGTCCTCTCAGTTTAATTTATGAAGCATTTTGAAAGAGCAGATATCAAGAGACAAAGTTACAGTAGATCTGTTTATCTTGCAGGTGGTGGAGTCCCTGGATATGGGACTGGTGTAGGTCCAGGTGCTGGATATCAACAGCCATATCCAGGTAATGAAGACAAAACTAATGGAAACACTGAGGCAACTTTAAAGGATTAGTTCACTTTTAAATAAACTTTTCCTGATAATATAATTGCCGGAATTCTAATAGAGAAGAAGAAGAGAGCTAGTTCAAGATGAGCATTTCTGGTTAAACTGTATGTGTAAAATGTTATTTTTTTTTAGAAAATGAGTAATGGTTTCACTAGATAAGACCCTTATTTCTCGTCTGGGATTGTGTAGAACAATATGAAGCTGCAGTGAAACTAATTTTGGCCTTCAACTGTTTGGTGCCCATTTAAGTCCACTATATGGAAAAAAAATCCTGGAATGTTTTCATAAAAAACTTTAATTTCTTTTCGACTGAAAAATGAAAGACATGGACATCTTGGATGACATGGGGGTGAGTAAATTATGAGGAAAATTTATTTAAAAGTGGACTTATCCTTTAATGTGCACATCATAACCAACTAAAAAGGATTCGAGAAAGCTTCAGCCATCTTTTAGATATTATTTACATGATGAACAGATTTAAATAGTAAACAAAGCTCAAATGTGCTTGCTCGACACACAATAACTAATGAGGTTTGTTCTAGTGTGTCATACCATTTTTGATGTGCTCTATGTATGTGCGCTTAATTTTTAGATGTGAATAAAAATTTAATAATTAATAATCAATGTGGTTTAGACTAGTGATTAATGAAAAGTTCTGATGTTTTTGTAGGTTATGGTGGCACTGGTGCAGGGGGACCTGGAAGTGCTCCACTTACACCTCAGCAATGTAAGACACACTGCTATTACAGCAAACTCAAATATTTCAAATGCAGCATGATATAATGAAGGCTTGGCCTAGACCTGTACATTATCCATAGTCAATTGCATTGCATTTAAATGTGTGTTGTATGATTACAGCAAAAGCAGCCAAATATGCAGCTCTTCAAGGCTTTCTAGGTGCAGGAGGCTATAGAGGTACGTAAGCAGATATAATGGCACTTCTCTCAATCTTTTTATGGTCCATACTGCAAAAACCGGTCAAAAACAATGACTTAGTTGTATATGTTCATGTTTTACTAAACCCAATGAAATCAAACCATCAAACACTGATTCGGCTTTAAAATCAAAATGAAATCAACATTTACTTATTTTACACATTCCTGGTCTTATTATAAATTACTCTCCATGTTACAAAATGTATGTCTGATCAGGACCGTGCACAGACCTTTTGAGGGGCATGTGATAAAAATGAAAATGAAAAATATAAGCCCTGAAACCCTGTATGTGTGTGTATATATATATATAATATTAGTACAGTCCAAAAGTTTGGAACCACTAAGATTTTTTATGTTTTTAAAAGAAGTTTCGTCTGCTCACCAAGGCTACATTTATTTAATTAAAAATACAGTAAAAACAGTAATATTGTGAAATATTATTACAATTTAAAATAACTGTTTTCTATTTGAATATATTTAATTTATTCCTGTGATGCAAAGCTGAATTTTCAGCATCATTACTCCAGTCTTCAGTGTCACATGATCCTTCAGAATTCATTCTAATATGCTGATCTGCTGCTCAAGAAACATTTAATGTGTACAATTGTACAAAATATTTGTGTACAATATTTTTTTTCAGGATTATTTGATGAATAGAAAGTTGAAAAGAACAGTGTTTATGTGAAATCTAATCTTTTGTAACATTATAAATGTCTTTACTGCCACTTTTGATTGATTTAATGCATCCTTGCTGAATAAAAGTATTCATTTCTTTAATTTCTTTTCAAAAAAATAAAAATTCTTACTGACCCCAAACTTTTGAACGGTAGTGTATAATGCTACAGAAGCTTTGTATTTCAGATAAATGCTGTTCTTTTGAACTTTCTATTCATCAAGGAATCCTGAAAAGAAAAAATTACACAACTGTTTTCAACATTGAAAATAATCATAAATGTTTCTTGAGCAGCAAATCAGCATATTAGAATGATTTCTGAAGGATCATGTGACACTGAACACTGGAGTAATGATGCTGAAAATTCAGCTTTGCATCACAGGAATAAATTACTTTGTCAAATATATTTAAATAGTACACAGTTATTTTAAATTGTAATAATATTTCACAATATTACTGTTTTTACTGTATTTTTAATTAAATAAATGTAGCCTTGGTGAGCAGACAAAACTTCTTTTAAAAACATTAAAAGTCTTAGTGGTTCCAAACTTTTGGACTGTATTATATATATATATATATATATATATATATATATATATATATATATATATAATATATATAATATAATATAATATATATATATATATATATATATATATATATATATATATATATATATATACAGGGTTTCAGGGCTTCTGTAAATTATACAGCATTCATCTGTGAGCCATGCGCTTGAAGATGTTTATGACTTCACTGTGATCCACTGGGATGTCCCTCTCAACACACATACTTTGTGCATGATAAAATATAAAGAAGCACAGTGATCTGATGATTCTGTAATGTTTTTAGTTTGTACATTACTGTAGTAAAACCATGTTTTACTATGTTTATATATGTGAAGATGAGCAGGGAGTACAATACTAGATTAAAAAAATTATCTAGCGAGCAAATACATATTAACATTGTAAACATTAACCATACTGCAGGGGCAGAGCCAGACATTGTAAACATCCGGGGCTTAGCCCAAATCAATATTTGTCCAATGACATTTAAATTTTCATTTAACAGCTTTACTGACGTGAAAGGAGCTTTTGTTGTAGCATTGTTGTTCAGAAAATGTACATTATTTGGCACTGTAATTTGTAAAACTTTGTTGGGTGTACCTCCTCTAGGGGGGTCCGGGGGCATGCTCCCCCTGTAAGAAAATTTTGTACATTTTAAGGTTAAATGCATCAATCTGGTGCACTTTGAGAGCTCAAAAACTTAAAAGCTTAAGCCATACAGTGTGCACATTGAACAAAGAAACAGCATTGACTTGTACCTGGACATAAAAGAGGGCTCAAACATCTTTATAGTTGTGATATAAAGTCTCAGTCTACATTGTTTTTGGATGCCAAATAATTATTAATAAAATAATAATATAATAATGTTTTAATATTATATAATTATTCATGACAGTAATTTCCATATATTGTAACGCATGCAATCTAAAATAAATGACAATTTTATTAGTTACTAACTTTACACAAGTATAGGGAAATTACAACACTTTTGTACTAATTTCTTTTTAAAAGATAAATCCTTGAGATTTTATTTTGATCACCAGCTGATCGCGTGTGAAAATTTTGCTGTTTTATAAAGGCACAAAGCCATATCACGGTTTCGATTTTAGTTCGTTGGTAAAATACAATGTAGAGACCATTTAAGCTTTGTATGTTTTAAATTTTCGGCTTATGATGAAACGGTGGCGGCGGCACAGGGTCATTGGGAAACACTGAATGAATGTTTAACTGACAAATGTGCTAAAGTTGTAATATCAGCTGTTATATCCTATCCAACCGGACCAAACGAGGGTCTCGAGGCCTGCCGCTGCTCTGAGTGAGTGACAGGAGGCGCGTCTGTGTTCAGCTGCGGTGTGCGTGAACGCGCTGTTGGAAAGAAGAGAGAGAAAGCGCTGCCGGTGTATGGATATCTATGACGAATACTGTAGAAAAGCGATATTGAACTGTTTAACATATTTTAATAGAGAAAAAGCCCCCAGCCCCTCCAGCCCCCTTAGCCCACCCCTAGATTAAATGTTAATGAATTAAGTGTATCAGCAGATAGCCATCTCAAATCAAAGAAGAAATTAGAAAAATATTTTACCTAGCGGTCGCTTTGTGTCAAACTCATGCTGTTACGCCGGGTTTTTGACCAGCGAATGTGTGCAAATGTGCAATTTGTCATTAAAACGACGGCGTCACATTAGGCTACGTCATCATTAGGTTATGAGTGCTCAGTTTTACGTTTGGCCAAAATCTCAATTTATAAAATATGTAATACTACTGTACTGTATGCACAGGCAATTTAGGGCTATTTGTAGGCTATTGGCTATGATGACTAACTTAGATGGCAAATGCTCTCTCTCCGCCGCCGGCCTCAAATGTATAAAATATGAAACTTTATAGACGTACTAATGTTTCTTTCGTAAAGACAATGTTGTAGCCAGTTTGAGCGGATCCAAAAAGATTTCGTCACAAGCTCGTTTTAATACTTTTATTAGGCTAAATATATTTGTAAATCACAGACAGACGTAAACGGTGACCAATAGCATTGATTTATTGAAGAAAATAAGTAAAGAAAATAAAACACCTCCAAAAAAGAGCACTTCGGAGTGAAAGGACAAAAATGGCATGTGCTCTGCACAGGTTGAGCTACCTGTGCAAGTGCCTGTGTCTAATATAAATGAGTTGCATACAAGTTTTATATTGACGTCAAGGCTAAATAGAAAGTATACATCCCAAATGTCACTCTATGCACTTATACACTACTTGTGCACTATGCACTCATCCATGTAGTGCATGAACTGTATAAGGTTATTTTGTCATTTAACAACGGAGTCCGATCCTCCCTTCCCCACCACTACGTAATTAAAGCTGTGACAGTTGAGTGCACGAAGTGTCCAACATTCAACACTGTGTTTTTTCCGTTAATTTAGTGCATCATCCGGGTATTTAAAGTGTACTTTTTCTTTTTGGAATTTTCTGTGTGAACGCACTACTCACACTATTTATACTTAAAAACGTCATAGAATAGTGCACAAGTACGCAAATTGGGACGCACCTTATGAGTCAAAATACCATATAGTAGTTTATGGGAACAGTGTTGTAATCATGGTTATTATAGATAACTAAAAATTTCTTGAAATAAAATAATAATAATAATAAAAACCTTAAACTTATTCTCTTATTTATTAAAACTATTCAGTTCATTTTTCTAGTTGCCAAGGCAATATTTCTAATTTTCATTTAACTTGATGAACTAAAGTAACTAAAACTAAAACTGAAATAAAAATTAATATAGACATTTAAAATAATAATAATAATGTCAAAAACACAACTTAATTACCCAAAATTTGAACTAAAAATAAAACAAAAACTGAAAATATAAAATAAATACCAATTATTCATAAAAAATTATAATAGTATCTCAATGATACTAAACTAACACTGGTTGTAGTTTGAATAAGCTATGTAAACATGACACTTTTATCAATATGTTGCTGTATTGAGTGTGTCTTTTCCTGTAGGTGGCGCAGGATGCCAAGGCAAATACTGTGGAAGAAGGAGGAAGTGAGAAACCAGCAGATAGAAGTGACCTCATAAACAAGTGGTGCTACTGCCTGATCTCAAATGCACTTTTTTTTTACAGTTTAAAAGTGCCTCATATAATATGTGAGAGAGATTTGGATTTGCATTTTAAAGGATTTTTCAGCCGTACGATTAGATTTGATGTGAACCTCACAAGGCACTCTTTGCACTGCCTAACTCCCTTAGACATTTCCTTTACAAATTTAACATGATTGCTTTATTTTTTATTTTTTTTATCAGACATTTCAGACATGTTACCATTTAATGCTCCATCTTAAACTGCTGCAGATCCAGCTGTGCATCTCTTCTGGTTCTGCTGCAGTTGCTCACTTACACACTTGTTGAATTTTCAGACACGTCGTCTAGGGACATGTCGCTGCTATTTCAGGATGAACTTACGGTGGGGGAAAGCAGTGTCATTTTCTGGCTATGCATCAAATAGTGAAGGGAGCCTCTTCTCTTTCCAGCTGTATGCATAAGATTTAATGAATGGATATTTTGTCTTTTCCAGCATCTTCAGTTTTTCATAGTATAGTCACACAAAGGAATGGGATCTAGGCATGCAAATTTTAGTCTAGATGAACAAAATGCTTGTCGTTACTGCAGTAGACAGCATCTAAGTACTGAGGATTACAAGCTGTCTTCAAAGATACCTCAGGAACTTGAAGCGGTTTCTTTTCTAGTATCCTGACCCTAGTAAAACATTGTTTTTGTTTGTATGTTTGTTTTAACATAACTCTTATTAAATTAAAATGTTGGGTTCTCAAGAGCATCTAAGCATTTAACCTAACTCATTTTGGGGTTTGTAAGCATTGTGTGTTGTGAATGATGTAGGCTGTCTGTGTTTGTATAAGTGCAACTATTCAAATGTGACCTGAAAGTATGATAAAAGCAATTCATAGTGAATCTTCTCTCATGGTTTACCTTTGTTCTTCACTTTTATGCACTTGTTACTTTTGTGAAAGTCCAACCAGTTCACGTGTTTGTATGAACTTAAATTTTATTCGGGCCTTTTATCCATCATTTACATTTCTAAAAATAAACTGTAAAACCAAAGCATGTTTTTGTTTTTACTCACAATCTACTATGCTATGTTAGCCACATGACCTGGTAGGCTACTGGCGGAAAATCCAAAAAAATAAGATTCAAACAATAAGACTAAACAAATTGAGCTATATAACAATGATTAGTTTTCTGTCAATAAATGTATCCAAACAGTTGTTCCATTGTCTAATAAAACATATATTAAAGAAATTGGAAATCAATGTCATTGATAGGCGATGTATGGACACGGTCCGTGTCCTGGTTAAAATCGCTTATTTCTCTGGATTTAAACATTCTTGGAAACATAAGCGATAATGCAAGTAGGCTACACAAGTCAACAAAATATATAACACTGTTCTAGTGGTTTTTGAATATTTTAATCCAAATGTCTTAAATATTGTGCCTTTAATGTTAGTTAATAAAAAATGCAACTGTTCATTGTTAGTTCATGTTAACCCAGGTCTATTAAAGGTGATAAAGAGGATCTTTTCGTCGACTGAGAAACCAAAGACTGTTATTGAGTTTTTGAAATGAGCGCATGCATAAGAACAACCCCCCTCCTTTCGAGGGAACGCCTCCCAAAACTCGTGCACTAGTATTGGAACACGAGTGTTTACCACCGGCATTCGCTGTGTCGTGTTAGTGGATTCATGATGTCGGACTCACCGCAGGTAACTCATAATCTGCAGTTGTTACTCCTGTCTCCTGACAAAAACTTTGCATGCAGCGCCTGTGGAGTGTGGAAAGTTACTGGAGCGCACAGCCTTTCGTCTCTCACAAGGAACGTCACGGCAGTGATTGACAAGCCAGAGGGCCAATGGGCCAATTGGCTGATGTTTTTAAGGCCCTACCTCGTGCACAGATGATGTATATTAATATTATTACTTTCAGTGCACCTAATAAATAGTCTTTTATCAGTTAGTAAAGACAGTTTCAAGTAATATTGCAAAACTGTATAAAACAAAACATCCTCTTTAGCACCTTTAACTCAGGTCCATTAAATAATAACAGATACAACTTTAACATAAGGTTTACAAGTGTTTTTTCATTTTTAGTGAATGAATGTTAACTAATATAGTTTACAATAAGGTTCTATTTGTTAGTAGTTATTAGTTAAAAGTTTTCCATAATAATTTCAAAATAGCTTATCTGTGTATTATAACAGATATAATTATGTTAGCCAACATTCTTTCGAGAAAAGGAAATTGCTTCTCTGGTTCCACTTCTGAATGTAAGTGGTCCAGAAACAAATATGTGGTGAGCAGTTCCAATGCAAGATCCTTTCACGATTTCTCTCGCATGAATACACTTACAAAAACCCTCTTCATGAAGGAGTGGAATTTAATTGCACGTCTCTGCACGGTCATAAAGTTCCTGAAGGCGATCAGCGGGTGACACTGGTCGGGTAACTATACTCCGGCAGTATGCATTCTTTCTGCAGACCAAAGCAGTAGAAGGTGGGCTAAAGTTAGGAGGAGTGGGAGGGGTTTAAGTCTCTTCAGAGACACTTGGTTGGCAGGAAATAGAACAGTGCAGCATATGTAGATATGAAAGAAAAACTGTTTGAGTCTATTTGCAACTGTTTTTCTCTCACTTCACTCCACCCCTGAAATGTGTGGGGGAGAGTAATACGATTAGTAACACCGCTGCTATGCTCAAGTCTTGTCAGGACCAGTATTGCCGGAGTGGAGGGAATGCAAGGTAAGTCCAGTTGGACTCGTTTACTAGTTTACGTTTTCTCTGAAATGTCAGTTTCTTTTTCTTGTCTTTTCCTTCGATGCTTCAAAATGGACTCATAGCTGTGGTTTGAGTCATATTGGTACATGCCTCAGTGCATTCCTCGTAAAAACAAAAACAGGAACTTTTTTTGTCAACAGTCTACTGCTTTAGGGCTGTCATAAGATAACACGATTCTTAGACTCGTAAATACGAGCTTATACTTTGTTACTGTATCTTCTAGATATGCTGTACATTTTTGGTCTTGTGAGCTGGGTTGACTTGAGACCCAGTCAACAATAGCAGAATTGTGTTTGTGTTTATGTAAAGAGAATTCAGACTTTGTTGGCTTCACTCCAGTTCTGTCCACACCAACTTCTCTTCTGAAAACTGGTTAGAGATGCAGGAGAATTCAAGTCTTGCTGCCTTCACGTGCTCTCGGAATTATCATAAACACGGGTTCATTGGTAAAATGCAAATGAATGCCCTCCCATTTCGAAACTTGAATGTGATGAGCTCGTAATCACGAAGTGGGAATTATCAAATTTCCTATAGCACGTGAAGGCAGTTCATTATAATGATAGCCAAACTTGTACAAAGAGGAATTATAAACAATGATCTAGTTTCTAATTCTAACTGTTAAGTAGTGGATGAAATGTGCAAAGTATCAAAGTAGGTCTATCTATTCTAGACAAAACACATTTGAGTTAAAGCAAGAGTTTCCACATTTAAATAGAATTTGAGCAAATACTTAAAAAAAAAATTTAAACATTAGGTCCTATTACCATTAGTTAATGCATTAACTAACAATAAGCAATGCATTTGTTACAGTAATTAGTCTTTGTTAATATTACTTAATAAAAATACAACTGTTCATTGTTAGTTCATGTTATCTCAGGTCCAGTAAATAACATTAACATAAATGCTTTAGAATTATTTTTCATTGTTAGTTCATGATAACAAATGTAGTTAACTAATGTTAACAAATTAGAGCTTGTTGTAAAGTGTTTCCTTAATTTTTTAAAAATAGGCTGTTGAAGAGACTCAAACTGATGCTCAAACTTAGTAAAGAAACCAGTTTAATTACAATCCACACAAAATGTTAATCAAAAACCATTTATTTATTTGAGATGAGGCACTGAAGCAGTGTTAAAGTTAATGAGATAATTAAGTGACCATTATTGAAGATACCTGACGTTAACAAGCAGGAGAAAATCACAATTTAAAGGTGCCCTAGAATTAAAAATTGAATTTACCTTGGCATAGTCACATAACAAGAGTTCAGTACATGGAAGTGACATACAGTGAGTCTCAAACTCCATTGTTTCCTCCTTCTTATATAAATCTCATTTGTTTAAAAGACCTCCGAAGAACAGGCGAATCTCAACATAACACAGACTGTTACATAACATTCGGGATCATTAATATGCACGCCCCCAATATTTGCATATGCCAGCTCATGTTCAAGGCATTAGACAAGGGCAGGACGTCTGGATGTGCACAGCTGAATCATCAGACTAGGTAAGCAAGCAAGAACAATAGTGAAAAATGGCAGATGGAGCAATAATAACTGACATGATCCATGATAACATGATAATTTTAGTGATATTTTTAAATGGTCTTTCTAAATGTTTCGTTAGCATGTTGCTAATGTACTGTTAAATGTGGTTAAAGTTAGCATTGTTTCTTACTGTATTCACTGAGACAAGACTGATGTTATTTTCATTTTTTAAACACTTGCAGTCTGTATAATTCATAAACAACTTCATTCTTTATAAATCTCTCCAACAGTGTGTAATATTAGCTTTAGCTATGAAGCACTATCAAACTCATTCAAAATCAAATGTAAACATCCAAATAAATACCATATTTACGCGATTAGACATGCTGCATGATGAACACTTTGTAAAGATCCATTTTGAGGATTATATTAGCTGTGTGTGATATTTGTACCTTTTTGGAGTAAAAAAAGGTACAAAAATGTCCCTTTAAAGGTACTGCCCCAGCGACAATCTGTTCTATCCCTAAAGGTACAATTTTAAACCCTTTTTTTTCTGTGTACAGTAAATTACTGTACTTCACACCTCTTCTTTTCTGCTCTCTGTTTGCTATGTTTAAGGCTTCATGGTGTGTGTGTGTGTGTGTGTGTGTGTGTGTGTGTGTGTGTGTGTGTGTGTGTGTGTGTGTGTGTGTGTGTGTGTGTGTGTGTGTGTGTGTGTGTGTGTGTGTGTGCACGAGTGTATTTGTATTTACAATTTTCATGTGTTTCCGTGAGAGGGCTGTATGTTGTTGAATGGAAGGATGGAACAGCAGATAACCACCAGCTGTGGAACACATGACAGGCATCCTGCTCAGATAATGCAAGAGAGGAAAAGCCCCTGGAATTCACTCTAGCATTTTATTCTACTCAGGCCCATTCTGTCAGAGGGGTAGAGTGTAGTTGAATCCAGAGGATGATGAATGACACAGAATGAACGAGAAATAGACCTTTTAATAAAAACAAAGTGCGATAGCATACACATACACATGCATTAATTGACACATTTTTAGACAATTTTGGACCCACATCTGAATAGAAGAACTACAGAAACTTGAGTTAGCCGGTTAGCAGACATACAAACGAGGATGTATACAACATAACATACAAAACTATGCATTTTGAACAATTGCTAGAAAATATAAACATCAATTATTAATCATACTGACAGGTTGAGATTCAGAGGAGAAAGCTGGTCCAAATAATACGGTGGCCGAGAGAGCTCAACGCGCTGCAAATGAGAAAACATCTTGATCAGTTTGACAATACATGCGCTGCAAACTCCACAACACTTACAAATAGTGAAACGCGCTGCAAATAAAGAAAACATCTTCATCAGTTTGACAACACATGCGCTGCAAACTCCACAACACTTACAAATAGTGAAACGCGCTGCAAATAAAGAAAACATCTTCATCAGTTTGACAACACACGCGCTGCAAACTCCACAACACTTACAAAAAGAAAAACGCGCTGCAAATAAAGAAAACATTTTCATCAGTTTGACAACACACGCGCTGCAAACTCCACAACACTTACAAAAAGAAAAACGCGCTGCAAATAAAGAAAACATTTTCATCAGTTTGACAACACACGCGCTGCAAACTCCACATGTTTTCTTTATTTGCAGCGCGTTTCACTATTTGTAAGTGTTGTGGAGTTTGCAGCGCGTGTGTTGTCAAACTGATGAAGATGTTTTCTTTATTTGCAGCGCGTTTCACTATTTGTAAGTGTTGTGGAGTTTGCAGCGCGTGTGTTGTCAAACTGATGAAGATGTTTTCTTTATTTGCAGCGCGTTTCACTATTTGTAAGTGTTGTTGAGTTTGCAGCGCATGTGTTGTCAAACTGATGAAGATGTTTTCTTTATTTGCAGCGCGTTTTTCTTTTTGTAAGTGTTGTGGAGTTTGCAGCGCGTGTGTTGTCAAACTGATGAAGATGTTTTCTTTATTTGCAGCGCGTTTTTCTTTTTGTAAGTGTTGTGGAGTTTGCAGCGCATGTGTTGTCAAACTGATGAAGATGTTTTCTTTATTTGCAGCGCGTTTCACTATTTGTAAGTGTTGTTGAGTTTGCAGCGCGTGTGTTGTCAAACTGATGAAGATGTTTTCTTTATTTGCAGCGCGTTTCACTATTTGTAAGTGTTGTTGAGTTTGCAGCGCGTGTGTTGTCAAACTGATGAAGATGTTTTCTTTATTTGCAGCGCGTTTCACTATTTGTAAGTGTTGTTGAGTTTGCAGCGCGTGTGTTGTCAAACTGATGAAGATGTTTTCTTTATTTGCAGCGCGTTGAGCTCTCTCGGCCACCGTAAAATAACCTGGGCATTGATCCATCTTTTAAGACCAAGAGTTTTGTGAATCCTGTGTTGAACTCCCCAAGGTTTGAGAAGCAGTCATCGGTAAAATGATGGCAACACAACAAAAGATTGGCATTGTTGGGTCAAGTTGTTTGTCGGCAGACAATGTGGAACATAGGCGAGCAATATGCTAATGTGTTACCCAGTGATGTGTGGCCGTCACGGAAGTGAGACCGGAATTCCTGATGAATTGTTTAGGCTGTTCAGAGTCAGTTTTTTTTGAGAGACAATAACTTTATTTATCGTGCACTTTCGGCTTCGCAACTTTACAGATCGTTTACATTCACAGACAGCTACATTACATACTGCATGAAAAGTAATATCCATCCATCCATCCATCCATCCATCCATCCATCCATCCATCCATCCATCCATCGTCTGCCCTGCAAAATGAAGTTCCAGTATTACAGTAGCTGCTTTATTTGCATACCAAAAGAAACTTTAACTAATGGTTCCTTCAATAATGTTTAATTACCCACCATATTCCTACTTAAAATGAACATCTGCACTGGACAAAATATTTAGCACTGCCTTTTATGCTTAACTTGAACAAGAAAATAATAATTCATCCTAAAATATGAAATAAATGTCATAGAAAGCATTCAATTTAACTGTTTGTGTTTCTTGAAAAATATTGCTTCAATTAATGTTTTGTGAGATAGGACCTTATAATTCCTAGCAAAAATAATTTTTTAGAATTAGAAGGTTCTTTCTGCATTTGACCTATTCCAAAAAAACCCATTTAAAAATTTGAGAGGATTTTGATATTATATATCAACAATATGAAACAGAGAAACAAGACAGAGAAACTAAACATGACAGTAACACGTTCACACCAAGAACAATGAAGATAAGTATATTAAGATAACTATGAAGATAAGTATATTAATGTTATATTAGGCATGATATCATTCTGTTTATTATAAGCATGCTGCAATTCTGTCATCTGCCGCTTTAAATGCCTGAGCAGGATGCTTAAAAGAGTCTGATTGGCTGTAAATGCTTTTATCATTCATCAGCTGAAAATATCATTCTGAAAGTGATTCCAAAAATGTCTTCTGTGCTGTTATCATTGTAGTTGTGGAAGTGTGGACTTTGGTGTTCTTTTACCAAAATCATCCTTTACTCTAATTGTAGTTAACCCTAGAATGCATGAACCAAAAAACTACATGAATGCATAAAGAGGCTCAAAATGACCATGTGGAAATTATCCTTTCAGACGGAGTGTCATGTCTTGTTTTGGTGTTATGATTCATGTTTAATTTTTTTATTTTGATGTTAATGCTTCATGTTTCATTGGTATGTTTCCTGGGCTGCGTTCAGCCCCGATAAAACGTTGCAAAATGTTTTTTAAACGGAAACGCTGGTGCGTTGAACAACCTGTTCTGATGATGCAAGAGTTGCAAATATGGCAGCTGAGAAGGCCATTCTTTGTGTTCTTTTTGAAGAATTTTCTGAGCCTGATTAAATCAGTATAAATACGTGTTTAATACTACAAAATACGCTCAATGTTACAGTCACTGTCCTTGCCGTCCAGAATAAAAGAGAACATCCCAATCGAGTGAAGGGATTTGTGGAAACTTCTAATTATTGTGATACAACATTTGCCTTGCATTTCAGCATGAAAAGACAACCATTTCAGGTGAAGGATAATCCACTTCTTACCTCCGAGACTGTGTTGATCTATATTATTTTTATTGTGAGTATTAGGCTTATCATTATTGCTGATCACTGTTGTTGTGCTATGATATTGTAATATTTACCATTATATAATCAGAGGAGTATAGAAAAGTTTATTAAAGTGTCACTTCACAATATAATAGCAAAATATATAAGTATAGTATTTTTATGTTACATTAATACCCACACTCAAAAAAATAACTGTTTGAACGAACATAAAAAAAAATCATGGAAAGGATTTCCACATGATTAAGTTGCTTTATTTCAGCATTTTGCAATTCTGTTATTCCAATTTAATGTACTTACGTTGGGTCAACTTAATTTATTAAGGTTGATTCAACTTATTTACTATGGTTGGGCACAGCTTCATTTAATAGTGTCAGCACAACTAATTTGCAATGTTTTGGAAAATAAATAAAAAGCAATAAATAAATAGTTTTCATATACATTGATTTTTACAATTAATTCTTCTTGTTTCATTTTGTGATTTACATAACTTTTGTGATGTTCTATGTTAGGAATCTAGATGTGATACTGGATTCATCCTAAATTGCCTTAACCAAAAACATTGTAAAGCCTAAATTGATCAGAAGTCCATTGGTGGCTATGGTTTTACAATCAAAATAGGCTTACAATGCTTTTGGGAAATGCAACACAGAGCATTACCACTGTAATTTGCTTTCTTTTTAAAGTAATTTGAAAGTTTGTTAGCAGGTCCTCAACCCAAGCACAAGTGCAACACTTCACCACAGTGGTAACCCTAAAACTATTAATTATTACTTTTTAACTTTTAAATACCAACATAATAGAACAGTAAACATTAAAAAGTCTTTCAGTTTTCTCATCTTTCTAAAAACTGCTTAAAATAACACTTTATTTCAACATTTTCACTCCTAGTTCAGCCCTTTGCAAAGCATGATGGGAAGTGAAAATCCTGTTTGATTGAGTCCTGGTTAGGTTTACTTGATTGAAACATGTTATTTCAATATGAAAACATCAAGATAAGCCAAAGAGTAATCGTTTCAAGTCAATTTAACATGAATCAATCACATTTAAACCAGAAACCTGATACAATGGTGTTGAATCAAAATAAATTGTTTAAATAAACTGAACAGCATCAAAAAATCTTTTTTTTTTTTTGAGTGCATTGTGCAAGCCGTACCTTTAATACTGTGTTTTATATACATCTTGCCGCTGATTGGGCTGACATTTCTGACACACCCACCAAACAAGAGAAAATGTATCTCAAACCCATTGTACACCGTTGCACACCATTTCCAGGAAACATGTTGTTCAACCCGGAAAATGCAGCAAAACGTTGCGCGCCGGTTTGAGCTTGAACGTGCCCCTGGTTAACCATGTGCTCCCATGTCATGTGCTTCCCTTGTTCATGTGTCTTGTTCTGATTGGTTCCCTAGTCTGTGTCACGTTCTCACTGGTTCATTGTTCATCATTCACAGGTGTGTCTTGTTTGTCATTAGTCTCTTTGTATAAATAGCCCTCATGTTTCATTGTTATTTTGTCTAGCTTTGTTCTCTGTATGTTACTGTTGGTGAATGGTCGTGGTCGTGGTCGTGGTCGTGGTCGTGGTCGTGGTCGTGGTCGTGGTCGTGGTCGTGGTCAAGTCAAGTCAAGTCAAGTCAAGTCAAGTCAAGTCAAGTCAAGTCAAGTCAAGTCAAGTCCACATTATGGATTAAATAATCTACACGTTGGTTCTCAGCGCTCACCTTCAGTGGAATTACTTACCCAGAGACCGAACATTTCACATAAGATTTGCACCAGTGTTGCCAATTTAGGGATTTTGTCACTAGATTTAGTGACTTCCCCACCCCTTTTGAGACTTTTTTTTTTTCAAAAGTTTAGGGACAAATCTAGCAACTTTTTGGACAAACCTTATTTAGATTCTTATTTTGCCCCCTTATCTCTATTTATATTTATATAGATCAATGAATTTGCCATTTAGCTACCAGTTTTAGCTACTTTCAATTGAAAGCAGTTGGCAACACTGATTTTCACCTTTTTTAAGCGTAACTTTTGTGCTTCCTTTGTTTGGGCCTTCAGCTGTTCTTTGGCCTTTCTCTGCTGATCTACTGCATCTGAAATTGCATACTGTCTGAGTGGGTTCTACATTTGATGAAGAACTTCATGACTGCTAAAAAAATATGCATGTGTATAGTGTATATATAAGTATTATCAAGCGTGAATGTGTGTAGTATGAATGCAATCTGAATGTACTACATCCATTGCCATGTTACCATTGTCATGTGAGCTATAGAGTGAGTTGTGTTGTTTCCCTGCCACTGACAATTCCTCTCCAGTGGCCTCATAGTAAGGTGTCCATTGGATGTAAACTTCAGTATCTTGGCAGAAATAGTAGGTCATCTGGGTACTTTTTTTGCCTACTCTTTTATGAATACTTTAAATTCAGACGTACTTCTCATTTCACATACTGCTTTTCACCTACTACATAGGGAGATATGCGTATTCAGACACAGTGATGGTGTCTGAGGCAAATTCTTGGCCCAGAGCAAAAAAAGTCACATTTTTAAGTATTCAATAAAGTTTCAAGAAAATAAATATTGACAAAAATGTATCCTGTGTTGGGTCAAAAATTCCATAGAAAATGAATTCAGGTTATTTGCCCCCCTTAATGCATTCTTGGGGTAGTGATACAGAGGGTCAGAAAATTTTTTTTTTTGAGAATTCATGGAATATCAAATAAATGTTTTCCTTGATATTTTAAAAATCACAGCTTGCCGGGTCAATTTGACCCCCTTCATGCATTCTAGGGTTGAGAGCAGTTCTGATACATGACATAGTATTTATATACAATTATAAATTATATATAATTTTTCCTTTTTCTCTCTTTTTTTCTCTCTTTTTGTTAGGTGTTGTGAATGCAATTCTGTCCTTTCGCATGGGTACTATGAAAGAGATGGACTGTTCTTCTGTAAGAAAGATTACTGGTCACGATTCAGAGAGCAGTGCCACAGCTGCTCAGAGTCTATCACCACCGGTCCCATTATGGTAAGAAGTTAGAACATAACATTGATGATAATATTCATAAACATTAGACATTTTTGATTAGAGGTGGAACTAATTGTTAAGGTGCAATGTGTAAAAAACATTAGGAGGGTCTATTGACAAAAATGCAAAAATGGTGTATAGACCTTACATAATGAACCGTTATGTTTTTTATTACCTTGGAATGAGCCATTTCTGTCTACATATACCGCGGGTCCCCTTACATGTTAAGTCGCCATTTTTCGACGGCATGTTTCTACAGTGCAGGCTCTGTTTTTAGAGGCAGCTTGCATCGTCACTAAATTGAATATGCACAAAGTAGTAGTAGTGGAAGTCGTCTTGTTTATTAAAAGCAGAGACCGTTCTTTGTTAGAAGTAAGAAGAAACCTCATTGCTTGACTGGCTACTCTTTGCTTTCTCAGACGACGACTTATAGCCCTATTCGCACAGGATTGGTATTATCTGGGGACCTCATGTGGTTTAGAAATGACCCTCCCCCCACATCTGAATTTTGTGTGGGCGCATTTGCACAGGATAAGCGAAGCCTGTGATTTTACTCGAATTTACTGACTTATCTCCTGGATGTGCAATATTTTGGATAGGCTAGGGAGTTTTTATTTTACGAATTACAGACATGGCCGATTCGCACGGGATTAAGATCAAAGACAACCTCCGCAATTATTACAAATGACTAGAGGTCACCAGGTAATACTAATCCCGTGCGAATAGGGCTTTTGTCTCGTGTCGGCCAGACAGCCACTGTAGCTTCTCTATGTGCTTCGAAAGGGAGGGGTGAGCGCCATTGGTTTCGGTTCGCAACCTCAACGCTAAATGCCACTAAAATTTACACATTGCACCTTTAAAGGGGAAACTGCTTGTTATAGTAATACATTAAATAGTATTTTCTTGTAAAACAATTTCCAATATTTACAACTACAAAAAAATCTTTTTTTTTAGAGTGTAGTTTATTAGCTTTATTTATTTTAATTATGTATTTATTTATTGCTTGGCTGATATTGTATATTTGTGCATACTCATTCCCTCTATTTTTACATTTTGATTACCTTTGTTGTCTTCTAATGCTCAACTAAAGTTAATCTTCAAAAACATTAATCATTTAAAAACACTATTAAACAATTTTATAAATTTCAATTTAATATGCATTTTATACTTTACATGAAATTGTTACACGTTTGGTTTATTTGTTCTTGTTTAAAGTTTGTTTTTCATTAGTCACATGTCTTCCTTTAAGCTTTTCCTGCCACTCTTTAGTTGTCAAGAGCTGTGTCCGAAACCGCTCACTCGTTCACTCATTCACTATTCCCTATATAGTGTATGGCATTTGAGTGCACTATATCTGCATGGAGTGAACGAAATGAAGTGAGTGAATTCGGACACTGACGTATACACTGTGCGTCGGAGAGCTGGAGCTGTCGCAGAAACGGCTCGACGCGATAAAACAATTTTATCCTACATGTTACTTACATTATAAAATAATGTTAATAACAATAACAATCATAATGACTTTATTTTGTAATCATACATGCCTCCGTGCCAGCTTTGTAGTTTAATTGATTGTATAATTGGTTTGTCATGCTTAATATGGGTTCATAATCATTAAATACTATAAAATACTGTAAACAAAAAATAAACACATTAACAAGTGTACATTATTTCATGCATTTATTCTTTTTAATAAAGTTTTTTTTAGTTTGTTATAAACTCTCATGCTCACAGATGAGGTGGTGTTTGAGCGCCCTCAGGCGACCGTTATGATTTGAATACGCTACTGATGATTAACGACAGTCCTCTCCGCATTGGATTTTGGGAAATAGTGCTTCAGCGAGTGTACATCGAATGTACAATCGAAATCAGAGAGAATTGTGGGTAAAAAGTAGTGAACGAATGTAGGGAATTAAGTCACTCACTTAGAATTCGGACACCACTACAAAATGGCCGACACCCGATATAGTGGACTATATAGTGGATAGGGAGCGGTTTCGGACACAGCTATAGTTACAGATTGATTTGATTTTCAGTTCAGGTGTGTCTTGTTAATTATCTTGTTAAGCTCCCTTTGAGGGTATGCACGTGACGTCACCATCGACCGTTACGACTGCGGTCACGCCCACTGAGTGGCAAAAGACTGATCGGCAGCATTGGTTTTCAGCGTGAATGTCGTGAAAAACACACAAAACACATTCAAAACGGGAAAGAGCTTTGTGATTGACTGTATACAAATAGCTTTGACACAAACCCTGAGGTATATATTTAAAGACCGCCGTAAGCTACAGAAAAAAGAAGCAAATGGATCACTGTATTTAAACAACTTGACTCCAGCAGATAAACATGGATTTGCAGTTATCATTTTGTGTCAAATTGTTGGATTTTGAGGTAAAATCATACCGTCTATATTGTATTGTTATATTATGTTGACAACTCATCAATTAAATATTTTCCATTTTATATTCTGCATAATTGGGTGTTTTTAAATACAAAAACTATACTATAAAACTAAATATGTTTTAAGGCTGGGCAATATGATGAACATTGATATAAGTGATTACGCGGATTTAAACCTACTTATATTGTAGTTATATGAAATATTCACAGGCAGATTTGCTTTATGTATTTCCCCGGCGTCAAATCAGGCACATATAAATGTCAGGAAACACGACTCCTGGCTGCATGTCAACATCCATGGATTAGGTTTATTTGACAAGTTGTAAGGAACACATTCAATTCCAACCTTTAGAGTAATTCATTAGTTTTACTCGCGTTTTTGCAGTTTCCTCTATTAAATCCAGTCACGCAGCAGCTTCTTTTGCCACTCATTCCAGCTGAGGGAGCGCGCTTTCGGCGGGAAAGTGACGTCGATGCATACCCTGTGTTCTCCCTCAGTCTCTGTTGGTTCTCGTTTGTAAGTAATGAGGTTTTCTCCTATGTTTCTCCTGGTATTTGTCATTAAAGTCTGCCTTTCAGTATTCTTCCTCGTCGTGAGAGTTCCTTACCACCATTATGTAACAATGTTGTGATGCATAAATTGACTTATGATTGATCTAAATGATTGATCTTAGTTTTTAGTGCTTTATTTTGATTTATTTATTTATTTTTGTTATTGTTAAAATAATACAGAATTTTACTATTGGCCATTATATGAAAATAATTATCAGCTACTACAGATAAAGCCTAGAAAGTAGAATCACTGTGTTCGAGTGCCATTTAGCATTTACACTAACAAGACATCTGTAAACAATCTGTTCTCCTGAAAGCAATGGAATTTATGACATCATTCAAATCTGTCATTTAATCTTTTTGAGAAGATACCGACTGCACTGGACGTGAACTCAGTGGATTCTTTAATACATTTACATAGATTACATAATCAAACAACAATTCACTCACTAAATGGTGACAGTAATTTGATCACTTTTATTAGCTAGAAGATTAGCTTAAAAGTTTTTGTGTTTTGTCACTGTTTCCTGCTTTGACCTTCCTGCGACCCCTCCCACTCACAATCTCGCTTCCTTTCATTGTGCTGCTTCACTTCTGTAGAATGATGTAATCCGCCCTGTCCCATCCACCCTGTTACACCTCCCTCACAGTTTCAGCTGAATTAAAAAGTACTAGAACATAATAGACTGATTTTGCCTCTTCCTTCCATCTCTGCAGGTGGCTGGGAAGCATAAATACCATCCCGAGTGCTTTCTCTGTGAAAGCTGTGGCATGTTCATTGGAGATGGCGATTCTTTCACTCTAGTGGATTATACCAATTTATACTGGTTGGTTTTTGTCAAATCATTTTATTACTCATTGATCTTGTAGGGATTTGTTTTAATGGAAAAGTTCCTCCATTTGGTCTGATCTATGTCTCTTTTCTTCTTAGTGGACAATGTCATTACCAGAAGGTTTCAACACAGAATTTGGCAGCAAAAAGTTCACAGCTTCCTCATACAGTGACGTCAATGTCATTTCCTCCCTCTGCAGAAAGCAGGCAAGGTTTATCTTTCAATGTGGGGCAGAATGATACAGGCCATTTGATCACCGTGTCTCAGTGAGTCATTATTTTAGACAGCCACTAAACACATTTTTATTCAATTCATATTTTCCTTCTAAAAAAAAATCCCTTGTGCAACAGACTGGACTTGCATAACCTGAGTCCTGAAGTTAAGCCCTTGATCCATGTTGGAGACAGGATTCTTGAGATCAATGGAATCTCTGTCCAGAACATTCCACTCACTGAGGTCAGTCCAGTGACTGAGATAAGAAACAATACAGATAATCTGCATGACGCATCTCATTTCACCATTATTATTTTTATCTCTTCATTTTTAACAGATAGATCTGGTGATTCACGATACAGAGCACTGGCTACAAATCACGACTGAACATGACCCTAAAGACCTCACAAAACAGGAGGACCTATCTGGCCTGCTGGGAGAAGAACTGGACCAGCCTGGAAAACTAGGTTTCTTTCCTCTTCCTGGCAGCAGACGACTAAGCCCTCGATCCAACAATATTCTGTACGAATTATCGTTCTATGAGATTTTATTACATGTAATACTAAACTATGCAATTTTTTTCTTGCTTTCAAGTAAAAATATTTAAACATCTAAGCAAGATACATTTTTTGAGAAGCAAAATGAGGCTGTTTTTCAGAGAATGCATCCTTAAATAATTGTTTTTGTCCCCCAGTAATCATTTACACTTTTTAAAAATACTTAGAACAAGAAAATTGTTTGGTTATAAATAAAAGCCTAAATGTAACTGTTCATCATATAAAGTAACTATATCTCTTCACAAGACTTGGATTAAAGGGATAGTTCACCCAAAAATGAAAATTTGATGTTTATCTGCTTACCCCCAGCGCATCCAAGATGTAGGTGACTTTGTTTCTTCAGTAGAACACAAATGATGATTTTTAACTCCAACCGTTGCCGTCTGTCTGTCAAATAATGCTAGTGGATGGGAACTTCTACTATAAAAGTAAATAAAACTTGCATAGACAAGTCCAAATTAAACCCTGCGGCTCGTGACGACACATTGATGTTGATAAACCGAACAGTATTTATATCATTACTTCAATGAGAGCGAGACATCACTGCCGCTGTCAGAGCGCGATCAGACCTCACTAAGCGAATGCTGAACGCAGTTGGACAGAGTGGTGTTTTAGAGTTAAAAAATTATATAAATACTGTTCGGTTTCTCACACAAACCGATCGATTCGTGCCTTAGGACATCAATGTGTCGTCACGAGCCGCAGGGTTTAATTTGGGGTTTAAAATGTTTTGTGAATACGGCCCCTGATATACAGGTTTGTTCTAGAGATAGTTAAATGCTTTACATTTCCCATAAGAAAATTCCCTTTGAAGATAAAATACCTGTTAAGTATCCAAATATTTTTTGTTAATATTAAAAAGTACTAAATGTTTTTTTTTTAAAAAAGGTCATATTTCTGTCAGGCACTTACTATCATTATTAATTTTTTTGTCTGCCTCTGCAGGCGCAGCTGCAGCATTGATAAAGGTCCATGCTCGCAACGTCACGCTGCACTTCTTTCCCATAGAAGAGACATTAATCGATCAGAGTCTCTGCGTTTTGACACTATGGACAAAACACAACGTATCTTCCGACCCTCCGACCTAATATATGGTGAAGTTTTGGGAAAAGGTTGTTTTGGACAAGCCATAAAGGTAAAGCAATGAGTCTGGCTGGGCTGACAGTGAAATACATTTGAGATCACATAGATCACTAAAATACAAAAAAACTGCTCCCTTTGGGTTGTCAGGTGACGCATATGGAAACAGGTGAGGTCATGGTGATTAAGGAACTACTTCAATTCGATGAAGAGACTCAGAAGACATTCTTGAAAGAGGTTTGTTACAGTTTTTACTTTATCATACTCCTAAGCAGCAAATGGATTGTTCACTAATAAACACTTGCTTGGCTCCAGGTCAAAGTAATGAGATGCCTGGAACATCCTAATGTCTTAAAGTTCATCGGCATTCTGTACAAAGACAAACGGCTGAACCTGATCTCTGAATATGTGCAAGGAGGAACGCTGAGGGACACCATCCAGAAGATGGTTTGAACATGTTTTTTCTTTACTGGATATGCTTTCATTGCATGAAGTCCATATATTTACTTGGCAAAAAAGCATTTTCCTGTGGTTCTGAGTGAGTAAACTCATTTTATGTGTCATAATTTAGGACTGGGATCACCCTTGGAAGCTTAGAGTGAGCTACGCCAAGGACATTGCTGCTGGAATGGTATGTAATGAAGAGCGATGAGTGTTTGCAGAATAGTAGAGATCAAATATGAAGAAAACTTTGAGTTTTAAACATGCATTACTATCCAACAATGCATGAAAATATTTCCATGGGATTACTCCTATCTTGTGCCTCATTCCTTAATGTCTTGACGTGGAAGACGAATCTGAAGCTAAAGTTAAGTTAGCATCCAAATATCAAAGCTGTTTTGAATGGAAGCTTGTTTCTGCCACCGAATAAAAAATAAAAAAGGTATAATTGTGACTTTATCTTGCAATTCTAACTTTTTTTTTTTTCTCGCAGTTGTTATAAAGTCAGAATTGCATGATATAAACTTGTAATTCTGATTTTTTGTTGTTGTGCGTTTTTCAGTTCTGACTTTATAATACAAAAAATCTGAGAAAAAAAAGTTAGAATTGCAAGATAATTCGCAATATATCTGACTTTTCGCAATTGTTTATAACTCACGATTCTAACATAACTCACAATTCTGACTTTATTTCTCACAATTGTGAGTTTATATCTTACAATTTATTTAAGGGCCAGACCAAGCTTCCATATTTTGCCATATATTACAGTTTATGCATTAATTTATTCTCTCTGTCCAATATAGGCTTACCTACATTCAATGAATGTCATCCATCGGGATCTAAACTCACACAACTGCTTTGTTCGAGAGGTCAGAATACATGTCAATACTCATAAACATAGAGAATGTCTACAAATGAAACTGAATTGTGTGACAGTACAGGTTTTCCTCACAGAACCAAACTGTGGTAGTTGCCGACTTTGGTTTGGCTCAGCTTGTAAAGGAAGAAAAGACCTCCTCTCCTGGACAAATGTCCAAATTGAACAAGCTGGGTCGTAAAAAGCGGTATACGGTGGTGGGGAATCCCTACTGGATGGCACCAGAAATGATCAACGGTGAGCCATATGAATCAACTATCAAAGTTAATAAGACTGACAGGGTAGAATTATTCCATTTAACTGTGGCTTTTTTGTACATACTATTTCTCACTTGCAGGAAAAGTCTACGATGAACGCGTTGACATTTTCTCATTTGGGATTGTGCTTTGTGAGGTAGACTTATATATTTCCATACATTTAGCCATAATTTTTATTGAACTTTAACTGAAGATATGTATACTCCCCATAACAGATTATTGGAAGAGTATATGCCGATCCAGATTACCTCCCTCGTACGCAGGACTTTGGATTGAATGTGAATGAATTCCTGGAGCGCTTCTGGTATAAAGAATGTCCTGCAGCTTTCTTTCCCATCGCGGTTCTGTGTTGTGCCTTGGAGGCTGAAAAACGGTGATTGTCATTTACTAATCTACATAACCTTACCACAAACTAAATTTTATTTGCTGAAACATGGCATTTTCTTCATATTCGTTTCTATAGTCCCATTTTTGCCAAATTAGAGGATTGGCTGGAGAACCTGCATATGCATCTGAGGATCAGACTTCCTCTAATGTCGGAACTGGATAAGATCCACCAAGAATTTTGGGAGAACCACAGCCAGCCAAAACAAAATGGGATTTCTTCAAAACAGATGGAGAACTCTGCATTAGGCAGAAGCTGAGACTTGGCACACCTATGTAGCAGACAACAGTATTTTCATGTACTGATCTTCAAATTCTCAAACTGTTATTTACAGTGACCCCACTTAAATATGTATGTATGCCATTACATGCTTCTCTCATTGAATTCACTTTTCTGAGCCAGTTTTTGCAATGACTTTTACTATTTTTGTCTTAATTTTGAAGAGAATTTCTATTGTTTCATCATTTAAAACTTATTTTTGTGAAATGTTTTGCTTGAAAAGTATGTTTGTGGTATAATAATTCATTACAATTGATGTCATTTGATTTTTTTTTATTAATGTAAAGCAAAGACATTTGTCCATTTTAAGTCTCCAAATGCATTTTGGGGTCACTGTATGTTTTACAAGCTATTGTTTATACAGTCTGGTGCAACAGTTTAATCTCAGACAAAAAAAGGTGCTCTAGATTCTTCTTGAGAAAACAGTATTATAAATGTAAGCTAAAAAAGACTATAAAATTAGCATAAGAACAGTTAGTGAATCTGTTGTTTACTTTAATTGTCTTTTTCTTTGTTTCTAAGTAAGATTGGACGTATTTTATTTTTACATTTATGTGGCTATAGGCCTATGTCTAATTGTGTTACACGTGTCAGAAAATGAAACTCCATCTGAATGAACGAATGTCATGTTTTCATTTGATTTCATTTGAGCCGGCGGTTTAACGGTCATTGAAACGGATCCTCCTTTACAAGTAGGAAATCATTCAATTTTTTCATGAATTTAATATTATTTTACACATTTACCACTGTATGTTGGACGTTTTACGTTATGTTCTTTTGAACTGTAATTTGTAACGTTTTGAATGAGTTGGTTGACGGAATCCTTACGAAAATTAAATATTGTTTTGCAATCTGCCAAAAAAAAAAAAAAAAAAAAACATGTTTACTACACTTTTACTATAATAAAACCATGGTTAATTTTTGTAAGCGAGTTTATCGCGAGTTCATTCATTGTTTAGGCGAAAACTAGCATTTAGGGTAACTACAACGGGGCTAAAGCGGGCTAAAGGCGCCTTTGCTTTTATTTTCCTCTAAACCACTAACGTTAGATGGCACAAAAACTTGCCGCAGTTCTTTCCTAGACATCCATTTTTCAAAATGTACGTGCAAATTTGTCTGATCCTTGACGCGATCTCGGGCAGCAACTCAAAGTTGATTCTGAGGTAGTTTGATCTAATATGTTTTAAAAATGTTGTTGATTAAGTAGCAAATAAGAATCCATTAAATTAATGTTTGTATTTTCAGACAAAGGTCTTCTTAATGATTTTCAGCTTTGTCCAAGGTAATTCAAGCAACAGTTTTTCAATAACGGAAGAATGTAAAAGTATGGTATTCGGGGTAAAAAGCGCCCCTGCTGTTGGGGCAAAAGGCAAAATAATTAACATGATAATGAATAGCTGGCTGACTTTTCCATTTCTTGACATGACATGGTTAGATTCCCATAGCAAATATCAAATTGGGTATCTTTATTTGAGATAATACCCATATTTGTAATGAAACAATCATATTTTAAAATATATTAGGCTAATCATATCATAATAAAATATCATTTATTGTTACTATTAGGCTATTATGGAATCTCCTTCAATGCTTTCAGAATCTTTACTAAATAAAATAATTTTGTTTCTGTATTTTTAAAATCTATTTTTATATTTTATATATATATATCACATAGGCCTATTTAATGACAGTATATTTAATGAACAAAAATGAATCATTTATCAAAATAAACAGAAGATACTTTGCTAAAGTTATTCTTTTGAACAAGTATTAACCTAGTCATTATTAAAAACATTATTTTAGCTAAAGTATTTGTATCAATACTGTGATACCTCATGCTGGGGGGTCTTTTACCCCATGTGTACCCCATTTATAAGATTTTTAAACAAAATTAACCACAACACAAAATATGATGCTCCATCAATGTCCTATACAAACATATATATTTTTCCTGCAATCATATACTCTGAGAGTAGTGAAAAGCACAATTTTTCTTAAGATGTGCCTTTAGCCCCGTTGTACCCTATATCTAAGCACAGTAAGTAGCCTGCTTATTAGCTAATACCCATTATTATGCTTAATTCATTATTATGTTCTTCCCGCTTTTTTAAGTGAATAAACTTTCCTTATGTAATAACAGTTATGTCGATTTAGTCGGTGAGACTATGGATATCTAAACGAACAAATATTTGGATATCAGGTTGATAAATTCATGACCTTAACTTAAGGAATTACTATATTTAAAAAACTATTTATGGGTCTCAGAGAGCTAATATAAAAGCTACAGTAAAACATGAAGTTTCTTTGATGCATATACACTGTATCTACTGTTTTTTGATTAAGTCAGAAGATTAGTAATGAACTTGAAGGGAAAAAAAAAGGTAAATTGCAATCACGGCATAATTTAAAACATATCACCACAAGCATAAAAAAACAGTAATGTGTAACAGCGTCTATTAAAAATCCACAGTGTCTATTAAACGTCCAGATGGTTTACAGATTGAGGACATCGACCTTCAAGGTAACAATAAATCTGTCAATTTGTTATGTTTGTGATTAAAATACATTTTCTTTAATCTTAGGAGCAAATTGCTGTTGTTCTAAGGCCAATTCACACCACCGTGTTTGTTGGTGTTTGTCTGTGCGGTGTGAATTGGCCTCTAGAGAATAAATACTGTATGCCATACAGCTAGTGTTGTCAAGGAAATTATTATTATTATTGTTTGATATTAATTATTATTGTTATTTGTCTATTTCCCATGCCACATCATCTTATCATGAATATCTGCCTTAGTAGAGGAGGTAGGTCCTATTTTGCAATGCAAATAGCTTTGAAAAGATTTAGGAACATGTACAAATTCAGTTCACATAAGCTGTCAATCATCACATTCAATCGATCTGCCTTGCTGATAGTTTTCCTTACTGCTGGATGACTCTGGAATGGAGAGTCTCCCCAGGGATCCTGACACTTCTCTTCTTGACTCCACTCAAGCAGAGGACAAAGATAAATGTATCCTTTCATCTGACACATTCTGCTTATCCCCATCTCTGCTTGAACAAAAGACTCTTCCCGTTGATGAAAAATCACCTAAGAGTCCCAAGAATCCACGGGGCCGCTTTGACCCATATGACTCCTCGGAGGTATTGTAACACACAAAGTGTGATGAAGTCTCTCATTTTATAAAAAATACAGTAAAACACAGTAATATTGTGAAATATTATTACACTTTAAAAAGATGGATGATGTGACATACATTTTCCGTTGTCCCTCCTAGGAATATGTTGGCGTTGTGACACTGCCAATCCAAGTCCGGCAGAAAGCAGTGAAAAAAGGATTTGTGTTCAATCTCATGGTTGTTGGTAAGAAACACACACAAAACTATTTTTGAAAGAAGTCTTTGTGTTTGTTCACCAAGGCTGCATTTATTTGATCAAAAATACAGTAAAAACAGTAATATTGTGAGGTATTATTACAATTTTTTAAAAAAAACTCTTTTTTTACTTTAATATATATTTATTTTTGTGATCAAAACTGAATTTTCAGCATCATTACTCCAAGTCTTCAGTGTCACATGATCCTTCAGAAATCATTCTAATATGATGACTTGCTGTTCACGAAACATTTCTTATTATTACCAATGTTTAAACAGTTGTGATACATTTTCAGGTTTATTTAGAAAGTTCAAAAGTGCATTTAATGCATCCTTGCTTAAAGGGTTAGTTTACCCAAAAATGAAAATTATCCCATGATTTACTCACCCTCAAGCCATCCTTGCTGTATATGATGATCTTCAGAGATATATTTAAAAATATCTTTGCTCCTCCAAGCTTTATAATGGTTATGAATGGGGGGCCACATTTTGTCACAAAAAAATGCATCCATTCATAATAAAAGTAATCCACACAGCTCCAGGGGGTTAATAAAGGCCTTTTAAAGCCAAGTGATGCATTTTTGTAAGAAAAATATCCATATTTGAAACCTTATAAATTCAAATAGCTAGCTTCCGGTGGACGACCATATACGCTTCCTGTGCAAGTCGACTTGCGCCAAATGAGTAACCCCCTGACGCGACGTATGACGCAAGATGTAGGAGTAGCCCTTCAAACAAATAGGGCTGGCAACAATCTTAAAAAGTCAGTTCTCCTCTGGCTAACAGTGCATGATTATGATTCAGGCAGCGTTACAGGTCATAAGTCTGATTGGGTTCGCAACAGTCAAAATATTTAATCCAGTTCCATCTAGTTGAAGATCGTATTCATCACGCTGTTATGGGATGGTTTGTTGGGAATCTGTGCCACTGGCTGTCGTGTCGGTGAGGCCTTCACAGAGGATGATGTAGTTGATGCAATCTCTGCTGACACTTCAGGGCTGCGTTGTCGTTGTGTCTAAGCACAGGTCCTCCATCTGATCTGGATATGGCCCGGATATGGACCAGATCTGGCTCCGATCCAGCTGACTACGTTAAACCTCAAGATAAACAGAGACTAATATTAGTCCAGATAATAATAATAATAACAATAATAATATGTTTTATTTATATAGTGCCTTTCCAGGGCTCAAGGACGCTTTACAATGCACATTTAAAAAGGAAGAGATAATACAAGTAGACAATGATGAAAAACAATAAAAGGAAAAACAATAAAAGCAATCGCTCCATCAAATCAGAGGTATAACATTCAGAAAACAAGTGAGTTTTGACTAATGATTTAAATTTAAAGATATTATTAACACAACAAAGTGAGCAGGGGAGAGAATTCCAGAGTTTGGGTGCGTCAGCACTGAATGATCTGCCCCCCATTGAAGAGAGGCGTTGCCAACGAGAAGGCCAGAGTCAGAGGAGCGTAGTGAGCAAGTCGGGGTGTGCGGACGAGCATGTTACAAAGATAAGGGGGAGCCAAGTCATGCAAAGATTTAAAAGCGAGCAGGAGAATTTTGAATTTAATACTGTAGGCAACTGGAAGCCAGTGGAGATCATACAAAATTGGGGTGATATGAGCAGAACGCTTGGTATGGGTGAGTATTCTAGCAGCAGTGTATTAAATGTATTGTAATCTGGAAATGGAGCTGGCAGGTAGACCAATGAAAAGCGCATTACAGTAATCAAGTAATCTTTGTAAACTTTGGATGTTTTTGTACAGTAATTCCTTATGATATATTTGGTAAAACTTAAGTAATTACTAGTGGGTTACCATGATCTACACTTTAGAATACTGATCCAAATAAGAAGTAGTTACTTTAGAGTTATATAGTAACTCTTGAGTTATTACTATCCAATACTTTACAAAAGTTTACAATGACTACAGTAGTTACTAGAGAGTTATCATGCTTTTCACTTTAGAATACTGATCCAAATAATTAGTAATTCCTTCTTAAGTATTTGGTAATACTTCAGTCATTACTAAGTGGGTTACCAAGGCCTCTACTCTAGAATTAATTATACATTATTCATTATTCACATTAATTACGAACATGTATATTGTAGTTCTCTGGGAGGTATGAAAAAATAATGAACTACCTAATAGTGAATAGCTAATAGTGAATTCACACCTTTAACTGAGCACTATTACTTACTAATTCATTCATCAGAGTTACTTGTTCGTTAATAGTAGTTACTAGAGTGTTAATAATGCATTACTCATTTGTTCCTGTGTAGTTATTCATTAATGAAGGATCAGTATTCCAAAGTGTTAATAAATAAACTACAGCTTGGACCAGCTGTAGTTTATTTATAAAAAGAGCAGGGCAACCATTCAGTAGAGCGTTACAGTAATCCAGCATTGAGGTCATGAACGCATGAACTAACTGTTTCGCATTTGTCATTGAGAGCATATGCTGTAATTTAGATATATTTTTAAGATGAAAGAATGTGGTTTTACAAATGCTAGAAATGTGGCTTTCAAATGAAAGATTGGTATCAAAGAGCACACCCAGGTTCCTAACTGATGACGAAGACGTAACAGAGCAGCCATCAAGTGTTAGACAGTATTCTGACAGTTATTACGTGCTGAAGTTTTTGGTCCAATAAATAGAATCTCTGTTTTTCTTTGATAAAGTCTGTATGATGCCCTGGTGGCCTGTATACAGTAACCAGAACAAATGTCAAATGGGATTTGTCACTTACATTACATAACGTTACAAAAAGCACCATCACTTCGAAGGAATTATATCTGAAAGACTAAGTAATACTGAGTAATACTGCAGATATTACTATAAATTACAGCAACACTTCTCCCTTTGCCTTTCCGACGTGGCTCGTGTCGATAATACCCATGTAAAGTAATGTAATCGTCCGGTTTTAGTCAGGTTTCTATCAAACACAGCACATCTAGATTGTCTGTGATAATATCGTTTACAATAAGTGCTTTTGAAGAAAGGGATCTAATATTAATCAAACCGAGCTTTATCATTTGTTCATCAGAATGATATGTTTTTTATTTGTTGAACATCAATTAAATTTTTACCCTCAAATGGGTTTGCGATTTTTTTGTATTTATTAATACGGGGTACAGACACAGTCTCTATGTGATGATATCTAGGTGAAAGAGTCTCTATGTGTTGGTATTTATCTGACTTCTGTGACGTGAGACAGCTAGCATACGGTCGGTTTAGCCAGTCTGTCTGCTTCCTGTCCTGGGCCCCGGTTTGTCTTGCTTCAGCTCTAAGACTATGTGCCATATTAATAGAGAGAAGAGTGGCACCATCCCAGGAGGGATGGATACCGTCTCTTTTTAACAGGTCAGGTCTCCCCCAAAAACTTTTCCAATTGTCTATGAACCCTATATTATTCTGCGGACACCGCTTTGACAGCCAGGCATTGAGTGATGATAGTCTGCTAAGTATCTCATGACTCTGACGAACAGGAAGGGGTCCAGAGGGTTCTGCGTTCGTCATTGCATCATTCGTCGGGTCAGAGTTTGCTCTTCCAGCGCAAATCGATGCGCACGGCCGTCTGCCTAAAGCTAGTTATTATAGTTAATAAAGTTTTAAATATCATACATGAAAATCCCTCACCTTTTGGCGAAATTCGCCGTTTTGAAACCAAATAGGTGACCAATGTGAATCGTGTAGATTTGATGAGAATTTTTTTTTGGGGGGGGGTATTCAGGCTGCGTCCGAAAACTGGAAAATGCTGCCTTCTGAGGACACATTTCAAGGTAGTAATGCATCAAGGCACGTCTGAATCCAATTTCTGTCTCATGAGATACCTTCCTCAGATCGATTTTTGAAGGAAGCATAGATGTATCCTTAGCTACCTTTGATATCTCACAATCCTGTGCTTTCCATTCTGTGACAGTTGAGCTAGAAAAATAAAGATGGCGTCCGAAAGTTGCGTTTTCTGCTCAGTTTGTGTATAAATGTACGATTTTGACCAACATATTTCAATTTTGATATCATTTCTATCAAGAAATTACTACTGTAGTAATTAAATCTTTGTTTAGTTCTCGCTCGCGCTATATTGCCGTAGATCATTAAACTCCACCGAAATCAGTTTTGTGAGGTACCTTCATGCACAAACGCTGCCGTATAAGTCATTCTCTTATAAGACAGCGAGGCAGCAAGACAGCTACCTAGGTTTTCGGACGCAGCCTCAGTGAACTGCGATTCAACTGCGAACAGGTGCGCGTGCCAGAAGGGAGCGCGAGTGCATGGAAATATTAACGCGAAGGGCCTTGCATCACCAGTGCAGTCCACCATCAGAAGCTGAAAGCACGCCTGGCTCGGCGATTTACCTGACTGAATTTGGTGAGTGATGGTTTCAATAGTTTTAATATTTTCTGGTATATCTAAGTTGTTACCCTCGAGCTCTGTTGACATAGACTTAGCTAACGTTAGCTACAGCTTGATGAATTGAGTCATTGAACACAGCAGGAGAGAACGCAACGTTAGCCAGCTAGCTAAAGCTCCGGTGGATTAGCTAACGCTACCGTTTTTGAGGAGGTAGATTCTGAGGTGAGGGGACTGACAAGGCAGAAGGTAAAGTGGTCGACCGTTCTATCAATAAGCAGACCTGCCAACCTGTACGCAATTTGCGGATACGCATTTTGACTTCAAAGTACGCTGGTACGATTTGTCACTCTAAACTACGCAAAAACCTGGTGACGCCACGCGCAGTCCTCAAATCAAGCAACAGCAAAAGAAGAAGAGTTCGCCCAAATATAGCGCTAGGGTCTTCCCCCAAATAGCATTTTTATTGGCTTCAAAATGTGGCCCCCCTTCACAACCATTATAAAGCTTGGAGGAGCAAGTATATTTTTAAATATATCTCCTATTGTGTTCGTCTGAAAGAAGAAGTCATATATACCTAGTATGGCATAAGGGTGAGTAAATCATGGGATAATTTTCATTTTGGGGTGAACTAACCCTTTAAAAACATTTCATATTTAACTAAATTTTAATCTTAAAATATATAATTTGTATGTTTAGGTGAGTCTGGCTTAGGCAAATCCACTCTTGTCAACAGCCTTTTCCTCACAAACCTCTATATGGACAGATGCATTCCTGATGTTTCAGGTACACTTAACATTACTCAACAACAATTGTATTCATACTTCTTATAAAAGCATCCAAAAATCATGCAGAAAAGATCTGTTGTGAAATGTATCCATTTCTTTCTCGCAGAGAAGATAGCTCAGACAGTGTCAATAACAAAAAGTACCATTGACATTGTTGAAGAGGGAGTAAATCTAAGGCTCACTGTTATCGACACCCCTGGTTTTGGAGATGCCATTAATAATAATGAAAGGTACTTAAGTGTTAAAGGTGCACTATGCTGCAGTTGTTGATATTGAGCTTATACTGACATCTAGGGGTGTAGAAGCATCATGCAACAGCAACGTGTTTAATGATTCATTTATTCCCCAACTGAAACTGTCCAATAAAAGGGCATTTCTGGTAGTGTTGGGGAAAGTTACTTAAAAGTAATGCATAACAATATTGTGTTACAGCCTAAAAAAAAGTAACTAATTGTGTTTATTTTAATGTAATGTAATGAGTTATGTCTTTTTCTCATCTGGGCTGGGCTTGCTTGTTTATATATATATATATATATATATACATGAGTTCTATTTTTGACAAATGTAAAGGCCCTTTCTTTCACACCAAATGTGAAATGAACAAGCCTCAGGCTGAAGGAAATGCAAATTCACACCTGTACGGTAGAGAGCACAGCTCAAAGAAACCTTTCAGCTTGGCTCCCATTCTGGATTGCAGAAGAATATGATAAAGGAGAAGTTAATTGAATCAACACTCTTACTTCAGCACTATAAAAAATGTAAAGAAAAAAAAGAAAAACAAATGTGATGCTTATCTAAAGTCATTTTGCTTATTAGCATTGTTGAATTGGATCATCAATGGTTCATAAAGTGAGATGAAATACATAAAGTATATTTGTCTAATTTAACATATTTAATTATTGCAGGTTTGCTTAGTATTCTGAGTTTGCAATTTACTGTTTTTATTCATTTTGAGGAATAATGAATCTGTTTTCGTCCAAGTGAGATGAGTAAATGCCTCCTCACATTTAGATTAGAACTACAATAACCGTCATGTTTCCGAAGCGCACACAATGCCTCTGAACCTTTTCACGATTTCTTCCAACACGGGGACAGGAGAGCTTTCAGTCAGTAAATGGGAAAACAAAGTAACTTGCGTTACTTATTTGAAAAAGTAACAGATATTTTGTTCTGCATTTAAAAGTAATGCGTTACTTTAGTTACTAGAAAAAAGTAATGATTACAAAACTCGTGGTACTTGTAATGCGTTACCCCAACACTGGTTTCTGGTGTAAAATTCAGGTCATCATTTGAGCTTATATTAGGCTATGTGACTAGAGTCTACATCTCATGTGAGTGTATTAATTTAAACATAGTTTAGTGCTATTAGTAATATATTTTTTTTTTAAATAAGAAAGCAATTCTTCAAATATTTTGACATGTTATGCATTGAGTTGAAAATGCTTTTTAAGAATTATTATGCTCTATTTTTCCTACTTTTACTCTTAATTACTTGGGTCCTGTTAAAAGGAATTATGAAACATTCTAAAAGGTATTTAGACATGGTTTTGCTTGCAGCTGGAAGGCCGCAGTTCATTATGTCGACCAGCAGATGGAGAAGTACCGCAGAGATGAGATCGGGCTGAACCGTAAAAACATAACGGACAACAGAGTGCACTGCTGTCTGTACTTCATCTCACCTCATGGCCATGGGTAAGACCTCTTCTTAGCACAGGTTTTGTGGTTATCTCTGTCTCGGGATTTCAACAACCATAAAAATATACTGCAGAGAAGAGACCGTCATGTGTTAAGTCAGTTAACCAATGCCTTTTGTGCTTTCTTAGTCTCAAACCAATTGATGTGAACTTCATGAAGGCCCTGGATCAGAAGGTCAACATTGTGCCAGTGCTGGCTAAAGCAGACAGCCTCACTCCAAAAGAGACACGCAATATGAAAGCCAAGGTGAGAATGAGTATGTACTGACAATCTGAGAAAGCCTACATACAGTATATTAAAAGATGTTTCAAAAGTGTATCATTTAGATATTTTTGAGAACATGACTTCCATTGTTAACAAAAATAACCAGATCTACTATTTGAACAAGTGTATTGCATTTGTTTCCATAGATTTTGACAGAGATTGACAAGTACAAAATCAAGATCTTCCAGGTCCCAGAGTGTGATACGAATAATAATGATCCCTTCAGGCAGCAGGATCTAGAGTTAAAGGTCAGCACTACAGGACACTATATTGTTTTCTTTTGGAAATGAGTCACAAATTTCTTTTTGCTTTTTAAAAGAAGTTGTGATGTATTCCTTGCCTTAGTACACAAAAAAAAGTACTATATTCTTAAAAAAATCGTACTTAAGTATGAACTGAATGTAATCTTTTCGGACACTTAATTGCATGTTTCAATTAAATTAAAATATTTTAAAGTTTACATTTATATTAAGTGTAATTAGCTGAACATTAGAGTGTAGAGTATTATGTAATTACATAATTACTTCTATTGTCTTTGAAATATGGTGAAATGTAATTTCTGGTACTGACAGGCATTTATACTAGTAAACTAAAACATTAATGTAATTTCTATTGAAACTTGTATGTCATGTATTTAAATATATTTTTTAATTACACATTTGTAATAATGAAGTTGCAATTTACTTCATTTAAAATATATTATCTTTAAACGTAATACCGAATAATACACTAGAGTTAAAATTATAATCAAGTACTTTAAATGTACCTTTTAATATGTTAGGCAACACACTCTAGATTAATATGTGTACATTAATGTGTAAATTAATATGTTTACATCTTTAAAGTACAACAAAAGATTATTAAAATATAATGATTTAAACTTTTTATTTGACATTTATTGCAAAGTGCACTTTTTAAAAGTGTGCGTAATGAAAGTGTAGACTTATTTATTTCATTAATATTACATTATCTGCAAGTACAGTTTTTTAAAAATTTGCTTTTAAAATTTGACATTCAGTTTAATTAAAGGTACGTTTTTAATAAGGGTTCAGCTTGTTGGCTTTTTGTTATTTTTTTATTACACTTTTGGTGACTGACAGCTCTACAATGTTTCCATGTCCTCTCATAGAGAAGTATACCCTTTGCTGTTATTGGGAGTAATACATTAGTAGAGAGAGACAGCAGAAGAGTTCGAGCCCGTGTCTATCCATGGGGTATTGTAGAGGGTATGTTTACTCACACCATGAGATGTCATGATGTCATGTCATTATGCTTGAGGTAACATTTAAGATAACAAGAATAGATCTTAAAAAATTATGTCATTGTGTCTGTCATTATCATGTTGTTTCCCACTTTCTGTGAAACACAGGAGAAATTGTAAAGGATTACACTGCTCTTTCCCAAATAAAAAGAGGAAGAGACTAATTTTTTTATGTTCAAAAATCTTGGAACATAGCAGAGAGGTTGAATATGGTGGGTGTACTATATGTAACAGCTCTTTTAAACATCACCATTTTTCTCTCCAACAGTTGAGAATCCATCTCACAGTGATTTTGTTCATCTGAGGAACATGTTGATCCGCACGCACATGCAGGACCTGAAACATTCGACTCACCATGTATTGTATGAGAACTATCGAATAAACTGCTTGTGCAAGAACCTGTGCTTGGTAAATTAAAAAAAAAACAAAAAAACACTAAGACTTACAACTTATTTATCCCTTATCACTGAGAGAATTTCATGAGCCTGTTAATATCTTTTATTTTTTATTTTCAGCAATAGGAGAATGTGTAAGGATTTGCCAGCTGGATAACAGAAGAGGACAATATGTGTCTCACTAAAACTACAAGATGGAACAGAGAAGAGAAGGAGTTTTGACTAAATTATATTATATAGAACGACTGTTTTATTTTAATAAAACTTTTTTTTTAAGCAGTAATTCACCTGCTAATGTCATAGGGCTGACAATTTATCAGACAATTACATTAATTTGAAAAATTAATATTGTACATTTTTTAATACAGAATAAAAACAGAGCCCTGTCGAATATATGAGCTCTTTCAATTTCTTTGAGGTGTGTGAAAATTGTTGAATATGTGAGGTTAATGAATTGATTAACAGTCTAAAAAACAAAACTCAATTTATAACCAATGTAACAAAAATATTTTTTTACTGCTGCTTTTAACTTTAAATGATCTTAAGTCAAAAAGCAACTATCAGTGGAAAGCACATGTATTGTCTTGTTAATTTTATTATTTCACTCTAAATTAACCTACAGTGTAGACTAATTCATACTTATTTTATAGTAAAATGAAATTGTCATGTTATTAAATGTAACTGAGTTAATTGAGTTACTGTAGGCTATACATTCTTTTTTTATAGCCTATGTTACATAGTTTTTACAGTAGGCTATAGCCTTAAACAGAATCTAGTAGGACAAATTGAAATTTAAAAAAAATGATACTCAGTTAGCCAGAAAGGCTATTCCCTTTAAACTGCGGTAGATTTACTATTGTTCCATTCGGCTACTGTAAGAAAACTTGTCTTTTCATGGTTATAGCGATTAGTTCAGAGTAGGCTACGCATTTATTATTTACTACTTAGTCCAGTTGTTTCAGTTTTTAATTGGTATTTATATTTTAAAGGCATTATATTTATTATATTATACTGACAAGCAAACACTATGTCGCGAATCAACGCATCTTCACTGGCGTCGGCACCTAGTCGACCAATCAAGCGCGACGCAGCTAAAACGCTCCCAGTATACTGCAAGTGAACGCGACGCACAGCTCTCACTGATAGCTTTAAACAGTTGGCTGTGCTGGTTTGTGTGTGCTGTACCTTTGCTTTTCTCTGAACGTTTGGTGTCAGGAAAGTTGCGTTAACTTAATTGCGGAGATTTTTCTGGACTAATCTCCACAGATAAACTCCACATTGAGGAAGATTTACTTAGGTAAACATCAACAGCACTGACAAGTGGATGTAAACTCCGTCTAGTAAAATGGAGCACCTGTCGTCGACCACCAACCGGTTCGTGAATGCGATGTACAGACAACGCGGTAAGGGTTTTTATAAACATTATATAGTTTCTAAATTATGGATTTGCAAATATAGGTCAAAAACGCCTCTGACCGATTTTACGTTGATTTGGAAACTTTAATATGGTCTCTTTCTCTCTGTTTACACACTTTCATTGACTCCAGAACCTGAGGTATGAATGCATAACAATTCAACTACTCATTTATGATTGAAATGTAGTTAGAGTTGTAACAAAACAATCAAACTGTGCCTGCAGTCTCGACCCCCACTTCCCTAGAACCATACTGGAGGAGATCAGAGCATTAGTGAGGTATTAATGTGTCTGGACTAATGAACAGTGACAGGCTGGATGCAGGTCACGTTGTTTTCATTAGAGTCTGAGCGACTTCCTGTGTTGAAGCTGTGTTAAAGCTGTGTTAATGTATGACGTTCAAACCTGTTGAGCATACACTGTAAAAATGGTTCTAATTTTAACTGTAAAAGTAGAGTTAAAACCTGTTAGTTGGTTAAAGGTGCTAAAGAGGATGTTTTGTTTATATATTTTTGCAATATTACTTGAAACTGTCTTTACTAACTGATAAAAGACTATTTATTAGGTGCACTGAAAGGAATAATATTAATATACATCATCTGTGCACAGAATGATTTCTGAAGGATCATGTGACACTGAAGACTGGAGTAATGATGCTGAAAATTCAGCTTTGCATCACAGGAATACATTACTTTGTCAAATATATTTAAATAGTACACATTTATTTTAAATTGTAATAATATTTCACAATATTACTGTTTTTTTACTGTATTTTTAATTAAATAAATGTAGCCTTGGTGAGCAGACGAAACTTCTTTTAAAAACATTAAAAATCTTAGTGGTTCCAAACTTTTGGACTGTACTGTATCACGATACTGAACTCACGATACAATATTTTTGTGATACTCCAAGACATGGTAAAAAGTTAACAAAAAATGTCCTGTTAATTAAAATGCTACATTTGGTATCACATTGGGGGTGGAAATGAAAAGGCTTGGACTTGGTGCAGGTAACCCAATGCACAGGACAATGGTGACACCAGAATAAAAATATTCATGATTCTGAAGCTGAAGCTGAAAATACAGAATTATTTTAGACGAATATTATTGCAATCTGTCACTGAACTATACTCAATATAGATTGTCACTATCCACGATACATATTGTTGCGTTTTTGTATTGCAATTTATATTATGACGCAATATATTGTTACACCCCTACTAATTAGATCAAAAAATAAACGGCCAATCACAATTCATCATACAATTAAATAATATGCCAAATGATATGGCTGACAAACGTCAAGCAGTTTCGAAGGAAACGCTTAGCAACTCACCCTCAGAAAAAGTGTATATAAGTGTCAAACCCGGAAACACGGATAAACACACTCTCATGAACGTTTGTAAGGCATATAAAAACCTTACCGGAGTTGGTATAGTCGCAATCAGACAGAACAGGACCGAAAGACGATGAGATGGTTTCTGTTTCTCCAGGCGCTCCTTCTATACTTCCAGGTCGTGCCATATGACATCATAGGCTGTTGCCGGCCAATAGGGATTGGAGTTATTGGATAGTTGCCTTCAGACACCTGGGTCACGTGACGTTCCCCATTGCGTAATCAAACGCAGAGCGAGTTCCCTTTCGAAAGAGAACCTTTGTTGTGCTTGCTCTTTCGATATACAAACACATAAAAAAGTGGTACTTTGCACAGTATGCTGAAGTATCATGTCCACAAATAAAGGCTCGATAGTATGTGCACCACTGAGTTTATTGAGACACAGACAAACTGAAGTGCTAATAAACAATATATTGCTACACTTTTACTATGGATTATGTGCTGAACATCCATACTGGATTCTGAAGTCGGGATGTTGCGAATCCCCTGAGTTTCCCTGTCGTACCAACGACTTGAGTGGGCATTCCAGTTAAAAGTTCCTGCTGATAACTAGGAATCTCCCAAGGATGAATGGAATGCACCATTAGGTCCAAACAGATTATTTTAAGTTTATCTAAACTAAAACTATAAAGTAATTTGTCCTGCATCTGCAGTTGTCTAGTTTAGCCATAGAAGACTGTGAGGATGCTGAACTGGCCTATACCATGAGAGACCTGCCCCCTAGAGCCGGTCACACTTTCCCTGGACATGAGACACCCATGATGGACAGGGAGCCCGACGGCAGCACCCACCCTCACACCCCAGGGACGCCCACTTTCACACGACGAGTGAGCAGAAGTCTCCTGGGCTCTGAGCCGGAGTTACCCCAACGTGGCCAGCTCAGCTCCATGAGCTCTCTGGATTCTCCCCTGAGCCCCTCTCGCCCGAAAAGTCCTTGGGGCAGATTTGACCCCTATGATTCCGCTGAGGTAATGTTAATGCTCTGTATGTGGTGTAATGTTGACTCAGGCTATTATATTGCTTGCTCCAAAATTGATTTTAAAAATCCAGGTTCACTTATTTTGAAATCAAATCACTGTCTGAGATTTTTTCTTTTTTTTTTAGGATCAAGATAAGGAGTATGTTGGCTTTGCAACGCTGCCTAACCAAGTGCACAGGAAATCTGTGAAAAAGGGGTTTGCTTTTACTCTTATGGTGGCAGGTGAGATCATCAGATGTCAAAGACAGATAGCCAAAGTAAAAGTTATATTTTATGTCCTATAAAACCGTCTTTTGATCCTTCCAGGGGAGTCAGGTTTAGGGAAATCTACACTAGTCAACAGTCTCTTCCTCACCGACCTTTACAAAGACAGGAAAATGCTGAATGCTGAAGGTAAGTGTCTGGGTTATTATTGTTAACTAAAACTAAAACCTTTTCATTACTTGAAATAACATAAAGTGAATTATTTATTTATTTAACTGAAACAAAATACATAAAAAAAACACTTAAACTAAATGAAAATGAGAAATATTGCTTTTTAAGTTGAAGTAGTCAAACTAAAACTTAATACAAACTGTATAGACATTTAAAAAATAATAAAAATGACAAAAACACACAACCCTCTGCAATGCATATGCACTCGCATAAGCGACTACATTTTCATGTGAGGCGACTAAATGTCTGTCTTAGCCATTGGCTAATAAATTGTTAGATTTTACTTGCCAGTGTTTGAGTTAGAGGCCAAAGGCTCGTTCACAAAGAACGCGTCTTTACACCTAAAAACGTGAGATGCAGCACTCAGGAATTGTTTAAAAAAAGCGCAATAATGGAAATAATAGAAAAAGGCAAACAACAGAATATAGAAAGATATATTTAGATATAGATATATAGATATAGATAGATATATTTTTGACATGGGGAAAAAAGAAAATAACCACATTGGCTATCCAGACACAGCCACTCTGACTGCCTCAGCCATGTAGCCTTTAAATAAAACATTTGCCATGCCAAATTGCTACTGTAAACAAAATCTCACAGTGCTTACCTCCGGGGTCATCTGATTAGTCCACAGTTATGAAACTGAGCGGTGCTTCGAGGAAATGTTGAAATTCTTTTAACTAGGCGCTGCAAAACACGTAAGACATGAGCGTAACGGTCATACACGTCCATCTAGCGCATGTTTACATAAAAAAAACAATGGAAAAGTTGAGCATTGGAATAGAAAAAAAATTACTCCCAAAAGATAATTTGTAGTCATTATTGTGTAAAGCATCAAAGAGATGTTACAAAAAGTGGCTTTAGAAAGAAATATTTTATGCGATTCAACATTTATGCGATTTAACTTTTGGACTATGCAGTTAGAAGTAAATGATGACTGAATTTTCATTTTTGGGTAAACTAAACCTTTAATTTTTTTTTATTAGACACTAAATAAGAAACTAAAACTGCCAATAGGTGGCAGTAAATGTCTTAATGATTAAATATCTTATATATATTTTTATATATATATATATATATATATATAAGTTTGCTTGCCGTTACATGCACATGAACTTTAATGACATCCCATTCTAAATCCGTATGGTTTAATATGGAGTTGGCCCACCCTTTGCAGCTATAACAGCTTCAACTCTTCTGCGAAGGCTTTCCACAAGGAAAGAGTGTGTTTATGGGAATTTTTGACCATTCTTCTAATAGTGCATTTGTGAGGTCGGGCACTGATGTTGGACGACGAGGCCTGGCTCGCAGTCCTCAGTCTAATTCATCCCAAAGGTGTTCTATCGGGTTTAGGTCAGGAGGACTCTGTGCAGGCCAGTCAAGTTCCTCCACACCAAACTCACTCATCCATGTCTTTATGGACCTTGCCTTGTGCACTGGTGCGCAGTCATGTTGGAACAGGAAGGGGTCATCCCCAAACTGTTCCCACAAAGTTGGGAGCATGAAATTGTCCAAAATGTTTTTGTATGTTGAAGCATTAAGAGTTCCTTTCACTGAAACTAAGGGGCCAAGCCCAACCCCTAAAAAACAACCCCACACCATAATCCCCCCTCCACCAAACTTTACACTTGGCACAATGCAGTCAGGCAAGTACCGTTTTCCTGGCAACTGCCAAACCCAGACTCCTCCATCGGATTGCCAGACAGAGAAGGATGATTCGTCACTGCTCTAGAGTCCAGTGGCGGCGTGCTTTACACCACTGCATCAGACGCTCTGCATTGCACTTGGTGATGTAAGGCTTGGATGCAGCTGCTCGGTCATGGAAACCCATCCCATGAAGCTCTCTATGCACTGTTCTTGAGCTAATCTGAAGCCACATAAAGTTTGGAGGTCTGTAGCTATTGACTCTGCAGAAAGCTGGCGACTTCTGCACATTGTGCACCTCAGCATGTGCTCTGTGATTTTAAGTGGCCTACCACTTTGTGGCTGAGTTGCTGGTGTTCCCAATTGCTTCCACTTTGTTGTGATACCAATAACAGTTGACTGGAGTATTTAGCGATGAGGAAATTTCACAAATGGACTTATTACACAGGTGGCAACCTATCATGGTACCTCGCTTGAATTCACTGAGCTCCTGAGAGTGACCCATTCTTTCACAAATGTTTGTAGAATCTGTCTGCATGCCTAGGTGCCTGGGGGCAGCGTTATGAGGTGTGAATGAGTTTGGGTGGTCAAACCTGTTAAAGAAGCTGTTCAGCTGGTTTGCTCTCTCCACATCTCCTTCAATGGTGTCGCCCCACTTTGAGCTGCATCTGGTGATTATTTTCATCCTGTCCCACATCTTCTTCATGCTGTTGTTCTGCAGTTTCTGCTCCAGATTCCTCTTGTACTGCTCCTTTGCTTCCCTGATCTGGACTCTGCTGGTCACCGTCTCTTAAGACCCTCTTCTTCTGGTTCAGAAGACCCTCGATGTTACTCATAATCCAGGGCTTGTTGTTAGCATAGCATCGTACAGTTCTAACCGGAACAACAGCATCCATACTGAAGTTGATGTAGTCAGAAGTGCAGTCAACAGCCTACTCGATGTCCCCACTGTGCGACCCCTGCAGTACATCCCAGTCTGTAGTTTCGAAGCAGTCTCTCAGAGCTTGCTCTGCCTCTGGAGACCACTTCCTGAATGAGCGTGTAGTTGTGTGTAGCCTCCTCACTCTTGGTTTGTAGTGAGGCTGAAGCAGAATAAGGTTGTGGTCTGCTTTCCCCAGTGCAAGCACTGGGGTGGCACTGTATGCATCCTTTATGTTTGCATACAGTAGGTCAATAATCCTATTTTCTCTGGTGTTACAGTCCACACACTGTGTGAAAGCAGGCGCCATCATGTTGTCAAACAACTGTATGTAATGTCAGATGAACTACATAGGTCTGGGACAAGGCAAGTACGTTAAATGTGTTAAAAATTTAAATGCGTTATTTTTTACCGCAATTAATTTTATCTAATTATCTCGTTAAATCAACAGCCTCATATATACATATACACTGATCAGTCAAAACATTATGAGCACTGACAGGTGAAGTGAATAACACTGATTATCTCTTCATCACAGCACCTGTTAGTGGGTGGGATATATTAGGCACCAAGTGAACATTTTGTCCTCAAAGTTGATGTGTTAGAAACAGGAAAGATGGGAAAGTGTAAGGATTTGAGCGAGTTTGACAAGGGCCAAATTGTGATGGCTAGACGACTGGGTCAGAGCATCTCCAAAACTGCAGCTCTTGTGGGGTAGTCCGGTCTGCAGTGGTCAGTATCTATCAAAAGTGGTCCAAGGAAGAAACAGTGGTGAACCGGTGACTGGGTCATGGGCGGCAGAGGCTCATTGATGCACGTGGGGAGCAAAGGCTGGCCCCTGTGGTCCGATCCAACAAACGAGCTACTGTAGCTCAAATTGCTGGTTCTGATAGAAAGGTGTCAGAAAACCCAGTGCATCGCAGTTCGTTGCGTGTGGTGCTGCATAGCCGCAGACCAGTCAAGGTAACCATGCTGACCCATGTCCACTGCTAAAAGCGCCAACAGTGGGCAAGTGAGCATCAGAACTGGACCACGGAGAAATGGAAGAAGGTGGCCTGTCTGATGAATCACGTTTTATTTTACATCACGTGGATGGCTGGGTGCATGTGTGTCGCTTACCTGGGGACTCCCTGAAACTTTCTAACTCTTCCATCCAGATAGTGGTATTCTCTGTTTTTACTGTTATTTTTATTTCTTATGCATTCCATTTTTATTCTTATGTATTTAGTTCTACTTTATGTAAAGCACTTTCAATTACCATTGTGTATGAAATGTGCTATTCAAATATAATTGCCTTGCCTTGCATATATATATATATATATATATATATATATATATATATATATATATATATATATATATATATATATATATATATATATATATATATATATATATATATATATATATATATATATATATATATATAATTTTTTATTTATTTATTTTTTTATTTTTTTTGATACATATTTGAAAAACTTTTGTCGACTAAATCAAAGTCATATGGTGCATCCAATATGGAAGAACAAAAAAAGGTCTGTAAGTCTTAAAATATCAGATAACTAGACTATAGCCCCTTTCACTCTATCCTGGTAAATTAAATATTACCAGAGCGATTACCAAAATTACCGTAAAATTACCTGTAAATACACAAATATGCTTTTCACACAAACAAAACATTTTGAAGATGTGTACACAAATGATGTGTATTCAAGGTGTAAGGAAAATGTTATTATTTTTACTTGATGGTCACACCACATGGCATTTTTAAAGTTGTTTTCTTTTCTTGAAAACAGTATAAAAATTTTCAAAACCATATGAAACTAACATGAATACAACATTTTTCCTTCTTTTTAAATTTTTTTTTGTCATTGACCCATTTGTAGAGCGGATCTCGCAGACAGTGGAGATCACAAAGCACACTGTGGCTATAGAGGAGAAAGGAGTCAAGCTTAGACTCACCATCGTGGATACACCAGGCTTCAGTGATGCTGTCAACAACACAGAGTGGTGGGACTGCATTATTAGAGTCATTTCTCTCAGAATAAATGTTTCATATTGTCTTATAGTTACACATTATAAGATTTGTTTTTGTGACTTTGTTGATCCGAAACGTTTATATCAAATACATTTGCTCATTTAAATTTTTTAATCTCCATTTAATGTTCATTTTAATAGCTGGAGGGCAGTTGTGGACTACATTGACCAGCAGTTTGAGCAATACTTTCGTGACGAAAGCGGCCTCAACCGTAAGAACATTCAGGACAACCGTGTGCACTGCTGCCTCTACTTCATCTCTCCTTTTGGCCACGGGTAACACTCCCTGACAAAACAAGTGCTTGTTATTCACAAGTAGTGATCGATAGTTTGACCACGAGTGTGAAAGATTTGTTGGCCAAGAGATTGAAAGTACTGTTTTTAAAGAGTGCTCATGTGCAAATGTGTTTCACACTAGTATAGTATATATTCTCTATTTCTTAGGGGCCATTTACACGACACTGTTTTCAACTAAAAACCGAAAACTCTTTATGTGTTTTGGGTATTCAAAACCCATAAAACGCTTTTAATGTGTTTTTTGAAAACGATAACATTATCATCTGTGTGTAAACTACAAAAAGGCGAATTTGTGAAAACGGTGAAATCGTGCGCATGCAAGTTAAGTGTTCAGTCTATAGGCGCGTAATGTTTCTTTACAAAGTGACATCGCCAACTACTGACCTGGCATTAATAATACAGCATTTTTAATGTTGAGATTATTTTGACAGAGGTGTCGTCTGTATCCAAAAACACAAAGGAAAAACCTTTACTTTAGTACATCACTGTCGTGTAAACTTACTCTTATATCCTTCCTTGTTCTAGCTTGTACTATTGTGGACAATGTTTGAAACCTTGTATTGCTAGCACTTTATTGTTTGCACGCTTGTTTCTGCTATGGAATAAAAAGGGGAAAATGTAATTGTAATCTCACAATTTGAACTTTTTCTTGCACTTTCAAGTTTATATCTCGCAATTCTGATGAAAAGTCGCAATTAACTTTTTTATTTTTTATTCCATGCCGAATCCGATGTTGTGCCGAATTTGGACTCCCTGCCAAATTGTTAGCCCCCTCGTTGAAACAGCTACTCGATTGCCTAATCTTAACCCCACCCCCTAATCCTAACTCCACCTCCACACCTAATCTTAAACCTACCTATACTGGGGACTAAGGAGGGGGTAATAGTCTGGCGGGAGTCAGAATTCAGCACCTATAGAAGCTTGTTTCTATATTATTGCATCACTAAGACGTATCACTTGTTGTATTACTCATTTGTAAATCACTTTGAATTAAAGCATTTGCTAAATAAATAAATGTAATAAATGTTGAACCCCGTGTGACGTAAGAAGGAACCCGCAATCATCTGTAAATAGGGCAAAATGTAGAAAAAATAGCAAAGTAGCCTTTAGATGCTTTGTTTGTTATTTACAGCAATAATCTGTCATTAATTTAATCTCAAACTGATTAATTAGCAGAAGTTATAACTCCACCACCTGTGTGACATCACTAACTGTGTGACAGTGACGTCAACGTGGTTCAAACGATTGATGTGCAAAAAAGTTACTATGCTGTCAGGAAACAGTTGTGACTAGCTAGTTAATTTCTCAAATGATGTGTCGTTCTATGGTAACTAAGTAGCGAGTTACATGATTAAATGGTCAGCATTTAGTATTTTGAGGTTATGTGAGAAATGTTTACTACTGACATTTTGTATTTTTAAAGTGAATTTTCATTGCTGTTTTCCAGATAATTGCATCACATGTTGTAGAACCTTTATCAATCAACCACTATTCACAATAATAATTTGGTTTAGTAATAATATCAATCTGGAGTTTTTACTCAAAAACCTAATGACAGTGGCATTTTTAACAGTAAAAGACTGTAAAAATGCTGCGGTGAAAAACTGTCAATTGGTTCACAGAAAGTTTCTGTACTATATACGGTGAATAACTGTAATAGATCTAATGGTACATTTAATGTAATTTTACGGTAAAATACCGTTAAATTCACAGTTTTTGGAAGTGAAAAATAACAATTCATTGTAAAATTTACAGTGAAAAACCATAAATTGACATTCCCACAATTCCCTGCGTGACACTTCACATTTGATTATATTTTCGTTTAAATAACTCTGTTTATTCTTAGTTTATCAGTTATGTACATTAGGGATTTATGTTACATCTAATGTTGTTAAATGAATGTTTATTGCATTTTTAAAATTTCTTGCATGTTACCATGATGGTGTTTAGTGTGTGTGTGATTGACACTGTGTGCGCCTTCTATATGTTAGTGTTGTCCTTCTCAGCTTGTGGAAAAGCTGTTTGTGATGAACTTTGATTCATCATGTGACTCTCATCACCACTGTGTTTGGTGACTGTCAGTGTATTATAAAGGTACAAAACAAATATTAGTACTTCATTAGGTTGGTAAATTAACATTATATCAGTTAATGAAATACGTTATTTTACCATAAATTTAACAGATTTTTTTTACGTTACTACTGTATTTTTTACGGTAAAGTTGTGGCAACCACAGCTGCCAGTTTTTTATCATAAATTTTACTGGGATTTTTTTTACAGTGTAGAAATGTACCTCAGGAATCATGGGAGTGACTGTTTTTTCCCTCTTGTCACAGTCTCAGACCGATGGATGTGGAGTTTATGAAGACGCTACATGAGAAGGTCAACATAGTTCCTGTACTTGCCAAAGCAGACAGTCTCACTCCAGTGGAAGTCAGAAAAATGAAAATGAAGGTGTGTATGTGCAGTGTATAAAAATACTGGCAAGTGCGTATTGTTATAACCCTGTCTAGGGTGAGACCACAACATTAACTGGAAAAGACATCCAAAGATTTTGTACACTATATTTATAGGACCACAACAAGTGAAAGCACAACTTTAAGAGTGAGCAAAGGCCAAAAAAAAAGACAAACAAACTCCTAACAGGAAAAAATAAATAGAACCCTACCAAAGAAATAAAAAAACAATATACTACCCTACCTCCTTAACGAAAAACAAGAATAAACAGTATTTACAAAAGAAATGGCACCCACCCCCAACAGCTTTCAAGTGTGGAAAAGATATTTACTGTAGTATACAAAAAGCAAAGAGATGCAATTAAAGGTGTTACAGAGATTGTTTTGTTTTATACATTTTTGCAATATTACTTGAAACTGTCTTTACTAACTGATAAAAGACTATTTATTAGGTGCACTGAAAGGAATAATATTAATATACATAATCTGTGCACGAGGTAGGGCCTTAAAAACATCAGCCAATGGTTTACGCGATCGAGTAAACGATTGGCCCTCTGGCTTGTCAATCACTGCCGTGACGATCCATGTGAGAGACCAGAGGCTGCGCGCTCCAGTAACTTTCCACACTCCACAGGCGCCGCATGCAATGTTTTTGTCAGGAGACAGGAGTAACAACTGCAGATTATGAGTTACCTGCGGTGAGTCCGACATAATGAATCCACTAACACGACACAGCGAATGCCGGTGGTAAACACTTGTGTTCCAATACTCGTGCACGAGTTTTGGAAGGCGTTCCCCTCGAAATGAGCTGTGAAGGAGGGGGGTTGTTCTTACGCATGCGCTCATTTCAAAAACTCACTAACAGTCTTTGGTTTCTCAGTCGACGAAAAGATCCTCTTTATCACCTTTTAAAGGTTAGTAAAAGCATTTCAAAGTGTGAAACCAAGAGTCTGGTGATGTCTGTGAGTCACAGACTCGCTCCTGTGATTGCTTTCAAGGTATTTACAATTAAATATTAGATTTTACACTTTTACATTTACTTTTAAGTTAAACCGTCGCAATACTTATGCTCACATTAGGCACAGGGATGAAACTCTAAAAGTGCTGTACTCCTTACTTGGTAAAACATTTTGTATTGAAACAGCCAATAATAAAATGTGACATTCTGTACTTCTGCCTCATATTAATCTTTTAATCATGTTTATAGATTTCTTGACACTACAACTATTAGCAACTATACAACTAGAGCAATTTTGTCTTTACTGTCCCAATACTTATGGAGAGTACTGTATATAATCACAGTCAACGTGCATTTGTTTTCTCTCTAGATTCGTGAGGAGATAGAGAGATTCGACATCAACATCTACCAGTTTCCTGAGTGTGATTCAGATGAGGATGAGGAGTTCAAACTTCAGCACCAGGAACTGAAGGTGACCCGACCCAGCTCCATATGAAGACTTCAGATGCAAAAACCTTAAGTCCATATGACATTTTTCTTTTAAATGAGCATTTTTAAATTTTTAATTTTACTCTTTATCAGTGACATTTTTTAAAATAAGGCATTTCGATAATTGACTAATAAACTTTTCATTGCCATTAAACTGAACCTAAACAGAGGAGCCTGATAAAAATGCTCATTTAAAGGAAAAATGTCAGACAGGCTTAGAGGTTTTTGTATCTGAAGTCTTCATACATCAAATTTACCATAACACTGACTAATTTACCATAACACTGGATTTCCTTTTTTGTTACAGAACAGCATTCCTTTTGCTGTAATTGGCAGTAACATCCAAGTTGAAAGCCAAGGCAGGCGCTTCAGAGGCCGTCAGTACCCCTGGGGTGTCGTGGAAGGTACTTGGACTCTAGCATATAATATTTTATTCATGTACGTTCAAACAATTATTTAAGTGTCCCTGCGAATAATTTACACAGTGGTAATATTTACTAAATGCTCTTACCTGGAGACTTACAGTACACTCATGTTAAGCAGTATGTACTATATAGAAAATTTCAACTGCTTAATTGTTAAATGACATTATTCGCCCAGCGATATATTAAAAGTTGAATATATGTTCTACTTTACCTGCATACATACAGCATACTCATGTAAAGCTATATATATATATATATATATATATATATATATATATATATATATATATATATATATATATATATATATATATATATATATATATATATATAATATATATATATATATAGCAAATCTCTGCTGTGCAATTGTTACGATATCGTCTTAAAATGTAAACTCTTATTGCACAGCTCTAAATATAAACTTGGTTATATATTATATCGGTACATACAGTACAGTACTCACATAAAGTGATATATACTATATAGCAAATCTCAACTGTTTAATATTTTTTTATTTTCTTGCAAAATATAAACCATATCACCCAGCTCTTCATATAAAATTAATATGATATATTTAAGTCCAACTTTATCCACATACTATAAACTCACGTAAAACAATATATACTATATAGCAAATCTCGGCTGCATGATGGTTTCTATCATTGCAAAATGTAAACTGCATTATTGCAAGTTTAGTATATTTATTATATTAAACTATATCAACATGGATTGGCTCAAAGCTGCAGATTCAACACTGCTTTGTGTTGCAGTTCTGCTGTGGCTTTCGTTGGCTTTCTATTATTTCATTGCAAAATAGAGTAAACAATATGTGAACGTACTGTTTAAAATGTACGTCTTTTAATATTCCTTTTTTGTTTGTGGAACTTTTGTATAAAATCAATGTCACATTTGCAGTCTTGTGGATATTCAGGAAAAAAATGCGTTCTTGCTCTTAAAATATATTATCAAAATTAAAAACAAGAACTCCCACAGGGTATGTTTTTGTATCGAAGAGAGTTTGAGTCTTAAATCGATCACTATGCACTGTCTGTATTTGTTCTACATGCTATTAAGTGCTAAATCCTCACTATTGTCGAGAACGCCTGTAATGTAGCGCAGTTTGCCAAGGCAGCATACTCTACAGGCAACCTTTTACAGCACTACTATTTTCTTGTTTTTACTCTAGAGGTGGCATTTTGCCTGTTAGAAATACATGCTCGGTTTTAATGTTATTTTAAGGTGGGGTAGAATTATCTGAATGGCAAAACTCAGCATTTTGTTCACGTGCCACCTCTGTCACCTCACGTACCCATACCCCAGTTTGGGAACCACTGCTTTAAGGCACAAAGATATTAAGATATTATAACCATTAACATCATGATTTTCTGTAAAGCAGCTTTGAAGCAACATGTTTGTGAAAGGTGCTATACAAATAGGATTTGACTTGACTCTTGCAGTGGAAAACCCAGCACACTCTGACTTCCTGAAGCTGAGGAACATGTTGGTGCGCACACATATGCAAGACCTGAAGGACATGACGCGGGAAACGCATTACGAGAATTACCGCGCTCAATGTATCCAGAATATGACCCGCATGGTGGTCAGGGAGAGAAAACGCAGGTCAGAGGATAAACCCACATCATCAGATGATCATTGTACTTTGCAGTCCAAATGAATGTTGTGGTTGATCATTTGTGTGGTTTATCTTACTGTTTCATTGGTTGTGTTCATCCAGTCTGTGTAACCGGCTGAGAGACAGCGCCTCAGACCTTCCTGTGCCTTTGGTACCTGTGGACAGAGAGACTGAGCGCCTTATTTGGGAAAAAGATGAGGAGGTATTACTGTTTTCTTTGTTTTTTAATTAGACCATGCAGTGTCCTCATTCTCTTCAGAATGGAGTCACTAGAAATACCTTTTTTTTTTTAAATAGTAAGTTAAAGAATAGGTATTATGCATTCATACTCAGTCTTTATTTGTGGAGGTTTTATTCAGTCCCTCGGTTTAATTAAATCGTGGCCACACTGTACAAATTCTTTCTCTTGTTTTAATTAAATCATGGCCATACTAATTCGTAGCCACAGTTTAACTAAAATGAGGGAAACAATTTGTACAATGTGGCCAAGATTTACTTAAAGCGAGAGAACAAATTATGAGGGAACATAAAAACTATTTGAAAATGCAAAACAATGCATTTGTGTAAAAATGTCAATTTTTGTCAGTGTGATCTGGTAATGACTCAAAAAGGGAGTGGAATCACCGCCCATTTATAGTATCTGAAGTAAAAATGGTTTTCAATTTTAGTTTTAATGTGTTTTGACAGTTTGATTTGCATGCTGTGTACAGTATGCATACTATATACTGCAACAGTAGAAGGATTAGTATATTTTAAAGGTGATAAAGAGGATTTTTTCGTCGACTGAGAAACCAAAGACTGTTAGTGAGTTTTTTTTAATGAGCGCATGCGTAAGAACATCCCCCTTCACAGCTCATTTCGAGGGAACGCCTCCCAAAACTCGTCCACAAGTATTGGAACACAAGTGTTTACCACCGGAATTCGCTGTGTCGTGTTAGTGGATTCATTATGTCGGACTCACCGCAGGTAACTCATAATCTGCAGTTGTTACTCCTGTCTCCTGACAAAAACATTGCATGCGGCGCCTGTGGAGTGTGGAAAGTTATTGGAGCGCACAGCCGCGCACGTCTCGGCAGTGATTGACAAGCCAGAGGGCCAATCGTTTACGTGATGGTCGTGTAAACGATTGGCTGATGTTTTTAAGGCCCTACCTCGTGCACAGATGATGTATATTAATATTATTCCTTTCAGTGCACCTAATAAATAGTCTTTTATCAGTTAGTAAAAACAGTTAAGTAATATTGCAAAAATGTATAAAACAAAACATCCTCTTTAGAACCTTTAACACAGCCAATGTTTGTCTTCCTTCCATTTAAACTTCCTTGATAATTGTTGGCAGTTTTCCTTAGAAAATAATATATTTTTTTCCCCCTTTTTCCTTCCGCAGTTGCGGCGAATGCAGGAAGTTCTGGAAAGGATTCAGGAACAGATGCATCATGGACATTAAGATCCATTCATTTAAATTTTATGATTGAAATATAGTTAGGGCTGTCAAAGGTCTAAAATGCAGGAAACTGCAGTGAATATAATAACTGTAAAATGTGTGTCCTGTGAATTTAGCTGTTTATGTCCTAAATTAGCCTTCATCAGAATCATCAGAAAAACTATGGGATGCATCTAAATAACTCATTTAGCAGACAAAAAATACTTTATTTTATAATGTAAATAATATTAACAACTATTGTAGCACACAAGAAATAAGACCAGCACAACTTGATTTGTAAATGTCATAAGATTTATTATGAATCGTCATTGTTTTTTGTAGTAATCTAGCATATTTAATAAGTTTTATTACTATTTCAGTTAAACATGGTGGACAATTCGATCTTAATGCAGCCCAAAATGTACAGGCGATATATAACTTAAACTTTCTCCATAGGGAAAATGCACAGTTTTTCATATATTTATATATAATATCAATGTAGAATGAGGTCTAACGGTCCCGTCCACATCATACAGTATGAAACATGGTCCCAAAAATGAAATAAGGGGAGGGATTAACATTTAAACAAACAAACAAAAACTGCAATCTACATGCAAAACCAGGCATCAGTATAATCCTAAAATACATACACATATATGTGAATGCGTGCATATACCTCACATATATACATACATCCATACACATATATTAAAAAAAAAATAAAAAACAAAAACACACTAATACATTTCACAAAGTTTAGGCTATTTTTTTTGTTTGTTTGTTTGTTTTTAACTGAGTGTGAAGCACAGATTGTATCATTTCATCTTCACATCCCCCAAAAAGAAAAAGGAAGTACAACAGAAAATCCAAACCTTGGATTCGGGGCGTTTGCAGCAGGAAGAGGATGTTAAGATCAGGAATCACAGTGTTCCGTTTGAAAGTGACAGTATAAAGCAACAATGTGGCGTACCAAACCATCAACAGCAAACCATCAAGTTTACATAGGGAAACTTTGTGCAGGTTCAACCAAACGAGTGCACTGAGAATGACAGGCTGACTTTAAAGGAGTAGTTAACCCAAAATTAAAAAAATTCTGTCATCTACTCACCCTTGTGTTCTTCCAAACCTGTATGAGTTTCTTTCTTCTGCTAAACACAAAAGAATATATGAAAAATGTTGGTAAACAGTTAACTGTTGCCATAGAAGGAAAAAAAAAAATACTATGGAAGTCAACAGGCCCATCTTATGTTTGGTCAATGGTTACCATCATTCTTCAGAATACCTCCTTTTGTGTTCAGCAGAAGAAAGAAACTCATAGGTTTTGGAACAACTTGAGGGTGAGTAAATGATGACAGGATTTTCATTTTTGGGTGAACTATCTCTTTAAGAAGAGCACTGCTATTGGTAAAGGGGCTTTTTGTCCTGACGTCAATGTCTGAAACAGAAAACAGCTTATTTAACCTCCTAAGATGCTTATAAACAAGCGCCTACTTCACGACAATTTACACAATCACGCATAAAAATGAGAACGGACGTGCAGCGATGCCGTCGTGTCATTCTACGCTCATCGATCCATACTGGCCAAGTGCGCGCGCATTAAGCCATCTACGAACGTGTGACGGACAAGATTGATTCACGTTAACGTATTCTAAGACTTAATTTGACGTTTTACAACGTGTTGCTACAAGCACGAGAACATTGATAATGCTGCTTCTTTAAAGGAACGCAAATGCCCGACATGACGCGGTGTCACACGCCGTACGTAACATTTTTAATAGTTTGAAACGTTAATCAAGTATTACTTGTTATTCATTGTGTTAAATATATAAGCACTTGCTGGAAGTTATAAATGCTTGAATGTACTTTCAAATGCATGTCTGCATACAGGTCTTTCTCAGATGTTGAAGTGTATATTGAGTTTCTTTATAACCCATTCGCCTCGCCTCAACACTTTTAAGACTGTCTCGTGAGCGCCAGCAAATGTATGTGACTTGGTCAGGTCATGGCAGTCTTGTGCGCTTGCGCTTCATATTCAGCAATGTTGTTACATTGCGTGGACAGCAGGTGGCGCCGATGGGCTTGAATTGGGGCTTAGGCACTTATATTTGCTCACAAAGTCACTTTGAGGAATCTGATTTTGAATGTACCTGTTTTTATTCAAAAGCCCCATTTGAAAAGCCCCTAAAAATATGGTTACACAGTAAACGTTTATTTTTCTCCTCATGCTTCCAGTATTGACCTTTAAGCACTCGTTTTTGATTAACGTTGTGGATTTTTTTTTTTGGTGACTGAATGTAAAGCATGAGAATTTGCATACAGAAAAAAAGGATAGAGGAAAAGAGAAGAAAGAATTGATTTGTTTTAGCACTCCACTCTCACATTACTAAAGACTGACACCCAATTTCTTTGAATTTAGTTAAACAAGTGCATTACATGTATTTCATTCCAACGCTGCATGGCAAAAGACACGCAAGCACCCTCTAGGACACGCTCCGATCCTGACAAGGTCCCAGCGTGTGTGAGCGACAGTAGTGAATTTCTGACTGGGATCTAGTCGTTCTTTTAGCGATTAGATCACCATCTATCTTGCTCTCGCTTTGTGAGACCTCCTTTCCTTTAAGTCTTTCTGCACACCCTCTCTTTTCTCTCAGGCCAGCTTTAGCGTGCTGACAGGAAAAGGAGGAACAGTTACCATAGTCACTGGATTGAGCACCGTTTGGCCCACCAGCCCAGTGTGATGGTGAGCGACCACGGCTGTGGGTTTTCCCACCATGGTGGCCTGCTGGCCTGTGACAGGTGTGCCGTTAACTTGGGTGTGAGTGTGCGGGTGGTGCGCCAACGTGTGCGTGATGTGACCCACCATTGCAGGTTGCGATACGGCCACCGACTGTGGGTAAATGGCTGCGGGGAGGTGGGCCACGGGATGCACTGTGATGTGTCCGATTGGCTGGCCCGCACTAGAGGGCGCAATATGCGCCAGATGTTTAGGCCCAGCTGTGATGACGTGATTGACGGCCTGGATGACAGACGCATGGGAAACAGAGGCGTGGGTGATGACTGTTGGCTGAGGAGGGGAGATGATGTGTGAAGGCGGTGCAGGGGCGATGGCTTGAGGGGTGACCAACGCTGGCTGTGGTTGGCTGGGCGGAGCAGAGGGTTGGGTGGTGGGTTTGTGTTGTATGGAAATGTGCGTAGGGAGGATGGAGGGTGGAGGCATGGCAACGCGGGGCTCCGACAGTGCCGGCGCTGGCAGTTTGGGCGCAGAAGACGAGGGTGGGGAGGAGAGGATGTCATCTTCTACGTCTTGGTCGAAGTCGTCTTCACCCTCTGGAAAAAGCGGAAAATGATTCTTGGTAATTAGATTTTACATTGTCTCTTGGGGGGACTTTCAGAAGGACAAATGACCCGATTAATTGTACATGTTATGAAAAACTAAGAGAAACAGTTTCTGGTGAAAGAAACCTCAACATAGGGGGACCTCAAAGGAAAGAATAAGATGAAAGTAAAAAAATATTTTGAAATAATTTATATACACGTTTTTATTTAATTCTATGGGTCTGATTCTGGTGCAGGACTTTTATATTGATACAAAATATTCTATTTCAAGTTCTTTTGATTTGTGAAGGATCTTGTGACACTAAAGTCTGCTGAACGTTCAGCTTTGCCATCGCAATAATAAAGTCTGATAATCTGATTTTGTCAGTTGGTGTCGTACCTGATGCTGTTGATGTGGAGGCCTGATCATCTTCGGGTTGGACAGTTTGTCGGAGTATCCTGTCAATCTCCATGATGTCTATACACTGGCTCAACTCGTTCTTCAGCTCCGCGAGTCTCTGCTGAGTGGCGATCTTCTCCCGCGCCAAACGCTCCATCTCGTGCTCGTACTCCTTTTCTTTCCGCTTCAATGTCTGCAAGAAACATAACTCATTAGTCTGTATCACCAGCACTTTAATACTCAAATGAATCATATTTATTCATTGTGCAAACACTCATTATCCCACAATCAAACACATTTTCATTTAGGTATGGCACATTTCTTAACCATCTGACCAACTGACGTCTGAACTTCAGAGTGTACATATTTCTGTGAATATTCATGCAAAATAAATGGAAACACACGGGTCAGTGGCCACCCTACTCTAGATTTTGGCATCGACAATCCATCCCACCACACAACATTTCTATAAGGGGAATTTTAATCAGAGCCTGTTTAACGTCTTGTTCAGAGGACGGTGCTTGTTAAGTGAAATCGAAGAACAAACCAATGTGAAGTTATTTCGAACAAAAAACTCCCCAAAGCGAACTTTGCCGAAAAGTTCACTCTGGCTGGTAAACGCCTTCGAACTATCATTGGTCCATGGTTATTACATAAATAGGTAGGTGTGGCTCTGAGGCTCAGCCCTCTTTGACACGTTCATCTCCAGTTTCTTTCTTCTATTCAGTCCCTCGAGGTCGGACGTCCCCAAGTAAAAACATGAACGCCGCATTATAGTAGAAAATAAAGTACTTCTGATGAAATGAGACACCAACACAGTTTTTCATGTTTAATACTGTAAAGCTGCTTGCTTTTAAACAATCTACTGTATTTAATGTGGTACATAAATAAATGTGACTTTACTAGAGTGCCGAATTGCAGAGCTTGTGCAAACATATCCAAATTGCTATGATCAGATGATTTTCTTATGCTTCCTTAATAAAAGGCTTTCTGTTTTCTCATTTTTGTTGTGCATTTATTTTGTTACGTTATTCAGGTTTTTTTTACATTTTATTTCAGTTAGCGTTTATTTTATTTCAAAGAACAAAACTTTTTTTTATGGTTTTAGTTTTATGGTGGATAAAACAGACCTTAGATGTCAAAATAATTCCAAGGTGAACCTTTCTAATAGAGCAACAGTTTGAAATCATATAGGAAGAGCAAAAAGTCAAAAATAAAAAGAAGGGATGTGGCAGTCACACAGGCAAATGGTTTGACCCACTTTTTGTGTTAGTCATGTGACCACGGGACATCAAACCAGGCTAACGGGAACAAAATGTTTAGATATTTAAACCTTTGAAGAGAAGGTCCATCCGCATTCAAGAAACATGCATAAGAGAGGCTGGCCACGCGAGAACAGAACAACATGTTCAGCATATGTGGTCATATGATTTTAGGAAACAAACTATCCACAGAGCAAAGCAGTTTACACACCCCGCCCCATCTGTCAAAGCCCTGAGCATGTGACGGCTCCGACACATTCACATCAGTCGGTTCCCTCCTCCGTCCCTCCCTCACCTATGCTCTGCCAAACAAACTGTGTGACAACATGGGCATTTTGGCTTCCAGTTAGCAGGAGTCCTGTAGAGTCACAGAGGACTGCGGTATTACAGTAGAACAGAACACGTTTCTGAGCACCGAAGAATAGAGAGCAGTGAGATAGTGAGCGAGCATGCAGAGAGAGTGATTGTGCAGAGGTGGATGGTGGTTTTCGTGCATGTCTGGGATTATATAACCCACTGATACAGTGTTAAGGGAATATGAATGCGACTGGTGCAGTAGGTTGAGAGCACAAACAGAGAGGGGGAGAGAGAGAGAGAGACTGTCCTAGTGAAGCCTGATCCAGGATTAGTCAGATTGGACTGTCTGGCCCTTAAACCGTACACAGAGCAGGCCAACATGAACGAACACACACACACAAGCCAACACCTTCTGTTTTCTGCATGGACGGTAACAGCCTAATTAAAATGTAGAATATTAAAAAAATACATTCTTTTAAAACAGTATTTACTCTTTTAAGCTACAGTGGTTTATTAAAGGGATAGTTGATGTTAAATAAAACTTGCTTAGACAAATCCAAATTAAACCCTGCGGCTCGTGACGACACATTGATGTCCTAAGACACGAAACGATCGGTTTGTGCGAGAAACCGAACAGTATTTATATCATTTTTCACCTCTAATACACCACTATGTCCAACTGAGTTCAGCATTCGCTTAGTAAGGTCTGATCGCGCTCTGACAACGCAGTAATGTCTGGCTCTCATTGAAGCAAAGAGCGAGACATCACTGCTGCTGTCAGAGCGCGATCAGACCTCACTAAGCGAATGCTGAACGCAGTTGGACATAGTGGTGTATTAGAGGTGAAAAATGATATAAATACTGTTCGGTTTCTCGCACAAACCGATTGTTTCGTGTCTTAAGACATCAATTTGTCGTCACGAGCCGCAGGGTTTAATTTGGACTTGTCTATGCAAGTTTTATTTACTCTTATAGTAGAAGTTCCCATCCACTAGCATTATTTGACTGACAGACGGCAACGGTTGGAATCATCATTTGGAATCATCATTTGTGTTCTACTGAAGAAACAAAGTCACCTACATCTTGGATGTGCTGGGGGTAAGCAGATAAAAAGCACTTTTTCACTTTTTAAAAAGCAAATTTTCATTTTTGGGTGAACTATCCCTTTAAAGTGCAGATATTAAAATTCTGATATCAATAAGACAATATGCAATATATATATATACACAACTATATACACACACAAACAACTGTTCATAATTTGGGGTTTGATAGATTTTTTAAAGTTTTTTTTTTAAATTAGAAGTCTCTTCTGCTCACCAATAATTTGCTGCTTAAGAAATATTTCTTATTATCAATGTTTCAGGATTCTTTGATAATAGAAAGTTCAAAAGAACAGTATTTGTTTGAAATAGAAATCTTTTGAAATATAAATATCTTTATCACTATTTTTACTGATACTACTGATCCCAAACTTTTGAAAGGTAGTGTATATATACTATATATCCAATATCTACTGATACCAATAAAAAAAAAAAAGAAAAAAAAGAAAATATACAGTTTCATGGCCAGTTAAAAAAATATTCTGTCTCAAACTGAATTTTAGAGCTTGTTGGTAATCGTTTTATGAATGACAACAAATTAGATATTGATGACAAGAACACCAGCAGTTACACAAAACTCATTGGAAACGTGACACTTCAACTAGTGATAAACAGTACTTATAATACTGAAGATGATGAATTAATTGTTCGGTCAAAACCGACTTTCAGTCACTTTATGAATCATCATGCTCCATGCTTTTCAATCTTTGACCGCTTCTTTCAGTTCTTTCATGTTAATACCAGCCTTGATTGTATCCAGTCAACATGTTCTTTGGCTGCCTCCTCTTCTTGTTCTGCTGACTATGCCGAGCATTATAGTTGTTTCGAAGGGATTAGCTCGCATGATATGAGAAACCCTGCTTAGTAATTTTCCCCACCGATGATATCTTTATATTAACATGCTCTAAGATCGTCTTGTTTGCGACCTTTGATGTCCATGGCGCTCGCAGCATCCACAGTTCGAAGGCATTTTCCTTCTATCCCTCTTCTTAAGTATCCAGCTTTCACATGCGTAAAATAATTGCGTTTATTCTTTTGTGTCTTTGTTTTAATGGTAATATCTTTACTTTTCCAGATGTTCGCCATTCCATTTCATCCAAGTGCAATTCTTCTGTTGATGTCTGGGGTCTTGAGTCACCACTATGGACAATCTTGGATCCAAGAAAGAGGAAATCTTGAACTGATGTTAAGGTGTAGACCCATACATTCACATTCATCCTTGACACTTTTGACCAGATATTCCAGGTCCTTTTCATTTTCCGGGTTGCATCATCAGCATATCGCAGGTTATTGATGTAATCTGTATGAATCATCAATTGGTGTAAAAATTGGTGGGAGGAACATCGCCTCATGATAGATTCTGCATACAAATTACACTGGGCTGGTGATAAGTTGCATCCTTGTCGGACACCTTTTGTGATCTTAAACCAGTCGGTATTGCCAAATGCTGATACATCAACTCAATGTATAACAAATAATACCAATATATCAACTCAAATCCTGATGTGTGTATAAAACTGTGCTGGCTGACCCCAGGCCAGTTTTGAACTCACTCCATCTTTTGTGTGTGAAGAAATTAACTAGACATCCCTAGTGACTAGATATTCAGGTCCCACTGGATATCACCACGGCAACAGCTGGAACCCGCCATGGTCTCCTTGGCAACAGAGCAGGGAATGTGCAACATGGTGATGAGGAGGTGTAATAGAGAGGCAAGGGCTAATGCGATTGGCTCACATCGACCTCTAGTATTTTACAGTCTGATGGCTCTCGCACTCCCTCCTCCCTTCCTCCTTTGTGATTAGAAACACTCCTCAACTGCTCAGCAACGCTCACTGTCATCATGTGTAGTTTGAAGAAGAGAAGAGAGCGGTCAAGTAACACTGACCGCTAACACTGCATTTGAACATCCAAACAATTAAATAAAACTGCGTTAATATTTTCGATTGAATCATATAAATTGGCTGTTAAACATGCAATATTTCATTGTTTTTTATACATCCCAATTTAATGATTAATAGAATAGTGTCTCAGTTGCAAAATCTTTTGACTGTATTGTCAATGGATAATGCTTATCTTGAATGAATTTGAGTTAATAACCGATTAAATCGCTCAGTTTGAATTTAATGAACAGAAAAGTTATTTCCTTACATAAACACCAAAAGCTACTGACAGCCTTGCCCTGGGAAAAAGAAGAGCACTTAATTGTAAATCGAATTAGTTAGTGAACTTCAAATCTTAAAAGTAGAAAATATGCGGAAAATATTATAGAGTACACTTTCATGACTATGCTTCTTAGCACAGTTAAATGCACTTTAAAAAGGTGCACTTTGTAATAATGTCAAAATAAGTTGTACTTTAAAGTACAATTTAAATAACTGATTTAATATTTATTTTTATCATGCTTTAAAGTAGTAACTAACATAGTACTAACATACTAAAACCCATTATAATTTAAAATATTACATTTAAAGTAAATAATGTACTAAATTTTATCATTACAAATATGTAATTACAAATATATTTAAATGCATGACATACAAGTTTCAGTAGAAATTAGTCAAATTACATTAAAAACATTTTAGTTAGACCATAAATGCTCGTTGTCAGTACATTCAACTACATTATAACCACATTTCAAAGACAACAGAATTATGAAATTAGTCTTACTTAAGTGGGTCAAAACTAATTGAATTTAATATAAACTTAATTGGATATTTAAAATTAAATGAAAATATATTATAATTTAAGTATCTGAAAACATTATATTCAGTTCGCACTTAAGTAAATTCATTTAAAGTATATTATGTTTGTAATAAGTACTCTTGCTAAAGTGTACGTTTTCACAAATACTGTCAATGAATATTATGTCAACGAATAAATGTTATTTATAATGTCCTTTTCTCACAGTTTTGAGTGAATTTTGATTATATAATGTGAATTAAGTATTCACTTTTTGTCATTATTTAGCTGTTTGTGTATATCAGCCACCAAAAACCAATTACTCAATTACGGTGTAAAATTTTGACATTAGCACTGGCTATTAAAAATCCCGGTCAACCACAAATCAACACTGACGGGACCAGGACATCATTGCAGCTGTGATCTGATGATGTAACTTGTAATATCTTGTTTGAAAATTCAACAGTCCTGTCCGTTATATTACACTGTAACCAGCAGGCGTAAAAGAAGTGCGCTATGCCTGGATGAACCCGCAGACAGCATTTGACTGCATCCAGATCGGAATCGGTAGCGAAACTCAATCTACAGACAGAGGAACCCCCTGCTGCTCACTGACCACCAGCTCAGTTCCTCACAGTCTCCTTGGTTACAACAGTTCACAGGACTATGGCCCACCGACTAAGGCCACCGACTCAAACGTTTACAGAAGCATACAAAAACGTTGCACATCAAATCCATAAAACAGTCTATCAAGACACATTGTTTCATTTAAACAGCCTAGTTCGGCATGTGTGGGTCTGATGTGAGCACCAGGGTTGCCAGGTTTGTGTAACAAAACCAGCCTAAATGCTATTCAAACCCCACTCAATCACAGCCAAAACTAGCCCAATCACGTTCCAGGGAGATTCCCTGGTAAAAATCTCATTATGGGGTGTGTGGTGTCTCTTCTACCTGCGTACTAAAAAAACAACCCACAGCAACAGTGTAAAAGTAGCCGAATTCCGCAGGAAATACGTGGACTTGGCAACACTGGTGAGCACGCTGAGGGAGAGAGGGAGGGGAGGACAACACAGAACAGCAGTTGACGTCACCAGGCTCGCGCTCGCCATGTGCTCACGTCTCACGTGGACACGGGAGCAGGCTGAAAGCGGGTGAGGGAGGGGGAGAAAGAGAGAGATCAGGAGAACAGCGCTTGCAGAATAGAGTAGCGTGCAAGTGGGCGGCCCACATTCCCTCGCTTGTGCTGCTTATTGTGTCTTTATAACCATCGCCAGCTAAGTTTTATAGCTTTTGAGATCATGTTAACTCGGATATATATCTTTCATAACCAGGTCACCTTTCCGCCCACATTATTATACTAATTGTCATGACTGCAGTCTGCAAATTAAATAATGGAGCGTGACCTTGGCGCTTTTATGTCAGCTGTATCTACGTCAGTCTTAATGTTCTGATCCGGGCAATATGCAGTTCAGCACCTTAACAAAGGAAAATATATATAAATGTAGGCATGTTGACCTACATTCTGTGATTGACCACCAAATTATCCTAACTTAATTTTAAATGTGCAAAATATTATGTAAATACATCACGGATTTCATCCTCTCTCTGGAGATTTTTAACATTAGATGTTGAACATCAGGCAAAAAAATCCATATGGATAGAGCAACAGCGAAATGGGAAAAAAGTAAGAAAAGGACAGGGGAAGAGGGTAAGGAAAAAAAATATAATGAGCACACACGGAGAAGAATTCAACCCAGGATGTTTTGGCAGATGCACATGACACCATTCTGCCAGAAGAGTATGTACAGAGAAGTGTATGAGGGTGGGAGGGTGAGAACGAGAGGAAACGGACTACAAATCCACATCTTGTGACCAATTCCTGATTTTTATCAGGGTCGGAGCTGAACTTTGCAGGACTGTGACTCTCCAGGATTGGAGTTCGGCACCCCTGATCTATAGCTTGTTTTAATATAGGTCAGAGGAAGTCATGATCAAAACTCCTTCCTCACATTCAGACATTAACTTTTACAAGCAGACATAACAGTACACATCAGTTATCCTACAAATGGCATACGGATATGTGTTTCTAGGTGAATCTCATAAAAACATGACTGGGTCATCAAACATAAAAAAAAAATAAAAAATAAATAAATAAATATATATATATATGGTGGCGAGCGGTGACATTTTAACAGGGTATGCTGGGTGGTGCGCCATGTAAAAATGTAGCCAATGCAGTTATAACGCTATATGCTGAGTGGGTTTACAGCTAATAAACGTTCTCTCTAGACCAGGGGTGTCAAACATACGGCCCCCAAAGCTGTCCAATCTGGGGTGATTTGAACTATAATAAAAAGAAAAAAAGATGCAGTAGTCCATTGGCCATAAATCCAAACGTTTTAAGATTTATTTTGGTCAATCTTTATTCCGGGCTTGCAAACAAACTGCTTTGTAATAATTTCCCAAAATTTAATTTAAGGAAATATTTATGAAGTCTGTAAACAGGATGTTAACACAGATACACGCTAAATACGGAAACAAAGAGGAGAACACATGCGCCAGCAGAGAAAATACTGCACCCTGCACAAGTTCACTGTTTGCAAAATATAGAAAAAATAATATAAATATTTAATTAGGGTTGATATGAATGTATCTCTGAAGGGGAATGTCTTCAGAAAAGTTTTGATGTATCTCCGTATAAAGTAGTAGCCAAGCAGCACTGCTTTGTGTTAGCAGTAACCAAGGAAACGCTATATCGCTGCTGTTCCATAAGCGCCACCTACTGTCAGAGATTGAATTTGCATTTTCATTCATTCCATCTGATGATTGTGCAGATGTCTCAAAAATATAAAATCAGGCCATGCTGTTTTTGCTGTTAATCTTGAAATTATACAATAATTTAAATTAAAAACAACTGCTTATGTGCATAACATCTTTGTTGGGATTGTGATAAAAATGCAGAGTTTGCCTCTAATATCAAAGGGCTACACATTTTTGTTTAAGGCCAGTTTGGCCGGTGAAAACATTAACAACAAATAAATTAGCTTTAAGTACCAGTACCAGAATCGGCCAATTTGCTTCAAAAATAAAATAAAATAAAAAAATAAATAAAAATTGGTGCTAATAAAAAATATTAAATAAAGCATTATTTAAATAAATCTAATGGTATTTTTCCTGTAAAAACAAATGCAGTTTTAAAGAGCAGTGTACAAGTTCTCTCGCAAATTAGCCTAATTTGTTGTTCGTATGGTTAATATTAGGCTAATGCAACTATAAGCGCACTAAGGTTTAAAAAAAGAAGAAAAAAAAAAAGAAAAAAGGTAATTCTGCCACATATTGTTAATTTTTAATCCGGCCATCAACCTAAAATGAGTTTAACACCCCTGCTCTAGACCATGTTAGTTTACTCAGTTGCTTATGACACATAGCAACACAGCGAAAAGTACTTCTAAAATGTTTTATTGAGAGTGGCCTACATTTACCTGTGGAGACATGCCTTCACAAGCACCTGTAAGAGCTTTTGTGATGTTTGAGTCGACGGAGGCGCGATATGCGAAAGGTGCGTTTGCAAAATGTGCTGTATTTTTGTAATCCGCTAGGTGCCGCTAGTGTCACACAAACAACATACTTCGCCCGTTTAGGACACTAAATCAGACACGACAAATAAAAAACACAATGGCGTCAATTTAAATGTATGCCAGAAGTACTTTTTAAATTAATAATTAAAAATAATTAGGCATATAATATAATTAGTATTAGCAGTATAATATAAATAAAAAGTAGAATGTAATTATAATAAAATAAGTAGGCTATAAAAATACAAATATCAGTATTCTATAAAAAATAAGATGAAATTATGCAAAATGATGACTTTAACAAACGCACAGACTATTGATTAACATCCTTTTGTTTTCAGTTTTCATACAGAAATTAGGCTAATTTCCTTGTGGAGAAAATTAAATACTATAAAAATAGTGTAAGTTATGATTTTTCCCCATTTGGCTAAGTCTAGTTAGTTTTGTATCAAATAAAATGTGATTTTCGGATATCGAGATCTGGCAGCAGCTCATTTTTCCTCTTGGGCGAGCGGTCCGCTCATAGCTTATCCTGCCCATGTAAACTCGCATAGACCAGCAAACCAATAAGAACGCGCTCCATAACAAAAGAGCAAAGGCGAAAAGCTGCTGTAGATCAGATTACTCGGAAGTCTCCGTAACAGGCAGAAAATTACCGTAGTTTGTCAAATAAATAAATTACGGACAGTTACATACGCATTACCAATCATGTAGGCTTTATGGTACACATCAAACAAGAGATTCAATAATTTATAATGTTAATAGTAATTGCCGAGTCCATGAATGGCTTGGCAATTACACTTTTTAATCTAATTAATTACATGATGTGCTGATTAATTAATGTAATTGAATCAAATTTGACTGAGAAATTACCCCAAAAATTATATTAGTCTTTATTGTGTTAAATGAGAAGAGCATTAAATAGACATTACAAAAAGTATCTTTAGAAAGTAGTATTTTACTCGAGTCAACATAGAATTTATTACACTTTTAGGCTGCAATGGCCATGTTTTTTTTTTTGTTTTTTTTTTTAAGCTGCATCTGAATTGGTATTTAGATATATTTACAGACCAAAACAGTTTACCAACATTCTTTAAAATATATTCTTTTATGTTACGCAAATACACGTATATATATACAGGTTATACATATACCTGTATATATATATACAGGTTTGAAACAACATGGGGGCGAGTAAATGTAAATAAACAATTTTCATTTTTGGGCAAACTATGCCTAAATATTATATTATTTTTTTAATGAAGTGATACTCTAAAATAGAAACTAAAACTGCCAGTAGGTGGCAGTAAATGTTTAAATGAATAAATCATTGAGTCATTCATTCATTCATTCATTCAATTCATTAAAACGGCTGATTAATTCAGTAAATGGCTCTTTTTATGCCATTGAATCATTGGTTCACCCGATTGATTCACTCAAAATTCTGATTCATCCATTAATGAAATACCATTGTGTGATGCACAACAATTCTGCTGCAGCTTTTATAGGCAATATATCCGTTGGCAACATTTTGCAAAAACAGACAAAATAAAACATTTTTGCCCTGATATGTTGAATTTCATGGCCATTCTAACTTGATTCTTTAGGCTCCATCACGCAGTGAGCTTTTGCCCTGCATTATGTTCATCACCAATCAACTGTATGAAAAGTAAGTATATAGGTTTGGGGTGGGCCGTTAATTGCGTTAAATCATTTTAATCGCGTTATTTTACATCACTAATTAAATTAACACATTCAGTCAACAGCCCTAATATTTATATACATTTATATACATACATACATATTTTTTCTATTCTGCCAAGATTTTTATTCTTAATGGTCCTAAAAATAGTCTTCTTTTATAAGCAAAATATGATTATATTATTAAAACATTATATTGAATAGTTTCTTTCAGAAGCTTCTATTGGATGCAATTAAAACCCTGTTTTATAGCGCACACATCCAATCCTATCTTTGACTTACCTGGATGTAGCGGAGGGCACTCCTTAGGACACTCAAATTGGAAGTTTTCTTTTCATCCACATTAGGAACGTTCCTCTTGAGGGTTTCAAAACATTCTTTTAGATGTGCTCGTCTGTGACAGAAAGAAAAGCACTAATCATTCTGTTTTGTGGAAAGCAAGTGAGAGTTTTAACAGATGTTTAAGCGAAGCATTTTGGGGATGGATGCAACAGCAATGAAGAAGTCAACAAGCAACAGCTTTGTAATATCATAATTGTTACTAGTACTAATAGGGCATAGGCCTTTCAAGCCAATAAAGCAAATAGCACACTAATTGCAAATCGACCAAGGGTTAATGTATGTGATCAGTCCGGCAACCAAACGACTTACATTAAAGAGACTGCACCTCAAACTCAATGAGTTCATACGCTCCGCTTCTGTTTGTCGAAATGAATAAACACAAAAATGTAAACAGAAGTTCACCCACCTGTTCTTTTCCAGCTTGTTGTGAACTTCTCGAGTTCCAGCTCTGCAGGGAAAATATTAAATACGTTTCTACGCTGCATGTAAACTTTCATGATTCAACCATATGATCTGCCATAGCTCACCCTCATTCCATTTCAAACACTTTTCTTCCAGGGAACACAAAAGGAAAGAATGTTCATGCAGCTCTAACACAAACAAAGACAGCATACATTAACCAGGGGTTGTGGTCAAGCTCCAAAAAACAAAAGATATAAAAGTACTATAAAAGTGGTCCTTAGGTGTCTTCTGATGCCAAATGATAGCTTCATGTGAACAACAGTGCAAAACTTCACTGAAAATCTTCCTCTCATTGGAGATGCACGATTTGGGGAAAACATAATTGCGATTTTCCTAGGGGTGGAATGGATCGTAGTTGATCCGTACGGTTCGGCACGCGTGCGATTCGTGGATTAACTGCAAAGTTTAACCAACATAGAGTGATAGTTTATCATCTGCATGTTTTGTCTTGCCAATTACACATTTAAGCAATTTTAAACTATTCCAGCAAGAAAGAAAACTCAATTCGGTACTCGCGCGCCGTTATCTGTGTGAACAGCCGCACACACAGAGAGGCGAGTTTCAGATTTTCCTGAAATTATTCCTCTTTCGGGTCTCCCTGGCAAGTATTCTCATAAACACATTTGGTTATCTTTTAAGTGAAAGTAAACAGCTGAATATCATTCATGTTAATCAAACAAAACACAGCTTTAACAAAGTTTAATATACATTTAATTTATACAGTAAACAATATATTTTACATTTATTATATTTCTGTGCTTGAATAGTACTGTTAGACCTTACTTTACATGTAACTGTTATATTGCATTTATCTATGCTTGTTGTAATAGAGTACTTTTTTTTATCTTATATTTTACTGACCGTTCACTTATCTTTAATAACGTTCGAACTTTATTAGTTAGACCAGTAGTTTTCGCTTAAAGTGAGCTTTAAGCAATAAATGGAAAGCACCTCGTTTAAAAAGCTCCTGGTTTGCTAGGGTTGCACAATGCAGCCAAAAGATTAGCTTGAATTTAAATATGACTGTAATAATAAAAATAATAAATTGTCATTGTTATTATTACTACTAACTAAAAATATTAAACAAAATATTTATTATTGTAATATTTCACAGTAAAATTTAGTATTTTAAGGCACAATATGTAAGTTTTTTTGACTAAAATATCCAAAAACCACTAGAAAAATGTTAAATATTTTGTTGACTTGTGTTCTTACATTATCCCAAATGTTTCCAATAATGTTTAAACAGAGAAATCAGCCATTTTAACCACTGTAACGGCCCACGTCATTGCGTCGCATGTCAATGACATCATATCCGCCTTACCCTTGATTTCCGTAGAAACACCAAAGTTTCTTTAATATATTATGCATTTTATTAGACAGGCGAGTAACTGTTTGGATGCCTTTACCTACAGAAAACTAATCACTGTTATATAGCTCAACATGTTTAGTCTTATTGTTTGAAAATTTTGTTCTCTTGATTTACCACAAGTAACATGTTTGTACCATGCCTCAGAGAAAACACTATTTTGTCAAGTGGCTAACATAGCATAATAAGAGCTTTATTTGTAGTAACAATAATACAGCATTTTCTCCACCATACAATAGATTTTAAAATTAAGCAACACAAGTCATCCAGCTTTTTTAAAATGATATTCTAATATCAATCTACTTTACTGCAGTGTGCAACAAGTATCTCATACTCATACATACATATAACATTAACATAACTTTCAACACACTCAAATATATTTTAGTTAAGATTGTCCTGACCAAGTTAAACAGCGCTGCGTTACCCGAAAATTCTAATTCGTCAAATAAAGTGACCTGTATGAGTAGTAATTAAGCAGCACTTGCAGCTATTTCATTAGAATAAAATAAAATAATATGAATTTAAGTGATCAAACGTAACTGTAATGAAGTTCAAGTCCAGGGAAGGAGAGGGACGTTTAATGTAACTTCATAAAATAAACATAACCAAACGAAATAATTAGCAGTGGCCAACTAACATAATAAAAACAGCAACGTAAAAATTCTCAGGCTTTCACCGCGCCCTGCTTCATACCACAATAACATTAATAAAAATTGAATACATTAACTCATCCATAAACATGATGCTTTCCATCAGCTTTGGAGGTAAAGATGACAACTCCCATGATTCAATGCTCATTCACGGCGTCATCAAGCTACACCTTTGTTATTGTTTTGAATAAGCAAAACTTACATACTGTGCCTTTAAGAAAAATAATACAATAATGATATTTTTTTTTGAAAGTACAAATGTAAAATTACAACACTAATATTTATGCCTGACTGTCTTCATTTATTGATTTTCAAGCATTAAACCATCAAGCTTTTATTTGTATTTTTTCAGAGCAGATGCAGAAATGTGTTTGTCATTGACAAACCTGGTGCTTCAGCAGCGCTGCACATTGTTATTGTATTAACGATATTTGTCCAACACGTGACCTTTGTTCATCTGAAACCGGTCTTTTAACTGTTCCGCTAACGCGTTTAAGACTGATGGGAGATCGTTCATTAGCTCTAAAACTATGGAATTCTTTACCTAGTGAGATAAGGCAATCTAATTTTAAATCTCGCCTTAAAACTAATTTTTTTAGGGTAAGTTTTAATTGAACATTTGTATCAATTTTATATTGTTTTATTTTTAATTGTTTTGATCGCATATTCTTTCTCTTTTTGTCTATTGTATTATTTTATATGGTGTATTTTGTTGTTTTATTTGTTCTGATATACAGAATAAGAATAAAAGCTGACGCATACTCTACAAAAAGCACAGAGCTGTTCAAAATCTGCATGCCTCAGAGCACATAGTTTTAAATTAAATTACATAACATTTGCCACAAATCCTTGTTAATTTACATGATATCTTCACCCTTAGCTGCAAGAGCGTGTATTAAATATGCTTCATATAGAGAGATATAACAATATAGATTTCCCTTTCACTTTCCATTTGCGCTCATCAACACCACTTTTTGACTGTATGGTGATTAGATTCACTATTTGTTTTGGACTGCCACCATGAACTTGAAAATGAGATGCATCTGGAAGTGGCATGGCACTTTTTGCCCGGTGTGCACCACATCCTATTTGAACTAAGTTTAAGGTTTACCATATGGTTTAAGATTCCTCAACATCTTTTACGAATTTGAATCTCTGTGCAAGTTAACGGCAGATTTTTTTGCTCCATTAACAAACAGTTAATCAAATAAGAGAAATAAGAAAGTTCCAAATTTAGCCGATCATACATTATATTTACATCTGTGCTAGTAATACTACACACAGTGTAGTACTCGGAAGGTTTAGCTAATGTGGGGTAATGTGAAGTTACTCTTTTGGATCACGTATTTCTACCTCTAATCAGCAATCATATTCATAATCTTAGGCAAGCTAGGGTTACACACTCATGCTCTTTCATGGTCTATGGACCCCCTGAGGCAGTCTTGACCACCCCATGTAAAAAACTCTAGTTCCACCACTGAGTGGAGTCGTCATAAAAACTAATTTTATTGTGCATTTCTCCAAATTGTCACTTCACAGAAGAAATAAAGTCAAATGAGTTTGGAATGACATGAGGGTGAGAAAATGATGATATCAGAAATCACAAACGCAGTTTGCAACCTGCAAACATACAGCATGACCTGTGGGGCTGCGTTACTTCTCATCATGGGTCACCATACAGGACAGCATCCTACTTTTTAAAATTGCAATCTCCTTACAAAATAGCCAACCTAGTTTCATTCAGTTATGATTACATGATGTGTGTCGTGTCCTACAGTTTAATCTCCACCGCTTTGAAAAAACTCTTCAGCTTTCTTGTAGGGCGGCACAAATAATTGAAATAATAGCAGTTTACATAATAGTTTACATATAATTCACAAGTCAAAAAAATAGATGAATTTATTAAAATGACCCCATTCAAAAGTTTATGAACCATTGGTTCTTAATACTGTGTGTGGTTACCTGATGATCCACAACTGTTTTTATGTTTTGTGATGGTTGTTCATGAGTCTCTTGTTTGTCCTGAGCAGTTAAACTGAGCTCTGTTCTTCAGAAAAATCCTCCAGCTCCTGCAGATTCATCAGTTTCAAGCATTTTTTGCATATTTAAACCCTTTACAACAGTGACTGTGTGATTTTGAGATCATCTTTTCACACTGAGGACAACTGAGGGACTCAAACACAACTATTAAAAAAGGTTCAAATATTCACTAATGCTCCAGAAGGAAACACAATGCATTAAGAGCTAGGGGTGAAAACTTTTTGAATTCAAAGATCAAGGTAAATTGTACTTAATCTGTCTTCCGGGAAACACTTAAGTATCTTCTGTTGCTTCCGAAGGGCAGTACTAAATGAAAAAATTGTTCTTATTTTGTTTAAATATCAATTGGACTTCTTCGTCCTGTTCAAAAATTTTCACCCCCCCGACTCTTAATGCATTGTGTTTCCTTCTGGAGCATCAGTGAATGTTTGAACCTTTTTTAATAGTTGAGTTTGAGTCCCTCAGTTGTCCTCAGTGTGAAAACACAGATCTCAAAATCCTACAGTCACTGCTGGAAAGGGTTCAAATATGCAAAAGATGCTGGAAAACTGAAGAATCTGCAGGAGCTGGAGGATTTTTCTGAAGAACGTTGGTCAGTTTAACTGCTCAGGACAAACAAGAGACTCATGAACAACCATCACAAAAAAATCATAGATCATCCAGGTAACCACACACAGTATTGAGAATCAATGGTTCACAAACTTTTGAACGGGGTCATTTTTAATAAATTCAGCTATTTTTTGTCTTGTGGATTATATGTAAACATCTTGTGTTTATTCTTTATTCTTATGTTCATTCTATGTAAAATATCTTACTCAGCACAGTACTAAATAAAAGCATGCATTCTGTATGATCTCTCTTATTTTGTAAAAAATTTTTACAGATTCTGCAAAGGGTTCACAAACTTTCAAGCAGCACTGTATACATATATATATATATATATATATATATATATATATTTTTAGGTGTATAACAATATATCGTGTCACAATATATCACAATACAAAAATGCAACAATATGTATCGTGAATAGTGACAATATGTATTGTGTATAGTTCACCCAAAATGAAAATGACTGCATGAGAAACAAATTCAAGTTTACAGAGTTTTAGTACAAGTTCTACATTGAAATACTATATATAATGTTGAATATAATGTATAATAATGCAATGGAAGAATATTTGTTGGTCCCGATAATGACAATGCCTTGTGTTACCAGTAAAAAGTTGCCTATATTATTTTAAAAATATATCTAGTCAATGACAGTGTACAAACATTTTTGTATTTTTCTGTATTTTCAGCTCATTGTTGTGTAAAGCATCAAAGAGACATTACAAAAAGTTGCTTCAGAAAGAAATATTTTATTCGATTCAACACAGAATTTTTTTACACATGAAATGAGGTTGAGTAAATGTTGACTGAATTTTCATTTTTGGGTAAATTATACCTTTCATTTTTTTAATCAATATGGAAATATGAAATCATTTTTAAAAAATAAAATTAGACTCTAGTAGGTGGCGGTAAATGTCTTAACGATTAAGTCGGTCATTCATTCATTCATTCATTCATTAATTCGACGGCTGATTCATTTAGGAGTGAAGTAAATGGTTCACTTCAGGCATGTTGAACGATGCGGCACAGACTGAACTGTGTTTGCTTTTGAATCGTTCTGGCTGTACTTTGTCATACACTGATCTGTGGTCTGTGTAGTGCCGCTTCAAGTGCAACAAGTCTTTTATGAATTGTCTGCTGAATCATGCGTTTCAATTGTTTCGTTCAAAACACAGATTCAGAAATGAAACACTGTTGTGCATTGCGTGGAGGCGAACAGTTCTGCTTTGTCTTTATATTTTCATTGGTAAAATTGAACAAAATAGACAATATTGTTTACAATATTGTATATTGTTTTTTTTTGTATTAGCCGACACAGATCATGTGAGTACCACGACGCATGTGTGTGATTTTTGGGGTGAACTAACCCTTTAAATCGACAGCCCTAATATATTTATATATAAAAAATCAGTTAGATATATAGTGCAAATCTACTTTCTTATATAAAACCACAAAAACATGGCTCACCCTCCAGGTCTCCTTTTCCCGTCCAGGTTGCGTGGATCTTCCACAGTGGCTCCATTAGGCCTGGGTGGTTGGCCTGCCTGAACCTGGGTTGGCGTAGGCTGAGGTTGGGGTAGTGCTGGCTGGGGCAGGAGGGCGTGTTGCTGTGGCGGGTGCTGGGCTGTGATGATGGGTGCTGGATACGGCTGCAGCAGTGTCTGCGTCTGTTGTGGCTGTTGCTGTTTGGGACCGTTATTCGAAGGAGGCAAGCTGTTAATTTCTGTTTTTACATGTGCAATCAAGTGACGATGTTGCTGCTGCTGCGGAGATGAGTGGGCGTCCTTGCCATTGGGGCTGAGGAGAGGGGCTGCTGGTGGGGACAAGGCCGTGGCCAAGGATGTGACCACTGGCATTGGGGAGGCTGTGTGAAGGGACGAAGCAGTCTGAATGGGAGGGGCTGCAGGTTTGGCAGGGACCACCGGGATGGGAATGACAGCTATGGGAACAGGTGCTGGGAGGGGAGGGGGCGGGACTGGAGGGTGGTGCTGGTGGTGGCGATGCGACTCAAGCCGCATGTCTTCTGCCCAGGTCACATGGTTGACTTGGACAGACTGGATAATGGGGGCGGAGAGCTTCTGCTCAGCCTCACGGGACAGCAGGGCCTTCTCTCTCTGCTCCTCCTCTGTAGGACGAAGAAAAAGATAAAATGTTATGATAAAATAAAGGCTAAAGCTTAAAGACCTTTCTGCTATTTGAGAATAATATCTGCCTTTTTCCTAACGAGCCTACTGCATTTTAGATTGGGCACTTCCGGTTTGGGGAAGTTCCACTCATAAAGACGAAAAAAACATTTCAGATCATAAGGTTGCACTACAAATAATCCATATCTGTTAGTTTGACTGAATGCACTGTAAAAGTTCCTTCATGTTCTATTTTCAGATGTCAGGAGAATAAAGTATTTTAATGTGATATATGGTATCACAAGAATATGTATTCAGTCGTCGAATTCTTTTCTTACAGATTATTTTTTTTTTTGTATTCTGCTGTAACAGTATGAAAAACAAACAACATATACTGCGCATTTGTGGTCAGCTCTCCTGATTTAATTTATAATATATATCGCATTAATGGTTCACTGGAATGCCCTAAGAATCTCTTGCTTTTCTCCCCAAATCTTCACATCTCTTTCCAGGTTTGTTTATACAAGGATGCTTTAAAACGAAATTCACTTCTAATCCCCATTAGCAGTGTTTACTGGACTGTTTCTAAAGCAGGAAAATACAATATTTATTGTCTCTCATAATGACAGAAACCACTTTGAAATATTATCACTCAATGTTCCAGTTAATGAGCATTTTTGATTAAGGCAAAATGTTACATAAATATCACTGTAGTAATATATGCCTGTATTAACATGTCCATAAAATTGCTGTGGAAACAATCAAGTTTAATTATGAAAACTTTTGGATGTGGTATAAAGAAAATGCTGTATGTAAACAATGCAAATTCTAAAATGTGTAAAAGAAATATATATATATATATACATATTATTATTTTTTATTTTTTTTTGCTTGAAGTGAACAATTTCTTAATTATGATAAACTAATAAACTACAATGGAAACATTTACTGAATAAATTCCTAGATGCTCAATAAAAAGCTCAATAAAAAGTTGTGTGACTGATTAATTCACTCAGAATTGTGATTAGGGTTAGTATTTTGATTTCTCACATAAGTTAAATTTGCAGCTTCTTAAGTAAAAACTGTGTGAAATACTTCTACACAAAATTGCTGAAATGAAGGAAAATCTTATTTGTGGTCATTAAATTTTATCATGTCAATTTCAATTGGCCACTCTAGACTGGGCCATAAAAAAAACATGTTGGCCAACCACTATTTGCATTACTTTTGTTCTTGAGACTGTAAGAGATTACTTATCTGACCATCACAGCATAATCCAAATGTTTTTGCTCCAGGTCTCATCTTACGGTTATCGATTTTCCTCAAGAATATATATATATTTTTTTTTTCATGAAATTCGCATTCATGTTACCCTAATGTAGTTGCCTGGTTCATTAGTAGCCTGAAGTAAATGGTCACGGCACAGATTTCAAAGGGTGTTTTATCATTTATTATCCAGCTATGCTGGTAGTTCTGATTGAGGGAAAAAATAAACATTTGAGCAAGAGGAATAGAAGCCATAGCTAATAAAGACCAGTAGCAATACTAGAGATCAACATCAATTTAGAGATCAGTAATGGAACTAATTGGTGCTTGTCTAGACTCTGACTAATAAAGCTGGAGTCCAACAGAGACAATCCTGTGATTTAATACATCAAAACTGTGTAAGCTATTCATCTATCAGGGCTTAAACCTGCGCTGTACCTATAGTTTCCATTTTAAACAGGAAAAGCCGGTGTAGGGTGCAGTAATTCCTGACTCCATGTCCCAAACGGGTAGGGTGTGTGAGGTAGCTTTCCTGAACACTCTGTCTCTTTAAGAGAGAAGCCCCAGTACGAGTCTTGCCTAGACTCCAGCTCTACACTGACATCATACAGCAGTCTGCACTAGAAGCCAAGAGCTGGCGTGGGGAATCTGAGCCCAGGCCGTACCATCTGCAGCCTAAAATGCAACCATCATCTGAGGATTTCCATGATTAATGGACGGCTCTATTGTTTAGCCCTGTCGATCCATATCTGAGATGTGACTTCAGAACGATGTTTGAATTGTAATACGAGGGGTGAGGAATTTGGGCTGCGGTCCAAAGCGTATTTGAGCCAAAAGTGTCAAATGCACTGCAAGACATTCCTGTGCAGGGGACACCGCACCTCGTAACCAGTGAATGCGAGCACGCCGCAGACAAAGGGGTGACCTGATGCAAAGCGCCCTTACGGTTCAAACCACGATATGTGGGAATCCTCCTGCATCAGCAGTGTTAAAAGCATTCGCAGAAGCCATCAACAATAAAAGAATACTTAGATCAATATTTTCAGTGCATGCATATTTCTCCACTGTATAAGTGGACAGGAAAACTACATAGTGAAATGTCATTTCCCTTGATATTAACATAAAAAGAAATTAATAGCATGATAGCAGGAATGGAATCACAAACACTTCAAGTGCACTCCTGAAGAGTCATTGTGCAAACATTATACAGCCTGGCTAATAAGCTCTGAACAGCTCATGAAAGTGCTATCTATTGCTCTCCATACGCATGTAAAGCTCTTGAGACGTCAGGACACAGATGAGATACCATGGTGGTCTGCAGGCTTTACGTGTGTGTTTTATAAACACGGCATACATTTAGGACTAAACTGTGTAAATGGGAAAAAGGAACCTTCTAATAAAGTTTCCTCACATCTAGTATACTGTAAAATTTCCATTCTATTGTCACCGGTTAATGCAGAAATCATGACCAGATAATCTCAAACAAACTAGACCAGAATAGAGCAAAATATTTATCAATTGCAATGAACTGCAACTCGCATTAAAAAGAAACGACGACATTCTCTGAGCAATAAAATCAAATGCAAACATGACATTTAATTTAAGAACAAACAAGTGTGAGCTGGCTGGTATAGGGCTCTTTTATAATTATGGCCAGCTTGGGAAACATAACATAGAAATAACAAATAATTAGTGTCTGGACAACTAGTTAGGGACCATTCATGTCTTTAACGCTCTATATTAATTTAATTTGTCTAGAGCAAGCGAAAGCTTAACCAGGTTTGACTGTATGAAAAGTGCTTTTCTGCAAATAAAATCACTTTTTTGATAATATTGCTTAGAAAATGTGCAGGGGGATCATTCTCATTTCCTTCAACACAAAGCCCCACAAAGAGTCTTTAAAAGAGGAAAGAGATTTAATATGGCACATTTAAGATTCCACGCAATTTTCTAGTTCTAGTACAAGGTCAAATACTGTAAGTGTATGCAAAGTTTGCACATTTAAAAAGAACCTTGTAGAGATGTTCAAAAAAATGCCAACAGCTGCACTTATTGTTCCTCAACATATTCGTCTGTATTACAAGAAAATCAATCACAGTCTGCAAAGAGTAAAAAGTCTGCAAAGCTCTTACTTGGATATGCATGTAAAATGCACATTATATAACTTCTGCATTGTGAGAGGGTGGCGTTGCCCTATTTTCTCCCCAGTTGTGACCTGGGGAGGGGGGGCTGTCTGGCGCGCACGTGGTTGAAGAGGGCGGTCTTACAGCACGCGGTATTTGCTGTGGGTGTGGATTTACTGACACGTCACCTCGAGAATGAAACAAAAAGCCCCCCATTCTGTTTAAAGCGATAAATACATCGCGATTATAATCATATATCGCCTGCTTTATGGAATTTTGCCATATATTTAAGCAAAAAGAATTTGGTCAGGGAGTGTAAAGGGAAAAGTAGGTTGGTCTTGAAAGTCATGAGATAACCACTCGGCAATGTCATTATGTAAAAAAAAAAAAAAACCTTTGGTCTGTTGCCACCGCCCAACGGATAAGAAACACAACGTTCGCTACTTTTAGCTAACCTGTTTAGCCGGCAAAATTGGTTGCAATAATTTTAGAAATTCGACCCCAACCAATATACATTAAGCAAAAATGTTTAACTTATTGTATCAGACAAATATATATATATAAAAAAAAAACGTACTGTACTGGGGTATATGTACCCACCCACCGCAGCGCTACTGAGCGAGTATAGTAGCGCACTAAATATAGCATGGATTTAACCCGGAAACCGAGTGAGCGAAATATGCCCTAGTCACGAAGACTGCACCCTAGTACAAACAGTGGAAACCCGTGAACATGACGACTGATACAGAGCTCTTATTCGCAATGCTTACAATAAGTTTTTTTTCTCTCAAGGAAATGTTACTCTAGTTATTTATCTTGAAGTGTGCCGGCATGAAAATGCAATTTGCTGGGCAAAATCCCAAACAGTTCATACGTATCTAATTTATCCTGTATATCTATGCAATCACCCAGTTCCCCCCCGCCTTACCACGTGTAATCTGTTGTTGCTGGGCTTGCCACTCCAAATACCTGGCCGCTTCCAATAGAGTATCGATACTCATTTTGAATACCGATACAATAAGTTCCCGTTAAAATGTATGCAAGCCCCCGATACAAATATATGTGTTGGCTTAATCACAGTAAAATCCACTGGCTTCCAAAGACAGTCATAAGACCTCCAGGGCGCTCCCGAAATTCATCAGAAACACATTACTTCACTGGCAACAAGATGGCGATTGGAGTAACAGAAAACACAACAAGTCGAAAGGCATACCGTTCAAGGTCCGCCCTCGTCAGCGCTACTCCTCCCTCATACTACCAGTGATTGAAAAGTAGGGCAGAACACGCTGTCACGCTAAGCGATAGGATCGGGAATCTATTCTAAACATAAGCTCGCAAATGAGATCGAAATGTGTTTATAATAATGAATATTTCAGGATGAGATTGATATGATACCATAGATGATGTGTTAATTGGTTTCCAGTCGCTAACTAGAGCATAAAATGAGGAAATAGTGTGAGACGTCTATGGAATCCATTTTCCGGGTTTTCGCGGTAGCCCTATCCTGCAGCACATTAGCACATGTCGATGCGAGGGAACCAATGGGCGTGGAGAACAACAAGGCATGGTGTCTGTCCACATGGGCAGCCGCTAAAGGCTGAGCGCGGCTCATTTGCATGGCGAGACCGTGTACGGCAAGCCATTTTACATTTATTCCTTTTACTTACTAGCATCTACTTTTCTTACTAGGACTTGTTTACATAGGAAGTGAAACTAGTATTTTACATTTCACTAGCATTTATTTGCTAGTAGTCACTATCCCAGTAGTGATAAGTAACTGTGGCTTTATTAATGCATTAACAAATTTAATTCTATGAGGATCTGCGCTTCAGATATCAACCATTCACTTCTGACCAGTATGTAGTTCAGTTGTTGCTGGTAGCTACTAGTACTTAGGCAGTCATAGTGTAAAAGGGTTAGTTCACCCAAAAATGAAAATTCTGTCATTTATTACTTACCCTCATGCTGTTCCACACCCGTAAGACCTTCAATAATCTTCGGAACACAAATTAAGATATTTTAGTTGAAATCCAATGGCTCTGAAGACAGTGGCGGAGCCAGGATTTTTTCATAGGGGTGGCCAGGCAGGGGCCAGCAACCAGTCTGGGGTGGCACAGAAATCTTCATTATAACATAAAAACGAGTCTGACTATAAAGTACTGAATTGTGCCTACACAACACAACTGAATACAGTTCATTTGTACTTATTATAAAGCGCAAAAGAAACTACGAGCATGCAACGTCGTAGTTCTGTCGTCTATTAAGTCATGAAATAACCAAAAAGGCGATTAAAGTTGCATTAAAACGGTGCATGCATGTATGTAGGCCTATTTGAGATTTATGCGTCACATGTCTCTGGACTAAAATATTCTGCTATGTCAGATCACAATAGGCACAAACTGATATGTAATTTTTTAATAAATAAATAAATGTGAGAACTGTGCATTTGTATTAGAAGCAATAATTTATAAAGTACAAACAAAAGTTATCACATTTAAATGCATAAAATAATTAATTTTACATTCTGGCATTTAGTGTGCTGTTGACTTCTGTTGACTGCTGTTGAGAACACTTTTTTTTTCTTTGTATGAGTTTAATTTAGGTATGATAGAACTGTTGCAATTATTTATTTTGGCAATATAGAAAGTTTAAAATTTAGTGTTTACTTTTTTGGATAATTTTTGAAACAGAATCATCTTTGAAGTACAGTATGTAGTTATCTGGATGTCTCATCCATGGATATGCAACAACGGAGAACAAGTTATTGGGGGTTTTGAGAACCAGAACAAGCTGACTGGAAAAGTTGAAATTTAGCTATAGTGTGAGCCACTTTACTAATATGCCTGCAAGTGAGGAATGCAAATAAAGAAAAGAAAAAAGAGGTCACATTCACTCATCTTAATTAATTATTTATAGTGAGTAGCCTAAAATATAGCGCGCCGTATTTGCGCGTGATTGAAAAGTGCGCGTCTTGCAACCCACCAGTTGAGAAACATTTATGTGAGCTAAATATAATGTTTGCCGTTCACTGCTGTTCTGCTGAAGCTCATTCGGCACCTGTATCATTTCCGCACGCATTTGATTTGCGCCTGGCACTGAGATGAAGACGGAGTGCGCGTCTGAATAGTCTCCCGTTTTTTGTGGTCTTAAAGAGACGGTTCTGCGTTTAAATAAATGCAATTCTTGTCAACAAAAAAGGATTCAGAAACAGCGGTTGTGAGCGGGGTGGCCAGAGGGGTGGCCAAGCCAGGGGGTGGCTGAAATGACTGAAGTGCCCTTGAGAAAACACCAAACCCCCAATCGCTCCCCGGCTAGTTGTCACTAGTTGTTAGTATTAGCTACGTTTGAAACACTATGGCCATGTCCCAAATGGCACACTTAATGTGCATTTGCGGTCTTGCAGACTTACAGTGGCCACCACGTACGTGTCCATTAAAGGTGATAAAGAGGATCTTTTTGTCGACTGAGAAACCAAAGACTGTTACTGAGTTTTTTAAATGAGCGCATGCGTAAGAACAACCCCCCCTCCTTTCAAAGGAAAGCCTCCCAAAACTCGTGCACGAGTATTGGAACACGAGTGTTTACCACCGGTATTCGCTGTGTCGTGTTAGTGGATTCATTATGTCGGACTCACCGCAGGTAACTCATAATCTGCAGTTGTTACTCCTGTCTCCTGACAAAAACATCTCATGCGGCGCCTGTGGAGTGTGGAAAGTTACTGGAGCGCGCAGCCACGCTCGTCTCTCACAAGGAACTTCACGGCAGTGATTGACAAGCCAGAGGGCCAATCGTTTACGCGATGATCACGTAAACGATTGGCTGATGTTTATAAGGCCCTACATCGTGCACAGATGATGTATATTAATATTATTCCTTTCAGTGCACCTAATAAATAGTCTTTTATCAGTTAGTAAAGACAGTTTCAAGTAATATTGCAAAAATGTATATGTATTTATATCATTCAGTCAGTACTGGGAAACTAGTTGCTATTGCAGTAAGTACAAAAAATAATTAATAATTATAGTAAAATAGTAATTATTATTATTATTATTATTTTACTACACTAGGTAATTAAGTTTCAGTTTTAATGAATTAATGTGAAAACTGCTTGCCATAGAACGTGAGCCTGCCTCGAAGCCTTGGTACCTGCCAATCATTCTGAACGAGTATCTAAAATGGTCACGCCCAGGTCGTGGTTAGTGAATGTTCACTGTACACGAAAACAAAGCGCAAAAACCTCTGCGCCCTTTACAAAGATTTTTGTTTTGTGTGCGGTAGTCGTACACCAGCATGTTTGCCTGGTGTGTGTTTTATTTTATCCCGCAATTAATAAAAGTTATTGAGCAACCGAGGGCGCGGTGAACAGACGCAGCCACGAGTGACGTAACTATCAAATATTCAGCTTAGCTTGTTTTACAGGCTTGTTTTTTTTACTGTTGTTTTACTGTTAAGAGCTCTTTTTTGCCTTTTACTTGAAGTATAGCTACGCTTCTGAAAATGAAGCTTCATTCAGATCTGGAAAGCTGTTTAGTATTTAAATATAATTATTTTTCATTTAAATTGTATATTCAAACCTCAAACGCATTGTATTATTGAATTATTATTTTTTCATAAATGATCAAATTCTGTTTATTACACAATATAAAGCCTTTTTAGGGCACTTGTATTATTTTAAGATTCAGTATTGTGAATAAAGTAGTGTGGTGCTGTAACAGCATTGTGGCTCGTGCCATGCTGACATCTCTATGAATGAGCGCTTGCATAGCAACAGACTGTGATTGGCTGATTTGTAGGGATACCCTAGATGACCAGCACACAGTCAGAGTGTCTCTGCCAATCAGCACTGAGCTCAGATGTGCGTAAGGCATGCTAATACATGCACATACAAATACACACGTACATAGACACTCAACATTAAGTGCATGCGCTCCTGTTTCACACATAAACAGCAGATGCCGACACATACAGCAACGGACTTTGCTAACTATACTTCAGTACAGAGAGGCTGACTGTCTAACTGCTATTCACAGCCCCTCCTCGTGACTTAGTTACAGGTTCACTGCAGGCTATGGTGAGGATGATGAAGTGATGTCTTTGTCCTCGGACCTCTAGTCAACTGCAAGCAGAAAAAAATTTAACCTCTATTTGTATATCTAAGTAATGTATATTTTATAATTCTTTGAAGTTAAAGAAACAAAAATGCTGGTAAATAATTTATTTTACAATGGATAAAGATATAGAGTTTGGGGGGTGTTACGGAATTGTGTAATTCTGTATATTGTTTATTTGGTTTATTTGCTATTTCTGTATGCGTGTGTGTGTGTATTCTTTTTTGCTTTGCTGGTGTCAAGCAAGATATCAGGCTAATCCGTGCTCTGTGGATGGCTCCACCTCTCTCTGCCGGGAATGGACTCTTCCGTTTCCTGCCGGCGAGCTGTTGCGACTTCGTTCGGGCCAGTCGCACTTCTCCTGCCTCCAGACCACTTTTACACATCGTGCATTACCTTTGATTCTGTAACATTTTCTTTGCTTTACAGTGAAGGTGTTCTGTAGGCAGGCCCGGATTAAGAACACATTGGGCCCTGGGGCTATAGCAACACCAAGGGCCCCCTTTCATATGATTGCCATGCCACAGTGTCTTGTACCACAAGATTTTTTTTTATTTTTTTTATTGTCATTATTTTTATATTTTTACAAAGTTCATTTTATCAAATCATTTTATATAAGCACAAGCACACTAAATATTCCATGCTATTTAACATATTTTAAAATATATTTAACATATAAAATATTTAACATATTTTAAAATTGTATTGCATATATTGCTGACACAATAATTCTTTCCTCTTATTAACACAAAATAAACTATTTTGAAGAAGGTGGGTAACCAAACAGTTGATGGTCCCCAGTGATTTCCACATTATATATATTTTTTTCCTACTATGGAAATTAATGGGGACCAGCAACTGTTTGGTTACCCACATTCTTCAAAATATTTTATTTTGTGTTCAACAGAAGAAAGAAACTCATTCAGGTTTAAAACAGCTTGAAAGTGAGTATGTGATGACAGGATTTTAATTTTTGGGGTGAACTATCCCTTTAAGGACAACGGTCCGCATGCTAACTATTAGGACGCTGTCACTTTAAGACCTGCATGCGTCCCATTTTCTCAACTCACTTCAGACATAACCAACTGTGTTTATGTAAACCTTTTGTGTATTTGACAGTATTGTGGCGCAATCAGACGCGAAAGATGAAGTCCAGTAGTCAGGTGCTGTTTGACAGGCTTAAGTGTGTGTGCACGCTTCGGGTGTATGGGGTCAGAAAAAGCGCAGCGCACGAATGACATGTTTAACTGGCAGGGCTTTAAAGCACATGCAAATAAAGAACTTTTGTGATTGCGAATAAGTGCAGTGTCCCGTGAGTAACTCTACCGCTGTGTTAACGTGTGATGTGAATGTGTCGAGGTCGAGTTGTACGGATGCGGCACCAGAACTGCAACTGATAGAATGTGCTTCAAAGGCAGATAGTGGAGACAAGTCACACGACATTGGTGTTCGTCAAAAAAACTGTAGGAATGTTAATTCTGGATTTTTACACGGGTGATGATGATGAGAGAAAAACACTGACATTCTGAATTCAAACGGCAATAAAATCAATCGACTCGTCCCTGCAAATGTTGAAAACACCTTACGTTTTCATGAGAAACAATTACCATCCATCCGAATAGGGCTTAACTCGTTATAAGAATAATAACTTGATGCAGCTGCTATCTCACCTTCTTCAACGTGTAAAGCATGATCGGCGACGGTGTCGGTGGGTGAAGATAATTGTAAGCTGCCGCTGCACGCGGAGTCTTCCACTGGTACGGATGTTTTATGTGAACCGAAGAAATTAGTTTTGGTATTTTTGCTATAAGATTAGCATCCCTTTTCTCGCTTTCAAGCTTATTTGTCCGTTTTTGCGCACCACTATCACTTTTTTTAATCATTTTTTGAACACCAGCGAGGCTGAAAAAGCAAAAAAGGCCAATTTTCTAGTCTACATGCCATAGCGTAACGCAAAGAGGCGTTTCCCGATGTCATGGCACGAATTGTAAAGTGATTTTGATTGGACGATGATTTATCAGTCAGGCACATTTTCCAATAATTTTTTCTTGTTATTTTATTAGACACAAATCAACCACCTATGACTTGTCAATCTCATTTCCTCCAGCCAATCACGGGCCCCCTCTACCCGCGGGCCCTGGGGCTTCAGCCCCACCTAGCCCTTATGTTAATCCGGCCCTGTCTGTAGGGATGACCTGCCATTTTCTTTTGAAACTAAGTTCGCTCTGTTTTGTTAGTGTAGTAAGGGTAATTTGTTGTATTTTATTTTGATACGTGGAGGGAAGTTATTTTGGATATTTTTGTTTATTACCCGTTTTGTTTGTTATTTTGGGTCTTCCTGAAGTTTGTGCACCCACTGGTTTAAGTTACCCTGGAAACTCTCAAATGTCTATTACTCAATTTCTTTCATCTTAATAAAACGTTAATCGTTTTTCTTAAATCCTGAATATAGTGATTTATTTGTTCATCTATTTTCTATGTTTTTTTTTTGGTCTGACGACTGGGGAAGGCATTCTTTTTTATTTATTTATTTATTGCGATTAAACCTAGACGGGTCGTAATGGGGGTTATTTGTTGTCATGCAAATAATAGGCGGCATTTTAGATAGGTATTCTAAATAGCCTTTTTAGTTAAAGGTGCTAAACAGGATCTTTTCGTCGACTGAGAAACCAAAGACTGTTACTGAGTTTTTGAAATGAGCGCATGCATAAGAACACCCCCCCTCCTTTTGTGGGAACGCCTCCCAAAACCGGTATTCGCTGTGTCGTGTTAGTGGATTCATTATGTCGGACTCACCGCAGGTAACTCATAATCTGCAGTTGTTACTCCTGTCTCCTGACAAAAACATTGCATGCGGCGCCTGTGGAGTGTGGAAAGTTACTGGAGCGCGCAGCCGCGCTTGTCTCTCACAAGGAACGTCACGGCAGTGATTGACAAGCCAGAGGGCCAATCGTTTACGAGATGATCGTGTAAACGATTGGCTGATGTTTTTAAGGCCCTACCTCGTGCACAGATGATGCATATTAATATTATTCCTTTCAGTGCACCTAATAAATAGTCTTTTATCAGTTAGTAAAGACAGTTTCAAGTAATATTGCAAAAATGTTTATATAACAAAACATTATCTTTACCACCTTTAAATGGTGGAAATTATTAATGTTTGTAAAATAAGACAGGTTAAGGTCCATTTTGACCCGTAAGAGACATAAAATGCATATAGTTTTTAGTATAGGAACCAAAATTTACAAATAAGCCAAGACTATCAAAATACACACAATTTATTTATATATATATATATATATATATATATATATATATATACACACACACACACACACACACACACACCTTTTGCGTTCAGTTCCATTTTGACCCAGGTATCATGAGGATTTGCAAATAATGTTGTGTAGACTTTTTTTTTTTTTTTTTTTAAATCTATGAATAACATTTGTCTCAAAAATACTTTAGTGTATTTTTCTCCTATCTCACACACTTTTGATACTGAATTATGTTGATAAACATGAATATGCCCTCCTATTGATGAACTATTGCAGCATGGAAAATGTATTTTTCATCTGACAGTGAAAGTTTATTCAAGTAAAATGAATATGCTTTGTTTGAAAACATTCCAGAGAAATTATGTTTTGTTAGAAAATATGTAGGTTTGGTAAATTGACTGTTTTTGAGCAGTCATGAGTTATAAGTGTAATTACATTTAAGTAAAAAAAAAAAAAAAGAATTTAATGAAATCTCTTGATTTTAATGGAGTTGATACCAGCTTACATTCCACAGGTCCAAACGGATCCAGGAATGCAAAATTCTTATAGGCCTACAGATTTTGAATGCAGGGTTAAAAACAAGCGTCTAAGATTCTGTTTTTAATGTACGTACTCCCTCTAGTGGTATACTAGCAGATAGATACATAGGCAGACAGACAGGCATGGTATATAATGTGGTGCGAGTGTGACAAATGGGTCTTGCCCTTTTAAAGCACCCCATAGGGAAAAAAAAAAAACTTGTTACAAAATAGTGTTGTGGTGGTACCGTAGTACATTAATGGAATGCAACAGAAAAACAATGAAAATTTGATAGATAATATAGTACTGAGTAAATACTATTCATGTACCATAGTATTTACACTCCAAACATACTGCAAAAATACCCATTACTATTGCTTTTGCAATATACTAAACATGCTAATAACTTTAGACTTTTGTGTCAATGAAGTCATATCATCAGATTGTCATAATGAACTCTCTTGTTTTCTCACAATTTATGTTAACACAGACCAATAAAATGTATCCGACACTCCCTTCCAGGTGAAATGAAGACATCGGCAAAAATGTCACCATGGTTGGCCATTGTGTATATGCTTTTGTGGTCATATGGCGTCCTTTACAAACAATGACCATCTCATTAGACTCCATAGAGAGAATTGAGCCTTCTGTCTCACACACACAGTGACTGTTGCCAGGATACAGGAGCTGCTGTCTAAATGTCTGATGTAGTGGGCTGAAATATATTAGAGAAGCAGCCCTGTCCCCATTATCCTCAACACTGGGGATGTAATGAGGCCTAAACCAAATAATACCATTATAAAAAAAGAACATTATAATGGTGTTGTCTTTCTGTAGCTCTCTCTCTTAGGAATATTGTATAAGTTGAATAAGTTTATATGAAGAAGTTTCTTGAATTGCCAACTACAAATACACAACTGGCAGAGAGATTCAATGAAAACACTAGTAATTTAATAGTTTAATCTTAATGTTTTGTATTATTTCTCAACCTCTATGAACAAAGCATCAAATAAAAATAAATAGAAGCTAGACTGAAAGGCATTATCAACATCTTTATTGCCACATCCATGCAGCATCATCCACTGTTTCCATGGAAACCAGTGTTTTGGTGCCAGCCCGTTGAAGTTTCTCAGGCATGGAATCATCAGATGTGCAAGTCATTGTTGCACATCATTTAAAAAGGCTGACATAATACAGTATATATAACATTTTAATTAAAATTTTAAAATAGTTATTTGTATGCTTATTTTTTCATTTTCTCCTCAAATATTAAATAATATTGAATTCCACCTGCCAACCTGTTTTGCAAGAAATGTTGCATTCCAGTATAAAAAAAAAAATATTTTGGCATCAACTGTATGAGAAAAAAAACAACAGATGGGTTGATTTATATTTACAGATATTTTATTATTTTAATTATGTTGCAAACAATGACATCAAGATATACTGATGGACAATTATTTATTTATGTGAGTGCATGAGTGTGTGTGAGACCACAAAAAGCAGAATGAAGTCCTCGATATTGGGGATTCTCAGTACATTAACAAGGCAGAGAAAGCGAATAGCTGGAGTCAGAGTCCGCCGTGTGCTCACAGACAGGAAGTGACATCCACACACACACACACACACACACCCATAGATTCTACATACACAGCTTTGGGATGGCAGTGTTTGGGCATACATGACTCTACTGTTCAAAACAGTACGCTGCGGACCAGCAAGCACAGCAAACTACTCACCAGGGATGTAGTCTTATAAGATGCTAATTGTTGCCATGTAGGAGAACATTTTAAACTTGCTCCTGTCGGACTCTTTGTCTGTCTGCCCCATTAAACTGATCAGGAGGCCATCTTCCTATAAATGTGTTCATAGAAAACACACACACACCTTAATAGTTAACACAGAGAGCAGCCTATAGATATTGCACGTCGATCTACCATGGAGGTGTTGTCCTCAAACTCCACAAGGTCCAGATATCTTCCTCCGCAATGCCAAAAACCTCCCCGATTCAAAAGAGACTGAATAGATTGCTCATCGGCACACGGTGACTGAGCAGTACCACGGAGTACGTCAAAAAGCCTGTACGGGCGACGTCTCCTGCACTCTTTACAAATGCGCACAAGCGAATGGTGCAGGCAAGCAGCAGAATGACGAAGCAATGAAAGCGCTATATCAATGATGTTGAGGGTTTCACGAGGAGGGGTTAATGAAACCTTTGAACAAATTAAGTCATTTCTGAGAATAGCGAGGCAGAACGTGGGCGGTCAGAGTGAAAGCTGGGAAAGGTGCTAAATCAGAACGTGAATGAGATGTAGCTGCATTTGTGTGAAGCGTTTTGTCCCATAGTCCTGAAAATGGAGAATGTGCGCAATTAAGAATGAGTAAAATGGCACTTCACTTGCCCTCTATCGGTAAATAAAGTATATCAAGGTCCTCCATTACCAAGATGTGGCAATGGAGGGTGTCAGAATTATATTTTCTGTACAAAAACACCCAAAACAAAAAAGTAAACTCTGCGTGAAACACTATTGCCTCCAGGGACAAGTGCACTTTACTGATCCATGTCCTTATAAAAGTGATTCCTCTTCTCTTATTGTGTTTCCCCGCACTCCTTATCCAACAGGATAGCATGCCTAAACTGCTTCAATAAACCTGTTTTTAAAATGGAAAAGGACTTCATGGATGAGCTTTGAATGAGAATGGTTCAATAATGTGAACTGAAGTTGTATCCTACTATTTAGCACTTCTTAAAGTGACGAATGTCAAACACAAATCATCTTGTAGAGGGGAGAACTGCGCATCCAGACGTTCATACGGTTAAAATACATTGCAGACCCCCAGAACAGACATGTTAAACTGTTCGTCTTCAGTCAGTTTAAATGTTAAGTCTTTCTTTTCTGTAAAGCAGAATGCGACAAACGTCAAAGGAAAGAAAACGTAAAAACGTCCGACAGAACGGAAACGGTTTTGAGTGCCCTGTATCCTGAATTCCCCAAACAGCATCATTCTGCCTTCTGTTGATAAACGCTTGAGGCGAGAGCAGCACCTGTGCTCTGCATCCCTACGGTTCTTTAGATGATGAGAAGCAAAAAATTTACAGTATACAAGTTTTGGATTCACCATGCAAGAATACTTGTTTTACTTTTTACTAATTTTTTTTTCTCCTTGTGAGTGTCTTGTGTAACATTTAATAAGCTCAAACTACATCCAGAGTAATTTACATAAAAGGACAATAGTAATTAGAAGAGAGCTGGATGAGGTGGTAACCATAGTAATGAGTGCATCCTGAAGAGCAGGTGTGGGAGTGGCCAAAGTGGTGGTGCTGGGGGGAAAGGGAAGGGGCAGATCCTATGGTGTTCAGCGACATTCCCACACTTTGACCGTTTGATCTACACTTCCTGTCACCACGTAAGGAGAAGTCTTGTGGAAATCTGTGGAAGAAAGATGAAGTTGAATTAATGGATGAATATTGCACTGATAAAATAGAGTAACAAGTCCAAATGTCACCATCTTGTTTCAAAGATGGGTAACGCTATCTGCTTGGCTTACCCAGAGAGGTAACAAAGTGTTCATGGGCACACAGGGTCTTCATGCAGCGCTTGTTCTTATAGTCCCAGATACGAAGGGTCTTGTCATCGGCACAGCTCACTACAAATCTCCCACCCGGATGGAACAGCACTCCACGCACCCAGTTATCATGGCCTACCTGAGAGGCGAGAAAAGTAAAAGATGAATGAAAAACAAGAAACTGTGAGCAAAAGCTCAGAATTTGCCACATGATGCAGTAGATCCAATAAACAGTAAAAGTCACTTCAATGTGTATTTGAAAAAGATTGCTAATATTTCCTCAAAAAAAAAAAAAAAAAATCAATCAAACACAGAGCATTAGTACATTATGATATGCACACTGATAGAAAATAGTCCAACGTAAACTACCAAGAACACATTTGCTGCACCCCACTATGCAATGCAAATTCCCATTTCCAGCATGAGAAATAAGCACAATCAATCAGCTACAACTTTTAATTTCATGCAACTATAAAATGTCCTGCTTTGGTAAATCATTATTATGACAAAGACAAGTCAAAAATAATTTTATACTAAGATACAGTAAAAATTATTACATTAAATAATTACAACATTACATTATTTATAATTATGACTTAAACACATCAACTTTTTATCCCAAAATTATGACAGAAGGTGCAGTTGCATTTACCACTGTTCTGTGAATTTTCACAGACAATCAGGAATTAGGGCTTCCCCAGACTAAAGTTTTTTCTAGTCGAGTAGTAGTCGTTCATTTAAGCCATTAGTTGACTAAATCACACATATATATTAAAGGTGCCCTAGAATCAAGAGTTCAGTACATGGAAAAGACATACATCGAGTTTCAAACCCCATTGCTTCCTCCTCCTTATATAAATCTCATTTGTTTAAAAGACTTCCGGAAAACAAGCGGATCTCAACACAACACCGACTGTTACGTAACAACAGCGAAAAATGGCAGATGGAGCAATAATAACTGACATAATCCATAATAGTATGATATTTTTTGTGATATTTGTAAATTGTCTTTCTAAATGTTTCATTAGCATGTTGCTAATGTACTGTTAAATGTGGTTAAAGTTACCATCGTTTCTTATTGTATTCATGGAGACAAGAGCCGTCGCTATTTTCATTTTTAAACACTTGCAGTCTGTATAATTCATAAACACAACTTCATTCTTTATAAATCACTCCAACAGTGTAGCATTAGCCGTTAGCCACAGATCACAGCCTCAAACTCATACAGAATCAAACGTAAACATCAAAATAAATACTTTACTCGCATAATTCGAAGCATGCATACAGTATGCATGACGAACATCTTGTAAAGATCCATTTGAAGGTTATATTAGCTGTGTGAACTTTGTAAATGCACTGTAATATAGTCGAGAGCTCGTGTGGCAGGGAGCACGCCATTTAAAGGGGCGGCGCTGCCAAAATCAGTGTATAGTTAATGATGCCCCAAAATAGGCAGTTAAAAAAATTTATAAAAAAAAATCTATGGGGTATTTTGAGCTGAAATTTCACAGACACATTCAGGAGACACCTTAGACTTATATTACATCTTGTGAAAAAGCATCCTTGGGCACCTTTAATTTAATTACTTAAATATATACTGGGGGAATGCTACACCATAATGAGCTTTTAATTTATTAAAAGCTTGCTTAAAGCTTACCGCAAAGCACCAGCAAAAGTAATAATTATGAATGTGTTGGGAAAAAAATAGCAAGGAGACATTTTAATTATTTATTAATTAACTACTGTTTTCCTTTAGAGAGAAATGTATGCTGTTATGAAATTTATGCAATATATGCTGAGTTCTACTCACCAGTGTCATAAGGCACATGCCAGTACTTATGTCCCACATTTTAATGGTCTTGTCTCTGGATCCAGATAACAGGAATGGACCAGGCTTTCCACTCTTCTTGTTCTGCAAGAAGAGAGTTAACATGACAAATTAGTAACAGAATACAATGTCTTTCATGATGAAGAAAAGGGGAAAAGAGGCAGTAAAATCTCCCATCAATGAACACAATGTACCTCAGAGCCTGTAGCCTCAGATATGGTAGGGTGTGCGCTCTCAGGGGCCCAGGAGATGCACTCCACCACATGCTCATGCTCCCGCAGCTCCGCCTTGCACTCTTTGGTGGCCACCACCCACACGCGCACCGTCTGGTCATTAGAGCAGCTAGCCAACAGTGTGCCGTCTTGATTGGGCCGGACCATACGCACCCACTCCCTGTGACCCGTGAACGTCTTCACACAGTAACTGAGGCAAGACAGAGAGAATCATTATACATTCACACTCACATACTTCCAGAATGTTTTGTCCTGCTTTGAAAAAAATGACAAATTATATAATTACTTGTTTTTTCATTAAAAAGAAATTTCCATAACCATTTCTTGAGGCAATAACTAAAAGTTATTCAGAGCTTAACATGTGACTCACTGAAATCTGTGAAAAGTACAATATTAAAAACAATTATCCACACAATGTGCTTCATTATTACTCACCCAGTGGCCACTTCCCACATTTTCATGGTCTTATCCCTGGAAGCAGACACTATGTGATCCCCGTTGGGCATGATGGCAACTGACGACACATTGTGATCATGTCCTGAGGATTGGAGGAAGTTGAATGCAATATAAGGTATGAGGAACAGCTTAGTTACAGTTAGTTTCAAGCAACTGGATTTTTGACATCCTGCGTTCAGGAAAAATTATTTGAATCTTAATTCTAAAGGTAAGTTACTGACCAATGTAAAGGACAGGATTTACAGCATATGATTAAAACAGGCACCTTTGTTATCTGAGTGAGAAATTAAAGCTGTCAGCCTGGTTAATCCTGCCCCCAAACAAACCTTTACCCCTCCCCCCAGACCAACAGGTCCTGACTGAGTCTCATGGCAGTTTTCCAATGCGTGGAACGACTTGGCTCGCCTCGGTTCGGTTCAGCACGGCTGATTTACTTTCAGTTTGCTTTTCCTCTGCATTTTAGTACTGCTTCAAAGTGGGTGGGATTATTGACTGATCGTTATAAGTGCCAAAAAGTGATCCGTACCGAACCGCACCATGCCGTCAGTGTCCAGAGAGAGGAATCTCCAGCCCACTAATAGTTAAGCCTATATTGGTCAAAGGCCATTCAAGGAAGTTCCTCCACCAAACAGTAGATTTGAATAATGGTAATTATGTGGTAGCAAATGCAGGAAATGTGTACCATGCATGGTCTTGATGCACTCAAAGCCCTGGAAGTCCCAGAGTTTGATGGTCATGTCCGCGGAGCAAGAAGCCAGCAGCTTTCCAGTCTGGTCAAAGGAGATGTCCTGCACTGAATCAGTGTGACCCTTCAGGGTCCGCTCGAAATCCCCAGCCTCATAGTCCCAAACCTGCACAACAATAGAATGGGACAAACATACACACTTTATTCAAAGTGATTTAAAATACTGTTACACAATTTCAAAAACAGTTTGTGCAGCTTGAGTAAAACAAACACACCAGAACAGCACATAGAAATAATTTTTAGAATCAAACTACACCAATACAATCCTGGACAAAACCCAATAAAATAAAAATTATAATAAATAATAAACAACATACTATAAATATATTACAACATATAGAATAAATATTCAGTATAACTGAATTATTAAATTAACTGATGTTCGATAACTGATATGATTACTACTATGGAAAGCATGTTTCCAATCTGTTTTTCTAAATAAAATACTACACTACCATTCAAACATTTGGGGTCGGAAATACTTTTCAATGTTTCTGAAAGAAGATTCTTATACTCACCAAGGCTGCAATTATTTGATCAAAAACACAGTAAAAACAAGTATTATTGTTAATTATAATTATTAATTCAAAATAACTTTTCTATTTTAATGTATTTTAAAATGTAATATATTCCTGTGATTGCAAAGCTTCAGTATTACATGATCCTTCTGAAATCATTCTAATATGCTGATTTGCTGCTTAAGAACTATTTATTGTTATCAATGCTGAAAATGGTTATGCTGCCTAATATTTTGTGAATTTTTTGTAAAAATGTAGAAGAGTTAACCTTTACTTTTGATCAATTTAATGTGTCCTTGCTAAATAAAAGTATTAATTTCTTAAAAAAAATAAAAAAAAATCTGATCCCAAACGTTCAAATGATTGTGTATATGGAATGATAAAAAGAACAATGAATGTACATAAGTGAACCATATTGGTCAGGACATGACTTTTTGCATCATTCATGACAATGCAAGCTGCACTGCTCACACGGTCTTAATGCAATGCAGGAAAATTTCCCAGAAACACCAAACTGCACAGCATTATATACATAAGTATTAACACGGACTTGTCAACTACTTTTTTGGACAACTAGTATAACCAAGTAGTTGTCAAGGTCTATTTCACACAAGTGTGCCAAACTAGAATGTTAAAAGTACAGTACCAAAGATTAATATTAGCAGGTTTTAAATCCTGCACAGAAAAACTGCTTCAACTACAAATAAGACTTGCAAATAGCAGCAGGTTAGACGACAAAGAACATTGAGCAGATCTATGAAAAAAAAAAAAAGATGCAAAATGTCTAGCATTCTAGTTGTGATATTTATTAGTGATCTATAGATGTCTTGACATGGGAAAAGGCACAAAGAAACGAATAAAGAAAAGCAGACTAAGAACGTTTATAACTGCACTGCCTGGTGTCCAGAGAACCACTCACTGCACCGTTGCCCTGGGAAACCAGAGCATCACGATTTCTCCATGGAGATAGTCAGTGACTCAGCAGAAAAGAATGAGAGCAGATGGATTTGAAAACTGAAAATATAGCATATGCATACATCCTTGTACAACTTATCAAAGTCAAAATATCTGATGCATAAAAATAAAAAATAAAACCTTTATAGTCGCGTCCTCTGAGGCAGAGACCATGAGGCTAAACACAGGGTGGAAGATGACTCGTGTGACAGGGCTTCTGTGACCGCTGAGGGCGTACTTCTCAGGCGGGCGTGGGATCCACTCTTTGGGGTCTCGTTTCTGTGCCACGGGGCCTCCTAAAGTGATCTCCTCCTTAGCTTCATTCAGTTTAGACTCCAACTCCATAACCTAACAAAAAACAAGAAAAACTGGGGTTACAAGGGTGTATATTTTAGAAAACAGACATCTGGGCAATTTTAGAAATATTAATTTTATATATAAAATAATGTTTTTTACTGGAAAAAGAAATGATATACTATACTGACCTTTTTTTGTAATCTGATGACTGAAGTCCATTTCTTTTCCAAAAGGCCTGCATACTTCTTGTCCAACTCTTCATTCTGAAATAATTATAAGTGAGAATGTCACTTACACTAACATATCAAATGGGACTGTTTTATTTTAAAGCTTATAGTGAAAATGTGTTACTACCATATCCAACTCTGCCTCCTTCTTAAAAACAGAATATGCCTCTTCATAGCCATTAGATCTCAGATAATCTGCTATCGCTCGATTTCTGAAAGGCAAAGAAGGGACTTTATTAGACAAATAGATGTGCGATCATGCAATTAAACCCTTTTAAAAACTCCCAGACAGTATCAGTGTGTGATCATCACTGAATTCAATTTAAATTTAATGCATGTATGGTAAATGATCAATAATCAGACTGGATTTAATCACATTAGCAGTGACATAGAGATTCTAATATGTAGCAGATCACATAACTACAGAACCATGCAAATGTTGCTAGGAACATCATTGGGCTGTTGCATGAAGCCGGTTTCAGTTGCTACCCAGCAAGGTTTGAGATTAGTTTGAGCAAACTCTGGTTTTTCAGGCACAAGAAAGTGGATTGATTTTTTTAGCGGATTTCATTGTCATGGTAAGTTACGCTACATGGCTAACCTGCTCTAGAGCAGGTTTTATTCAGGGTTATAAATCGCAGACCAAAACTTGACCAATCAGCTCTGAGGGCACGTCCACACGGAGACGAGTTTAGCTGTATACGCAAAAATTTTGTATCGTATAGGCGTTTCATCCAGACGGAGCCGGCATTTTCATTTTAATACTGCCTTTGTGTAATGCCTTGAACATGGGCTGGCATATGCAAATATTGGGATCGTACATATTAATGATCCCGACTGTTACGTAACAGTCGGTGTTATGTTGAGATTCGCCTGTTTTTCGGAGGTCTTTTAAACAAATGAGATTTACATAAGGAGGAAACAATGGAGTTTGAGACTCACTGTATGTCTTTTTCATGTACTGAACTCTTGTTATTCAACTATGCCAAGGTAAATTCAGTTTTTGATTCTAGGGCACATTTAATATAATTACAAATGCACAAAACTGCAAGTTTATGTCAAAAATAGCCTGTAATGTGGACTAATTGGCATTTAATACAAGTCTACATTAAAAATGAAATAAAATAAGATATTAACCTACATTTCTGACAATATACCACGGTTACAGTTAGTGTTACCACAGTAAATCCATGATAAATGTTGGTGAATTGTTGGTTGAAAAATATTCTAACTGGATCGGCTTCGGCTCAATGTTTCTCCTGATTTGCCCATTAGTGTTGTTAAGTCAGCGCTGTTTCAACTGGCCTTAAACTGAATTAAATCAGCTTGTACCTGAGACCTCTATTCTGAACTTGAACACTTCTCGCCGGCTGTTTAGTGGTCATGTGATCGAGACACTCAGCAAGTAAACACATTTGTGAGCTTGTGAGTCATGCAGTGCACACAAGTAGCGCTGTTTTGTTCCGCTTTTGGTCCGTTAATGTTTCCCTTGCTTAAAATCTAGTACTGCCGCCTTGTGTTGACATTGTGAAACTGCATGATTTGTAAATTATGCATGGCGGGCCACACATAATATTTTATAATATACTTTAATAGACAAGCTGCAGGCCGCTTAAAATTCATCCCCGGGCTGCAGTTTAGACACCCCTGCGATACGTACTATGCCTTCCATATTCAACTTACGAAAATTTTTCTTTTTTTTTTCCGTAAATTGAATACAGAAGGCGATATGGCGGAAGCTCAATATTTTAATTTATAACTTGATAAATATGGACATTTTTCTTACACAAACGCATCGCTTCAGTTCAGATGGCCTTTATATTAAACCAGGTTGGATTCATATAGATTTGTCAACAATAAACCTACTCTGAAACTAGTTTGTTCAACTAGCTTCATGCAACAGGACTCAAGATTCACTGGACAGCATTCGAATGCATAATTTAATCTGCTTTTATATACATAGAATTTAATATACAAACAACAACAAGTAAATAAGGAATTTTATTTTGACCAGACCAGCTACCAATTAACACTATTAAAAGAAGAATTTAAAAATGTGCTTGCTTGGGGGAGAAAAGATTTGGGACCCATTTTCATACAACAGGGAACACCGTACTGTCGACCAAATAACCGTTTCGAAAGTAGAGGCTAAAAAAAATTCCTTGTATCATTCACAGTATTGGTATCTTTATTTAACTTTTTTTTCTTTGTAGATATTTTCTATTTTCCCAGTATCATAATCACAAACAGTTTACTTGCCATTGTTATCACTTTCCTTGCTGATTTGATGATTTGCAATAATTGTGTCTGAACTACATTGTTATAAAGAGTGCACTTCCATCTCTTAATGAATGGAGACTGGGAAAAAACAGAGTAGGGAAGTAACCAAAACACAGTGCCCTGGTTGTCATAGACACCTGCCACTGAGGATGGAAAAAGTCTCAAATGACACAGCAGGAAATGCCAAAATGGAAGACAGAGCACTTTCACTCCGTTTCTCGACACATACACAGGCTCTCCTTTTCTCTTCTTGTGCTTCATTATGTAAATGAGCGTTTCACCTCTTCAGATGAGGGTGAATATTTCATGAGCTGACCAGTGGGTTAAAATTAGATAGTGATGTCAGCACCTCGAGACTAGACTTAGTGACTTCTCTGAAGGAAACTGAACACAGACTTGCCAACCTTGGAAAAATTTTTCAAGAACCAGTGTGACGGGACAAAACACTTTTTTTTTTCTTTTTTTTTTTTAAATTAGGGGTCGTCATATAATTTACATTTTTGAGAATACAATACACAAAGCACACACCCATCTTCGTTAATCTAATTTTGTCTTAAAGTTATTTTAACAATTAAAAATTTCACTACACCTGCTCCAAAGCATTTTTTAAATTCATGATTAATATTGCATCGCATAATGTGTTCTTATACAAAATGACAACCACAAGTGAATCACATTCATATATTTAATAGACTAAAATTTTTTGTTTGCAATTTCAAGTAGGTTGTATTTACATACAACTAACCTGACAGTCGAGTCGTTTATACAGGTTTTGTAATGAAAACTAGTCTACAATTAAGAAACCCTTAGAAAACAGTAAACATTGATTTTACATGTGATTCGTTTAAAATACTTAATTCATTATTCCAATATCCAAATATGATACTAAATCCCACAGAAAAAAAGGGTTTCTATTTGTAATGTGCTGTCTTTGAATTATAAACAAGACAAGCATTCGCTGAATAAAGGTTAGCCAATACAAATATATTTATAGAAAACTGTTGACGAATGAATAGACAGGACCCATAAGAGCAAAACGAATCAAGTATTCAAGAGTATCAAAGAGAAGTTTGTACGACATATAACGAAGGGGAAAAGCTTGTTCGCGCAGCTCTGAAACAACGGTAATTTTAAATGCATACGTAACTAATGTGCTAGTTTTCATACAAAATAAGTAGGCTATGTAACATAATTAGGTACTTTAGTTAGTATTAACACAATAACGCAACACATGTAGGCTATACGTTTCTGAACACTGAGAATAAATAAATAAACGCCTGTTTCTCCAGACTCGTGCTTGTCAGTCAGTCACACATCACAACATTTTCATAATCAGCGATTTCAACTTTATTTAGATTTGTTGTTCAACATTACTTGAGCATTTTATACCCATTTACCTGAAGGAGTTATAAGGACCGTGACTACTGTAGGCCTACTGTCCTCGCTTGAGAATTCAGTCACTGTCAGATGCGGGAGTGGAAGGAGGGATCGAGCGCGGGATTTTGTGTTGCTGTCGATTTGCAGTCTTTTTTTATTGATAGGCCATACACATTTGTCAATCATCCCCGCTTGCTATTTGGGGAAATGACCCCAGCGCTATGATTCCAGCTCTTTTGCTGGATTTGAGTACTATGCGTGCACAGAGGAGTCACCAGGTTTTTCGTACCAGCGTACTTTGAGGTCAAAATGCGTACCCGCTACGCAAAATGCGTACATGTTGGCAGGTCTGTGAACAGAACACAAGCAGTCCAGTAACCCAAAGCAAAAACTGGATTCAAAGCCACCTGATGACAATTTTCACATAAAAATAGCCAAATTAACCAGGCATTACGTTTCTTAATACATCCACTATCTTCTACCATCTACTTTGCATCTGCTACAATGCAAAATGTGTAATTTTCAGTGCCAATGCTAACAAACGGCAGTGTTCACATAGAAAGCATGTGAACACTCATATTCGATTTGTCAACACTATCTGCTGGCAGATAGCGCACAACTATGGCAGCAGCTATCTAAACTGTTTGTATACGGTGCTGCTCTTGTAGTTGAATTGCACTTTTTTGTTCCGATGACAGTTATTAACAAACAGTTTGAAAAGTGATTTTGAAATTATTTTTAAATTTCTAAATCGGTAGTAGATATAATCATTCATACGTGAATTACATTTTTTCCCCCGCCTGTAGTAAAAAATGAACCTGGAAATTAATTTAGGAGGGAAAATTATCACTCCTTAATGGAAATGTTAAGGGGGGGGACTAATGCCATTTCATGCATTCTGACTTATTTACACTGTTAAAGAGCTGGATTCTCATGCTAAACATGGCCAAAGTTAAAAAAAAAAAAAAAAACTGTGCCAATAATACTCTTCAGATTTCTTACAGTTTTTTTTTTAAGCATGACCCTATGAGCATTATGTAATAAAGGGCAGAATTCCTTTTACGGGCACTTCTTCCGGAAGACTGCGCGTGCACACATCGACCAGAGCAAGAGAGCAAGAGCACGCCCATCATCGTGCTTCATTCGGGTTACGGAAGTCATTGGCAGACCTGCACAGGACTTGTTTGAGAAAGATCTGTCACTTTGTTTTTAGACTACGAAATCAACAATGTCACCAAAGAAGTGTTTTTGGTTGTGAGGGAAAGATAAACTTGCTTCCCAAAGAACCCAGCATTAAGTGAACAGTGGAGCTGAGAGATTTGTGCTCACGCATTACACTGATGTGCTCTTGATAGGGCGGGACCATTATGGCCTAAAATCAAAACCAATTAATTGAACATTTTACTTCGATTACGATTAATGAACGATTATTTTGTTTCTGTTTGTACTGTAAATTTACTTGACTATTAAAAGGTAGGATATTTTTTTTCCTAATAAAAGAGTGCTCTGACATGACATAGCTCACTTTCAGCAGTTATTTTATCTATGGTTCATAACATTTCTTACAGATTTCTGCTCGTTGTAAATCAGAAAGATAAATTAGCACAGTACCAGTACATAATGAGAGCGATTCAATGTGTGAATTAGTCATACCGTCTCTCTATTAATTGTGAAGCTGTGGGTTGAAATAGTTACTTCAAAAGTAGAAAAATGTATGCCATTAATAACTTTAGAGTTTCTAAGCTACTTTAGTGATAAATCACAGGACAGCGCTGACAACTAGTTTCTGCTACTCTCTGCACGCGATCTTCACGTTTTGTGCAGCTAACATTACTGTTTGTATGAGTCTTCATGCTACACTGCAGCTGCGCAAGCACGGTAGCTTGATATAATAATACACATCGATCGTCTAAATCGCTTGAATGTCTAAACTGGATAACCTTAAAACATACAACTGACAAAGTTTAGTGAAGTCAAGCGCCGTGTCTGTGTGTTGACTCTGCATTCACCTGCGTGTTGACTGGACAGGGCAGAGTCACGTGGCTAGTATGTTTTTAAATGGGAAGTATTAACAGGATAAAAAAAAACTAAATAACCGACATGGTAAAATTAATTATTAGAGGTTCTAAATTTCGGTTTTGATTACTTTTCTATTAATCGTCCAGCCCTAGCTGTTGATATTTGTCATTAAAATAATCAATAGAAACTGCCTTAAATTAACTATCAAAATAAGGATAAAGTTGTGTGTGATAGTCGGGGAATATCTTGTGTTTCTCTGTGGCTGCTTGAGCCCTCAGGATCGGTGCAAATGGTTTTATAAATAAGGGCCAGTTCAACACTGGATTTACAGATCATTTGAAATTGAAAGATAGAGCGGTCACAGCCATAATGATCCCAGTCATGAGTCGGAACCACAGGTGGCGAGTAATACCAAAGCCACTGGAAGGTAAGCCTGCAACCTTTAGCCAAAAAAACGTAATGGCTAATGCTAACGCTCCGCCTCTGGCGGTATGCAGGGAAGAAGACCAGAGGTTGTTTTTTGAATGGATGTCAATGGATGAGAGGCTTCACTATGCTGATTAAACAGCTTTTGTGGGGAAATAGCTAATCATTAGCTAACGACAGCCTGTTTGCTAATCTTCAGCACATTTTACACTAAACAATACTTTCGTTGGGAACTATATGAGAACTAGCTTGATAAAAAAAAAATGTTTTAAGAGAAAGCAGACTAGTGAATGTTGCGACAGATAGGACTTATTTACGGCATTACCAACAGCAAATGTGCTGCATTACTGTTTAACAGATACAACAACAGATGTTGTGTAAAAGCTACTGGAAGGCAAGTCTGCAACCTTTAGCCAAAAAAGCACTAATGCTAAGGCTCCGGCTATGGCGTATGGAGTTTTGAATGGCGGACACTGATGCCACTGCCATTACACAATAGGCTGAGAGGTGCCGCACGTGATTAAGTTAGCCGTTACGCTTTCTCCAATGGTAAGAGATACAGACCCTCTCATCTCCCTATAACATACAATCTCTGGTAATACTGCATCAAATGTCTGTTTTGTTGGCAATAGGCTCCTAAGTGCATATAATGTAAACAACACCAGCGTAGTGAATTCATAAATTCATTATACCCTATAATCATTATAGTGATTCAAAAGTTATCCAGGGATAATGCGATGGTGTATTAAGTGTTTAAATACATTTGTTTAGCTGACCATCGATAGCTTGCAGACGATCTCTACACAAAAACTGCGCGTGCTCATCACTCTTTAGCTTCGCCCATGGCACGCCTCCAGGAGCTCAGCTGTTTTCGGAAAGACTCAGTACAGCGCATGTCTTTCATAAATCTTATAAAACCGAAGACTTTTTGGACAAATGAAGGATGCTATATTACTCTATAGGTAATAAATAGGTAATATATTATATTATATTATATTATATTATATTATATTATATTATATTATATTATATTATATTATATTATATTATATTATATATTTTTTTGGTCAATATTACACACCCCTAGAAACCCCTCATTTGTTGTCAGCAGAAATTACACACTTTGAAGAAGAAAAAAGTACAGTAGTGATTATTAAGTGAGCTTTTGCATTATTTTTTTTTTTTTAAGTTCTAACTTTTTAAAAAAAAAAAAAAAAAAAAACAAAGGTCAAGTTTGAAAAGTTGAAAAGTCCTTTTTTCAAGTTTGAAAAGTCCTTTGCTCAAAAGGCAGTCTCTGAGCATAAAAAGTGCCAGGCAAATCTAAACATTTATTCATTGATCGTAGAACTGTTTTGACCGGGTGATCGATGCGCTCTTTCAAGTGCTGGTGGCTTGTCAAAGACCTCCATGCCCATCATCTCTAGCAACATCTCAGCAACGAAGACAACGGGATCTTGACCATATTCGCTCCCTTCCGGAATGTTCACAATCCTCAGGTTAGCCCTTCGCAATCTATTCTCCAAAACTTCAATGCGGTCAAGGAGAGATGTGTTCTGTGTTTGCAAGGTTTTTATACAATTTTTGGCCGCTACCAACTTTTCAAAGTCCTCCCCAACCACGGATTCCGTCGCGGCCAAACGGCTTTGAAATCCATCCACGGTCTCGCTTAGCGCATTTACAGAGCTTTGTAAAGGGCCGAAAGATTCCTGAATCAAGACAGAAATGTCTTCCCTGATACTAATACGCTGTTTAGTTAATTCAGAAATCAACTGGTCCATGGAGACCGATTCAAAAGTTTCTGTCGTGGCCTGTTTTTCAATATTTGAAGCAGCGACCATGACTGCCAGCTTACCAGCAATGCTAACAGTAGCTCTCGTGGTCGGTGGAGCTGAAGGGTGGACTTGCTTCTGCTTAGAGTTACTCATAATTCATCCAGCAATGTTCTAAATAAATAAACCAATAATGACTGACACTATATGGCGTATAACAGGCTTAGTTTAACAATGTAGGTCGGGAGCCCTTCTTCCTTATACCTCACTCCTTCATGGCTATACCGGAAGTCGAGCTGTTGCAGTCTAATCATTGGCCTCAACTGGTTAAGTCTTTGATGTATGTGAGTAATGTGGCTTTGGCTTAAAGGCTTCAGCAGTACAAGAGCCCAGAAATAACTTTCCTTCCAAACAAGGACACAATATCCAAATGTGCTCAAATTTTTGACTGAACTGCTCTTTCACCTATATCTCACCATCACTCAGTGAATGGGGAAATTCAGATTTCCGGTGCACCCAAGATTACCCAAAGACCCCTGGTGTTACATGAAGCGTGGAGGATGCACAAGGATAGTCACGCAGTTATGAACCCCTCCTCCACTCCTCAGTCATGAGGCTTTATGAAATATTAAAGCTAACTAGCTGTCGCAGGAAGCTCCCTGAGGCGCAGGCAGCCATGCTCTTCAACAGTGCAATGAACTGCACTTGATATCAGGTTTCACTAATTTTATTTGATCACATGTTGATATTTAAGCAAAATCAAAATCAAATAGCCACTCACTGTATTTTCTGGTATATAAGTCTGGGGCCGTATTCACAAAACATCTTAACGCTAAAAGTAGAAACTCTTAAAAATAATGGCCATGGCTGCGTTTCCCAAAAGCATTGTAAGCTTAAGTTGATCGTAGCTCCATTGAGAGCTATGATCAACTTAGGCTTACGATGCTTTTGGGAAACGCTACCCATGTCAGTCCTAATTTTGGGAGTCCTACATTTTTGCTCTAAGAGCAAAACTAACTCCTAAATCTGTGAAATGTTAGGAGTATTCAAGAGGACTCCTAAATCCCTAAGACCAAATCACAAACAGTCCTAATTCACCCAAAGACACCGTAGCCTACACCATTGAGACAATAGCGATAGAGCCTTAGGTGCTGAACCTTTTCTTTATAAATGCAATACATTTTGATTTATAGATTTGAATCTATGATGAGACGCCAAAAATAAATCTTTAACAAATAAATAAATAAATATTGTCTGATTACCTGTGGCAGTGGTTTTCATGAGTTCACACTTACAAAAAAATATGTATATACTAAGTGTATTTGGTGTGCTTTCCAAGGGGATGGAGGGCTCTGAGCTAGGAATTTAGCCCAAACCCCAAGTTCTCCCCGTATCCCCAGCCGAGTGAGGAGCGGGGTGGCGGAGGGATGCAGAAAACTGTCAAAGTAACTATAGGTGAGTCGGCTCTCGTCTGTGTATATATTAAGTATGTTTTATATTATTATTATATATTAAGGCCATGTTTATTTGTATAGTGCTGTTGCTATGTCTGCTCAAGTTAAAAACAAGATGGATACACCAATGCTACTTAATTGTTTTTTCTGCAATTACAATGCAATTCTAACCAAGTGCAACTTATTCACCTAATTTTTAAGATGAGAGCAGACACAGTCATTTGTAAATTGTAAGTTATTTTATCTGTACAAAAAAAAAGAAAAAAAAAAGTCCGCAATGCTGCTTGAAATTGCAAACTAGGGCTGGGCGATATATCGCATGCGATTGTCACGCGCATTTCGTCAGTAAAGCCGGTTCCCTGATTACCACTAAATCGCCATCACCTGCTTTCAAATGGAGCAGCATTTAATAGACAGAGCCGTAGTTCACTGACAAGCTACGCAATATCGCGTTCATTATATTATATTATATTATATTATATATATATATATATTATATATTATATATATATATATTATATATATATATATTTTTTTATATATATTAGAGGTTGCGTTAGACTTGCGTTTCACCGTCATTTTGATGGACAAGATCCTAAAAAAAAAACATCAATCCACCAAAATCAATAATTACCTGTCATTTTAATTTTTATATTTTAATGATAAGACATTTAATAGCTTCTGATTTTGTCTACATTTTAATTTTTATTCACGAACTTACTGGATAAAATAGGCATAGGCTATATTTATATTATGAAAAGAAAGTTGATCAAATACTGCGTCACTTTTCAGTTATCTTGAACACTTGTCATGGATTGTGAGTGAATGCGATCATCCTTTCCTCTTTATTACTGTACAGAATTAAATAAACATGAATGAAAATAAAAAATATGTTGAAAGATACAGTTGCTTACCGAAATCTGTATCACGTCAGTCATCAGTGTTGCAAACAATGTCACGTAACATTATACCTCAGAAAAGCCATTCGTTGACCATAAACTTATAGTCAGCAAGAAAAATAACAAAACTTAATTATGTAAGTAAGCATAAGTAACTTTATTATTATACAATTTACTTAAACTAGGGTGTTCGTCTGTGTGTAATCAAGTGCATCATTTTCATTTTATTCTGGAGACTGAACTCGCGCTCTGCTGCCACACTGGAGCGCACTCACCACCTACTGTACAGTGGTGGGACTTACAGTTACAAGCTACATAATCTGTCAAAATGACGGACAGGCTGCAGATTTTTTCCGTCACTGCTAAAAAAATTCCATCAATTATGGAAAATTTACGGTAAACGCGATCTCTGAGATGTATAAAAATATTATATATGATGTCACACTACTGTCGGTGACACTCCACAACCACAGTGGCAACTTCACCACCGCGTTGACGCGGTTGTCATGCCTACCTTCACAGCCCTAATTGTCATAATCAAACACACTGATCTGTGGCACATATAGTTTTACAGTTTACTGCATTTTGTTGTTATTCTAGTTATCAACTTGTAGCAGGTAATGAATCGGAAGTCTTGCACATTCACAGAAAATAGCTAACTTCCACGTTGCAAATACTCAGGATAGTCAGGTGCGACTTATTTTCTGAAAAATATGGTAAGTGACAGCCTATTAATGTGATTGAGATCCAGAGCTGCATGTTTTGATTGGATGAGAATATGGACTCACAGTTCATCTCGTTGCCTCTGTGACAGCACCATTGTGGCAGGAGGGTAGGGGCGCTGTCTCTGCCCCAAGTAGGGAGCTGGCGAACAGTCCCGAGCAGCTCCTCAGCAGGACGAACTGTGGGATGAGACACAATCTCAACAACTTCACTTGTGGTTTGGAGGCTTCCTCCAGTGACACACCAGACTACGGCAAAACGGATGACCTGCTGGAACTAACAGCGATTTGGTCCACTTGCCATCTAGGGAGAAATGAGGTGAAAGAGATTAATTAGAACAAGAAACATTAAAGCAGTTCATACAAGATAAAGGTAAAGTGGAAATAATTATGGCCTTGACTTGAGCCATTCAGCTAGAAAAAAAAAACTTTTACAAACACAATAAAAGAGCCATAATTCATCCATTAGCATTCTTACTCACTCTCTAACTTAAATCAAATTTGTATCTCCCATTCTGGCCATGTGCGCTCACAATAAAGTATCACAGCCCTCCCAAACATCCACAGTAACATTCAGTCCCTCAATGACAACCAGACTGGAAGTGCTGGAGGTGGCATGGCGTAAATCCCCTCTGCTAATCCTGAGGGGATGGTGGTCCAATAAAACAGACGTCCAGACTAATAGTGGGGTGTTGGGGACTGAGACAAGACTTTGTAATCCTTTCAGTAGGTTTTGACGGCCTGCAAATATCCACTCTAATCTGTATGGTGCAAACTAAAATAGCTTGACGCAGGTGAAAAATGTCCAATCTGGCCTTCGGAAAGCAGATGAGACATCCAGACATGTGGCTACATTTTGGACTTGGAAAAGACAAATATGTGTTAGGGCTGCACGATATATTTTAGCATCAAAATTGCGATAATTGCATCCGCGATAGTCACATGATGTGCAGGATGTACGATGTCTAGTATAGGGATAGTTAATCCGTACGGACCAGACATCACGGTTCAAAATGCAGGTGATTCTCTGATTATTGCAAAGTTTGACCATCATATAATGAAAGTTTATCATTTGAACATGTTTTAGGTCCTGTCATTTTAAAAATTCCAGAGATTTTAAACCATTTGAGCACACAAAGACAAAAAGAGAGCTCAATTATGTAGTAGTATTTATATAGTTCTCATTTTAATGCTTGATGTTTTTCATATATCAAAAATTGTGATATAAAAACCTTAAAGCAAAAATAACCATTGTTTAGTATATTGTTTTCGTGAAATAAAATTACTCATATTGTGATATAAGATCACAATCATATCGTACACCCCTAATATAAAACAATTGTGTCTCTTCAGAAGATTTTTATTAAACAGCTTGATTAATATGGATGTCTTTTTGTACTTTTTAATGTGTAAATGTTTTGGTTTCGTGGACTTATGGACAAAAAGGATGAGAGAATATTAAAAAAATTCTTCATTTGTGTTTTGAAAATGAACTAAAGTCTCATGAGATTGGAACAACATGAGTGTGAGTAACATTCAGAGTTTTCTTTTTTGGGTGAACTATCACATTAAGTCTTTTGTGTAGCTCACTATAGTTTAATCTCGTTTAGAATAACATGAACGCAAAAATAAAGTTAACAGAGCACTTTGTGTTCTCACTGCATGTCACCACAAAATGAAAGGTGGACAAAAAGTTAACCAACGTTTCATGTGGAGCAGTAAAATATAGCAAACTACTGTGAGGCTGCTGAAAACACTATCACGAGTCCCACACCACGTGTGCTTGGAGTATGTGTAGCTGAGTGAGGACAGAACACAGCGTTGCTCATTCACTTTGAAGCATGCAGCACATTCAAACTAACACACTAAGCCACACATATTGATATTTTGATTGCAATGTGATAAATTGTGCAGCTCTACTTGTATTATTATTGGATACTTGTGTGAAGCTATTACTTCCCCCTTAAACTAATTTAGAGTTACAAATCATGTCCCAAGCAGGGGAAATACTTCATCTTAACTTCCCTGCATTACACAGTGTAAAGGTCAGTATGTTTTTGAAAAGGAAAAGCAAGCTGTCATTAGAATGCTCCTTCTATGAAATTAAACTCAACAACAGCTATCATTTCTAAACTACGAAACAATGAACTGAAGGACCTACGGAAAGCCCAAATATAAATGCAATACAAATGCAACCTATTAGACATCTGTACACAGGGTGTTGGCCATATAAGATTACACGTCCCAAAACATGGGGCTGCAAATAGGGTTCCAATAACGACAGCTTGACTCACATAGAAATCAGGATTTGGCGAGACTGTGTCTAGACCAACTCTGAGACTGTTTTATGTTTTCACACTATAATATAATGATTTTTTCAAAAACATGTCTGGGCACGCCAATGCTATAGTAAGGCACAAAGGCAAATTTGAAACAAAATAAGGTGGTACCATACAGTACATCTTTATAAACCCTCTGAACTGCAATGGCTGTTCATAGACAAGATGATTGCCCTGTCCAAATACCCACACTTGCAGTCTTTGCACTTGTCTACTTGCATGACGTATTTTCTGCATTTGACCCAAGCGTTCAAGAGGGCATGAAGACTGCAAGTGTTTATAGAACTTAATTACCTGATGGGACACACAGAGTTTTCTTTTTTATTATTATTATTTTCAATACTATGCATTTTAAAATAAACTTTTAAATGTCTGTTCACTATGTAACTAACAGAAGACACAATATTAAAATTGTGGTGCTTTAATTAAGTGATAAGAAGCAGTTGCAAATGTTGTACAAATTACACAGCCTGCTCATCTTTGCACCAATGAAATGTGCAACACTATGTTTTACTACCAATATGTAATATCTAATTAATTTAACTTTGAATTTAATGTTTTCATTGACATCTTGCGATTTCAGGGCACGAGAGTTCCTGAACATAACGCATGATGGGATACAATTAGCCTCGAATACTGCTCCGAAGTGGTATTTGAGATAGTGTGGGTTTAGTGTGCGTAAAGCCAAGTTTACACTACAATACTTTAAACGTCAGCAGATCGCTGTGCTGTTCAGAGTAACTACATGACTTGCTGTGGAGTCTTGAAGTCATTGTGGTGTTCACACTACGTAAATGATCTGCAACAGGAGGTTACACACTACACGAGCTGACGACAACTGTCACCCAACAACAGGGATGTTGGGAGGAAATTAGATTAAATTTTGAATTAAATTTAATTAAAATTAAAATACTCCTTTCACACATAAGTTTAAAACATTCTGGCTGACCTCCCAGAGTTAATGCAAAGTCCCTTTAAGACAAGTCATTTAACTCGGCAGCCATCTTTGAAATGCCTCTCGGGCATCCTGGGTATCATGTAATCTCTTTGAATGGGGAAACAAAATTCTCCAAAACGGTTTGCCAACCTTACGATTAAATTTTCAAATTTGAAATCACCAATGAAATCTAACAACAACTGGCTCATAAATTTAGTTTCTAAACACTCGAATCATGACAAAAAAAAACTATTTTTCAGGCTGGATCAAGCTAATGCGCATGCGCAGACCTAAATGCACGTCTCTTCGGAGGCACGTGTCTGACTGTTTCTATAGAAACCGGTGATTCTAATGTCGCTGAAGTGACGCAATGACTTTACCAGTCGGCGATTGGCTCTTATTTAGAAGGCGGGACTTATTCCGCCATATTGCGCGTTACACTTTCTCCCATTCAAAACAATACAAGTGACTTATTTAAGAATTGTTTCCCTTTACTGTTTCCATGACGACACGTCATGCTTGTCACGTGACACAGTGTGGCTGGCTGGCCGAGGTGTATGACAGATATATTGCTTTTCTCACCATGTCATCAACTATCTGATATTCCAATTCTCAAATATGTGCAAGTGAGTGTTTTGTCATTTAAAAACTCAACGTGAATTCATCCATTTGTCCCGAAATACATGAGGCCGGTGAACTGGGAGAAAAATAGAGTGAGTGAGCTTTATAGTTACTTACACAATGTGTATCTGATATGAATAAATGTGGGCAAATTATATTTGAATGGATTGTTTTTGCTGCTTCCATAGACATTAGTGTATATTTCATTGGCTGTAGCTCATCACGACATGTGACACCACAGGATGTCGAGTCGGCCAACAGCTCCAGATATTTAGCATGCTAGATATTTGTCTGGCATCAGTGAGATGTCGGCGACGTGTAAGCAAGCCTCTTTGATGCGTCGTTGAGTAGTTCACACATAAAGACTGGCGAGTGCTGATCACTCGCTGATTTTCCCCGATTACAGCCCGACCTGTCAGCAAGCTTGTTAACTTGCAAATCGGGCTTAAAATCATGTAGTGTAAACTTGGCATTAAAGGCACTTCACTTTGGCACTTTTAAAACATGGGACAGTCTTGTGCACTTACCAAGAACGCCAAGAACGCAAGTGTGGGTACTGGACAAGGCAGATATCTGTGTGTGTACTAGTTGGCTAATCATATAACCACAAGACCGCTCACCTAGTTTGGCAGCAATTATACGCAGGCTTATAGACCATATTTAGCCCCGCCCCTTTTCAGCACTGCGCTTGTGAACATCCACATACTGATTTCTTGCTCCAAAAAATTATTTTGAGAAAAAGTAAACCTTCCAACAGCATAGAACTTCCCAACAGCATAAACCGCCTGGGATGATACCATGTTTGAGCACCTGGTACAGTTGAGTGGAAAAGTTCTGGTTTAGAGTAGCTGCTTGAGGCAAATCAAACATGAAAAGGTGTTGTAAATTTTTCATTAAATGAGGCTGTCTGTGACAGAGCAACAAAATGCATGAAGTGGGTCAGTGGCATGATATATTGATTTAGCATCGACATATTGTGGCATCCACAATAATTATATTACAGGGTGTGCGACGTCAACTAAGTGGGGATCATAATAGATGTGTGATCCGTACATGGTTCGCAACACATTTGATTTATTTGTGGATTAATTGCAAAGTTTAATCATCATAGAATGAAAATTTATAATTTTTAAATCCTTTCAGTTTAAACATTCAAGTGAGTTTAAAGCATTTAAGTAATAAGAAGATGCGAAAGGGAACTCAATTCGGAACTCACTTGCTGTTTTCTGTGCGCACAGTTCTCTTTCTTGTCTTTTTGTGCTTGAATGGACACATACATGAAGAATTATGTCAAAATGCCAAGTATCCTCGTGAACACAGTCCCTTATGTCTTAAGTGAACTTAATTGAGAATGAAAACAAATGCATATCATTCAGGGCTCGAATTTCAGCGCAGGATCGTGGGTATTGTTGTAAGTTTTGCGCTTATAATGCGGGAAATTCCTGCAAATGTTTATTCACTAGCTATTATCACATAATGTTTTCATCTGCCTCGCGAAGTTTGGAATTACTTAGGTGAAAATGATCTTACAAAATGGAATTAATTTTGATCAAATTAAATAATGAAACCGAATTTAGAAAGCCATGAGAAAGCCCATGAAATCAAAACAGCCGCTGAATGAGGAAAGACAGCTGTCCATCACTGCATTCATGACAGGTAAGCATACCCCAAGTGAGCCGAGAAGATACCTTATCAGATAGCAAAATGATCGAGACAAACTGCTTTTAAGAGGGAGACATATTTACGAACAGAAAACAAAGCGGTGCTAGAAACTTCGCTCAGCACACCGTTATCTTTGTGTCTCTGCAACATCTGTCAGCGCAGCGCGTTCTCACTCGAGCATGTGGATATTATTGTTTTTCTCAACATGAACATGTGAAACGATATAAACACAATAACCATTATGCTGACTCGAGTGTATATGTACGTTCTGTATGATAACTGGCGCTGTCTGCTTTATTAGCGTTTTTCCCATTCACGCTGCTTGAGCTTAAATGCTTTTGTTTTTTTTAATATTTTTTGTTTACACATATTGTTTAATGCTTTGAACTAAAAGAAAACCGTAAGATAAGACGTTAGCTTGATGTGTATAATGCCTAATTGTAAGCTTGTTCAGAAATGGTTACAAAATATGAATAAAAAAAATAACGTCTTTCTTGTTTAACGTCATTTAAATGAACGAATATTTGAATTTCTTTTTTTTTTCTTTTTTTTATAAATGAGCCACTATTCTAATTCAATATTTTTGAAAAATGCCAATCCCTAATTGCAGTGTCTTTTTCCAATATCATGCTGCCCTAGTCAGTGACTAATTTAACTCAAATTCAATCCAGAAACACCAACTCACAAGAAATTGAGGATTGGCTATATGTTTACCAGATATGCCCTTAAGTCTTGTGAAGTCAGAGGACGAGCAGTATAAAAGTATGATATTAGAGGTGTTAGAATAAAATTTAAATGCACCAACAAAGCTACGATGCACAATGCTTTTTTATATAGCAATGGTGTTTAATGTACAACCTCGTAATTGTGTCACAGGTAATTCAATCATGCGTGAATATGTTTACATGCCCCTCAATAGTCTAATATTAATTGGAATTTGGCAATATTTCAATTAACATTCTAAAATTCTCTCGCTATTCTGCATCTATTAACTCTATCATCACAGCTCTCTCTCTTTGCTGCAAACTTTCATCCACTCACTCCTCTTTTGCTGCCAAGTTACCAGCACACAACTGCATTTGTTTAGTAATGATTGACCGGCCATTTCCATTTTGTGGCAGTGCTGGCAGGCCTTTTTGAAGGTGACAAGTGTTAAACCTAATTAAATTAATGTGAAAAAGTTTAAATAAAACTAATAACTGAGCATACTCTTTAACCAATAGCACCATCCCGATTCTCCTGGGAAATAACAGCACATGTGTAGATCGGTATATGACAACCATTTATAAAAAGAATATTCCGATGCCTGTAATATGCATAAACATCATATCTGGAACATGACTGTAACCCGAATACAGACCTTTGTTGAATTTGATGAGCATGTTAACATAGTCAGTGACCCAAATTAGAGGATCAAAGCCACACAGCCCCATGAACTCACACCAAGACTAATGTTCTGTGCAACAAACACTTTAATTTGAATGAATGTCTGTTAATTTGTCTGTTCAGACTAACACAAACATTTGCATGCCATCAATATAAGGGAATTTTATTACACATAGGCCTAGATCTTTTCCATTCCATCACACTGCACAAAAAAGGAAAAGGAAAAAAAAAGGCCTGTAGAATGATGCTTCTGTTACATAAACTAAGAATTCGTAGTGCTCATGTTTGACTCTTTGACTTTGTTTCTTCTGTGACGTGGGTTTTAGAAATGAAAAGTTGCACACCACTGCCCTTGTTTTTGTCTTTTATTGCATCAATTTAAATTCAATTTTTGTGTTTATTAAATATAATTCTAACTAGTCATATCTAATCAATTCTAGAGATAATCATAAGAATGTTAATAAAAAAAAAAAAAAAAAAAAAAATACAAATAGAGTGCATCAGCATCTCGATAAGCAAATAGCATATTACACTGCTGTATTTCTGATTTCATAAGCATATCTCTGGTTTTTCATGTGTCTAAAAGAGTTTTTTCCATCATTGGTCTGAACATAAAAAAGGGAAAGATTTGTGTTAATTTACAAGCATTCCAAACATACTGGAATATATTGAATGCATTCATGGAAAAGGCCTATAACCCATATTTATCCACAAAATCCTATCAAGAATTGTGTGTCATTTTCAATGTTAAATATAAAAACGGAAAGAAAAAAAAACAAACAAAAAAAAACAATTTAATTGCAAGGAAGACGTCACACTGAATGACGTCAGATGTAAGGCAAGCTCAGGCCAAGTAGCCTAAATGAATTAGGCCGGATAAATAATAATCATTAGCAACAGCAAGGCAACACCCACGTGGTAAGAGAGAGTGATGACAGCTGAATAATCTAAGTGTGCGTACATATATCAAGTAAGGGCAAGGCAAGCGCTCACACCTCTACATGTCATGATTCTTGAGCTGGTGCTGATTTAGACCAAATATATTAATGTCTGCTCAACATTAAGAGGGCTCCCAGTAACATAAGATTATTGCTTAATGTACATTCTAGTTTATAATATTGTTCTAAAAAAACATTCCGTCTTGAACACCGAATCAAAACATGATGGCAGACAGACAGTCAACGTTGACAATTTGCTTGCCGACTATAATCATGAACGGATCGACTATTAATTACATATCATACACACCCTTGTTGACAGACTGAACAGTATATTATTAAAACAGCAGCGAACCGTACAGTTATGCACCGGCATCGACGTGATGAATCTCCGGCCTTCAACCATCATAGTCACACCCAATCCCAAACATCACCCACCACACCAGCCATTTAAAATTAAACTTTAAGGGCTTTATGAAGCCATTTTAGTGCGAATGATGTTTTGATACACAAAAATGCAAATGACACTAGCTGTTATAACTTATTCTGTGAAATTGTTGCTGAGATAATGCTAACATGAACTAGCTATGGGTCAAAGCACTAAAGGCCGGCTGTCACAAATTTCCCGTCAGGTAAGAGGCTTAATTTAATTAAGTGCAGATTAAATTCAAGTATTGTTTCTGTATTTTCGTTTGTATGCAAGTTATGACATTGCCGGCGTTAGTTTACATTGCTCTCTGATATTCCCACCCTTATTTTGCTCTAACGGCCTGTCCGCCATTTTGAGTCAGGAAAGCAGGCGGCGCAAATTTCGCAGCCACATACACAGATCAACCGACTCACTTTCACCATAGAGCAGCCAGCAACGAATATTAATTATCCTTACCTTCTTATATGAACGGTTTTCATCTGCCAGATCACACAGCCAAGTAAAAAAACTAAAAACGAATGAGATATGTCTCTGCTGAAAGTCACTTCCGATTTTCCGGCTCAGTCAGCGCTGTTTCTCCTCCTTGATTTCTGCACCGCATAACCGTCTACTGATGATGGGCACGCGCACGGTGCAGCCGGGGCCGCGCCCGCCTTGAGGATCACAGCGGTCACTTACATCATAACCTTCAGCTGACACTGAGGATGAACCGCATTTTATTTTTGATTTCATTGATTATTCAGAAGATATTAATTCAGATGCTATTATAATGTTTTTGGATTTTTTAAAATCCTTCTCTGAAGCCTCATCCTATTTAAATGTATAAAAGTGTGAACTGTTTTGTCTTTATGACTCTAAACAACCATTGATACCCGTAAAAGACTGTATCAAGTACCTGGGGATTTTCCTTACTAAACTAATTTTTCACCTAAAATAACAAATCTAGAACAATCGTTAATTGTTGGTTACTTGTCAATCTATGGCTTATATCCAAAGCAGAGGGTTTGTCTCACTGTGTTTATCCCTCTTTATCTTTATTTGTTAGCGATAAAATTTGTGATGATATTGACAAAATGTTATTGAATTTTATTTGGAAGAACAGATCTCACAAAGTTAGGAAATCTAGACATTCTGAGGGTGGACTGGAAGTTTTACATTTTAAGGAACTGGTCAGCTCTTTTAAAATTAATTGGTTAATAAATATCTACTAGATCCCCCAATGCCATATTTCATAGATTAAGTGGCTTAGAGTTTCTTTTAAAATGTAATTTTACCCCTTCTAAATTACCAATTTCTCTCTAAATTTCACCAACAAGTTTTACTTCCTTGGAAAATTGTATGATGTGCACAACTTTTCTCCCCACTAAGAAATTCTGTGGAATAACTCAAATATTTTAATCCGGAACAAATCCTTTTTTATGGACAAGTGGTATATTGTTTTTGTTTTGGATTTTTTTTTTTTTTTTTTTAATGATGAGAGTATACTGGAATATGAAGAATTTATGTTTTTTTATAATTTCCCTTTGCCTGCTAGAACTTTCAATTCCGTCATCAAAGCTTTGTCTCCAAGTTATGTGCAACACACCTTTTCTTTAATGAGAGAAAAACAATTATGCCTAAACTTTTATTGGATGGAGTTTCCCTTCTTGATAAAAAAGTAACAGTAAACATATAAATATAATACTCACTTTATACATCCCCAGATGCAATTTTTTCTGGAACTTTTTTTTGACAGATTCACTGGAAGAGAGCATGGTTACTCCCTGTAAAATATTGCATGTCCAATAAATTAAGAGAGGTACACTTTAAAATATTTACCCAACCAACTCCCAAATTGCCTCTTTTGTTGATCTCTCTGACTTATGCGTATTTTCAAAGTTGAGGAAGAAACTTTGCTTCACTTATTCTACCATTGCAATCATGTTAAATCTCTTTGGGAGAACTTTCTCTTTTTAATGTGATTTAAACTTTTCTTTGAAGGATATATTCCTTTCTTTTTCTAGGAGTGACTACGCTATTGATCTTGTTATTAATTTCTTTGTGTTGCACTGTAAATTTTTTATTCACAAAAACAAATTCCTATTTGATGTCTACATTGCTGAGATTTCCCTTGTTGTTAAATTTCTTAAACTCGCTGATAACAACAGAACAAGTTTCTTGAGGTGCCATTGTTATTTGTCTATGTGTAAATGTGTGTTTTTTTTCTCTTTCCTTTCATTTATGTTAATATATTTAACGCAGTGCTGTTTACTTTGTTGCAAAACAAACAAACAAACAAACAAACAAATAACCAAACAAAAACAGACACATTTTATGACCTTTTATGTTTCAATTAATATGCTAGTATTTATAAATACCCTTATTTTTAACTATGGATATTCCAAGTGACAATATTTGTAAATAAATAAAATAATAATAAAAAAATGAATGCTCCACACTACAAAATGGAAATGCAGAATGTTTATACTCATTGTTGACAATACACAATCACATTTCAAACAGGAACTGCCTTAAATAAAATATTATTTTGCATAGATGTTACAAATGCCATTTGTTTCACTATTTGGGGTTATTCAGCATGCTTGAAAAAACTGAATATTCAGAGTGTAATTTTGTTACCCTATGCGAGTTTTAGTTAAATTTAGTTGTTTCTGAATGTATGTGACACAGAGACCTATTCAGTAATTTTGTCACCTGGGTATTGCATTTTCAGAAATATGATCATCTGAATTACATTCTGATTTTGTTTATTTTGTTCATTTGTTTATTTGAGCTATTTTTACTCTTTAGTTTTGTTCTAATTAAATCTTTTACATTTTGCCACTTTTACAAGAGTTTTATTATTTGTTATCTCATTTACCCCCGGTTTCACAAACAAGGCTTAAGCTAGTCCTAGTCTAAAATGCATGTTTGAGCTGTTTTAACTGAAAGCAACTTATACTGGCATATATTAAAATGTGTCAGTACCATTGTTTTGTCTCACGATGTTTTTTTCTAGTGTAAGTTTATACTTAATTAAAAGAAAGACTGTTAGGGGGCGCTACAATACTATTATGGCAGTATGGGCCTATAATAGGTGCTTGTGTTGTTAAATTGAGCCTATAGTTTCCACTGTAATTAGAAAAGAACATATATCTATGTTCAAGGCCGGACTTACCATTGGGCTTGACTGGGCTCAAGCCCATGGGCCCCGCCCAATAGGGGGCCCCGCCCATTTACGTTAGATTTTTTCAATAATATGTCAGTCTTTTAATTTTTCATTTAAAGTTTGTTGATTGGACTAGCATTGTTACCTGGTCCTGCCCCTGCAATGAAAATTTTAATTTAATAGACCCTTTTCACAATGACGTCAGTTAACTTCCGCCTATCCGCAAAGCAGTGTATCAGTTGTTACCTTCGCGCCGGCGACTTCTCGGGAAAATGCTTTAATAACTTTAAATGCGAACGGTTTATGTCAAGGATTTACACAGTCGGCTTCTTCTGGTAATGATATTTATTATTTACTTTCTGAAACTGCCTTGGTTAGGGTTTCCACGAGCAGAAACTTTTGCAATGTTGTCATTGAATTGAGTTTTATCACAACGATTGTGTGTCCACACAAATCTGTTAGCCTATTCAATAATAACCAACTGCAGAACCGCAGAACCATACGTCATGACAGTCTGAGGACGACAGCGCCAGACTAACAGCCTGAGGGCGGAAGTGGGCGGAGTAATAGTCTCACGTTGGATGTGGGCGGAGTTGACGACAAACAAGCAAACAATCATGGCGGAAGAAGCGAACACGGTAAAAAGTTTCTTTGTGTTGTGCTTTTAATCGATCACGTTTATGTGTTGTGTATTTATTCGATCGTTAACACTTAACATGACTCAGATATTTTGTAAATGGGCTTCAAAGTCACTTTATCACGTCTTTTGATATTTTACAAATCGTCTCACGTTGCTTGCGCCCAGGTGAATAAATACTATAGTCATTTATAGTAAATACTATAGTGTTTTTGAACCATACTATAGTACTATAAATACTTGAATTAATTTATTGTGGTAATTCTATAGTTGCTGTGATAATATGGCAGCTATAATAATATAAACAAATTACTTTACCCAATATTGTACTAAGTTTTCTACAATTTTAGGGTATATTATACTACAATATACACTACAGTTTACTGTAGTAAAAACTAAAGTATACTATTTATACTAGTTTATCAGTTCACTATAGTTAATATTATAGTATTATGTAGCATTCATTAGTGTTGTAAATACAGTATGGTTCAAAAACACTATAGTATTTACTATAGTATTTTTTCACCTGGGTGTTTACATATTCATGGTTTGTTATTTTACTTGTTGTTGGTACTGTATTTTATTTAATTGGTTACATTTTACAATACTGATCAGTGTTTTTGTGGATTTTAGAGGCATATTAGTATCGGGAGATGCTCCGCTTTACTTCATTTACAGCGATGCAAAACGTGCTGCAACAACTTCCACTGCCCAGTGCTCTTAAACCGACCAGACGGCACAGGTTGAATGCACAGCTTCAAATTCACTTAAAAAAAACTGTCGTTCATGGAGGTATGAACGTTTCTTTTGTATTCTGAATTTAAAATGTTGTTTTTGCAATGAAGTAAGTAGTAATTTTGACTTTAGAAGAATGAAACTTGTTTCTTTTATGCAATTTTTATGGTTATATATCTAAGTTTTTCTTTGATTTTGCAATGCAGTAAATTGACAAGCAGAATCACCCCAGAACAAGAGAAGCTGATCAAAAACAAGGTTAGTTTTATAAGACTTTCATAAACACATAAGCTACTTATACAGATGGTGTGTTATATCTGTCACATCTTTTCAGGAATAACTTAATAATATTCTATTGTTTTAGAAACAGTTGACCGGCTGTGTGGGATCTTCATGTTAATGGTAAGCAAAAAAAAGGAAAAGTTAAAAGTTTTTAAAAATGTATGAACTTCTCTTTTCATTAGAATGAAAAACATATATGAGGGCTTTTCATACTTTAAATAGTTAACCCTGGGTGATTGTTAACCCCAGGTAAACAGAATCCTGGGTTATCTTGATTCACGTTTCACACTGATCATCATTTACCTGAGGTTAACAATTAATCCTGAGTATTCATATGCACTGTACATTACTAAACCCTGGTTAACATCCTTATTTGCAGTGTCAGTGTCACTGATTGGATGAACAAAGCACACAATATGTTTTCATAAATGCTTAGGCATTGCACATCCTCATTACATATAGTCAACTTCCTCATTACATATAGATCAAGTTTATCCTGAATGAACATTTCAGACTATAAAAGAATTAAACAGTATTTTCTGCTCTGCAATTGTTGCATTTTCTGTCAGCATTTGTTTTTTTTTTCTTTCCAATGCTGAATTTTCTATTTATATACAATGCACAGTGTTTCTGTGACTGTCAAAAGCATGTAAATATACAAGCAATATGTGGAGCGTTACTTTACCCACGGTTAAAAGTGGTGTTTAGGACGACGATAACCCGGGGTTAAATGTAGCGTGAAAAGCCATGTGAATTGCTTGCCTTTTAAAAAAAAAAAAAAAAAAAAATTATACTGAACATAACTGATTAATTTCATTGGTGACAGAGTATGATTTAAGTCTTCAATATATAAACATGAGAAAAACAGAATGTCAAAACTTTATTATACATGCTGTGCTGCATCCTGACTACAACACAAAGTGTTGTTAAATACACTTTTAACATCTCATCCCATTTGTTTATACCCTTCTCTCATGAAGGAACCACGGATCACAGAAGACTTCTGCGCTGCACAACAATCAAAGGTCTTTACGGGTTTAGTGGAAGAGCTGTGCTTTCTGATATTGAAAGAAAAAGACCAGGAACAAGAACTTTCACAGGCTGAAACAGATGATGACAGACAACTGGCCAAAGAGCCTTTAGTGTTTTGCTTTCAAATTAAGGATGATATGGACATTTTACAAAAAAAGTTTATTTTTTTAGATTTAATTTGTCATCATGTACCTGCTGTTCAATCTACACTCAATTTGGTTTGATTTTGTATTTTTTTAGAGCAAAGCACAGCTAGTGGCTATATAATGCTTTTGCTCTTACATTTTAGTACATTTTATTAAAATTAAATAAATATCTTTTGTTTTTGGGTTTGATGGATCTGAATGTGTTTAATTCATGCATTCTAGTGTACAACCGTGTAATGCGTATGTGACGGTGCGGAAGTCCACGAGCCTTCCAGCATCCGTGCCCATATTTGGAAAAAAAAATTAAGTGAAAACTTATAAAAAGGACATCAATTTGTAAACAGGGTGTGAAGTATTCGAGAGAGGAAACAGAATGCACTTACCACTTACCTGGTGAAGCAGCTCCAGCTCTTCCGTGACACGCATCGCAGCATCTGCCATGGCTAAACTGGAGTGAGACCGAGAGGTTTATTGCTAATACTGGCTACGGAGCAAGATCGTGCCGTTTCCCTGCAGAAGAGTGCAGAATAATTCGTACCAGCTCTTCTGAGACGACGCGACTCGCATCTGCCGTGGCGAACGAGTCGAATAAACAAAGCAAAGCCTTACTCCTAACAGTAACTGCAGACCTGTGCCGTTGTCCTGCAGAAGGCAGGAAAATCCATACCAGCGAGTCCAGGTATTCCATCTCCATGCACGTCCTCTGAAAACTCTCCAAACTCTCTCGAAGGCCTCACCACAAAAAACAACCCGCACACACACACTCACCACAACAATACGCACACACACATAATATACAAAGTCACGCATTCACATCTTTACTTTCGTTATTTCGCCTATTGGCATATTGTGTTTTTTTGAACTTGGGAACTGTTGAGTTTATTTAATCAATTATTTGCCTCGCTCCTTTTGTGGTTGTGTTTTTTTTTTCCCTTTCTCTTCTTAGTTTTTTATTATTTATTTTTTTGTGTGGCTCATTTTGGAGTTATAATGTGGAGAAAACTGGACACCTGAAACTGTGAAACTGCCGTTACTACTACCCAGGACGTGAATATATGGAATTGTTTTTTTTTCTTGCTGTTATTATTTTGGTTGAATGTGATATCTGTGGTATAATTGCATTGCAATCTCTTTATTGTTTGACTAAAAATATATATATATATTCACTTGAACTGCATACTTGTTTGTAAAGTTTTTTTTATTATTTTCATGTAACTGGTATTTTATACCTGGCGCCCGAACTTTATTTGGTTAAAACCAAAAAAAATGTAAAAGATTGATTTTGGATGGGCCGCCACCGTTACAGAGTGGCGCCCGAACAGGGACTTGAACATTACATTTTTGTGAAGTGTTGAATTACAGAACCTTATGGTAAATTCCTTGGTGTTAAAAATGTTAAACAATTTTGTTGTGTTTTTGGAGTAGTATCTCATGAGGAAGTTGTAAAAGGTTTTTTTGTATATGTGAATCTGCAAGACAATTGAAGAGTTGAAGTGTGAACTAAACACTTGATGTGTTTTTTGTGGACTGAAAAAAAAAAAAAAAAAATTGTGACTGTGAAAAAAAAAAAAAAAAATTGTGAAATTCTACTTTGTACATTCTGTTTTTGCTGAAATTGTGAAATTGGGGGAAATTGGTGAAACTGTACTCCTGTACATTGTTTTTTTTTCTGACCCCCTTGTGCCCACAAACTGACACACACACATTCCAAATCACTCATCTCATTTATTGATTATTTACACAACATTTTACATGTGTCATTGACACACCCAACACAAACATGGCCACTTCTACGCCTCCTTCAACCCCCTCTCCAACCACTTTTGTGGATATCGATCCACCTCCAGACATATCAACCCCTGTCTGGCCTCCTGAGCAACAATTGCTACAACAGCAACCAAGAGTTTACCCACTACCACATGTCCCCACCTTCTATTCAACACCCACTCAGTCCAGCAGTGCCCTGCCTGGAACCCATGTGCGTTTTGTCTCCCCAACACCAGATGTCAGACCACCAGTCCAAGTTCCCACCTGGCAAGTAGGATCAGATCCCATGCAAATATGCACCTCTCCTGACACTTCCCCATCATCTTCAGGAGCTCAGCATGATCTGCCTGGCTATCTTCCAACTCCTGGAAAAGACATACAACATCTTACCACACAAGTACAAGGTAATTGGGACAACCTGTTTGACTTCATGAAACAGCAGGAGAAAGCTGTGAGTGAACTCACCCAACAGCAAAAAACCGCCACTTCCCATAGTGATAGACAACTTGGAGACCTGACTGCCAAAATGGAGGCCAACCAACAGAAAATTCTCACCACATTAACTGCAACTAAAGCTGATACATCTGATTCAGATCAACTTGTCAAAGCCATAAAAGTGATGATCTCACAGGAGTTACAAAAAGTGGAGTCTACCTTGATTGCTGAAGTCCGGTTTATGGTGGATCAACTTCAGGTTGAAATTCAGAGAGACCTCCGAGATCCCTATAAGAATCTTCAAACAGATCATGAGCAGCTTTCCACTGAATGTAACCAGTGCATCACCCAGGTTGACAAGCTGGCTACCCAATTAAGTGAACTTCAAACAAACATGTTGAAAGACAAACAACAAGAAAAGGAAATGTCTGATCACCTAAGTAAAGGGGTACAACCACCACCTATCGCCACACTTACCACACCATCACCACTAGAAAATGTCCCAGAGTGTCCTCCTATACCTGCTGGGAAAAGTGACCATTTAAAGTTGACCTTTCCCACATTTGGAAGACCGTCTGATGACTGTGATCCTTTGCTGTACCTTACACGGTGTCAGGACTTTTTGGCATTGCACCCACTTGCAGAAACTGACATCCTAGCAACCTTCCGAAGCGTACTCCATGGCACTGCACGTGACTGGTGGGAGGTCGCCCGATCGTCAGTAACGACATGGAACGACTTCGAGACTGCTTTCCGCTCAGCATTCCTCTCGGAAGACTACGAAGACGAGCTGGCTGAAAGAGTCCGCACAAGGTATCAAGGTGAGAGGGAAACCATCAGAGATTTTGCATTTACATATCGTGCTCTCTGCAGAAGATGGAAACCTTCCTTAACTGAAATTGACATGGTGAAAATGATTCTCAAAAAAATAAAACCTTACCTCGCCAGCCAGCTACGTAGTCGGGTGAGCACCGTGGAAGAACTGGTAAAACTGGGACATCAGATAGAGAAAGACCACGAGCAGCAACTGCAGTATGAAAGATGCATGACCAGAAAATCACCACAAGAAGCCATTCAAAAACCCCTCCCCAATAAAACAACTGGTCAGCCTCAAGTACAATGCTGGAGATGCAAGGGACTTCACTCACCTGGTTGTCCACTTTATTCTAACGTTAACCCATCAAATCATCCTGCAAAACAGCAACATCCTTTCACTGGTCAACGGCCATTTCATTCCCGTAAGTCTGGAAGTCAAGCAACGAATAATTCAGTGACTGCTACAACAAATAAAATGTTGTCCACTGCCAAGAAGTCACCCTCAAAGCCAAAACCTGTTACTAGTCCAGTCATCCCACAACAATTGGTTGTTCCAGTCCGCATCGGTGGTTGGTCTGGAAAGGCCATAGTGGACACAGGGGCCAGCTACACCATGATCCATGAAAGTCTGTGGCAAAAGTTTTCTCCGCAAGAGAGCCTCCAACCTTGGTCTCTTGGTCCATTGTATTTAGCTAATGGTGAAGCAGAGATTCCCTTGGGATGGTTTCAATTACCAATTCATATACACAACAAAACTTTCACTTTACCTGTTGCTGTCCTTTCCCCGAAGGCTCTTGCCTATGCTGTAGTTCTGGGATTGGATTTCATCTTCTTCAGTGGCCTGCAAATCAATGTAATTGATCAGAAATATTCATTTAAGTCCACACCACAAGAAGATCATCCCTTTCAACCAGGAAATGCCAGTGTTCCTGATATAAATCCTCAACGCCAAAAGACGGGACATGTAAAGATGTTTAACCAAAGCCTCACCCTGTTAAGTTCTATCCCTCCACCACAACCTGTATGCCGATCCTCACCACTTGACAGTACAGATGTACAAGTTTTAATTGACAGTGCTGTGAGTGAAGCTCACATACCTTTTATTGACAAAAATACCTTGAGAGGAATTCTGGAGTCCAACCCTCAAACGTGTTCTCGTCAACCAGGTCGTACGGATGTCCTCCAACACACAATTTATACCCAGCACCCAGTGCCCATTAAACAGAGACCTTACCGCATGTCCCCTGGTAAGCAAGCCGTGGTACAAGAGCAACTTGTGGAGATGTTGAATGCAGGAATTGTGGAACCCTCACACTCTGGCTGGGCCTCTCCTGTGGTCCTTGTTCCAAAGAAAGATGGTAGCCTTAGATTCTGTGTTGACTACCGTAAGCTCAATGCTATCACAGAGAATGATGCTTACCCACTTCCCAACATCACTGAAATCCTTGAATCTCTCTCTGGAGCAGCCATTTTTTCAACAATTGATCTCAACAGCGGCTATTGGCAGGTGGCTATGGACCCCCAGAGTAAGCCAAAGACAGCATTCATCACTCCATCCGGGCTCTTCCACTTTAATGTCATGCCCTTTGGGTTGAAAAATGCACCTGCTACATTCCAACGATTAATGGAGACTGTACTGGGAGAGCTACGTGGAAACATTTGTTTCGTCTACATTGACGATATTATCATATATTCACCCTCTGTAGCTCAGCATTTCAACGACCTCCAAACTGTTCTCCATAGACTGCAGGAAGCAGGTTTGACCATAAACCTTAAAAAGAGCAAGTTCTGCCTTAAAGAAATTACATTCCTAGGACATGTTGTTAGTGTCAATGGTATCACTGCAGATTCATCCAAAGTGGAAGCTATCAGATCTTACCCTGTGCCACGAAACATCAAAGAGGTCCAGCGCTTTCTTGGATTAGCGGGATGGTATCACCGTTTTGTCCCAGACTTCTCCAAAATCGCAGAACCCATCAATGCACTGAAAAAGAAAGGACATTCTTTTCATTGGTCACCTCAATGCCAAGAAGCTTTTGAAAAATTGAAGGCTCATCTCACATCACCTCCTATTCTGGGCCATCCAAATCTCCAACTTCCTTTCATGGTTTATACCGATGCCAGCGATACCGGACTCGGTGCTGTATTAACACAACGGAAAAACCAAGGACTGGAAGAAGTCATTGCATACGCAAGCCGCACCCTTAACAAAGCTGAATCGAACTATTCTGCTACTGAGAAAGAGTGCCTAGCAGTCGTATGGGCACTTGAAAAATGGCAGCATTACCTGGAGCACAAGATGTTCACTGTTGTCACCGACCATACTGCGCTACAGTGGGTCATGGGTTCCCCAAAAACCACCAGCCGTCTCATTAGATGGGCCCTACGATTGCAAAGGTTTGATTTCATCATTGAATACCGAAAAGGCAAACTGAATGTAGCACCTGACGCTTTGTCCAGGATTTCCAGCTTACCTTGTTGCAACTTGTACTCTAGTCAGGAAGAGGCTGTTGAATTTCCAGTCTCTGCTGTGTCGATTTGGGAGGAACAACACAAAGATTCTGAAATCATAAAGGTGTTTAAAGCATTGGCAGAGAACAACAACCAAAACTTGAAGGACAAATATGAGGTTAGAGAGGACCAACTGTATCATAAGACCCACCTGTCAGATGGCCAAGTCCACTACAGAGTGTACCTGCCTCGCAGTCTCATACCAGCTGTTCTTAAACACTACCATTCCCATCCGTTAAGCGGCCATGCAGGTATATATAAAACCTACAAACGTCTGCACAATGTTGCTTTCTGGCCAGGGATGTGGACGGACATCAAACATTATGTTAAGTGCTGTACCAAATGTCAAACACTGAAAAGTGAAAACCAAAAACCGGCTGGCAAACTACAACCCGTTTCTGTGTCACAACCCAACAAGATGGTGGGTGTCGACATCATGGGGCCCTTGCCAAGCAGCACACAACGTCACGAGTACCTTCTGGTTTTTGTGGACTATTTCTCTCGCTGGGTTGAGTTCTTCCCCATGCGCAATGCTAATGCTCCAACCATAGCAAAAATTCTCAGGACTGAAATACTCACCCGGTGGGGCGTTCCAGACTTCATCTTGTCTGACCGTGGCACCCAATTTGTTTCCTCCATATTCAAAGAGCTGTGTGCAAAATGGAACATCACTCAAAAACTAACGACAGCATATCATCCACAAACAAATATGACTGAGAGAGTTAACCGAACACTGAAATGCATGATTGCCTCATATGTGGATGACAACCACAAGAAGTGGGATCAGTACTTACCTGAACTCCGTTTTGCCATGAACTCAGCAGTACAGGAGAGCATTGGGATGTCCCCGGCAGAACTTCAACTGGGAAGGAAACTGCACGGCCCCATGGATAAATTACTCCAGGGTAAATGTCTATCACCATCCACTCCATCCTATGATGTTGTCCACCATCTTGCACAGCTGAGGTTGAAAGCAGATGAGTGCTGTAAAAAAGCCCAAAAAAGACAGCTCAGAAGTTACAATAAAACCCGGAGAGAAGCCTCATTTGAGGAAAAAAGTCGTGTCTGGTTAAGAAATTTTCCCCAGTCCAGCGCTCAACACAACTTTACTGCAAAACTAGCCCCAAAGTGGAAAGGACCTTACCGGGTATTAAAACGGTTAGGCCCACTGAATTACCAGATAGCACTGGAGGAAACCGGAGAGGACGTCCGTACAGCTCACATATGTAACCTTAAACCATGCTACCCAACCTCAGAAGAGATTGAGTCCCAGGAAAGGGAAAAACTTAAGCAGTTATTCCAGCAAAGCTCAGATGATGAAGAATTCTTGGGTTTTTAAAAGAAAAAAGAAAAAAAAAAAAAACCCACCTGTTTGGTTTGTTTGTTTCATCAACCATGGGTTGTTTTTTCCTGGGGGGGGGGAGAGTGTGACGGTGCGGAAGTCCACGAGCCTTCCAGCATCCGTGCCCATATTTGGAAAAAAAAATTAAGTGAAAACTTATAAAAAGGACATCAATTTGTAAACAGGGTGTGAAGTATTCGAGAGAGGAAACAGAATGCACTTACCACTTACCTGGTGAAGCAGCTCCAGCTCTTCCGTGACACGCATCGCAGCATCTGCCATGGCTAAACTGGAGTGAGACCGAGAGGTTTATTGCTAATACTGGCTACGGAGCAAGATCGTGCCGTTTCCCTGCAGAAGAGTGCAGAATAATTCGTACCAGCTCTTCTGAGACGACGCGACTCGCATCTGCCGTGGCGAACGAGTCGAATAAACAAAGCAAAGCCTTACTCCTAACAGTAACTGCAGACCTGTGCCGTTGTCCTGCAGAAGGCAGGAAAATCCATACCAGCGAGTCCAGGTATTCCATCTCCATGCACGTCCTCTGAAAACTCTCCAAACTCTCTCGAAGGCCTCACCACAAAAAACAACCCGCACACACACACTCACCACAACAATACGCACACACACATAATATACAAAGTCACGCATTCACATCTTTACTTTCGTTATTTCGCCTATTGGCATATTGTGTTTTTTTGAACTTGGGAACTGTTGAGTTTATTTAATCAATTATTTGCCTCGCTCCTTTTGTGGTTGTGTTTTTTTTTTCCCTTTCTCTTCTTAGTTTTTTATTATTTATTTTTTTGTGTGGCTCATTTTGGAGTTATAATGTGGAGAAAACTGGACACCTGAAACTGTGAAACTGCCGTTACTACTACCCAGGACGTGAATATATGGAATTGTTTTTTTTTTCTTGCTGTTATTATTTTGGTTGAATGTGATATCTGTGGTATAATTGCATTGCAATCTCTTTATTGTTTGACTAAAAATATATATATATATTCACTTGAACTGCATACTTGTTTGTAAAGTTTTTTTTATTATTTTCATGTAACTGGTATTTTATACCTGGCGCCCGAACTTTATTTGGTTAAAACCAAAAAAAATGTAAAAGATTGATTTTGGATGGGCCGCCACCGTTACACGTATTATATATTATGAAAAACAATGATTCATTCTGAAATGCTTAAGTAAAATATTTTATGACAAATTAATAAATGTTTATCGATTTTAGTGTTTAAGCTTTGTTGTGTTCAATTTATATTCAGTTAATCATTTAAGACATAAAACAAATTTATGAACTTTTAAAATATTAAAAGGTTACAAGGGGATTTTAATACACACATAGGCTATATATATATATATCTTAACGTGATTGTGTATATGATTAAGCTATTAACACAATGTGAATCTATATCTATAATTTCAGTTAGATCGTTTTAATACAATATTTCACATTAACATGGTTTTAAACTTTAAAATGCTCCAAATGGAGCGATGCCTACGGAGATAAATTGGCTCCGCCCACTTCCGCCCTCAGGCTGTTAGTCTGGCACTGTCGTCCTCAGACTGTCATGACGTATGGTTCTGTGGTTCTGCAGTTAGTCCTATCTCAGCCTATTTGGAATAAAAGGAATATTGTCTTTAAAAAAATCTTTATTTTTTAGAAATTGGTAGGCTATATGATAATGTTCTTGTGAGATTTATTTACAAATAATGGACATCTGGAAGTGTACGTCCATAATAGTCCGAAGAATTAATAGTGTGAAGATTTGAGATAATTTTACATCATACCAGTTTAAACTGAACTGCTGCAATATATTAAGATTGTATAATTTGTAAGAAGTGTATTGAAAATACAAAACGGAAGTAGCCTATGTGTTCATTTAATGTTATTCCCTGGAGAAATAATTTGATTTTGTTCATTTGCTGCTATAACAATGAGTACTGTTGTAAATCCTCTGTATATTTTTGTATGCGACGATCTTGTTCTGCAATAAAGAGACGAATGACAATGTTTTTTTACTATGGTAAAAATGCCATGTACATGAGTCAGTTTTTACAACATTAACAGTTTTCATGTAGAAATAGTATTATATTAAACACAATTTGTATTATTATGTATGCCATATTTATCGAAATAAAAGTATAAAAATAGACTTTGATATTTAAAAAGAATAAGCTTATGTTGATCTTCATTGTACAAAGGCCTGTAGGCGCTGAAATAAGTAGTGCATTAAGGTTTGAATGAATAGTTTTTTACTGCACGTAAATGTTGGAAACATGCGTTTATTTCACAAATATATATAAACAGCTTCATCTGCAATAAAGACAGCAAAGTGCATGTATGGCTTCAGTACGTATTCAACTCCTCCGACTTTAAGCAGCAAATCGCACCGATCGGTAAGTTGTTTTTTTTTGAGATCTGCGGCTGCTAAATACCTCACCTTGAATTTACATGAAATTGGCCGACTACAGCCATCCTTTAACCACATTTGTGGCATATGTACAAATGTTGAGTGCACTTCATTGGAGTCGCGCTAGTATTCCACTATGCTGACAGAAGGCACTTCCTATATTAAAATTGCTATCTTATATTAGCCTACCACTAAATTTGAACAAAGTTAGGCATGTTCTATGAAGTTCTATTTATGTATTTTTGCTAGAGTACTAAATTACATCTAATGATCTTTAAAATGCCATGGTAATGAGAAAATGCTTATTTAATTTTGTTATATATTATTCTCTAAGATTGTAATTTATGTGATGTAGTAGACATACTGTAGGTCAAAGTCAGCCTAACACTGCCTATATGTATACTGGAGATGTATATAATCTATACAATATGTCAGTACTTACCAAGAACAGATTTATACACTCATAGATTTAGCTATTTATATGTAATACAAATGATTTGTAATGATTGCAACCTTACAAGGTATTTGTTTGTTTTTCAGTATGTTTTCCAGGTAAATAAGTGTTTTATTCTCATTCTGACCAAGATATTTGTGCATTGCAATAAACACCATGATCACTTTGAACTTTTTTAATCATTATTTATTTATTAGAAAACCTTTTTTAATAATTGATCATATAAATAAATTATAACGGTCTTTTTTTTAAACATGTAACTCTGTATACTGTACTAGTCACCTTTTGAAAGTAGCTTTGCACTTCAAATAACGATTGGATCGATTATATTGTTACGCCACCAGATGGCGACAAATTACTTAAAAAAACATTTGTCATTGAATCGTTCATTCAGGAGATTCGTTCAAAATGCTGATTCATCTATGAAACAAGTGTATTTGATTGAGGAATTTAATCATTCATTCAAACCAAAGTTTTTTTTAAATAAATGATTCAGATTAACAATTAACATTTTTATAGACTTAACAAAATAACATAATTTATGTTTATTGCTGAAGTTGTTTGTTCAGAATCGTGATCTCTATTTTTATTCTCAGTTTATCCAGAATTGTGTAGCTCTAATACATAGCTTGTGTATGTATCATTTTGTTCTATTTAAAGTAATGTATAGAAGGTAGGGCCCGAAAGTGACTCAAGCCCAGGGGCCCCCACCACCCTAAGTCCTGCCCTGTCTATGTTAAATAGGAATACATTGTAATAATTTTATTTTATCCTTGGGACATATGCTCTTCATCTCTCATCTCTATCACCTCTCTTTCTTCTTCTCTGTCTCCTTATCTAAGCTTTTATCTTTGCAAACTGATTATTTGTTGGTCATTTAACACTTCTTGTCACACATCGTAAAACAGCTGTTTAGTTTAGCTACTAGTTTAGCTAGCTGTTTACTTGTGAACTTGCTATTACATCGTATCTCACACTTTATGACCGTTAACTGAAGCATTGCACTGGATTACACGCTCAACATTACCGAGGTCTTGACCTCGGGACCTCAGTGGTGGGTACGGCCCTGGACACCATAATTCTGTGTTATCAAGGGAAGCATCCAGAGCTGAATTTCAGATATGCATTTTGTGTCCCACACATGCTGTAAGCAGTAGACCAATCACAACAGAATGGGTCATGTGACCAATCAGAGCAGAGTAGGCTCACGGAAAGGTGGGGTTTAGAGAGACTGAATCATCGAACAAACCTTTTTCAGACTCTTTAAGAAATGAGGTGATGTGCAATGTGTATATTATCAGAAAATTAAATTATTTTAACCTTGGATGCATGGAAACCTCCAAAACAAAATTAGGAACCTTTATAATAGCATATAGGAGCACTTTAAGTCTTATCCAATGTGATCTACATATCATTCAACGTATTTTTTTTTTTTAGTTTATGCATTCCCTGGGAATCTAACCCAGCCTTGTTGCTGAATTAAAGACGTTACAGTAATGACTATAGTTTCCATATTAGAAAAAACACTTACATAACCTAACTTACACAACTGACATAAAATCCATAATGTTTGTTCATCTCTCCAGTGTTTTTTCAAAACGTGTGATGAAATATGACATTGCCATGAGATTTCTCCATCTCCCTTTTGATGCATCTGATGTACAGCCATTGATTGTTTAATCTCTCTTGTACTCGAACCTTCTCTGTTCACAAATTGCAAATGATGTCTCTCTCTCTCTCTCACACACACACACACACACACACACACACACACACACACACACACACACACACACACACGCACACACACATGCACAAACACTTCAAGCATTCTTTTTGTTATCTGAAATAATTTAAACTAACAAGATTTTATTATATTTAATTATCAATTTCAGAAATTGCAATCCAGTTCAATAGAATCTATATCTAGGAATCTATTTGTATAGAAATCTGTAGATGTACCAAACGATTCATCAATTAATAATAGTATACAAAATATAATAGACAAATGTGTTAAACTGAACAAAAGATGTTGAGTGTTTATTTTCATCATGCAGATGTAGTCAGGGATCTCTATTCTCCAATGTATCATATATATTTGTAAAAAAAAAATAATAATAATATTTTAATATTTAATATTTAATAAATATTAAAATAAATATCTAAATAAAGAATTTGGAAAAATATTTTTTTAAGTATTTATAAATGGCAAGGCATGATAAATGTTTCATCTTAAATGCTACCTGTTTTTCAAATTATCACAAATACATTCATCAAACCTGTGTTTGATTCCATATGAAGAATGTTTACTAAAAGTCCTGATGATGACAAATCTGTTTCACACATTCAGGGCATTTTCTTCAGTCAATTCATTACATTCAATACATTATCAAACTATATACTGTGTACATTTTTACTCTTATATTATATGAACAAAACAGCACATTAAGTGGTAAATGGGTTTCGTGTTCTTGGTGTCTAAAGAGGCTTAAAGAAATTATGTGCATTTATAGCCGTATCTTATCAATGGAGCCATATCTTATCAATATTTTACAGCTATTACAGTAAGTTTAGGGCCTAAGTTCATGATTTCAAAGGGCTTAAATCTCAAAGGTCCTTGTGTGCTTTCTTTGCAAATATGAAAATTATGACAAAAAAATCTGTTATTCTAGTTTTGCCTAGTACTGCCATTGTGTGCATTCTCAAAATGAAACTGATATTTTCTTCCATATTAATGAGAGAGAGATTTTGAGATTTTACAAATACTTTATTAAAACAATTATAACAAACAAACAAAAATCACATTAAATCAACACACTCTTCAAAAATTAACACTATTTACTGGAATTTTTTCCCCCCAGATCGTTCGTCAAACTATAGTAATTAAAATCTAATTTAAATGAAATTTCAACATTTTGACAAACAAAAACAGCATCATCATCTGTAGATCCTTCCACCTTATTTTGTCTACTCATATATACAGCCATCTTTGCTGTTCACAAAATGAAATTAAAGAGTTGACACTGCTCCCTCTTTTTTTGTGAATACATTTAACCTAAACTGTTTGGAAAAAAATCCTACCTAATCAAACAATTTTAAAGGTGCCCTAGATTCAAAAATTGAATTTACCTCGGCATAGTTGAATAACAAGAGTTCAGTACATGGAAATGACATACAGTGAGTTTCAAACTCCATTGTTTCCTCCTTCTTATATAAATCTCATTTGTTTAAAAGACCTCCGAAGAACAGGCGAATCTCAACATAACACCAACTGTTTCGTAACAGTCGGGATCATTAATATGTACGCCCCCAATATTTGCATATGCCAGCCCATGTTCCCAACATTATGAAAGGCATTTGACAAGGGCAGCCAGTATTAATGTCTGGATCTGCACAGCTGAATCATCAGACTAGGTAAGCAAGCAAGGACAATAGCGGAAAATGGCAGATGGAGCAATAATAACTGACATGATCCATGATATCATGATATTTTTAGTGATATTTGTAAATTGTCTTTCTAAATGTTTTGTTAGCATGTTGCTAATGTACTGTTAAATGTGGTTAAAGTTACCATCGTTTATTACTGTATTCACAGAGACAAGAGCCGTCGCTATTTTCATTTTTAAACACGTGCAGTCTGTATAATTCATAAACACAACTTCATTCTTTATAAATCTCTCCAACAGTGTAGCATAAGGACCACGGACCACTATCAAACTCCTTGAGAATCAAATATAAACATCAAAATAAATACCATACTTACGCGATTAGACATGCTGCATGACGAACACTTGGTAAAGATCCATTTTGAGGGTTATATTAGCTGTTTGAACTTTTTTTATGTTGTTTAAGGCAAGCGCGAGCTCCAGGGGCGGGGAGCACCAGAATTAAAGGGCCACACACCCTGAATCGGCTCATTTATAATGATGCCCCAAAATAGGCAGTTAAAAAATGAATTAAAAAAAAATCTATGGGGTATTTTGAGCTGAAACTTCACAGACACATTCAGGGGACACCTTAGACTTATATTACATCTTTTAAAATAAAGTTCTAGGGCACCTTTAAAAGATCTTCCAACATAAAAAGTGGCAAAAGACAACAACAGTCTATAAAACTGAAAAACTGTATCACAAAGAGCAGTCATTATTAGTATCAGAGATTACAACAGAAATAAAAGCATTAAAAGCCACAGCTGCATGTAAAACCTTCCATTGCAAATCAGCAACCATCTTCAAAACTGGTGGTTTGTACAGCTCTCCCAATTCAGGTCCAATACCATCAATCATAATTAGGTGAGCTTGAGTATCAGTTTTACCATTTTGTTTATCTCTGTTCAAAATGTTAATGAACATCCTAGAAAACAATTTCTTATCAAAATCATGCACAGACATATAAGAATCAACAGTTTCTAAATAAAAAAAGTTCTGTACAGTCCTTAAAATCTGGGAAAATTCTCACCAAAGGAAAAATATCATCAGCATTGAACAGAACCAGATGCAATAATGTACATTCAGAGTCTGTTAAAGCTTCTTTTCACTTTTTGAGCAACTCTACCTTTAAATGAGAGTAAAGGAGAAGAGCATTGTCCCAGAGTCACTACATCAGACATACAAAACTGTCTGAGTAAACTGGGACCTAATTGACAGGTTGCACTCAAGCGGGTCCCATATATAACTGGTTCTTGCAGAAGCAATAGTGAGCAGTGATGTTTTGTGTTTTACCCTTCCCTTTTTAACACTCTGGGTCTCTATGTTCAGAAATGACCGAAAAATTTTACGTTCTGAAAAATGTTAATTTTTTGCTTCATCGGAATGGGATGACACTTGGTGACTTTTGTCGCATTAGCTATGTGAACACACAAAAAAAATCACGGACATGATTCAGATATGTTAAAGGAGCCAAAATTGGCTCCTTCACAGTCAAAAATGGCTATCATAGGTAATCAATGGGAACTACGAAAAAATATGAAAACTCAGGGAATCTTTTGGTGGTACAAACTACAAATCAGCCACTGTGCAAAGAAAGGTCCACAGCAATAAAGGAGTGACACTCTAAAATATCAAGAGCAAAATAGAAATTATCCAAAACAGTGATGAGCTCTGGGACAATGCACTAGAGAAGTGGTTCCCAATCCTGGAGGCACCCCAATACTGCACATTTTGCATGTCTCCTTAATCAAACAGGTCATCAGGCCATTAGTAGAGACTCCAAGACCTGAAAAGGGCGTGTCAGAGAAAGAAGACATGCAAAATGTGCAGAATTGGGGAGCCTCTAGGACCAGGATTGGGAACCACTGCACTAGAGAACATTCACATATGCTGTTAATTCCAGGCACTGCCTTATTCATTTTAAGATTACGCATCGACTTCATTACGCTAAAACAAACTACAAAGAATTTTTACAGTTATGCTCTTTAATCCCATTTTGGACAAATATATTTAAAATTCTAGTCTTATACGTATGTTACATGTTGAGTCTGATCCACTTATTCATGGTGATATTTGGTGCTTCAGTTAAACTCAGCTCATTCCAATAACAGTTGATGTCTTATGGGCTTATTATTGCAAAGAAATGAATACTAAAGTTTTGGAAAAACACTAAAATCCCCTCTGTTAAATTATGGCTGGAAGAAATGGTAAAATGGCTACATCTGGGAAACAAATAGTTTCTTTTTGTTAAATAAACTGGATCAGTTTGGGTTTCCCCTTCTCCATTATCTTGATGGTGTTGTTTGAATGTGTATAATTTATTATCCCTTTACTAGTGTGGCAAAGACTGTTACTGAGTTTTTTAAATGAGCGCATGCGTAAGAACAACCCCCCTCCTTTCGAGGGAACGCCTCCCAAAACTCGTAAACACTTGTATTGGAACACGAGTGTTTACCACCGGCATTCGCTGTGTCGTGTTAGTGGATTCATTATGTCGGACTCACCGCAGGTAACTTATAATCTGCAGTTGTTACTCCTGTCTCCTGACAAAAACATCACATGCGGCGCCTGTGGAGTGTGGAAAGTTACTGGAGCGCGCAGCCACGCTCGTCTCTCACAAGGAACGTCACGGCAGTGATTGACAAGCCAGAGGGCCAATCGTTTACGCGATGATCACGTACACGATTGGCTGATGTTTTTAAGGCCCTACCTCGTGCACAGATGATGTATATTAATATTATTACTTTCAGTGCACCTAATAAATAGTCTTTTATCAGTTAGTAAAGACAGATTCAAGTAATATTGCAAAAATGTATAAAAAAACCATCCTCTTTAGCACCTTTAATTAGACAAAACAGAGATTTGAATTAATGATTTCTGTTAAGTTTTGATGCAAATGTTAAATTGCTGAAATAAAAATAAATTAAACCTAAATAGTAATATTTCAAAAACAAAAACTAATAAAAATGGCAAAGTACATAAAATTAATAAAAATAAACTAAAATTAAAATGAGAACTGAAAATATAAAAAATAAAAGGTAATTAAAAATATTAATAATTATTAATAGTAGATAAATAATACTAAAATTACGACAGGTTTCGACTGCTTTATTTGAAACACTTTTCACAAAGTATTTTATCACAATGCATTAATCATAATTTCTTGGCCTACGTTCCTTGAAATCAAGCTAAACTTAGAGTATGAAAAGCATGCATTAGCCCTCTTTAGTCACTGTACTGTGGCTCTTATACATGATATACAGTGCAATCAGCACACATCAATGTACAAAGGAAGAAATAAATGACTAGACAGTCCTGTTTACAAGTGTGCAAATTTGCCTAGTTACAATCAACAGCCAGATACACTCATGCTTTTTAAAGGGATTGCTATATTTCCTTGCAAGATCATCTGCTGCACCGTGTGGTCATGAGTGAGAGTTCATTTTTTCATTATTTTTTAGTTTCATATTAATATGTTTAAACCTAAACTAGAACATTTTTTCATGTAAGAGCTCATCTGTTCGTTTACTTTATTTAAAGTACAATTAAATTACAAGACGTTAGTCATCTTGAGTAACAGCTTGCAATGTGTCATGGTCCTCAGACGGCCCCTGCAGATCCTCCAAAGTCTCAACAGTATTTTGGGTGGGATGACATGTTTTCTGAGTGTCAATCCTGAGTTTCTCGAGGTCACTGTTACTTCAGGGATAAAAAAAAAAAAGTTGATGAATGTTAAATAGTCATTCAAGAAAATCAGAGAAATGGAAAGAATAATATATAGAACAGAGGTTTTCATATTTTAATATTGAAAGTCTGGGTCTGACACTAGGGCAAATATATAGTAGCAAAAATCAATGAAGACGTAAAAAGTTTTGACCTTCATATATCAAAAAGAAAGGGAAAGTGCTTCGAAGTTTGAAGCTGATACGGTTTTTCACGTGAAAGAAGTCTCTTACAAAGGCTGCATTTATTTGATTAAAAACAGTAAAACAGTAATACTGTGATCTATTATTACAATTTAAAATAACTGTTTTCTATTTCAATTTTAAAATGTAATTTATTCTTGTGATGGCAAAGCTGAATTTTCAGCATAATTTCTCCAGTCTTCAGTGTCACATGATCCTTCAGAAATCATTCTAATAAACTAGCGGGATGCTTGGCGCTCTTTTTTTATTAGATTTTTTTCCCTATCACATATTTTAGTAATCATCATAAATTAGGTATCACTCAAATGCTTAAAAACTTAAAATTCAACCTGTGAAAATCAATTTGAAATCGGACATTGCTTTACCATTGAAACTTTAAACTGAACTCTAAACTAAATTGAAACTACCATTGTACTTTAAATCATTTTAGCGGGATCATCCCCCTAGTGGCCGGTGTCATGTTTCAAATTACAAATTTTTAGAATTATTTTTTCAAATCTTGACAAAACACATATCGGCAGAAAGGTCTGAGAATCAAGGTTCGATATTTGTGAAATTTTTCGAAATTTTGGTGATATCAACTTGGGCAGTGTTGGTTAGATATATGGCTTTGATTTTATAGCAATTTTAGATTAAAAAGTATTTTGTAAAATATATATATATTTTTTAAACTTTTATCACTTTTTTACACTTTCATTTTTTAAGTGCTTTACGGCAATAATCTCCTGAGTGTCTTCTTTAAAAAGAGACTAACCTTAGGTCTGTCTTCCAAAGCATTCGTGAATTACAACCATTTGTGCAGTTTTTATGCTCAAAAAGGAGGGTGATGTAAAAATTGAAGACAGTTTTAATATGACCTTCATATAACAAAGTAAGAAGTTTAAATCTGTTAAATTAGTTAAATAAATCACAATCACAGGCACATATCACTACCCTTAAACACATATTTGTTATAATTACATTGCAATCAAAGAGCAATTAAAAAGTTCCCAGTACACTTTCAGATCTTACTGACTTGCAAAGGTTATTTTTCTTACCTAAGGGGAATAAGGACAATCCCAGTGACAAGATTTAGCTGCTCCACTATCCAGACACGACTTGGAGAGTTCAGCTGAATGAGGGGACAGAACAACTAAAGGGTTAGTTCACTCAAAAAAGAAAATTATCCCATAATTTGCTCATCATCAAGCCAACCATGGTGTATATGAATTTCTTCTTTCAGCCGAACACAATCAGTAAAACATTTCCTGGTTCTTCCAAGCTTTATAATGGGAGTGAATGGTACCATAGATTTTGAAGCCCAAAAATGCTCATCCATTCATCATAAAAGTAATCCATACAGCTCCAGGGGGTTAATAAAGGCCTTCTGAAGTGAAGCTATGTGTTTTTGTAAGAAAAAATATCCATATTTATAACTTTATAAAGTATAATCACTGTCAGAGGTTACTCTTCTGCCGGAACTAGACTTGCATACAGCTGTTACCGGAAGCCAGTGATTATAGTTTATAAAGTTATAAATATGAATATTCTTCTTACAAAAATGCATCGCTTCTCTTCAGAAGGCCTTTATTAATACCCTGGAGCCGTATGGATTACTTTTATGACAGATGGATGTGCTTTTTTTGGCCTTCAAAATCTCGAGCCCCATTCACTCCCATTTTTAAGCTTGGTTATATTTTTTTATATAACTCTGATTTTGTTTGGCTGAAAGAAGAAAGTCATACAGTATATACCTAGGATGGCTTGGGGGTGAGTAAATTATGGGATCATTTTCATTTCAGGGCGAACTAACCCTTTAATTCATCATTATTACACAACAATGTCAGTACTAACATTGAGAGGGGAAATATTGGTGTCTGAGCCAGTCTTGTAGATCCAGTTCATAGTTTTCTGTAGAATCACTGCCTGATGTGTCAGACGCTTTAGGTACTCTGAACTCTCTTGGGTCTTCTCGTGTGATTCTCCGACCTATTAAAAACAGCATTCATTAAAACCTAGACTAGATTCAAGGCTAAACAAACTTGCTCATCAATTTGCACTTGTAACCATTCACCTGCTTCCTGTATATGCCGTAACGCTCCTTTTCGTGCCTCAGTGCAGCACGGAAATCTCCTTTACTTTCATGCACCTTTGCCAATAAGTGATGACTGTAGAGAGGGACAGGGTCATGACAGTTTTGTAACACTTTCTATTTATGTACATATTATCTACAACAAAGTGTCTTGTTTGTGTTTCTGTTCACTTTTCACCTTTGTGCCAGTTTGAGAGATGAGGGTCCCTGATATTTGGAGGTCAGGGCAAGGGCCTTCTCCAGGAACTTCAGGGCAAGATCACAGGCCATCATACTATGAAGCACAAGGCCTATTTTACTCTGTACAGGAGAAGGTAAAAATTATAATTAAGTTAAAAAATGCTTTAAAACTATTTAGTACTTAAACATTTGTACAGATATTCATGAGCATTAGTTATCATCAGTACTGGGGGAGATGCAAATAACATTTTTTTGAATGTGTAAGGGAATTTTGGGGTCGGTAAGATTTTTTTTTTTTACGTTTTTGAAACAAGCCTCATATGCTCATCATTTATTTGCTCAAAAATACAGTAAAAAGAGTGATAAATATGTTAACATTTTAAAATAACTGTTTTCTATGTTACTATATTTTAAAATATAATTTATTCCTGTGATGGAATTTTAAGCATCATTACTCCAGTCTTCAGTGTCACATGATCCTTCAGAAATCATTCTAATATGCTGATTTTCTGCTCAAGAAATATCATTATCAATGTTGAAAACATTTGTGCTGCTTAAATTTTTTTGTGGAAACCATGATACATTTTTGCTCTAATAATTCTGTAATCTAAAATGCTCATATCTGCCATAAATAGACACAAGCCGTGGCGTAACTGTCTGGCATGTCTGTGGCCTTTCACTGGGCATCGCTCTAAATACACACAAAGTCAGTACAGGACAGAACATGACATTTCAGACACATTTTTATATTAATAAGGATTCCTTGATAGAATGTAAAAGTAAAAATGTATTTTAAAAAATAAACCTTTTGTCTTTACTGTTGCTTATGTTTAATTTAATGCGCACTCGCTGAATGAAAGTATTTCTTTAAAAAAAAATCTGTTGAACAATAGTGTGTGTATATATAAATATCACAGGAATACAGGAGATTATATATATATATATATATACAGTCCAAAAGTTTGGAACCACTAAGATTTTTAATGTTTTTAAAAGAAGTTTCGTCTGCTCACCAAGGCTACATTTATTTAATTAAAAATACAGTAAAAACAGTAATATTGTGAAATATTATTACAATTTAAAATAACTGTTTTCTATTTGAATATATTTCACAAAGTAATTTATTCCTGTGATGCAAAGCTGAATTTTCAGCATCATTACTCCAGTCTTCAGTGTCACATGATCCTTCAGAAATCATTCTAATATGCTGATCTGCTGCTCAAGAAATATTTAATGTGTACAATTGTACAAAATATTTGTGTACAATATTTTTTTTCAGGATTATTTGATGAATAGAAAGTTCAAAAGAACAGTGTTTATCTGAAATCTAATCTTTTGTAACATTATAAATGTCTTTACTGCCACTTTTGATTGATTTAATGCATCCTTGATGAATAAAAGTTTTCATTTCTTTAATTTCTTTTCAAAAAAATAAAAATAAAAATTCTTACTGACCCCAAACTTTTGAACGGTAGTGTATAATGCTACAGAAGCTTTGTATTTCAGATAAATGCTGTTCTTTTGAACTTTCTATTCATCAAGGAATCCTAAAAAAAAAAAATTACACAACTGTTTTCAACATTGAAAATAATCATAAATGTTTCTTGAGCAGCAGATCAGCATATTAGAATGATTTCTGAAGGATCATGTGACACTGAACACTGGAGTAACGATCCTGAAAATTCAGCTTTGCATCACAGGAATAAATTACTTTGTCAAATATATTTAAATAGTACACAGTTATTTTAAATTGTAATAATATTTCACAATATTACTGTTTTTTACTGTATTTTTAATTAAATAAATGTAGCCTTGGTGAGCAGACGAAACTTCTTTTAAAAACATTAAAAATCTTAGTGGTTCCAAACTTTTGGACTGTACTGTATATATGTTAAATGGTAATATTTCACAATATTACTGTTTTTACTGTATTTTTGATCAAATAAATGCAGCCTTGGTGAGCAGAAGAGACATTTTAAAAAACCTTATAGACCCCCAACTTTTGAACAGAACATGCTAGTAAACTCCTGAAAGGTGAAAAATATCTTTCAGCAGCAGACGTACACAATATAAAATAACAAAATATGGTGTATAAAACAATATAAATCTCTTAAATAACATGGGAAAATATACAAGAATTATAAAAATGTTGTTTAAAATAGTTGAAGAGCATGTCATACTGCAGGCCACTACTACTACTACGACATTTTTGTTTGTTTGTGTTCAATGTACCTGTTATTCATTATTATCACATTGCTATAATTATAACTCACATCCAGTAAAGCCATCTCAGGGTGATCCTCTCCACATACCAGAAGCATCAGGTATCGGGCACGGTATAATAATCGCAGAGCTGTCATCGGCTGCCCCCCAGCAAAGCAATAAAGACCAAGGTGCTTCTACACAAAGAGGAAACAACTTTGTTTTTCACTTACATATATTGAAACCAGCATAACTTTATGATACTACAGTAAACCATAGTTTTAATTTACACAAATATGATTACGTACATATTCCTGTATAGTGCTAGGATGCTCAATTCCCAGAACTCTTTCACTGATCAGTACAGCCCTCTGCTGGTGACTGAGGGCCTGACAGCATAAAATACAAATTTTCATTCAAAATGTCATTTTTTAAAACTATTGATTCAGGTTCTGAGTCTTTAGTCTGTCATCTGTTATTTTAGAACATGTGATACCTCAGCATAGTCTCCGAGGATGTAGTGTAATCGTCCCAATAGCCGCAGACATATGCTGACATCCTGATGCAGAGCCCCATAGACATTAGTGAAGAGACCCAGAGCTTGGCTTATTAACTCACAGCCCTCTTTCAGACAACCTAGTGATGCACAAATGCATATCAAAGACTATAGATTGTTTGAATATTATTTTTGTTTTGACACCACAGTTCAAAAGTTTGGGGTCAGTAAGATAATTTTTTTTTTTTTTAAAGAAATGAATACATTTAATCAGCAAGTATGAACTAAATTGGTCAAAAGTGACAGTAAAAACATTTAAAATGTTACAAAAGAGTTCTAGTTCAAATACATTTTGGTCCTCAATTTTGATTCACCAAAGAATCCTGAAAAAAACAAATGTACAAAAAATATGAATATTAATATTAAGCAGGAAAACTGTTTTTAACATTGATGATAGTAAAAAAAGATGTTCCTTGAGCAGCAAATCATCATATTAGAATGATTTCTGAAGGGTTTCATGTGACACTGAAGACTGGAGTAATGATGCTGAAAATACAGCTTTAATAAATTACATTTTAAAATATATTCAAATAGAAAACAATTTTTTTTGTATTTTTAAACAAATATATGCAGCCTTGATGAGCATAAGATACTTCTAATCTTACCATCCCAAAATATTTGAATGGTAGTTAATGTGCTAATGTATATCAATTGTTCTTGTGTTTTTTATTTTTATTATTATTTTTCTTTTGTATGTAAAGTACCTTGAGAAGTAACCTTTAAAGGCTCTCTATAAAAATAAAGTTTATTATTATTATTTGATAATAATAAATACTTTTATTTAGATTTTTGCTGATACATTCCAATAATTGTTGCCCCTTAATAATAAAACTAAATCAAAATCCTGATAAAGTTTATAATGTGTCCCCAGATTGAGAGCTTCTTTGAATGCTCACCTTGCTGGACCTCAGACTGACCACAATGCAAGAGATAAAGAGCATCGTTAGCCCTAGGACTGATGTGCTTTACTACGGGGAAAATGTTAAGGATGTCCTCTTCAGTGAATACAGTTTTGTGCTCAGAATCAAAGTGATACTCTCTTAAAAGAATCTGAAGGAGAGATGAGGTAGTTATCAGAGTAAGAAAAAAGCCAAATAACTGCCAAAAAACTGATTATTAAATCATGTTAAGTACAATCTGATATACCTGAATGCCAGTTTTGATGGCAATCTCTCTGAGCAGGGTGATTCTCTGAAGCCTGCATTTGTCCACAGCCTCCTCCACACTTCCACTGCCAGAAAGAGATGAGATCCCACTCATATCAAATCTCAGCACAGGATCTATTTGTGTTCAGAGAACAGGTCACACTCACCAGGGCAGGCTGTAATGGTAGTATTCCAGGGCCTCGGTTTTGATGGCCACCCAAAGGTCGCTCGGAGTGAGGTTGGACCAGACGGTCATGGTGCCGCCTACACATGCACGACTCCGCCTTCTCCGACTCCTGCGCCTAGAAACTAACTTGTCGTTTTGCTGAATGACTCCAGAATCAGCAAAAGAGCTCAGGAAGCAGTTGAGGAAATGGCTGACGGAGCCTGACAGGGCAGATGGTTCCACTGCCTGGGGGAAAGACAGATGATTAAGGATACAAGAACAAGTTTTGGCAAAAGTGTCATAATATACAGCATTATATTAGTGATATCCTTCTGAGTATTATAAATACCATAAGCAATTTCTGGACACTCACCAAAAGATATGTCTTAAATAGATGTTTTGCACATCTGGTAATCAGCTCACAGAGTGCAATTCTCTGAAAGAGGTTAAAAAAATAGTTACTTTTTCACATTTCATCACTGTATAATGTAGGCAGGAGTGTCATACACACATCTTATTAGTTCTCTTAAGATCAAGATGAATTAGTCTAGTGGTACAATTTTCATTATTATTATATCATTAATTTATCACTATATTTAATCTTATTATATTTAAATGATTATATATTTTTGACTTATTGATTTATTCAAAAGTTTGGAGTTTTTATTATTTACTTAATATTTATAATTTACTCATAATATATAAAAATATATCAATCAGCACAATTGTTTTCAACATTGATAATAATAAGAATCAAATCAACATTTTAGAATGATTTCTGATGGATCCCGTGACATTTAATAATATTTCACAATACAAAATATTTTTAAACGGTAGTGTACATATGTATATGTATAGATATACTGTAAGCCTATGTGAATATAAGTTGCATTCGGAATTGAAATATAACAAAAATCTAAGAAAGAACTGTCATGGCTGAGCAGACGAAAGGTGGATCTAAATGCAGCAAACAGGGTTTAATTCATAAACAAAAATGGTAATCATACACTAAGAAAGAAAGTAACAGCTTTGGTAGTGATGGGCACTTTCAAAACACACTTTAAGATGTTTTGAAACCATTGCAAATCATTTGTTTTCGAACCAGTGATTCGGTGCAAGCATCAAACTGTGATTTCAGTAAATGAGGCTTTGCTGCGTCATAACTGTTTCTAAAACGTTTCGCAATTTCAATGGTGGTGATGATCTCTGTGAGTGTGAACCTATGAACCAGTATCTATATGGTTTTTTGTCTATTTTTAGACATTTTAAATGTTTTAACAACAACATTGTACTAAAAATGGAAAAGTTTTTACTTTGAGTTTTTTGCGTACAGAAGACAACGTTGTCAAAACGATCACTGTTCACATGGATCCACGAAAACAACTAAAAACGGTGTATTATGCATGCCAGGTCAGTAGTTGGCGATGTCACTTTGTAAAGAAACACTTCACGCCTATAGACTGAACACATAAGCATGTGCATGATGACACTGGTTTCACAAATTCACGTTTTTGCAGTTTACACAGAGACGATAACGGTCTCACTTTGGTATGGCCTAAACACATAAAACGTTTTCTGTTTTTATTTTAAAATGGTGTTGTTTAAATGCTCCTTAATGACACATTTGTAGGCCTATGGTTTTTTGTCTATTTGTAGACATTTTTAACCCTTGTGCGGTCTTCGGGGTCTTTTTGACCCACAAATGATGTTTGCTCAAATTTAAAAAAAAATTCTCTTTGTCCAAATGGCATGAGACTTTGTACGGTGGTTAACACTTTTAAGATCTACAAATAAAAAAAATAAAAATTGGAGTGATATATTGTTTTTATGTTAGTGTAAAAAAAGAAGTTACGTTCGTGGTCTTCGGGGTCTCTTTATATAAATAAATTAAAAAATATTTTTTTAAATAGGTTTTTATGCATGAACAGCTTTTTATGTAAAATTCACTTTATAAAAGGCCCAGATTTCTAACTTTCATTCATGTGGATAACATGAATAATTTGACATGGTTTAGTGTGAGATTTTTGCCCATCTTTTGAAAAATGCAGTTTTAAAAGTAAAAAAACTATCACTTTTACCAGTAGATGGCTGCAGAGCTCCACTATTTGCTATGTGCTATTTGACTTACTGAAAGATGTCTTTTCACAAGTTTTTTTCAGTTGGATTCATATCTAAATGTTATGAAATCACAATTATAACAATAAAAATTACTTTGTCAAAGTTTAGCATTTTTTGTGCAGGGCAAAATCAGTTTTTCAATAATAATTTTATAATAAAGATAATAAAATAATAAAATAAATAATTTTTATTTGTGTGTGTGTGTGTGTGTGTGTGTGAGCATGTTTATTTTGTATTGAGGATGTTTTTTTGCATTTTTTCAAGTGTGCCACTTCATTTCTGTCTATGTGTGTTGTGCGTTGTTTCTGATTTTGAGAATGGATTTTGTTCAGTTTCTAAGTGGGGTCTCTGTGGGTGACATTATTGATGATATTATTGAAAAACTGATTTTCTTTCAGTACAAAAAATGCTAAACTTTCACAAAAAGTAATTTTTATTGTTATAATTGTGATTTCATAACATTTAGATATGAATCCAGCTGAAAAAAACTTGTGAAAAGACATCTTTCAGTCATTCAAATGGCACATAGCAAATAGTGGAGCTCTGCAGCCATCTACTGGTAAAAATGTTAGTTTTTTTTACTTTTAAAACTGCATTTTCCTAGCCTGGGTGCCAGCCCGAACCCCGCCCACAACATTTTTTGGACGGGAAGTTCGGTCTGGACTCGATCCATTGTGGAGTAATTATGCTCGGCTCCCAGAAGGCCGAGCCAATCAAATTGCCAGGGCGGGCTTTAATCGATGATGGACAGGCTATCTGCGGTTACGTAACCACCCACGTCATCAAAGAGCGCTTGGGTTGAATTGGTTTTCACCAACGATGACTGCAGCTGGAGAAGTAAGATGTTTAGATTCCGCTATCACGTCTGTAATAAAAGAAATCGACAGCGCATTAATTTTAAAAGACGAACAAAGAACCGCAATCAAGGCATTTGTCGATGGGAAAGATGCGTTTGCCGTTCTTCCAACGGGATTCGGCAAAAGTTTAAGTACAAGTTCAACATACGTCACTTACTGCGTTGCTCTGATTGGTTGTAGGTCTATCCAATTGAGTGCAGAGTTTTTTTTTTTTTTTACTGGTTTTGTTAAGACACGCCCCATAATTCAAGTGCAATGGAGCAGTATCAGACTCACATTCTGCCTAGAATATGAGTATGACGAAGTCAGGCTAGCATTTTCCAAAAGATGGGCAAAAATCTTACACTAAACCATGTCAAATTATCCATGTTATCCCCATGAATGAAAGTTAGAAATCTGGGCCTTTTATAAAGTGAATTTTACATAAAAAGCTGCTTTTGCACAAAAACAAATACAAAAAAAAAAAAAAAATTTTTTATTTATTTATATAAATTTAAAAGATATCACAAATCCTCCAAAAACTGCACAAATGTTGAGTAAAAACATTAATAAATAGAATATAATTACATTGGTTTTTAAAAAATATATTATATTGTTACAAAATTGCATTTTGTTGCCGGGGTCTCCAGAGACCCCGAAGACCACGAGTGTAGTCCCTTAAACGAAGACCGCACAAGGGTTAATGACACATTTGTAGACCTATAATAATAAAAAGGTACAGTTTTAGTTAAAAATCTCTTATTGGCCTGATTAACTACCATGAAACAAAATTTCATAAAACACATATTACACAGACACTTTATTTAATCATATTAGATGATTTGTTAATTGTATTTAATAGATTATGCTTTCAATAAAACATTTGAAATTGGATTGTAAAAGATGTTTTTATGCATGTTTTTGGTTGAGTTTTTATTGCATTTACACCATTTTTACGAAGGTGTCACCAGTGTGTTGCGTTTATAATATAATGTATTTATAATATAAATACACAGGCTAATTAGAACTAAACAAGACACAGGTGAAAACCACAAATAACTATAGCAACTAACAAAGGAAACAGGAAGTAACACACAGGCTATCCTAAAACTTGGTTGGAAGGCATCAAGGCATGTCAAATCCAATGTCTCTTGAGATACCTTCATCTGATTGATTTTTGAAGGCATCATAGATGTATCCTTCCCTGCCTTTGATATCCCACAATCCTGTCCTTTCCATTCTGTGTCAGTTATAAAATGAAAATAAAAATAAAAATTCAATAAAAATGGTGTCTGAAAGTTGTGGTTAGTGGTCAGTTTGTGTGTAAATGTATGTTTTTTTTATCAACACTTTCTGCTTCTGATGTTTTTTCTAGCAGGAAATTGTTATTATAGTAATTAAATATTTGCTAAGATTTCACCAGAGCTTGATTTGTTTTTCTGTAGATCATTAAGTCAGAATTCTGTCTGAAATCAATTTCGTGAGGTACCTTTGTGTGCAAACGATGCCTGCAAAGTCATTTCCATTACAAGTTTTTGAATGCAGCCACAGAAATACAAGTACAAACAAACTCCAAAAATCCAAGGAACCAACAGAAACCAAATGTAAAATACACACTCACATAGACATGATCAAGCCTTTCTTTCTGAGGTATCTTCTCAATATACTCCAGCACAGCACCCATGTAGCGAATGTTAATGCCGTGCTGATGCAGAGCCTCTGTTAGTGTGACGCCATCCATAGGCATCGATGTATGGTCAAGGCAACTCTTCATCTACAAACACATACAGTTAAAGAGATGTGATTTTTCTCATTGAGCGTGGGGTTTCACAAGGAATGCATCAGGGGTAATGTGTTTTATCTGCGCAATCCTTATAAAAAGCAACTTACAAATGTGGGGATTTGATTGGAAATGAGGAAGATTGCAGCATCCTTTAACTGCTGTTTCTGTTTCTGGATATCTTCTGCACTTTCCTTGGGGAAACGTACACCTGATAAAAGAACAAAATATTAATAATGTTCATATATAGCCATACACATATTTCTAATATTGTCTGCTCATGTTTACAGCCAAAGAGCTGCAAGTTAAAAACAGAACCAGTCCGAAAAGTTAACAACACACCTGCACAGAAGACGTTAGGGTTGAAATGTATGTCAAAAGTATTCCTGAGGGAGGAGAAGATATGCTTTATTGAAGAACTCTGCTGGGTGTTATTCACAGGCACAGTTTTTAGGGAAAGGTGCTCTGCATCCTGGCCTGGGAGTGTGACAGTTGTTGAGGGAATCTGAGGCGTAGTAGTTTGAACACTGTTCAGTGCAGATTTGCTGACATCTTTGATTTCTCTGTCATGCTCAGTACTTTGAGAGACAGTTTCCATAATTATGTGGTATCTGGTGGCATTCATACAAAAAGATAATATAGCTCAAATCCTCACAGCAGGTTAATATTTTGTACCATAATGTAGAGCTTTTTTCATGCTGTTCATTACATCTATTTTTACAGTTGTAATCGCTATACCCTATGATGCATATCTTCATAATTGAATGTTTCGTTAAACTAAATATTTACACTTAATTATATAAAAAAAAAAAACACTAAAGTAATTCAATATGAACAAAGTAATATTAGAATATTTTCAAGAAAACTGTCAAGACCAGGTCAAGAATCATATTTCACCTCAAAAACAAAAGAAAAAAATTAGATCTCATTAGATGCACATTACTGAGATAATCTTTTATGTTATTACAGCTGAAAAAAATATATAATATTTATGTATATGTATTAAATAAAAGTTTTTATATTTAAAATTGTATTTAAATATTTTTTAAAACATTTATTTTGTTTAAAAGTGTCAGCATATACAGGTGCTGGTCATATAATTAGAATATTGTGAAAAAGTTCATTTTTTCATTGTAAATTATTTAAAAAATATTAAACTTTAATTTATACTAGATTCCCTACATGTAAAGTAAAACAATACAAAAGTTTTTTATTTTATTTATTTGTTGATTAGAGCGTACAGCTCATGAAAGTCTAAAATCCAGTATCTCAAAATATAAGAATATTTACATTTGAGTTTCATTAAATGACCATCCCTACAGTATAAATTTCGGGTATCTCTTGTTCTTTTAAACCACACTAATGGGGAAGACTGCTGACATGGCAATGGTCAAGGAGACAATCATTGACACCCTCCACAAAGAGAGTAAGTCACAGATGGTCATTACTGAATGTGGTGGCTGTTTACAGAGTGATGTATCAAAGCATATTAAATGCAAAGTTGACTAGAAGGAAGAAATTGGGTAGGCAAAGGTGCACAAGCAACAGGGATGACCGCAAGCTTGAGAATACTGTCAAGTAAAGCCGATTCAGACACTTGGGAGAGCTTCACAATGAGCCAAATGAAGCCGGAGTCAGCGCATCAAGAGCCACCACACTCAGACATCTTCAGGAAAAGGACTACCAAGCCACTTCTGAAACAGAAAGAACATCAGAAGCATCTTACCTGGGCTAAGGAGAAAAAGAACTGGACAGAGAACAGTGGTCGAAAGTCCTCTTTTCAGATAAAAGTAAATTTTGCATTTCATGTTGAAATCATGGTCCCAGAGTCTGAAGGAAGACTGGAGAGGCACAGAATCCAAGCTGCCTGAAGTCTAGTGGGAAGTTTCTGAAGTTAGTAATGATTTGGGGGGCCATGACATCTGCTGGTGTTGGTCCATTGTGTTTTATCAAGTGCAAAGTCAATGCAGCCATCTTCCAGGAGATTTTGGAGCACGTTATGCTTCCATCTGCTGACAAGCTTCATGGAGATGCGGATTTCCTTTTCCAGCAGGACTTTAGCACCTGCCCACAGTGCAAAAACCACTTCCAAGTGGTTTGCTGACCTGATATTACTGTGTTTTATTGGCCAGCCAACATGCCTGATTCATGAATCTATGGGATATTTTCAAGAGGAAGATGAGAAACAGTCGATCCAACAATATACAGATGATCTGAAGGCTCAATAGTGCCTCAGCAGTGCCACAGGCTGATCACTTCCTTGCCACACTTCACTGATGCTGTAATTTGTGCTAGGAGCCAAAGTCATTTGCTGTAATATGTGCTGCCGACCAAGTATTGAGTGAACAAATGAACATACTTTAAAGAACTTGAACTTTTCTGTTTTGAAAATCCATTTTTTGATTGATCTTAGGAAATATTCTAATATTTTGAGATACTGGATTTTGGACTTTCATGAGCTGTATGCTCTAATCATCAAAATAAAAAAAAAAAACAAAAAAAAAAACTTTGAAATGTTTTACTTTACATGTAGGGAATCTAGAATAGAAATTTACAATAAAAAAATGAACTTTTTCACGATATTCTAATTATATGACCAGCACCTGTAATATATATATTATATATATATATATATATATATATATATATATATATATATATATATATATATATATATATATATATATATATATATATATATATATATATATATATATATATATATATATATATATATATATATATATATATATATATATATATATATATATATAATCCTTCCATATTATGGTAAAGAGAATTGAGATAGACATGTCTAAAGTAATCTGGAAATACAAAAATATTTTTATTATCTTAAAATAGACTCCATTACCTGTATATAAAATACTATTTCTTGTTTTGTTTTGTTTTTTATTTTGGGATGAAATATGACATTCTTGACAGGCTGTGTATTAATCATAAGACAGATAAATATATTTACCGGTGCTCCACAAAGGCATCAATGAGTTCCTGTCTCAGGCAGACCAGGTGATGAGGATGTAGCCTTGGGAAACCAAGTTGTTGACACACAGGATTTAAATCCTCTCCTTCCACAGGAAGGAAGTTGAGGTCAGGTGGGAAGGTAAAAAGTAGATCCAGGATGTAGTGCCGACCATCATTACCCACAATGCCCTTATGCTCCACAGAGGAGCACAACTCTACTGCTGTATCATCTTTGTTTAGCACTAGGTGGCGCTGCACTCTCAGCTTCTTACTGGGTTTGTCAAGCAGCTCTAGATACCTTCACAGAGTTTGAAATGTTTGAAATCATACATATATTATGTAATTTCTGACACATTCTTCAGCTTAAAGACTAGTTCAAACCAATAACCTTAAAGATAACTATAACGATAACTATATTAACGTCCACACCAATTATCATAACTGCGTGCTGCAGTTGTCGTCTGCTGCTTTACAATGCTCATTTAAAGCAGGATGGATTCTGATTGGCTGCCAATGTTTTTAGCATTCATCACCCGAAAAAAAATTGTTCTGAAATTGTTGTCGTTATTATAGTTGTAGTGTGAACTTCCCTATTCTCATAGAATTAGAAGGATTATTAAAACTTTATAGTTAGCGTTATCATTATAGTTATCGTCCTTGGTGGGAACAGGCCTTAAAGAGTTAGTTCACCCAAAAATGAATGAATGTCTTCTTTCAGCCAAACTCAATTAGAGTTATATTAAAAAAAAATCCTGGCTCTTCTAAGGTTTATAATGGGAGTGAATGGTACCCTAGATTTTGAAGCCCAAAAAAGCACATCCATCCATAATAAAAGTAATCCATTGTGCTCCAATCCAGCTCCAGTGGGTCAATAAAGGCCTTTTTGTGAGAACAATATCCATATTTATAACTTAATAAACCCAAATCAATATAGCTTCTGTCAATGGCCTGTACACAGCGATTTGTGAATTATTTTGAACCTCTGACCCGATGCGTGACGCATCGACGAACGCAGAAGCGCAGAGGATAGAGCAAAACAAAACACCGGTCATGAATTAGAAGTGTAAAACAAGACTTTTTAAAGAGAAATGTTGGAGAATTTCGATATATGAGAAGATGAGCTTACACCATACAGCTTAAATCCATACAGTCGTATGGATTACTTTTATGATGGATGGATGTGCTTTTTTGGTACCGTTCACTCATATTATAAAGCTTGGAAGAGTCAGGATATTTTTTAATATAACTGATTGTGTTTGGCTGAAAGCAGAAAGTCATATACACCCAGGATGGCTTGAGGGTGAGTAAATGATGGGATCATTTTCATTTTTGGGTTAACTAACTAACCCTTTAAAAATGATGCTTTTACCTGTCATCAGACACAACCGTCTTGCCAAAGTCAGTGGAGCCATAGACAACACTCTGTGCTTGGTCACGGTCAAGAATTCCTGGCACGATAGTTTGGGCAGTGACACGGTAGCCACGGTAATCGATCACTACAGTGCCAATCAGATAGAGGCCTTCTTGATCCACTGCCCAATAAGCCCTCACTCCATTCAGGTCAAGAACAGGGGCAGCATGGGCCGCAGCCTCCCCTCCCAGATCTCTGAATTGGTCCCGCACATCAAAGCCTAAACTGAAGAAAATGTTGTTCCAGATGAACATCTGCTGTCGTGGTTCTTCACTAGGGTTGATGGGCATCACGTTACCATCCACCACTGCCATGGCTCCTCGAGTGGCAGTGCTGACAAAATCACTGTTAGCCTGATAAAGTCAGTAAAAGGTCACCATCAGTTACATTTTAGATCAGATTTAGTTTCTAGAGAAGGAAAAGTACTTTGTGGATCTGTAAAAGCCCTTTCTTGGTTCTAAATTGAACACATATGCCAATAATTGGTAAAGATACCTTAAAAACAGCTCTGTCCCTCATCAGACGATCAGTCACGTTTTTTCTCGGAAGCTCTCTTGTGGTCTGAAGTTCTTCATTCCAGTCCCGGGCCTTTGTTCAACACAGAGGAATGAATAAAAAACTACTTGTGTAACTGGCTTGTGTGCTGACTTTCAACATGTTTACCTGAACAGGCACATGTTCTTCATAACCCAGGCGGAAAGAGATGACATCCTCCGCTCGAACACAGTCCATTGTGTGGTCAAGTGCTGGAGCAGTCCAGCTGAACACCTGGAAGGGTGTGGCAATCCTTTCAAAGGGGTGTGTGGAGCCTCTAAAATAAGAGAGAAGTTAGAATTGAGTAGTTTCCACGTACTCTGTTACATTTACAAGAAAAAATAATCATATTTTGTACTCCTATCATTAAGTTGGCTTGAAAAATCCAACTTACTGTTATGCTATTTTCTTCTGAGACAAAAATTTCCAACTCTAACTCCTCCTAGAGCTTTAAATTTACATACTCCAAACTTGGGTCAGACCTTCAGACTGTTCTGACTTAGTGTGCTATATCTTTTCTAACTGAACGGACTTACGGTTTTCCTAAAAAAGACTGTTAAATCTCGGAAAAATCCCATTGACTTTCATTGACGGAATGTTCAAATGAGCAAAGACTGTTCAAAATTCAGATTTAAACTACGGAAGCCCATTAGACTCAAAAACTGAATTAGACTCAAGTGCCATTCTATGTACTATTTCTAATCCATTGAAACTCATTCAAACTCATCAACTCATCTAATCTATCTATCTATCAAACTAAATCTAGCAATACCCTATCAACCACCCCGAGTACCCTAGCAACCGCATAGCAACACCAGTGACCACCCCGAGTACCCTAGCAACCAAATAGCAACACCATAGCGACCACCCTGAGTACCTTAGCAACCGCATAGCAACACCCTAGCAACTACCCCGAGTACCTTAGCAACCAAATAACAACACCATAGCAACCGTGTAGCAACACCCTAGCAACCACCCAGAATACATTAGCAACAATCCCGAGTACCCTAGCAACCGCATAGCAACACCCTAGCAACCACCCCGAGTACCCTAGCAATCACATAGCAACATCTTAGCAACCACTCAGAGTACCCTAGGAACCGCATAGCAACACCTTAGAAACCACTCCGAGTACCCTAGCAACCACATAGCAACACCTTAGCAACCACCCAGAATACCTTAGCACACCCTAGCAACCATCCAAAATATTATTTCTAAATCTATCTATCTATCTATCTATCTATCTATCTATCTATCTATCTATCTATCTATCTATCTATCTATCTATCTATCTATCTATCTATCTATCTATCTATCTATCTATCTATCAATCTGTCTGTCTGTCTGTCTGTCTAATAAAAACTACTAAACTAAAACTTAAACTATTTCAAACTGAAAAGCTTCAAAGTAAAAGGCTTTTAAAACTGTTTCAAACTTTCTGGCTAGGCTTTTTCGAGCCAACTTAAAGTTTGTCTACAAACTTTTTTTACCTAGTTTTATTTAGACAACTAAAATACATATTTTGCAGCTTAACAAGATTTAAAAGTTTCCTCTAAATAAACAAATAGTTTTTTATTATTTAAAACAGACAACAAAACATGTTTACATACACTTCAACTCAAGTATGTTTTAGCTAGATATTTTGACTGTTAATTTCATTTAATTCAATTTTATTTATCATTAGATTCTCATATTTTCATTGCTGTGATGTTTTACTGTTTTAGAGTTAAAAATTGATTTTGTTTAAAATCATATTTATATTTTAATTTGTATTTAAATGTTTTTTTTTAAATTTGTTGTGTATTATCAAAGTCTGTTAAAAGCAGGGCAAAGATCACAAATACTTTATAGTGTAAACCACTATGATGCATAAACACTTGATAAATACAGTATATATTTATTAATTCATTAAGCATTTCAGTCATATCTGACTCTTGGTGATTTAATGGACTTTTTACGGTTATTTTTTAGCCATACGCGAGAGACTGTCCATGAATTTTCTTGGTGAATATTTTTTCTGTGGCACTTCGTCAGGTCTTTCTCCAACCCTCCACATTCCATGGCTTGAGACTCACACACACAAACAAACACACACCTATGGAAAATTTAGCGACAGTATATACATTGAGTACAGTTTATTGTACTCTTTTTACTCCTTCTGAAAACTGTCATACCTCCTTTTCAGCAAGGCACTGAAGTTCTTCTTAAAAACTGGACTGATATGACCCAGGAGATCCAGCAAAGCATGACTGAGGACACTAGGATTGGCTGGCTTTGGATTAAAGCTGTAAGTCGTAGACCTAAATGAAACAATAAAAAAAAAAAAAGAAATTCTATTTGTTTGTCTTTCTGGTAGGGCAAGGGCAATTTGGAGGACAACTGTAAAACTCACTGATTTATGTAGAACCCACGAGTTGATGCTGTTATACTGAAGTGTCTGTCTTCCATGGTCACCACATTGAGATACATGAGGTCTCCATGCATCTTTCTGTTTCCAGGAGGAGGATTCCAGCTACTCATGGTCAGAACCTTCAAGCACTCTGAGGACTGTATATAAGTAAACTGTATTAAACTGTATTAAATATTATCATATGCTATGTTCATCTAGCACATTTTTATGGCCATACCCAGACAGCATGTAATCACTGAAAAAATATTGAGTCAGCGTTGATGTGTCAATGCAAATTGCATTGAATTAACATTACAAAGTGATGTTGCTTCAGTATCACTTTTGCACCCTCAGTTAATGTTGAAGCAATGTTGAGATTTCAACCACAAATCAATGATAATATCATTGAATCGATATTATAAAGTGATGTTAGTTCAATATCACATTTGCACCTGCATTTAATGTTGAAATGGTGAGATTTAAAAAAAAAAATGGTAATGATATTGAATCAACATTACACTGTGATCTTGATTCTACATCACTGCTGTTGAATCAATATTGAAATGAACAAAATAATTATTAGTAATATCAATTGATCAATATTAATGTGATGTTGATTCTAAATAACTTTTGTTGAAACATTGAAAATACAACTGAAATGTCAACATAATGTTGAGATCTGATTCAAGTTAATGTTGAAACAACATTAATACTTCAGCTACACTTAAATGGTGCGTTAAATTCCATCCTGATCATTTTAAATTTTGGGGAAAACCATTTAAAACTTAAATGACACCTTTTCACACAATTATCTTCATTAGAAGTAATGAGACTAAGGCCCAGTTTCACAGACAGGGCTTAGCCTAAGCCAGGTATTAAGTAGCTTTTATAAACATACACTAGAAAAATCATTGAACCATCTTGAGACAAAACAATGGCACTGACATATTTTAAGATATGTCAGTACAAGTTGCTTTCAGTTAAAACAGCTCATGCATTTTAGTCTAGGACTATCTGTGAAACCGGGGTTAAATGATCTTATCAGTGCTGTTGCCGCGCTCTTTCTTATTGCGGTCTTTGATTTTTAAATTAACTGGTGGACAATAAAATGCAGTTCATATTTGTTGCTTTCGGTGATGTGAACTCCATTAAATCTGCATATAGCGCGGGAATTGAAGATCGGATTTATATCTGTTTTGCAGAGGCACATTTATATGGCCAAGATTAAATGGAATCGTTTTGATAAATCAGATCAGTTCCGTTTAGTAAAAATATTTTTTTGAAAATATTTAAAGGTGCCCTAAACTTTTTTTAAAAAGATGTAACATAAGTCTAAGGTGTCCCCTGAATGGGTCTGTGCAGTTTCAGCTCAAAATACCCCAGATTTTTTTTAATTCATTTTTTTAACTGCCTATTTTGGGGCATCATTATAAATTCAGGGTGTGTGGCCCTTTAATTCTCGTGCTCCACGCCCACGGAGATCACGCTTGCCTTGAACAGTGCATAAACAAAGTTGACACAGCTAAAATAACCCTCAAATGGATCTTTACAAAGTGTTCGTCATGCATACGTCGGATTATGTGAGTATTGTATACTGTTATATTGTTTACGTTTGATTCTGAATGAATTTGAGGCTGTGTTCTGTGGCTAACGGCTAATGCTACACTGTTGGAGAGATTTATAAAGAATGAAGTTGTGTTTATGAATTATACAGACTGCAAGTGTTTAATAATGAAAATAGCGACGGCTCTTGTCTCCGTGAATACAGTAAGAAACAATGGTAACTTTAACCACATTTAACAGTACATTAGCAACGAAACATTTAGAAAGACAGTTTACAAATATCACTAAAAATATCATGTTATCATGGATCATGTCAGTTATTATTGCTCCATCTGCCATTTTTCACTATTGTTCTTGCTTGCTTACCTAGTCTGATGATTCAGCTGTGCAGATCCAGACGTTCTACGCTTGTCTAATGCCTTTCATAATGTTGGGAACATGAGCTGGTATATGCAAATATTGGAGCGTACACTCCGACTGTTATGTAACAGTCAGTGTTATGTTGAGATTCGCCTGTTCTTCGGAGGTCTTTTAAACAAATGAGATTTATATAAGAAGGAGGAAACAATGGAGTTTGAGACTCACTGTATGTCATTTCCATGTACTGAACTCTTGTTATTTGACTATGCCAAGATAAATTCAATTTTTCATTCGAAGGCACCTCAGTAACCAGGAGTAAACAGCCCCTATGGCCATTACATAAATCTCAGTTCAATATCTGTGAAACTACATAGCGTTTAAGTAGCAAGTTTTATTAATGAAAATTTGCATGTTTAATTAATGAAAAGCTGCAAATTCACCTTATGTAGACCTTAATCCGTTTAAATATCACAAAATAGCCATGTCAGTCACGCTCTCAAACACGAGGTGTAGTTTCTTTGTTATTGTGTTTCAGTGGGAACAGGCTAAATTTAATGGAGATCATTTATATTCCTCAAATTTAATACAGATTCAGGAATATGAATGATTACCTGATTAATCAGTAGTCAGAGAGCAGGAGTTAAGGCACAGGATAGCATCAAATCCCAGATGATAATCCTATTGACTTCAACATAATGTGTAATCAATATCAGAATTATCAGGAGGGTGCTTCTCATTTTTTTAATTGTCCATCGTCATCTGCCTTCATCCCTATTACAGGAAAGAAGGCAAGGTGCTCTGCAAGCATTGAGTAATAGATGCAATACGTGGGCTACGTGTCAAGTGTGACATTCTTGCTGATGTTGTTAGAACTAAAATTTCTAATAAATGTTACTAAAGCAAGATGTGCACACTTTTTAAGAATTTAGAAAAATGGATGGTTCATTCAAACACTTTAATAACTTTTTAAATAAATATATCTTAAATTCAGTAACAATAAATCAAATGCAAATAACAAGCACAAAAGAACATAGAAATAATAAGAAAGATGCACCATTGTTTGAAACCCAGAGAAGTCAGTTGATTCAACACACAAGACTTTTGTATAGAATGCACCTGTGTTTTCTCAATTAGACAGAAAAGTAAGCATGCAGATCCAAAATGGGTGTTTACCAATCAGTGCGCATTTTCAAACTACAATTGGTGTTTTTCAATCATTTTTCAATAGACCTAATAAAATCATGAGGGCCCACTCCTAAACCATGCCCCCAGTAGATCAGAGCAAATCAGATAAAATATGGCCCACTGATTGAGAAACACAAACTAGTGTTCTACAGAGATACATACCTGCATGATCTTGTGGTCATGAACTACAAATCACTGTTAGTTCAATGCCACTGTCTCCACCCATGTGACTTTCATCAAAATTTCAATGCTGATCTAACATACATTAAACATTAGAAACTCAACATTGTATCAATGTCACCATGCTATCTGGGTACTGTCAAAGTTCCTCAATTCCTACCTTCCCCAAATTTGTATGAGGTTGCAGGGGTACCAGCAGACGCTCCTTAGAGCCTGGAAGAATGTGATGTGGAGGGCTGCAGCTGATGTGCTTCAACCCGTCACCTCTTCGCTTAGGTTTGCTGCTCTCTGGGAATTAAATTAAATTCTTGTGAAGCCACCATAGCTGTACTGCATAGAGACTCACAATATGGACGTGTCTTTGTAATAGATTTTCAATCAAATATTATCTCAACACAGACAATACATGTATTCATATGCACTGTACTTTATATGCTCTGTGTACAACCCGAAATCCGCAAAAGTTGGGACGGTTTGTAAATTTGGATAAAATGAAAACTAAAAGACTTTCAAAACACATGAGCCAATATTTTATGCACAATAGAATATACATAAATGTTTAAACTGAGAAATTTTATAATTTTATGCACTAAATGAGCTCATTTCAAATGTGATGCCTGCTACAGGTGTAAAAAAAGTTGGTACGGGGGCAAAAAATGGCTGAAAAAGCAAGAAATTTTGAAAAGATTCAACTGGGAGAACATCTAGCAACTAATTAAGTTAATTGATAATTTATATTAGCTATAAAAGGGACGTCTTAAAGGGATAGTTCACCCAAAAATGAAAATTTGATGTTTATCAGCTTACCCCCAGTGCATCCAAGATGTAGGTGACATTTTTTCTTCAGTCGATCACAAATGATGATTTTTAACTGCAACCGCTGCCCTCGAAAAGTATTTATATCATTTTTTACCTCTAATACACCACTGTGTCCAACTCCGTTCAGGACTCCTTTAGTGATGTCTGATCGCGCTCTGTCAACGGCAGTGATGTCTCGCGCATATACTTCAATGAGTGTCAGACATCACTGCCGTTGACAGAGCGCGATGATACATCTTGGATGCACTGGGGGTAAGCTGATAAACCTCAAATTTTCATTTTTGGGTGAACTATCCCTTTAAAGAGGCAGAGTCTCTCAGAAGTAAAGATGGGCAGAGGCTCTCCAATCTGTGAAAGAGTGCATAAAAATATTGTGGAATAATTTAAAAACAAAGTTCCTCGATGTCAAATCGCAAAGGCTTTGCAAATCTCATCATGTACAGAGCATAACATCATCAAAAGATTCAGAGAAACTGTGCGTAAGGGACAAGGCCGAAGACCTTTATTGGATGCCTGGGGTCTTTGGGCCCTCAGACAATACTGCATCACTCATCGGCATGATTGTGTCAATGACATTACTAAATGGGCCCAGGAATACTACACTGTTGGTAAACATAATCCGCCGTGCCATCTGCAGATGCCAACTAAAGCTCTATCATGCAAAAAGGAAGCCATATGAGAACATGGTCCAGAAGCGCTGTTGTGTCCAGTGGGCCATGATTCATTTAGAATGGACTTTTTAAAAGTGGAAAAGTGTTCACAGATGCCACGTCCTCTGGGCTAAAGAGGAGGGAGACCTTTCAGCGTGTCATCAACGTTCAGCCAGCATCTCTGATGGTATGGGGGAGCATAAGTGCATACGGTATGGGCAGCTTGCATGTTTTGAAAGGCACTATGAATGCTGAAAGGTATATAAAGGTTTTAGAGCATCATTAAATGAAAAATACGTCAAAGACGACTATGCACTCTTCAGCAGCTGGAAACCTATATCAGGCAAGAATGGGACCAAATTCCAACACCAAAACTCCAGAAACTCATAACCTCGATGCCCAGACGTCTTCAAACTGTTTTGAAAGAAGAGGAGATGCCACACCATGGTAAACATGCCCCCGTCCCAACTATTTTGAGCAGGCATCAAATTTGAAATGAGCTCATTTTTTGCATAAAATTGTAAAATTTCTCAGTTTAAACATTTATGTTATCTATGTTCTATTGTGAATAAAATAGTGGCTCACGTGATTTGAAAGTCTTTTAGTTATTATTTTAATCAAATTTAAAAAACGTCCCAACTTTTCCGGTATTCGGGCTGTATTATGTATAGGTCTCATGAGGTCCACTATATAAGTTTATCTTATCTTAACTTCTAAGCCTGATATCTTACCAAATATCTTATTTTATCCTAAGACTGGTTTCTTACCTTCCATATGATCTTCTGTGACATAGCTGAGAAATGATGGTGAGCAGCCCTCCACTCCATTATAGCCATCAGTAAGGTCTAGGCTCTTTAAAAGGTCTCTGATGTGGCATAAATGGATACGCACTTCTCGAACAGTGTACGGCTCTTTGGCATAATTAAAAGGGGAGCGGGAAGTCAGATTTAAGGCAGTTTGTTACTGGTATATGCGTATGTCTAAGATGAAAGATTTCAACCAGTTTACTATTAGGTTTTCAGTGAAGGCTTAATTGATCAGCCATGATGATGTGATTTAGTCCAGTAAATTTTAGGGGCTTACCCTCCACAACCCTCAGAACGGAGCCCTCCTGAAGACCTGGTATGGATCTAAGGTGGGTAAAGTTGTCAAGAGTGACTCCATTCAGCTGCAGGGAGAAGCAAGTACGCCGACAGGTCTCCTCCTGGTCCATCAACACTTGCTTAATTTCATGCACCATCGCTAAAGGTGACACCTTGAATTCAATATAGACACAGACAGACATTAGATAGATGGATAGATTGATTGATAGATTGATTGATTTTACCTGGAAGTCAGTGGGTTCTGTTCCAGGAGCCTGGATCTTCACCGTGAACCCTGCATCCTCAGCTGGGTCCATGTCAGGAACAGCAGGAAGCGCATGTTTTTCGCTGTCACCCTCAACCTGTTCTGTCCTGCTGTCTGCTAGGGTTTCTAGCACATGGCCACTGGTCATGGTGTCAGGGCTGGGTACTTGTATTTTGGGAAACAGAAGAATATAAATCAAAAGTGAATAACCAACAAGGTACAAAAGAGTTAGGAATTGTTTGGAATGTACATTGTTACATTCACAATTTTTTATCGGCACTCCAACACAAATACCTGACAGAATTAAAGGTGATAAAGAGGATCTTTTCGTCGACCGAGAAACCAATGACTGTTAGTGAGTTTTTGAAAAGAGCGCATGCTCCCCCCCTCCTTCACAGCTCATTTAGAGGGAACGCCTCCCAAAACTCATGCACGAGTATTGGGAGGCGTTCCCTGTTTACCACCAGCATTCACTGTTAGTGGATTGATTATGTCGGACTCACCGCAGGTAACTCATAATCTGCAGTTGTTACTCCTGTCTCCTGACAAAAACATTGCATGCGGCGCCTGTGGAGTGTGGAAAGTTACTGGAGCGCGCAGCCACGCTCGTCTCTCACATGGATCGCCACGGCAGTGATTGACAAGCCAGAGGGCCAATCGTTTACGTGATGATCGCGTAAACGATTGGCTGATGTTTTTAAGGCCCTACCTCGTGCACAGATGATGTATATTAATATTATTCCTTTCAGTGCACCTAATAAATAGTCTTTTATCAGTTAGTAAAGACAGTTTCAAGTAATATTGCAAAAATGTATAAAACAAAACATCCTCTTTAGCACCTTTAAGGGCTGCACTGCTGTTAATTATTTTTATTTATAACTATTATTATTATTATTAATCATTTACTTTTAATTATTATTTGAATTCAGGCATCACAACATCATGGTGTACAGTATGAAAAATTGATATTCATTTTGAGATTTGCTAAAGATTACATTATTATTTATTATTAGTGTTAGATTAAATTTTACTGAGCATTAGATGGTGACATTGTCAAAAGTGGGGGATATGAGCATGTACAATTAAATATCCACTATATGATACCAATAATAAAGAAAAATAATCAATGTGGTACCAATATATTGTGCATCCCTAGACAGAATACACACCTGTAAAGTTCGGAGTGGCCAGGAACAGTTTATCAATCACAAAAAGCGTCAAGCGTTCAGTCTGATCTTCTTTTTGTTCTACCTGTGTCACAGCGAGGGTTGTCTCCCGCAGTGATAACCCTGTGCTCTGCTTTAGTGCTTCCAGGTCCCACTGCATCTGTTCTACTTCTGTCTTTTTCCATATCAAATCTTTGTCCATCTGTGACAGGCTTTGCTCCATCTCCCCTATCTCATGCTCCACCAGCCCCAAGCTAATCTCTGTAATGTCTGGTTGCTCTACATGAGATATTTTCTTCTCCATACAAAGAAGAAGCTCTGCAGTTGTAGTAGCTTTCTCATCAGCATGCTGTGTTGTTATCATATCCATCTCTAGTGTCTCAGAAGTCTGTGGATGTTGCTCTGAGTCTGGTTTTTCCAGTGCATCTGGGTCTTCAAAGTCATCTAGTTGTGCTACGAGTTCCAAAGTTTGTGCTTCCCTTTGCATCTTTAGAAGTAAAGGATCTGCAGTAGGAATGCCATATGCAGGTTGCATCTTCATCGCAACCAGATGTGTTTGTGCTGCACTGTTTGGACAATGTTCATTCAGTAGTTTCTCATCCTGATTCTCTTCTGTGTGTATCACAATTACTCCAAATTGTTTCTCGTGTTCAATGTACTGCTCTGTCTGAGTCCAACCATCTTCTCTCTGACTGATGTCAACGTCACTTTGTGAGGCATCTAGAGAAGATGCCGCAAGCACAGGAATGCTAACTGGACCAGAAACTGAAGTTTGACTATCTGCAAATAGTCCAGTCCCATGACCGAGGAGAGATTTACAAGTGTCTGCTCCACGTCCGTGAGTGCATATTCGATTTTGAGCAGCAGGTATTTTGTATAGGGATGACAGAAGGGGCCATTCATCCTCTATGGAGCATAATTGATTTGTGCCTGCAATGTTTGTGCTTGGCGGCCCCGACGGCTCTCTATTCCTCTCTTTTCCATTTCGCAGATTGCTTTCATCAACTCCATCATCTCTTCTGGCATCTTGCGATTGCCCGCTTGTTGAGAACAAGAGCTCCAAAGGCTGAATTGAGTCCCCTCTAACCCGAAGGTTGCTGCTAAGCACAATGTCCGGGAACAGGAGATGATCTTGGTCCAGGACAGGAGAGGCCAGCAGGTCAGTTGAAGACCTTGAAGGAGACAGACTTTCTATATCATTACTTTCCAGGGACAGCAGCAGGAGAGACTGGTCCTCAGTCTGGCGCCCGACTCCCTTGGTGTTAATAATCTCTGACATCTTGCGGCAACAATAAAATATGTTCCCCATGTTGTCTATTTGATTAACAAAAAGCAAAAGAACTGTAATATTGCACTCCAACAAACAAGGCCCACTGTGAGACAGCTAATAAGATTTTAAAATGACCTTGGCAGCTAGAAAAACCTTGCGTTGTTGGTAAATCTATAAGACAAGCCTGACAGACAGTTGACAGACTTAATTACCAAGTCTGGCACCTGGCCAGTGCATCTCTGCATTAGCTGAAACATGTTCTGATCTATAGACAGTAAAGACATTCTATTTTTTCCATGCCAGAAATGATGGACGATTAGGATGATTTATACATAGATTAACTATAGATTGACTAGATGATTGCATCTGCTTTATATTTATGTATGCAACAGTAGAAGACCAGAAACATTGCATAGATTCAAATAAAATTGTTTCCCCACCAATTTTTCGAAAAATCTGTAACTAATGCATTAATAAGTCATATTAAACATGCAGACATATCCTCACAAGTTCTATTCCTTCATAAATGTGCCTGTTGTCCATGTCTCACTATTGAACCACAGGAAAGCGGCACAGCTTGCTCCAAGCAGAGGTGTCCCTCCCTCAAACAAAATGCACAGCGTCTTTTCTCTGTCCTTCATTCTGTGTCTCATGAACCCCTTCATCTCCCACCCCACACACATTCATTCTCGGGGGGAGGAGTCTCGATGGAGTTCCCTGCATCCCATTCTTCTTCCAGATAAATCCCAACTCATTTCTTCATTTTCACTAAAGAAGAAAAAAGCACATGACATGACTTCCTGAATCCATGCCAATGCATAAATACGCTCAGAAGTCTTCTATATTCTCTGCATGCTTGTCAAGTGCGTTTCTCGGTCGTGCACCTCTCTGCTGTCCCCTTTGAATCAGCTGCTGGCTCGAGCGGTTGCTGCTATGACAGAGTGCTGCAGTACCGGCGGAATGTGCAGGACCTGCTTTGGAAAGCTACAATAGTCGTACAAGTGGAAGGACTACAGATATTAAGAATACTAAACGAACAGAAGAAGTAAGCGTCATTATTGTTGTAAGCTTGTCTACCTTCTCCTTATCTATCTTCTGTGTGTCTTCTCTAGTGCAAGCGTATTTGCGGTTATAATCTCACCTTTACTCGATGCGCATGCGCACTCGCTACTAAGTTTTGCTGAACTATTCTTTTCGATGCGTATGCCGAATATGGTGTATTCAGGGCCTAACGCCCATATGGTATAAGTTTTACTTGTGCATTTCTTAAAAAAGGTCTTAAACCATGCAGATACCCTACAATTTGGAGGAATCAAAATAAATACATTTAAATATATTTCACAGAACTAAGAATTATATTTTAAATTAATATGTTTGAGGTCATAAGCTCGCTAGGTGACACTGCTAATATTGTAGTATTTGTATTAAAATTATACAAAATGTTCTTTAATGTCTAAACAGAAAAACGCTTCCAAAATACTGATTATTGTGGATAGGGCTACTGATTATGCTTGACAAAATGTGCCACAGTTACTTGCCCTTAGTTTGAAAATAGCTCAATTTTATTATCATTAGAATCGTCTTCACACAAATGTAAACCATTTATGACATTGCATTATCACTCACTAGCCCTAATCTATAACTAATACTTCATTGGATTAAAATATAAATTCATATATTACACTTATAATCTTTTTTTTCTATATATATTATATATATATATATATATATATATATATATATATATATATATATAATCATGTATCTTTAAAATACATTATTAATAAACTATATGAAACACATTGTAAGGCAATCAGACGATATCAGTCTTCATCCTGAAGGATGCCCTCTTTCCATATTTCATCTGCTATGAGTTCAACAACATCACACAGACAATCTATGTCACAACCTTGACATGTCATTTCTGTAACAAACTGAAAAAAAAATTGTTTTAGAATTTTTTAAATTGTAATCATTAATTTTACATAATTCCTATCCTATCTTTTTAGTAACCATGGAATTTCACTTAGAAAATGGAACTTTTTCAAATCAAGTCAAGAATTAAGTTTCTATAATACAGCACCATAAAAACAAAATGACTGCTGCTGTATTTAACACATGTATGGTAATGTGATTATTTTGTCAACACCATAAGATTCCTTGATATATATCATCTTTCAGAAAACTTTATAAAACATAATCTAACATATATACACTGAACAAAATTATAAACGCAACACTTTAGTTTTTGCCCCCATTTTTCATGAGCTGAACTCAAAGATCTAAGACTTTTTCTATGTACACAAAAGGCCTATTTCTCTCAAATATTGTTCACAAATCTGTTTAAATCTGTGTTAGTGAGCACATCTCCTTTGCCGAGATAATCCATCCACCTCACTGGTGTGGCATATCAAGATTAGACAGCAGGATTATTGCACAGGTGTGCCTTAGGCTGGCCACAATAAAAGGCCACTCTAAAATGCGCAGTTTTATCACACAGTGCAATGCCACAGATGTTGCAAATTTTAAGGGAGCATGCAATCGGCATGCTGACTGCAGGAATGTCCAGCAGAGCTGTTGCTCATGAATTGAATGTTCATTTCTCTACCATAAGCCGTCTCCAAAGGGGTTTCAGAGAATTTGGCAGTACACCCAACCGGCCTCACAACCGCAGACCATGTGTAACCACACCAGCCCAGGACCTCCACTTCCAGCATCTTCACCTTCAAGATCATCTGAGACCAGCTACCCAGACAGCTGCTGCAACAATCGTTTGCATAACCAAAGAATTTCTGCACAAACTGTCAGAAACCGTCTCAGGGAAGCTCATCTGCATGCTTGTTGTTCTCATCGGGGTCTCGACCTGACTGCAGTTCGTCGTCGTAACCGACTTGAGTGGGCAAATGCTCACATTCCATGGCGTCTGGCACTTTGGAGAGGTGTTCTCTTCACGGATGAATCCCGGTTTTCACTGTACAGGGCAGATGGCAGACAGCGTGTATGGCTTCGTTGTGGATTGAGTGGCAGTGGCCCATGGTGGCGGTGGGGTTATGGTATGGGATGGCATTTTGAATGCACAGAGATACCGTGACGGGATCCTGGGGCCCATTGTTGTGCCATTCATTCACGACCATCACCTCATGTTGCAGCATGATAATGCACGGCCCCATGTTGCAAGGATCTGTACACAATTCCTGGAAGCTGAAAACATCTCAGTTCTTGCATGGCTAGCATAATCACCGGACACGTTGAGCATGTTTGGGATGCTCTGGATCGGCGAATACAACAGCGTGTTCCAGTTCCTGCCAATATCCAGCAACTTCGCACGGCCATTGAAGAGGAGTGGACCAACATTCCACAGACCACAATCAACAAACTAATCAACTCTATGCGAAGGAGATGTGTTGCACTGCGTGAGGCAAATGGTGGTCACACCAGATACTGAACGGTTTTCGGAGTAAAACTGCACATTTTAGAGTGGCCTTTTATTGTGGCCACACCTGTGCAATAATCATGCTGTCTAATCAGCATCTTGATATGTGAGGTGAATGGATTATCTCGGCAAAGGGGAAGTGCTCCTTTTAGATTTAGACAGATTTGTGAACACTATGAGAGAAATAGGCCTTTTGTGTACATAGAAAAAGTCTTAGATCTTTGAGTTCAGCTCATGAAAAATGGGGGCAAAAACTAAAGTGTTGCATTTATAATTTTGTTCAGTGTATTTATAAATAGGACAAATTGAACAAAATAACACCAAAATGAACATTTTTGTATTATTTAATAAATAAACCATGATTCACTTCATACATGTTCAATACATCATAAAGCTAGACCTTATTCACAGCAGCGCCATCTTTGATTTTTAATGGGAATGAAAGCGAGGTTGTGAGGGATAGACCTACATCTCTATAGTAGGTTGTACTGTTATTTAATGTGTTTTTGGATTCTTATACTGACGAAACACTGCAAGAAATTTCAGTAGACAAAACCTCCAGACAACAGGAGCTGTGATCTAGGAGCTTTATACAGCTTTTTACAGCAGATGCCACTGAAAACATGACAAGCCTGTATCCCTTACAGCCTCGCTTTCATACCTGTTATAGCGCTACTCTGAATAAGGTCTATAGCGACAGAGAAAACAAAAACACAAAAGCAATATAATACACCAGTTTACCACATCTGCCCTCCCTGTTCTTTTAAATTGTCTAATGTGATCAGAATAATTCACTTCATTGACACAAATAATTACTGCATGGAAAGTTTATAGAGTGTTCTTGATTCAACAATGAAGACTAATTTTCCAAAATCTTCATATCCAGCCTTGTTCCGGAAGTACAAATCCCATTCATTTTCTCCATAGGGGAATGGATTTTGAATGATAACTTTTAAAGACTAACCTAATGTGATCTGCAAGTTTGTTAAATGATGGTATATGCTTCTGTTGAAGCCACCAGTCTGCAATTTCAACACTTTTTTTTAATAATTGTATTCAACAGCAGAATTCTAGGTGAAAAACTACATTACCCATGATTCTGCAGAGAAATTGACACACCCACTCCCATGAAACCCCACAAATGATGTAGAGTCAGCTTCCCTACACTTTCAAACTACTTAAATATTAACGCAATTGACGCAGCATCTGTTTTTACCATCATAATTTGGCTAGCATTATATTATATGATCACACTTTTATTCACGCAAATGCTTTTAAACCATTCAAGCGCCACAAGACAAACGAGAACACGCTGTCTGTGAATGTCGTGTCTATACAATAACACACATAATTATGCCAAAATGCTTGTTTTGTCGAGTATAAAGAGCAGTCATAAATGAGTTAAATAAAGTCTTAAATTAACTTAAGAGTTTTGAAAAAATATGATGTGCATCATAACAGAGAAAACTGTAGCTTTAATAAGTATTAATCTATATTTAATTTATAATTTATGCAGTGAAGACTGTGCAGTGTTTATTAACTTTATTCAATTTCTGTATATTTCCTACCTGTTAGACAGGTAGGAAGGCCACAGGTATATATGACATTTATTATTATGTGTTTATTTTATTAGTTTTTTTATTTGTTTAGTTAACAGGGACATTGTAAATGCAAGGCTATTTTTCTTGTGTAGTCCCTGGACAGAATGTTACAAGTCACCCTAGATGTAGATATGTTGTTAAACATTTCATCAAATACATAACACAATTCATAAAACCATCTATCGATAAAACAAATATGAAGATTGTTTTAAGTTAACTTAAATTAAGTTATTTTTTACAGCCTAATAAATATTGAAATTGATATATTTCAGTTCTACTGTAATATTGAATGTCTATAATTAATGTTTTTAAAAAAAAAACAATTTCATAGAGACATCAGTAGCAGTATAAGTATCAGTGATACTGGCCTTCATTCATAAAAAGATGCCATTAAAAAAAAAAAAGTACTGTCTTTAAGTTGTTTCTACATTAATTTGGAGAGTAACTGTGAAATTATTACAATATAAAAATATTAAAAACTCTGATGTTTATGTGATTAATTACAGAAATATGCGATTAATTAGTTAACTTCTTTTAATCGATTGAAAGCACTAATTTGTATGCATAATATGCTAAATTCTTTATACAGGTATATAATTAAAGTCGTTAAATCAATAGTTTTATATTTCTCCATCATGTCATTTTGATGATGTCATTTGTAGTGCTTCATGGGATTGTAGTTCTTTCCCTCATTAAAGCTGTGAAGTACAGTCTTGTACCTTTTTGTCATTCAAAGAAAAGTTTGTAATGTTGTGATTCGCATTGGTTCATGGCTCATAACTCCTAAACAAAGACTTTTAAATAATCCCCATAGGAAAAATGAATTGGAAAAATACCTCTGGGACAAAGGCTGCTGAAAAAATGGACAGGCACTGTCGCACTCTATAACTCTGTTGTCTCTGGTCCAATGTCTTCTCTCAGTGGTCGGTCCCTGAATCTACCTATTCGGGCTTCTGACATTCTTGAAAGGCCGCCTTCACTCCAGTGACTTCCAAGTGATCTGTGCAAGGGGAGGAGCCTATGTCTGAAAGGATAAAGGAAAAGGGCGGGGTCAGGCATAGAGCGGGGCTCCTCGGGCCCAAGCACCCTTTCGCGGGGCACGCACTCTCTCGCTCTCTCCGATCTCCGCATCCTTCCTGAAGCTCGGCTTTGACGTGTGCTTTCTGCCATCACTGGAGATGTCCACGGAGAATTTGCAGTCCATTCTGATTCCTGTGAACAGGTAAAAGAATGAGACTGTTTCATGTGTCAGATTATGAGTAGATCCAGCAACAGTGCCTCCTACCTGCACGGCACTTCCTTCATCATCTTCTTCTTCGTCATCTTCCTCATAGTCTTCCGTCTGGTGATACAATCGAAAGTGTGCTGAATGGAGTTGGAAAGAGAGTTGAGCGGCCACATCAGTCTGCTTGCGGAGGTCACGACTCAGCGTTGTGATCTTATGACTGCGCCGTTTAAGCTCATCCAGGAACCGCCGCTCTTCATCTCGAAGTCGAACCTGCAGTGCACTTGCAAGTGCCCCTTTTTTCCGTAGCTCTGCCCGCAGCTCCACCATTGCACTTTCCTGCTCAGCCAAATGCTGCTCTGTCTCCAGCAATCGTGCCTGCAGCAGCTCTTCCTCCAACTCTATATCTATAACAACACATAGTTTAGGGAACATGTGGAAATGGCTGAAATTTTATGATGTTTTATACTCACCTTCTCGACTTCTTACTGGTGGTCTTTCACTTAGATCACAACTCAGCTCTGTAGAGACATACAGAGAGGTGGAAGTTAACTGACATGAGATTATCAGTGTAAAGTAGCTTTTAGTCCTGGGGTTTTTGAAGCCAAAGACCCCCAAACATGACAATTCCAATTCCTACAATTTCATCCATGAAAATGTGGGGAAAAAATAACTATTCCTAAAATTAAAGGGTTAGTTCACCCAAAAATGAAAATAATGTAATTTATTACTCACCCTCATGTCATTCTACACCCGTAAGTGCGTCGTTCATCTTCGGAACACAAATTAAAGGTGCCCTAGAAGTTTTTTTAAAAAGATGTAATATAAGTCTAAGGTGTCTCCTGAATGTGTCTGTGAAGTTTCAGCTCAAAATACCCCATAGATTGTTTTTATTCATTTTTGTAACTGCCTATTTTGGGGCATCATTATAAATGAGCCGATTCAGGGCTACTGGCCCTTTAATTCTCGTGCTCCACGCCCACAGAGCTCACGCTTGCCTTGAACAGTGCATAAACAAAGTTCACACAGCTAATATAACCCTCAAATGGATCTTTACAAAGTGTTCGTCATGTATGCAGCATGCATGCGTCGAATTATGTGAGTATTGTATACTGTTATATTGTTTACATTTGATTCTGAATGGATTTGAGGCTATGCACTGTGGCTAATGGCTAATGCTACACTGTTGGAGAGATTTATAAAGAATGAAGTTGTGTTTATGCATTATACAGACTGCAAGTGTTTAATAATGAAAATAACGACGGCTCTTGTCTCCGTGGATACAGTAATAAACGATGGTAACTTTAACCACATTTAACAGTACATTAGCAACATGCTAACGAAACATTTAGAAAGACAGTTTACAAATATCACTAAAAATATCATGATATCATGGATCATGTCAGTTATTATCGCTCCATCTGCCATTTTTCGCTGTTGTTGTTCTTGCTTGCTTACCTAGCCTGATGATTCAGCTGTGCACAGATCCAGACATTAATACTGCCTTGTCTAATGCCTTTCATAATGTTGGTAACATGGGCTGGCATATGCAAATATTGGGGCGTACACCCCGACTGTTACGTAACGATGTTGAGATTCGTCTGTTCTTCTGAGGTCTTTTAAACAAATGAGATTTATATAAGAAGGAGGAAACAATGGACTTTGAGACTCACTGTATGTCATTTCCATGTACTGAACTCTTGTTATTTGACTATGCCAAGATAAATAAAATTTTTCATTCGAGGGCGCCTTTAAGATATTTTTGATGAAATCCAATGGCTCAGTGAGGCCTCTATTCCTAGCAAGTTAATTTACACTTTCAATGCCTGGAAAGCTACTAAAAACATATTTAAAACAGTTCATGTGAGTACAGTGGTTCAACTTTAATATTATAAAGTGACGAGAATACTTTTTGTGCACCAAAAAAACAAAATAATGACATTTCAACAATAATTAGTGATGGGCAATTTCAAAACACTGCTTCGAATCTTTTGTTTCGAATCAGCGGTTCGGATCGTGTGTCAAACTGCTGAAATCACGTGACTTTGGCTCTCTGAACCGCTGATTCGAAACAAAAGATTCAAAGCAGTGTTTTGAAATCGCCCATCACTAATTATTGTTGAAAAGTTGTTATTTTCATTTTTTGGCGCACAAAAAGTATTTTTAATTTATGTTCCGAAGATGAACAAAGGTCTTACGGGTGTAGAACAACATGAGGGTGAGTAATTAATGACTGGGTGAACTAACCCTTTAAATAATTAGCTTTTATATTTTTATATTGTATATAACAGTATACAATACTCACATAATCCGACGCATGTATGCCGCATGCATGACGAACACTTTGTAAAGATCCATTTGAGGGTTATATTAGCTGTGTAAACTTTGTTTATGCACTGTTCATGGCAAGCGTGAGCTCTGTGGGTGTGGAGCACGAGAATTAAAGGGCCAGTAGCCCTGAATCGGCTCATTTATAATGATGCCCCAAAATGAATGAATTAAAAAAAATCTATCTAAATCAACTTTTATATTTTCACTTTTGGATTTTATATTTAACACTAAGAAATAAATGCTTAAGAAGATATTTTAACAATAAAAATATGATCTTAAACATATTTCATTAAAGTCTTTGAAAACCCCTCAAAATACTGTAGGATACTTTTTTTACAAAAATATTGTTAGAACTGTTGTGTTTACAGACAATTCAAAACAAAAACATCTGATTTAAGCATACATTATTTTTTTTAAATGAATGAAAAACTTACAATGAAAATCCTGTCATCATTTAGTTACTCGCACTCATGTCATTGCAAAATTGTATGAATTTCCTTCTTTTGTGATCCACCCAAAGAAGGAATGTCATACAGGTTTGGGACAACATGATGGTGAGTAAACAATGACATAATTTTCATTTTGGGGTGAACTATCCCTTTGAGGCACTTTTTAAGATTATTAGACTAATATAATATTCTTTTTAAAGCTGTTTTGAAATAATATGTAAAGTGAAAAGTGCTTTACGAATAGAACTTACTTGACTATTTTGATTTTTAAATGGTTTGATTTACAAAACTGCACTTTCTTAATAAATCATAGTTAATAAACTGCAAAGTACTAAGTTTTATGATTTACATATCTGAATTCAGAATGGAGAATCTATACAGTGAGCTTGAGGTTGACAGACCATTGCATCGTTTCTTCAGGTTTCGTATCTCTAGCCGTAGACCGGTCAGGAGGATCCGATGTTCCTGCTGCAAAAATGCTACATTACGCTCAACACTCTCCACCTGTTGGGCAAGTGTGGATCTATCCATAGAATGCTCCCAGATGTTGGCAGTTAACAGCACCTTTTTGCAAAGAAAGTAAAAAATGTCAATACAAAGTAAACACATTTTCTTTGCTGTAGGCCTAACCATTCATTTAAAGCCTGACGCACACCGGTTTCCATTAAGGCAGAATATCCTTTAGGCCACCAGTCTGAGGCGAGCTAGAGATGGTGAGGAGGAGATGTATGTTAAAATCAAGTCCCACCCTTTTTTTTTTGTCATTCAAAATAGAGTGCAACAGTGGCCTTGGTTCCAGAACTATTTTTTCCTATAGGGACTTTTTAAAAACATTCTTCATAAAATGTTATAAAGCATGAACCAAACCCAAAAGGTATGAGGTGAATCACATTATTACAAACAATTGATTTCAAACAGAAAATTATCTGAAAATCTGACAAAAAGCCAACTTAATGACAGTAATGAAGGAAAAAACTACAATCACATGAAGCAGTGCAAAAATGAAAATCGAGAAATATAAAACTATTGATTTAAAGATCTTTGTATGAAACTATATTTTAAGTTTATTGCAAAATATGTATATAATGCATACAAATATTTAATTAGTTTGAAAGTATATGGGAAACTGGTTCTACATCATTCGCAGTGCTTTTGACTCTTCGTCATTTGGTTCTCTGGTGGACAGTTCTTTGCAGAATCATGGGTAATGTGGTTTTTCACAGAGGATTCCACTGTTGATTATTTAGAAAATATATTTAAAAAGTTAATTTATTTCAAAGTTGGTTAATGCAGGCTGACCATTGATTAACAACCATAGCTCACATTAGGTCTGTCTTTAAAGGTTTATAACTTATTGTTTAAAATTAATTCCCCTGTGGAGAAAATTAATTGTATTTTTACTTCTGGAACCTGACTGTTGCACTTTTTTCTGTTGTACTGAGAATTATGTCACAATACTTCAGTAAAAACGGTTCTTCCGGTTCACATGGACTTTAACAAACTTGTGTACAGTGAAATATTTTGTATATTTATTTCTTAAAAATAAATGCAATTTAGATTAAGCTGTTTTAATACCGTGCAAAGATATACATTTTTAAGTGTGACTAAAGTGTCCAAATACTTTTTGTGGCCACTGTATGCACCAGTAACATTTCAATCAATGGCTCCCTATTATTCTGGATCGTAAAATGGCTCTTATGTTGTAAACTGCAGCATCAGCAGATTTAAATCAGCATTATGTCATTGCTACATCCGGGAATTTCTGACCCAGGAAATGCGTAACGACGATAGGCGTATGTAAACATCGCAATCTATCGTCTTTAAAGCGAACAAATGTAAGCAAACTAAGTATTTTTCTTCATAAAAAGCACATAGTCCTCCCGTCGACGTCTTAATTAATCCGTTTGTATATTATATTTACATTTTATGCCGTTTCCACGATTTCAACAATAACTACACACCCATCAACCTTCGTGCATTGATCCTTGGAATATGCCATCAAATTATTATTAACTAAATAAATACAATGCACTGATTATTGACAGCTGATTCCGCTGAAACTTAAGATAATATCGTGAATGTTACGTTTTCATCACGGCGCTGACGATCTTGACTCTTCATTTAAACTACACATCCATCAATACGATGTTTTAAAATCACTGCACCACGTTTCAAAGTCAGTCGTCTTAATGACCTAAACATGCAGATGGCACATCACGCTACTCAATGATACTTACGATTTGGCTGAGTAGATGAATGATGCAGGACAGCTCCAGTGCAAAGCATCGCCACCAAAACAGTGCGTCAGGGACACGTAAGGGTTAGTTAGCCATCTGCCATATACATCCCTACATATCATTCATTTAGCCATTGAAGGGACTACGAGCGTTTGCTCAAAGTTGATAGAACTATCAGGTTTAAAAATAAATATATATATATATAATATATATATATATATATATATATATATATATATATATATATATATATATATATATATATATATATTACAGTACAGTCCAAAAGTTTGGAACCACTAAGATTTTTAATGTTTTTAAAAGAAGTTTCGTCTGCTCACCAAGGCTACATTTATTTAATTAAAAATACAGTAAAAACAGTAATATTGTGAAATATTATTACAATTTAAAAGAACTGTTTTCTATTTGAATATATTTCACAAAGTAATTTATTCCTGTGATGCAAACCTGAATTTTCAGCATCATTACTCCAGTCTTCAGTGTCACATGATCCTTCAGAAATCATTCTAATATGCTGATCTGCTGCTCAAGAAACATTTAATGTGTACAATTGTACAAAATATTTTTGTGTACAATATTTTTTTTCAGGATTATTTGATGAATAGAAAGTTCAAAAGAACAGTGTTTATCTGAAATCTAATCTTTTGTAACATTATAAATGTCTTTACTGCCACTTTTGATTGATTTAATGCATCCTTGATGAATAAAAGTTTTCTTTAATTTCTTTTCAAAAAAATAAAAATTCTTACTGACCCCAAACTTTTGAATGGTAGTGTATAATGCTACAGAAGCTTTGTATTTCAGATAAATGCTGTTCTTCTGAACTTTCTATTCATCAAGGAATCCTGAAAAAAAAAAAGTACACAACTGTTTTCAACATTGAAAATAATCATAATTGTTTCTTGAGCACCAAATCAGCATATTAGAATGATTTCTGAAGGATCATGTGACACTGAAGACTGGAGTAATGATGCTGAAAATACAGCTTTGCATCACAGGAATAAATTACTTTGTAAAAAAAATATTTAAATAGAAAACAGTTATTTTTAAATTGTAATAATATTTCACAATATTACTGTTTTTTTTTTACTGTATTTTTTATTAAATAAATGTAGCCTTGGTGAGCAGACGAAACTTCTTTTAAAAACATTAAAAATCTTAGTGGTTCCAAACTTTTGGACTGTAGTGTACTGTAATATATATATATATATATATACACACACGTTTTGCATAAGATGCTATATTGTATAAAATGTTACTGTTAATAAGAGTTACTTTACTTCTAAATTCATTAATGGCACCAACTCTTCAGTTAGATTGTTTATTTCATTGCGAAGCATTTAAATCAGCACAAAAACAAGGATTCAGTTTATTTTATTTTGCAAATGTGTTATGATTTCACACATATGATGTAACTAAGGTTTATAGCAGGTTTTAACACTTAAAGGCACAATATGTTTAAGATTTTCTAAGAACCACTAGAACAATTTGCTTACTTAGATTTTCCCAAATATTAAATACAGAGAAATCATCTATTTTAACCAGTGTTTTGACGCCCGTGTCATTGCATCACCTGTCAATGACATCATATCCACGTTTACCCTCAATTTCCATTTTTACTTTTGTAGAAACCATGAAAACACCAAAGACGCTTTAATAGGGGTTTTATTAGACAGGTGAGCAATTGTTTGGATACCTGTATTGACAGAAACTAATTATTGTTACATAGCTCAACACAGTTAGTCTGAATCTCTTGTTTTCTTGATTTACTGCGAGTAACATGTTTGTACGACACTACAGAGACGACACTATTTTATCAAATGGCTAACATAGCAAAATCAGAGAAAGCTTTATTTGTAGTAACAATAATACAGCATTTTCTCCACTATACAATATATTATACAATTAATTGCATGACATTTAGCAACACAAGTCATCCAGCTTTTATTAATATTATATCCTAATATCAATCTAGCTTACTGCAGTGTGCAACAAGTCTCTCATACCAGCCACTGAGCGAACGCATAGGGTAATGTTAAAACTTTTAGTTTCAACACACTCAAACGTATTTTTATTCTGATAGTTTTGACCAAGTTAAACAGCGCTGCGTTACCCTGCAATTTTATTTAACTTTACATTAACTTTAAATGTAACTTTAATTGTAAATAAACATAAGGAACAAAATTCCGCTCTCACGGCTCTCGGCTCTGCTCTGCTTCATACCACAGTAACGCTAATAAAACTGAATACATTATCTCATCCATACATGATTTCTGCCCAAGTATTGGCATTGCTTTCCATTGGTTGTGGAGGTGAAGACGACAACTCCCATGATTCCACGCTCATTCACGGCGTCAAAACCAAACACCAACGCGCTACACAACACCCTCTATTCGGGCACTATATAGGGCCCCCTGTGCCCACCTACCACAGCCCTGGCAGGGTTAAGTGAGGTTATGAGGCCCTGTAACCCCAGGCTGTACACGTAAGGCTGAGTGCCAATCTAACCCATGCAGGTCAAACAGGTGAATAACTATCTGACCTGATTTGCTTCACGAATATTCAGTAGCTTTACCGTAAGAGGAGAGAAATCACTCACTAGACTGCTTTATTTCAATCCGGTGAGAGGCTCTCATCTCGGGAGAGAATTTCACAGTTACTGTATATTCCTGCAGCTGACGTCAATACAACAAATTAATGCAGTCATCTTCCTTAAGAAGCCAGCATGACGTAATTAAGATCAAAGGCTATTTATTATTATACGTTCCAAACACATCCTAAATAACGTCAGAAGCAAAAATCCTATATATAGCCATGGAATTATGCAGGACTGACTGTAAGAAGAGAGTTAGGATACACTGACTCTCGGGAGTGTTTTCTCTACATTTAATCAAATAAGCTTGAATGTTAAAATCCTCATGTTGTTGTGCACACACACACACTGAGTGAAAATGTTTGCTTTGCAATTTTGTCCTCTAAATGTATAAAACCCTGGCAGAATGTTTGAGTCTCTCAGTTGTCTTCTCAAGTGTGAAATATATTTATTTATAACAGTACATACTTTTAGCTTCATCATTATTAGCTGCAGCTTGATACTTACATGTTTAAGACTTTAAAAACAGCAGGCAGCCCCAAGAAAATGTAATGCTGCCCTCTAGTGGGCTGGACCACTACTTAACAACCTCTCGGCTTCTTTCTCACATTTGAAAGCCTTAAAGGGATAGTTCACCCAAAAATGAAAATTTGATGTTTATCTGCTTACCCCCAGGGCATCCAAGATGTAGGTGACTTTTTCTTCAGTCGAACGCAAATTATGATTTTTAACTCCAACCGCTGCCGTCTGTCAGTCAAATAATAGCAGTGATTGGGAACTTGAACAATAAGAGTCGAAAAAACTTCCTTAGACAAATCCAAATTAAACCCTGCGGCTCGTGACGGCACATTGATGTCCTGAGACACGAAACGATCGGTTTGTGCGAGAAACCGAACAGTATATATATAATTTTTTACCTCTAATACACCACTATGTCCAACTGTGTTCAGCATTCGCTTAGTGAGGTCTGATCGCGCTCTGACAACGGCAGTGATGTCTCGCGCTCATTGAAGTATATGGGCGAGACATTACTTCCGTCTTCAGAACGCGTTTTTTGACCTCACTAACAGGAAGCTGAACGAAGTTGGACATAGTGGTGTATTAGGGGTAAAAATTATATAAATAATGTTCGGTTTCTCGCACAAACCGATCGTTTCGTGTCTTAGGACATTAACGTGTCGTCACGAGTCGCATGTTTTAATTTTGATTTGTCTATGGAAGTTTTATTTACTGTTATAGTTGAAGTTCCCATCTACTGCTATTATTTGATTGACAGACGGCAGTGGTTGTAGTTAAAAATCATCATTTGCGTTCGACTGAAGAAAAAAAGTCCCCTACATCTTGGATGCGCTGGGGGTAAGCAGATAAACATCAAATTTTCATTTTTGGGTGAACTATCCCTTTAAAGCTGATCAGTAGTTTCATGGCTGCAAAACTGACGGCTTTTCACTTTCATCATCAGCAGAACTGACTCCAGAAAGGTCAATGTTGACATCATTAATGATCTTAATTAGAGTTTATTTGGCACCATGAATTTAGAAATATTTGTGCTTGATAATCTTTGTGTGACAAACTAAAATGCGTTTTATGCAATGTTTTGCTGAATATTTATCCGTTTTCCCCCCATTATATGTAGACCTTTATGTAACTGAAATGATCTTTGTCCACTGACTATAGTATAACTAAACAAATAAACAAAACAACTAAAACTACAAGGAAAATACTTCCAGACAGGGTCTTTTATCCATTCTGTATCCATTGTTAGAAGGACAACAAACATGTTGAATGAAAGGTCACAAAAATAGTGAATAATTTTTTTTTTTACTATTTTCTTATTTTGCTTTGTTGAGTATTTGTTCAGATTTACATACACATTGATTCTTTTGTCGGATGCAGCCCTGACAGGGCTTGATGGTCCCACTTAAACTGTTTTGTCTGCCATCTGAGGAAGTGTCAGGTCTAACTTAAAAACATGACATGTTGTGATTTGTGTAGACATTGGCTTCAGGCCCTTAGTGGTAAAGTAACTTCTGTGGGTGCTGATCAGTTTTTCAAGCACTGACATGGTGATTGAACTTGTTTGCTTTCACTGTCTTTTTAGCAGAACTTGATTTCACCAAGTGCAACATGTTCCTCGATATGTTCTTTGTTGATCCTGGGACAGCATTCCAATCAACCAGTTCCGTCATTACTTACATAGTTCAATGATTTGGTGTTTCCTGAAACCATAGTTCAAACCAACATTCACAAACTGCATCGCAAACTTGTGTGGTTGGAACGACAGCTCTCGAGCTGTGGTTAGAAGCATAGTTTCCTGTTTTTATGAGAGGTGGACTTAATAAATCCTTATCTTGAGCAAAATAAGCAAGCTGACATTATGTACAATGTATATATCAAATGTCATTTATATATTTTAGTTTGTCAATAGATCTAAAGCACCGTTTTTGAAGAGTGCGCATGTGCGTACGTGCTCTAGTACGTCAGAACAAGCATTTGATTTAATCTGGAAATAAAGCAAAATAACTGAGGAAAATGAGAATAAGTCCTCTAATACCATGTCCGTAAATTCTAGCAGAAATTCTAGCATTAATTCGATCTCAAACAAATTCATTTAAAGAAGTTATTACTCTACCATCTGCGTGACGTCATTCACCAGCGTGGTTGAACGACAAGTTTGCGACGATACGGTTTCGGGAAACAGTCGTGACTAGCTAGTTGATTTGTTCAACGATGCATCGTACTATGGTAGTGAAGCAGAGAGTTACATCGTTGTTTGGGAAATGCACCCCAGATTTTCTGTCAAGTTTAGGCTTACAGTCAGGATTTGGTTGCCTTCTGCCAGCTGTTTTCCCTTTCTTCTATTCTTTGGCTTGTTTAGTTGGGGACACTTGACATTTGAATTGACATTTGATATTCAACAGTGCTTTGATCTGCCTGCATTGACACTATTCTTGAAGAGCTGCTGTGCAGCCAAAATAATGTACCAGTTATCAATGTAAAGCTGATTTGACACAATCTACATTGTAAAAAGCGCTATATAAATAAAGGTGACTTGACTTGACTTGTTCCGTCCTAGTCAATGGTTTCTGCACCCTCATCAGAATCATCCGGGCTCAACCGATCTGTGCATCTGTCAAAATCCTTTGGAAATCAGTCACTCAATTCTTGTGTGATATTCTTGTAGTTACCCTCGAATGCCTTTACAATGTCTAACCAAATGTCCTTAACTAACCAAAACCAGGAGTTGCACATTTCTGCATAATTACATTTAAAGCAGAACTAAGTAACTTTTTTTACCTTCATAAATAGTTTTCTAAGTCCTTACGATGGTTTGTTTGACTTGTAGTGGTGTGTTTGAGGCGAGCACTAACCCCCTCTGGCACGTCTACGCCAGAATACAGAACTTGCAACTTGAACTGCACCGACCCGACACAATCTCGCCTCATGTTCACGTTCACGCGAGAGTGACAAAATGCTTTACAGTAATTCAAAAACAATGTATATATTATGTCTTTATAAGACCATTTCGAAAATTACCCACCTCCATCGAGTGTACTGTATTTGCAAATTACCCACCTCCTCTTTCTTGTACTGCATTTGTAAAACTACTGTGCTGGCAAGTGTTGTAGTCGTTGTAGTCCAGAGCTGCGCTTGGAGTATTTATGACAGTGTCATTCACTGAAGGAAACTGTAGGGGGAGCTTCGCGAATCTTGCTTAGTTCTGCTTTAAAATACAAGGTTTAATCAAACTTTAGTCTACTTGTTTATTATTTAACAATGAAACATTTAGCAGAATTAAGAACAGAACCAAGAATTTGAAACATAATAGTTTGTTGATCAATATTCCAAAAAAAAAAAAAAGAAAAAAGTCCTTAGCTACATTTGATGCTTTATATATATAATTATATTTATATATATATATAAGCATCAAATGTAGCTAAGGACTTTTTTTTCTATTATATATATATATATATATATATATATATATATATATATATATATATAATGCTATATAATTTTTTTTAAATGAAGATGGTAACAATAACTAACTTGCTTCAGTTATTAAAAAATAATTCATATATATGTATAAACAAAGATTTGTGTTGTTGTTGTTATGTTATGTAGAACTAGGTATCCAACTTTGAAATAAGATATAAAATTATCCCAGTTTGCCAACAAGGCTCAGAAAGTTTGTGTGTGGAAGCACTTTAATATTTTGCATTTTTTATTTAAAGGTGCCCAAGAATGCTTTTCTGTGTTTGTGAAGTTTCAGCTCAAAATACCCCATAGATTTTTTTTATAAATTTTTTTAACTGCCTATTTTGGGGCATCATTAACTATGCACTGATTTTGGCAGCGCGCCGCCCCTTTAAATGGCGTGCTCCCTGCCACACGAGCTCTCGACTATATTACAGCGCATTTACAAAGTTCACACAGCTAATATAACCCTCAAACGGATCTTTACAACATGTTCGTCATGCATACGGCATGCATGATTCAAATTATGTGAGTAAAGTATTTATTTTGATGTTTACGTTTGATTCTGTATGAGTTTGAGGCTGTGATCCGTGGCTAACGGCTAATGCTACACTGTTGGAGAGATTTTTCCTTGTCTAATGCCTTGAACATGAGCTGGCATATGCAAATATTGGGGTCATACATATTAATGATCCCGACTGTTACGTAACAGTCGGTGTTATGTTGAGATCCGAGTGTTTTCTGGAAGTCTTTTAAACAAATGAGATTTACATAAGAAGGAGGAAGCAATGGAGTTTGAAACTCAATGTATGTCTTTTCCATGTACTGAACTCTTGTTATTTAACTATGCCAAGGTAAATCCAAATTTTGATTCTAGGGCACCTTTAATTTTTGCTTTTTTATCTGTATAGTGTAGTGATATGTTTTAACAATTTAAAATCTTCCGTGAGAGCCTATGGCATTTTGAAGACAGTGACCGAATGACCAGAATGTGTCCGATGGTATATTTTTTAGCTAGATTATTGTCACGTCTGATCTGTGTTAGTGTTTTATTTGAGTTGGAGTTAGTTTTGCACTGTTCTCAGTTCAGTTTTCTGTGTTTTCTTTGTTCATGCTCTTCTGTTGCCATGTTTTTTGATTTGCCCTCATGTGTTCCACCTCTTGTTAATTGTCTTGTTTAGTCCCAGGTTGTGTCCGAAATTGCCCCCATACCCATTTACTATTCCCTACATTAATATAGTTCACTCGAAGGAGTGAATGAAGACTAGTGAGTGAATTAAAGGTGCGTTTACACCATATCGTAATTACTGTAATTACGAGATTCTGGCTCGGTAAGCTAGGTATCTGAAAGCTCCCACATGGCCGCTGTACCACCTGACAGCTGTAGATTAATTTAGGTTTTGATAGTGGTGCCATAAAAACTCACAATTCCCAGTCCGAGGACGTGAACAGCTCCGAATATAACATTATGTGTTGTCATCTCAAGATTACAGTAATTACGCAGTGGTATGAATGCAGCATCAGACACTGAGAGCACCGGAAGGTGATTCAGCTGCATGGGCCATCTTCTGATCAAATGCAGGAATTCATTTGGCATGTGACTCTCACAGTGCATCGTGGGTATTCTCTAGCCATTGAGCATACATCGGTTGTACACTCGTTGTTATGGTATATTATGGGATTGAATGAGTGCACTTGATAACATCCACTATGGTTTCGGACACCACTACAAATGGCTGTTCCCTCAAAGGGGGCCCCAGTGTGTCCTGGTGTATTTATGCACACTCTAAAAACTAATTCAGGGGACCTCCATTACTTAAATATATATATTATTGTGAAATAAAAAATCAAGTTCTGAAATGCTGTTAGATTTTTTACTTGTAATTATTATTTTATTGAGCTTGCATGACACAAATTATGCCTATTGATTCGATATACTATCATGATTTTTTCAGTTAATCAAAAATGTATTTAATTTTAAGTTCTGTTAATGTAAAATACAATCTGATGACGTGTAAACCTGTTTCATTGTTTTGAGTTGCATGAACACTTCTTTTAACTGGGCTGGGGTTTATATTTCCCATCATGCTTTGCCCATGGCACTTGAAAGGGAGAGTAAATGCTAAAATTAAGTGTTATATAATGTTTTTGCACAAGATTAATGGTAAGGGAGTGTAACACAGTTCGTAAATGTGGGAAGAAGGAGGCGGGAACCGGCGGACATTCCACAAAACTTTAATATAAAATAAACAAAGAACAAAACGAAAGTAATGCCGGCAGACCCTCGCGGACGTCTGCAGGCCACACAAACATAATAAAACATAAAATAATATCCAGGCCTGGTCCTCTCTCGTCCTTCATTGTAGTCGCTCCTCCTTTTATGCCTCCGGAGCTCCTCCGTGAGAGACTCGAGGCCGTTCCCTCACGGCTCTCGCCCGCCCTGCTCGTCACAGGGAGATTTAGCAGTAATTAGGGTTTTGTTATGCTAATTTAGAAGAGTTAACGTGTTAATGTGGGTTTTTGGAGAGTTACCATCATGGTGACAAGCGGCGCTTGGTAAGTTCATGTTACTTACAATGCACTTTAATTGTGTCCAAAAAGCATCTTCACCTTACTTAAAACATTATGTTGGATCATCTTAAATAGTTGCATTCATGTTGACAATTATTAAGTTTATGTTACTTAAAAATGTGTTTTTATCGTGGCAAAAAAAATGTCTGCACCTTATTTAAAACATTATGTTGGATCAGCTCAAAATATTGCTTTGAATTAATGTAATTCTCCCAATTGGCTTAAGTTAAAAATTCTAGTGGAAAACGTTAACATATATTTTTTTGTTGAACCAATGTTTTATTTTTTAGACTGCAGTAGCCCTGTTTTTGGTTCAGTCTTTGTCTGATTTTGTCTTTATTACTGTGGTTGCTCTGTTTATTTTTTCCTTAGTATCTGAGATGTTTGTACCTGAGTTTATTTTGATCAAAAAAATGATCCGGCTAATTTATTTTCTGTTTTATATTCCACTTCAGTGTGACAACTATATGTTTTGCTTCTATTTCTCTTCTATAATTGTCTTTTGTCTCCTATCTGCTAAGCATTTGGGGGAAGAATGAAGAATTTAACTGCATACACTATCAGAAAATACAGCTGAAATAATGTCAGTTTCCACATTTAATGCTAAATAATTATAAAAAGACAAAATGCTCATAAATCAATTTGTTGTCAAAAAATTTGAAAAGATCTGTACAAAAAGTAAGATTGAAGTTACAATAAAAATGTTTGATTTGATTCAACATTAAATTAACTTTGAACCATGATGTTGATTTACTACCCGCGAATAATGTTACTTGATAGTAACGTATAGAATAGTGTAAAAGCCTATTTATTATAGTAAAATTTTCTATGTCTATGTAAACTCTACTTATATCAGTTGTATCTTGAAAGGAGCATATGAACAGGAGCGTCAGTATTTCAGAGAGAGGTGCAGAGTCACGCACTTTGCCCTATGCACGTGTCTATTGTTGTGTGCTGCTTGCTCAGCCGTTCTCTCTTCTGTTGTTATGCCACAACAAATGGCATTGCTCTTCTACAACTAAATACCCTGTATACAACTCTATGCAATCCTTTTGAAACACTTTATGCTTTAGGAAACTCAGTTTCCTTTTTCCGCCCCCAAAACTCTAAATCTGGCCTCTTCTTTTGGAGTAACCAACTTCATGAGTGAGTTTAAGCAGCCGAATGATGAAATGTCTAAAGGACAGGTCTGGTCTCCTGGATTAGGGACTTGTGAACCGATCATTATGGTCGTGACAGCCGTCCTGAGAGTTTGATTGTATGACAGCTGTCGACAGAAAGGATAGTAAAAAAAAAAAAAAAAAAGAATACTGGAGAAAGTCTTCTCTTACTGAACAATCTGTGATGTCTGAGAAACAATCAGGTAAGCATCCAATCGTATTTTATTTTATTTATTTATTTTTTGAGCATGAGTTTGACCACGGTAATATTCTTAATGTTCACACTGATAGTGTGACCTTGCTGTTTCATAGTCTAATTCATAATATGGTGTTGAAATCATTGTGATATTATGCTTTGCTCCATGACATTGTTCTTGCTATGTTGATCATTATCATTTATTATTTTATCGTGGTCATAACGGTTATAGGATTAGTGGCTGGTTTGGATCCAGAGGAAGAGGTGACAGATGTCGTATGTGATGAGTCAGAACTCAGAGATGGAGAGTAGGTGCCATATAAATGCCTGTCATGTTCATGTGCATTATGTTTATAATATACAAATTCATTTATGAAAGATTTGAATCTTTAATCAGTGAAAAATCATCCTGAGCAACATTCAGAAGTCAAATTAGAAAAAAATGTACTTTTATGTATTTGCATATTTACTCATTCGGATTACTACAGCTTGCATCACGTTTGTTTTCATAAATGTCATATGTTTTTTTGTTTGAAGCACATTCGCTGTGTAAAATCCAAGATTTCTGATTGTGTTGTTCTTGTGATCTAGAATGATGGAGGTTGAGGTTGGTGACCACAATGTTTTGCTGGTACGCTGTGATGGGGTGTACAGTGCCATCAGTAACCAATGCACACATTATGGTGCTCCGCTGAGCAAAGGTGGTGCATTACAAATCAGTTTTGTCAATATAAATCGAGTTTGGTGTAGCTGACTTCTGTCATTATAGATAAATAATATGGGAGAAAAGAACAAAGAGAAGTTACTACAGTGGGTGTTTCCGGTTCCTCTGCAGGGGTGCTATCAGGTCACAGGGTCCGCTGTCCCTGGCATGGTTCCTGTTTCAATGTGAAGACCGGTGACTTGGAGGAGTATCCTGGAATTGACTGTCTGCCCTGCCACAAGGCACTAGATTCATACACACATAAGTCCCTTATGCTCACCAAGGCTGAATTTTAAAGCAGTAATACTGTGAAATATTTTTACAATTTAAAATAACTTTTCTATTTTAATATCTTTTAAAATGTAATTTATTCCTGTGATGCAAAGCTGAATTTTCATTGCAAAGCTTCATTGTCACATGATCCTTCAAAAATCACCCTAACATGCCTAATATCTTATTATTATCAATGTTTGTGCTGCTTAATATTTTTGTGGAAACTGTGATACACTACTACTCAAAAGTTTGGGGTAATATATAAAAAAAAAAAAAAAGAAATTAACTTTTATTCAACAAGGATGCTTTTATCATTATTATTAATTAAGCACCAATACTAATTGATCATAACTAAGCAGCATATTAGAATGATTTCTGAAGGATCATGTGAAACTGAAGACTTTAGTAAAAATGCTGAAAATTCAGCTTTGCCATCACTGGAATGAATTACATTTTAAAATAGATTTAAATAGAAAATAGTTCTTTAAAATTGTAAAAATATTTCACAATGTTTTTTACTGCATTTTTTATGAAATAAATGCCAAAATTTATCAAATTTTGTTTGGTGAGCATAAAAGACTTTCAAAAACATTTAGAAAATCCAAACTTTTAATATTTTGGATTTTTTTTTAATTATTTAATCTGATTTTTTATTGACAGGTGAAAGTCGAAAACAATAAAGTTTATGTGTCTGTTAAGAAAAGGGTAAAGTACCTTCATATAGACATTTTTATCTTTTATATAAAATGTATGAAACCAAATTCAGGACAGTTCTGACAGTAAAATGTTAAAAAAAAAAAAAAAAAACTCTCTGTGCAGATTCAGGGTCAGCCTAAACGTATAAAATGGATGGGAGCCAGAGATCAAGGGGTGTTACATACTGTGATGCTCCTAGGAGGAGGTGAGAGAAAAATGTCTGATACAGATTCCCTTTATTTAGTGTGACAATTTTAAAGGGTTAGTTCACCCAAAAATGAAAATTATTTACTCACCCTCAAGCCATCTTAGGTGTATATGACTATCTTCTTTCAGATGAACACAATCAGAGATTTTATTTAAAAATATCTTTGCTCCTCCAAGCTTTATAATGGTTGTGAAGGGAGGCCACATTTTGAAGCAAAAAATGCATCCATCCATCATAAAAGTAATCCATATACACCTAGGATGGCTTGAGGGTGAGTAAATCATGGGATCATTTTCATTTTTGGGTGAACTATCTGTTTAATGTTGGTGGATGCTGCATGGGGTGTATTGTTGAGCACAGGCGCAGCCTCTTTGATGTGTGCGGAGACACTACGGCAAGAAAACTATGGCGGCAGGATTATTATGGTATCTAGAGATGGCCTCCTTCCTTATGACAAAACCAGACTCAGCAAGGTGAGGCACAAGATCTTAGAAAACTGATGCTAAAATGATTTTTGCAGAAAACAATGTTCAAATGATCTTTTGCAACTAGTGCTGGGTAGTAACTGATTACATGTAATCTGGATTAAGTAAAATAGATTCCAAAAATTAATTTAGTTACTTTTTTATTGATTACATGTTATTCTCACAATGGAAGTAAATTATTCATATTTCATTGATTCTTTTTTATCTTTTAAATGTTCCTTTCTATAAAAGTCTACTGCTTATATACAGTCAGAAGATCTTCCAGTCTTTCTCTTCCGTTTCTCTTATTGCTTTCTCAATATGGTACAAGATTATCGTATTCAAATCAATATGATAAATGTGTTAGGTCAAAAGTAATCTAAAAGTAATCAGATTATATTACCTTAAATGTGTAATGTAATGGATTACGTTACTAACTACAGTTTTTGTCATGTAATTTGGAATCAGTAACTGACTACGTTTGCAGTAGTGGAAACACTTGTGGAAATAACGGTTTGTCTATTCTAGAAATGCTGTGCATTAGTAGTTGGGAATTTTTTTTCTGTAGGTTACGTCAAATGTTCAGTATTAAATAAAAAATATATCAAAGTTTCCACAGATGTAGCAGAACAAACGTTTTCAATGTTAATAATAATCATAAATGTTTCTTGAGCAGAAAATCAGCATATTAGAATGATTTCTGAAGGATCATGTGACACTGAAGACTGGAGTAATGATGCTGAAAATTCAGTTTTGCCATCACAGGATTTTTTTTTTATTGTTTTATTAAATCTCAATTTAGGTAATGAATGCTGAGAGCGAAAGTCTCTTAATGAGAAGAATGGACTTTTACCACCAATATGATATTGAGGTCTGGCTGAAAAAAGAGGTGAGAGTGAATCTTGTGTACTTTCTCATTTATACCACAAGAGACATGACAATCTCAGAGTTGTTATTTGTGCAGGCTTTATCGATAGATACAAACAAGAAAACAGTGACATTTGATGATGGCATAACCCAGTGCTATGACCAAATCCTTATTGCAACAGGATGCAGGTAAGTATCTGATGATGATAATTATATCGAGTATTATTTAACTACTTTTTAAAGGATGTGTAGATACAGTATTATTTTTCATAATTTAGTCAACTTTTTTCCACGCAGAACTTACACACTGCTTGAACTTTGTTCTTCAGAGCAAAATCCCTAGACTGCCCTGGTGCAGGCCTGGAAAACGTGCTGATGCTGGAAACACCAGAGGATGCCAGGAGCATCCACTATGCCTGTATGGGCTGCAGGACAGTCGTCGTGGGCACTTCCTTCGTTGGTACACACACTCTCCCTATCACATCCGTATGTCTAATGTTATCAGTTGACTTGTGGATGTATCATAAAGAAGAATCGTTGAAGACAGAGAGACATATAGACAGACAGATAGACAGACAGACAGATAGATAGATAGATAGATAGATAGATAGACAGACAGAAAGATTGATAGATAGACAGACAGACAGATTGATAGATAGAAAGACAGACAGAGAGACAGACAGATGATAGATAGATATAGATAGATAGATAGATAGACAAACAGAAAGATAGACAGACAGACAGATAGATAGATAGATAGATAGATAGATAGATAGATAGATAGATAGATAGATAGATAGATAGATAGATAGATAGATAGATAGATAGATAGATAGATAGATAGATAGTTTAAACACTGTGGTATCAAATATTCAGACATGTTCTAATTTGTTACACTGTTAATTTAATTTTAAGTCAAGTTATATTATAATATTTCATAGTGTTATAATATTTGATAATATTTTCTTCTATTATACAATGTTTTTATTATTGTTTTATGTATATATGCTTTGGCAATATTGTATTATTTACAGTCATGCCAATAAAGCAGTTTTTAATTGAAATTGAAAATTGAATTAATAGACAGATAGATAGATACAGTGAGGAAAATAAGTATTTGAACACCCTGCTATTTTGCAAGTTCTCCCACTTAGAAATCATGGAGGGGTCTGAAATTGTCATCATAGGTGCATGTCCACTGTGAGAGACATAATCTAAAAAAAAATATCCAGAAATCACAATGTATGATTTTTAAACTATTTATTTGTATGATACAGCTGCAAATAAGTATTTGAACACCTGAGAAAATCAATGTTAATATTTGGTACAGTAGCCTTTGTTTGCAATTACAGAGGTCAAACGTTTCCTGTAGTTTTTCACCAGGTTTGCACACACAGCAGGAGGGATTTTGGCCCACTCCTCCACACAGATCTTCTCTAGATCAGT